>NW_026087742.1:104153322-106553322 GCF_022539395.1 Myiozetetes cayanensis | reverse complement strand
ATTCTTTCTATTCAGAATAGATTTATCAGTTTTTAAATGTGGAAGGACCTCAGAAGTATACAGACTTAATTAAAAGTTAACTTTTTTACTGTGAACTTCATCCTTTCTTACATGTTATTTTGGCTGTTTACATAAGGATAGTAATATTTAACCCAGCTTAAATAAAATCTCCAAATGCATATATGGAAAGAAATTATGGAGTATTCTTCAGTCAAGTAAACAAAAATAAAGAATCACAGATAAAAACTGAAATTAACAACATTCAGACTTTAAATGAAGTACAAATTTTCAAGTAAGGGCATTCATACCTGGAATACTATACATTGTTATGTACCTTAATAATGGCATTTTAAAAAATATAAATTACCTATTTAACATCAATAAATAAATAAATAAATAAACTATTTACAATGCATTTATATTCTGTAGAGTTACCTCTGATGTATACCAAACTCATGCCTAACTACTTTCCTGCTAGGATGACCTTAGATAAGTAAAATAGTTGGATAAAATCCCTTGTACTGTACCAAAGACATTCCTAGCCTACCTTAAAATTTCCCCAAGTACTGTACTAGTCATTGCTGTGCAAGGAATAGGTATCCAGTTAAGGACATTTGGAACAGCAGTAGGTGAACAAGGACAATCTACTCATGATTCAGTGCAGCTAACATTGCACTTAAAATATCAAATAAAACCAATTCAATTAGGAACACACCAAGTAGACAGACTGTGTGCTCCCCTCCTTCAAAGTCATTCTTCTAAAGAAAATTGCAACAAATTTCCATTGGGGACTATCTGTGATGCTCAGTCAGTGCTGGGTCTTGCTCTCAAATGCCATACATCACTTGCTCTTTCACTCTTTGTCCCTAGCACTCCCATTTTGGGCAGGAAGAAAACCACCACCAGGAAACTCAGTGCCCAAGCATCCCAGGAGAAAATCAGAGCTTTATTCACTAGGTCATTTTCTTTGTGTCTTTGTGTGCTTTTTTGTTTGAAAGTAAAGGTACTTTTGGGCTGATGTGGCTGCGTATGGAGTATGTGTGTGCTCACGCACATATGTGTTTAAATTACTATTATTATTATTTTTATTCTTTCTAATAAGCTTAATTCAAACACTGTTCCCTGCGAATGAATCTGACCTTGTGGAGCTGCAGCATGCAAACGTCTTGGAGAAGGGCAGCCAACGTACAAAGGCTGCATTGAGCGTGTGGGCAGGCAGGAATGCTGGTACCAGGCAGCTCTCTAAAGAATGTTCTTTTGGCAGAAACAGCTGTGCTAAAAATGAGGGGGAAAAATGAATCCAAAATGTAGAGCTGGCCTGCAGTTACGGAGCGATAAGAAAAGTTGGCTGTTCAACATGAGCTGCCAGTTGCATATTCTGGGTCCTTGCTATTCTCAGGCCCTCCTACAGCCGTGGCCCCAACCAGTGTTTTGGTACAGCACAAAGTGGCTGTTTATTGCTATTGACTTCTGAGGCCTGGGCTCCAAAACGCGTTCTGTCAACAGAATGTAAGTGAACTTGGCATTTTAAAGCTCCACTGCTGCGGACACCCAGATTTCTTGGAATTGCTATGCAGCAGGACCGGTGTTGCAGTCCCCAGCTGAAACTGAAAATGTTGCACAGGAAGACGTATCATGTGAAGGTCAGATTTACCTGAGACCCTGGGGGTTTTGTGTTTGTTTGCTTTTCCCTCGTCAACACAGTAAATATATCTTGTCCTTCTTTTGTTGCCTGTCAAAGGCTACACTTTTAACTGTCTACATTTTGCTCAGTATGCTCTGTATGGAAGAAAGGTCGTGTTCAATGCAAAAGGCCTTCACGTGAAAGGGAAACATGGCTGTGTGTACAGCACATGGTACTGCCATAAAAGCAGTAATCAAAACCTGTGCTCCGTGTTGCACTGAGGATTTTTCCACTCTTTTGAAAAATTATAGTTTCTATGATTTTTTTAAGAAATCACATGTGCTGTTTTCTGTTGCCTCCATAGGAACTACAGGCGGAAATTGATGCTCACACTGACATCTTTCACAACCTGGATGAAAACGGGCAGAAAATCCTGAGGTCCCTTGAAGGCTCTGAAGATGCAACCCTATTGCAGAGACGCCTGGATAACATGAACCTCAGATGGAGTGAACTTAGGAAGAAATCTCTAAACATTAGGTAGGACCTGAACATGAGCAAAAGCCTCCTGATGGTGTGTAAGACAGAATGCTGCATTTTGCAAGTAAAAAGGTTTCATTTTGTTTCTGATAGTACTATTTTTGTCTGGTTTGGAATTGTGTTACTTTGAACGTTGGCTTAACTTTGTAAGAATTATTAGGCTTTTTGGTGTGAAAATGATAGTAAGGGATTAGGATTTGAGGCATATGATGAACTTTTGTAATTACAGAGGGACAGATTAGCATGTTTAAACAGTAACTGTACCCCATCTAAATGTAGGCTTTTTCTAGAGCTGGATATGACTTATCAATGAGTCATGAAAATAAGTGATTAAATAACCAATATTTATGATAAGCTTTATTTTGAAGGCTGCTGTTTTCAATGCAAAATTAAAAATAGCCTTGTAAATGAGAAGACAATTTATTTAAGGTTTTAGCTGTTGTCTGGAGAATGGACAGAATTTCCAAATAAAATCTAGGGGTAAAAGAAATCCACAGGTAGTGTCATGAAAGGAAAAAAATTTTTGCTTGCAAGGAAAAATATCATAAAAAGTAACATTACAAATGATCAAGTGGTCATTCAGGTTTCAATGGACTGAAGATTTCTTCTCAAAAGAATTTATCCAGGAAACTTTCCTTCAGAAATATGACTTTTACAATAGGCAACCCAGCTCTGTTGCATTCAGCCTCAGGCATTTTTTCATTTGCTCACTTGCTGTGTGTTGGTGATAGTTCAGAGGACAGCAAAAGGCAGAAGTGTTTTCCAAAGTAATGTATGAAATATTAGCTTTTTTCAGCTCAGGTCCTGAGGGAGGTCAGGTTGTGTAATGACAAAAGCCATCTTCATATCATCAATCATTAAAAATAAATGAAGGATGTGAGGTTGAAAAGATATTAGTAGCTAAAGAGGTACATTCCTCCTTTTTTTTTTTTTCTGAGGAAAGAAGAAGCATAAAACCCTTCAAGGTCTCTGAGAATTCTTTCATCATGAGCATTTTACCCCTGAAGTTGCTCAAATGCAGTGATGTTTGAGATAAAAATAGTACATATACAGAGGAAATATTTAGAAGATGTCATTATGATAAAGACCTTTTTTGCATGAAGTGGTATTCTGCCTCTTAATTTTTCCAGTGATTCAGTTAGTTTTTTTTGAAAGAGTGACATAGGTTCTCTTATTTTAAAGAAATAAGAGAATGAATTTTGTGTGAGTTAAATGGTTTATGTAGTGGTTTAGAGAAATGTTTACTCTTCTCTGAGCTGAAAAACTGCTCTCTACATTTTAGGTAATTAATGTCCTAGTAATCCTAAGTGATGACTACACTACTCTTATGCTAGTCCTTCATAATATTTGTGCACTTCTGGGGAGACTGACAATTCAACACAGCTATTACTCACTGCTGAAGAGGAAAACTTAAAAATCAAACCAAACCAAACAACTAAAAGCAAAATACAAGAGATGCGAAAAAAGCCAAGACTACAGAACCAAATTTAAATCTCTGTTGCCAGAATCTAATTCAAACCCACTGAAGCTATTTAAAAATCATTAAGTTAATGAAACGCTAGGACCTTTCCCAGTAAATAAGCTTGTATAATTTTGGTTTTACTTTCACTGTGACTGAATCTATCTTATATTTAACACATGCTTTCAGATCCCATTTGGAAGCCAGTACCGACCAGTGGAAGAGATTGCATCTCTCTCTGCAGGAACTTTTAGCATGGCTGCAGTTGAAGGAGGATGAATTAAAACAGCAAGCGCCCATTGGTGGAGATCTTCCCACTGTGCAGAAACAGAATGACATCCATCGGGTATGGGCTTTTATTAAATCGTTTGGTCATTGCTTTTTGTGTGGCAGGTCAGTGCTGCATGACACAGTCCTTGTTGGAAAAAGGAAGACACCCTTTAAAATACATCTTAGAATGAAAACCGAAATTCTTCCTTGAGAGTAATAGCTACAATTTTCAAGCACAGCAGAGAAAATCAGCCTTTTGGAGAAGGGAGTGTTTGCTACCATGACCTTCAAAGACCTATGACAGACAGGCAGATTTCATGGCCAGAACAATTACTAGCCCAATATTTTTTGAGGATTAAATAAGTAGTTCTGAAAACTTTTCTAGATCAGGTATTTAAACTTCACATGTACTTTTTGAAACCCTATTTTGCTATTGAGAAGAGTAGCTGATATCAGCCCTAATGCAAAACTCTACATCACTGTGATAACTGTCTATGGCTCACACTGGTTTCATTGTGGAATTCTTACGGAAAGGCAATAGGAGAGTGTCATATGGGGACTGTTCTTAACTAAGATTTGCATTAAAAAGCAACCTACATTGAATTCTTGTATGGGAAGTTGATTTTTTTGAAACCCACCAAATGAACAACCCCCAAAATAACACAGTACTTCTGAATAATTCTTCATACAAAGAGACACAGATTTTTCGGTTGTGAAGGTATGCTTTAAGTATGTCTCCTGTGTTGAACTAAGTTCTCATCTATCTGATGCTAACCTAATGTCTGCTTTCAGGTAAACAGCCTTTAATTTACTATGCCATTGAGGTCTATTCTGATCTGAATGTGAAATCACACTATACAGTACCTCCACTATATATATTCGTTTACTTGGAATTTACTGGGGTGTAGTATTCAAGCTCTCTTTTGTTTCATCCACATGTGTCTTTGATTAAAATAATCACATTATGAGAGGTTTTTACCTCCTCTTTGGTGTCTAGTTATGCTTCAGTGGTTATCTAAAATGTTATTTTAAACAAATGTATTTTTATTGAAGAGTTTAAATTGTTGGTCAGATAACTTGCTTCCATAAGCAAGAGAATATTTCAAAGCCAAAGATCATCCCCTCAAATCACTGGGCTGCATATATGTAACTTCCAGTTTGTGAAACTTTCCAAAAAAGTTATTGTTTCTGAAGCTCCTAAATCTCTGATTTTATTGCTTAATGGAGAAATGTGAAATGTTACTATAAAATGAAATTGTATTTGTTGTTTTTTCCATTCATCAGGTAGCTACATACAAATATTTCTCTCCTTCATGCAGAAGGACACATTTGAGAACAAATAGTGAGATCAAATTTGGAAACAGAACATGACGTATCTTGCTGCTTTGAGTTATTTGGAACCCTGATTTGTGAAAAGTCAAGAAGTACCTTATTCAGCCAGGCATGGATTTTGGCATAGGCAAAAGGCATTCCCATCAGCAGCAGACTGATGGGAAGCAGTCCCAACATGATTTCTTGAGAGCCTATCTCACCAAATGGCTGAGGAAACCAAAGAGAAAGAGGAACAAAAAACATCTCTCTGTCAGTGCCAAATGCTTTTCTAAGATAATATAATGCTTTGCTGCAAAAGGCAGCTTGGTCACATTTCCTAGGTCTTTCTTCTGGAGAGGTGATGTGTAGGATGTGTCTTTCTCACAAAACTTTACTCAGGACTTAAAGCATTATCACAGAAACAGTGAGGCATAAACATCCACGATTTTATGGAGCAGCACCATTCCTTTTTTCACCTTTCCACCATGAAAGTTAAGATATACAATATACTCGAGGTCTGTTCTAGCCAGCTGTCTGTAGCAACTTCCATAAAGTAGTTTTAAAGCCCATCCAGAACATCAGGATGAAAGAAACAATATAGATGTTGCTTTAACTCAGCATGACATTAACTGAACCCATTTCTCCAAAGACGACTCTTAAGTCAAAACAAGGCTTAGAGAATGATTTTGTAGAATTGTTCCAGTAAAAGTTTTCTCATCTAAATAATATTTGAGTCTTTGAAAACATTGGGGTTTTTTCTCCCAGACAGTAGGAATAGTTTTTCATCTAAAGAAATTACTTCTCATAAAATTTTAATGTTGTATATTGCTTTATACACTGTTTGAAAGTTACCCAGGATTCATCATAAAGATGGCAGGACTTCAGTGATAAACTAAGTGATCTCTCTGTCTCTCACCAATCAAATGAAGTATTTAGAACTTTTAGGGATGAAAAGTGTTGTATAAAAGTAAATTACCATGAATAGGTGCAATATGACTTTACAAAATAGATCTTCTCACTTCTCCTTTTTACCTTCTCTGCCACTTGCAGATAGATAACACAGATCTTTGGTCATCCTGTCTAGTATCAAAGTTAGAACATTTCAGTTCCTTTTAGAAATATGTCTTCTTTCCTTTTCCCATTCTGCAGCATTGCAGGAGTTTGATGTAGGAGTTTCTATTTGTAGGTATTCTAATTCCCTGTGGAAAAAAGAACAAGACAGAATCACTGAGATTAATTTATCCTGTCTGATCTTCAAGCATCTCTTACAGAAGAAAGAAAAACAATCAGTACAAAATTCTGTCTCCTGTTCATCAAAATATTGTTTAATTATCTTAGTTTTCTTTTCTTTACTATCATAGTATTGTTTTATTGAAATTTTATTAACAACTGTGTACTTGATACTATTAATCTCATTTAAGTGACTTAGACATCCTGCAGATAGCCTGCTATATCTTTCATTCTTTTAAGAGTTGCCTCATTTTCTGTGTAGTGATTTTATTAACAGCATAAATAGCATTTATGAATATAGAAGGTAGTTATTAACAATTCCATGGAAACCCTTTCACATTAAATCTATAACACCACTGCCTAAGGAGATGTACAATTCCTGCTTTAACACACTAATGTTTTCTAGTGGCCCAGTTGATATCTACTTTTAACAATTTAACAATGCTTTTTTAAAAAACATTGTGATTGACAAACATCTTGAATTAATCTAATTGTACTTTTTTGCATTAAAATTCATTGAAAGAAAAAATATCTGTTTTTTTAATAACAGAGATTAATGTTAGTTTTACTAATGTAACTCTTTTCTCATTATATTCACATTTTTCAATTTAAACAATCTTTGCTTCTTCATTTAGAGAGATTTAAGGACACTCATGAAGAGTAGTGGAGGTCTGAGATAAGCTGATCAATATATGCATTATTAAAACGGTGGACAGAATGCCATTACTGCTGTAGTGTTGATGACAAATAGACATGGTTAAATAAAGTAGTTTACTTACGTTTTTGTCAGGTCATACATTATGCATATTCGATTTCCTCTACAGTCACCACAAAGTGTGGAAGAAGTTAAGGAATTCAATGAAATTAGCCTGAAATCATTAGCTGTACATTAGACATTAATTTAGGCTAATTCTGCTTTCAGTGGTGGTCTGGTTATTATAAAGATGTATTTGTCAGGCCTCTAGATATATATAAATTCTCTTTTTTTCTCCAAAAGTAGAGAATATGTATGTTATTGCTGCTTATGATTTTTATTGGTAGCATGTACATATTTCACAACAAAACTTTAATCAGAAAAGCAGCTTTACCTTCATAGAGTAAGAACTCCTTTTCGAATGGGTTAGTATGAAATGAGCATTCATTATTTTTAATGCTGCTCTGTGCTACTGCTTCAACCTCATGTTTTTTTAATCCTCTCCTTTTCAAATTTCTCATGCTGAAACATATTTTAACTCGGTAGAATTTTGCAGATCAAAACTAGGGAAGGAGATGAGAATTGTAAATAGATCTCAACACCACACTGTTTACTATTCTGTAACTCAGGATTTACAGGCTGTAATCGGCTCCACCAGCTCCAACATTCAGAATGGAAAAGCTGGGGGGAAAAATGCAACACATTGGCTTGTGGTTTTCAGTGTTAAAAAGGCTTTTTCTGATTGTGGCTAAATACAAAATCTACAAAATCAGAAAGCTCCCATTTGCTATTGTTTTGAGAAGGATACAATGATTCCTGCTCACACACTTTTTGGAATGTAGTGCACATCTTGATTATGTTCTCCTGTTGCACAAGAGATACAGCAGAAATGTGACTTTAAACACCCCCTTGAACTATAATGCCACTACATGTATTTGATTGCTGAGGTTTTCTACAAAAGTAGAACAAGCTGAAAGAAGGTATTTTGTGTCCTTCTCATGGAGTGCACATGTAAATAGCTAGGGGTGACCTGACTTCAGCAGCAGCACAATTTACAGCAGGACTCACTCCCAAATGCAGAGCTCAGAGGTATTTCTGGCTTTTAACTGTCCTGTCCTTCAATGTATTCCTGTGTTCCCCTGGAACATCCATGACTCCTTCCTGCTGTTGGTGTGTGTTGGCAGGACAGACCTCAGTCCATGTGCCTCCTGTTTGACTGATTTGGGGCACAGTCGTTTCTGAGAAACAGTTTGTCTTTGTAGACGTTTATAAAGCACATTATTTCTTTAGGCTGTTATACCATTTAGTGTTTTAAAACACTGGTTTAAGTGAATTTGACTGTTGATGTTACTTGTAGCACTGTCAGACGAGAGCGGAGCTGACAGTCCAGGCAGTCCATAGGGACTACCATGCTGGCTTTTAACTTACGTTACCTGCTGGCTTACTTGAGCTGCAGACCTGCCACCAGACCTACCACAGCATTCTAATGGGATAGAATGATGTGAGGTGAACACAAAGGCTAACTAAAGCAATAGATTTTCCTCGTTTGGAGGCATGAAAAAGGTTTATTATGTTTCCTCTTTCCATTGCACTTCATGCACTTCAAGCATGAATTATAAGAATTACAGACCTAAAAACATCTAAGTTTCAACCCTGTAGTAAACCCACTCAGATTTTATGCAGAGCAATGGTATTTTACTTGTTAATATACAGTATGCTACTTTATTTGTGAAAATCAGTGTTGGTTTTTAAAGGTCAACATGATTGGTTAAAACATTCATCACAGTTATTAAGCAAACAGCAGATTCTCCTATGATAGCAGATACATTCTGTGAAAAGGTTCTAGTCCCATTAATGTCTTTGGCACTAAGTGAAGATTTTTTACTTTATTTCATTCAGCCAAGTGGACTTTGCTGAAGGGTTCTCCCAAACACAGTTACAGACCTCATGGTCGGTTCTTGACCATTTAATAAAAAGTGCATTTAAATATTAATAATAGTATAATATAATCATTTCCCTAAGTTTACTTTCCTGAAATGTGTTAAGAACTTTTTACCTATGAGTGCTCATATTATAAACTGAGATGTTCTCATTATTAGTTCTGGTAGGTATTTCCTGTACAGAGAGTCACATATCAAATATAATTCAAAGTGTAATGAACTTTTTAATATTGAATTTATAATCCTTCATTAGTTTGCATAAAAATACAAATTTGGTTTAATAATTAATTTAACTGAATTGGTGAATTTATTATGTCAGAAGCTTATATAATGCCAGCGTTGCAAAAAGAATTTTCTGATCCCTGGAGTAAAATATCTGTTTTCTACTGATGGTATACAGCTCTCCTTTTTGTAGTATTGTGTTTTGTGTTACACTGTGCTATTTTTATCTGCATAATTTACCTCTATGCTACTTGAAAACAGTATTCACTGAACATTGTTTCATAAATACACAAGAAAATGTTGAAATGAAGCAGAGGTAAGGACCATTTAGATAAAGTCTATACAACATGCAGAAGTCCCAATGCAACATGCAAGCCATGGGCTGAGTTTCATCTGCATCTTTATGCAGGGAACATTTAGATTCAGATTATTGGAATCTTACACTCTCTTTAACAAAAAGAGGTAAATGAATTAATAAATAAATACTGAGATATGTACATTTTCAGTAGCCTACCAAAATGTCAAATATTGATCTTGGGAAACTTACTAATGGTCATTTTAAAAGTAGGGAGTAGAAGAGAAATAGTAAAAGAAGCTATTGCTAAAGGAAAAAAAATGTGTCATGCTGGCAGCACATTCACTCCTTTGAATACAATGTAATTTCAGGTTAAGCAAAAGCTGATTATCTCTTTATATCTTTTTTGTTGCTACTTGTCATACACACATGCAAGCTCTTGTTGAAAATTTTGTTCTTAAATCGACACAAAAGAGGTATTTCATTATAGATCCATTCACAATAAATTTGTTTCTTAGACTTTCAAGAGGGAGATAAAAACAAAGGAACCTGTTATCAGGAGTGCACTTGAGACTGTGCGAATCTTCCTCACTGAGCAGCCTGTGGAAGGACTGGAGAAGATCTGCCCAGAACCAAGAGGTAATTGAAGACAGAACAGGGTGATAACACATTGCTGGAAAGATCAGTGATGATCAGCGATGATTAAATAAATTCTGCCAGCCGCTCTGAAAGCATTCCTTTTACACTCCAAGCTGAATGCCAGTATTCAGAAACTAAGCTAAAAATATAGATGAAAGCAAGCCTTAGCAATCCCTCTGAACACTGTGGTACTAAATAGACATGCATATTTATAAGCAGATTTTGAAACTGCCTTTAAACCTTCAGGACCTGTCTATAACTATAGCCCCCTTTGAGGTCTCAAAGCTGCAATTTAAGCTAAAATTCACCTTGTAGTCTCAGGACTACAGGAGCTCACAAATCCACTCAATTGCAGCAAAAGCTTCACAGTGATTAATATTTATCTATGTGCAGGAATATTGTGCTGAATCAGGACACAGCTGATAAACTTTTAGCTATACCTTACATGTTTCAAAACGCCTTTAAGTACTTAAATGCATATTTTTTTGATCTTTATGGTGGCAAGATTTAAAGTTTTTATGAGATTTGCAAACAGGAATACATTAATAAAACAAATTTCACAGGTGCATTGGGTTATGAATAGTTTCTTACTGAGATTTGAACTTATGCAGATGGCAACTGTTTTAGTTCTAAGACAGAATATGCCTTAAGAGCCTCTTGATTTTCACATTTAGATCTGTCACCTGAGGAAAGAGCCCACCATGTCACTAAACTTCTCCAAAGGCAAGCAGATGATGTCAGAACTGAGTGGGATAAGCTGAATCTGCAGTCTGCTGATTGGCAAAAGAAGATAGATGATGCTCTTGAAAGACTGCAGGCCCTTCAAGAGGCAATGGATGAACTGGACCTGAAACTACGCCAGGCTGAAGCATTCAAGGGATCCTGGCAGCCTGTGGGGGATCTGCTAATTGACTCTCTGCAGGATCACTTAGAAAAAGTCAAGGTATGTGTCAGTATATCAGTATTTCTGCATGTAAAACTGTTCATTGCATGAATCCCCAGATCAAGAATTATCTTTTAGAATGAGAAATTGAGAGCTTTGTACCATATTGGTTTGTATTAAAAACCACATATAAAGAGTTTTATAACTTCAGCAATTAAAATTGAATGAGCGTTGAGAATGCATATTGCTGACATGGGGAAAAGCACTACCTAAATGTGTAAAAATCCTCAGCACACTCACTGTTAATTCAAGAGATGCAGAGTTAACAGTTAAAGAAAATAAAATGCAATAGCTAGGGGAACATAGGATAAAAGTATATAAAATTAATTTTGTTCTTTATTTTATTTTTTAAAGTATGATGACTGCATTGTTGTGTTTATACTTGTAGAGTAGGTTTTAAATAATTTAAAATAGATGGTTTTACTGGGTTTTTCATTTACTATCTGTCTTTTTTGGTAATTAGGCTTCATAAGTAAAGATAGTCTAAAAAAAAAACTGCAACCCTGGAAAACCTGTCATTATTTTCTATAACTTAATGCTTATCTTCTTTCAAGGGTTGTTTCATAAAATCATTGCTTATTGAGAAACTCAGGTGGACTTGTCCTCTTTCAGCTTGACTGCCATGGCCAGATTTGATAAATACTACGGGATTCCTTCAGCTAGAGCACAATAGAGGCAGTTGCCATTTTGATAAGAACAAAGTGCCTCTGTTCCAGTCACATAAATGGGAATCATCAGTCATTTTGAAAGAGACCTGAGCTAACTGTTATTTTCTCTAGTAGAACATTAGGATCTAAGGAAGAGGAAATAGAATGACTAATAGCAAGAAAAAAATGCCTTTAAAAATCAAATGTGGTTTATTAAAATAGAAGTCCTCGAGTTTTAATCACACAGAAAGTTTAATGAGTATCCTATACAAATACTATACAAGAACAAATGAAATACTTGTTAGCTGTTGAACAGCTAGCTGCAGAAATTGTTTATCTTCATTTAAATTCATAAATGAACAGAAGAGATCTACTTATAATTTCTCAAAAAGTGCTATTACAGCCATAGGCAGGTTTTTTTGTAAATTTTGAGGAAGATATTCTGAACAGAAACACTGAATCTCTGATACTACAGGAAAACAAAACAATTTGCTTGATTCTAAACTATAACCAGAACTGTTGAATCCATAATTATAGTTCTGAATCCTATTATAGTTTAAAAAATCCATCCTAGATAACATAATGAATGTCTTATTAATTGATTCACTCAAAGGTTAACTACTTTTCCTTTGCAAAGGTTTCAATTAAAAGTTAAATTTGTTGAATAAGACACATGTTATGCAGCCTTCAGTTAAAAGTTGTAAGTGAACGATGAGGTTTTTTTCCTTAAAAATTATATTTTCAGCCAAACATTATCGAATTGATGTATTATACATGTCTCATCCTTGCTCTGATTTTTATAATGTATATTACAATAACTGATGACATTACAGTGTGAGGAACCCTACTTATTTCTCTCTATACATCTAAGAACCGCAAGCACCTTCTGAGCAGATCTTCAAAATGTTGGTCAAATGTGATTGCGTTTCTTACAAATCCTTCTCCTAATTGGGATCAGAGTAGCTTTCCCAAAACTAAGCTGATGAATAACTTACTAGGGAATATGTTTAACCTGGTGCTATTTGTCACTGTTCTCTTTAGTTATGCTGATACCTTCTCACTGTTTTGTTGTCTGTCTGTAGACACCTGCTGAGAAATACTAATAGGAATTAGTACCCATAGGAAGTTTTAGATTTTTATGCTTTACACTCTGAAAAATTATTTTTGTAAACTAATAGCCATTATTTTGGGATCTTATGCACAGAATTTTGTGACTGGGGAGGCAGTTTTAGCAGTGCAGTTTTCTGTTGCTAAAGGTAATTCCCAACACTTATGAGAGCACAATGAAAAACACTTTCTTATGCCATTGATGTTCTGCCATACCACTAGTGGCATAAAACTGGTTCAGCTTTCTGTCATGCACAACACTGTAAGGGAACAGCAGAGCCTCTAGACTTCATGGGGTATATAACTCCTTTCTGATTCTTCCTTTTTAAACCACTGTAAAAAAAAAAAAAAAAAACATAATCAAGACCAGGCAGTAGTGTCTGTTGTTTCTTTAGTCCAAAGCAGAAGTGTATGTCTTAAGAGCACCTGCCAAATAAAAGCTGAATTGTGTAGACATATTTTAAATTAACTTCATTCTGCTATATGATAATTTGTTCTCCTTCACTGTCACATCAAGAGGACACCTTGACTCAATATGATGATTGATAACTGTAAAAAGCAGAACAGAATTTAGTGACATAAGTTCTGTATTTTCCTGTAAAGAATTTTCATTAGTCTTAGTCTTCTTCTTAAGAATTGGTGGTTGTTCTTGAAGATTCACTTTTACAGTTACAAGTAAAGCAATTACATGAATTTTGTATATAGATTATGGATTTTAATGTATTTAATGTAACAAGGGTATTCACAAAGTCTGCAAGTATGTTTTTAATTTTTTGTCAGAGACTATTTACAATTTTTTGCTTGAATTATAAGTTGTTTATTTCAGACTTTCTCAGGCATCACTGACAGTTGCAGCCAATTGTATGTTGCTGACAAATGTTCACTGGAAAATGTCAACCTGAAACTTATTTCTTATTTGTAAGCTGAGCAGAGTTTGCAGTTAGACACAGATCAGAATTCCAGCTGATCACTGATCTACTCATCATCTCCTCCAAAATGACTTTCTGTAGAGATTGAGGACAATCCTTTTGTCCCTAGTTGTCTTTTCTCAAAATGAGACAAAAATGAGACCTGAAGATAACTGGCTACATTTCAGCTGTGTTCATATGTGGCTATAGAAAGTAAATAAATAGAATTGGCAAGGTTAAAATCCCATATTCTTACAAACATCTTAATACTAAATCAGTAACCTCAATTACTGGATGATGAATGGGGATAGGTAGATTTAAATAATAATTAAGTAAAAACCTTATTATATTCTTCTGTATTTTATTTTGGTACTGTTCTGCTACTGTTGTGCTGAAAAGAGCTATTTAAGAAAAGCAGATTCTTACAATGCACTTGTAAGTGTGATGAGTGAACTGTGCTGCCAGTTGCCTATGATGGAGATTCTGACAGAAAATTATTTGAAATGCCTAGGTAACTGGTAATTTCCTATCCTTCCTAAAAAAAGAATTATTTTTATAAGGAATTATTAGGGGTCACATACAGAAAAATTAATGAATGACATCTAAAAGCAAGCCAATAGTCCACATTCATCGCCTCCTAGTAATGGAGATGTGTGACAGAGATCAGTTTTAAATAAATCAGTAGAATCTATGCAAGAAATAATTACCTGGAAGATGTACTGAACAACCAGAATTTCCAAACAACTAGATATCAACAGTAGTACTAGATCCACGTTAAAGCAAATTGTGGTCAGATTGTAAAGCAATGCCTATTCTCCTGTTAATTTTTTGCTAACATAAAATTAAGGAAGTCACTGAATTATGCTAGCAGAGCTCATGGAGCCCAGTCTGTTAAGTAAAATGACATTACACATACATCAGCTTCTGAGATCTTTTTAATTCTCCTTCTTTACCGAGAGACTTTATGTTACTTAAAAAAAATGCAAACAAAACCAAACCAACAACAAAAGAAAATATTTGGTTTTTAGTATGGAGGTCTGAATTTATACAAACAGCAAATTACTGCTATTTGAAAGTAAGTTAACTGGTATATACACTCGTAAATATACTGTCTGGTATACTGAGCAAACTTACTTCTGTAATTTTTTCACATTGCCCTAGATAGTTTCCTACATTATTCCAAGACCAACTCCTTTTTTTTGCTTCAAATTTATATGTTGTTTAGGTTTTTTTCCATGTGCAACATTGATTGGTTTCTCTGCTGTTACAGAAATTTGAGGAAAATATTTCTATTTAGCAGAGTTTTCAACAGGCAAGCCTACAGAAGAAAGTGACCCTAAACTGTTGTTTTCAACAGTTTCAGTATTCATAAACTAGGATGCATTTTGATAATGTACAGGCATCACTCCCCACCATAGCTGCACTTCTTATTATTGTTAGTTTTAAAAAACCCACAAATAATAAAGCATTCCAGGTCCAGAATTTTAGACTATAAACTATGATTTGATTTTTAAATTGCTTGTACAATTATAAAGATGACAGCATCCATTGGTTCATAGCTGAATAGCAAACTATTTGCCTGCAGTATAGAATATGGAAGTATTGTTTTCTTCAGACTACAACTAAAGTAATTACTGTTACAAATGCCTCTCAAGTTTGCCATTTCATACATATGTCATTCTACCATGGAATCATACAACAGTTAATTATGCTATTTTCTTAAACTACTTCAAAATGCATGTACATTTTTTCAGTTTAATTTGAAGCCAGATGTTACCACCAAAGAGTATAATTAATCTGAATTAAATTGTCCTGTTTCCTTTAGTAAGTTTCTTTATAAATTTTGTGGTGGACCCTGTGACTTTTAAAACTGTTTTATATAGAACAACCATTTCCTATTAATTCATTTTCCAGCTTTCCAAAAACAACAAAAAAATTGTCCCTAAGAGAATTAGAGATGATCTTTATAAACAGATTTTGTATGTGTACAATATTTGTACTTTGGGGATTGTTCTAAGCTTCTATAAAAGGAGGAGATGATTTAATGGGATACTAGAGGACTTTGAGCTTTTAAATATAAATATGGTCTATAAAACAAGAATTTAAAAAATATCAACTCTTCATCAGCTGTTTTACTGCTAATATAAACTAAAACAATGATAGAGTATATAAGAGCATAAGAAACTGTATTTTCAAATACACCAAAACTACTGAAATTCACTGTAACACTTCACCATCCTACAGATGTCCTAATTTCATATAATATTGTTATGAATTTAAAAATTTGTGAGGTTTGCTATAACGAAAGAAATAGTTGAAGTTTGTTCAATTTGTTAATCGGTCCACTTTCAGGGAGTTGTTATACATCAAAGACACTTCAGTTAACCACAGTACATTACTAGAAACAGTCTGGTGTGTTGTTTTTTACCTTTTTTTAAATGCATTTTTATACAATAGAGAATTTGTTAAGGCTGTTTGGTTTTCACTGTTGAGGGCAACTTTAATTTCCTAAGGTTTGTCTTAAATATGAAATTGAGTTAAAAACCATGGAGTGTTTCATCATGTAGCAGTATCAGCTGATTTTAGTTCTGCTCTACTTCTTAGCTTGTAGGAGGTGAAAGTTACTCAGTTGTGTCCTGTGGTCTCTTAATCTCATTTTAATGGCTTATGAATCAATTTATTTTGTCACATAAAAAGAAATATATTCACAAGTGGTTATTTAACATGTAACAGTCATGTATTTGCTACTAATACAAATTTAATCTAAAAGTCTCATCTACCTTACGTTGTTGTTATGTAATCAGCCAGATAAGATTGGAGAGTTTGTCTTGGCAATAACTATGGCAGTAACCCACGTCTAAACCGATTTTAAATTCCTGAAGCAAACTATTGTTCCCTCTGCTGACTTCTTTTGCAATAAGTTATACATTTTTGATCTCATATTTAGATGTTACTACTGTAATTATAGTGAATGTTTTACAGAGAACACTAAATTACATAAGTTTTTTGTCTATATTGAGCTATCTATTTTAAGGGAGAATGAAAATTTTTTTTTACATAATAACAAGAAGAAAATGATGAGCAGGCAGAGAAATGAAATCTTTGTCTTTTAAAATTAAGACTACTCTTGACCATACTACCTACTGGGAAACAGTAGCATAATTGTGATACAGGAACAATGACATTGCTCTGCTAACAAAGAACAAACAAAAATGAGTATTCTTCAACCAACTTTTTGGGCCATCACAGCAACTAATGTGAGAAGCAGCTTCTTATATACCATTTTTCAGAAAAACAAGCGCCTGGGAAAGAGCAGCACCAGATTTAACCCAATTTCTATGTTAGCTGTATTAACATGATTATTCATAGAACATCCTACATATTTTCTCTTTGATTAAGGACCTTTGGGCTAAAGAATACATATAACTTTTCCCTGACAGCAAATGAAGTAAAATTTCTGATCTTTGAAGAAGAGAAAAAGGTGACCAGTAAAAGTGGAAATCTTTTTTACCTCCAACCCAGTTTGGTGGAACATGCTATTATTAGATCAACAGATTTCATTTAGAGCCAAATTTTTCCTTGTATGAACTCACCCTGCTGATTTCAGTGGGAGTTCAACATGCACATCTGTAGGCAGAATTTGACTTTTTAAGTATTGGCAATCTCTGATCTTGGTTTCTGATAGCCTGCTGAGAGAACTGACTAATACATGTATAAAGACTTGTCTGTCTTTTTATGCCTCTGAAGTTCAGAACTGAGGTCAGACCAGAACATTTGTCAGAGATTGTTCTTTATCAGTTCATCAGAAATAAGAAAGGGATTGAGCTTTTAGAAGGAGAATTAAACATTAATGTTTTAAGCACCTAAGTGGCATGGTTATTGCAGGGACTCTAGCATTTAAGATGGCTTTTTGTTTTAAGTTTGCCATAAAAATGCAGCATGCATAGATATTAGTCTGGTGATGAAGTATTAACATTTCCAGACATGACATTAAATCAAAGATACTCTTGAACTAGTTTAGTTCTGTTCAAAAGCCTTCTTTTTCTTATAACCTGGAAATGTAAATATTTAGCCAAGGGGGAAAAAATACACAATGAAATAACATTTTTTCTTACCAGGGGACCATTTTATTCAGGCTTTCCTAAGTGAGTGTGGCACAGGGAGGTGAGTGGCTAAAGGGAGCAGAAGTATATCTAAGAAGCATTTATAAAAGAAATCTGATCTGCTATATATAGTCTGCTGCTGAAACATTTCTCTGTAAAAGAAAAGGACATAGCAGAAGTGAATATATAACCAGAGACATGGATGTTCAGTGAGACATGACAGCATGGCAAAGGGAGGAGTACTAGAAATGAATTTTAATATTGTTTGTTTGTGTGAGGAGGCAATTTTTTTTCCATTAAGAGAAATCTGCCAGTATTGTGTTTCTAATGAAATCTTTTCTTAAAACATTGACAAAATACATTCCTGGGAACTATCAAGTGTGCAGATTCTGTAATGATAATGTTTCAGTGACATGGGCAAATCAATGAGCAAAGTAAAATCAATTTATCAAGCTCCTGTACTGGTACACAGTAATTATTTAGGGACTGCTTGATGTAGAGTGTGCAATGAATGTTAGATTGCCTCGAATGTTTATCAGTGACCCATTGCGTTACACTTTTCTCATTTTAATCTTTATACATTTAAATCCTAATGGAGTTTTATTTCAATTTTTTGTCCAAGATTAACCCATAATAAAACCTTGTAATTGCTACTTAGCACTTTTATAGTGCTTCTCATGTTCCAGATTGTATGAGTTAATCTCATCTTTCTGAGACTGCAATAGAAGTATTATCCCCAGTTTACAAATAGGGCAATTGAATCAGTGAAACTAATTTGTCCAGACAGCAATGCCACTCAAATTATTCTTATTCTCTTTATATTTTACCTGCAAATTGTTTTATTTTAGTTGGGTTCAATTATTCAGAGGATTAAGAATGACAATTTTCATTGGTCTCAGCAGGAGCCACAGCTGCTCATTTCCAAGAGCCATGGCCTCCTCTCCCTCGAGACATGGCAGGGCAGCCTGCCAACCACCCAGAAGGATTTCAACCTTAGTGCCTGCGAAGGTGGGCACTACTCATGGCATTTTCCCAGCCTGTGTCTTGTGCTGTTATAAAAACCCAAGACCTGTTTAATTTTTTAAGTTTTATTTAACTGTTTCCTTTTCAGCATTTTATTTTAATATTCTTTTTTCCAACAATAGCTTAAAATGTAAATAATTCTCACTTGTGGTTTGCTAAAATCTACTGTTAGAACTGAATCCCCTTGTTTGGCATTGCTGGAAGATGTTCTTATCATATGTAAGATGTCCAAAAATTTACACCTCAAGAAGTGGGCCCATGGGAATCTCATGTGAGTTAACAACACCACATGCAATGTGCTGTACCTGGGTCAGGGAAACCCCTGCTATCAATCCAGGCTGGGGGATGAACAGATCAGGAGCAGCCCTGCTGAGAAGGACCTGGAGGTGCTGGTGGATGACCAGGCCATGTGCACTCACAGCCCAGAAATCCAAACATGTCCTGGGCTGCATCCAAAGCAGTGTGGGCAGCAGATTAAGGGAGGGGATCTTGCCCTTCTACTCTGCTCTGGTGAGACCCCACCTGCACTACTGTGTCCAGCTCTGGGATCCCCAGCACAGGAAGGACGTGGACCTGTTGGAGCGAGTCCACAGGAGACCACCAAGTTGATTCGAGGGATCGAGGAGCTCCATCCCTCTGATCACCACCCTCAGCACAGAGGAAAGGCAGAGAGAATTGGGATTGTTCAGCCCAGAAAAGAGAAGGTTTCGGGGTCACCTAATTTCAGCCTTACAGTTTCTGAAGGGAGCAAACAAGAAGCATGGAGAGAGACTTTTTACAGGAACATGTAGTCACAGGACAAGAATGGCTTCAAACTGAAAGAGAGTAAGTTTAGATTAGATATTAGGAAGAAATTCTGGACTGTGAGGGTGCTGAGACACTGGAACAGTTTGCCCAGAGAAGCGGTGGATGCCATATCCCTGGAATTGTTAAAAACCAGGTTGGATGGAGCTCTTGGCAACCTGGTCTAGTGGAAGTTGTCCCTGCCCATGGCAGGGGGGTTGGAACTAGAAGATCTTTAAGGTGCCTTCTAACCCAAACCATTCTATGATTCTGTGTTGACTTGGGGTTTCATCAACATCCACTCTGCACACATCATACAGTGGTGGTGAAAAGGCGGAGATGGAAATTTCAATATTAATTCAAGAATTGGAACACAGAGCTTCCAACAAAACAGCTGAACAGTCCATCTGACCTGCATTCTTAGGGATGTTAGAGACTGGATGGACTGTAATAACTCCTTTTGGCCTTAGGCTCCATGAGAAACTTGATTCACCTTTCTAGAGGTAGTAATTATCAACTTTATGAAGCTAAATATTATGAAATATTTACAGGGTAAATGTAAAGACCTGAGGCTAGAAAATAAAGGTTTCTTTTAAAATTAAAATAAAGATCTCTATACTCTTTTTGTTAGAAAAGACAAAGAGTTTCTGAAGCTTCTTATTTGAATTGTTTAATATTGGTTGAGTGTCAGAATACAATCTGGGTCTCAGTAGGGTCTAACCTAAACTTTTGTATGGCCATGTAAAGAATCCATATTTTTCCTCCTGAGCTACAGGATCTGCCTGCTGATGTCTGGATGCTTGAGGTGTTTTGTAATATTATGATGCAGCTGTTGCAATCTTTCTGGTTTAAACAGCTTTCTCTGCATTTGCCTTTAAAATGCCATGCTCATTTACAGCACGGTAGAGATTTACTTTGTAGCAATTATTTTCTGAGGACGAGGAGAACTTCTGTGAGTCTCTGTTACCTGAAAGAGCTTTTGGTAATGAACGCAGGTTATTATTCAACCTTCAATATTTGTATATATCTAATGTGCATTGCCAAAAAATTAACTGATTACAGTTAATTTTTTATTTAAAAAATTACAGTTAGTAATGGTTTAAAAACAATTTTGACTGAGGATACAACCTAAGCATATGTAATCTTTTTAAGTGCTTTTGGCTTTAATTATGCTGAATGAAACCATACTAAAGGAAAAATTTCCTTTGCAAAAATTGCTTTATATTTTCTCTGTCCTTTGTGTAGTGGGTGCTAGACTTTCAGATTACATTTTAGAATCCTTCAAGTTACATACAGTTCCTAGGCACTTCATCACTTCTTGGTTACAAAGTAACTGAGTAACTGGGCTGATTATATGGAAAAATTGGTGTGGAACTGTTCATGACATTTCAGCAGTGATGGCTCTGTCATGACATGGGGTGGTGGTGCAGAACAACTCTAACCACATGTTCTTGTAGAGAATTACAAGCTAAATTTACTCATTTGCTTTTCCCCTTCCACAGATTAGAACATAATTTCAGAATAAATGGAAAGGCAGTAGCATATGTTGCATCTATTCAGGGATCATAAAACTGCATATCAGGTGATGATTTTAAATAGATCGATAGATAGATAGATAGACAGACAGATAGACAGATAGATAGATAGACAGATAGATCGATAGATAGATAGATTAATAATTATAGTAACCAAGTGATATGTGTTTCAGGATAAGTGCACCTATTTATTAATGTGTTTCTGGTTATTAAATTAGACATCCTAATAAATAAATATTTTCCCCTAGATAAACATTTTTTTTCAAATCTAAGCTCTTTACTTTGATTCTTCAGAAATTAGGAAAATTAATACCTGGCATTAGTTCATTTTTTATTTTTTCAATTCAAATTTTAATATCCTTATTTTTAAGAAAATACTGAGTTAGTCTTCCAAATTGTAGAAAATAACATTTGAAAAATGTAACGTTTTACTGATTCAGAAATACAGAATTCAGAATGGGATAAGACTTAAAGGGAATTTGATTTTCCTTCTCCCCTGATGTTTTCTGTTTGAACTATTTTTATCCCAGAAGAGGATTTAAATTCTACTCTACTGCACTCTTGCTTGGTCATTTCTAAGTTTATAAAAATATATAGGATGGAAAATCAAATCAGCTGAAATCCATTTTGTTTCAACACCGCCTGTCCCCAGGAGCACTAGAATCAAATAAAAATACAGGGTGAGTTTAAAGGGAAGCTAAGTGCAGCATATTGAACCAACAGCTGACAATCCCAGGTTTCAATGAAATTTGAATCAGAATACACTAAACCCATCAGAGAAAAAACTGACTCAGTTTGAATGAAAAAGGTGGAGACTGTTGAGCTGTTCTGGGACAGTTCAACCTTGTACAGTTTTAAATATAAAACCAGAAGATATGCTCTGGCCCACAAACAGTTCATCAGTTGGATACTAAGTGAACTGAGGTACAGAAACCTCAGTGCTGGGAACCTGCTGTGGCCCAGGTGTAGGGCAACCACTCACCTTGCTGTGCAAATGGATCCTGCTCTGATTTAGCTGCAGCTGCTGCTGGTATAAAAACTCCCAACAACAGAAATTCATCTGACACAGGAGAACTTTTCTTCCTAAGTCATCTCATATTTTCTTCACGATGCCAGATGTTCTTTTCTGTCTCTTTCACTGGTTATGAGAATTGAGGTTTAACATAAGCCAGTGCTAGCGGGAGTCTCTTCTATATGAGGGAATTCTTCAAGAAAATGTCAGGCTGGCATGAGGCCACCGCCTTATATAAGTGCTGCTCACAGACCACGGAGACAGACTTTTTTCTCTGTAGGCACAGTTGGCCTTTTCTTGAAATCTGCTTCATATTAAGTGTCAGAAATATCCACAGTGGAACATATATGGGGATGGACTTTTCGTGCTCATAATTCTGGTCATACCAAAGTCCTGATGGGAATGCAGCCACGAGTGCTGACTGAGTTGAAAGATGTTATTGAGAGGCCACTATCAGTTGTCTTAGAAAGTCATGGCAGCAGCAGAGATTTTTGCATCCTGGAGGAGAACAAGTGTCACTCTCATCTTCAAGGACAGGAAGAAGGACACAACATCTTTATCAATGATCTAGATGAGGGGATTGAGTCCATCATCAGCAAATTTGCAGATGACACCAAGTTGGGAGGGACTGTCAACCTACCGGAAGGCAGGAGGGCTCTGCAGAGGGACCTGGATAGACTGGAGAGTTGGGCTGACTCCAATGGGATGAAGTTCAACAAGGCCAAGTGCCGGGTCCTGCACTTTGGCCACAACAACCCCATGCAGTGCTACAGGCTGGGCACAGAGTGGCTGGAGAGCAGCCACGTGGAAAGGGACCTGGGGGTGCTGATTGACAGGAAGCTGAACATGAGCCAGCAGTGTGCCCAGGTGGCCAAGAAGGCCAATGGCATCCTGGCCTGCATCAGGAACAGTGTGGCCAGCAGGAGCAGGAAAGTGATCCTTCCCCTGTACTCAGCGCTGGTGAGGCCGCACCTTGAGTATTGTGTTCAACTCTGGGCCCCTCAGTTCAGGAAGGATATTGAGGTGCTGGAGCAGGTCCAGAGAAGAGCAACCAGGCTGGTGAAGGGACTTGGGCACAAGTCCTGTGAGGAGAGGCTGAGGGAGCTGGGATTGTTTAGTCTGGAGAAGAGAAGGTTTAGAGGTGACCTCATCACTCTCTTCAACTACCTGAAGGGAAGTTATAGCCAGGTGGGGGTTGGTCTCTTCTCCCAGGCAACCAACAACAGGACAAGGGGACATGGGCTCAAGCTCTGCCAGGGGAAGTTTAGGTTAGATGTTAGGAAGAAATTCTTTACAGAGAGGGTGATCAGGCATTGGAACGGCCTGCCCAGAGAGGTGGTGGATTCACCATCCCTGGAAGTTTTTAAAAAGAGATTGGACATGGCCCTTAGTGCCATGATATAGTAATTAGAGTTGGATCAGGGGTTGGACTTGATGATCTTGGAGGTCTTTTCCAACCCAATCTGTTCTATGATTCTATGATTCTAAGGACCTACAGGTCAGTCAGCCTCACCTCAATCCCTGGCAAGGTGATGGAGCAACTAGTCTTTGAAACCATCTCCAGGCACGTGAAGGACAAGAAAGTTCTATTGGAGGCGAGTCATAAATGGGGTATCACAGTGGTTGATACTGGGTGAATATAATTTAACATCTGCATTAATGATCTATTCCCTGGGACAAAGCTCAGTAATTTCATGGTTGATGCAAAAGTGGAACAGCTAATACACTGGATGGTTGTGTTACCATTCAAAGCAACCTTGACAGCATGAAAAATTACACTGAAAGGAATCTCATGAAGTTCAACAACGAGAAAGGTCATGTTCTGTGTCCTGGGAGAAAGAACTCCAGGTTGCAGTACACACTTAAGACCAATTGGCCAGGCAGAAATTCTGCAGAGAAGAGCCTTGGGGTCCTGGTAGACAAAAAGTTGACTGTAATCCAGAAACACACCCTCATGGCAAAGAAGGCCAACAGCACCCTGGGGTGCATTAGGCAGAACACTGCCAGCAGGTTGAGGGAGGGGATCCTTCCTCTCTGCTCAGCCCTGGTGAGGCCAAATCTGGAATGCTGGGTCCAGTTCTGGGCTCCCTGGTACAAGAGAGATGTGAACTTCACTGGAAGAAGCCCAGTGTAGATCCACAAATGTGGTTACAGGACTGAAGCATCTTTTTTGTGAGGAGAGGCTCAGGAAACTGGGACAGCTCAGCCTTGAGGCTCAAGGAAGCTAAGGATCTTATCAATGTGTATAAATTCCTGATAGAAGAGAATGAAGAAGAAAACACTGGACTCTCTTCAGTACTGTCCACTGACAGAATGGGCACAAATTAAACCCCGTGAAATTCCATGTAAATATGAACATTTGGTGTTCAAACACTGACACAGGCTGCTTAGAGAAGCGGTGGAGTCTCCATCCTTGAAAATATTCAAAACCTGACTGGACGTAGTCCTGGGCAACCTGCATCTCACCAGCCCTGTTCTGAGCAGAGGGGCTGGGCTAGATGATCTCAAGAGGTGCCTTTAGGCTTCAGCCAGTGTGTGAATCTGTGTTTCTGCAACAGCACTGTTAACCCTGTTTTAAGAAGTTCTGGATCTGGTACTTGACTTATTACTTCTTTTTAGAGAAAATTAGGCTTATTAGTATGTTCAAATGAAATGACATGCTATAATAATTGATTACATTTTCCTAGGCTATAACCTCTCTAAAAAAATCATCAATAAATAAAGTCATATCACCCACCCACAAAACTGGGAGATTGATGACAAACCAATTATCTAATTACTCATTAGTCTTTTCAACAAGGCCAAGTGCCAGGTCCTGCACTTTGGCCACAACAACCCCTGCAGCGCTACAGGCTGGGGACAGAGTGGCTGGATAGCAACCAGGCAGAAAGGGATCTGGGGGTGCTGATTGACAGGAGGCTGAACATGAGCCAGCAGTGTGCCCAGGTGGCCAAGAAGGCCAATGGCATCCTGACCTGGACCAGGAACAGTGTGGCCAGCAGGAGCAGGGAAGTGATCCTTCCCCTGTACTCAGCGCTGGTGAGGCCACACCTTGAGTATTGTGTTCAGTTCTGGGCCCCTCAGTTCAGGAAGGACATTGAGGTGCTGGAGCAGGTCCAGAGAAGAGCAACCAGGCTGGTGAAGGGACTTGAGCACAAGTCCTATGAGGAGAGGCTGATGGAGCTGGGCGGGGGCTGATAGTCTGGAGAAGAGGAGGCTCAGGGGTGACCTCATCACTCTCTGCAACTCCCTGAGAGGAGATTGTAGCCAGGTGGGGGTTGATCTCTTCTCCCGGCAATCAGCAGCAGGACAAGAGGGCACGGGCTTAAGCTCTGTCAGGGGAGGTTTAGGTTGAATATTAGAAAGAAGTTCTTTACAGAGAGAGTGATCAGGCATTGGAATGGCCTGCCCAGAGAGGTGGTGGATTCTCCGTCCCTGGAGGTTTTTAAGATGAGCCTGGATGTGGCACTGAGTGCCATGATCTGGTAATCACAGTGGGGTTGGATCAAGGGTTGGACTTGATGATCTCGGAGGTCTCTTCCAACCTAGTTAATTCTATGATTCTATGATTCTACTTAAATTTTTTTTTTCTAAATTTTTACACCATATTTTCCAGGACAGTTTAGAGTTTTGTGAAAGTGAAAACATTCTTTTTAGTGCATACCTTTGCAATGATTTTCAGTAGACATACAAAAATATTTAGAAACGCTTGTGCATTTAATCACTAATAATAGTAAGAAATTTGTGTTCTAGCCTTCAGTTTTTGTACATGTCCAAACTTGCATGTTCTTTGCAAGTTTATTAGGAAGTGAAAAATATTTAATTTTTAAATAGAGCTGCTATAATGTTTAGTTCTGTATAAAGTCTAGATATGAACCACCTAAATAGTAAATACCATTGCTGGAAAACTAGAGATGACTTGTCATGATTTTGAAATTATTTGAATTTTTTTCCTTCCTTTTTAAAGGGCCAATAAAAAATGTTTCAAATTCCTTGGGTTTAGGCTTGTAAAAATGAATGTTAGTGAAAGAGGATACTATCTAACAAAGTCTTGGATTTACGACCTTTGGGAGAAACTAACTTTGGGATCAATTTTAACTTCCAATGTTGTGCTCTAAACAAACCTGCATAGTGTTCAAATCAAAGGCTGGTGAAGCTATGATTCCTAGTCCATAAAATACGAAGGGAAAAAAAGTTAGAGATTATGCCAAATTACCTTTAACATCTTAGGCAGAATTTATGCCTGTTTCATCTATAACCAAATAGAGACTAATTTCCAGAAGTTAGTGTTGGACATTTAAATTATTTAACAGATTGGGGAAATGAACTTTAAATTCTCCTTTAACTTCTCTTTCCAGCAAGAGAAGGGTATTGCAATATGTGTTCTGTGAGATTCATGGTCACTTCTCCCATGGGTATGGGTAACTTTAAAGAGTCTTTACGAATTCAGGATGACTGAGAACAATATAGGTGGGAAACAATATTCCATTATAGTGGTAGAGTAATTATTCATACATGGTCTCACAGAGATTTTTCTAAACTTGTAAACATAAATTCAAGTGTTGTTAAGGCACATGAGGGACAAAACAACACCAAAAAAATGAATATACTCCCAAGCTACTTTTCACTTCAGAAATATTTTCAGATAAGTAGGAGCCAATAGGAATCATCATCATCATCATCATGGCTAGGCTTCATGAATGAAGGTTTGAGACGGGCTCTACCCACGCTTGCTACAAGCGCGCTGATGGCTAAAAAGGCCAATGTGAGATAGACAAGTCCGGTTGCAGAAGGCACAGCAGAAAGACTCCCCAGGTGATACAGACGAGACGCGATTCTTTCTGCGTTGTCTTTTCTCCTCGAGAGTGATCCTGCGTGTGTTCTCAAAAGCAGCAGCAGCGTTATAGATGGTGTGTCTCCAGGCCTCCCGATTGGAGGCCAGGGTAGACCAATGGTGATGATCAATATGGCCAAGGATGAGGGATTGTTTCAGGCAATCCTTGTATCTCCTCTTCAGGGCTCCTCTCTTGCGGCAGCCAGTGGCAAGTTCCCCATAGAGCACGATCTTAGGGAGGCGGTAGTCCTGCATCCTGGAGACGTGCCCTGCCCAGCGCAGCTGTGTTCTCAGCAGCATGGCCTCAATGCTCGTGACTGCTGCCTGTTCAAGGACAGATGTGTTGGTCACACAGTCAGTCCAGTGGATGTTTAGGATTGTACGGAGGCAGCGCTGATGGAAGCGTTCTAAGAGACACAAGTGATGCCGGTAAATGACCCATGATTCAGATCCATATAGAAGAGTAGACAGTACAATGGCTCTGTAAATGCTGATCTTAGTACTTTTCTTCAGGTGTTTGTTTTGCCACACTCTTTTATGGAGTTTACCAAAAGCTCTGTGTGCCTTTGCCAACCTGTTGTCTATTTCTGCATCAATCTTACCGTCTGAGGAGATGATGCTTCCCAGGTAATTGAACTGCTGGACTGATTTGAGCTCTGTTTCACCAATGGTGATATGAGGATGATGGCAGACTTCCTGAGGTGCAGGCTGATATAAAACTTCTGTCTTCTTCAAGCTGACTTCCAGTCCAAAAAGCTCAGCAGTCTCTGTAAAGCAGGATGTTAAACGCTGCAGAGCTACTTCTGTGTGGGTGACAAGGGCGGCATCATCAGCATAAAGCAGCTCATGGACAAGATGATTTAAGGTCTTAGTATGGGCCTTCAGATAAGTAGGAGCCAATAGGAATACTGACTGTGTTTTAAATCATAATTGAAAAGCTTAATTCCTTGTCTTAATTTTGGGATCAAACAAATGCATAGCAATTGCAAGTAAATAATTACTAGGTGGTGTCTGTTTATTAAAACAATTTTTAAGACAAATACAGCTCAACACAATCTCAGTACACTACTGAGGTGTACATAAGAATATATGACTTTGTACGTGCATGCTGTTAATTCCCTTTTGTCAGTGTGGTGAATGCTAAGCAACAATGATTACATACTCTCAATACAGCTGCATAATTGCTATTTGTTCTGACAAGGCACTGAGGTTGTCTGCTGTGGGCTACATCTAGACATAAGTGATAGGTCTTGGGATCAGTGGGAATAAATACAGTAAGAGTAAAAAATGCAATTTTAATAACCCACTGACATTTTACAGTAGCAAACAATAAATAAAAACCAGCCTGTGTTTTAGTTTTTCTTTTGCATAAGGAATAGGTACTTTTCTGAGAATACACTTCCTCTTCAGGCTGTATTTTCCAAATGGCATAGTGGGATTTAGTCACAGTATTTCATTAAAATCAGTGAGTTGGAAGTTACAGTCACTTGATTCAGTCTTGGTTGGATTTCTGAACTCTGTATTTGACTTGTTAGCAAGCTGTTGCACATGTTGTTGAGGGAGAGGGGGGTTAAGAAGTGAAAAATGTGCATTTTAGTCAATGTTCCTTCCTGAGCTTTATTATGAATTTTGCATTGGAAACTCCCTGAAGCTAGCAAAGTATAAAATATCTCTATTGTTATTAAAATAAACTTGTTTGCTCTTTCTTACTCTTCTACTCAAATGATGTGAATTTTCTTTCAGATTTTATGGAACTGATTTATGAATCTTAAATGAAAACCCAAATCTTTTAATGGCATTGACAAAAGCCATTTCCTTTTGGTGATTCCTTAGGAAAAAAAAAAAAAAGTTTTTTATTTTATCTCTCTTCTGAACATTGAACAGCCTTCCAAAGAGGAAGTCAGTGTGTATTAGGGTTTCCTAAATAAAAAATAGGATAAATCCACCAGCATGGCATGTTAAATATGGAAGAAAAGACATCTGAAAAAACCCCAATCATCAAATTTTCATTAATAGAGTTGGTATTCTGGAAAGACGTGAGGGCTATCTGGTGGCTTTTACTACCTGGGAATAGAATATCCTAAGCACAAGCAAATTTAATGGAAAATATGCAGAAAAGGACTTGCAAATATATCTGAGGGGCTTAGCCTGCATCTGCTAAAATATGTTAGAAATTGGTCTGTAATTATAGACACTAGCCTAAAAATCCCTTCAGAATTGAAGTTCCAGCACTAATAGAAAGTACATAATGTTAAGAAACTCCAAGAGGATAACCAGTAGAGGAAAGATTTTGCTTGGTACAGAGCACTGCAAGTTCAAAACATTTCTATCATAATGGGGATCATTATGAACTAAAGGTCAGCATCTCTGCAAGGATAAAAAATAACCCAAAAAATCCACCACAGCAATGTTCAGTTTTCAGAAAGAAAGCTACACACAAATGAGGAAGCCTTATGGAAAGGAACCAGAAGGACAAAGTCTGTGAAGACACTGGACACTGGGAACCAATCATCAAAATGGACTTATAAAGCCTAGAGAGATGGGATGGCTAAAGAAAATAATAAAGAAAGATATTTGGAGCAAAAATACAAAGAACAAAGAGTCACAATTAAGAGCACCAAATCACCAGAGGCGGATGAGTATTTGGCCAAGTGTTCTAATGGAAGTGTAAAATACCTGTATCTATTAACAGCATTTTCTTATTTAAAATTAGGTTTTTATGAGAAATAGAACAGTACAGACATGGGGGTAATTTTTAAATAGTGCATCTAGTCAGGCCTACGGACCTACAGACCAGGAAATCCGGGAAGAATATACTGCAAAAAGAGATAAGAGCTCATTCTGTAAAAGTGCCTTACATCTTGTAGTGTGCCTTGAAGGAAACATTAGCATACTGCTAAGGGGATATAGGCCATTTGGCATTCCCCAGGGATTTTAAGAAAGTCTTCCAGCAAAGAAACTAAGTTCTGGTGAGATAATAGAGATGATGGTCTTCATGTGGATAAATAAGCAACTATCTGGTAATTTCCTATAAAAAATGGAAAGTAAAAAGCACGAGTCAGTTTTCCCAGAAGAAGATTGTGCTCCGGAAGGTCTACTCTGTGCAGCTTGTTACATAAATGAGCTGGAAAGGAAAATTATTAATGCATTGGCACATTTTGATGATAGAAACCTATTCAAAGTACTTAAGGTGAGGACAGATTGCAAACAGCTATAGAAAAACTTCACAGTACTGACTGTCAGCAAAGTGATGGCAGATGAAATAAAGTGCTGATAAATCTCAAGCAAAACATGTGGAAAAAGCTATCCCAAAATTATGTGCACAGTAATGAGCTCTTTAGGCCTTTCAAACATTCCTTTAGCACTCATGAAAGAGGTCTTGGAATAATCATAACAGAGTCTTCTGAAAACATCACATCAATACTCAGGACTGTTCATAGAGCCAAATTAAATGCTAAGAATTACTGAGAAAGCAGAAATCATCATGATGCCATAGTGCAAGCCCCTGTTATACCTATATCATGTATATAGTAGGAAATGTTTTGGTTCCCAAATATAAAAAAGATTATAGCAGATTAGATTAAAAGTAACCAAGGACAGAATAAATGGTGTAGGAGTGGGGCTCATCTTATGTAATTTCTCATCTGTCAGGTAGCTGTCAGCATGTGAACTGGTTACCTAAGCTCACAGTATAGTCAATGAGAATCTACTCATTTCTGTTGCAATTCAGAATGTGATTCATACCATCTTATAGTGAAACCTTACATAATGTTCAATTGCCGGTTTTCATTAGCTATTGAAAATAAAGGGACCATGTGGCAACTTGCTCAGATGTTAATACCTTATGGATATCCACATGTAATTAAATATATCCTGGTCTTTGTATCTTTAACAAGAAGAAGGAAAAAATAATATGGAGGGTTTGTAGATATTGCAAAGGCACAAAGTCCACTAGGAATGGACTTTGGATGTTGTCTCTCATGAGCTAAGAATTAGGGACATCTCAGGTGGGCCTCTAGTGATAGGTTTAAAAAAATCAAAAAGGACATGGTCCTTTAACCTAAATATTGAGCTTACCATAGGGTGTTTTGGATAGTAAATGCATATGTTAGTCCAAAAACAAAGTATATAATTCCATGGAAAAAGATTCCATTGAGGTCCATTTGATATAAAAGTACAGCTTCTGGCTGCATAATCTCTGAGAGTTAAATTGCTGGGCTGGAAGAGAACAGCAAGGAGCAGGGATGCTGGTGCTTCCTTTTACCTTCTTCCCTAAGCAATTGTATTGGCTCTTATCAGACAAGGGACTGGACAAGATGAGCTTTCCATCTGACTGATTATGACCACTCTGCATTCTCTAGACTTTTAATATATGTCTGGTTAAGATGTCTGTGGCATGTGTCTTCTAGAGTCCTTACTAATTTTCCAAGGCATTTTAAAATATTTTCTGACGAGACTGTATGGATCATTTAAAATCCAATCTACCACCTACAGTATAACAAACCATTGGAATTCTTTCTTGCATAAGGGCAATTATAATGAAGATAATTTGGGGCTGGTTGTCCTGTTGCTGTTCATACTGTGAACTCATTTACATCCTGAGCAGTTTAATGGGTTCAGACATGTCTCCTTGTGGTAGTAATACTCTACTACTCACCATGCATGTTTGTTTTTAAATTATCAACAATATAGTTACCTAAATTTTTCTGACATAAACCTGTTATATGTATAGTGGTCTTTATGCAGAAGGAAAAAAATAGAAAAAAATTAATCAGTCTTCTACTATACCAACCAATTATTAAAAATATAAATATTTCTCTTAAACATTTCAGTCATACTGATGAAAATTAAAATCCAGGAAAAATTCTAAATTTCTTCTTCTACAGATGCCAAGTACTGTAGAAAATATAGAAATTATTACTGTTCAGTAATTCTGTTTAAACAGTTGTTGGAAAAATATAAGAACTCACACTGAATTTTTCTTACTCTGAAACAAAAGCCTAGCTCTAAAATCATGTACTTTGACTGATGGAGTGGTTGTCTGTGATAATCTGTTGCTTAAAGAAGCCTTATAGTCACTGACTTCTTAACTATAGAATGTCATATGCCAATTCTTTCTATGAATATTTTTTTTTCTCTCTACAGTTTTAATTGTAAGTTTACAGGTATTAATTAGGTAACTATTCATTGACTAGAGTTCTCTTTATGTTCTCACTGTTGGTTATGTTTTGATTTTTCCAACTAATAAAAATACCAGTAAAAATTCAGGCTTAATGATGATAGAATACAGAAGGTCAAATTTAAAGACAGAGCAAGAAGTATTGCATTTTGTACATTGGAAAATTAGGATCACACTGGAAAGATCATTATCCTTGCAGCACAAAAAACACCTTAGGTTAGTTATAATGTTTGTGTGAGTTACCTAATGATTTATGTCAGTATGCAAGTGAGACCAGTGCTTTCTGGTCAACCTTGCAGATGTAAATAACAGGTCTGAAATCAGCCAGATACTAAAATATATGTTTAAAAACAAGTGCTTGATAAGCTTAGGCCTGTGTCCTATTGTCATACAAATAATAGAAACTTTACTTGATTTCATGCAGGAACTGCATTAAAGTGCATTGTAGTGTGGGAACTGATCTTTGTATCTGTTGGTCTACACGTATTCTACCAACGGTTTTTATTTTATATATATATACAAAGATTTCTTGTGTGGTTTAATTTTTATTTTGTATTACTTTTAATAAATATTATATATTATACTAGCTCTAAATATATGCAAATGTATATTTGTATTTATATGCAGTGTGGGCATTGGTGACACTAGCTTAGAGGTGTTCTCTCCTCCTGGAAACCTAGCAACACTAGAGGAACCAAGTTGATCATCCCAATATAAGCCACAGAGTCATGGCCAGGGACTTGGGCCGTGAAACCAGCAGATCACAGGAAAGAAAGCAGTAAAATAACTGTTTACAAGTGAAGTGTTCACACAATGGTGTATATATATCTCTTCAGCCTGTGAAGTTTTTACTTTGCAACAACAAATGTCTATTTTTAAACCATGTTGTTTGTTCTCTGAACTCAACTACTAACTAAAAAGTTCAGGGTAAGCACATATATAACTCTGTGGGACAAAACCAAACAGGAGCTCTCTTCTTTTTCTTTGTATTTCAGACCTTGCTCAACACTAAACTGTTAATCAGTATTCTCTACAGTAATGTCAGTTGTGTTCCAGTGGTATTAAAACTGGTGAAATGGGGAAGTCAACTGTTATGTCATGAACTCAGTGAATGCATCTTCTGTCACACTGTGGCACTTGCATCATTCTCTGTGCTTCACTTTGCAAAATGCACACCCCTTCTGATGGTATATTTTACAGATTTATCATTAGAGTCATTCACTGCACAAGTGCCACTTAAATCAGTCTAACTCCTTATGTTGTAGGGTAATTTAACATAATTGAGGGAAACCAAGTCTGTTTTTGAAAGACATTTGAGGAACAATTTTTCAATAATGTTTACCTTTAGTGCTGTTTATGGCATTCTAATGCCTATGAATGTCTTTATACTATTTACTCTTAAGGTTCACTGAGATAACTGGATAGGCTCTGTTTTTAACTTATTTTGTATCATGTGTCGATGCAATACTAGGCCATAATCTGAGGTTATTTGATTATCTATAATGAGATGCAGACCACATGTGGTTTGTATTAAAAATACTGAGAGAAAGGAGCTAGAAAGCAAGCCTAATACAGAAAGTAAATTATTCTGCCTTTGTGTGTAGACAACATATTGCAATAAAATGTGCTCCTGAGAATGACAGAATTTGTCCTTTAGAAATGACTCATTGTTACATTTTGACATATTTTATCACATTAAAGATTCATAAATGTCTCCTAAGAAAAGATAGATATGGAGCACTGGAAGATCTACATAGAGATTACTCTCTTTGATAAAGTCATGATGCCTCGAATTTATCTGAAGGTACACAGATGCATCACGGAAACATCATCATCAGGTTGTTGCTTTCAAAAACAAGAAGGTTGTAACCAGCAGTTTCTGGTTTCCACATGCATTACTGAAATTATTAGCTAGGTTGAAATTATTAGCTGTGCATAAGAGCAGGAGATGCATGAGTCATGTAGGCAGTGTTGGGATTCATAGCAATTTTTCTTTTTCTTTTTTTTTGTTTGTTTATTTGTTTTGGGGCTTGTTTGTTTGTTTGTTGTGCTTCCCATTTCTAACCTTTTGTTTGTTACATGTAAGATATGGAGGGTAAGATCACACCCCTAGTGGGGTCTGTAATTGTTTTGTCATTGCTTCTCTTGTTTTCTTTGTTGCATTTGTGAACAGCTGTCATACTCTGTTTTCCTGTGTTAAACAGTATTTATCTCTCCCATCTATCCCAAAGGAATTTGTGTTACACATGTAAAGGATGAGGCAGGACAGAAGTGTGCTCTGCAGTGCACATCCCAGTGGGTGTGCTAGTTGGAAATGTTGTTTAACTCGTCAAAAATGGCTATGGGCTATGAAGGTTCCAACTCCATAGCACCTTCTGAAACACTGGGTCTTACCCTTGAGACCTAAAGTTTATATGAAGTTATATAAAAAGACTGGTAAAAAACTGTATCATGACAGATATGCTCCTTCCTTTTAGCTTGATGCGTATTATCTTTACATTACTAATCAGCTGGTAGTAGAAACAATAGTTTTTGAACTTAAGGCTTATCTTTATTGATAATTTTATTTAATTCACACAGGTTTATCGAGCAGAACTTGTACCCCTTAAAGAAAAAGTGCATCAAGTCAATGACCTTGCTCACCGGTTCACTCCCTCTGATATCCAACTCTCCCAGTACAATCTCAGCTGTGTGGAAGACCTGAACACCAGGTGGAAGGTGCTACAGGTACATTGCATATGACTTTTTCTTTGTGCTACATTTAGGTAGATGCTTTTATTTCTCTATGCTTGCTTGTTCCCTATGAAATAACACCAAAGAGAACTGAGGAATCAAAGATGAAGCAAGCTTTCCATAATGGTGCCTCTATGAGAAAATAGTAGTTAAACATGATGCTCTACTTTCATATGGTTCTGAATATTTTATCAAATAAGATTAGGTAGCCCAGTTTCTCATATGGTGAAACGATTAGGTTAAAATACTTAACAGTTTATATACCTTTTAGTATTAATATTTAGCAAATCTTGCTGCCTAATATATCATGTGATCATTTATCACATGGCTTATCCATGTTCTATGGTGTATATGGAAGATTCACATAAGACAGTTTACTTCTGCTGCTTCATTCCTTTTAATTTGGCTTAAATAATTTCTGGGAGCAGCAGTTTTAAATAAATTCCTTATAGGTTAATATAGATTAATGATTCCGTGAAGTGGAATCTGTAAAATCACACCCATAGAATCAATTATTAAATTACAAGGCATTACATTCATTCAGGTAATTAGCAGGACTTGATACTGCAAGTAAAGCTGCTCAGAATGGGATTTTACAATTTGAGCTCTAATGCAGAAAAGAAAATAAGATGTATTGTAGAATTAAGGTGAATATCCACCATAAGTTATAAACACTGAAAAATTTTACGAATTCTTATCTTGAGATAAAGACTTCAAACATTCATGGGTTTTTTTCCAAAGTGCACTGTATCTTAGCTTAGAATTTCAGGAACAGTGTGCATTAGAGAGCATATGTAAGCACGTATGCACCGGTGTAGGGTCATATAGGTTCCATAGCAGGGGAGTGATTAAATGAAGCTAAATGCAATCACATTTACTTCATTAAGTGCTGAATTTAACTTGCTATTTTATTTCTTGCTATATCACTGATTCACATTTTGAAACTGTGTTGTATTTAATTTAGTATTTTGTAAAAATGTAGAACCATGGGGTTTAATAAAGAGCTTTTCTTTCATTGTAAAACCCAAACGTTATCAATAGACAGAAATTAACCAATTCCTTCTTTTCCTACAATGGTGCTGTGAATTCTAATAGTCAGCAAGACTTTATTGTTTCTTTATTGCTTATCCAAAAGAAATCTTACAGCTCTGTGACATCTCCAGTTTATTCTCAGTTCATGCAAATATTAACGGACTTTTTTTTCCTAAATCAAAACTTTGCAATGAGAGTGATAGTTTAAGTAAAAGATCATTAATTCTTTTGTCATTACTGCACACTTTTTCCCAGATCTTCATAACAGAGTTCAGGTTATATTATTAATTAAAACAAATCAACAGAAATATGGAAGACAAAATGGGTATTCCCAATATGTTTATCCACGTATGAGAGAAATCACATCCGTTTAGTTTTTATAAAAACAGCAGCTGATTAAATTAACAGATATTCTGTGATTCATTGAAAACTACCTTATTTCACTGCTAAAATAATTAATTCCAGTGATCTGATGAAATATTCTTCATTACTTAATCGAGAAATAAAGGAAAGCAGGAAGATTTTTCATGTTAAAAGCATCCAGGATACGAAAAATTCAACAGATCTGGGAGAAAGCCCAAGAATGTGTTTTGTTGTTATTCATAAATGCACTAGAAAAAGGGCCAACCAGATATGGTAGATCATTTAAAAATATATACGGCAGGTCACACGTTTGCACACAGTTCAAAGATAATATGTTGTTTTCCACAGAGCTCAGGAAACATTGTGAACAATTCCCTTTTCATTGTAAATTATTGTCTTGATTTATCGAACCCACATTTTTGGAAACAAAGTGTTTCATCTTCTCTGGAGATAGATACTTGGAGACAGTATGTCAGAGTGAGATCTTATTGCTGATGGAACAGATAGTTACTTGGAATATTGTGGTTTACTTCTTTTTTCATATTTACCTAAATGTCATTTGGAAGATACAGAGAAAAAGATGAAGAGTCCAGTAAATTTTTAAACACATCCTGAGGGGAAAAGACATAAGTAACTTTGAAGGATTATCGTATACAAAAGGCCAAGTTCTGACCCCTAGAAAGAAGAAGGGCACATCTGTTCCTATAAAATAACTTTTTACTTAGAACAGACTTTGAGATGCATTGAGACGTAGAGCTCATTTTGTTAGGAGAGAATAGAATAGCATAGACTAGAGTAGAATGGTCCAGTTGGAAGAAATGTACAACAATCATCTGTTCTAGATACTAGAACAACTAGTACATACTAGAACAACTGTTCTATGTGTGATGCCTGCTGGACACTGACACACCTGAATGGCACTTTTTAAAGTGTTATGTATTGTTCTGTCTTAGGGTTAGACTTACTTATGTATGACCAGCACTTCAGTTAGGTGTGATATTCTTCATAGAACACTGAAATTTTGGTCATGCAATAGGAAAAGCAAAAATGCAAATTGTTTCATGCAAAACCATTCCCCTTCTAAGGTACGCTCCTGTTGTTTGTTTATGGTTTTCAATTTGTCTGGTGGTTCTGTGATATCTTTCTTTTTTATTAATTGCCTTTATTATACTAATGTCACCTAGAGTATCTCCTTTGTGCTTTAGTCCTTTCATCATATTTTCCATTTGTTTCAGCCTTCTGTGTATTTTCATGTGTCTTTCTTTTACACTGTGATATTTTCTCATTGGCTTCTATTAATTCTTTTTTTCAAAAAGTAATTATTTCCATGTTCTTACTCTTCTCTAGCTTTCCCCATCTTACTTTCTTTATTTCTGTTTGGGGGTTTATTAATCAGTTCTTTCCTTTTTCTAGATTCCTTCTCTTTTTTTTCCCCCTCAAAGGTTAGATCTCTCTCTCTTTGTCATTTTCCTAATGGGGAAAATATTTCTTATCCATGCATCCCAGTTTCTAGAAAATATGACTGCAGGGAAAATCATAAAACAGAGACTTCTGTGCTGTGTCTTGCCATAAAGATACCCATTCTGAAAAAACAGCAAATTCTAGTGTTATGAGAAAGTTAAAGGGCATTTTGTAGAGGAGGAAATCATGTCTTGTTTATTGCTTTATTAATACTGGGACTTACGTAAGATCAGAGGAGGAAATATATCGTTTTAAGCCAAATCTTACAGAGATTTAATACTATATTCATTTTACAAGCATGAGAATAAGGCCAACCATATTCAGTCATTTGCAGTATTTCACAGTGGTTGTACAGTGAGATTAGTGCTGTTAGTGAATAGTATTAAATATTGTTCCAGAATCTTCCCAGAACTTCATTTGTATTTCTGCAGAAAGGCATGTTTGCCATTAAGTTACCTGATTTGTACTCAGTTTTGGTGAACATACACTGGAGTATTACCAGAAGATAAATGTATAGAAAGCACTCAACCAAATACAGACTCAAGCAGCCCTGGTTTTGAAGTGTTGTGTGAGGTGTATTTCATTAATGAAAGCTAATGCATGCAGCTCAGTCACTGAAAACTGTGTCATCATCTGTAGAGTATAAGCAATGTGAAAATAATTAGCTTCGTGCCTTTAATAGAGTTGTTTTGAGGAAAATATGCTGTTTAATTTTTTCATTTTTCTTTAACATGAAAGGAGATGAAATCTTTCCAGGGAGCTATTTGTTATGAATTTCACAAGGAGCTCTCATGTTCAGATCCTGTGTGCTTCAAACAGTATATGTAATGAGATCATCCTAGGGGAAAATGTGTCTTGCAAACTCTTTCTTACTTCCAGTTGACATTTAGGGAGCCGGAGAGTCCAGATTGGTGGGAGCTATATGCATTTCACTTCAGTCAGAGATCTGGTTGGTGTCATTCTGGTCAAAGGGCAAAGCCAAAGCTCCTGACATGCAAAAGAATGCACAAATATCCCACGGAGAACATACACTTCAATTACCAAGAAAGGGTTTTTTTGGTCTAAATCAAACTATATTTGCTCTTATTTAAAACAATACTTTTAACAAACTGAAAAATATAGTAAGAACCGTCTTTCATGCAAAAAAATGCATCTTTTCAGACATTTTGTTAGGGTTTTTATGTTCTAATGCTTTTACTTTTGAAAGTTGTAACAAACTGTTGTCATTTGTGAGTGGTTGTATCTGAGCACATCAAAAACCTAGAGCTAAACCAGCCCAAGGTCTTTTCCAACCTAAACATTTCTATAATTCTCTGATTTCTATATAGTGTGACTGCAAAGAAGCATAAGCCCTAATTTCAGTATCATTCCTAAATCCCCAGCTAATCTTGCACCAGGATTCTCCAGCATGTGGGGATCTGAAGATTGATGTGGTACAAAAGCCACGCTGCCTCTTGTTAGAAGATCCAGCCACTATATTGTTCTGTTCCCTCGAACAGTACTCTCTGATTGCAGGAGCTGTGAAGAACCAGCAGGCTTTTAGTAGCCCTGCAGGCAGTTATCTAAAGTTATATCATCACTTTATTTGTATTCTGCTGAGGACAGACTTTTTACTGAGCTGTGTAATGCGAACTACTGTAATAAGTGTCATTGCTATGAATTATTTCAAATAACAGCATCTTCTGGCTGCTTTGCAAATATTAGCTGATTCTTTCAATCTGTGGTGAGAAATATGAATGAGAATTGCCGTCTGTATTTGCAGAGGTACTAACATCAAGAACGTCAAAGCCAAAAAGGAAACCCCTTCTTTCCTAAAATCAGTGTGAAATTGTGGCTATGCATCAAAGCCTTACTGGCCTCTGTATGTAGATGTCCCACCAAATATTAATGATAGGTGTTTTCAAATATTTGACTTACAGGAATCCTGGGCAGCCATCCTCAGCTCACACCCTTCTTTTGATAAGGGTTGGGCACCAGGGCAAATAAGATGCATCGAGATGCAAGTTGAAATCATCAGTGACCTATCATAACAGGTTTTAGATTTGGGGTTTTTTTAAATATTGCTTTACCTTCTGTCCTCCATGCCTTCTCCAAGAAAACAAATCCTCTGAAAACAAATGAAATAACAACAAAAAATACATATGTAAAAGAAATGTCTTTTTCAGGTCTCTCACAGTTGAATTAAAAGAAGGATTGCTGGATTCTCAGGTCCTCTTTTTATTTCTACATATGTAGCAGGGTAATGGTTTCAGGAACCGTTGTATAAACAGGGTAATGGTTTCAGGAACTTCTTGTCTAAACCATGGAATTAGGATTTGAATGTAATTAAGGATATTCTCTTATATCATTTTTCCTAAAGAAAAATAAAAATCTCTCTTGCTTTACAATTCAGTTGTTCGATTGATACTGCATAGCATTTGCATACAGGAACGCTCTATTCTTACTCAGAGAGAAAATTTGTCTAATTTTTGTGTATATCTTCTAGTACAAGTGCAGTTATTTATTATTAAACAGTGAGTTTAAACTGGAGTTATGCTGAAGTTGATAGATTGGCAGATGATGCAACAGTAGCAAGAAAAATGTTTCTTCTCCAAATGAGACAGAGAATGTCATGTATATATGAATGTGCAATATAAAAGGCAGTTATATTTTTATATTTGAGCATTATTACCTTTCTGTTATTTAGCAGGTTCTCTTTCCATTGTTATATTTCCTTAATTTTAATAATTAATTTGTTTCTATTTGTTTGGATTTTCCCCTTTTTTTAAACTATATTTTGACATATGGCATCTGTAAGTAGCTGAGAAAAATAAGAAACAACTTTTCTACATATATGGAGACAAAGTTCTAGGTGACCTATAATTACAGTTAATTAGTACACTAATAAAATCATAGTGCTTTTCAACCTTGATATTTGAAATTATTTTGTAGTTGCAGACTTCATCTTCCCAGCAGAGGGAGATTTGGATCATTTTTGGAAGTTGAGTTTTCCCATCAGACTACTTAGTTCAAATGTTATTTTGTATATTCCATGAGAACTGGAACTTCTGCTAAGCCCACAACTGTCACAGCTCTTTAATGGTCTCTTATTTAATTGGCTGTACCAGTTGGCTATAGAAGTCATATACCTATGCATTTTTCTTAAATTTCTAGTAGCCTGAGTCTCAGATTTTCTCAATATTTGTCTACAAAAATATGCATATAAACTTAATTTTACAGTCATTCATTCTTTAGAGATCCTATTCATTTATTTCTGTAAGCTAGTGGAGGAAGGCCAGCTCTCTGGACTGGGATTCAGTTCTTCTAATGAAATTGTCAAAAATTGAAGAGATGCCTTCCTAAACTGGGAGTACACCTTCATTGTGACATATTTGGGGCAGTCAATGAAAGAAAGTGTGTATATAAGTATAAACAGGCCTGGTTATCATCCACAGCCGTGCCAGCAGGAAAACTTATAAAACCTTGTTAAATTTATGATGTTGTGTGTAATGAGTTTCAGTTTGTTGGAAATGGCAAATGCTTTAGTCATTTTTTGTATAGGAGATGCATTCATTTTAGCGTTTTCTTATCCTTTTTTGACTTCCTTTACTCTGGAATTTTGTCCTCTATGAAGATGTTTTGAAGAACCATGCAAAAGAATAGCAATTTATCCTACTTTATATTCTCATTGCAATATGCATATGTAGATTTCTTTTGGCGTATTTTTTGTTTCTCATATATGTGTAGGGGTGTATATACACATATATGTGTAGGGGATTATAAAAACTGGGTTATGCTGTTTATATGGAAAAAAGCTCACTTAAAATTTATCAAACACAAGAAAATATGTTACAGACGCAGCTTGAATTTGGCACTCCATTGTACAACCTTTGTATATACAGTATATTTTGTAAGGTCTTCAATTTGTCTGTTTGATGGATAAATGATAGGAAAAGAATGGGCATATTAGTTGATATATGTGAGTCTCATTTCCTTATAAAAGAAGACTTGCACGATTTACTTCCACCTGTCAGCAGTTATAGATTATATTTGGCAGCACACATCTATATGACTCATACCAGACTATATTTAGGATACTGAGGAAAACAGAGGTTATGATACTGTTGAAAATATATTCACTAGAAACCAACATCCACTGGTTCTGTTGCTTTTTAGTCAAGTAGCTAAATCATCCAGTTTGTAGCTCTTTAACGTATTTGGTAACCACCATTGAAACTGCATTCTTTAATGTTAACAATCCATAATACCTGATCATCTCAAAACAATTAACTGAAAACATCTCTGTAAAAGTCTCTGACAAGCAGTATGGAAGTTACATTTAGAGAATTAAAGCTCTGAGTTTCAGCCCTAGAAAGAGGTGCAGACTATGAGAGTTGGAAATTTTTAAAATTGCACAGATAGCTTCATTTTTTTTTTTTTTGCCTAAATTGAGAGAATATGACCTGATTTTTTTCAACACCTTTTCAGGTGTGTGACCTGATTCAAATCAGCTATGTTTAAGCTGCTTATTATGAAAATTAGGGGTTTTTAAGGTAAGAACGTGTGAGGCAGAATAGCTGGGAAACGCACCAAGTTAGCAGCAGTCACAGTAGTGAAAGCAAACAAAAGACAAAACCAAGAGGAACCTTGCAATTAATTATAAGTCCCTCTCCAATCCTAACTTCCACTTCACAGGCCCTTTCCCTTCCCAAAATGTTATACGTTGTCAGATCTCATAATTTGCAGGTTAGGTTTTCAGAAGCGGTGGAACAGGACAGGATTGCGTAGGGTTGGGTAGGGTAGGATACGTTGTCAGCTACCTGTGAACACCAGGAGGCTGATGAATCCTTGCAATTTCTGGTTCTGCTCCATATCCTGGAGGGGATCCACGCTGCTGACACGGATCGTCCATCCATTCATGCCCGCTCGGTTTGAAGAGAGGTCAGAGCAGATGAACAGAGTTTGCTTTGAATGTGGAACACGTTTGTGGCAGATAGAGCATTCACTGAATTTAAGAGCTGCCCTGTAAAGGCTCTCTAATGTGATTTTCAGAGGCTTGTAACTCAATGAAACCTTAATGAATACCCTTGGATTGGAAGCAATATAAAACCCCTTAGATTCCAAGCACCAGTGCCAAAGAAAGTATTGTTAAAGGTTTTTAGAGGGAGAATGTAAAACTGGCAAAACATATTTCTCTTTCTTCCCATTATCACTAATCCCTTCTTCTGAAATTATGTGATTTTTTTTTTTAGAAGAAACTTCATTTGAAGTGATTAAAAGCCCAAGGTAGAGAGATAATACGCAAATTTCCAGTGCAAAAGGTTAATTTTAGCCTTTTTTATGTCTTTGTTGAGTCATTTTGTGTCTTTCTGACATATCAATTATACGTTATATCACTGCAGATATTTTTATGGTAGGCTATATACCTTCAGGTTACAGAAAGCTTTTACAGTCTTTAAGCTAGGTAGTATTTTGTGCTATATTTTTTGAATCTTTTTGCTTCAGTGGGAGTTTAAGCTAAGTAAGATTTTTTTTTGCTGCTTTAGAAGTACTGTTAATAATGGGGTTTAAAATACTAAAAATGTCAGTGGCATTAAGTTGTGGCACAGATTTAAAACCAGCCTGTGTAAAAGATTATGTGTGTCGTTTTCAAAATATTTTCACAAAGTGCTCTCTAAAGCTACCATTGTAGTTTTCAGCATGGCTTCAGTAAAGCTGAATATTGTATCCTTGTATAGAAAATTAAGTGCAGTGTGGAAGTGATGTAATGGTATGTTTGCTGTAGAGGAGGGCACTTCATAATCAAAATGGCTCAAATCCTGTTATATGGTTGTGTGTGCAAACGTTTTCCATTAACTTCTTCCTAATTTGGAAACACCCAGCACTACACAGGCAAAAGGAGTTATTTCAAGACACTACTGCTTCATGTGGCTCATCTAAGTTGTTCAATTCTTGTGCTTGGTGTTGCTTTATAAAACACTGACACTGCAATAACCTTTGGAAATGCACCCCTTAGTTGCAGAACAAACATAGTATAAAATACAGAGCTTGCAGTTTCAGGTTTTTTAATATTCACTTTTTATTTCTTTTGTACCTGAAAAATCGTAGCCACATCCAAATCCTATGCTATGGAAATGTGTTCCTTAGGGTATGCCATTTTTTTTGGAAGCCTCAAGTGTGTAGGTCAAAGACTCAATCAGTCTTTCTCTTCCATTCTCTCAGATGTCCGAAGTTGTTTCTCTACCACAGTTTGGTTTGTTTTAAAACAAAATTAATTAGCATTAATCAATCCAGAAAAATAAGCCTAAGGCTACATTTGTAGATAGCATATTCATTCTGTTGGATGTTTTCACTTTCATTCCTCTGATTTCTTGTACTGACCTCAAGTGTTTTGTGTCCTTTTCTCCCAAAACCCTCATTTATGACTCTTTCATCTGTAAAAAAAATGAATTCTGTCCTACTTAACTAAAAATACAGCACTGCTTAGCAGTGCAGTGATTTTTGGGGTATTCAGAAGAAATAGAAGAATGTGTCTTCCATAGAATAGCTTTGTGTTTCTTGTATATCCAAGTATTACAGTTCCCTATCTCAAAACATCACATTTCAAATCCTGAGTTGACTTTGTCTGTACTTTTGCCAGCCAAGAGCTAAGATAACTGAGTTTGCTTTGCACATCAGTTGTCATAGCTAGCTGCAATATACCCCTGAATCTGCCTAGGTTTACCTTTAAAGAGAAAGAGGTTACATTTTTCTCATAAAGCTTTCATAACTTTATTCATCTGTGAATGACATGTGAAATATTGTCAGACCAGTATGGTCAGTTGCAGAAATCATGCAAGCTTCCCCTTTTAAAAAGTTAAGATTTAATCCTTTTTCTTCACCAGTGAATCAGAGGTCAGCTTCCAGAAAATAAAGTTTTTGAAAGACAGAGGCAAATCCAATTTTGTGATCACCACTTTTCTCCCTCAGCTCTGTGCTCCCACGTCGTTAGACTGTGCTCAGTAGTTCCCATGGCTTATGGGATAAGCCTGTGATGTTTAACAGTGCCAATTATTTCAGCTGTGCCAGTGACACTCCACAAAATTTTTCAAATTATTTTAACCATCTTGCACTTGAATTTACAAGTTTTTAGGGAAGTATCCAGTTACGGATCAGAAAGGGGCATTATAAAATTTAGTTAAGTTAAAATGACATTGTGGTGATTTAATGTAAGTCAAAGTAGCCTTTTAGTTTTACTGTAGTTCTAACAGTTTACTTAGTCTAAAGGTCTGTTCTGTTCTCTAGAAAAGAGGGCCAGAAAAACAAGCTCTAAGTTGTGTAAATTTGTGTTAATAAGTATTTATTAATAGGCTGAGGCCCCTGAATCACAGCTTATAGTGTCTTTATGATGCGAGCAGCACTACAGTGTGTGGACACAAACTATGATCTTATATTATTCAGCATGTTCATTGCATGGTTATATTCATATAACCATGTATTATATATATACCATAATTCATATATGTAAAATCTACTTCTGTTACTCTGTGAACTACTCCAGAAAACAAGTCATAGACTCTTTATTGTAACATTTGCATGCTATTGTATGGTATTCAGTGGCAACACTGCTCTGTGGAACAGGAGGTATGAGGCAGACTTTGACTGATATTTTAGAACTTAAGCCACCATGGGCTGTTGGCTTTGCCTGCTGTGCTTTCCCCCACAACTGTACTGACTGCTATCCCAGCTGAGCCTGCACAGATCAGATATCCTTGTATGACCCAAGAGCAATGTTTGTGCCTTTTTGTGCCAGAGAAAAACCCACCTATATTGTACAGTTTATCAGAACACGTTATAGGGAAGATGTAAAGTCTGAAAGAATAAAAAGCCTGAATTGCTGTTTTTATGAAGCTAATCAATTCTTAAACCTTTAGATAGGAATTATCATTTTTTCCTGATCGTTTTAGCCCTTTGGAGGGATTGTCCCAAAAAGATGTGTGCACAATTGTACGTGAAGTAGATTTCATGAGCTTTCACGTTATATTAATTACAGGATCAGTAAATTCACACCACAGTGTTACTGCTCAGAAATACTGTATTTCACTGTCTTTCTCATAGTCAGTCTCTAACTTGCCAGAGATTTTTTTTTCCTGAATGAGAATATAACTAACAGATGTTTGTTTTTGGCTCCATTTCTACATTCTTTGAAAGCTGGAGAATTAAATTGCTGACATTCAGACAACACTAATTCACATATCCAGGGAGCCTAATTTGCCATCCCTGAGATTCTGATTCCTGGTGTTCATGGGTTTAAAAACCATTTCAGTGACACAATATAAGAATAGGCTGGGGAGTTTCAATAGTATGCTCCTACTAAACATAATCACATTTTATAAACATCTGCGTCATTACTGGTGTGATTCATCTCTAAGCTGTATACAGCTGTGTTTGCAGTTTCAATTAACAGTCCTCTAATTTCATATCCATCTCATGTTGCTAATTTAGTTAATTTATTCATAATTAAGAGTATTCTATTTTCTACGAAGGTTTGTGGAGCTTGGTGTATTATAAAATATAAAAAAAACCCTGAAGCTGAGGCATTTTGATTCTTACAATAGTCACATCAGAACAAAAATGTCATTAATGTACCTAGAGAGGAAGACAAAATATAAGAGACATTTTTTCTTTTCCCACAGTGGAACGAGAAACCTTTGGAACGTTATGGCTTTGTGTTTGAAAGCAAATGACAGTATGAATGTGCTCTTTTCTCCTTTTTTACCCTTTTCCCTTTTGCCCAAAATCTAATATAATTCTACAGTTTAGACTGATACAGCTGGTTTTAATATGTAAGAAAAAACAATAACACTAAAAAGGGTGTTAAAAGAGGTGTGTGGGAGACATGAATCATCCCACCTCCTGCATTTTTGTCCTCTAACATTTATATCTTAGAGTACAATGTAACTTAAAAAAGGCCTGTGTGATTAGGAACTGTGAGATAACTTGGAAAAATTAATCTTGAGACACATTCAGGTGGCAGATAAGAGTTGGACTTGATGATCCTCATGGGTTCCTTCCAACTCAGAACGTTCTGTGAAACCTGTGGAACAAGGACTGTCCTAGTATTTATCAAAACAAGTGTTTGCTTTTTTTAGAAAATATACTTTGTATATCAGTACAAGAATATTGTGTGCAAAATGGTTTAGAAATCCTAGAAACAAACCTTCTTTCAGTTGTCAACAATCTAATGATGTTCCACCATTTAACAGGGATTGGTTACAACCCTCCAGTACTTTGTAAATACAGAGATACTGTATTCTCCATTATTTTTGTGAGCCCTACAGGAATACTCATTCTAGGAAGTGGCTACAATATTAAGGAGTTGTATGAAAAAAAAAAAAATGGGAAGAAAATTGAGAAGAAGAAAATCCTCATTTTTAGCATGAAGGGTATTTTTATACTTCTGTGTTGGTGACCAGGTGAGCAAAATACTGGAAGTTCAGCATCCCTTTCCAGAAAAGAAATGAGGGAGAAATACAGGACAGTCTTCCTCCTTCAAAAAAAAAGTAAGAGATAAGTATTATCCTGAGTATTGCTATAATTTAAGGTAAACAGAGGGCTCTCCAAGCTGCACAGAAAACATTGAAATAGTGTGATCAATATGTCTCAAGCAGAGCTGCAGGTTCTTAATGACAGCTGCTGAATCCCTTATAGCTGAAAATCACAGTTGTCTGCTGCTTTTTCCTTTAATCTTCCCCTGCCTACAATCTCCTTGATGCTCTTTTAAGTTTCTCTTATTGCTCTTTTTTCTCCTTGAAGCTTCCTTTCTTCCTTTTCATATAAGCTTCTCCTTGACTGTCATGCCATTGACAAGCATACCACTATTTATTAAAAAAAAAAGGAGTAGGGAGAAAATCATTAAACAAACAAATAAAGAACACAGCTAGAAATTTTATAATCTAAAAGGAGAAGAAAAGAAAGGGATGGAGAGAGGAAAAGTGGAGTGTAAGGTGAGGAAGGCTTTTGGTCATGGCAGTTATACAAATCACCACCAAGAAATCCCAAGAAATTTCTTAAGATCAGAGTTAGTGAAAGTTACAACCATGGTCTAAGCAGACCTATAAAGCTCCTCAAAGCAGACTGTCTCATAATTTTCTTTTCTTTTACTTGACAAATATTAATGCTGGAATGTAATATTCTGAAGATAATAAAAGTTTGAATCATTTCAACCTGTTAGCTGCATACTCTGTGTATTTAGAAAATAGAATGACAGTTGCCTGTTATACAAATTCCAAGATGACTGACCCTTTTTTATTAAAATGGTGATTAGGGTTAAAGAAGATTATAGCAAATTGTCAGGGTCCTGTTTCATTGCAAGCTCAAGGCAAGAGAGGGTGATCCAAGTGCCCGCAGAAAGAGAGATTATCACAGGTTGCTCAATGTTCAAGCTTCTGTGGATTAATATTAACTTTTGTTATTTGTGTACATTCTCCAGATTTTACTATGCAAGAAAGGAAACACATTCATTTTCTGTACATAACAAAAAAATGAATGATTTTTTCCCTCCAAGGAGAGGTGGGTCTTCAAACAGGAGTGCATAGGCCTTTTAAATTTTATTGTATTAATATCATACTCTGGAGGTTTGTTGCTTTTTCTTTTCCTTTTTCTTACTCTACATAAAATGATGAGGTAATTGTGCCTTGTACTTCAAAAGCTGGGTTTAAACCCCGTGGAGGTCTGTAAACCTATGTGAATTTGCATTTTAAAAAGTTTGCTTATTTATCCAGAGGCATGCCTGTGCCACAAGTTGGAAATAAATACCCAGATCTTGAATCACCTTCCTTAAATTAAGCTTTTCAGATAAAGGTTTTGTGTTTCAGTTCTGAACCCTCAATTCCATGGCATTAAACATGGGATTCCCATCCATGTTCCTCCCAAAAGAGGATTTAATGCCTGCAGTACTACAAAAAAATGTGGTCAATTTTTGTCTTCTGCCTAGATTTGCTGACAGAGAAGAAAATAAATACCTGTCATGAAAATCTTGGTACCTTTTTGAGTGTTTCAGCTTTATATCTTTAACACCAGAGGATAATTTTACTTTTTGTATATTCTCAGAACTCCTGAAGGACCTGCCTGTGTAGTGGTAATGTGGATGGGATATGAGCACTGCATTACTGTACTCAAAAGTGCTACCACTTATGGAGTGAGCTGTTGAAATGACCAGCTCCTAATCTGAGTTCTGAATACCCCATTGGTTTAGAAATCATTTCGTCTGCTACATCATATGCTCTGCTTTAATAAAGAAATCAGTGTCATTAATTTGCATTAAATATTAGTCTTGATCAGCCAATACCTAAAGTGTTTGCTAAATGTTTACTTGTTACGTAAAGCAAAGGTGATTTTTGATTCACTCTCACCTGGGAAAATTGATCTTCATTTATCTGACCAACAAAACAGACCAGCCTGAGCCTGACCAAGATAAAAATCAGTCGGTAGAAGATCAGGAAAGGAAGAGGGATCATTTAGGCCACCAGAAGATCAGGCATATTCTGTTATGAAAAAGCAATTTTTCCCTCTGATAGGATGCCCACATCTGTTCCTGGGTATAAGTGCAAGTGCTGCGTTCCTTACCTATGTGGGTTCTGCTCACTTCAAAGGAAGGCACATGAGAAGTCAGTGGGATTTATCTCCCTGTTTTCACTGGTCATGTCAATCTGCTACCCTTCTCTTGTGGAAAATCTTCAAAGGTTCTTGGCCTGTTACACTACATGAAAAAGTCTGTGCAGATTTGAAAACGTAGATTTGTTTTGGAGGGGTTTCTGTGTGCTGTCCTCCCACTTTGAGGACTGTATAAATCCCATTAAAGCAGCAGCCTCTCAAACTACTTCAGCAGGTTTTGGTGGTGCATTTTATTTTTTATTTTTTTTAATATTCAGATGCATAGGTGAACTTCTAGAATTTTAATTATATCTGTATCTGATGAGCTGCAGAAATGTAAAAGGGGTTTGGGTGAGATTTAATTTTAGATAGCAGCTTAATTAACTGTATTTGTAAAAACCAGTGCAGCTTTAATTAAATTTCTCTACATTAATTTAGTTATTTAATTGAAAATTTATTGGGGTAGTCCTTACAATTTATAACTCTTTCTATATGAGTATCTTAAATAACAGATTGTAATAATAGTTAAAAATAAAACCCAAACTGTATTTAAGTTTTTGCTAGTTTTCTACTGGCTTTTTGAAAATATCAGAAAAGGGCTTTTTTCTCCTAAATATTTAGTCAGGTTTATGGATTTTGTAACAGGATTGGACATCTGAAAATTCCACCTATAAATGGTGACTGAAGAAGTGGTCTTCTCTTCTCATGGGTCTTGGGATTGGTTCATTTTTATCCCACGTCAGCCATTGTCCCTTTTCCAATGTCATACCAACACTGGCTTGTGGTGCTGCAAAACTACTACTTGTAAGACTTTTCATATTTTGGAGTGGGTCGTGGTGCACAGGGAAAGCTGTTTGAGTTCTGGGTCTGCAAGATTCTGTGCTGTCAAAGATGTTGGAAGTGGGGGAGCAGGTCCAGTGAGGGGAGCAGGAGCCAGAGACACTTTAGTCCTTTTGTAGCCTTTCATAGGCACCTGCACATTTCCAGCACAGCATGTTGTGTCTCTCTGGTTCCCCACTCTGCACTGAGAGATGTGGAGAAACAAGGAGAGGCTGGAGCAGTGCACATCCCTAAGGGAGGGTGTGCAGCTATTCCAATGAAACCCCTGTACTGTGTGTCCACCTTGTCTCATAACCCAAAATCATGAGAAAAATTTAACTATTTCTTTTCACAGTTAAGCTGCATCTACCTGAAGCAGAAATACATAATATATATGTTGTAATAGACAACATATATAAATTAGAATTAATTTCAACTTGTGTTCAGTTTCTGAACCAATGATTACAATCTTCCAGTGATAGCACTCAGAATTTCCAATAGTATATGCTTTCCTCCACTTGAAATTATTTCCACTGACCTACATTTCCATTACAACTCAAAAATTAATTCTATTGATACTTTGCCAAAGAGTCTGTTCATAACAATTTTCTTTTCCTTCCCAACACCTATTACATGCATCAGTTGCATAAATGGTGACTTCATGTCTTTTTAGTGCAGCTGGACATTTTCATCAACTCTTTTCATTTGAGCATCATTCATTAGAGTTCCTTCATATTTTTGTCTGCAGTGCACTGTCTCTACAGAATGATGTGATCTATACAATGAAATAGAAGCGTACTTCATGTCCTTCCAGTGTCATGTCTGCTCATACAATCCTATTTGCTTACTTTCCTTGAGGTACCTTTCTATCTTAGTTTATTCCATAATGCTTTGTTTGTGGTACATTAGATTGTTTGAAGTGAAGTTTGATATCTATGTATTCTCAGATTGTTCAGTGAAATAAACAGTAGGGGTACAAATTTCCATGAAGACACAGTGTAATACATAAATCAGAAGGCTGAGTAAGACATTAGGTTTAAGAACTCATGAGCCATTTTTCCCAGTGGTAGGAAGTGCCATTAAATGAACCAAAATAACTGGTTCAAAAGAAAGCCTGAAATAATGAACAACATCATTATGATCTCAACGTACTTGGCCAACTAATAAGCTGGGTGGTGCCGCTGCTTGGACAGTTTCTGTAGTTTCAGTGACTTTGATAGCTGATGTAATGTCTGCAGACTGTTGGAGCTATAAAATTACAAATCCAGAAACTGGTGACAACTGTGCTGCTTCTCAAAACTGTATGCACTTGTTTTAAAGGCTAACAAAGAGTTCACATTCAAATATTTTGCATTACCTGATCCACGTAGAATGTCTAGATATAATAATAGTGTCTTCTGCAGTCATATTCCAAGGGACTACATTTCTTCTGTACCATCCTATCAAGAATGTTTATCCTAATTTCATAGTCATTCACGATTAATTGTCATAATAAAGCCCACCTTATAGTTCTTTTGGAAGTGTTTTTCTCAATGGCCTCCACGGCCAAGGACATTTCAGCCATACCGCCAGTTCTTGAAGATAAAGGGAGATGCCCACTTTAACGTTTGTTAAACTGCAACATTGACATACTGCTGAATTTCAGGAAGGTCAAGATTCACAAGAGGCTTCAAATGTGCAGCGTATTCTATAGCTTTGAAGCATGGCTGAAGTCAAAGAACTTTGCCTTCCCATCAAGTATGAAGCAGGTGCTCATTTACAATTAATTATGATGTGTATTATGCTTTGTCTTTAAAATAAAAATAATATTCAAGTCTGATTACTCAGTAATGTGCTTTGGGTTTACAAATTTTTACAGCCTCACACTGATTTATAAAAAGTGGTCTGATCTTTTCTCTGTGCTTCCTGATAGTCCATCCAATATTATTAATTCTCATAGTTTAACAGTAAGCATTTAACTGAATATTCCTTTCCTCATTCATTTACTTCTAAGATCATAGTCTGAGTGCAGACTTCATAAGATCTTAGGATGAGAAGCCTTTGGTATACAAACAATAAGTTCATAGTGTTGGAAATGCAACTTTTAGAACATGACTTCCACTGCTCCTAATATTCCCTAATTAATATGTGCTGATAACAAAAGGAAACATGTAAAAGGCTCATTTAGTCTACGTTTATGATATAAATGGTAGAAGTCTTAAAGATTACAGTAGGAACATTTTGAGTATAGATACTTTAGCATACTATAATATGCATCTATTAGGGAAGAAATGTTAGCTGCCAGTATAGGAGTTGGTGAACAGTTTCCCAATTAATAAGAAAATTCAACTTCTGTCGTTAAACAATTTCAAGAGCTTGTAAAAGTGACAGAAAACTGGCAGGCAAGATGTTTCTTGTGATGTAGGAGCCGAGATTAATAATGCATTTTCTCAAGGGAACAATGTTTGAACAAGTCCAAGGTTTCGTTTAAAATTTCTAAGACTAGGGAAAAAAGAGTTATATTAAAATTACATATTTTGTCAGCCTAACTTAACTTTGAAGGCGTTCCTCGCATTTCCAGTGTTATTGAGTCTGTTTTGAACCATAATGCAGTCACAAATGAACCATTATAACTCTGCATATACCTCACTTCTATAGCTTTAGTGGATGTAGTCATAACTGTACTGTAAAAGTGCAAAATCAATGATGCTGAACCTGTAGTGGATCAGAGCCAGGCTACATATTGGTCCAGAGTGAATTGGTTCTCTGGGTTCTTCTTTGTGCCTCCTTAACTCAGTGTATTAAACCTTGTGCAGTGGGATGTGAAAAACAAACACACAAAAAGAAAAAACCAAACCAAACAAAAACAAAACAACAACCCTGACTGCTTTAAAAATGTAGTATTCCATTCATTATATTCTAGAAGTCCTTCAGAGGTCTTCATGCAGTTCAGATTTTTGCTGGTTAGAAAATGACTTGACAAGAATGATTTGGAGTTTCTGGTATTGTTATTGAAGCAAACACAGCTGAACTTAAATTATTCTGACTATACTTAGAAAACTACAAAAAAGTATGTTCTGCTTAAGTACAGAATAATATCTAAAAAGTGCAGAATATTGGTGAGTAAGAGATAAATTAAAGTTGTGGGATAATTTTGGAGGGAAAGAGGTTGTTGTATATGTATAGTCCTCCACATATGTTTATGCACACATCTCAAATCAGATTTTCTGACAACATGGGAAACAAAAATATGTTTGAGAGCTGAGAAGCAGGTATATAATTTATTCTTGCAGTACTAGGCTATCACAACAGACACACAGATGGTTGGCTGGGGAAAAAAAACCCTGTCAAATGAATTTAACAAGTACCTCTGTATAGACTTTGAAGGTTTTACCAGTTTCATGGAAAGTATTTCATATTGCGACAAAAAAAAAATCACAAGTTGTTGTGATTTTTATTTCTAAGTGATACAGAAACCAGGCTAATTTTTCTGTTTGAACAGAAAAGTGAACTGGAGTGGGCAGAAAAGTGGATGACTGTTAGGTAAGAAAGGAAAAAAAACACAGAAGGCAGGACAAGAAAAAAATCAAAGAACACTTAAGTTCTGAAGAATAACTTAAAACATGCAGAATGTGATAACACGAAGGAAACAACAGGAGCCCAAGCAGAATCTAACAGGAAATTGGCAGTAGTGAGGAGGAGCAAAATGAGAGGTGAAGGAACTTCTTGTTGGCATTGGAAGTGGGAGTCACAGCAGAAAGGATTTGTCTTTTTGTTAAATATTATATGCATTGATTTGCAAAATTTATCTTTCAAAAGAAACTGAACTATAATGAAATCAGTACATTTTGCTCATGTGAACCTATGAGGTTGTATTTTTACTTTACCAAATTTTGCGCCCTTCAGCTACCTATTCCTGACAGTTCTCTATATGATGAACCTTAACAGTACAAGATCTGTATCCCTGGTTTCTCAGCTGTTGTTTTTTTCTCCTTTTCCCTCCCTGATTGTCATGATTGTTTTCCCTTGTATAAGACAGATGCTATATAATAAGACAGTGTAATGGTATAGGCAGCTGAACTAGAAACACACTGACAGAGTGTATTTCCTCAGGGAAATGCCATGGAGTGGTCTACAAGGACATGTATTTCTAAATCAAATGCAACCCCAGTTTCACTGTGGATGGTTTTTTCTAAAATACATGTAAGCTTGGAAATTCAAGTGCTTTCAGTCTCATTGCACCCTGGTCAATTCAACAACTCCTCTACTGGTTTCTCAAAGTTTTGAAAGTTTCTTTGGCATTTGTAGCTACCTTACAGCCTTATGTCTGCTACTGCTGGCAACTCTAGAGGATAAAAATTATCCAGTCAAAAGCAATTACAGATCATCAGAGTGGAATCTGGCTTCTGCAGCCAGAAAGCAGTTATGGACAGATAACTGTAGGCCAGCATTGCTATTCCAACAGTATGTAATCAAAGCACTTGTTTGTTCAGAGGAATCTTACCGTACAGTGGAGTTGCTGACTGAATAGTCTGTCTAAATAATGGCTTCTGTCTTAGGTCTGGTTGGTTAACAGTTTTGTTTCTTTCCTGAGACTGTGGGAGATGGAGACTGTGAAAAGACTATCAGTGTAGAAAAGACAAGAGATGATAGGATCTGCAGAGACTGAGTTTTAATGAGAGAAAGAGAAGGGAAAAGGAAAAACCTTCCTACAGTGAGGTTTTACTATTTTTTTAGCAGATAAATTTAAATAGGCATAACAAAATCAAATTATGTAACTGAATTACATTAATAGGCAAATAAAATGAGTAAAATAATAAATGGACTAACAGAAATGCCAGTTGTATGGTCATGTGTATATAACAGAACCAAAATTTCATCTACATACTACTAAAAATAAGGACTGACATGTTCAGATTGGACAGAGAATAGCTAACACATTAGGATGGAAAGGTTTCAGAGTGAAGTGACTCTACATCCACAATTTTATTCCATGGGATTTTTCATTAAGTTAAAAAAGTAATAATGAACACAAAACCCACCAGTCAAATCTTTGTATTTTACATTTGTAAACTTCTGGTTGTAAATTAATTTTTAAATAAAGCTACACAAGACTCAGTGCAGCTTGAAATTCTTCTGCTTGTCTCATTCAAATATCTAAATTCATTGCAGCAAATAGTGTATTGAACAAGCATGAACTCATTTGCTTTTTACAAATGATCTCATTATTTTTATTTGACATAACTTGTCAAAAAATCTTAACACAAATTTACTTCTGTCATCAGATTTCTTTAGAAACCCTAGCCATCCTGATGTATTCTGGTGGTTGACCCTGGCTGGATGACAGGTGCCCCCTAAAGCTGCTCTGTCCCTCCCCTCCTCAGCTGGACAGGGGAGAGAAAATGCAATGGGTATTATAATGGCTCGTGGGTCAGGAAAAGGACAGAGATCACTCACTCCATCTTCTGTGAGAAGCTGCCAGAAGCTTTCCCCATCTCTGAGAGAGCCAACGCCATGAGGGACCTGCCCCCATCATATACTGATGGTGTAGTTTGGGGTGGGTTTTTTACTTTCTATAAACCCTGAGAACAAATTTCAATCTCAGCAGTCTTGAAGTTTTATATAAAAATATGTCATCTGATCTTGTAACACTAAAGCAAATGGAAGCTTCAATGTCAGTTTTACAGAAGGTATCAAGTCCATCCTTGTTTCTTAAATTGTACACATGGTTTTAAGGCGCACTTTCACTGCTTTTTAAAGGCATTTTATAGAAATAATGAGGACTACCCATAGATATCACTCTTAAGTTTTATGATTTATGAGAATCTGTTGGGTTTTGTCTTTTGGAGTCCTTTCTTGAGCAAATCCTTCAAAGTTAAGTCTTTCATAAATAGATTTTTTTCAAAGAGAATGTTAATTTCTTCATTTGCCTAGCTTGAAGGCCACATGTCAAATTGTCACTGTGATAACAATAGCTTGTAAGTTAGACATTCAGAAAGGGTTTCTGACTTAGTAAATTAAAGTTTTGTAGCTGCCAATTAAACTGTCTGTCACTGTATTATATGGTGCTGCTATACAGATTCTGCAGATTCAGGTTTCACAGCTGACTTCAAACTGTGTTGGAAGTCTTGTCTTTGCTTCTCCCTTATTCTTACTCCTTATTTCACACATTTGAATTGCACTCCCCTTCAGTGGCACTTGATTTCAGGATCTCCATCTTTCTTACTGTCTTAATTCTCCAAGATTTCTTCTGTTATTAGAGTTTCTCAGTTCTCTGCTCTTTGAAACTGATAAGGCAAGCCTAAACAGAAATAAATTCTTTACTTGTGAAATTAAAAAAGTGATAAAATACAGATAGCTCTGAAAATAAGGTGGCAAATCTAAGAGAGGTTTCTATGCCATTGGATAATAAACAACTAAAGCATTCATCAAAATGTGATGTATTTTCTGGAGGTGAAAGGTTACTTTTCATGTTTGAAGCTGTGCAGATGATAAATACATTTTAGGAACTCTACCACAACATTTATACAGGAGTTTATTGCATTTATTTTTGAACTGATATACGAAAAAGGTTGGTTTAAGGTTTGTACCAAGAAGTCTTTGAAATGGCAATAGTCAGTGCAGACCAGTTATAGTTTTCCTGGAAACATAAAATTTCTTGTCTTTAATTCCACTCCCTCCTCCAGGGGGGCAGCTTGGAGCTTTGTTCCCCTGGAAGGAAAAGAGCCCTCCCTTTCTACTCATGGCAGGATCTGAATCTGTGAAATGGATAAATCTGGGGTTTGAGCAAACCCATTTTCAAAGATCTGAGGTTCATATGAGACCTTTACAGATTGACAGTGGTAAATAGAGTATTCAGTTTTGCAAAAAGAGGGCTAATGAAAACATATTTAAGATGAAAACTGCATGTAATGTTACTGGAATTACTTGAATAAAATCTGTGGCACTTACCAATGCACTATATGATAATGAGGTTTTTTGAGATACATGAAACGATGGCTTTCTTCAATTCATGGATACTCTGTGATCCTTCATGCCAGTATAGCTCTTAACCTTCACTATATACAATTTTACCTTCCCTGTAAAAATGTGCTATAGCATTAATTTGTTTATTATAAGCACCTTTCCTTATCAAATAGATTAAACTGTGGAAATCACAGAATGTATCTTCCGACTTAAATTAGAGGTTTTTAACATTGTGGTTTAGCAATATGAGCTATATATGAATTGGGTTTTGCTTTGATGCCAATTGAATGTAACTCACATATTAGAAAAGCATAAATACATGGATTTTGACCAGCTGCAGGATAGAGGCAGCTCCTATCACAAGTCACATTACACTATCATAGGAGTTTAGCCATTATCTTCAATCAGCATAATATCAATCCTATCAGCAATTGTTTCCATTTGAACAGTTATTTGCCTAGAGTAATTTTATTATCTTTCAGTGTGCTATATGCATGTCTTCCCCAGGGAGAAAAAGAGGCTTTTGTGCAAAATCAAGAGCTGTAGTGGTATACAAAGAAGTGTCAGATAACAAGGAGCATTAAGCACTGATCGTGTGGTTGCTCCCAAGCTTGAGCAGCTGCTGGGATATGGAACATTCTGCAGAAGTCATTGAGACTGAGAGGCCATCTTCTAAAGGTTCATTGAGAAAGTACAATAAATAAATGTTTGCTTAATCCATGCAGTCAGTAATCTCATGAGATGAAGCTTTTTATGTTGTGTCAGCACTTGATTGAGCAAGTGGTTTTAATCAACTTGAAATGGAGTATTATACTCTTGAGATTTCCAGATGTAAAAATATGGATGAAATAAACAAATAATGTGAATAGACCACAACTGTAATAAAACTGTCCCTGCTGACATCATCTTACTTGGTTCACCCTGTACAGCTGAAAGGGAAACCAAAGAGGTGACCTATTTGGGGAAGTTTTAGGACTAAGGTTTATTTAGAGTGAACACATTTGTCACTTGGGGTGTAACCCTCAAAGAGAAAAAGAAGGAGAGAAGAGGAAATATGAAAGAGAAGAGATACTGGATTAATGCAATGGATGCTGCATGTAGAATCCTTTTGGTGCATTATTACCCTAGAGTGTACCCCTGTAAAGAATATTTTTGGCTTGCCTTCCACCTTGTCCTATGCCTCCATGCATTCCTTATGTCAGTCTTCCCAAGACATCCTCCTCCTTGGCATGCAAACTCACTTAGTAAAATTAAGCTTTATAAGAGTAAAATCTATACTTATATTTAGAGTATGATTCTGGCATGTATGTCTTAATATGAGTAGAGTTGTCTCAGGACATGCGTATTTCTTTCAATTTCTGATAGAGGAAGGCTTTTATATGTTTCACCTTGTGAGTCCTGAGTTAGGACAGATAAACCTTACAGAGTCTGCCCTTTTTGCAGACTGTATATCTTTTTGCATGGCATTACATATGTAGCAGCATACTTAGTCCAAGCAATTCTTCAGCTCTTATTTATAAGCATCATTGAATAAAATTGAGAGATTTACTACGTACATATGAGAAAATGTATTTTCACTCCATTTGGGGTAGGAACGTGGGTTTTGAAGTGTGAATTGAAATTATAAAAGTGAATGAAGATACTCAACAAGAAATTAAGAAGACAATAGGAAAATGGTAGAAAAGACAGGACTGAAAATCGAAGCCTCTTGAGTATCGATGGGATGATAATCCCAGAGGAGTCAGAGGGCAAGCTGGTGCTTTCACTATCTTCAGTCAGAGAAGATGAAGATGGTGAAGAGAAAAACTGAAATCACAATCAGCTAAAAGCAGTGCTGAATAAAGACAATACTGACTGAAGCCTCTGTTTTCTTTATAATTAACCTGCATAAAAGACAGGTCCAGGCTGTGAGATTCTTGCAGTCATGAGCAGCTATTCCCAAAACTAATGCTAGTAACAGCACTGGAGATTCACAAATCTGGGGAAAAGGAGCAATAAAACTAATATAATAAAAGATCAATGGAAGAGATGGAATGTAACTAGAACTATAAAGGCATAATCTTCACTGCTGATGCTCAGCCAATGCAGGATTATTACACAGGCATATGTTTGGGGGCAGACATAAAATAAAACGTTCCTTGCATGACATTCTACTTACAGTTCCCTAAGTCACCAAAGATCCATTTCCCTTGGCACAAACCTGGTGTATAATACCTGACCTTTCAGAAACAAATGGTATTTTCAATGCAGCATGAATTTATTATTTTTTATTAGTTTAATGAGAGGAAAAAATGAGAAAGAGAGGGAAAAATCAAAATAACCATAAAATCTTGTTAAGAGACACTAGGGCTTTACCTTAGGGATGGATTATGAAACATTAATAAGAGCATTTTTATATTAAGTACAAAAAATAAGCATTTATTTTATATTGTTCAGAAATAATTTTAAAGTGAATAGAAAGGAGTCAGTTCTGTTTCAAAGCATAAAAACCATAATGAAGAGAAATTGCAGTCTTCTCTATCAGAGAAGCAGAAGAAATAAAAAAGGCCACAGCAAGGTGTCATTTTTTATGTCTTTATGTCAGAGACAATGCCTAAAAGAAACACATTTATTAAACAACCATGTTAGGGTAGGAACAATGGATGATTAGAGCCTAAAAAGACTAATGTTTCAGCAACAACAGAATCATAATTAATGGTTCAGCCTTTTCCTATTACAAAATGTCTAAACATATACTTATAGATTGAGAATAACAAAATAGTCAGACAACAGATGCTCTGCAGGAAAAATGCAGGGGAAGGGTGGGGGCAATGTCAATGTAGCCCTGCAAAACTTTTCTCTACCTCTGAGATACTTGGGTACTATTTTAAAAACCCTCACAAGACTGTGAATGTGCTCTCATACCTGAAATTTAAATGTACCATGTTTTTCTTAAGTGGTGACCACAAGACAGGTTTTGCAGATCAGTGCCCTGTTCTGGCCTGCAGCAAGTTGTGTTTCTATAAGCATTTGACTGAGAAAATTCAATCCCTAGCACATCTTTTGTGAAGATTTCTCACTAGAGCTGATCTTTTCTATTGTTTCCAGTCCCAGATCAGATACCTTCACTCTACAAAGCAGGAACTTTTGCCATGAATAGTGTCAGTGAAATCAGTAAGATTACTGCAGAGTAAGATGCTACTTAGTACAAGTGTGATAGAAGAAATAAGATTGCATACCTTGAAACTCATTTGAGGTAGAAATGGGAAATTGTGATGTTTTTGCAGTAACAGAAAGCACAGAATTGAGTTCTTTTACGTTTGATGTTTTGAGGTAGTGTATCTTAAAACTTTTTCCTCTTTTAAGTTGCTGAAACTTTCTTGATTTAAAATGACTCATGAATTATCTGTATGTAGAACATGCGTAGACTTTGTGGGAATTAAAAAGGAAAGAGGGAGGAAAAAGGTGGAAGGTTCTATCAAATCACCTGTGTTTCTATTGCCTTCAGTGGAAGAGGCCATCATCAGTTTAGATTTACAGAAAATATCAGTATAAGCTGCTAATGACATTTTACAATTCTGGAAACCTTATGAACTTTGTGTGTGATATAGCACATATCTTCAGTTTTAGGAATAATTTTGTATTAGAATGTATTCCATCCCCTCTCCCTTTCCAATAATCCTCATTCGGGAACTAGAATTTCCCCTGAAATTGGTACAAGAGCACTTGGAATGAGAGGGGAGAAACTGGGGTTTGTAATTCCTCTTTTGTACCTCCCCTAAATAGGTTTCTCCTAGTTTTCTCCATTTCCCCAAAGAAAGATTGAAGAGCATGTGTTTCATATATAGGCTACTTATGTTATTTAATGTAAGTAACTAGGAAAGCACATGGTAGAATTTTTCTGTTATAAATAACACTTATCATGGCTTATAATCCAGAACCCTCCAAGTGCCCTGTGGTTTTAGCACAATTAAATAAGATCTAATAGCACTGACAAAGCAGAAATTATTGTGTTCATAGTAGGAAAAGAAAGGACTCATTTCAGATGTCTCTGTTTCCTGATTTCCTAAGGCTTCTATTCCTCAGTTTTAATTGCAATTGCTCACTCAACCCTTTGTTGTAGGTCACCATCGTTCTTGGCTCTCTGCAGTTGATCCACATGCCTCTTGGTTATGGTACCTAGAAATGATGACAGTATACCACCTAAAAGTCTTATGGATGATGAGCAGTCCTGAAAGATAGATAGAATGTTGTTAAAAAAAATTTAAAAAAAAAATAATGATGTGGAAACATTTCAAAGCTTTTATAGAGTGCAGGTATGCAGGTGCCTTGATCTCAAAAGTAAGATTTGATCTCAGGAAGAATACATGCCATGCTGAGCTCCTTACTAGAGGTTTTACTTACCAAAGAACACATTCTCTCCCTAGTTGCAGGCACCCAGCTCCCACTAACTTTGAAAATGTCAAGCTGCATCAAAGTTAGATTCATTTTCAGATCAATAACCCAGCAGAGGTTCAGGGTAGCCTATACTTTTTAGCTTCTCTTTTCCCCAGCTTACAATACAGAACTAAGAGTATATATAGTTTTAACTTTATGCTGAAGGCAGAAGGGAAATTACTGAACCTATAGGTCTGCACAGTCAGAGCTCTAAGGAGTATATTTTATGGGGCTCTATAGAAGACATTCTATAGAAAAAATTTATACTAGGAATGATGCATTGGAAAAGGAGTTGATTGAAAACTTGTGGGTGAGGATTAAAGAGCAGATCAGTATATGGGTGTCTGCCATAGGCCACCCAACCGTGCAGAACACTTGGCTGAGGCTTTTTATAGACAAGTAGAAGTCCCCATGGGGGACCAACCTGGTTACTTGCTAGAGAGACAGCACAGTAGGTTGTAAGTAAGCAATGCAGTAAACTCCTGGATAGTATTGATGGAAACCTTGTGACATAACTGATGGAGCAGCCAGTGAAGACCGATATTCTGCTGGAGCTCATACTCACAAACAAGGAAAGGCTCACTGGGGAGATGAAAGTCACATGGAGTCTTGGCTACAGTGATCATGAGACTACAACCATGACTTTGGGAGAGTAAATTTTATCCTCTTCAGGGATCTGCTTGGAAGAATCCCATGGGATAAAGCCCTGGAAGGGAGATCCAAGAAAGTTGGTTGATACAGAAGGATCACTTCCTAGAAGCTCAAAACTAGTCCATCCTGAGCAGCAGGAAGTCAGACAAAAATGTTAGGAGTCCTGGATGTATGAAAAAGGAGCTCTTTGCAAAACTCAAACACGTAATAGGGGTTATATAGAAAGTGGAAGGATGGACAGGTAACCTGGAAGGAATATAGAGGCACCATCCAAGAGTGTAGAGAAGTGATTAGGCAAGCCACAGCCCACTTGGAGTGGAATCTAGTGAGGAATGTCTATGGCTATTAATTTATCTGAATTTTAAGCTAATGTAAATTTTAAATTGAATACTTTTTAATTGATGCAGTGCTTCTTTGTGAAAAAAATAATTGCCAAATATAAACATTTGTAAAATTACTTTCATTGTATACTATGAAATCCTGCAAGGAATTTGGCAGAAAAATAATTGATACTGATGAAATTGCATTGGAAAAAAACCCAGTATTAAAGAGGAATTAATGTGTCTGGAAAGACAAGAATTTAAAAGCTTTGTTAAGAAAATGGTCCAGGAGGGAGGGCTGCAAACAGTTTCTTGTACCTTTAAAAGGTTGAGTTCATGCTCAGCTCATACCAGTTCATAAAATATTTTGTATCTGACAATAGCGAGTAGAACTGAGGAACATACAATGACGTGAAAGCCCTTGCAGAACTCCCACCCGCTTGTGTGATGGCTTTTACAGGAGCAGTGGGGATGTCAAACGTGAGGCCTCTCTGACAGAATATCTTTTATCTGAAACAAACCAAGTAATGTTTTATATGAGAATTGTTTCCTAAAGATGTTTGTTCTTCAGATTTCACATAGTTTGCAACTGTTCTATTCTCTCTAAATTTGAATGTTTTTGTTGTTTAAACCATAAGACCTAACTTTTTTTCCCTAGGCATAGAAATACACAAAGCCTGAAGTGCACTGATCTAGGATTATAAAACAAAAGCCTAAGAAGTGATGGCTGGTTATTCACAGTAGATATATTAAGTCAAGAAGATCCTTGTTTTATTTACTGTTTTCTGAGGCTCTGTGCCCAGAGCTTTAAGATGTTTCCTGAATTTATATTACATTTTACTCTCTTGTTTCATCTGAGGATTAAAAAAAGCAGTCAAGGTACAATACATGTATTCTACTAAATTTAAGAATTTTTAAATTTTTTTTACTGAAAGAAGAATTGCATAAAGTTGCTCAGATTTCAGTCTGCTGAACTATACAGTCCTACCATGACCCAGAAATTTGAATTTAGTCTTTGTAACAGCTTTAAATGCATGCAAATGACATTGCACTTACCTATTTTGCCCTTAATGTGAAAAATAAGCACATTTCATGTTTATTTTTACACTCTCAAAATATTTCAGACTACAGAACTTTCCACCAGAAAACTAATTGTCCTTCGCTGCTTTTTCAACTCAGTAAATGCCAAGACTTAAACTTGAACTTCAGCAGCTGGGAACAATGACTATCAATTGCCTTTTCCCCCCTGCTGTTCCTCATTAAGAGCACAAAGTGTTCTTATTTAAATCCATCCTTATCTCCTAATATACAAGGAACAGTGAGTGACTGAATTCAGTAGCTATTAGAAGTACAGTAGATCAGATCTTCCTGTTTATTGATTTGTGAAGAACATTCTCGCACTGCTTTGACAGCTCTGAGTCAGTGAGAGCAAAGAAAGAAGCTTTTCAGCTCTTGGGAGGAGAATTGCTGGGCAACATTAAAGAGGGTCTTGTAGAAGCCAGTTTCCTTTGATATGCAGTCAAATTGGCTGTGATTGGAGTCAAGGTCAGGAGGCTGTGGAAATGCTATGAGTATGGTGGGGAAATTAAAGGAGTGTTATTTTAATAAGTATTGTGTGTATGCACACTGATACAGAAAATTGCCCTTCTCTTTTTGTGAGAACAGCCTTTAGTGAAGCAAATTTGGGGAGGGAAAAAAAGGGGGAAGGATTTTTTGCTACTGCACTAAATATAGCTGCATAGATGAGAATCTGCTAATCTTTCCTTCTTTTCTTGCCATTTTTCCATGGAATCACAGACATTCAACAGTTGTCTTAACTCTTACATTTAGCATTTCCTTTAACTAGTGATCTCATTTCTACTGTCTCATGTTAATAAGTAGTAAAAATTGCTACTCACACATATTCACGTAACTTGCCTGTATTGGGGGCAGCATAATTCTGTAATTAGTGTCTATATATATTATGCTGCATGTGCCCTTAGATGCCCCTTATAAAAAGGTTATTATTCTGACTTCAGAGGAGTTTATGTTGTTGATGTGTTTCAAACAAACGGTAATTTAAAGACATTATGCTCAAATGTAAATGTCTATCTTCACTGAAAGGGATAGGTAGTATCTGCCTGACCTCCTCACTCTTCCATCAATCATCTTAAAATAGAAAGTGAAGTAATTTGACAAAATAGATAATTTTCTTATTCCTCCTCCCCTATTTGAAGTTGTGTTCTGGATGGATTGAAAAATGGGTTAATATGTGCTTATAGTGCTTATATTTTATTTAGAAGTGAGAACTTGTAAGAGAAACCTGGTGAGGAAAAGTTTCATTTTCTTTTAAGGATAAAACAAAAAATTTCTCTTTGAATCTAGCATTGGGCTGGTATGACAGTAGACCTAGCAATGGTGGGTCAGGAAGAGAGAGAATTTAATTTTTATTCCATTATTATATTAATAAACCCCTATCAAAACAGCACTGAGTCTTTTCAGTAACAGTAGGATATGGCTTGCAAATAGGGGTAGTAGAAACTGCTGTTAATTTCCACAAGCATCAAAGATGAAAAGAGCTATTCTTTTTTTTTTTTTCATAGAAAGAACAAAGGTTGATTTAGAAATTGCAGACATGTAATGAAGTGTGCTGAGCAAATATAGAAAGAAAAAAAATAAAAACTACTTTTTGCCTTGCTTGGCAAATTAAAATATTTCTAAAGAGATCCACCCACACCAACAGAATGGGGTTTGATTCACTGTTTACACTGTTTTTTCTGAAACACCTACATCTCTTCCTAGCCTAATCTTAGGAGAAAATTGGCAGTTATTTTCAGTTATAGAAACTTGATCACACTACAAGGGACTGAGGGATGCTCATTTAAACCCTGTTTCTGCAATAAGCTTCTTTATTTCCTTGCTTATAAAATAATTTGAGAAAAATGTAAATATTATGAATATATGTTATTGCAATTTAGAAATTAGACTGAGAAGAAAATTATTAAGTCTTTTTAGAGGAAATAGTCTTTAATGTTTTCAAACAGAAAGAGATGAATGTATAATGCATCTATTTATCTGTTTCACTAACCTGGCAGCAGCTGAACTAACCTGTGCTACAGTACAGGTTTTTATGGTATCATCAAAGAGGGGTTTTTATGGTGTCATTTTAGGAAGAACTGTAGGTGTCTGTGCTTTTGTTTCCTCAAGAGTGTGCATTTTCAGAGTTAACATTCACATTGACCAGGAAAGCCAAATGCAGTTGCCTGCTAGATGTCTTCAAGAAGCTCTACAAGTTACATTACTTGAATATATGAAGAAGGGCGATACGCAGCATTCAATAGATAACTAGCACTTTAGTGCTGTTGTATGCCATGTGTTTCAGCTTTATAAAGGGGTGTATCCGGGCAGAGAACTATGATAGAAAAGTGAATGAATTTTGAATTACAGTTTGGAACCCACAGAAGTCTCTTTCTGAATTGCCTTGATGTTAACAAGGGTGAAGGCAGTCACACATTCCCCCTGGAACGTTCCCTGTTTACCTGATGTTTTCTTACTGCACGTGATCACCAGCTTCTTGAGCCATTTTTTCTCTGACTATTTAAGGTTTAAAAAATAAAACTTCTGAATAAATTCCTGGCCAAGTTCATTGAACTTGAATTCTCTAAGTGTGCTGAACACAAAGAGATGTTTAACCAGCCACCTCCGCTCCTGCAGTGTTGCAGCCACTCATTTTGCAGAGTAGTTTGAACTGGTGATTAGAGCTCACCTGCCTGGGAGATAAGTACCCCAGGGACAGTTTCCTCCACTGAACTTGTTCAGTTGAAAATCAAAGCTATGGGCAAGAGACTGGGTCAGGGTTAAACCACAGCTAGACCTAGGCTGACTATTATGCTGCTCCAGTGTGGAATTTGTATATCCATGATTATAAGACTGATGGATCAACAGAGTGACCATTTTTAGAGCTCTTTGTTAAGGACACTCATTATTTGCAGGCACAACTTCAACAACATGATGGGGTGGGGGTTGTGCCTCCCTCCTCCATCACATCTTTCTGAGTAGTTCAGCGACTCCAGCACACCTGAACAGTTACTTTTGAGTACTTTCAGAGAACATGGAAAATAACTGTTCCTTCTTGATCCAGGCCTGCTTTGCAATGTGATCTTAAACACAAAAGAAGACTTTCTATAAAAACATTCTCAGCTAAGCCCCACTAAAAAAAAAATATCCAGAATTTAGTAGTAGACCCAAGTTAAATCCATCAAATCCTTATTCTGATTTCAGTGGAGCTGTTATAACAAATGTTGAAATGTTGTCAAGATTGAACCCCTACATTAGGTAAAGTACTTATAAACTATTCTTAACAACTACATGACTTAACTTTGCTTTTGTTATTGTCATAACTTGTTTATCTGAACCTGATAATATATTTCAGTTCATATGTCTGCATCCAAATGATGGGAAACAGAACTTGATTCATCAAATGTTTCCAAAGTCTTTAGAGGAGAAAGACTTTAAATAACTTTTTTTTAAACTTCTTAATTTGTGGAGCAGAAGCTGTTTCTGTTCCATGTCAATATCACTTAAAATCAGTATAGAATTTTTAATATTACTGTCTTCACCTTCAAGTATGTTTACTGCACTACTGGGGTTCTTTCATTTGTTATGATTGAAAGAAGATAAATGTTATGTAAAACATAGTTTAAATAAATAATGGAAATGCACGTCTTTTCAAGCGTGTATCCTCAGTGGAGGAAAGTGATGGTTCAAGTATCTCAATTACAGAAAATTCTGAAGTTTGTGTTTAAGTCAAAATCAGATATAAAAATACTTTGGTCTGTTTAAACCAAATTCTCATATCTTGATTCAGATAAAGCAATAGCTGACTTTTTAGAAACCTATCTATTGATTTATATTTAAAACTCTACTTGTGGAGAAATACTGTAGCGTTTTACCTAAAGGATACTGAAATCAAATCCATAGTCCTGCCCCATGGAGGTTGGACCAGATAATCCACTGTGGTCCCTTCAAACCTCAGCCTCTCTGTGACCTTGCATGTTACATGGTGGTAATAAATAGTACCTTTAAAATTATTACTTTTTACATGTTACTCTGGCTAAGCTGATACTACTGAAATCAGATAAGATAATTATTCCTTCATTAACAGTATGTATGTTTTCTTCCATTTAAAGCAAGGAAAATGAGTGCTTAAATCAGGTTGAGAATTTTGCCATTTTCTTCACACAAGGCTCCAGTTTTTCACATCATTTCATTAATAAGGAAAACTGCACTTGGTTCAGAGCATAGCATACAAAAATACACAGGATACTATTTGTGCTTATATTGGAGGTGCATATTTCACTTGACTTGAAAGAAAACAAAACAAAATTTTAAATTTGGGAATTACCTATGGCTTGTTTATGAAAAATAAGAAAAAATTTTACATGCCAGTGAGAATTTTTTTGAGGAGTCACAAATCATTGATAAATGACTTAATGTGGGTATGATCTCCTTCTCCAGGTAGTTAGGGTGTAAGTCACAAACTGAATCCAACTCTGATTTTATTGGATCAGAGACACGTTCTTCTGTAACTCTTAAGTAATCATTCTAATGGAGTTTTATTGTTCATCATAACCTGAGTTATTGTGGGTTCAAATTCTGTTATTTTATCATTTACATATTAGTCTTGCTAAAATAATAGAAACTGACTTCACTAATCTTCCTTGTCACCCACAGTGAGTTCATCTTTTGGCATCTAAGAGGTAGTCTGCCAATACATCAGTAAGTGGTATTTCCTGGCAGCCAAATGAAATAACATTCTGTGCTCTCAGGTGATATTTCCTGAAGAATACTCAAGACTTACCAGTATTTTATTCTTCTCTGTATTGACACAATCTACCTCTAGACAGAGGTATTTCCTGACTCACATTCAAAGCTGTTCAGTTTGAAAGTTTACCCTGAAGGGTGTAAGGTATTTCATTTTGCTGATGTACCTGTATGGCTAAAAATTTTCAGTTTAATAATTTCGTACAGCTCAAAGGTAACTTGGATATTTTGAAGGGATTGAAATTCTCAGTTTTAGGACACTTAATAGAAGTTCTATGGGCTGTGTGCTGGCAGTGGTCACATGTACCAAAGGGTTCCCATACTCTGTTCTGACCACAAGTTGGCTGTTGGCATTCTCCTGTACGAAACACTGCTCCCCACTGCACATTTGTAGAGTTCTCATTCTCCTTAGAGATTCTGCATGCCATCCTTGTTGGCTTACTGAAAATTTATTAACCAGTATTTGTTAAAGACAAAATAGGTATGTTATGAGGTAGTTTTAAGAGGATTCCAAAGAGTCGATGGAATTCCATTAAAAGTTCTTCCAGTTGGTTATGGGGTTTTTACTTGTGTTTATGTACATTTAAGATTATCTTCCTAGTCTTCATTGAAAGGCTGTTTTGTTGTTAAAAATAATATCACATTGGTGAATGCTTTTGTACTTAAGCTAATTACATTGATGACCAGAAGCAGCCCTGTCATGATTTTCTATGCACTTACAGACTTCCCTAGCTTTTGTCTGTGCTGTGAATTAGGTGTAAACTCAAGCTCAAAGCCAATCTTTGGTATGAAGCATTGCTTAACAGAACATCTATCCATGCAATTCACTCTAGGCTTAAATTGTCCTTTCCCCAGCCTTCTTGTACCCACAGTTTCAGAAGTTATCCAGAATTCAGCCTCTTCCTAGGCTTAGTTTTGTCTAGCTGAGCACTCAGCAAGATTAAATAGGAAAAGCACAGGTCACAGGACTAAGCCAGCATGTATTACCTTAAACCTGCCAGTATAAATTCTGATCTGTGAGCAATTCTGGATTCAAGGAGAGAGTAGCAATAAGAACAGAGGCTACATGGGGATACGATTGTAGCTGAGCTGTGTGGAGAGATGATGCTCAAGGGACACTAACAAAAAGTTACATTGATTGTGTCTGTGTATGGGAAGCCAGAGGAGAAGACATAGAAATGAAGAAAGCTGCAGGAAAAGAAAAATGCCTTGAGGAAAGAAAGGAAAGGGGCATTTGGTCTTATGGTATTAGTTTTAAAACTGTAAGCAAAGAAATCATGTCCTGATGATAAATTTCTATTGCTTAGTTAAACCAGATTTCGGCCTCTAGGGGTTATTTGGCAAATACACAGAGCCATATCAAGGTCAAGGTCAATGATAGGTCAAGCCTATCATTATTTTTCCTTTCTAACTGTATCATGCCCCATTATTATACAATTATTCCTTCCTACCACCAACCAAAAAACATCCCTGAAAGTTTTAAAATGTGGCTTGCTTTTTATTTGTGCAACCCATTTGTTTCCCTGTTATATATCTCACGATTAGGCCAATTGAAAGATGAACTACTTTTACCTTCTGCTGTGCCAATGTCGAGGGAACACTTTTTCTTACAGGCAATATTTAAGTTAAATGAATCTTCTTCCTATCAGTTGTTTTACTTAATATATTCCAAAAATATTCTATTGTTAATTTCAAACCCTTTTTTCTTGCTTTACCCAGTCCTATTCTTAGGTCTAACTTTATGATGACAACCTTTAAACATATAGGCTATAAAGGTGCTGTTAGATGTCACTCATACACTGTGAAATCTTTTTACAACCTCCCCCTTTTGGCTTCTTGCTCAAGACTTGACTTCACTGGGATTTTCAAGGATAAAAATAAAACCGATCTTACAACTGATACAACAACTTGTATCTCTGTTTTCATGCAGTACACCAACCCAATAAAACGTTAGGAAAAACCATGTTCTTCAAAGGGCTGTTCCAAGGAAAGGGTCAAGGAGCTGTGATTTGACTGATTAAAAGAACAGAGAACTGTTTGTAAAAGCAGCTCCATGGTCAACATTATTTCAGCACTTGGTTATCCTGTCCACATTAAAAGAGATTACTTTTCACATGCTGATTTATACCAGTATACTTTCAAAAGTGCTTTAGAAGTAGTTTGTTAAAGGTATTAACAGATGGATGTTTTGACTTCAATATTGGCAAGTAGCCACTCTGTTCAGGTGCATAAAGTCAGTCCAGTTTGCTATACTGTTACTTATCAGCCTTTTCAATTTGTTCTAGCATCAGTTAAGATGGGGGGAACCACCAAAAACAAAATCTTTTTTTGAATGCTTTCTTTCCAATAAGATATATTAAATCCCGGTCAGGCCCTGAGGGGTAACGACTGTTACAGTTGCAGGAACTTGCTTAATATTAAACTGAATGTTCACTAATGGAAAAACAAACAAACAAACAACAAAAAAACCCCAAACACAACTATCTGAATATAATTGCTGTTTGTTACTTGTTTAGAAAACAATCTCTTTTTTTCTCCTCTCTTAACAGGTGGCCATTGATGAGCGCATCAGGCAACTGCATGAAGCTCACAGGGATTTTGGCCCCACTTCCCAGCATTTTCTTACCAGTGAGTAATTAACCATTTTTCTTGCTCAGCCTGCACACATAGTTAATTGATATTTTTTACCCATGTGCTGATTATCATTGCTGTGAGTTTCTATTTTAGACTGTGTTGTAATGGTTTTCTTTTTTTTTTTTCCTTATTCCTGGGTGCATAGGACTGTTAAATAAGTTCATATAATCCAGATCCAAGGTAACAGGAAAATATCTGCCAGTATCAAGTTTCTTTGTCCATACATCTGTCACTGCAAGGCTGGTCTTCATTGTTTAAGGATTCCTTTTTAGAACTAGCAAATTAAAAAATATATTTAAATGAGTTTCTGATGATTTTAACCCTGAAAGAATTAAAAAACTAACAAGCAAACAAAGCCAACCAAATTTAGTTTATCAGTTCAAAGAAATGTTCAGCTCCAAAAAGGGTCAAAATAAGACCTGCAAGAAAAATATTTTACAGGATTTGATGCCTTAACAGAGCAGTGAGCGGACCAAAACAGTGGTGGGAAAGTTGGCAGAAGAATGGGAACTTTTTACAACTCTGCATAAAATATAACTGCCAGTAAAATTCCTGCTCCACCTCCACACACATTCTTTTATTAAGGATGTTTTGAAGTACACTGAAAGACAACTTGAAACACCTTCAAAGCTCCAAGGCTTCTCGGAGGCCATGTCTTTTCTATTGTACTTCAATTAAGGAGAGTAAACAGTAAAGCTTTATTTAAGAGATTATATCAGCAGAACAGACCATAGTCACGGGATAATGGTCTCCTACATGCAGAGGGACAAGTTATCCAGCCATCAGAAATAGGTGTTACTATTATTGCACATCTACGTTCACAGTGGGATAGAGGACAAACTTTTCTTCAGCTGATACTGCATTGTAATTTTAATAGGTTAACCATTTTTCCACTGAAAATCTCAATGGGAAACTGAAAAGTCTCAGCAGGATGAACTGCAAATTCCAAACCAGAGTAAATATTTTGCCGTATAAGAATAATGCTGGCTGATTCAACCCTGCACCTCGTTTTATCAAATTATGATCCTATGAAGAAATTAGCCCTATTTTTGTACTTTTTTCAAAATCTCTTTTATTTAACTCTTAACCACTGGGAGTAATTTGTCAGCTCAGTATATATAACTGCAAATCAGACCTGTTGAGACTGAACTGAATGTGTGAAAGTTGTTACGGGTATGCGACATGAGTGCAATGTGTAAACAGATGCCTGTTGTTCTTATAACCCACAGTGTATTCCTGGTGAAAGAATAAATTTGTAGGGTAAATTATACAAGCCTGAAAAAGATTAGAGTGATCTGCACTACATTATCACACCAAACACCAAACAACATGTCCTTGTTCTCTGTGCTGGTGTTGAGTGCAGGCAATTTGAGTGATGGTTATGTCCTAGAGCCATTCTGCCTTATTACTGATAAATTAGATCAATCTAAAAGTTTCTCAGTGTTACCATTAGTCACCTTTTTCAACCCACTAACTAGAGCCAGCAAAGGGTGGAAATCATTCTGGACACTTCTCACCATTTGAGAATCACTTTGGGAAAAGGAAGCATGTGAAAATATGTTGAATTTGGAAACAGTCAAATCACTGAGGAAAATGGACATGTGTGATTGTTTGTTTGCTTGTTCTCTCTCTCTTAGTTGTGTGTGCAAATACATATTCTTACCCATGCTTGCAAAAGTTAGGTATTTGAAGCTCTGAAAATATCTACAGAATCTCTCACAAGTATAAGTGTTCAGTCACTGAAACTGCCAGCATCTATATCAGTCCCATCTTTCATGAGCACCAAATTCCAAAAGCATCCGGTTCCTCAGTATCATGTACTATTACTTTGCCCTAGGAAAATATCATGCTTTGACGTGCTTTTTATGTACTACCTCTGCTGCATCCCTACACGGATGGAAGCACATCTCTTGGAGAGATGGCACTGCAGGAGAGGGAGAACCACAGTCCTTGCCCTCTAGCACTAGTCTTTTTCCTGTACTTGCACTTTTGGGGTTGAACAAGGCAAACCTAAGGGCTACCAAACAGAACTGAGCAGGTCAAATGAGGGTGAATTTAATGGCTTTTAAAGGAGCTTTCAGTACATGGCAAACAGAGTCCAAGTTGATCAGTCTAGCTGTGGCAAAAGCAGTGAAGAGATGAATCATAGGAATTTTTCTGGTTTTATTTTATAAGCTCAACTCAGAGCATTTTTATCTAAGGACCTCAGATACACATAAGATTAATGCAAACTATAATCAGTACGGTAAATAAGCAATCTATTGGTTGATGCATACCTAGTTTATATGCAAGTAATAATCAGTTCATCCTCTAACTCAGCATCAACTTTCCCTCTACCATACATGCTTACTCACTTTAAGGTGCAAGTGATAATCTTCAGCTCCCAACTGTGTTTATATTCTTATATTAAAAATGGTCCTTTTAGAGTTGATATACCATTAAGTAGTTCTGCAAAAAGGGTGGTACTGCAGTCAAGCTCACATAAAATCAGTGACTGTATTACATTTTTCTCCTGTCTGAAAGAAATAAATATGAGCTGCTAATCTGTGGTATTTTTTCATGTGTTTGTTATTATTTTATACCTAGAAATTTTAGCATCGTCTGTCTGTTTCTGCTTGGCTGAAGCAGAAGCTGCATAGGGCAGTTGAAAACCAAGCACAAAAGTAATGATGGAGTGATGCAGGAATCTCATATTTGTCATGCCCTGTGCAGGCAAGGAATCAAGTGGTAGTCCCTTATTCTAAGCACTTGTAGGCTGTTCTAAGGGCTATTCTTAGAGCTGTTTCTGAGAGAGATTGGAAAGAAGGTGTGAGCTGGAGAGATAGGGAGTCAAAAAGTGGCAGGGACAGGGGCAGGGGGAAGTTTCCTCCTTTGTAACATTTGTAATTTAGGGACAATTTTTCTCCATTGTCTTTTCATACAGTTTGATGTTCTTTTTCCACTCTTTCATCTTCCAGATGACCAGGTGACAGTGTTTATCTGTGCTGTTGCACAGGGTAATTCAGATGTCTCCTGGTTGTGAGTTAAAAAGACAGTGAAAAGGGAAAGTTATGCACTAGTGTCTCTGTCCACCAAGGCTTTGCCCTCAAGTATCTGAGGCAAAAGTGGCCCTTACTTTTAAAAATTGACCCTTACTTTTCTGCTAGTGCATGAACTTGCCTCTCTCCACGCCTTCTACATTTTTTACTGGGCTCTCTCACCTCAGTCCTTAATCTTCTGATCTGTCCTTCATGATTCCCCAAACTCATTTCACTCTGCCTGTCTCCAGTCCCAGCTCCTCCTCGGTTCATTTGTTACCAAGAAGAGAGGCTCCCAGCATTCACAACAATAGTTGTTAAGATGTATCTGATAAATGTATTACATGTGCAAGACATTATATCATGAATTCATGGAGTGAGTTTGTTTTGAAGGACTTGTTTTTTTAATTAGAATTCTCCAAATCAGGGTGTAAAAAAAATAGCAAAAATAAGATCTTTCTATTAAAGAGAAACTTGTAAATATTTATAAAAGTAATTAGAAAAATCTGTGATCCTTTCATGGATGACGGTGCTTAATTTAGGAATTACATACAGTAATTGAGGTGTGAAAACGAGTATCTGCAAATTTCGAACATAATGCCAGCTCTGGAGTTTTCAGTGACTCCTCTGGAATAATCTTACTATTTTGACTTCATCTTTATTTTTCTCTGTGATTCTGCCTCTTACAAAGACTGGCATTCATTGTTTCTTGTTGGAGGACCCACCTATATTCGTCACAGTGGTTATTACTTTTTTTTTGAGATGCAATAAATGAGAGGAAGGATTGATGTCAGATTGGTTTTAATATCATTTGCTGTGCTCTCCAGCCTCCTATCAATCCTGGTTTTAATGGCATCGTTCATTCATGTGCATTGCTTACGACTGCTGAAAAATAGAAGGTATTACATCTTTTTAAAACATGAGCAAACCTTGTAATTTACTGTCCAGCCCCAGTATGAGGCATCTGTTAGTAAGTATAACATGTCAATGAAGTGACTGCGTGAAATAGTGCTCAAGATATAACCAGCAATTACTTAAGAGTGTGACTGGAAAATTCCAGGCATTACTTGTGATTTCCAAGCTCAGAGAACATGGACCTTCTTTAACGTGGAATAACCTGAAAATACAAGGAACAGAAAGAGCATTTAGGTTAGCAAGGCTAAAAGGCAGATATGCATCTAGCGAACATTTTGGGATTTGCATTTCCCAGGCTACAAGCTTTTGCTACCTGCATTCACCAGCACCAAACTGTTCAATCCTCACACCTAAATATGTGCTAGGACTTGTATTTTAACTGTAGATACCTAACTATGCCTTTTAATTTTGGACTTGTAAGCAAGAACAGCACTGACTTCAACACAAAACAAGGCACCCATAGCAGCCTTCATTCAGAAACAGAAAGGTGACTTATGCTGGGGCAAACAATTTGTATTGCAAGATCATGATCAGAGTGCATCTACTGCATTTTATATCAGACAATTTTTCTTAAAAATAAAATATATGGTCATGGGAGTGGCCTCTGTAACCTAGGTCTCTTTTTCTTGGGATAAGCTCAGAGCTGTTAGAAGTTCAGATCTGGCTTTTTTTTTTTCCCTTCTTTCTGTTCCTTTGTGTTTTCCTTCAGTTATTTAGGCCACTCTCCTGAGAAATTGGAGATGTGGGTCTGAATTCCTTCAAGCTGGAAGAGAAGACAAGTACTTACATCTCCCACCTCCTGTGTGAGTGATTAGATTATTATGCAAAGCAAAGATTAGGGAAGCTCTTTCTTGCACAGGCAGATGTCTTTGAAAGGGCAAGTCCTGCTAATTAAGACATCTGACTCTGAAAATGACAGGGCTCTATGACTTAAGACACTTCACCCATTCATCTGATAGATTATTTTTCAGTGCTAGCTACTGAAGCTTTCTTTCTTATTTCTTACTGCATACATTATGTCATATTGTCTTTCGGATATCACTTTTGACCAGCAAACATTGAAGATTATGTCCATTCATCCACGTCTTTGGATACATTATCTAATAATTTTAGATATCACATCAAATGTTTTGAATAGAAAATGCTACCAGATAGTAGAATAAAGATAGAGGATAAGTGGTCACTAAAGAATCTGCCTAACTCTGAGAACTCTCTGAAAGCAAAAGGATTTTATTATTGCATTTAAATACGGTCATATTAGCTAGAGGAGCCTGGTTGCTAGAAAACTTTTGTATAAATGCAAAATGACTACATGTGCTTCTGAAAAAGAAAAAATTATTAAAGTACCAGCAAAACCAAATGCACTTCACAGGTCTTGCCACTGTTATTATCACGGCGAATTTCTACCACAACTGGTCACCAATTCAACCTTAAGACTCTTGTGATGGGTAAATCAGATTTAAAGTTAGGAAAAAATGTCTTCAATCCATTTCTTCCTTACTTACAATATCATGACCATAGCTACAATTTTCAGTAGTGCTAGCCTTGGCCTGACTGCTAAAGGTTTTCAGAGTAGTTATGCATTGGTATATTTTGAAAGTATATCTTTACGCTTACTTTTGGAATAAAATTAGTAGAATTAACATCACAGTGAAAGTACGTCATTAAGTCATATGATCACCAGTCTTTTTCTTATGAACCTTAATTTTTCATTACGTATTTTTCTCAGGAAAACCACAGAGAATCTCTTCACAAATTTTAATAATTTTTTAATTCACAACGAAATAAGATCTACGGAATTCTACCTTTATATTTATATTTTTCTCTTTCCTTCACGATTGTGCTAAGTGACCCTTTCTAATATAATACATTGGATACAAACTTCTGAACAAAATTGTAAAGTCACTTTCCAAACTGTGGTGTTCTCCCCCTTTCTTCACCCAGAAGCAAGCAATTTTTCCTTGTAACTAATATCTAGTGTTTGGGGAAAAAAGACTTTCAATAAAAATATCTTAGAATGGTAGTTAAAAATAATCAATTCTAAATCTTTTTCTTGTGCTTGTGGTTTTCATTTGTCATTGATTTAAATATGCTGTGTACTATTTATTTTAAAGCAGAGAGGTTTTTTTGGGAGGGAGTGATTAGGAAAAACGTTATCTTTTTTTTATAGCAGCCTAATTAATTTCTTTATTTTATCCTTGGTTGGCAGGATATCCTATATTCTGCAATGCTAAATAATTTGCAAGTAATCAAATATTATTTTTTACTCTTAATGAGTGTAAGACTCAAAAGATTGTTTATTGCCTATTACAGTTTTGTCCACTCTCTGAATTGCTATGTTACTAAGACAGAATTTTCCCCAAAATATTTTATACTCTTTTTGGAGTAATATTGGGTCTGTGAACCCAAATGAAAACTGCTTCATTTCTTCACACTGCCAGGTTTAATTCTGTTGAATTTAACTATGTGCCCATGTTGTCATGAGTTGTATTCAGTTTAGGACATTCCCTTTTCCTCAGGCTCAAGGACTGGAATAAAATAGGCTTATTCAATATATGCATACTAAAAAAATTCTGTTATATCTTGCTATGTAAGACATGGAATATTTACCAAGGATTTATTTTTATATTTGTCTAATTCAATTTACCAAAAATCACCACCAATTTTATTAGGCCATTTGATGACCTCATTTGATCAATCAGTTTTAGAGATTTCATTTTTGAAAGAATGAACAGAATTTTATAAGAGTGCAACAGAAGCTAGCAATGTGAAGTACCTGTAACTTGAGGTATGTGGATCATTGTAGACTCTATCATTTTACTATATTTCACGTAGTATTCTATTACTAAACAAGTAGATGCTTGTATTTTTGCCATTTTACAGTAATGTGACATTTAAGAAAATGAGCATTAGATGGATCGTATATTTCCCGTACAAGTGACATTTGGAAACTTCTGGAAACACTATTCATGATTAAGGGTGTTCATTATTTAGATTTTATCGTATAATGTTAACCCTAAGCTGCAGGTGATAAATCTGATGTTGGCCATAAAGATTCCAGCAGGAAATGCAGGATGGAAGGGCCTCTTTTATAACTCTTGTAAAATGATTGTTGTAATTGGCCCTGATCATGTGCTGAGCTTTTTAATGCTAATAATTCTTTCTTCAAATTGGTTGGAAGTGCTCTAAAAATGATGTGCTCAGTAAATGTCTGCATGTGTGCTACAGCAACAGATGATGCTGCTGGCATTCCAGGGAAGTAGTGAGTGTTTACTTGGGCTTAAGAACAGCAGAATCCAAGCTGAGAAGGTGCCCTCCATCTCCAAAATGCCCATGAATCCATCCCCATGTGCAGCAAGGAGCAGAATAGACCCCATGCTGTGTAGTCCTTATGAAAGGCAGGTTTTGATTGATGTTTCTGCCTCTGATATCAGTTTCTCAGCCCTGTGGTGCAATCTTATAACACAATCTGATTGTTCAGCAGTCTCACCTAGTACAATAATAGATGCACATAATTTAGAAATCAAGCCTGTATAAATCTGGGGTAAAAAAAAAATATCTTTTAGAGGTGTATACTGACATTTGTTGCAAAGAATCTTGGAGAACTGTAGATTATGCAAACACTACTATTGTGCCACTGTCACACAGGCTTATGTTTTGGAGATGGCATCCTGCCAGCATGTATCATGACCTGATTATGTTGGGGAAACATTGCTTTAGCATGTTCTCTGAGGAGGAGAAGCATGAGCGCCTTATAGTCTGTGGAGAGCAGTAGTTTTAATTTATAATGGTGTAATTTGAAAATAATTGAAATCTAGTACTCAATGCATCTTCTTTGAAAAGTTAAGGTTGCTTACACAAATGGGAACTTTTGATTCTTGTGGAATCAGAGTCTCTCCAGATGCAAAGATAATCCTATCATTCTTTCTCCCTGCCTGCCTTTATCTGAAGTCACCAACTCCTTACCTTGCTGCAGTGAAATATATTCATATCAAAACAAACTTTATGTGAATAATTTCCTATCTCTATGTTTGTGATAAGATATTAATGATGATAATGCTAGGTGGAACAATGTAAGTCATGCAGGTAGAGTTTCTAGGATGAATAATTCTAGAGAATTATTATCACTAAAATGTGAAATGTGAACATAATTAAGGACCTTGCTGAGTTACAGATACTGTAGCCACCAAACAGGGTAATGTGAATGTAAAAATGAGCTTAGCTTTAACTACTATGATGCTGAAAGGCATACATAATAAATATAATAAATTTGTGCCAAAGCAAAAAATAATTGAGAGGTTGTGTGTAACCATGTCTGGGCACTATGAACTGCTTCTTTGTGGTTTCTGTCCTAAACCCCATAGTGACAAATAAGAGTCAAAAGATTTTTCTTTGTATTTAGAACTGAAAATGTACACTCATGCGTGACCAGAATTGTGTGCTGCCTATGTAAATAAGGACCACTGAGAGTAACAGTTAAATGTGGACATACTAAATTTACTCTTTGAATAACTGAAGGAGAAATAGTTTGCTATTGGTAAACATACATGTATTTTTCATTATGTTTGTTGTGCTAAAGTGAAATATTTATAAGATTATTTTTTTGTAGTATCAACACAGGAAAAAATTATACTATCATCCTATTTAATATTTCATTCAGATTCCTGCATAGATTAAAATACTACTGAAGTTCAGAGAGCCAGCATGCCACTGTTTCATTATACATTCTGCAAACAAGTAAGAATGTAGGCTTACCGTCAGGAACCGTATTCATGGGCAAAACAAGTCTCAGCTATTAGCACATGCACAGAATGAAAAAACTCCAAAATTAAATAAATAACCATTTAAATATATATAAATGCAAATTAAAAATAAAAAAAAATAGGGAAATTTAAATTCCCTCCTAAAATGCCCCATATTTTGTTGTAGTATTTAATTTGAGTCAACAGCATTGAAAGTAGCTGAGTGTATGGTAATGGGTTTTTACACTGTGCAAGCTCAAACAGTAAAACACTTGAATTACTCTTAGCAAACAGGAAATGTCTGCTTCTTGAGTGCTGTGGCACACAGCATTACTAGAGCATCACATAGCAAGACATTTTAGATGGACTACTAAAATGGTCTTAACCATTTTCCTGTACTAACTTTGTAATGGATAGTAAACCTGTATTGATAACCAAAGATAAGAAACAGCTGTTCTCAGCTTCTGGCCTTCTGCCAGAAATGAAATTATTATTCTCTATGTATGGCTGTAAAAAGTACTGCATATTTTGTCAACTCAAATTTATGCAAGGTTAGAATCATCCAGGAGACCAAAAGTGTATTACAGACAGCTTCACAGCAATCTCTTGAAGGAACACTAAATCCAATTATGCAGAACATCACAGAATTGTTTGTTATTCCTATAGCACTTAGCTTTCATGAAAGCAGAAGTATTTGTTCCCCTTCTAGTGGATCAAGAACACTATCATATGTGAGATTCTGTGATAATAAGTTATGACTGGAGAGCTCTTACCTAGATTAATTCAGAAGCAACAGAAGAAATATATCTTCTGAAAAATACACAGCAATCTATTCTGTCCTTCAGGTATTGAACTCAAAACAAATCTTAAATGGGGGAAACTGTTGCTTGGTAGTATTCCCATTGGGAATATTAAACATTGGGAGAGAAATATGTAAGAAGGTCAATTCTTAGTTAATACTAAAGAGTATTTTATTTTCAAGTGTGATAACTGACTGTAATCTCATTCAAATTATTCCTCAGACAATACCAATCCTCATGAGTAAGAAACCTTACAATTGTCACTGAGTAAGCATTTGAAAACTATTCGATGAACCACATATTAGCAAACAGGTTAGCATTACTAAATAAAAACAGGCAAAGAAATCACCTAGTAATTGATGACATAAAATGAAATTGTAATCTGTCTCTAATTCCTTGGTTTTTGTTTCCTAGTGCTATCTAGATGATGGAGAATATTAGATCAGTCACCAAAATTGCATTTACAGCAGTTTATGATTTCACAAGTAGAAAGAATAATTAAGCATCATGTTTATGAATTTTGTATGAACCTGGAAATAGGGTTAAATGTAGGACATGTTCCCTTACTTTAAGGTATTTAACATCAAGACATTACATAATATTCTATTTTTTATACTTTTTGCATTCCTATAAATGACATAACAGATTGTACCTTTACATCATTTGAGGCTATAGCAGTTCCCATAAACTGAGCAGCTGCAGCTCAGTGGACAGCAGCCTTGGCCTTCACAGCTCCTCAGTGTGCAGTCTGTGAACACTGAACAAAATGGCAGTGCCTGGTCCAAGAAGGACTGTTTGATCATGTATAAATTAGGTGTATATTTGGGTATTTGTATTTTAAATGCGTACATCTATGCTCTTGCATTTGTGGGCCATGCTACAGACTTCAGTGGCAGGGCAGTGTGCTAGTTTTACAGGAGATCTAACACCATAATTAAAATTCTGCCTCTTGCACACTTTGAGAGTTACTGGTTCTCATGGTTCATACCTTTGAAATTTAATGTTACTTTTCTTTTTTTAAGTATGCAAATCATGCAAATCTTTTAAATGATGTAAGTAGTGTAAATGATGTAAATAATAGCTTAGCTACAGGTGGCTGGTTAGAAGGCTGAAGACAGCAGGACCTGCAGAGATGCTGAGGTAGAATTTTCAGAACTCCTTAGCAACAAATAATCTGAAACAGTATTATTGCATTTATGGAAGGAGAGTTTTCATGAGGGTGTGTAGTGATAGCACAAAGGAGAATGGCCTTAGGCTGAAGGAGGGTAGGTATTAGGGAGAAATTCTTTACTGTAAGAATGGCAAGGTGCTGCAGTGTTGTTCAGAGAGGTTGTGGACTCCCCATCCCTGGAGGTGCTCAAGATCAGGCTGGATGGGGCTGTAAGTAACCTGGTCTAGTGAAAGGTTCCCTGCCCATGGTGGAGAAGTCAGAACTAGATGATCTTTAAGGTCCCTTCCAGCCCAAACCATTCTATGATTCTATTTCTTCCAAACATATTCCTTGCTTTCCCTAGCTTCTTAGCACTGTCCAAAATGTATGTGAAACCCATTCACCCACTTCCCAGCCTGTACCCTGTTCCCAGCAGCTCTCCCTTCTCCTCTTCTGACCATCTAGAATGGCACTACTTTCAACCCTGCTGCTTTCTGATTTGTCTCCCCTCTGTAGAATCCTCAGCCTCCCTCCAGCCCTTCTTCACAAATCATGTGCATGCAGCTCTAAAAAACATAGCGAGATTTCCCTATGCAGCCATTTTTCTAACCATGTTTCATCTCTTTCCTCCAACCCTTGTTGCCCACACTCGAGTATGTGGGCAAGGGAGGGGCACTGTAGTTCATTCTTCAGACTGACTTCTGTGAATCTGGTACAAAATATATGAAATGTGTCTATTGGGAATTCTTATTTGTATGGATTGTGATTTGCTGACTGTTAAAATACCTGCAGTTTGGGAGTGGCGTTTTTAAAGCATCTATTTTGAATGAGAGAGGGAAAGAAAATAGACCCAAATGGTCAAGCAGCTGATTACTGGTTGTCTTGGTAGCAATTACTTTCCTTTGTGAACAGCAGAGGTCACTAAAAAGAAGGGTTACACTGGGTGAAACAAACAGGCTTTTTTTTTCCCTCTGCTACATTACTTTTCATATGTTTTCTGTTTTAATCATAAATTAGAAAAAATTCTTGTTTCTACTGCTTTTGACAGACAACAAACTCCTAATAAAAAACCATCTCTTGATTATGGCCTAACCTATAAATTATCTCTGCCTCTAATAAAAAATACTTTACAATTGTTTTGCCACAAGGAGTTTTATAAAAACCTTTGTTACAAAATATTTTCATTATGATGTAAGTTGATGTTGACATTTAACACTGTGATAGACAAGAGTGAGTAATGTAATTTCCTCTCTGTTGTGATCACACTGCCATTTTTTTCCATTATTTGCTGTTATTGGAAGGCAATAAGCCCAATTAGTAATGTGGAGAAATAAAACTATTTACCATTTAGAACAAGAGAATAAACAAAATACTTAGATGGTCTCTCAGTGTAACTTTGTTCAACGTAAAATGTAAATAAATGCATAATTCTGTTCTTAGAAAGATGGGAAGTGCTGACCACACAAGGAAAGAAATAGAAGTAATCCAGTCAAACCCATTAGCAGGAGGAACACTATAAAAGAACATGCTAGAAAGAGAGGTTGCTTCCTCTGCTTCATATCTGTCCTGAAAGCTTAACTGTCGAGGAGGGGGGTTTATATTTATCTTTGCAGCTGAATGAGTTCCATTTCTCTCAGATTAGGACAGAAATTTCTGAACAGTAGGTTAATCCTTCCTGCCTTCACGGGCAACTGAGCAAACAGACCTGTATCAACGTGGCCGAGTGCAAAATTGTAATTCTAGAGATTAACGTTGTCTTTCCTGTTTGACCTCCATGTTTCTCTCCTAGGTATGTTTGTATGTATGACTGTATGTGTGCAGTTATTTATTTATTTGTTTGTTTGTTTGTTGTTAACAGCTTCTGTCCAAGGCCCCTGGGAGAGGGCAATCTCACCAAACAAAGTGCCGTATTATATCAAGTGAGTATAAATAGTAATTCATTCCAGCTATTTACGTTTCTTATTTAAGAGGACATTTAGTAATTTTCTTAGATTATTGTGAACTGCTCCTATAGTGCCTAAATGGGAAGGACAAAAAGGAGCAAAGCATGCTATACATTTCACAGAAGTGTCCTAGTTATTTAAAAACACTGTAGGATGCATTGATTTGTAAGTTGTTTGGTTTTATGCTACTGTAAATCACCTGCAAATGAAGTAAAACTTTGGGGTACCTGGATTATAGTTTAATTTGTGCCATTACCCACTGAACAGTATGTATGGCAGGTTTTGCAAAATGTAATACACTAGGAGTTTTTTTAACCTAGCACTGCCCATACTCAATACAAAAAAAAATTGCTTTAAGGACAGTACTTGGTAAAGTCCATAGCTGGGGAATGACATGCAGAATTAGTCCCTACAGACTAATCTTTTAGGGTTTAGTTCCCAAATAAAATAAGTCTGCTCTAAGATATGTGCCTGCACAACAAATGAATAGAAAATTTTTTAAAAATCAACAACATGGAAACACCTGCTTCACCATGTAAAACCAACAACAAAGGTGTTTTAATACATTTTTTTTCTTTTCTTTTGATTTCTTCACCTGTAATATGCTTTGAACTACTTATTTTCTGAAGGAAACAGGTAATGCAATACCTGTTATAAAGATGGTAGTGCAAGTAAGAGAAACATGGGTATTGTTTAATACACACTTTTACCTGACTCTTCCTTATATTCTCTAGACATTTTTCAAACTCAGCTACTGTCACTGAAGCCATCTGCTTTGTCGCAGTGGTACTTCAGTTGCAACTTTTACAACAGGGTGAACTTCTGCAGCAGCTTTAGAACAAGCATTTTAGTTATGCATGAAGGAAACTAAGTCTGTAGTGTAGTTCAGAGGTACAGTTATACCTGCCTGGTTTACCCTTGCATTAAATTTGTGATTTTTCTGATGTTTGCATTTGGCTGTGAATAATGAAACAGTCACAAGGAAGCTGGAAAGCTCAATCAAGAAGGAGAGGCAATCTACCAGAGACATACTAGAACGCAAGTTGGTGGTCTGGGATGTAAGAGTCAGTTTATGGTACTAATATGAAAGAAAAGATCCTCCTTTTCTCTTTCATGTGTCATGACTTGCCATTATGGGGGGAAGTGCCTTGGCAATTCTTAATGTTGGCACAAGATGCATTTCATGCCTTGCTTCCCACCTCTCTGGGTGTTACATCCAGCAGCCAAGGGTAACTGTTGACTCTGTGCAAAAATGATCAGTGCTAGTCTTGCTTACTCTTTAATACTTTTTAGTCTTCTGTACTAGGCCATTTACAAATTCCAAAGAATATACTTATTTTATTTTGTTCACTTTAGAAAATATTTTAATAGCCATAACAGTTGTAGCATGAAGTCATGCATCCTGATTTAGGATCCTGCTGACTACGCTGGTTTGTCGCGAGTGGGTGATTTAGATCGTTTAAAGAATCACTGCCAGAGGTACTAAGAAAAGTGGGTTTATAAAAGTGTAGCTTAATAAAGTTCAATGGCAAAGTTAAGTCTGTTACTACAGGGATGAAACATACAAAGTAATATCGAGTTTGAATCTATTTCAAATGATTTACATATAGACCGAAGATGCCAAAGGGTGAGGTAGACCCTCCTGTTGGGTCATGAATTTGGGAAAAGGCCTTCTTGTTTCCTAAACTTCCGATGGAGCTTAACTGTGACTCGGTCCAGTCTTAGTCTCAGACTTGGACAATGACATATGTTTAAAGAAACTAACTAGATGGATTTCGTTAACATTGCTTTAGCATGCTATCAGCCACTTATTGAGGATCTGTTGTAAATAAGGGGTCTCTTCATCTTGGTAAGGAAGGATTTCTTGGTCTTAGGTAAGGAATTTCAATGCTTGAGAGGGGTCCCTGCTCAAGGGGAGAGTCACTGGTGTTCAGTCCAGTTGTAATTTAGACGGAATTTGAGCTGGACTCATCCAAAGATCGGTTGTTTGTAGAAAGGTATCTGCCTCAAGGAACAACCTTGAGAGTTGTCCCAGGGCAAGGGGAGATCACCACCATACAGCCACACTGCCTCACAGGGAGAGCTCAGAGGCGGCTTCCTTAGGTTTTCAAAGTTATGGGATAAAGTGGTTGACTCATAGTCAAATTTAATACAGTGGGGAGGGTATACATGAGGCTCCTTGTACCCATAACTTTCTTTGTTCTTTGATAAATGAGTCTTGGAAAAGCCACCTGCTATTCACGCTTTAATCACACAATCCATGTTTCAAGCTCATGTGCATCGATGTTCACTGGGTCACTCTGCCCTTTTGTTGGTTTCCTAGAGGAGTTCTTGGCCTGGCTGCAGCTCAGGCCCTTATTTCCTTTGGAGCCTGTACCAAACTATTGCTAGTTTGGTTAAGGGGTCAGGTGCATCTGTCATATGTTACTGGTTTAATGTATGTTTAAATTTAACCACATTTTTTATAGAAAAACTTGCTGTTCTTGAGATGCTTAACAAAGCAGTCAAGCTTTAATGAGTCTTAGTGAGCTGTTACACCAATTGCCTTCTCCAGCTGTCCTCAGTCATTTTGCTTTACATTCATTCTCATCACTCATATTTCATATTTACAAACAACTAAATTGATTTCTGTACCATTTTGGCTTTTAAAAGCAGCATATTCTTTTTCTAATCTTTGACCTATTACTTTTCTACCAGCTGTTAATTCTCTAAAAGAACTTCATGAAGACTAAGAAGCTGCAGCTAGCATTCTCTTCATGTTTACATAATTTTCTTTTTGTCATCAATGTAGAATATTGGTCTTAGCCCCCTTCATTAACCAGATTTGCTACACATTTTACTGGTTTTCATTTTATCTACTTTTCCCTTGATGCTTAACTGTTTTCTCTCATCACTTTCACATTTGCAATGACATTGCATCCAATAATCCATAAATCAGGCAGTGCTTAGTGCTAAATCTTCAGCAGCTATGTTTATTTATGGCTAGGTACCTTCAAGACTTGTGATTTTTCTGGTTAAAATTTCATTTGTACACGGTTGATTAATCTGTGGCCACTAGTTGCCTCTAAAGCTATCACTTCAATAATTCCCTCTTGAGCTTATTCACACTAGTTGGTTGTGGGTTTTTTTTCAAATTGGATTGGTGTAGGCATCATTGCCATGGAAAATATAATTATCGACAGTGTACAGCCTGTTTCAGTTGTTCCCAGTCCCTGCCATTTGGTAGTTTCTTGGCCTAGTGCCAGCCTCATGAAAACTGCCTTTTAATGGCCTTTGCAGCATTCTGATGGATTTCCTTCCACCCTTTCATGTGCTTCCCTTCTTATGGTGGTAACAAGCTAGGCTAGAATTTCAGCCCCACCTCTCTCTTCCCCAGCAAACTGAGGAAATCTAATTTTTGTGTTCCAGGACAGCAGAAGTATCTTGGCTTGCCAAGCAGCAAGTGGACATTGCTACCTGGGCACTGAGCACTTGCCCAGACCACAAGGTGTTGCTGAGTTAAAAAACCCTCTGTTTTGCCTCTGAGTTAAAACATGGAAAATTGCTCAAAAAAAGAGTTTCATCCAACCATTTTCTTTTTGATCTTTTCTTCCTTGATATATTCCCGGTGTCTAGTACAGAATTTATAGGTTTTATTAGATTACAAAAGGAGAAGACTATAAAAGAAAATAGTTCTCAGTTTAATCAGTCCTATTCTTTGAAGACCTGTATCCTACTCTTACTGCAGTGCAACCCAGAAAATGGGAATGCAGAAGCAGGCACAGACATGTCTGTACTCTCTAATAATGTTTTAGGTATTCATTAAAATTTCTAAATTTAAGGTTTTGGAAGAAAAAACAGCTAATTACTCTACCTTAGAAATCTGAAAAACAAATTGAACAAATGCACACCTCAAAGATTACTGAATATACATCAAAAGATTTTTTAAAAAGTCTCAAATTATAAAAAAGACAGATAATAAAGGTAGGGAGGGTGCAGATTTTAGCATTGTAATTCAAGTTAGATCACATTTCAGCAGAACTCCCCCCTGTGATGAAAGGGATCTCACGTGTGCATGCATGCACACGCATATTCTTATCTTCCAATCAAACAGATAGAGAAGCTGCTTCAAAGCAGTGACAGATAACCAAATGAAATTTCTGCTTTCCATTTTGCAATACCAGCAGAAGCATTTGGTCCTGCTGTACAACCCATCCCTCTGCAGTGTCTGTGCTCCTATGGCACGAGGGGACGTTTAAGCATCTGTCGTCTGAGCCATGTTTGCATCTCTTTTGCGTGTGGCTAATCCTGTGCTCCTCAAACTTGTCCAATACCCCGTGCTAGGAGGTCTCTGTTTCCTTGGATTAAGGAGGAGGAGTTGGATGGAAGTCTGCAACATACTCTCTAAAAAATAGTCAGCAGTCCTGCCACCTCAATTAGTAGGTGTGACTTCTATATTTGTACTAATCTTTGACATTATTCTCTCTCCGTGTATCTGACTTGCCAGTTAATAGTGTCTGTCTTCTTACCCTCTTGCTGTGCCCATTCTTTTGAAGGATTTAAAATGCTTCTGCAAAAATACAGTAGTCTTTCATCTCAGTGCTTCCCACAAAGGGAACGTTCCAAGTTATTTCCCAGCCAAGCTTATTTTCTTATACAGATTATAGCAGTTCACTGAACTTTGTCCTGCTGGGGACAAAGCTGGATTCTCAGGAGCAGAGCTTTGACTCCTTGAGAAGATCCATGTGAGCCTATCTATATAAATTAACTATGCAGTGAGCTAACTCCAAGGACAGTGTATCTCCACTTGCTTGCTCTCTTCCACATTGTGGTTTCCTATGAGAATATTTGACTTGCATTTAATGTATCAGCTTGTGACATACATTTTTGCTAGTTTAAGATCCTGCAGTCTTTCCCTGCTTCACACTGGAGATCTAGCAGGCCAGTTTCTATAAACATTCCTCTTTGTTGTCTTAATTTTTAATCTCTCTTTTAATTGTTGTTTAACCATGCAGAATTTCAACACACACACAAAAAAAAGAAAGCTAAGAGCCCTGAGTTTTCATTGTAAAAGCAAACAGATCAAAGCCATGATTCTTTTACTTTTGTTCAACTATGAGACAGGATAAATGGATGTATCTGAATTAAATTCTGCCAAGATAAAATAAAGCTAAGAGATGCTGTTCTGGGAAAATCACTTGGGTTAATTGTTTCTTCTGCAGAATGTAGATAAGTACAAGACACAAAAGAAAGTAGGAAATATCTGTCAGACAGAGCAGAGAGAGATGTGGAGAGCCATAAATAAATAATGTATGATTATGTATATGTAGTGAGTGAAGCTGTGAACAACCATGTGTATGGCTTACAGTTAACCTATCTACCAAGTACCAAAAACGTATTATTTTGGCTTCTTGAAAGCATAGCTATTATGATTTTTTCCTGCCTTTCAGTTCTGAACTCTTCATAGGAAAATTGAAACTATTGTGAAGGAAAGAAAAAGTATAATACTTTTCAGCCTGCCTTTATGTGATGTAAATTCTCATGCTGTCTAGCATCAAAACCTAAATGATATTTCTTGGAGGTTTGTCCAAGTGCAGAGTTTTTCTTTATGATTTGTAGGGTTGTGAAGCCTCAGTTCCAAAACTTGTCACAAAAATTTAAACTTGCAGTGTAAATAAATGAGAAATCTTGAGCCTTTAACTACCTTTGAAATGAAAGCAGAGGTTATAAACAGATGTGTTCCTGCTGACTGAGCAAGAGCACTCAAGGAAGATGCCATAGGTCTGCTCTTCCTTACCATCTGCCAGCAGGGAGTTACTGCCCTCACATGAGAAGTAACCAAAGGGGATTTAATTTGTTTTTAAATGAATTATAAGTACTCAGCAGCAGTTTTGGCATATCCTAGCTGGTGTGGGGACTGGGGACGGGGCTGTAGCCTCTTGTTATGGGCAGTAACAGAGGGAAACCATGTGCTTTCCCACCATAGCAGGTGTAACATAGCACCCGTTCTGGAGGGCAGAGAGCAGCTTCCTCAGGTGCTTACACAGCACTTGGTCCTCTTGATGTGACACTGCTCACAGTTAAGTGGAGAGTAAATCTCTTAAGCTTTGTTGTCAAATTCATTCATTGCAAATGTTCACGAAGAATATACAGTGCTAAGCATTACAGAGGGGTTACACAGTGCGAGGGTAATTTTTGTGCAGGTTAAATCTTAAAATTTGTGTTATGCAGATAATGAGCTGGGGAAGAGAATTTTAGATGGAATCTGACTTGCCTGCTTTCCAAATTAAAGGGGACATATCAACATTTTGAATCTATTAAATCCAGCTGCTCATTGTTATCCAGCTTTGGGAGTAGGAGAGTAATAAATGAACTATTTTTCTAGGCAATAGTGTGAAAAAGTAAACTTTTGATACTGTACAAGGAGTTCATGTATTTATAGTGTAATAGAACATAATTACATAACCTTAAGTAATTTACTTTTATTGTAGATGTTGTATTTATTGTAAGCTGAATGTGATTTTTGCTTGAATTTGACTTTTTACTTAATTTCTGTCAGCTTCATTTTACTCTAGTTGTTAAATGTAGCCCAACTAAATTTAACAACTGAAGTTAATGAATAAAAAATTAACATAGGCAATATAATTTTTACAAAATTGAGTGACATCTATACAATATGGTCTCATTTTATGGAGTGTATGCCAAATCTTCCATTAAAAAGTAGATTTTACAGCTGCTCCTGATAGCTAAAATTTATTGGCCTCTACACAAAGCCCATGTTTTAAACACTGTGTGCTTAATGAGCAGGATTCAAAAATAGGAATTATGTTTGATTTCCACTGGAATGCTTTGAACTTGAAAAGATTAGACACATTAAGGAAAAATATAGAAAGATTTCCCTGTCAGACTTTTCTTTTTTTAAAGATCAATTACATACTTAATTTAGATGACAGACAAAGAGGAGAGAGCTTCTGACAACTGTCCAATGTAATCTTTAAGGAAATGGGGAACAATAGCTTAGATTTTTTTTTTACATATTCTTGTTATACCAAGAAGTTTCATACTTTCTTTGTTTCTTTCAAAGACTGACAGCTTCTCCAGAGCAGCACTTGCCACATCCATTGTTTGCATTGCCCTTGGTTCTGTGTCCCTTCTGATGCAGTTCCACAAACAAGTAGACAAACTATTTCCCCATTCACACAAGAAAAATTCCATCTGTATAATAAGAGAATCAGCATTAATTTGATCCCTCTTCACCTACTGTGCCTTTTTTTGTCTTCTTTATGATCTTGTCAGTCTAAAATGTGGCAGGAGTATAATTAATAATTATGTGTTAAGAAATGTTTCAATACCAATGAGAAAAGAAGCAAGTATGAACATGTAGGATTTACATTTCCAGTTCTATTTGCTCTGGAGGCACAGGCTTTGGATGACTTAAAATGCCCTGTGTTGGCATCTAAGGCAATGCAACAATCGAGAGAAGACTGAGAGTTCAATAATTAGACATACCAGCTGGGCTATTCCTGTTTCCCTAAGTGGCCTGTCTGTCAGAGCAAGGTCAGGTGTTTTCTTGGATTGACTTTTTTCCCAAAATGAACTCGTGGAAGCTGCTGAATTGCTCTTGAATCCATCCTTTCTCTGACCTTCTAAGATCCCAGTTCTACAGACTGCAATAAGTTCCTATTATTCAGAATATTCCCCACCTGTCTTGGCACACTTCTTGTCATGAGAGATTTGTTTAGTCTTTACTTGTTGAATCATGGCTATGAATTACTTGGCCCATTTTTCTCCTAATGGGATCTATTTCAATTTTTTTTTTTCGTGTCAAGTAATAGCTGAAACCAGTTCTGTGTTGCACATCGGTCTTTAGACCTTCAATCCTGAGAATTAGTTTGGGTATATATTACGCTTGGGAGCTATAGATTCTAAGGGACACATAAAATGAATTAATTGAGAACTGTATAAATGTCAGTAATATTGCATTTAGATTTAAGTGAAGATTCTAATGACTAGGTTAAGAATTATCAAATCATCTATATTCATTTTGCTTACTTCTCATTTTCTGTTTAAGAAGCTGAATTTTATAAGATAAATTACAATTTCAAATATGATCTATAGGTTTGGCAACCTCTTGCACGCTACTTATTTGATTTGAATTTCAAGTATTCATCAGATAAACTTTTATTTTAGGAAATCCCTGGCTAGATCATTTCAGAAAAACAAACCATAAAAAATGCATCACATCTCTGAATGAATTGCTTTTCTTACAAGTAGCTTTGATAAGACAAGCATTCATGGTTTTTTCCATGGCAGTTGAGCTCACAAGGTGCTTTTTCTGTCACTACTGCAGAACTAATAGAGGAGTAGAGGGACAAAGATACGTTTTTCTGTGCTTCATTTTTAACAAACTTAACTCCATTTTTTTGCTTAAGAACTGTATTATTGGAGAAAATGTTGTAAAACATAATATTTGAGTGTTATGGCACCCTTCATGAAGCACACTAAGAAAAATTGTTAGAGAGAAATGTTACAGGCATGGAATTAAAATGTGAAGAGCTAGCTAGAAAATTACTCTGCTTGACATGGAATAGATGACTTAATACAAACATTTCAATTATCTCACCAACATAAAACACCATGATAAGGTTTTAATCATAGCCCAGAGCATTTCTAGATGGGACATGAGTGTCATATTTTGATTATAATTAGGAGACACTTTTGCAGCAGGAAATATCCCATAAACATCTCAAGTAGACGGGACTTAAAGGGTGTATGGTTGTACAAATTTATTGGGTTTGTTCCAGTATTTTAGTGGTTATGACCTGAAAATATGGAATAAAAAAATATTATAAAGGCAAATAAAAAGTAATTAAATTTCAATCAAATAAAACCACTGAAATAATAAAATAAATTTAGTTTCCAAGCAGTATTTTCCAATCCACCATTTGCCATTCTGGAGGGTCTATAAGAAAAGTGCTATACATTACAGCATTGTAAAGAATATGACAAAAAGCTAACAGAGTCTGCTGAGTGCAGAAACAAAGAAAAGCTGCATTTTCATTAGAAAATCAGGAGCTGCACGTGTCCTCCCAAATCACTGATTTTTATCTTTCATCTTCAGTTTAACTCTTCTTAATTGCATTCAGCTTTAGGACTTCATCAATGGCAACACTAGTACCTGACCCCAGCTACACACCTTTTAGAAAACATAGGAAAAAGTTAAAGGTTTGCAAATGCGACTGGATGCAACAACAGCAGCTGCAGTAAAGAGGATACAGCATAGATGAGACTGTAGATGGCCCAAAATAAACCGGTGGATAATTTGGTTTTAGATATAAACATAGAGAGAATAAAAATATGAAGTAAACTCATAGGTGAATCTTCCCTCAATTGAAAGTTCACTTGAAGGTTTAAAAATATAAATTTGATTGGAATCTTAAGGTTAAAAAATGTGTTATATGCACAAATATGTATTCTTGTTAATCCTGGGATTACCTTTGCCCAAACAGTTAAGGAACAATTTGAAAAGTATTTAAAACAAAATTCCCATCAGTGAGGCATTTTTAACCATGTTTGCTGAGAATCCACGGGATAAAAAAATCATGTACTGAATTTGATAAATATGATTAAACACCTAAACTTGGGGAAGTTCTGAAGTAAGCAATCCTGCATTTATGATAGTTCTTACATGTTGATTACAGTGTTGCGTGTCATTAATTTGCATTTAGTTTTGTGCTTAAAAGCATCCTCTACTTCCATTTTTTCACCAGCTCCAGTCATACTGCAGTTGCCAGTTTTACTTACTAAAACTTTGATTTTCTTAGTAAATGAGTTCTAATGTGAAATATTTTTGTGTATATTAATCAGCTTTTACCTGCAGCAGTGATGTTCCATTACTTTTCTGCTGTGTTTTGCAGATTCTTGACTTTAAAAATGTAGTCACTGAATATTAAAAGTTTGCTTCCACGACAGTGTTGGTATGCAATGTTTCCTTTTGTAAGACAATGGTAGTTCAAGTTCATTAAAAATCATTATGAAATTACGCAGTTTAAAATGTAAAACTAAACTCTGTAGCTGAACTATCATTGAGAATTATTCACCAACCCAAACCAATAGGGCTTTGGATTTTCTTTAAATATAAACCTCACAATTATAGTTTCAATAGGTGTCAAAAGCATGCATTTGTATATAAAAAATTACTGCGTGTTTCATATTGCCTTTGTGAAGCACAAAAGAAAAGCTGGCTCCAAGTGACAACCATATTCTGTGCTTTCAAAGATGACTGAAAAGAACGTTAAACAGCTATGTATTTTGTTGGATTTAGATTGTGTAATTTTCTGGAAGTATCCCTAAACTAGACTTATACCACAGACCCACCTGAATAATCTTCAATTTCAACGTGTTTGGGGTTATTGGTGGGTTTTTTGTGACCACTATTTAGAAATTAGCCAAAAAAAAAAAAAAAAAAAAAAAAAAAGAGGAGGACTACTTCACCAATGACAGACCATATGGTCTGTCTACGTCGAAGGAAAGCATGTTCATCAAGCTGCTGCTGTACTACTGTGCAGCAGTAGGAACTCAAAGCAAAGGGCTTGTCACAGTGAGAGAAATAGTATTTAAAAGCATTATTTGTTTGAAGGAGAAAATTTTTGTTTGAAACTAGTTTCATTGAGGTCATAGCAAGTTTCTTGGCCAGTTACAGAAACTGTAATTGGAAGAATGACAGTTGGACATGAAGTAGCTGGATGTTAGAGAACAAGTCTATTTGCTTAACTTCTTCAGCCCCTTAGACATTAGAAGCATAACAAAATTTGTTTAGGACTTAAGATTTCTAGTGATGTATTTTCTTTTAGGTTTATCTGCTACTTCTTTCCTTACATGGGAGTCTTTCTTCAGGACTGCCCTTTTTAAAACAAAACAAATTTCTCCTCCGACACTGTTCAATATTCAGAATATTGCCCTTCTTTTTCTTGGAATTTGTCTCTGTTTCCAGTCCATGTTTTTTGTCCTGCCCGGTCGTTTCATTTCTAGCTTCTGTTCTATGTTCTCACTAAAACAGCTCTTAATAAGGTCACTAACAATTTCCTGCCGTCCAGTTCCAAGAATCTTTTCAGTGTTCACATTCTTCTAGGTCATTCCACCACTTTCAACAAACCATCTTGCTTGCTGTCCTTTCTTGTCTTCCCTTGGCTTGTTGTCAGGCTTCGCCTTGTAATAATTTACTGCTCGCTTATTCTGCATCTTCCTCTTGCTTTCTAATGCTCCCTTTGCAGAGCTGGTCCTCTCCCTGGAAACACTTTTCCTCCAGCACACTACCCTCTTTATTGTAGTTTCTCTTAGCAGTGCTTTTAGTCTTCAGTCCTTGGGCGTATCCTAGCAGAAACCCCAGCACCTCTCCTTTTAGAATTTTGTTTAATTTAGGTATGCTGATGACTTCTAAACTTGTTAATTACAGTTTTCTCTGCTGTTTGTAGCACTACCCATTAGATGGTTATTAAATCCCAAGCTCAAAAAGACCAAAATAAATGTTTTCTTCTGTTGACAGTTTCTCTGTTGACATTTCTATTTGTTTTGCTGCCTTTGTTAGTTATCCTACACAGCACTTTATGCCTATTTACACATTTAGTGTTGCTTATCCTTAAGATAATTTATCTCCTTTTCCTACACCAAACAAATACTTTCTGATTCCTGCCTGAAATAGTCATCTTCTTCTGAGAGATTTTTACTTGGTACTCAGTCACTGATAAGCACTAGTCTCATTCAGCCTCAGCCATTATTGGCTCATTAAAAGATGTTGTGTTCACTGTATTAAAAATAGCCATGAAATGTATTGTAACAGCTCATTTTGTTGCATGAATTACGACATATGTGAGAAGAACTTAGAAATTGTTTGTAGCACTATTGCTCTCTCCATCACCTAATTCCAGGTTACAGTTTGCAGCATGATTATTGCTTGATTACTTACCACGGTGTCAGTCTTATTGCACCTCTGCACAAAAGGCAGATACTTTTCACATTCTACCCATTCACATGGATTAACAGAGTTTTAAGGAACAGCAAAAATAGTCCTTTCTTATCCAGGTGTCTCACCTGTTTTGAAGAAGACTGAGGTGATCTAGATCCAGCAGAAGTTCCCATGCCAGCAGGTTTCATTAACTTATATCACCTCGAACTCTTCGTCCATCAGTGTTTGCAGGGTCTGACACTGTCAGAAATATTACTTTCTTATCTGGGGAGCTTGGGGAAAAAACTATTAAAAGCTAATTCTCTTGGTAATGATGTTTAGTAACAATTTTCTGTGAGACAGCTCTCTCATATTATTTTCTCCATTTCAGATTAATTCTGTAAATTCTAAACCTTTGTATATTGGGAAGCTATATAACTCGGTTTACAAGTGTCAGTTTGTTAACACACATCAGCTTCATATTTGCTTCTGGTTCCCTCCAAAATCCACCTAGCTGCTAAAGGTTTTCCTGCTGAGTGGAAGAGAGCCTCTATTGTCCCTTTTTGTTCGGAGATAATATACCATAGGGCAAAGTACTGCAGAAATGTGAATTAATCCTGAGCCCACTGACTCTCAAGAGCAATAAGCTACCTCATGGCTCTCCACCACACCAGGTACAGCTGCATTCAGCAATAGCACATGAGCATATTAGTGTTCTCTGCAAAAATTATGGTCACTTGCATTTTCAGCATAAAGCCCTTCTCTGAACACCCCTATATGAAGAGTGGATGCTCACTGAAGAAGGACTTTGAGAAGAGTGCTGTTCAGTCGTCATCTCTTCACTTCTGCATATAAACAGCAAGAGGAAAATGAGTTCTGAGTTAAGGAATCACTTGCAGAAAAACTTACACTTAAAAGCAGACAGTAAACACAACCATTCTCAGTCAAATCTGTATTTTTTGCACAATTTTGTACAATACCATGAAATTCCAGCCATGCTGAGTGCAGAGCTGTATGCAAGTACAGAGGCTTGCACAACAGCTAACAATTCAAGGGCAAAATTGGCCGTGCTGTTTTAAAACAGCTCTAAAGCATACCAATAGACTGAGAGTGGAGTTCATGCTGGTGCTGCTGGAAGAAAGTTTGACCAATCATTAAACCATAGTCTGCTGTGAATGAGAATTTAGAAAAATGTTTTAGCAGCTATTCATCCTCACGCCAGTCCCATTTCCAGCAATCTCACACTGAACCAGTGACGTAGCATAAAGATAAATCAAGTTCTTACACCAGCTCAGCTCTTCACAGGAGAAGGCAAGTTTCCTTTCTGTTAATGCAGCAGGCAACACAATGGATCTCAACTCTAAATTAGATTCTCTAAGTGGTGCTACAATGGAGATATTTAATAATAACAATTAGTCTGTATAATGTACTCTCAGCAGCTGCCTGTGATGCTTTTCATTGCAGTATTCTTTTCTCTCTGCAGTCAGTATTACTGAAATGCCATTAGCAACATAGCACCTACTTTATATGCTCAGACATTTCCCCAAAATTAGAAATGGTAGTTGCAAGTTTTTTCCTTCTCATGAAAGATGTATGCTCATGATTTGCAAGGGCTTGGTGCATTACAAAAGATATTACCACTACTATCTATGCAGGGTTTTTTAAGCATCATCTACTTGGCTCAGCACTTGCCAATTAACAAGTCACAGCAGTACCCCATCAACTTAAACTAGAACCACATCCCAGCACCCACTCAATTTATTGTCCTCAATTTGTACTTTTAAATTCTTCAAAAACACAAACTCTGTTTTCCAAATCGTAACTGCTTTTCTGAGTGTTTCTCTGAAAAATAATTTACTTCTATTGGCAGCACTAGCACTTGCATTTCCCTGTTCCTGGAATCAGTGTTCCTTTAGCATGGCTCAGTCACAGTTCTAAGCTCTGCTGTACCTTTTCCATTACTGTCAGAAACTTCTTTATTCCACCTTGGTATTAAAAGAAGAACCTGCTTTCAACTTCAAGTCAAGCTACGGTTGTATTATTCTAAAGCTTCCTTTTGAAAAAAAAAAAAAAAATTAGAACAAAGTCCCCATCAGTGGTAATTAATTTTGACAGTGTGGGCTTTGTAGCAATTCACAAACCTGTACTTTGCGCATCAACATTCCTTATTATTCTAATTAAAGTGGAACATTGTGCCCTCGCCAGTCATTAATGGGTTTCCATTTTGTAAATGACATTTGCAAAAGTTAAAACGGGCAGTTCATATGAAGTCCACAGGCAAGAGCGTTAAAATTAGCATCACCATAGCAACAGTCTTCCATCATTAGTATTCAGGGCAACAGCAAATGTTTTGTTGTGCTTTTGTTTCCAAAAAAAGATTTTTCTTCACTTGTCATTCATAAATAGAAAAGGCTTAAACTCATATATTTCAGGTAAAATTATTATATTCATTTGGATGTCGCTGTTCTAGAATTTCCCAATTTTTTTAAGGTATTTATTTTTCAGGGCAGAGGTTGAATTTCACCATCTCTACAGCTGTGCATGTCTAACCTCCTGAGCGACATTTATTCATTGCCAGCCTGCTGCTCAATGGTACAGTTTCATATAAAGTCTGTCACTTCTACTCAAGGATCTGTACCAAGTAATGGATTCTGCTGAGACTCTGCAAAAGATGTGTGCACGGAGAAATGTGGTCAGTCCCCCCATTAAGTGGAGGGTGCTCAGTGCTGGGTTTGTTGGTTACATGATGCTATTTATATATCAGTTTTTTCCCCTCTCAGGAATTTAATTTAAATGTAAGTGCATACATCACCTCTAGTGAAACAATGTTCAAATACCGTCTCGTCTTGCACATTTTAGAATTAAGGATTAAAAAAAAAAGGGATGCTCCTTATCCCTGTGGGAAGGCAAGGTAGATTATAAGCGTACTCCAATGTCCTTTATTGGAAGAGGTGTTATTGGCTACTGTTTTTTCTCAAAAAAACTCTCTTAGTTGTCTGGAAGCTTGTTGCAGCAATATTTTGCAGCTTGAGAAACGGTTTAGCACTACATCTCCTAAATGCACCCTGAGGCATCCTGTTCACATAGGTCTTGTTCAAAGCAAAGCATGCCATGGATACAGGAGACACAGTAGTTGTCCTCTAGAAACAAATATTTTGTGTGCAGGTAGAGAGGGGTTAAGAAAAGAAAAGGAAGAGGGAAGTAGATGATGAGCAGGGTGAGGTCAGTAGAAGGACTGCTGTTTTACTTTGCAGTATCCTGGCTTTCCAGTAACAAGCACAGACCAGAAGTAACTAAATGTTCTCTAGCATTATGTCTCTGGGTTTTAATTTGGCACAGGAAGGCTCCTTCTTTCCTCTTCATCTCCTTAAAATACTTCATTTTGCATAATTTTGCAGAGAGGAGTCTTCAACGAGTAAACACACTTTAATGCATTGTAAAAGCTGGGGGTATTATCCACTTCAGGAGAGATATTCCTGTAACTGAATAAATGGGGTACGTTTTCATACAGTGATTGCCTTGCTCATACCTGCCATTGTAGTATTGAATTACTTTTCAGCTAGTGAGACCTGCAGAATTGGAAAATCCTTAAGAAACGTGAATACTTATATACCTGAGGAAAATCACTCTCAGGTTAACTAAAAACTATCCATGGTGTGTTGACATTTGGTGTTTAGCTCTTGGATGGTTTTAACACAGAAGGGGATAGCAGTAACTCTGAGGTTCTGAAAACATATACATATATGTTTATGTATTCAACCACTTATTTTCTTTCTTTTACAGAAGAACCTTTTTGCTAGCCCAAGTTCATTTCCCCCCTGTGCTGATTCATTCCACTTTTTTCCTTTTTCTGTGGCTTGTCAGATGCTTTCTGGGAGATTCAGCATGCTAAAGCAGTTCATTTTCTCTCTTTTAGACTTCCATACCCTACTGCAGTGAGGATACTTACTGAACTGTAATATTTTGCAGAATGTTACCATTTGATCTTCACAGATAGATTCAGTGGAGAAGTGCAGCATCATAGGAACTGAATAATTTTCACTGAATCCAGAATGCAGTCTTCATTTAACTAAAAGATTTTGTGCCTAGCATTCTGTCTAACTTAACAAACTTAAGTTTAATACTAGTTTCTTACAATGCTGAACCTTATAATCACCAATTAAGTAACTTACATTTTTTAAAATCAGCTTTGGAGATCTTTTTAGATTATTAGCTCTTCACAATAATTAAACTATAACATCATTAGAAAGATTTACCTAAATTGCAAGGGTTTATAGCCTTGTTTATTGGAATAATGACAGGCGGAGAGGAAGGATCGGTGACAGATTATTATTTTCCGTTCCAGACTCCATTCAGTCACAGACAGACCCTTGAGCAGTGGTGTGGCAAATGAGAGGAAATTGCCAGTTTCTTATTTATCCAAAATGGGTAAATGCTGTGTTTCCGCAAATATATGTATGTCTACTTTCTACTTAGGCGTGTCCTTGAAAAAGCTACTGAAGCTGTTCTTCATTAAAGATGTTTCTGAATTTGGTCTAGAAATACAGAAGGAGATGCACCTCTGTGAGTACAGATTTCAGATCTGCCATGCTAGTTGCAGATTTCCCTTCTAAAGAGTAAACTTGGAAGCAGAAGTAAGCAATGAAATATTCTCAACTTTCTAATATATTATTCTTCTTTAAAATCATACCCAGCTTAAACCTGTAGAAGCCCTAGAGAGTGGAAATAAGTGCCTTGCAGCTGTTTTCCTGAGTGTAACAGACTGTATTTTGTAGCTGGAAATGTCAATGATTACAGGAGTAAAAAATAAAAACCAAAAGTTGGAACTACTAAACCAAAACTACATTTTTATTTCTCATCTATAAACTTTTAGTGCAAGTAATTGGGAATAGAGGCATCTTGAAATTTTACTTCAGTGTTTAGAAAGAAATTTCTGCTAGATTTCTACCAGTGAGAGCTTTTTAGCCACTAGGACACAGTTGGTGAAAAGGATATTTTACCTCTGTACTTCAGATTACTTTATCACCGGAAAATTAGAGATTAAAAAACTGATTCCCAAAGATGCCTTACTGATGAGCTCACCACCATTTCCAAATACTGGTTTGAACTTCTGAAACTGAAATGAGCTATTTTGATATAAATCACCATGAGATTATCTTCCTGGCCATAGGTGCAATCACCTTGTTTGTATTTATTAATTACTCCCTGTTAATGGAAGCGCTTACATTTTTAATACTTTTGTAATAGTAGGAAACAGTTAAAACAGCACACTGTTTTGTATCTTCATATTTGACAAATATTTTCTCATGCACGTCTTCATTCATCTGTTTTTTCACTACTTTAATTGTGCTACGGCACAAAAGCAATTAAAACCTTATTATTATGGTCATTACATGTTAAAGCTTGCTTTCATATGCTATTATTTCTTCTCATGTTTCCTGTTTGAGTGAGGAATAAATATTTCATCACACTCTAACAATCTTGAAATGAGCAGAGGAATGTACAGAGGACTCCCAGGTTATGGTGGGGGCAGTTTAGGCTCCCATCAGACTCAGTGTCAGAAGTTTGCAAATCAAATTTAAGTTCTGCATTTGAAGCAGCTTGCATGGATTAAGAGATATGTTCATTGATTTTTTCAGCAAAGTTACTCCTTTTTTTAAGTAGTGTAAAAGGGATCAGAATCTGGCTCTCAGCATTTCCTCTCATGTATCATATTTTTTCACGTCAGTGCCCAAAGTATTGTGGAATAAACATTTGCCACTGGCAAAACACAAATCTGTATCTGTACGGCTTTCTCTTGAGAAAATCAAGCGCAAAACCCTCAGCGCTGCTTTGCTCTGGGGCATTTGCTCACTATTCTAGAAAAAAGGAGAGGAAAAGGCCCTGTCAGTGTGAATCCTTTATCAAACTTGCCTGCACCCACATCGTGCAGTCTCACAGTGATCCTCTCTGGTTTGAATTGAGTCAGCTGATGGGGCTCCTTTCTCCTGCGTCAGTCCTGACATTGGTTTTGGTCAGTGACATGTATTTGTAACACCCAGAGACCTCCCAAACAATTCTTCTTTTGGTACACATGGTTTTTAAAGTACTTAGCAGCTTTATTTTCCCAGTTTCCACTGACTTTAAAGAGATATTTCTGATTCTTACTCACTCTTCCATTTTCTTGCCAATATGCATTATCTCCTACAAATAGTCATTTGTAGTTCTGAGAGCCCAGTGGTGCTCTGACATCTCCAGACTGAAGTTCTGCTCATCTGTTTAGCCAGTTCTGCAGCAAATTTCAAGGACATTGACAAAGGTTGTCGCTGCCTCGTCTTGCCCTGTTGCACTCGCAAATTTTCAGCTTTCCTCAATCCACTCTTTATTAGATCCTCACAATAACTGTTAGAAATTTATAGCCATGCACTTTCCTTAAATCACAGCTGTTCTGTTCTTTGTGAAGAGGTTAGACAAAAGAGACAACCAACCAAAAAAAAAAAAAAAAAAACCAACCACCTCGAAAACTGCCTCCTGCTTGTCTAGATTTTAGATTGCTTGCCACAATCTTTCTTCTCTGAGCTCAGCCTGCTGCAAGGCTCAGCACTCTCAAAAACCACAGCTCAAATATATTCCAATTTTATACTACTCAGGTCTTTTTACCACTATCTTAGAGTGATGTGCCTCATGTAGGAGCATTTGCCTGCCTTTGTTTGTTTGTTTGTTTCAGAAACAACCCTGAATTATATAGAATATCCTTTTTTGTATTAACTAAGAAAGTAGCATATGTGCTAGTGAATAATGAGTAAACCTCTTAAGCAAAATAAGAGTAATTTGTGGGGTTTTTTTCAGTGTAAGCCATTCATAAGTGTAATATGTACTGACAACCTTTAACACAAATTCACCTCACAGATTTCCATTGCAAGTGAGACCAAACAGGTGGCAACCCCCATCAGTGCCTTGTTATCACTGAGAAGCTTTGATCTACCTGATGTATAATAAATAAGATTCTGCATTTTAATCATCTTGCTGCTTTCATATCACTTGTGTTGCAAGTTCTTATTTACAAAAACTCGTCCTGACTTTGTTGATATTTTTTTATTAGAATTTTTTTGATCATTTATTTATTTCAGCATACCTACCAGTAGACGATGATACAGCAGCTGGAAGTTAGTATACTGTATATCCACCACATCCCTATCCACATTTGTCCTGTTCCTATGCCTGTAAAAGATGCAAAAATTCTGGTTTTTTTTCTTTTAACTCTATACCATATAAGAGGCTGACCAGATGGTCCTTTTAGGTTAAGATATTGACTGACAGAAAATGCAGTTAGGCCTAAAGTTTCCCTTGTTTTTTAGATGTACTCCTGACTATAAAGCTGCCTTATGCCTTTATGCTCTAGTAAAGACTAGAGCAAGACTTTTTTTTTTTTACTGATGAAATAAACTTGAAAGGCTCCTTAATAATAGCATTCTCAATTCTGCTGTTACATATATATAACAGTCTAACGTTGATGTTGTAGTACTCTTAACATTTTAGTACTCATACTACTATTCAAATTCCCCATACTTGCTTGTGGCCAGTGTTTGTTTCAAGACAGAGAGGTTCTGAGTAAACCATTTCTATTAAAAAGGAAGTATTAAGAAAATATTTAATAATATAAAATCATAGAATAGTGCTCCACTGCTTATGATTAGGGATTCTTTTTATTCACTGAAATCCAGTGCTAAGTTTCTCAGCAAACTATGTGATGGTAAACTTAGCACTTTATTAAATGTTGAGTTAGAAAAAGGAAAGCTGTACAATAGACAATTAAATTGTGTTCTAAAGGGTATTTTAAATTATCCTCATAATTGCAAATTGTACAAAAAAAAAACAAAGTAGAGAAAATATAATTTCAGCTCAATGACCTAAGTAAAAAAACAAGAACTGTCTTTTTTGATGTCGCAGTTGTTGGCTGGAATTGATTTATATAAACTGTGCCCATCTAGGAACAAGTGAAAAAAATTTAAAATCCATCAAATTGTTTTAAGTGAGAGAATGGCATAGTCTGTCGATGTGAGAACAACATGTACTCACTAAGGAATGCAGCCAAAATTTTGTTTGGAAGTAAAATTCAACTCAGTATGTAGAATGCAATGCACTAAAAGGGTTAGAGCATCGTCATTACACGCTGTGCTTTTGCAGCTTACAAACTTGGCAAGATGCAGAAGTGTATGTGCATACAGAGCAGTCCAAGGAGCAGATGAGTATTCTTCTATGTCCTGCCTTTTACCACTTTCTTGTAGAAATTTCTGCCTAAACCATTGCATTGTATAGAATGAAACACTAAGAAAGAATTGCTGGTATGCATTGGAAGTGCTTCCTCAGTTCATTAATTCTGTCAAAAATGGTGCCAGCTTACAAAATAATAGTTGGTTTTCTTAGAAAATTTGTCTGCTTCAAACTTTGGAAATTGCATGTAGAGCATTCAGCATTTATGGCTGTTCTTCCTTGGTAGTGATTGGATTTGTCAAATCAGTTGCTTTCTGGACAGAAAAAATGCTTAAAAATAATTAGTTTGATTACCAACTGATTTCTTTGGTAAGCTCATCATAGAAGTTTGAGGACCTACCACAGCAAAGAGCTTGTGACTATACTGCATGGCATTTAAATCACAGGCATTTGATCTGATCTAGAACTGTCCTGGCTAGAAGGGAGATGTTTTAGCCATTTACTGTGATGGATTTATTCTGCAGGGACAGGCCCAAGCAGTTTCAAGAAGATACCATGGCTGTTTCAGCAGTTCAGTTGCATTAAGCTCCCACATTAGGTCATATAATCTGAATTTAAATATATTTTTTTTAATTTTTTATTTTTTAAGTCAAAGCCTATACACGTAAAGGAAATCACGCCTTGAGTCCACAGGACTCAGTGGCAAGTAGAGGAGTACCATCACCAATCTGCTGTCACTTCTCAGCAATAAGAACAAGGGTCACTGTGTGAAATTTGGACCAAGAAACAACTATTATTCTCAGGGCAAACACACATAGCAGTGCCACTGTGTCACTAGAAAGTTCAAATAACTAAAATATTGTCACATTTGGAGAGTTGCTCTCTCTTTCCTCTTTCATAGACTAAATAATTTAATTACATGGCAGCATAAATGTAATCACACTGGCCTCGTTTTCTCCAAATTGTGAGCAAGTTTCATGCTCAATGTTGATGTGAAAATAAAATAGTCACTTTTTTCATCTCTGATTCAACATAATGTATTGTCACCACCAAATGATCATTTTCATTGCATAAAATCCATTTTAAATTTAATTTTTTTAAATTTTAAAGCTCAGTGAAGTATAATGTTTGCAATGAAAACTATCAGAAAAAGTATAATGGCATAAAGGAAAAAACTATATTTGTTTGGGGAATGGAAGATTTCTAATGATGATGTCTTAGAAACAAACAAGAAATAAGTTTCTTTTTGCTTTGTTTCGTAAATTATAATTCTTAGAGTAAATCCACACGAATGCTTAAGATGGAAAGCTGCTAAAAATAAAACTCTCTAAAGGTTTTAGTTCAGTATTAAATACACTGTTTTGAAAAAAAACAGTGGATTAAATGGGGTCTTATCCTCCACTCTGTTTGGATTCTATTTGGCAGAATTCTTAGTCTGTCAGCTTCTGCAAATCTTTGCAAAATAATTTTTATCCTTAATAAATTATTTGCTCTGTTAGTTACCCTAAAAACAGAATAAATTGAGGGACATGGGTGGAAGGATAATAATTTGAGAAATAATAGTACTAGAATTTTAAGAATGAGAATGAAGAGCAACTGCAGCAACCAAACTGTGGAAATGTAACAGTTTCTATTAGTATTCAGAAATGAAAAGAGAATAATTTCTGAATACTGATAAAATTTCTAATGTCCATAAGCAAAAATAAGTTTTATTGCTTAAGTACAGAAGTATTTAGAAATCACATATTTTAACCTTGTTTTTGTTTAAAAGATATGGTTGAAGTTCTTTTTTTATCATTACTTTCTCTTACCTGATGCATAGTAGTATAAAGACATTACCTGAAGGGTTGCTAATTATTTGCAAAATGACATTTGGTTCTAAAGTTGGCAACCACAAACCAGAGCTGTTGATAGTAATTGGAGGAAAATTATTTACCTAAAGAGAAGAATGATAATTTAAAACAACACTTTATTTTTTTTTTTAATATGACAGACTGGTTCTATTTTGGGATTAGGGGTTAATGCTCAAACACTTGTAATATTTTCTGAGACAGGAGAGGTGAGTTTAGATGATCGTTCTTTCTAACTTTAATGACAGTAAGAAAATAATCTTCCACACAGTATGTGTGTTATCTATGTTATCTATGTCTTTTAAGTTTATGCCATTATAAAATACCAAGTTCTGGACACTATTAAATAAACAAATGGCTTGGGTGCTGTGCATGCTCTGCAGTTGTAGTGTTACATCTAGATATAGAGAAATCTTGGTTGAATTTAAAACCTTTTTTTATTTTTTTTTTCTTTCCTGAAAGGAAGGCGAAAAGAACTGTGTGATGTTTCTTAGGACTGATAATATGGAATTTGTTATTTTGAACTTTTCAAATAATCTGGCACTCCATGTCATGCAGTGAGGGAGATGATAAAGATGGGTAACTTCACATGGTCCTAGGAATAAGAATTTTCTCTTCAAGCTGGACTATTTTAGAAAAAGCTGAAGATTTTGATATGGTAGAATTCGCAGGTTGACATTTCTGATAATGTCTTCAAGGGAGTCAGATGTAGCAGCAGGAGTGTAAGAATGTCAGTATGGACCATAACTAATGTTTAAATATTTTAGGGCTGTGTGGGTTGTTCAGGATTTAGATTGCACCTTTAAAAGCAATTTTCTAAAGAAGAATCAAATAGTTCAAAATATAAAGGTGGGAAATGTTTGTTTAGTTCATTGTGGAAAAATGCTCAGTATAGAAAGAAAAAAATTATTTTGACTGAATTTGAGCTAAACACATTCACCATTGTTCTTGCTTTAGTAATGGACTATGTCAGATCCTGAAAGTCATCTGTGTACCTTTGATCATAAATGTCAAGGCTCTTTGGCTTGGGCAGACAAGGCAGCTCTGATTTTCATTGCAAATTTTTTCACAGTGAATTTGGATGTGTTGCTGGGAAGGGAATCCTAATTTTGCAGGTTTATTCTTTCACTAAGTGATTCCATTTTCCATTTAATAACTGAGATCAGAAAACTGAATCAAGGTATGCTAGTAGAATTGCAAGCTATTTGATGCCTCGTTCAGATGTACCATGAGTTGTTTGGCTCAATTCTAACATATGAAATACTGAAAGTGTACCTAGACATTGAGTTCTACTAAATGCATTCCCATTATTAGACTTAGACAAGCACGAAGTTTAAACTGTGTAACATAGTTTGGCAGCACTCTTTTTCTATCAGTTGGCACCCACAGGATTCTTCCCTGAATTAACTGCCAGCTACTCTGCCCGAGATAGTAGGAGCTACACAAAGATACCTAAATGTAAAAGCTGGGAGGACTACTTTGTAGGAAGAACCATATCAGGGTTCAGTAAATGGAAGGTGCAGAAGCTGTCTGGAATTATGCGGATCGTGTGCCAAACTGTAAATGCCTGAACTTGCCACGGGAGACTTGAATGAAATCCTTCTCATGAATGAAATCCACTTAGCTAAGAAATAATTTTTATCTTACCTCAAAATTCCTTTGTATCCCTCTTTAGTGAAGTATTGAAGTGCTAACATACATTCAGATTCAATTAGGATAAAACAGTACTTGTGCCCTAGGACATGGCACCATGGTAGCTGATACTGATTCATGTGTCTCTGGAAGCACTAGTTAATTTAGGCATCTGTATGCCCGTATTTGTTTCAAATGACTCTCTATATAAACACTAATTTTCACTCTTTGGCATGGAAAAGATGAGACTATTGCCACTTGCCATTAAAGGGCACTGCCAGAGCTGTATGAACAACTGTCTCCTTTTCTAGCCAAAGTTGAGTACATCTTTTCATAGGATACTGTTTAGAAATGAAATAAAAAGTTTTGATTTCAGAAACGGCAGGTGAGAAACTTTTCCTTTCCAGAATTCTTTTCTTGCTGACCTCAGATTGGGAGTAGCTGCACAACCCTAAACCTGAAGCTGCATTTCTATGCAAATAAATGATGAGAAATGCCACCTGGATCAGATTAAGGAGTTAGCCTGGACGGAATTACTGGTGAGGCCAGTTAGGCGTAGCTGCTCCCTCCTGCCATTAACTTCTCTAGGATAGTTCTATCCCCAAGAGCAGTGCTCTGCTTCCTGGATCCCCACATAAGTCATTTAGGAAGAGAGACCAAAGCAATCTTGCCATGCAGAAAGACCAAGTTTTGCTCATGTTACACCAGGGGAAGCCCTAAGATTCTCCAGTTTGGAATCTATATCAATGTGTTTGATTTACCAGGAACAGAGAACTGTCCCTTTCTCACATCAGGGCTCTGCATGGTCCAATCCAGGGAAAAGGTTAGGAATAGACCTCAAAATGAGCTTTGCTGAGGTCAGTGGCCTCAACATCTTTGAGAAGATAATGAAAAAGCCTAGTGTGTACATAAAAAAAAGCAGGGCCTCTTGTGTTTGAATTACATATTATAATGTTATGTATAGTATATTATAATCATTGAGGAAACAACATGGTATTTATGACAGGTTCAACGTACATTTCAAAGGAACAAAACCTGCAACTTTCTGTGAGAACACAGCAAAGCACCCATTGCTGAAATACAGGCAGCAAAAAATTAATACGTTAATTCAAAGGTTCAAAGTCTACCTAGCTAGTGACCTGACTGGGAGCTTGCATATAGCTATCATAAAATGCAATAGATTTCATTGTTTTCTTCATTTACTACATAGGTGCAGCCTTACCATTGGAATATCCCAGGAGGTCATCTCCTAGCATGGTCTCAGTGGCTTTTTTTTCCCAAATGAGTATTTTCTCTCTCCTAGGTAAAATTTACATCAAGACATTTTGAAAAAAATTTCCTCAATGAAAGAAAAAAATAATTGTTTGTATTACATTAGTTACAAAACATAGATTCGGTAGTGTCAAAAATACGTATATTATGGAATGCAACAAAAAAGTAAATTAGCAAAATAAAAAAAAAAAACAAGAAAAACCACACACGCATGTTTCTCCTTTGATGCCTCCGGAAGCCTTTGGAAGAGGTGGCTGATTGTAGGGACCAGAAATGCATGGTGACCAGTAGCTAGAATCAGGTTTTCTGAGCCTGAGTAGGACTGCAAGAGACAGAGTTCCTTGCTATTGAGATCTATACATGGATAGGAAACATTAGAGAAGTTAATGATTTGGGAAGCCAGCTTTTGTGTTTGCAACACATAATTTTATGCATGGAAAAAAAGATTTTGAGGTGAAAAGAGAGTCAGTGAGTGAGAGAGTTTATGAAATCCTGCTTATTTTAATGCCCCCAGGAGGCAAAACAATCATTTATTTCCAACTGGGCATACAAAGAAAAGAAAGAAATGGAGTTTGCCTTTGCTGCTTTGTTTAATTTGTCCTTATTAGTCTGCATTTTTTTCTCAGCCTTACTACCTGATATGATAACCATTCATTTTGCCACTACAGAATCCTCAAACCAAGAATTTACTATGGTATAATTATTATTTTTCAAGTCTATTTTGTCTAATGTAAAGATCAGAAAGCAGTTATGCTTGACCTAAGTTTTTGGCTGGTAGATCTCAAGTCTTTTATTTTTTTATATATATGTACACTTTTCTCTTGTTCTCTATTAGTTTTCCAAAACACTTACTTCGGAGGGGGTTTTACTGCTTTTAATTTTCTAACATTATGCCGACATGTTGCTTCTCAGTCTCCCATTCTTGGGACTATTCACACTGCAGTTCATCTCCACCCCAGAAGAGTAGGGTGGAGATTTTTGAATTTCTTAATTTTCCTTATTTGTTGTGGTTTCTCATGGAAGGGAGAAAAAACTTTTGGTATTTTCAGGTGCTGACCTGAAGAGCTCATAGGGGTGGTGGAACCGGGATGTGCTATCCACCCCATCCACCCCATGCATGAATCTCAGTCCCACTCAGCTCCTCTTTTCAAGGTCGTATACATGGCAGTAGAAATTGAACACTCGGTGTCTACATTGTCACTGTCAACTTAAAAAATAAATGTAGCCTCCCCAAATTATCCTCTCCAAGATTTCAGCAGGATGAAATTCATACATATGTCTAATATATTCAAAATGACAGGCACCCTCTCATTCACCTTTTAGCAACAGCAGGCAATGCAGTGCAACATAAGGCACACACAAGCTGCTCCTGAGGCTCTGCGATACCCATCTTGTAGGGTGACTAAGATTTCACTTTTAATCAGGTGTCTTTACCGTAGTAAAAGCAAGCACAGCCCAAAGGAATGCAGAGGTTTTGCCACTGAGCATTCAGCAGGAACAAATGTACTGCTGTCACATGTGCCATGTACCAGTACTTTCCAGACTGGGCATTGCATTGCTGTAAGCTCCATGATATTTACTGCAGAATTAGTTTTGTTAAAAAAAAAAAAAAAAAAAAAAATCATCTTCCTTCTCTGTCCCAAGAACATCTCAGTGAAAAATGCTAGACAAAGTCTTGTGAGCTCCACTTGCCAGTTACCTGCAGAGAATGAGCCCTGGGTAAGAAGAAGCACCAGATCATCACCCTTCTTAAGTGACACAGGTTGGGTTTCCCTCTGGACAAGGGAATGGAATGCTCCTTCCCCAACATCCTGTGGCATAAATAACTGATTATAAGTATACTGAGCTATGAATGTTTTACTAGGTCTTTAATTTACAGTACAGTGTTGGAGAAAATGAATGGAGGATTTCAAAACTATTTCCTTCATTACATTTGCAGTATTTTAATGTGTTTCCAGTGGTAATGTGCAAACAGACAAAAAACCCCCCAAAACAAAATAAGCCTGCTGCATCCAAGCCAGTATTCTCTTCTTGGCTCTTCTGAGAGAGCTATCAACAAATACCCAAAACATCCTGGAGGTGTCAGCCCTTGGAGCATATTTAAGAGAGATGATCCAGGAAAGTGTCATTGTGCCATCCCAAGTGATTTTTAGTATTTATTTATACCAAGAAAAAGAAAATAGATGTAAACAGCGTAACAGATTAGGCAGCCTGACACAGGGCACCACAACATCTTCTTATATGCAAGGCAAGCTAATCCACTGCCCAGATAATGAGAAATGGTGCAGCTACACTTACAAGGAGGGAGGCACATTTCACAGAGCTCTGGAAGCAGGACTTAGTTAATAGGAAGGTGTTATTGTTGTATCTTCACTTCCCATGACAGTAAAACTAAAGGAATGTCTCTCTAGTTTTCTACCTCATAAAATACTAAACTTAGAAGCAAACTTGTACCCTTAATGTCTGCCCCACTTTTAGGCAAGTCCTTACCCATTTCTGTGTTTGGGTTTCCATATTTGTCTGTAACATGGAGTAATGATGCTAATCATTAATGAGTTTTGGGGTAATAAGACCACTTCTAATTAATATCCCCGACTTTTTAGGCAGCTGTGATTTCCCTTTAAGCACCTGATGTTATTAAATGCTGCAGACATAGATACCTCAATTGGATACAGTCCAGGACAAACCAACACTTTAAAAGAAATAAATACTCTTCTTCTGATTAAGGTCTCTGTGTAGGTGCACAAGTTGACTGAATAGGCCCTGCATTATAAAAAGCACCACAGGCAATTAAAATTCAGCTTAGTCTGTAATCCTGATTTATTTTCTACAGGAAGATGAACTATCTTTTATCAAATAAATGGCTTAAAATTAAGTATGGCATAAGGGTTGGCTTCAGTTGCAAATGCCAAAGGCAGTAACCATTTACACTGCAAAAAAAAAATATTTTTTAAGCAATTATTAGTAGTCTAAAAGTAATCTGAAGCAAGAGTGGTACTACGTGTGTACATTATCCAGAAAAAATATAATTTTCAAGTCAATCAAAATAGTTAAAAGCTTTTGTGAATTTGGAGACAACAATCAGAACTACATTAAATAGATTTTTTTATAAAAATCAATTTATAAAGTCAATAGGCCTTAATCTCTTAATCCTTCAACATTCTTGTTTTCCCCTGGATGTTCCTGAACAACTAATAGTTTGATTTGGGAGATCAAAGGGTTAATTTGCTTTTCAATTGAAGAATGACTCAGAGTTCCCCTTTATTGTTAAAAAAAAAAAAAAAAAAAAGTGGTGTGTGGGTGTAAGGTAGGGAAAAAAAGCCAAGAAAATGGATTCACTAATTGGGGTTTTCACCTGCTGTGAGTCTAATTGAATACAATGCTTTATTTGTAACTCAAGGAGAAAGAAGATTATGCAAAGTATGAGAAATTCAGACTGGTTTTTAAATTCTTATTACTTGGCACTATTGTATGGGAAAGAAGACCAGCGTGATAATAGCAGCATCAAGCTTTCGTTAAGGCAAACCAGGAAACTCCAGAAACAGTAAAAATTGAAGGAATGTGTTTCCGTGGTATCAGTGCTAGATACTTCTGAGGGAAAACAAACCAGTTTTGCAGTGAAACGGGGGGCCTCTGGCTGCCCCTGTCCCTTTGTATGACACGGGCAGCTGCTCTCTCCTTGTTGTGAGCCCTGAGGTTCCTCTCAAGTGAGAGACAAACCAAGACTTATAGAAAGATTTCTCGCTTCTTAAAACTTGGCTAAAGATGGGAAAATGTGAGATTGTTGATGTAACATAATTGACATAAGCCTTCAGCCAGTTTATTTATCTCAAAACTGAGATACTTGAGGGAGCAATTGATCTAATACCAGATCCACTGAATTAAATGGAAAATTCATAGAGTAATGAGTTTTAACATAGCGATTTATGTTTACACCAAAATTAATCCTCTATTTTCTTTCCACACTGCAGTAGTGTTCTTGGTCCAAGGTAACTGAAAACTGTGAGTTAGACCTTTTAAAACAAACTAAATCATCTGGAAACTATGAGAATTTACTATTTAATTCCATTAATCTTATATTTGCATTTGAGGGCCTGAGGGCTTGAACCTTGAGCATCTCACACTTCTAATGCTTCTGGGAAAAAAAAACACGTGGGCTGTCTTTGAACTGCTTTTTGAACTTTTCTTAAATTCAGATAACCCAGTGACCTAGAGCCTTAAGGGGAGCCCTGAATATGCTGGTACTTAGGCTAAAACCTTCTGAGTTCAGTGCCTACTGACGTGTGTAATAGGAAAGCAATCTATGGGATATTCCCGTGGTATAGAAAATATGGGTGGGATGACTTTTCCATGCTTCTAGGCCTGCATCTTCCCAGTGTAAAAACAGGGAAGACTTTTTGTACATTTGAAAGGTGGAGGGTAGATTTAGATTACATATTAGGAGGCAATTCTTTACTGTGAGGTGGTGAGGCACTGGTACAGGTTGCCCAGGGGTGTTGTATATGCCCCATCCCTGAAAGCATTACAGGCTGGATGGAGCTTTGAGCAACCTAGTCTAGTGGAAGATGTCTCTGCCCATGGCAGAGGAGGTGGAACAAGATGATCTTCAAGGTCCCTTCCAGCCAAAACCATTCTGTGATTCTGATTTGAAAAACACCTTTTATTTTTTTGGGTGGCTTTACCAAGAAAGCACAATCTGTAAGGCTTGAAAAACTACTTGGTTTTGTGAAGGACTTAGTTCTTTATGCAGCCTCATTTTAATGAATAAAGGACGTAGATGTATAGTATGCATGAATGGAGACTGGCCACACTGATTTGAAGTGCCTGTGACACTGAGAGGAGATTGTTGGCTTTCCTTTGTGTAATGCATATTACACATTAATGCAAAGAAACATCGCAACAGTAACTCGGTGTGAGCAGAACTATTTCTTCTGCTCTGGCTGACCAGGAGGAGATGCTCATCCTTCCCTGCCGGGCCAGGGCAAGCCCTCAGAAATGAAATTACCTGATTTCACTCACAAATAAACCACTCGGCATTTAAAGCGCCGAAATTAACAGCTGCAAAACAAAAATAAAAAAATAAAAAAAGGGCAAAAAAAGGGCAGGTTAAGGCCCATTTCAAATCCGTCCCAGATTCGGTGCATATTTTAGCTAAGTTTTCTTCCCAAGCCCTCTGAAAGTGAACCGATTTGCCGCCTCTCCGCACACCCATCTCTCCGGCGGGCCCGGGTCAGGGCAAAGGACACACACAACAAAAAAACAACCAAACAAAAAGAAGTCAGAGGAAGCCCCGAGGGTTTCCTCCCGCCTCCAGAAGAGCTGCACAGCCCCGGGGAAGGCGGCGAGGGGCCAGGTGCCCTCAGACGCCCCGCAGCCGGGATGCCGGGCCGGGTGAGGGGGTGCGGCGCCGGCAGCGCCGCCGGGCGGGAGCGGAGCGGGGCGGGGCAGCGCCGTCCTCTCCCTCCTCCCCTGTCTCCCTCCATCCCTCCCTCCCTCCCTCCCGCCGTCCCTCCCTGCCGGCAGGGCGGCCGCAGTGGCGCTGAGCAGCGGGGCTGGGCGGACGCGCTGTCTCTGTCTCCGCAGCCGCCGCCATGAGGGAGCAGCTCCAGGGGTAAGGGCGATGCGGGGTCTCGGGGCGGCAGGTGCGGCGGGGGCGGCTCCGCCGAGCCCCGGGGCCACCCCGCGCTCCGCGGCGGTGCCAGCGGCGTGTCCCGGCCCCGCTCGGCACCGGCGGCGGAGCCTGTCATCTCTTACACCGAAAAATCTCAACTTGCCGCCGGGTTCCTTCGGGGAACTTGAAAGGCGCGTTGGGTTGGGCGCTTTTGCCCGCTCGCGAGGCCGTAGTTGGGCGCTGGATGCGCCCCGTTGGCACACGTAGGAGATGGCGGTGTGAGCCGGCACGCACGCGTGGCTGTGCCCCTACCTGTGCCCCTACCTGTGCCGGTGGCTCTATCTGTACCTGTACCTGTACCTGTACCTGTGCCGGTGCGGGCTCAGGAGGCGGAAAGCCGAGCTGCGTGGGAATCACAGCTGTGTGGGATGCCCGCGGATTTTTGGGGGTAGCGCGGGGCTGCACAGCCTTACCTGCCTGGCACATCGCCTGTGGGGCAGCTCGGGTCGGGAGTGAACTCCAGCGGAATTCCTGAAAACAAACGTGCTTGGGTGTGTGTGGCTTGCTCTTCTTTTTCTTTTCTCTCTTTTTTTTTTTCCCCCCTGCCATTTCATGCTTAGAAGTAATGTTTCAAGTTAAGAGGTAGAAGAGGTTGGGAGGGGATTCCCTCCGGGCTATTGCGCTGCGAGTGCTGTATTTCTTGTTGCTATATGGCATCTTATATTGCCTTTTAATAGCTGCTGTAAAGCATCTTGCAGCCCGGGACACCACCGGTGTCCCCAGCCTGCGCCTTGGACTGAAGTTGGGCAGAGAGGTGGTTTCTGCAGGCGTGTGTGTACATAACTGAGAAAACGGGAAACCTGGTTATATCTGGGATCTTTGACCTTTTTAGCACTAAGGAATTGTTCAAGGCCGTCGCTTGTCTGAGCCTGGATTTGACAAGACCCTGCAGTGAAATTGCTTTGGCAGGAGCAGAGAGGATAGGCTTTGGAAAGCAAATAGATCAGCGGAGAGTGACAAGCCGGGGGGGCAAGGCTCACCCAGCCCAAGCCACTGAGCGCGAATCTTTGCCCCTGACAGAGCGGACAAAATAAATGTTTAACATCAAGGGAGAAAAAAAGAGTTACTATTCAGTACTTGACAGCTGATATTTGCCCTTCTCCTACTATTCATTTCCAGTATCGGCAAGAAACTTTAATATGTATTGGTGCCTGCCTGCAGCAGTCTGATAAATCTCGCAAAAGCCAATAAAACAGGCTAAAGTCAAATTCCTGCTGAAGGGACGCTGATCCTTGGCTTAAACAGAAATAATCTCTGCACAGATCAGTAGTCTCTAGATTTACAGATGAAAACAGTAGTCCTTTGTAAAGCACAAAGGAGTGCCACCTTTTTACATTGCTAATACTTTCCATACTCTGTTTTATCAGAGGAGTTAATGAAACACTGTAAAAAGAAAAATGTTAAATCTTCCCTGCAATCACCGTCATCTGCTGATGAAAACGTTTTTCTTTTAAATGAAAGGTAATGTCTGTTCATTCAAACTCTTTCAGTTGCATTTAGGTTAGTTTAGTAAAATCCAAACAACTATCATGCTTGTTTTGGCTTTTTGACAACAGTCATAAGGTGGTTGGAGTAACATTTTACTCCTCGTAAAGCCAGAAGGTGAGAGGTATTATGAATTGTGTTGTTTGAAAATTAATCAGTTCAGTGCTTTGTAAAATAGCACTATAATTTTGGCACTTTTTTTGTCAGTATATGTAACTATTTATTTATTGCTACATGATAGAATTTCTTATTCTATGCACATCTATGCATTTGCACATCTAATTCATGTCGCATTTTCTAATGAAGGGTGTGGGGAGAAGTGCAGCAGAACTGGCTCTGGTATCACCAGTGAAGAGGGCTGTAAGAGTTTAAAAAAGACTCTGCAGCTGCAACCTAAAATTCTGTTCTGGAGCTGAGCATTGAATTAGACCTAATCCTAGATATAGGTTTTGGTTTTTTTTAAAAAGGGTGAGGGAGAAGGAGTGCAATTAAAAAATGTTAAAAGGTTTGCAAATGTTACGGTGTGGCTGATGCAGGAATGTTGGGGGGGGAATTTGTGCAGGAATTTGGGTGTGGGGGAGCATTGCTTTCCACTCCTGCTGCTGGTGTTGCTCAGAAGTAATATATAAGGAATGAAGATAAAATAACTGTATTTTGTCCAAACTGATCAAGTTATAACAAGGGAACTGTAATTCAGCTAGAGTGTCAGTTTGGATATCATCTCCTGATTTCAGGTTTCCAATCCTGTGTGTTATTGGCTCTGCTGACAGTGATGAGAGACAAATCTCTCTGCTGTTGGCAGGAACAGAGGAGTTCACACAGGCATGGTGTGACAGAATTCTTCACATAAAAATTATCCTTGCTAATATAATGTAATCATCCTTTAATGAAGTGGTCCTGCGGTTCCCAAAGGATGTCTCAAGTGAAGACTGTGCTTTCATCCCACTGGATTGTCAGTGTATTTAGTGTACCAGTCACACCCATGCCTAGGTGTCACCATTAGCCATTGCTGCTTGCCTCCTTTCCAGGCCTGGTTTTCATTTGCTTTCCACTTTTGCAGCTCAGTTCAGGTGCGAAAGAGGAAGACAAGCCAAGTGAGCGCATTTATATTTTTATTTGTTGCAGAATGACCATGATTTAAAAGCTAGTGATCAATTTAGTTGACCTAACTGTAAAGCCAAGTTGAAAAATGTATCCTCTGAGCATGTGCAGTATTGCAGAACTGCTGGCTGTGTGCGTTGATGCCTTTTTGTGTTGGTGGTTCGTAGGAAAAGCATTCCAAGTACTTATTTCTGCACATACTCTCACCCTGTTTCAGCTGCTGCTAGTCAAGAGGACTTGCACTATACTTTTCATGTCTTCCTGACTTACAGGCTATAAAGGGCCTTGTTCACCGGAGTTTGAAACTCTGGCAAACACTTTGCTGCAGATCTATTAAGGATGCTACAGCATTCCCAAGTGTGGTTGAGGCTGCCTGAAACTGCTGAGCTGGCATTTCACTTCAGACGGTGTTCACAATAAGGGCATACACACAAATCCTCCCCCACCGGTCCAACCCCAAAGCTCACAATTAAATGGCCTTTGAAAATGGCAAAGAGGCTTATGAAGAATAGCCTTGATGGAATCTAACCTTTCCCAGAGCTGCCCTTGTGTGCAGAATAGTTGATAATTTTCCGAGCTGAGAACGTAGGGAGGCGAACGCCTTTTAGCTGGAGCGAAATATCTGCAGCCTTCTTGTGTTCTGCATGTAAAGTACCAGCAAAGTCTGCCCTGGCTCGGTGTGGGCACTCAACCTCCACAGAAATCACAGCCACCAAGGTTCAGTTCACTTCAAAGCCCTTGCTTTTTTTTTGCGAGAGCACAGAGGTGTGCAGACAGCTGGCCAGCCCGTCCCTGGGTCTGGTACCAGATGGGTGATCCCTGCCGAGGGCAGCCACACCACCTGGTGTGGGACACTCTGGGTAGTCACTGCTGGGAAGGTGGTGGGGCAAGGACTTAGGGGTCTCTACTTACTTGACTTCTGTAATCTTAAGGAAAGGAAAATTTCCTTTAAGTTGCAGCAAAGTTTAAAAATAAAGCAAGAGGGGAAATGTACCTGCCTTGCAAGTTCGGTCTTTGTCACTTTCAGATGAAGCTAATGAAATCATTCCTTGGAAAATGCCCATCTCCAAGATAATTAATATTACACCATAAGGAGAGATCTGGGGTTACCGGTATTAAAAATATATGAAAACAGTTGGAGTCCAGTGTTTCTTTGGCAATAGAAATTTTATTTAAAAGGTCTTAGGAAAGCAGTTAGGTATTTTCAGAAATATTGAATTCCAAAAGCTTAAACCATATACACTAAATTCACTGATATGTGGTTAGACCTTACCATAAAATATGAAAATAAAAAATTCAACTTGTCTGTGTCATGTTGATTAGTGATTAACCATCCTAGTTTTTCATACTGAAATGATCCTTTTGTTCTTCTATCCCTCACAGGCCTGGGATTCTATAATCCTATCTGTATTTACCTTTGCCAGATATCCAATGGCTTTTAAATATTTTCATGGGGAAACAGTTTCTTTGAAGGCTGCCAGGGTAGCAGCTATGGAGTCTGAAGTGGTCTAGTTTATCCATAGAACAGTTTGGGTCTGCCAGACTAATTTCATACAGAAAGTCTGGCAGGTTGTCTTCAAAGGTTTCTTGTCAATGTTTGCCTAAATTGTTTTTCTCACTTTTACTACATGATTTGGCATACAAACCATGGTAGAGTTGCTGTTCAAATATCCACCACTTCTGGGGCTACCTGCCCGTGGGAAAGCAAGCCAGGGCAGCCAAGCTCACATCTCTGGAATTACTGATATAGGATTAACATTGGGTGAAAACAAACTGCAACCACAGGTCTTGTGATGTGAATATTAGTTCTGCAGCCCATTCACCTGAATCATGACATCCCTGACTACAAGGTTCTTCTGCCATGGGTTCGTTTCCTTCCTCTTTTCCTTTGGACTGCTGTTGTTTCAGCAGAGGCTTCAGGTGGCTGAGTTTTTAGGAACTGAATGTGTGAACAAAACTGTTTCTGTTTTTCTTCAAAAACACACTTTATTCCTGGGTATGGTAAAAAGTTCTGGTGTTACATTCTCTCTGCAAAACCTGCCCATACTCAAGCAAGGTGGGAAATGCAGGGGTTGGGTGCAGGTGGCTCAGATCCATAGGTTTTGCTTGAAGCTACCCAGTTTCTGGGAGTTAAAAAAAAAAAAAAAGAACAAACCCAGACCAGGCTGAGATTTCTGAATGCAACTGCAGCCACCTCCCTTCACAGGACTCATTTTTAACAGAGCAAAGAACAAGACTGCTTTTGCTCTTCTGGTGTCCTCCTCCCTCTTTCACTGCCTTCAGCCACTGCAGGAATTGGGAAGGGGTGGGAATGCTGAGATTGATGAGACAGGGCTTGTTTAAAAGCCTGTGCTCAAGTAGGGCAGCGCTATGGCAGCGTTTTTTTCCTTCTTCTTAGTGCTTGTGATCCCTTTCATTCTTCCTTGCAGCTACAGAGGAAAATCTGGAAATATATATAGTAAGCTGCAAAACATATAGAGGTTACTGGGGCAGTAAAGTATTCGCATGGATCAAATAAATAGCCTGTCTTTTAAGGCCAAAATTAAATCACACTAAGAAAACATGTCACGATTTTCTTTTTTCCATGAGTAGGGGTGGTGTTGAAGTGATTCATTGGAAGTTGTACCTCTTCTTAGCCTGTAAAGGATAAATGTGCACTTGGGAACATCAGTGCCTCAAAATTAGAACTCGAGGAACGTTTGTTCTCTAAAACAACCTCGTCAGTGTTCCAGGGCACAGTTGGGTGTACAGGTGCTGCTGGGTGGTGGTTTAATCTCTTGGAACTGGGAGGTATGGGTTCCAGAAGCTCTGTGGGTCAGGTCCTGCTCTCCTGCGTATTTTCTCCCAAATGATGTGTGTGTGTTAAAACCCCAGTATCTGCTTTTAAATACAGAAATGACCAATGTGTTTGCTAGCAACTGTATGCTACATACGCATTCTGAATTTTTTTTAAATGGAGACTCCTGGTTATCTTTTAATGTGGCTGAATTCTGTATGAACAGAAATTTATTGGCTACAGGATAGATAAGCAAGACTTGTATGTTAATAGAAACATAATCATGTTAGCTGTGCTGTCATTAAAAAACAAATTCATAAAAAGTATAACCTTAGGAGACATGAGTTGCTACTACACTTGCTAACACTTAATTCTGTTTGTTGGCTTTCTCACACTGCCTGTCTTTCGGCAACATGTTGTGTTGCAAAGCTGGAGGCTGCTCCCCTCAATGCAGAGACTGTCCAATTTACATTCTAGTCATACTGCAGCGTTTCATAACCCGCTTTAGCTTTCCCCTGGCTTCCCAACAGCTCTGCTGCCTGACACTGCACAGGGACCTCTGGGGCGAGGGAAAGGGCCTGGGAGTCCCAGGGAAAAAGAGAAGCAGCCAAGAGTCTTTGCCAAAAGAGACTGTCAATACAGGGTGCGAGGCATTGGCCTGAGAAGTGGTGTGAGCTGGTGGTTGGATCAGTTGGCTGTTGCACAGGGATTTTAGTGCAGGTGTCTGGACTGAAAGGAAAGACTGGAGTTTTGCTGCTTTGGATAACTCTTACTTTCCACATGGGAAAGCACTGAGAGAGTGTGTAGGGGAAAGCAGATCAAAAATGCCATGCATCTGAGTATCTGGTCAGAGTTCCCATAAATGCTTTAAGAATGAAGCCCTTTCAAATGTCTTTCCTCTAGTTTGGAGCAACCAAAGAATGACCTGTTAAAAACAAAGAGTTCTTTAGAACTGATCTCTGTGCTAACAAATTCCTCAAAACATTGACATGTCTGAATACTTGCTGGTTTTTTTATATTAGCACTCCTTTTAATTTTGTTTCATGAGCCCTTGCCTAAATAAAGTGCTCCGAGTTAGTGCCTCATGTTGAAAGAAGACATGCTTGCTGCTGCTGAGAACCCCCGCTGGAGCAGCCCAGGATGTGGGTAGTGCTCTGACACCGTGCTCTGATGTGCAATCTGCATCACTTGCTGTGAGATGGAGAGAGAAATTTTACTTTACTAACTTTCATGTTTTGTATTGTAGCCATGAGACGCAAACGACCTGCTGGGATCATCCTAAGATGACTGAGCTTTACCAGTCATTAGGTAAGACATCTCTACCAGATGTTCAGTGGGGGGTTTTTCTCAGTTGGATGAATTGTTAGGGCAAAGATTTTTTCCAGAGGAAATAAACTAAAATTAACTGACAGAGAAAGACAGTGTGTTTATTGAGATTAAGGTTTTCTGCAAGGGGAATATATGAGGCATAGTAACACATTTCAAACATGCAGTAGAAAAAGATTGTATTTCAATTGGCGCATTAGGAGTGTGCGCTGGGTTTACAAAGTAATTTGGGTGTATTGTTGCAAACTCTTACTGAAAGACTGGGACAGAAATTTAAAAAAAAAAAAAAATCCTGAATCTTTTCACTGTCTAATCTGCTTTACAAAAGGCAGATGAAAAAAATCAAACCAAGCTGATGTTAATGTTGACTTTTGGATGGTGGGAAGCCAATTGAAGCAATTTGCCAAATTCTGTTACCACTGCTTTATTTTTAAAGCACTTTCAATACTTAGAAGGCATAGCAGCTGTCATGATGTCATTTTGAATACCCAAATTGCATGCTTATTATGACTTCAGATGTGCCTCTCTGGTGGAGGGGTTTTTTTCCATATTTTAGCAGCTTTGGATTTTATTAACAGAAGCACATCCATAAGATAAAATAGGTTAATCTATGCTCTAGTTTAGGCTGCTTGGCAGACCATTTAATAGCTAACCCTTTGCTTTTAATGGTTCTGTTAATAAATAATGGAGGATATAATAAAAATTAAGCCATTTCAGTGAAAGAAATATCAGTGAATACGCTGCATTCGTAAAGAAGGTTACGTCTGTACAGCAAATGGATATAAACCAGCTTTGAACAAGCCAGTGTGAACACTGGGACAGTCAAATCTAGCATTCAGTGCAGGCTTATTTACCATGGTGAAAAATAGCTTAAATTATCACCTGCTAAACTCTAGTTTAGCTGCTCAAAACGGTCTAATTATGCCAGTGTAATCTATTTCAAGCTAACTCAGGTATCTCTATGGTGCTCTGCAGTTGAAGGCATACTAAAAATACTTTAGAAAACTGATATGATAAAATGAAACGAGACAGTGTGAAGATTTTTTTTTCCTTATAGCATTAGCAGTGTGGCAGCAGTTTGTTTAAAAATTAACCAGAATACAGCTCTGTATGCCAAAAGGGGATATACGATGTATAAGATCAGGCCAACCAAATGCAAAAGAAGACAAGTATTGACTTGCCATTTAATTATAATGTATTGCCCTGCTTGCCTCCTTTCTATTTCTGCTCTTAAAGTGAGTGGTTTAAAAGTTTCAGGACAAGCAGTAATTGCACATGCAGGCATCCCTTTAATACAGGTAGGTCTTCAAACAGTTGCTTGTTAATTGAACTGCACTCTGACTCTGCAGCCGCCTTTGATCCAGGGATTGCGTGATATTTCTGATACTGTTGTTGGTCAGACCCAAAGTCCTGTTGCAACTGCTTTTCTTGTGTTAGTTCCCTGGTTCAGCTAGAGTACTCTTGAATATCAAGAAGTGAAAAGGTAATAAGGGAGAAAAGTGTCCTCATGGATTCAGGTCAGCAGTTCAGAAGATGTGTGACTGCTGAAGTCAGTTTGCATTTACTTTAACTGAGTTTTATTATTGTGAGTACCACCCAAATGTCAGGAGTTTAAGATAGCCTTATTTCTTACTACATAAAGAAGGAACATGTTCAGGCAGATTTTGTTTCTTTTTCTTACTTACTTGTGAGCTTTTTTTTTCTCTCCTGCTATTTTTCTTTTCAGGAGTGAGAAATGTCCAAAAGAGCAGTCATCTATCTGGCTAGTTTTATTTCTTTTGGAGCTGAGACCAAATACTGATTAATATGGAAGCAACGCTGATTTTAGCAAAGGATGAATAATGTGTATTTTTCTGAGTAAACTGAGGTGTCCATCTATGTGTACAAAACAGATTAGACAAGGTGATTCTTTGTGCAGTGCCACATGGGTGAAGCTTTGATGAAAGTGCTACTGAATAACCTACTGATTTATTTTATTTTATTTTTGAACTTGGTGTAATCATCGTTGCCTAACTCTCACACAAACTGTATAATACAAGTATAACCCGTTTAGTCCTTGAGCAGAACCCTTGATGTATTTTCAGTGCTTTGCTTTGCCTCAGGTCAAAACGGTAATAATGGGATGTTTGAAGTCTTTTCAGACTGCTCAGTAATATATTATCTGAGAAGATGTTATTAAAGTCGATTTTTGTATTGCGTACTCATTAGATCCTATTATTTTACCCCACATTAAGATCCAAATTTTGCTTTTCATTCATATGAACAAGCTAGTAAAGAGCTAGTATGTATGCATTTTAAAAATCTGGTAGAAAACATGAATTCTACAATCTGGGTAAATGTAAAAAAGTGAGACTAAGTACATCAATACTGTCAAGAGTTTTCATTTCCATTTTCCAACTCCTACACTTAGCCTGTAGGGAATAATTGTGCTATGTGATGTAGCTCTCTATACATGCCAGTATTTTATAATTTGCTAGGGGATGCTTATGTCTAATTTAAAGTCTTACAAATTACTAAAAGCTTAATTTTTTTTAGTGAATGAGGAAGGTGCATCCTGGCACAAGGTAACGTTTCTTATCTGCCTATGTCTTTGAGATGCAAGAGACACTTCTCTAACAAAGAGGAGTAACATTAGTTTTAATCTTCATATATCCAGTTCTCACACCTACAAATTGCTGCATTATATTTTGCTAAAATAGATGAATTTCAAGTGTCATACTGTAGTGTCTTTAGTGATTTGGGTACTTACAAAAATGAAGCTAAATTACTTGGGAGCATTATTTGGTACTAATAAAAGAAGGTAGGAATGTGCTGTGTACACTTTTGTCTGATCAGATGGTCAGTTGAGGAAGTCCTATATCCTGTCTTCAATAGAACTGCATCAGAGACTGCAGGAAGAACCCATAGGAAGAAATTGTAAAATAATCTGCCCATGAAGGAAGTATTCTCAAATTCTCTTTGAGTTCCTTTGCTGAAACATGGCTGGTTATAAAGATATCCGTAATAACTGTGAAATACTTCATTTGAAATTTAATATGTGTAGCAAAAATTTCCAACTGGCTGTTCTTTTTAACAGAAGCTTTTCCTTTTAAGATACTAAAATGCTTGTTCTTGACTGCTCTTCATTGTTTAAAACAACGTAGCATTTTATCATTTTTAATGAAGCATCTACTCCTTGCTCAAGGTGGACAATTTTCACTCTTCATTTAAAGTTATGGCTACTTAAAGTTACATTAAAAAAAGTCTATATTGAATTACTTAATTGTTGTTTAATGTCTAGTCAAAGTGGCAACAGGTAGTAGATGTTGGTATAGATTAAATAAGAAGGAATCATATATGAATTACAGAAACAGAGGAATAATAAATGCTGAAATAGGAAAGGTAATAAAAACTGGCGAGTCTCAAAGGTTCAGAGGCTGACAGACATCCCTTGGTTTGTATTTACACCATTATGAGCCACTCCCATTTTCTTCTAACTTCCCTCTGAAAATCTTCCAAGTAGAGAACTGCTCCAGCTGCTTTTCTTTCCAAAAGTAGTTCCTCTGCAGCAGATGTGCTGTTTTTACACCATTCTTTTACAATCCTATTACAGATTTTCTCATGGTGACTGCAGGGCATCACTGAAAAGATAATTTGTGTTATTTCACTGTCTTGGAGGGCAAGGACCTTTGCATGAGGGGAGAGACGGGAAGAGCAGGAATGAAAGTGTTCTGGAGTTGCTTCATTTTTTTTCGGATTGTCTACTGAGAATGAACGTTCAATGTCAGGCACCTTAGCTTAGGACAGTGGTATTTTGCCTTTAAAACCTACCTTTGCTGCGGTGGCCCAGGAGGACTTGGTCTGCCGTGCCATACTGTGAGTGTCCCCCTCCTCCAGCCTTCCATGTCATGTCAGTATGAGTCTCCTCAAGGTGCATTAGTGTCACCCTGAACAGTAATTGCAGTGGCAGGGTGCAGTCAGAAATGTTGCCATGTGCATCTGCTTATCAATCCTAATTCACTGAGGCAAGACACGAGGGTGAAAACCACCCTCGCCCTTGCAGGGTGCAGTGCACTGGTGACAGCTCTCCATTTAATTTGGAGGGTTGGGGGGGCAGTTCTCTGTGGATTATGTGAAAGAAACGTCAGAGTTGCTTAACACAAGGTGGGAGAATGCTGGAAGGTACCTCTGAGCCTCCTCTGGGCTTCTGGAAGCAGCTAGTGTGTTGGTCTTGTGGCTGGCCACTCTTTTACAGCAATATGAGCTTCTGACTCCCAGTGACCAAGATGGATAAACATCATCCTTTTTGGATTGTCCATTTTATTTGTCCTTCTGAAATGCTACCACTTGTTGTTATTACAGTTTTTATTAGAAACTTCTAAATCATATCTTTACTCTGAGGTTTTATTCAAATTCAACTAATTGTTTTCCGTGTTTGTACTAGTAAGACCCTTGCCTACTGCATACATCAATCATCTGATATCTGCTGAAATTCAGTGAGATGGTACATATGGCCTTTCTTTAAAGGTTGCTTATTCACTAATGTCCTTTTCAAGGTCATTTCAGAAAATAGGATTGGTTGGGTTCTGTCAGCCTTGGATAGTAGTCAGACCTAGAGCAGGTCATCTTTCTGTGTGATTGCATCCTCTCAGCATCATGTAACAGACAATAAACGTATGGCAGAGAAGTAGAACTTAAATGGTAGAAGTTAAGCTTTCATCCCTTGAAAATGAAAGCATAAGTGTATTAGCAGTGAAATTTATTTATTTTAGGATTTTCCAGCATGACTGCTTCTCCTCTAGCATGTATGAAGGATTTCTGACTTTTCTGACTGAAAACTCCACTCATATCCCAACCCCATAACAGGGTGTAACCCAGGTGTACATCATATCCTTTCTTACACATTTGGGTTTGCTGGCTGAAGAAAAGACATTACATGTTAGTTGGTCTGGTTACAAGGATGCTGGCACATGCTGAGCTGTTCAGCCACTGGGCCTAGATGCAATCCGAAGCATTGTGGTGTCCTGGGTACCTCCCACTTGCTAATTTGCAGGGACACTGCTGGCTTTTTTCACTCAGTGGGACAGGTCTGGTACAACATGCTGTGTTGTTTCATGCAGAGTGGCTAAACTGTACGTATAATAACAGTTTGCTGTTATTTATTGTCAAAGCAGTGGAGATGATAACATTAATTATTGTTATAATAAAAGTCAATGGCCGAGACTCAACTGATATTAAGCAGTGTTACTTGATTAATTTCCTTCCTTTGTGCATTTGTCTCATTTGCATTTTAAAATTACAATTCCTAAAGAGGCAATATATGTCACTGTAGGGCATCATTAAAAGATTTAGGTACAGGTTTTGGGCAGCAGGAGGAAACCAGCGTTCTTATCAGCCTGTCAGGGAATTTCAGCTCTATTGAAACAATGAGATGAAGCTTCATGAAAAGTGAAGAGTGCCGTTAATGTCTGATGAAACATGAAAGCTTAGTGGCTGGTAGTGGAATTATGGTCTGTTCAGGACTGTCCAGTAAACAGTTTTTAACCTCCATTGTCAAAGACAACAGTGACACGTAATACCCAAAATAGGTTATCCACTACAGGCAGTGTATTTATGAGCAGTCTATGAGCATGTCACAAGCTATGGTTGAGTAAGACTTTCAGGTTTCGAGGTATATCACTCTAGGATCACATTTTCTTTCCTTGCAATTGAGAGTAATAAAACTTTCAGAACTCTGTAAACCTTATCAAATGAAGATGAGGATTTGATCTGATGACATCTAATTTCTTTGAAATAATTTAGTTGTTAACTTGCTAAATTTTACTCTTATCACCTTAAGCATGTAAGCTGCTCATTTCAGTTAGATGGTGTCCAGACAGTGAGAATATTGCTGCCCATAAAATCAAGTGAAATGTCTGTATTTTGTCCTCATTAATTGAAAAAGCAATTATAATAATATCGACAATAATATAAACAAGGAATCCTCTTTAAAGTAAAAAGGACTTTCTGAGGTGCCTTCAGATTACCTTACAGAGAGACACAAATTATGTGACCAGCCTTTGATGGGAGGTAGTCTGGTCCATCCCAGAGTTTTTAAACACCCAAGGAGATTACTCTGTTGTAGAGGACAGTACATTATCAAATGGAACATCCCAGTCACTCAGCACTCTCAGCAGCTGCAGCAGCTGTAGGGAGGTTAGTCTGTTTAAGAACTACCCTGGAAAGCAGTTGAGATATAACACCGTACTTAAAACCTGTTGTCTGGGTGATAGGTGTGACTCCTTAAGAATAAAAACAAATGTAAAATCTGGAATTTGGCATGGGAGGATTTAAAAAAAAAAAAACAAAACTAAAGTTCTTATTTGTTAATGTTAGGTCAGTAGTCAGTGGGATATTCCAGCAGGTGATTTGAATCATTAATCACTTCTCAGATGAGTGGGTTTTTTACCCGATTATCCAGTAGTAAAAGGATCTGCTATGTGAAATTGCAGGTGTTTCTAGAATACTGTAGAAATAGAACACTGTATTTTGAGATTTCTCAATGTGCAGAATTATGCAAAAAAGGTTAGAATTTGACAATCTGATCATCTTTCCATAATAAGATGAGACTGGATGTGGCACTTAGTGCCATGGTCTAGTAACCGCAGCTGTAGTGGATCAAGGGTTGGACTTGATGATCTCAGAGGTCCTTTCCAACCCGGCTGATTCTATTATTCTGTGAATATTTCTGATTTGTATTATTTCTATCCACAGTCTGAAGTCCCCTTCATTAAAGCTGTGGCATGTAAATATGTCACCAAATACTCTCTAACCATCCTTTCCTCTGACTGTTCCTTTCCAGGGGCCCCAGGAGCTCTTCCACTGCATTTTTGTTTCAAACCATAAACAGATTCTGCTCTTGAGCATTTACATTTTTTTGTTCAAAGCTTGAAAGTTATCTTCTGAGCAAGGAGGAGAGGGAGTATTGTTAAACAACTTGGAAAAGTTGCCCAATGCACCAAGGGCGTTTCAGCCCTCTGACCACCCCGTTCGGATGACGAGGTGGTGCATACTTTCTAGGAGTGGGAGGGAAAGGGCTGGAGGAAAACTTGTGTGGTACACTGAGCTCCCCAGCCTGCTCCAAGATGATAAAAGCTTTGGAATCAAGGCTTAGTGGGTCCTTACTCTTTTAGTGGGCTGTTTGGGAAGGGAGATAGCATCATTTTTTTTCCCTTAGGACCCAGGAAGGAAAAAACCCACCAAGAACACACAGAAGGAGGAACTATTGGTATTTCCATGGGCCTTTTGAAGGTTACTGCTGCTTGAGCCTCCTTACTCCCTCCTCTGCTTGTTCCAAGCAGGAGCAACAGGCATGTGACCAGCCAGTGCCTTGTGCTGCTTCATTTGAGGTCCCCTCCCTCGCTGTTAGGGGTGACATTACATCCAGTACTCCCCAGCCCAGTGTCCAAGTCTCATTCCCTAACAGTCTTATGTTCTGTGATTCATTTAAATGGGGTCACATCAGCAAGGGAAGTGTTTTGAACCCAATTAGGAAGGGCTTGGGCTTCCTTCGTTGCTACACAGAACAGCATATTTGTAGCTCCAGGGGAGGAAAGACACCCCTGGCAGTTTTGTAGGCATTAGGAGTGGAAGAGGGAAATCATTAAGATCTGGTGACCTTAAATGACTGTCACCCCTTGGTAAGAGAGCTGTCCATCAGGAGCATGGGGGTGGTGGTATAAGGAAGGCAGAGGTGAGCAGTTGGCACAGGGACAGTGAGTGGGCACAGGCTGATCCTGGTAACAGCAGCGGAGGTGGGAGTGGAGGTGTGTGACGGCTCCACTTGGCCTGGACATGCAGAGCCAGAAGATCAGCATTGCTGCTACTTTCCCAAAACCTTAGATGAGAGTTCCAAATTGAGCTCCTGACATTGCTGATTTGTCATTTAGAGCAGATGCTTCTTGGCAGCTATGTCGTTAAGGTTGATAATAAATTCAGTGTGTATTACATATACAGGAAAATAGATGTAAACTGTAGCACTTCCAGGATTAAATGTCTTCATGGATTGTGCTTTCTGCCCTGATTGAGGCCTGAAATATGCATATCTATTTACTCACATTTCTGAAAATGTAAATAATAAATATATAAGCATTTTTCAGAATACTCAGAGAAAATTTAGGGAAAGCTTCTTCATTTTTGTCAAATGGTAGCCATAATATTATTTTCCAGAATATGAGTGCAGATTTACAGCAAGGGTACAAAATGTAACTGAAGTCATGATATGTTTGTGAGAGACTGCTTTATTAATTTCTCTTTATGACAAATTAAGTGGCTTTATTTAAACTGCTCGTTGTATTCTACACCACAGAAAGACCTGTTAGGATGACTGTGAGGGAGAGGGAGCTGGCAGGAGCAATACACAGGAGAACTGCCCATTAAAAAAGTGTATGAAGCTGTGCAAAGAAAAAGAAATTATATACAAAGCTGAAACTTTCTTTTCTGCTCTAAGACATGTTTCAGAAATGTTCCACAGCTTTTATTAAGGTATATAGAACTGAATTATCATACCTCATATAGCTCATTCAGAACAGCTTAATTAAAATTAATGTAATTGAGACTATATTCCCTTTGCTGCCTATTCCTGTACAGCATTAAAAATGATGTTGGGATAGTTATACCCAAGTTACCACATTTCAAACAGCTTTATAGCACCTCAGCTCATATGCCAGCAAGGAACTGTTTTGTGTTTCCCTGTTTTTCATCCTTTCTCTAAGAGTCTGCCAGGCTTAGAGGCAGCTTATTGAGCTAAACAGACCTTTATTTTGAGCCACTACATTTTTTTTCCTAATGTTCTTTTTGTATTTACATAGTAGTTAAAATTTTCTAAACAATTTCCCATCATTAATTCCTTAGGCTCCATGGGTTTCATCAGTAAATTAAATGCACTCAGCAGTGTTGTCGGGTGCTGAAACTGCCTGGCACAAGCAGTGAGTGCATTTCTGTGCTAGAAAACACTTAAATTACAAGATGCCAAGCAATCCCTTGGGAATGATCCCTAGGCTGCACAGGACTGTCTGTGCCTAGGAATTAGTTGGGTAGGTGACAGGACCAGGAGCGTTCCAGCAGCCAACTGGTTTTCCAGCAGTGAGGTTGGCTGTGCACAAGCTTGTCCCCTGCCCACCCCTTGGTTCCCAGTGCAGCCACTGGCAGTGCCCCTTGGAAAACAGCTTCTCTGCTCTGGTTTGGCGTCTTTGTCCCTACAGTGTCCTGGGAGGTTTTGCAAGTCGTGGTTAAACTGTTCAGTGGGGGCTTGTGCTGATGTTCTTATTTAGTTAGGTGTATGAGGACAGCTCTAGGAAAAGTCATGCGAGACAGTGCATTCCTAGTGGAGTGCCATTCCCTGGAATGCTGCCCCAGCCTACCAGCTCCCTGCCGTTTTGCAGGTGGGAACTGGGAACTCACCTGGCTGGGTGAGCTGGCTTCTCTCCAGGAAGACTCTGCATCTCAGGGCATGGCTGGGGCCTGCTAAGGCAGAAAGCACAAAGGTTTAATTGGAAATTTTTAAGGGGTTTTTTTTGGTGTTGTTTGGTTTGTTGTTTTTGGGTTTTTTTCTAGCAGTAGCTGAAAGTCACCTGTTTTTTCCTGGGCAGAGCTCTTCTCTTGGGGCTGCCTGCACTCAGTCTGGCCGGTGCATTAGGCAGACAAGGAGGAGTTTCAGGGTCTTATCTCCCTCACAGTGCCTTTGGTGTGAAAGGCTCTGTGGCATTTTCAGACACAGGGCTACAGTCTATGATGTTGTGCTTTCAAGTGCACTTAAGTTCAGTGCCTTTGAACGAAAGGAAGTAACACTTCAGGATTTAGTGTTTTCTTTTTGGATGGTTGATTGTCAAGATTTGAGGGCTTTAGCCCATAGAGTTTTGAACTTTTTCCTCTATTCTTTTAACCAATAAGTATAATCTTGTGGTTCAACTTAGCAACGTCTTTGTGAGTCTGGTTATTTGTAAGGTGTAAAGCTGATCTGTTATTTTGATATTGCCCCCCAACAGCTGACCTGAACAACGTCAGGTTCTCGGCGTACAGGACTGCCATGAAACTCCGCAGGCTGCAGAAAGCCCTCTGCCGTAAGTAATCTGTTTGTGCCTCACCTGCTGCCAGGAAGGCTTCATGACTGATGCACAAGTTTATTCACAGCTTTCAGAAGCAGAAAAGTGCTCCCACACATACCCCTGCTCTGCCTGGTGCATGGAAACCTCCAACCTGAAGGGTCTTTGCTGCCTTCGGTTTGTATGGTCCTTGCAAAACCAAAGTGCTGGGGATATGCAGACCTGTCCCTTGTAAGACAGAGCAGCGGATCAGAAACAAAAGTTAACATCCCCTGCATATTTCTTACCTTTACACAGCGTCCTGTGTCAGCCACAGCTTTACAGGGGAAAGGAACACAATTGTAGCATGTTGGGAACATTGAGAGCCTTGAGTGAAATAATCACTCCACAACTGGAGTTGCTAATGTTTTGTTAAGTTGAATCTTGAGCCCTGAGGGGTTATTGCCTTTAAATGAGATCATCACAATAAACATTTAGCTTCATTTTTCCCCAGCTTTCGTTTGTGTTGAGAAGTCTCTCATCAGCTGTACATTAGTGGTGTGCATGTTCTAACACCTTAATTCTCCCAACTGCCGTATGGTATTCTACTTGTCACTAGAGTTACATTTCCTTTTCAGCTTATTGTAACTTGATAGCTAAATAATTTGCTCAGAGTTTTCTTGATAAGCCAGTCAGTTGCCAAAACAAGCAGTTTATTAGGCAGTCCAATTGTGAGGATTATTAAAATATTTTAACATTCACTATCTGGCATTTAATTACAGGGTTAAATGTCTGACACAGTTGCAAATGTCTCAACTGTTGATTTATCTCAAGTTTGGATTTGTGCTCACATGCTTTCTGGAACTTTGTCAAACCTCGGTATTTTTGTGTATGTTTACTTTTAGGCTTATAAGCATGGGTGAATTCCATTAAAGAACAGACTTAATTTCTGAATGTATTAAAAATTAGGGGAAAAAAAGAGGAAAAAATAAAAAATAGATGACAACTTTTGTAACATAATGAAAGATTTCAACGGTAATGCAGTGACAAAGAAGGAATTATGATGATCAGAAATAGAGGTATCTTTCCATGGTACAGCACTTCTGCCACACTCACTGTGGAAACCTGGTATAAGGACACAGGAGTGACATGCAGTGAAAAATATTCATAATTAGTGCAGCAATGAAGTAAGAAACTAAAATTTTTGGAATTGCAAGTTTCACTAGCTGGCAGTGCACAAGTGTAACTCGTAACAGGTTTTTATGACTGGAAGTGCAAAACTTTGCATTCCATTTTATTTGTATTAGAATTATAGAATATCCTGAGCTAGGAGGGACCTGAAAGGATCATTGAAGTCCAACTCGTGGCCCTGCATAGGACAGCCCCAAGAATCACACCATGTGCCTGAGAGCATTGTCCAAACGCTTCCTGAAATCTGGCAGGCCTGATGCTGCCACTAGGTACTGTGGCCGCATCCCTGGGGAGCCTGTTCCAGTGTTCAACCACCCTCTGAATGAAAAACCTTTTCATATTATCCAACCTAAATTTCCCCTGACACAGCTTTATATTCCCTTGGGTCCTGTCACTGGTCACCACAGAGAAGAGATCAGTGCCTGCCCCTCGTCTTCCCCTGACGAGGAAGTTGTAACTGCGATGAGTTCTCCCCTCAGTCTCCTCCAGGCTGAACAGATCAATTGTTTTCAGCCACTGCTCATACAGGTTCCCCTCCAGGCCCTTCACCATCTTCGTTGCCCTCCTTTCGATGCTCTATAAGAGCTTAATATCTCTCTTATATTGCAGTGCCCAGAACTGCACACAGTATTCAAGGTGAGGCCACCCCAGTGCAGAGCAGAGCAGGGCAATCCCCTCCCTCGACTGGCTGACCTGATGCCCCCAGGACATGGTTGGCCCTTCTGGCTGCCAGGGCACTGCTGACTCATATTCAACTCACAAGTCCCTTTCCATGACATTGCTCTCCAGCCTCTCATTCCCCTCTCTGTATGTACCTCCAGGGTTGCCCCATCCCGGGTGCAGAATCCAGCACTTGTCCATGTTAAATATCATGCAGTTCGTTGATTGCCCAGCCCTCACTTTGTTGAGGTCTCTCTGCAGGGCCTCCATGCCTTCAAGGGAATCAGTAGCTCCTCCCAATTTAGTGTCATCAACAAGCTTAGTATACCTTCAAGTCCTGCACTGAAGTCATTTATGAAGATGTTGAGGAGCACTGGCCCTGGAATGGAGCCCTGCAGAACCCCGCTAGGGAGAGGTCACCAGGCTGATGTCATCCCATTCACTATCACCCTCTGTGCTTGACCCGGGAGCCAGCTGCTCACCCACCACATGATGTGTTTATCCAGCTGTGTGCTGGACGTTTTGTCCAGAAGAATATTGAGAGACGAAAAGCTTTACTGAAATCCTAAAAGATTACACCAAGTGCTTTTGCTTGGTCAACTAGGTGGGTTACCTTGTCCTAAAAGAAAATTAAGTTTGTGAAGCAGGCCTTTGCCCTACGGCCTGTGGGAAGGACTCACGTTGGAGCAGTTTATGGAGGACATGTGGGAGGGACCCCTCACGGGAGCAGGGAAAGAGTGTGAGGAATCCTCCCTCTGAGGGGGAAGCAATGGCAGAAACAACATGTGATGAACTGGCACAGCCCCCATTCCCTGTTCCCGCTGTTCCCCTGCACTGCTGCAGGGGAGGAGGTAGAGAATTTGGCAGTGAAATTGACCCTGGGAAGAAGAGAGTGGTTGGGGGATGTGTTTTTAAGATGTAAGATTTATCTCTCGTTATCCTGCTCTGCTTTGATTGGTAATGAATTCAGTTAATTCCCCCAAGTCGGGTCTGTTTTGCCTGTGTCAGTAACTGGTGAGTGATATCTCCCTGTCCTTATCTCGACCCATGAGCTTTTCGGTGTATTTTCCCTCCCCTGTCCAGCTGAGCAAGGGAGTAACAGAGCAGCTTTGGTTGGTATCTGGCATCCAGCCAGGGTCAGTCAACCTGCTACAACTTTGCCATGTGGAATTGTAATTATGTGCTGCAGTCAGTTCATCTCTTGAGGTTACACTTAGGTAAATTTTCAGAGAATTGATGCTTTTAGAGACATGCAGTGGCGCTGACACTGATTACTCTAGCACATTCTTCATACTTGTATCTAAGGAGAAGTATTTAAGGAATTTGGTTAGCAGCCTTTGTTCTTACAAATATTTTTGCCTGGAGACACCATCATTGTATTTGTGTATTCTATCATTTCAGTGTCGCTTCTGAACTAAGTTTAATTAGTTAAAAAAAAAAAAAAAAAACTCAACTCATTACAAAATTCTTTTCCTGCATTTTGGCACTAGTAGAATTGGAGCACAGTGCTGGATTTCAGGGCTCCTACACCTACGCAAAACCAAAATCCCACTTGAAGTAGGTGCAGCTTTCAGCTCTGTTCATTTCAGTTTTAAAATTGCAGGATTTTATATATTCTTTTCTGCTTCATAGAAAGCAGAGCAGTTTTGTCTACTGAGGAGCACTCTAAAAATGTGTGCACAGTAGAAGGCCTGCAGAAATAAAGGTTCAGCCTATTTCTCAGTAACAAGAATAGAAACATTTTTTTAAAAAGAACTAACTTGAGTTATTTTCAGTTCGTAAATCAGCCCAATGAACATTAAGACACTAGGATATTAAACCTAGAGAAGAATATAGAAAATAACAATCGTTAACAAATAAATACTTGTGTACTCTGTTACCTTAGAAGAATCTAATCTAATGTGACTCTTATCATCCCAGCCTTCAAAATTATTGTGAGCATGCCAGGTGTAGCTATTGCACCAGGGTTTTTTTTAATGTATGCTTTTCTTTGATAATCACATCAAAGCGTGATGACTTTCTTGTTTTGCTACTTTTAAAGATCTGATCTTCGAGTGCAAACCACATCAGAACATTATGATCTAAATAAAATGAGATGTATTTTCAAACATTTCTTGGAGATGCAGCAAAAGAAAATGTCCAAGAACTTCTGTTAAGGGTCTTTTTCCCTTTAATTTTATACAGGCTATATTAAATACATTTTTTTTACTGTATCAACCAACAGCAGCAGGTTACAGAGGAGATGATTTGTGTTCTGGGAAGACCATTAATACTTTTTATCACCAGCCATATGTTGAGTTTTCTCTAAGTTGAGCTTGTGCCCTCCACAGTGTACTTTCTTCTGCCTATAAATTGTCACTTCTGTCCTTCAGCTGGTTACTTATTCTAAGTTGTCTTTTAGCCTTTTCCTGCAATTTGGCCACAGGTTGATGTCTTGTTACAAACATCTTAACATTTTTTATATTGCCTTAGAGGCCAAAGAAGTATTTATATAAAGGACTTAGACTTCAAAATAAGCTAGAAGCCACTGCTTACACAAATTTTGGAGTCAGTTTTGGGAATTTAAATATAAAAGAGTAAAAGAGTGGCAGATAACCCACGAAAAGTGCGAAGTATTAAGTGGTATGGTTTATTTCAATTAAGGCTTTTCAAATCACTGAATGGCACCAAATAGTCATCTCTTCAATACACATCTGACTGTGCAGCCTGTCTTTTGAAAGTTGGTCTTTCATGGGACCTCCATATTTGCTTCTAGGAAAGAAATGCATAGTTTCATCCTCTGGGAGGGGACCCCTCCACATTCCTTCAGTCTTTGTGGGAAAGATGCAGGGGGAGCTTAACGTGGCCAAGGCCAGAGCCTTCCTTTTTCCTTTAAAAGAGGTTCCCTAAAGCGGAGCACAGTGGCAAGCACTTTCTGCTTGTTAGGAGATGATCATGTGTTATTAACTTCAGGATAGGACAGGAGGTTGATGAAGAGTGGGCTGAAAGACTTTTCAAAATATGCTGCTTATTAGTGGGAAAAGCTTTCACAAAGTGGAATGACCCATGTTTAGCAGTAGCTGCATATATAATTAAGCTGTCACTCAGATGCCTGAGGGGTTCATTTAATTACCGTTGATTCGTAGTCTCAGAGGAACTGAGAGTTCAGTCTAAAGCTCAGAGTTATAGGTGTTGAGAGGGCTGTGCTCTATTTTCAACTTGACTAATAAATTCTTAGAAGAAAAACATCTTTCTGAGACTGTCAGAAACGGATCTGATGCTTTTGTGGGATATAACAGTGACCTTAGAATAGACATACCTTGTATGCTACTAGATTAAACATAACATTCCAAAATACTTTCTTTTAATAAATATCTATATGCTAATGTGAAAAAAAGCTAAAATTCCAATAAACCCCTTCACAAAATCGTAGAATCAAAGTGAAATTTCTTGGTTTAATAATAGGGATAGCATTCCAAGCTTTCCTTATTCAGTCTAGCACTAGGTATGTCAGGCCCCAGAGGATGAAATTTTCAGAAGTGCTTAAGGGATTTAGTAGCAGAAGTAAGTCCCTATTGATTTCCAATAAAAGGTATAGTCCTGAAATTCTTTTGGCAATTATGAAATCCCAGCATACTGTCCATGCAGCATAACCAATCAGCCCTGTGGGCAGCTAAGGTGTTTCTGATCTCCCACTGGGACATCAAAGGGGCAGTTTCATCCCTGGTAAAATAGGATACTCAAGTGTGAATTTGGCAAATGTGCCTTTAAGCAGGATCAAGTTCTAAAAAAATTCCTGTATGGTGTTCTGCATTTAGCTTCTGCACATTATGGAGGTTTTTTGACATTAAGATGTTGCTTACCAGAACTCAAGGAGCACATTTTTGTTCCAGTGAAAGAAAAACTGGTCTTGCAGTTGGGTCAGTTCATTTTCCAGTTTTGTGAAGAATTTCCTGGATGATTTTGGGCAGTTCATTTTGGACCAGATGCTACTCCCTTGGGTCATATTGAATCATGCTACACTTTGTGACTGCTCGTGGTATGAGCAGGATTAACAGCATCTGGGCTTTAACATCCCCATTGCTCACACTCTGGAAATTCAGTGCAAGGAGTTGCAAAGGGTTTTCATATAGCAGCAGGAAGACCTGTGTTAAGATCTGTCCTTTTTCTGATTTCCTTTGTTCTTATTCCTGTTTCACTTTGTAAACCAACATCCCATAATTTCATGTCCCCCTAAGTGTGATGCTGCTGGTGATATTAGTATGCAGGGTTAAAAGCTGTTTTACCTTGGACATCCTAATTTCAAAACGCAGGTGACTTCAATTGGAATGAAAACCAAGTTTTTAAATGTCTGTGACAAAAAACTATTGTATGTTGACTAATATATTTAAATGTGTCTTACTTAATGTCATAAAGGTATTTATAACTGTAAATACTCTTCAGAATTAAAAATGGATAAATGTAATTAAGAAATAATAAACCAGACCATTTAATGTTTCTGGAACCTTCTTTTCCCTGTTCTCACCAGAGCAAAAAGTAACAGAGAGGTTAATCACAGTTCAGTTGTTATTTGTTTGTGTATTCCTTGTGGAGTTTGGTTCAGTTGAAATCCCTGGACTTCTGTAAGAAATGGACAGCATATCTCAGGAAAGCTGATGACCTGTACTGTGTTGAGAGCATGCTTGGTGAATGCAGTAATCAAATATTAGCCTGTCTATCTGTAGGAATATAAAGCATGAAATATATAATGTTTACTTACATAGTAATTTATGTGTAATGTTTCCGTAGGATCCAAGATCCTATTAGGTACTTTACAGCTAAAAATGAAAGAGATACACACTGGTCTCTAAGGCCATAGCTGAATAAACAGTGCATTTGTAGGAGTCTTGAAACCAATCTTGTATATGACTTTTAGAGGACGTCCTTTGGCCCAACCAGTAAGCTAAGTAAAGAGTGCTATTTACATTTAGGGTAATACAACCACTGTTTCTCTTCAGTCTTTATTGGGATTTATTTTTTTAATTCTAACAGTGGATCTCCTGAGTCTGTCTGCTGCATGTGATGCCTTGGACCAGCACAACCTCAAACAAAATGACCAGCCGATGGATATTCTGCAGATCATTAACTGCTTGACCACCATTTACGATCGACTGGAACAAGAGCACAATAACCTGGTCACCGTTCCCCTTTGTGTGGACATGTGCCTCAACTGGCTGCTGAATGTCTACGACACGTATGTCTGGGTGCTCTGGACTTGGGGTGCTTGGGAGCTTTCCCGATAGCAGGAGTGGGGAAGGGGGGAAGGGGTAACGAGCTCCTCTGCCTCATTAGCACGTGGGTGGCTTGGAGCTGAAAAAAAGGGGTAGTTGAAGTGAAAGTTTAATAAACCTAATAAGTCTAATGGTTTAATGGCTGCATTTAGCTGAATCAATACAGCCCTTGGTTAGGCTTACAATCCTAGATTTATTAAGCCAAACAGTGAGAGAGCTGGAAAACAGAACTTTTTAAGCTTCTATGTTTGGACCAATTTGTGTGTTCAGGCCAATTCTGTGACTGCATGTCCTCAGTAGGTCATGGCTTTGTGTGGCTTTTTAATTTATTTAGATAAAGAAGTTCAAGAGAACTATCAAGAAGCAACAGAATGAACATCATCATATAAACTCTTGTACGCATCTGTACTTCTGGTGTTAAATCTTTTCAAATATGTCAATTTTCTATAGTTTTCAATCTGTCATTCTTGTTCAAAGATGGAAGAGGCTCATCTCTGATCTGATGTGCTTACAACCCTTAGCAGTCAGGAGATTTGAGAAATACTTAAATCAAAATTCAATTTTAAGAAGTGTACCCATAAGTGTAAATACAACAGACTCAATTTACCTGAAGAAAATTTATGGGGTTTCCTATTCATTGGGCTAATGATGTTGCTCACAGTGCATAGGCAGATTCCAACACACATTTGTAATCTAGTTTTAGAATAAGCCATTATATTTTTATTTGGTGAATTAAGTGAAAAAAAAAGTTATTGTAAGTCTATGGCTTGCACTTTTAAGGTTTTTGTCAGCCACTTGCAGCCAGACATGCTCATCACTGGTAGAATAAACATTTACCTATAGAAATGGGATAATTACTGTATTTCCATTGATATTTTGAACAATACTGAAGTGGCATAACATTGTTGTTCCATCCAGCACTGGATCTTCAGTGATCACCTGCAAAAAACAAAAATACAGATTTGTACAGATCCTGTTTTTCTACGGGATCACCTCCAATAAGCCAGTTGTTTGTGGCATCTTCTGTAGCAGCTGCAGTACCCTGTGAAATGGATTACCCAGATTACATTATATTTCTTGTAGTGTACCAGTGCAGAATGGGGCTATATTCATTTAAGAGCCAGGTTTTATTTCTTTAATCTGCTTTGGCTTTCACAGAACTCTGATCCACTCCTGAGTTATCATCAACCATAAATAACATATAAACGAAGACACACAGTTTGTGAAAAACAAAAAAATGTGCTAGGGGTGTTAATCTATATCAGCCACATCAGAAGCAGAGATGGAACTAAAGGTCATTCCACAGGCTGCTCCTAAGCTGAACCGTCCGGTTTAGCTTTGCCATGTCCAGTCTGGTTTTCTTCGTGTTGCACTGTACTGCAAGTACAACATTAGAAATTATAATTGTCTGCCTCCAGGCAATTCTCAGGGTGTGCTAGGGAGCTGCACATTGCAGGACACAATGAAACACAGAGGTGTTTTATGCATGAGGAAAGCTTGTAGCTATTTTACCTAAATTCAAGTTTGAATTACACTGGTAAGAGAGATGACCTTGGGGTTGCACGTGTTTAGTTTTCATTGTAAACTTAATAGGCAGAGATCAACCGAAGTGCATAGCAGTACCGGAGACATTTAATTAAATGTACTGAATCTTTACTTTTCTTATAATTGAAAACTGTCATTTGTAAAGATATTAATCAAATTCACAGTCAATGACTGATCTAATTATGGGCACATCTCTGCAAATCCAGCTCGTTTCAGATTTGTTTTAATTGATCAGTCACTCATGCTCATTTGCAGTAGCATGCTAAATTATTGGTTTGACTTGGGAGGAGAGGAGAGTGAACTGAACAACTCATGATTCATACAAGTTTCAATTTAATATGCCTTGCAGAGAAATCATCATTCTACATTCTTCTCTTGTATAATTTGCATGAGCCTGGTATTCATCAGGAGGAGTTTCTCAGGGCACAGATTATAATTAATTTGGAAAAGATTTGAGGGAGAGGAGTAAGAGGAGTGGAGTGTGGAAAGCATAGGTGAACAACAAATGCTTATTCATGATGGAAAACAAAAGATTCTTTAGTAAAAGGTAGCAAATTCTAAATTTGGCTTTGTTCACCAGTTTGTGTCTGCACCTTTTTAGGATTTGCAGGGGAGATGTGTGGGTAAATGAGAACCACTGGCTCCACAACACTTTCACAGGATTAAAAAGACAACTTGCATCTTTGTGGAATGGTGCAGCCTGATGCATGACCATGGCATACCTCTGTATGATTTATCTTACTCCCAATGGTGGTCTGACTGGTGATGCTTCAAAGCTGTTGATAAGGCTCTGCTTCAAAAATGTTGGGTTTAGGCACTAGCTTCCTATTTTGTATATGTCTTCGCTTGCAATAGATGTTACAAATTTGAAATGCCATCAGAAATAAAAGTCTGGGGGCGAATCCAGCAACTGGAAGTAAATAGAGTTAAACCAGATGACTGAGAGAAGATGTGAAGGTTTGTCGCTGCACTGCCTGCAGCTCAGAGGAGGATGTTGTTCTCACAGTCACATTAAAAAGCAAAAGTAGTAGCATGAGCATGTTACAAGGCAGTACTGAGTGTGAGGGGGAGGCTGACCAGAGGCAGCAGGGGGGACTGACTGGAGTGAGTGTTCCAGCCCATGGCGCTGCACAGCACAGGTTTGAGTGCGGTGAAGAGGAGCTCAGAAACCACACCACAGTGTTAATGGCATAACTGCCTTGCCATGCCTCCCTGCCTGCCATGATTTTTAGGCAAGTCTCATCATTCACCTGAATGTCTTGCAAGTGTCTCTGTCGCTGCATCCTGCTGGCAGAGGCTGCTTTTTGTGCTTGGCTCCCTGTTGCCTTTTCAAACAAGTCAGGGCAGGGCTGACAGACAGTAAGCAAAGACTTCTTAAAAACGACTGCTACGTCACATTTCTAGTGAAAGTGAAGCTGTGTTGTCTTTAGCAAAGGGACTGGTTTGCTGTTCTGTCAGGAACCTTGTCTTCTCTGAGAATTGCTCAGCAGCAGTTCACAGAGAAGCCTGTTCAAATAAGCATAGGGTAAAGGCTCTTCACTCGCTTTTGTCCGAACAAAGGGGATTATTTCTAGTAGAAAGCAATTATTTCTAGTAGAAATGGATACAACAGTACAGACCAGTTCAGCTATGCCTGTGAAGCCACAACCATGTTTTATATTTCGTTTCTAGCTTATCTAATAACCGCCCAGCTTGTGGTCTGCAACATGGTTCTCTGTGGGACTTAATTTAGGAAGGCACACAGTACTGCAGTGAACTTGGTTGCAGTAAAGAAATCGTGGTATGAATGGACCGTATTACCAGCCAATGTTTCTTTTCCATTAGGGGTCGAACAGGAAGGATCCGTGTCTTATCCTTCAAAACTGGTGTTGTATCCCTTTGTAAAGCACACCTGGAAGATAAATATAGATGTAAGTCAATGTAATTATTTTGGTTTTACCTCACGTTTATATTCTTGTTTTGTTCCTCCTTTTATTTATTGCGTAAACATTTAAATAGCATACAAAGTCATTGTTTTAGATATTCTAGATGCAAAGTGTGTTAATTTGTTCCACCTTTTAAGTTATTTATTCAGTAAGGTTTTTGGTATTTTAGCACAGTGGTCTCCAAACATTTTTGATCACACCCCTACCAGTAAAAAATTTTTGAGCATGAGATGTATATCTATTTATAAATTATATACATGTAGCTGTGTATTAATATGTTGTCTGCATTATAAAACACACAAAAAATAAAACAATAGAAAGAATGTGATAAAGACTGAATAAACACTATTTTGAAAATTTTAACTTGATCTGTTTAATAGCACCAAAAAATATTTCCATACTGCAACCTAATGAATTATTTTGAACACTCCCTGGGGCACAAGAAACCCTTTTTGGAGACCACTCGTTTGGCACACCTTTATACACAAAAATGCATGTCTACAGTACACTTGCATTACACTATTTTCAAATATATTAACTTTTTAAAATGTTTTTTCACTTTGTGATCAGTCTTATTATGTACATTGTGTTTAAATATAGTTGTTACCATTAAAAATATATTAAAGGTGTGCAAATTATGCATATTTTAATAGACAAAATACTTGAAAAAATTCCACTAGAAGTCTTATTTTTACCTGACTAGTGAATCAGTTCATTAATGAGACTAGGATCCAAAAAAGAACTGGTAAATGTAATTCTCAAGAGTAACTTTCTTGCTAAATTAACTAGTATCGCTCATTCATGCATTTAAAAAAAAACACAAAAAACTGAACCTTTAGGATTTGACCCAATGCCATAGCAGTTCTTCATCAATTGTTATCTTTTATTCTCTACTAATGAAAGCTGAAGAACTCTAAAGAGAAAAGAGACAGTACCAACAACAGAGTCTGTGCGTGAATATGTATAATTGGATCAGATTTTAGGGCAATCACAATGAATGTCACAGATTTCTAGATATCCTATGTGAGTGTTGTGAAAAAATATTCAGAAAATCTTTTAAGAAAATTACTCAGTACAGGTATTTTTCAAAATGATATTTCACTGCGGATTATGAAAGTTATAAAGGAAAGCATTTATTCATATTTTAGATTCTCCTGCAGTGTATATGCATGGTAATGCATAACCTATTGTGTGTCCTGTAACCTTCTCGAGGTTATAGGACACTTGATGTTTTAATGATGGGGAAATCAAAAGCTGAATAGTTGTGAGAGAGGAAGGAATTGTGCCTGTCAGGCTGTGGTCTGACTTTGCCATCCATGCTGAGGTCATAGTGCAGTTGCTGTTAGTATTGCTGCAAGTATGCAATGAGTTGCAGCCCTTACAATTTTTTCCCTCATTTGTGCAGCAGAGCAGAGTTAGTTGTGTTAGAGCACAAGTCTTCAGGCTCGCAGAGGTGATGGAAGGTTTCATCCCAAAATGATTTATGTAAAACTAGACTTTGCAAGAGTGAAATTCATGTAATTAAAATATAATCTTTTTTCTATCCATTCCTTTATTCCTTTGGAAGAAAACAGGTATCAAAGCAGCAGTAGGAAAGTTATCTTGAGTAGTGCTGAAGCACCTTTATAATTGCATCCCTAGTGTTGCGTGAAATATTAAGGTGGCTCCAAAAAAAGAACATTATTTTATTCTAGACTTCTTTTGCTCTTTTATTTTTTGAAAAGTAGGGAGAATTTATTCAGGCAACATATTGGCAACAGAGATGTTACCAAATAAATATTTCAGTTAATGCTAGCTGGTTTTTCTTCTTCATATAAATTCTATAAGCTCCTCAATGTACACATAGTATAAATAATTCCCACCAAATTAAATTGATCTTATGAAGTGATAATAATTCTATCCTGTAAGGATTCTTTTCCAGAATGCTGCAGTAACAGAACATGGCTTCAAGTGACATTTCACTTCAGAAGTGAAAAATTAATATGATATTAATATTACTGGTGGATGACAGGTTCTGTCATACATTTTTTTTCTTTTATTTTAGAAATTCTCTTGAATTAAAAGATTATGATATATAAAAATTTAGGAGCTCTTGTTTATCATTTCAACTCATCCAAAGGAGAAATGGATTCTCTAAGTTTTACATTGATTGCTAAGAGTTGAAAAGGGTGCTTTCTGTTGCATGAAATTATTTTACTGTTAAAAAATATTTTTAAAACATCTATGCTGAGGCTCAAAGGTTGTTTCTGATTAGTTGTGTTACAGAGTCACAGCTTCTATCGTCCATAACATCACAGGTGCTGCCTTAGAATGACCTTTCTTCCCGGGTGCAATACAAGCCAGTAATACTATTAAACATTATCACTAGACTGCGTATTTCATAGGAAAACAGCAGTGGTTTTGGGAAGAGAAGCAGCCAAAGCAAAGGCATGTTCATGTTTATGTTCATGTCCACCAAGGCTGTTGACTGCGCCTGTGAGCCTTTGAAACAATGCAAACTTCTGCACTACTTTGGCACATCCTGGCAGTGATTCTTTACCTCTGGGTTCCTTTTCCTTCCTCCAGACCTGTTCAAGCAAGTGGCAAGCTCCACTGGCTTCTGTGACCAGCGCCGGCTGGGGCTGCTGCTGCATGACTCCATCCAGATCCCGCGGCAGCTGGGGGAAGTGGCCTCCTTCGGGGGCAGCAACATCGAGCCCAGTGTCAGAAGCTGCTTCCAGTTTGTAAGTTCATGTTTGCTCACTGTTGATTTTCTGAAGAGGGTGGAAAATCTAGAAGAAGGATTAGGGTATTGTGGTTGTTTATTGGTGGTGTTCGTCGGTGTATTAAGGACCTCGCTGCCACCGTCCAAGCTCGCTTGGCCCCGGCAGATGAACCTTAGGATTAAAGGGTGGGCTCAGTTCCGCGCACACTGTGTCTCACCTAAAAAATCCAATGCGCAGGCTGGAAGGTGTAAAGACCTTCCCCGGATCTTCACTCGTGAAGACTGGCCATTATTATTACACCTTTGACGAGGTGTATTTGAATTAGCTCAGACAGCAGATAATCGTTGTCAGGGCTTATATTGTAATTGAACCCTGCAATCAGTTTAAGTCTTTGTTACAGCAGCTCCTGGTTTTACAGTTTTCTATTTCCAGCAGTAGATCACTGTTTATTGCTGCCATGTAGGTGAACAGCAGTGGCTAATCTAAATTTTGGGCATGTTCATCCCAGTTACAGCCAGATGCCCAGGGGAGTGATAGGAAACTGCCTGCAGTGCTGTCTAGGGGCGAGGAGTGCACTATGAGCTCCTTCTACTCCTTGAATGGATAATGCCATTTTACTGTAAAGAGCTCTGAAAGAATTCCTATCCTGTCTGTTGAGGAGTGCACGGCAAACTTGAGGCTCTTTTTCAAACTTGTAAATTATTTAATCTGGCGAGGAAGAGAGTTATGGGAATTATTCATCCTTATCATAACTACCAGCAGAATGCACAAGATGAAGACAGCTGCTTAATGAAAAGGTAGAGGAGGGGAGGTAATGTATGGTCTGTGATTAACTCTAAATGCATCTTCTACATTACAATGGAAGAAAACTCTTTTCCCATCCCCTGACTGTCCCTGAGGGATTTTTTGTTTGTTTGGAGAAGGGGGGGTTGCTTGCTTTTTTGCCTGCTGCTCAAGTTTCATTATGTAGTAGTTTCAGTTCTGTAGTAAGCAAAACACAGCAAGTGTTTTCAATGAATATTAATGCTTGGAAGTAGACTGCTTACACACAGTGACTATGAAAAGAATCTAATTCTAAAATCATCACAAACTTCAGTTGTGATGGGACATTTGCTTTCTGTATTTTTTGAATTTCTTTTAACAGACTAATTCTACCGGATTCACATTTTCCTGTTTCCATCAGTCATATCTTGACCTTTTATAATTCTAATATCTACTTGATGCCATTTGGAAATGAATGTTTTATAGGGCTGTGTCCTGGGTGGATAACCCATGCTCATAAACTATGTGTAGTAATGGGGCTGTGGCTTTCAAGCCTCGAGTTCAATATTGGGTTTTCGAGTGACACCAACACAAACTGATGCTGCAACAAATTCATGGTCAAAAGTTTGTCCAAATGTCCTTCCTCAGAAATTAGGACTCACTGGATTCTATTTTTATCCCAAGTGAGTAGCAACAGCGCTTAAGAACACTGTTGAAAAACTGAAGGAAAGCGACCTCAGAATCTGGCAAACCCATGTTTTTTGGGAAAGGGGGCTCTCGTTCTGTGTTTAAACTAGGATTAAACAATTAAAGTCATAGTAATGGAACACACAAAACCAGTTTTTATAAAGTAGGAGGAAGATCTTGGAACAACTGTTTATTTGACTAAAATGAGTTAGCAACACTGTCATCACAAATGAAGACATACCAGCAGGCTGAGCACTGTACTGCATCCAGCTGCTGGCATTTCTAGAAGAAGCCCAGGCACAGCTGGGCACAACTCCTTGACCTGTTCATAAATCAGAACATTAGAAAACCTGAGGCTTCCTTCTCTTACCTGTGCTGAAAAATAGATTTTCTTCTTACCTCCAGTAAAAGGAACTTCACCCTCTCATTTTCCTCTGGATGAAGCCTTATTTTAACTCTCAGAGTAGGAGGGTAGTTTCTGACCTGGGCTGCAGCAGAACAGATGGTCTTCTAGGAGGGCCAGAAAGGGGGTGGGAGGGGAAATAAAAAAATAGGTGGGATGGAGTTCCAGGGAGTGGAGCAGAAATTCAAGCATAGGGAGAGCCTAATGGAGGGGAGGGAGAAGGAATTAGAAGTGGAAAAATAAGGGCCCACCATTAGACAATGATGGTAATAACAGTAGTAGGACTAATAGTGCTAAAGGAAACAGAGGGTGGATAGAATGAGGCATGAAAGAAAGGAGCAGCTGGGAATGGAGATGGGGGAAGAAATAAGAACTTTCCAGGAGAAAGGGAGAAGGGAAACACAGAAACATCCTTTCAGTGTAGGATGGTGGGCACCAGGATCCACAGGCTGGGGGGGCAGCAGAGAGGTGCTGGCAGGGGTGAGAGGGAGCAGCCCAGGAAGTGGAGAAGTTGGACAGCCAAGGAGTGTTGCAGGGGGCTCCTGGTGGTTTCCTTTTACCAAAGTGAGATAATTTTAAAAAAATATTGTAGGAGTTCATAGTTTACATTACTGCATGGAAACTAAAGTAAGTCTTTGTATGCCCACGGTGAGTGACGTTTTTACTTTAGGGGTGGTTTTTCTTCTTTCCTTTTTTTTTTTTTTTTGATTCTTTCTGATGATGATAAGCCAGCAATAAATTGCAGTTGTGTCAGAGTCTGCAACAAGTGCATGCCTCAGAAATGGCTCTCTCAGCTCCCTTAGGTTAAGTGCCCTGGCAACGGCCTTGTCTGTCTTCCCAACAGCAGAAAAAAAGGGGATGTTTACAGTTCCCAGCGATAACAGGGGAAATCTCTCCTGCTTTTCAAAGTTCGAGTCCTTGGGAATGCGGCTTGGGGAGGGAGGAGCCTAGCCCTGCTGTTGGCATCAGCCTGCCCACTGCTACTCCTGAGAACTGGGTCCTCTTATCCCAGGGCTGCTGCTGTCCTGCTGCTTCTCACTCCCCCAGCACTAACTTGTGCTTTCCATAGTTCTCTTCATTTACAGGAAGGTGCTGGTAATAATTGCTGGGAGGAGAAGGATATCATGAGACTCGTCTTTCCTGTTTGGGGCAGAGGGTTGTAATTTCTGCTTTGAGATTTTAAAGAAGAAATATTTTTAACTGAGAGCAAGGAGCTTAATCCAGTGACCACTTGAAGACCGTTATAGTTTATAGCTTAAGCTCAGAATGCATCAAAGCAATCTACAGATCCATGAAAAATTGAGTGAATTCAGTATTGCTGCAGTGTGAAAGGACTTCCCTTTCACCCTTCTGTGATGGGTATGTTTTTTAAGTAAACAGGATAGGGAAATGATGTGGACTGAAGGACACATGCACAGTGTTTTAATCACAGCAGAAAATTATTAATATGCTTTCCTCATATAGTGTAAACAGGATCTAGGAATTCACATCACTGTCTTGGATGAGTTACTGTGACATTGGGACTTGTAAGAAATATGATGTGATAGCAGAGCACAACTCAGATGAAAATGTCCCTTGCCATTTCTCAATAAAATATTGGATAGTTGGTTCTCAGTTATAAAGTACCTAAAGTATGCTTTCTTTCAAGGATGTGCTTGAATTAGAGTACTTGGTTTTAAAAACTAGTACAGATGAAGCTAAGGAGTAGTAAAATATATGCAGTTTATTCATACATGTATTTTAAACCTTCTTTAGTTTCACTTTGACAAAGCAAAGTATTTTAGTATTCTTTGTTGTATAGTCTGCATTCCTAGATTTGTACTTGATCAATGGTAAGGCTAGATCAGCCTGGTTTCTAAAATGACTTAACTGTGTCCAAATCCACTGTATTTTTGCAGACAAATAAAAGCCAAAATGTCCTTTTAGGTGGCATTTGGGTTTTGTAAATCCTGAGTCAGGACCCTAATAGTGAATTTGGCCATAAGGGCTTTGATTCAAATTGGTTGGACAGTCGTTTTGTGAGGAGTTGGTTGAGGTTGTTTATTGTTTTTATTTTTTGAACAGTTGAGAAATACCAATACTATGTACAAATAACTATATATAGTTATATACGGGTCGATATGAAAATAACTTACAAACACAGTGTTACTGTTGATGAACTTCATCTCTCTTAAGAGATTCAGGCAGCCCTTGTTTCTATTCATAGGATATTTCTTCTGCTCTTGGCTCTGACAAGAAAGAGCTGGCCAAAGGGAACTAGCAAATCCTTCCTCAAGCTGCTGTGCTGTAAATGTCATAAAGCAGCAATTCTGGTTTTATTTCAGCAGGATTTTGTGAACCTGTGCCTGACTTTGGAGGCAGACTTTAAGAGTCCTAGAAGTGAACTGCTTTAAAGAGCTATTTTAAAATGGTTTAGGGAATGGGGATCAGCTGGATGGTGTTGTTCAAGTGTGGATGATATAAAACTACACTAATTCACTTCTGAGTTCATGTTATTTTATTTTATTACTCTTGACCACAGCATTAAAAACATTGACTGGACTAGTCAATGCAATCAGGTGTAATACGGGAGTGGAAGACAAGGTTGAGCAGGGTTAGATCTGACTCTAGGGAGACAAGGTTGCTGTTACTGGCTTGCTCTGCACTTTTAAACTTTAACAAGTCATATGAGTCCCATTCCTGAGTTTGGTTTGTCCAAAATGCCATTTGCTAATGTAAAGCTTTCCATCCCAGATGAAAAACACAATTAAATTAACAATGTTGATTTATTTCCAGTCGATTTCCTACACTGCACATAAGCAGAATATAGCTCATCAAAATGCCATCAGAAATTTCTGCTCTGTTGATTGACTTAGTCCAAAAACATATCACTTTGTTCGAGTAAAATCCCAACTGTATTTTGGAGCGTATTTCATATTAGGGGCAGTTAACATAGCACAGAATATTTTTTAAACTACTAGCTGGAAGAAGAAGGAGAAAAAACTCAACTCCCAAGTATTGCATAGAGATGCTAACACCACCCAACTTCCTATTCCCCCATTGTTTCTGCAAAGTAAATACTGAAAAACAGATGTCTGGAACATAATGAATTTGAATGTCCTCCATAACAAATTGTCACTTGTAAGCTAGAAAGGCCTTTATGAATTTTACTTTATGATTCACTCTGTTATTACCATAAAAATTGGGAGTTGCACAGAAATGTGTTCAAGAGAAGAATCATTAATATTCTTTACAGCTTGATCTTGTTGGTTCAGATATGAACTGTATGAATTCAGCCTTTTTCCTGTATGTAAAATCTTCAGCTGCTGCCTTACCGGATTTAGAGATTATTAAAAAATCGTAATAGCAGCTCAGGGAACAGTGGAGAACCGTCTGTCCTGTACTGTCTGACCCTGACCAGCTTTTCTCCACGTGGCTTTAAATCTTCATGTAATATAATTCGGAACCAGTTCTGATACATTTTAATGCACCTAATCTCTCTGAACACAGGTCTTGTACAGCCAGCGTGCAGAGCTCTGGGTAGGCAGCTATTGGGACTGCTGGCAATTGACAGTGACTGCAAAATTAAAATAGATCTTTGGGTGTTACAGAAAGTCTTTCATTGCCGCAGCATTTTCCCTGCAAATTTAAAGCAGCTACAAGTGGAGAGCAGGGCTTTGAGAGGCTCATTCTTATTCTGACTACAGCTTGCACTGCAGCATTTCTGTACACTTCATGTTTTTCTATTAGAAATGGTATATTAAAGAGATCCTCTTTAAATTTTTTTTGAGGCTTAGAGGACCTCTATATAGAAAGTGCAGTCTGCTAGAGAGAGTAATGGTTTACCAGTGTAGTTCCTGGCTGATACTGGCTCTCTGAGTGAGCCACACAAAGTCGCTCCCCAGACCCTTTAATGCCTGGGCTTCTAGCTGAAAAATAGACATATAGATGATCATATTTTATAAATATGCCTGTCTCTTGGGAGAGTTGTAGAATTAATTCAGTTCCTTTGAATTCACTGATGTCCTGTGGAAGAAGGCAGTATCTGCTGTTCTGAACAAATTCCATTGCCAGTGTTGGCTGGACTTTACTGTGCTTTTGATTTTCTCTCTTTTACTTTGGTGGGGGATTCCTAAATCCCATAGCTACATGAAGAAACAGTATGGTTTAACGCAGAAGTCTTCAAAAGTCTTCAGAAGCTTGGTTTGTGATGAACTGAAGTATTGTAGCAGCATTTTAAGTCAATTTTAATGCAATGCATTATTCAAGGAATATTATAGGGTTGGTATTCCACATCTTTTTTGCATCCAGGGGTTCTGTGTAGGAGACTTTAAATTTTTCTCAGTCTTCAAGTATTGATCAGTTAATTTGTTTGTCAAGGTTATAAACAGTGTTAGGTTAAAAAAAAAAAAGGAAAACAAACACACAACTAACTGAATTTCCCTACAGCTCTCTCTCCTTTAGATCAGTTGTGTTATTTTTTTCTCCAAATTTGTTGCTAGCATTTTTAGTGAAATAAGGTTTGAGCTAGGTCATACTAAACTCAGATTTCATGAGAAACTGGAAAAAAACGAGAGCAAGCATAAAAAACCCCAGCACTCAATCCCTTATTCATCTTGATCCATGTACATGATACATTAATGCTTATTATTTATTTAAATGCTTCAAATAGGTTTGGAACCACAAAGGAAGACTGTCTGCCTTGTGAAGTCTGAAATATAAAAGACCGTCCCACTGAGAGCTGTATTTGAAAGCCCAGAAAAAAAGGAAAACAGAGGATTTAAATATATTCAGACCATAAATATGCTGTTTCTTTGGGTAGCATGGAAGGAAATGTCTTGAGGAATTGCAATTAGCATGGTAGTGATGGTTTAGAGAAACAGAGCAGGATGGTATCCTGCTTCATCACTTGGGCTGTTCCCTGTGCAGACGTGTCCTCCCCCCTCCAACCCTCCCCACCGGAGTCCCTCATGGTTTCCACCTTCAGCACTGAAACCAACTCCCAGGTTCTCAGATAACTGGTTTTGTGCAGGCTTCATGCCACCCTGCAAGACGGAGAGATGTTTCCTGTAAACACTGACTCTGTCATTTCACTGTTTTCCTCAAAATCCCTTTTGATTCTCCTTGCCTTTATTCTGTGGTGTTCTCTGCAGTGTCTATACCAGACCTCTACCCATGCAGAGAGGTCCTGTTGTCTCCTGTCACTTTGTGTCTCTCGTCTCTTTGCTATTGTCTATTTCTATACTGTAGGTGCTGCTGGGTAGGGATGATGTGCCATTTTTTGGTGTGTGCATGGTACCTGTTGCAATGGGATTTGTCTCTGTGATTGAGCTTCCTTAAAGTTACCACAGAAGAGTTACCTGAAATGTCACAGTGGTTAGGATGGGGTGGGAAAGCTGCAAAAGGAATGGGTCTGCTGGGAAGTGTACGTAGACTCTTCTGCTGTTGGCAAAGAGGTGAACATGGGATGTAATGGAACATGAGGCTCGTACTCTGTGAGACAGAACTATACTGTGTTTGCAGTCAGTGATGGGAAATTTAGAGATGACACAGTGGGAAGAGGGATACTGGGGTATTTAAAGAGGCAGAGGGTTTGCATGTTTAACAACAGACTTGAGAAGGGATTTGAATGATTTCCTTTACACGTGCATTTTGTAGAAAGGTCAGTGTGATAATGGATGATAATGAAGGATGTTAAGAATAAAGGAATTTTGATCAAAAGACATGCAATTTTTAGGGCTTGGATAATACAGTTTTTAAAATAGGTGAGAAGCAGTGCTATACAGGCTCAGATAAGAGAGACGGGGAACGTGAGATCAAGCATCAAAGGTGATCCTGTAAGTGGATGATTTTCTCTGTGACAAAGTACATGGTAGTGCTGTCTATCGTAATAGGGAGTAAGAGAAAGAGGGATTTGAAACATTAATAATAGTTTTCAATTTCTGGCTTGAAAGCAGGATCCAGCAGATTTTTTTGGGTTTTGATTTTTTTTAATCTGGAGTATATTCAGGGAAAGATACGGAGTCGACAGGAAGTGAATAGCTTGAACTGTTAATTAGGTGGTAACAGATCGTTTGTGCTCATCCCCTGTCTTTTTTCTCCTCCTATTACAGGCCAACAACAAACCAGAGATCGAAGCAGCCCTCTTCCTGGACTGGATGAGGCTGGAACCTCAGTCCATGGTGTGGCTGCCTGTCCTGCACAGGGTGGCTGCTGCCGAGACTGCCAAACACCAGGCGAAGTGTAACATCTGTAAGGAGTGCCCCATTATTGGATTCAGGTACAAACTCGCTCGCTGTCAGCCACATGTTCTACTGCTTGGTGGATCAAGAGCTTTACTTGATTCCAGGGAAATCATGCACTTGATTTTATCCATGTTGTTCGTGGAAAAAATAATTGTGATGGGGGCATAAGGGAGAGTGACACCTAGACAGTGATGTGAGAGCTGAGAAGGACAAAAATCATCTCTCAGTTAAGATATGGCCCTTCCTCTGTGTCCCAATCTTTCCATGCCTCAATCAAAAGCATTGTTGGATTGCACAGCTAATACAATTTGCATTATATTCAGCGTGTCCTATGCATTCAGTTGCATTTTCTGAATTGGATCCTAATGAATTGCTTTCTGTCGTGGTATAAAGCAGGGAAGTGCCTTGAAAATTCTCAGACATGTAAAGCTACATGTGCGTTTCTCAGAGAAAGAATGTTGGTGGTGGAACATTAACCTGGAGTGGGGGAAATGTTGCTGGTCCATTTAAACATCTGGATTGACACCGTGGTTACTATGGCAATGAATAAGTCTCTGTGTTGTAAAATGGCTGTGTGTTGGTATGCCTGTTGAGAATCCACTTAAGGGCTAAGTAAATACGCACTTTCAATTATGCCTGGACTTGTTTTATCACTTTGCTTTGCAATAGCTGCTTTGTACGTTTTCTGTCCTTTTTATGCACACAGTCGTCTTTTAACATTTGTGTTTCTCCTTCTGTGTTATCGTGTTGTTTACAAAAAGCTTTCTGTAATTTTGTTTCTAAAACCCAGACAGATAACAGCAGCAAGCCATGCTACACAGAAAAGCCATCATTTTCCTCTGACCTAGGAGAGTATGAATGTTGCTTTTATGCGTGTAGTGGGGCAGTGCTTTCTGCTATGCAGTTTCACAGGCAGTGGGAAACAGGGGAACTAATGAAGGTATTGCTTTGTTTTGAATCCAGGCTTTTCTGCAGAGAGGCTGTTCCCCTAATCATCTAAATTCTTCTCCCTCTTCTTTTATTCCCTTTGAATATCTTAACTGGGAAATGATAAATATTACCGAGGAAGAGCTATGGATTGGATGTGAGTAATTCAACACATCCACAAAGTCTGATTTTCTTGCTCCCAGATTTGGTTTATGAGCTACTGTATTACTGACACAGTTCTGTATAAACCAGCCAAAGACAAGTAGGTGAAATTGAAAAATGCAGCTCTTGGAAAAATCAAAGAATGGCAAGTGAATGGATAGTCTGTTGTAGGCATCGGGAACTCGGGAGGCGGACACTGGAGCTCTGTGTTTGCGTCTCATTTTACTTGACTGATCTCATCTGTCTCTTAAATTTATATAACAAATCTATTATCGTGATAGTAGAATCTGTCTGTTACAGATTTTTTTCTCTTGTCTCTGCAAGTCATTGAAAACCTTGTGTACACACTTGACAAAAAGATACTGTATCGGGAGGCTTTTAGAAAGCTAATACTGTGCTCAGTACATGTAAAACAATGTTCTTTTGAGGTCGTTGTGGCTGAACTGCTTCGTGTATTTGGAACAAGACAATCCTTATGCCTCCGGCTCTTTCAAGCACTTCAGCACAGCAGATACAACAGTTAGCTGCCTCATAGAGCTGATGAGATTAAGTAATGGCCCAAAAGTGCATTTGGAGTTTTGCATGGATGGAATGCTCTGCAGGAAAATTGTTTTTATAGAGGTGCTAGGAAGGACACAAGGGGGTTGCTGGAGTGACTTGCTTGAGAGGGCATTACTTTCTGGAATTTTCCTCCGTGAGGACATTCTGTGCTAGGAATCATGATGAAGAGCAAAAGATCTGAAGCTAGTGTTATAAAAGGTGTGGTGTCACTTGTATGTTAAAGGAGAGTGATTTTTTAGAAATCTTCACTGTTGCCCAATGTTAGAAATTTTTTTGAAGATTCAGACCTTTGACAAACATCTGAGGCAGCAGTACCTGTCCCTCTGGGGCAGAGGAGCATTCCTGGGCATTGCACACCGTGTGATATCTCAGGGAGGAGAACTTACACAGAAAACTTGACAGGCTGATACGAAGCAGTCACATACAAAGCTCTGAAGCTGTGAAATTTTTTTTATCCCCTTTCAGGTACAGAAGTTTAAAGCACTTTAACTATGACATCTGCCAAAGTTGCTTCTTCTCTGGCCGTGTTGCAAAAGGTCACAAAATGCACTATCCCATGGTGGAATACTGCACACCAGTAAGTAGCTGTTTTACTGACCCTTACTATCCCTTCTTATGTAGAAAGGAAAAACTTCATTTCCTATGCACAAGGTAATGGAGCATTTTGGTGGCTTTTTTTGCTTCTCACATATTTAAATCACCTTTTTTATACTGTACATGCCAGCAATTTCTGATGCTTAGTAAAGGATATGCCAGTGGTTTGAAGAAAATTGAAGTTCACTGTACAGTTCTTTGTCGTAATGTATTCTTGTTCCATGTTTAGTGCTGTAGTGGATGGATCTGGCTGGAAGCCCATGATTTGTGCAAATGCTCATTCATATCTTAGGTCCCAGTGTTTTCTTCATATCAGTGTGTGATTTTCCTTCCTCTCCTCAGCTGCTTCACTTTCTCTCCCACAGAACACCATGGTTCCATTTTTAAGTCATTTACTATGTAGTAGTACCTTTGTATTGTATGATCTCTTGATGGTATAAAATAGCAGGGAATTTCTCAAGGTAGCAAGCTGGATTTAGTTTCTGAGGGGCAGAAGTTTAACGCAGCACAGTGCAGGTGTGCTGCAGTGATGGTGAGCTGAGGGTCTTCACCCTTCTTGCACAGCTCTCAAAAGGATCATTTTTGCATAAACGTTTCTTTCATACCAGACAACTGGCAAAGGAAATTCTGTATTCACCTCTCAGTGTGCTCCTTTTTCTTTCTGGCCACTCATGACCAGCGTGGAGGGGCATAAATTAGAGGTGCTCTCCAGTTATTGTTTCACCATGTAGCACGACTGAGCTTTCAGCTGCCTTTGCTATTGTTCATGGTGGTCTTGAAGCAATGCACTCTCTGATTGGCATTTCCTGATGAGATAGGACAATTCCTAGCCATGTACTTTCATCTGCTGGTCAAATATAAATGGTGAAAATAAAGCATCGAAATTATACATGGGCTAGCCTTATAAAGTTATATGAATGGTCTTTACATCTTCATCCAAGCAAAAAGGAACGGCCAAAATGAAGACTCTCAGCTTTTCTTAGAGACAGAAAAGACAGGACAAAAAATATTTCCTAAAATACAAATCAAGCCATTATTTTTGTTAGTTTTAATTTATGGATAGTTATTTACATTATCAACTTCTACTGTAGCATTTCAGTGGCAGTATTTCACCTGAATCTCTGCAAGGGCACTAAAGCACAATTGCTGGTGCTTTGTCAGTATTCCCTGGCTGTGCTTTTCAGTGTCGTACCCCAGGGACTGAGGTTACTGGAAAGGGCGATTTGCCTGAACTGCTGCCCAAGTCAGAGGGAATTGCTGGCGCTGCCTGGGCAGGTCTGAACAGACTTCTCCATTGCAGGAATTCCTAGAGCAGAATCTCATGATCTGAGTTGTAGGCAGAGTGAGGGAACGACTGACTGCCTTGGAGCGTTCCTTCCACCTCCTTGCTGAACTGACTGCGGGTTTGCTCTGCACTTTACCCCTCTTATTTTTGCTAGTAAGAAATACGGGAGATTTGTGAATGGTGCACAGAGTGCACAAAACTATCTTCCACCTGTTTTCTTAGCCTGTTGATATGTTTTGAGGAAAGAGAAGTGAAAAAGAATTGTGAGACACACCCCCAGCCTGCAGCAACTCATTGCAACACCGTGTCCAGCAGGTTTGCCTTCTCCCTAAAAGTACAGATTACTAATAGGAGAAAACGGTGGTGAACAGAAAACCTGCCATGACATCCAGTTTGTTGGATGAGAATAAAGAACCATTCACAGCCAGTACATTTTTTTGTGAATCCTGAACTCCAGCAGCCCGTGCTAATGTGCTGTGCCTGGCTGCACCAGCAGCGAGTTGAGTTAGAGAAGGATTAACTTGGGAGTGGGGGAGGGAAGTGAATATGACACACAGCAAGCCCCATTCTTTTTTATGTTGCTGCTGTTAAAAAATATTAACCCAAATACTGGGGGATTGAATAAAGCATCTACTGAAACTATCGTGTCCAGATTGTAATTGTTTCCTAAATAAATGAAAAAGGTTTTGCATATGCCAGAGCATTTTTTCCTCTTCCTCTGGACTAATCTCTCACCTTAAAATGCATTTTGGCAGACATAAGATATGTGATGCCTTTTTTGATAATATCTTTGCAATAGTTAGATGAGCACAGTCAAGTGTTTTGGTATTTTTATTCTCCCTCCTCTTACTTTCAGAAATTTTCAAGCACTGCAGTCTTTAATTCTGCTTTGATTTGAGAACTCATGTTAAATATCTGATGGAGGTGATAACTTTTCCTCTCCCACAAAAGGTTGAGGCAGAATAAGGGCAAGGCAGTTGACTAATTTTCATTTAGACAGAAAAATTGCAACAATTATTCCTGAAAGCAACACAGCTCGATTTATTGTTCAAAGAGATGTGACTTTTAAAGAGGTTTCAAATAAAGCATAGAAGACAACTTATAGACTGAGATGGAAATGTAGGATCATTTTTCTGTTTGGGTTTAATGAACAGTGACACACAAGCATAAAAACACCTTGTTAGAAGGAAGCATGTCAAACTGATATACCTGTCTACAGCTAATACAGCTGAGATCTCGGGTGGGGTTTGTCGAGGCACTTCTTAAACCAAACTGGGAAAAGTCAGATGGTAGTAAAGTTATTCCTATATGAATAAAAAGAACTATTTCTTAGGAAATAGTCTTGGTTTCAGACTAGTTTTGGAACATATTCGACCCAACTGCCTATATGTTGCTTTGATTTAAGACAGCTGGGATGTTGAAACCCCACTGTTTCTTCTTCATAAACCAGTTCTGCTGAGAATTTTTGTTTGGGTGATTTTACTCTGCAAATCATATGTAATAAAACATCTATGCAGTAAATCAGAAAGTTTGGCTGAAAATAGCCTCAGTTTATCATCTTGTCCACATAATAATGATCACATTTTCTTTGCCTTTCTTGTGCTCCTCGAACATTTTTTAAATGACAGTTGGATCTTATGATTGGTACCTGATGCTTGTAGTTGTCACTAGAAGATGTATTTTCTTCTTGGGATTCTTGTGGTACCAGATAGATCAGGATGTTTCTGTGCAAACACGATGTCTTACTGTGTGGTTGTCATGCACAAGGTTTATGGGAGTGAGGGGGGAATAACAGTCCCAGGAAGGTTGAAGCAAGGAATATTTTATTGTTAGTCATAGCTGAAAACACTTAATTGAAATTACAGTCAAATCAATAAAAAGTGTTCACAACATTGAAAATAGGCAAGGCGGGAATAAATGGTTATAAATGCCACAGGTGAACAAACTGGACAGAAAGCTGTACTTAATCCATTTATACCAAGACTAAATATTAAAAGTCTGTCCCTGTTTCCAGCTGATGTGCTCTGTGTGCTCTCCTGATGACAACCTGGTTAGGAGCTGTCCTGACAGGCACTGCAGATGGAATTCAGCAGAGGGAATTCCCTCCTGCTGGGGAATAGGGGGTGCAGAGCATCACCTCAGTGAATCTCCTTTCCAGAGTCCTCTGGGTGGTCTGGCCACGCTTAATCCCTCCCTTGCCCAAATGTCTTTAATTTTGATGTATTAAGGAAGTGACACTTAAAATTATGAAACATTATCTCAGTTTCTTGAAAATACAGATGCTGCTGTACTGGCTTGTAGGTTCTTTTGTGTCACTTCTCTACTAATTATTGCTTACACTGAATTTTGCTACCAGATGGACTGACCAGAAAGGGAGTCAAATGCTTTCCAGCTTTACATGAAGCTTGTAGGTGTCATAAGTACAGGGATAATATTTGTCTTTTCTGTTAATGCTTTTCAGTCTTTCTTCAGATTATTTTTCAGGGCATCCTTAATTTTTCTACCTGGGCAGTTGTTAAAAAATCTATGTGTCTATGTTTGAGCAGCTCTGTCAAGGTTGGCTTGACTGATAGGTTTCAGCACCTCCTTCCTCTCTAAGTAAAAGGCATAGAACTCATTAAAAATGTCAGAAAGATTAACTTTTCCCTCATTTCTTTCCTTTAAAGTAGATACACTGGAGAGGCAATGTTGTTATGTGGGTCAGGAAGAACTTAATTTACTGTAAAAGAGAGGTTTTTCAGGGTCTAGTTTCTGCAAGGTGGAGAGAAGGGAGTGCAGCCTGACTAAGGTAATTGAAGTCTTACATTAAAATTCATCAGAAAATTGCCCGACTCTTCATCAGGCTCTCAATAAGTCTTGCGTCTTCCCAGCAGACATCCTTTGAACTGCTTCTGGCTCATTCTGGTCTTTAGGAAACTAATTCCACTTTGTGCTCCTCTGCTGGTCTCTACAGCAGCAAGGAAAGCTGCTGCAGGCAAGGGAGTAGAAAACTTCATGCAAAATGTGTCCTCCTTGGGGTACTGATCTCAAATGCCTGATAGCTTCAGATGGAACAGGTGCAAGAAGAAACAACTGATCCAAGAGCTTTCAGCAGCTCTCACCTGCTTTTTGTTTCTCTTTGATCAAAATACTAATAGCAGAGGAGGCTGAGAAGGGAAACTAGAAAGAAAACGTACCAAGAGACTTTTGTGGACTGACAAGTCTATGAAATGTGTTAAGAGCTGGGATCCAGCCAGTGAAGCACCAGACTGGACACACGGACTGGCTGTGTGTCCTCCCCTACAGCCATTTTAGTGCTGAGCAGAAAGCAGGCAGAGTCCCTGAAGACAGGTGAGGAAATGACAAATTCTTGTTTAATTACTGTCTTGAAATCACTTGAGGTGGGGCATGAGCCAGTCAGGGGGTGTTGGAGCTTCTTCCTTTTTTGTCCTTCCCCCTCACTAGCAGTGTAGCTGTGTAAGGTGACAGTGATAGACAGAATTCACAATTCTTGGGGCTCAAGCCATTGGTGGCGCTGCTTGGTGTGACAACAGCTCTTCCAAGTGACCCAGCAAAGGAAGAGGCGACTGAAAAACAGTGATAACCTCATGAAAGGTGATTTCATTGTGATTTGTGGCTTTCAGACAACTTCAGGAGAAGACGTCCGTGACTTTGCCAAGGTACTAAAAAACAAATTTCGAACAAAAAGATATTTTGCAAAGCACCCACGAATGGGCTACCTGCCTGTGCAAACTGTCTTGGAGGGAGACAACATGGAAACGTGAGTAGCTCTGAAGTATCTAAACAGCAATTCATTTGGTATTTATATACACTATTTGAGCTCCCCAGCTGGTGCCAACTCCTTTCACTTCCTAAATGCATAAAGCCTCTTTATGTCTTTCATTTCTGTTTACCTTGGCTGGCAGGAAAACACAAGCTGGGCTTCCAGTTGCCATTGCCTTTATCTGCTTTCACCTGTCCTTATACAAGAACTTCAGCTTCACTTAGTAAAAGAAAAATACTCACGATCTTACTGACACTCTTATGAACGTCTAAGTTTGATACTCAATTTGGAGACTAATGATATCTTCATTAAATTTTTATTTGCTTCTAAATGGGTGTCTTTCCTTGGTTTTCTTTTTTTAATTAGGCTACTGTGTCTGCAAGCTTCCCAGATTATTTCTTCTTTTTTCAGCCTATAAATTTAGTCTTATTAAATGGCTTTGAAGTCTTTTATGGGAAAAAAAAGCAATAATGATGCACATGGAGAAATCAATGAGTTAACCCAGTTCCCTTTGGTTTTTTTAAAAGTTTATTCAGTTGTTTAATGGCAATTGCACACAGCTTGTTCTCGTTCTCGTTTTCTTTCTCTTTTTAAATTTTAAATTTCAAATTTTTTCCCTCACTTTTTGGTTGGTTGCTCTTCACAGCCATTCATGTTGGTCTGTTGGATTTCTGCTTTTTAGTTGTTGTGATTCTTTTTTTTTTTTTAACCTTTCTGTAGTTATTTTGCTGCTGAGTTTCTTCTGCCTCTCTCTTCACCACCTCATTTTTTGTCTTGCAGTCCTGTTACTCTGATCAACTTCTGGCCAGTAGATTCTGCGTGAGTACTTTTGCTGAAGTGTGCTGCTGCTGCTACTGCTGCTGCGCTCCCTCACTTTTTTTTTTGTTTCTTTATTTAGTTTTACATATGATCATTTTCTTTCTTTCTTTATGACTGTTTCCTTTGATGCACTCTGAAGGAATGTTTTGATCCCGAAAGAGTACAATGGGATGAATCCTGGAATTTCCAGCAGTCATGGATTGTGTACTGTGTACTCTCTGGAGTGTGTATTTTCATCGAATTAACAGGGATTTTGTGCAGACCTACTAATGCTTATGAAAGTTTGTCTTTTAAAAGCCTGTGTTTCTGAACAAGTGTTGATCCCTCTGAATGTATACCGAATGCTTTTTGAAATACAGAGTTTGAACTTGATGGATTTAATTCAGTTTCAGGAATGACATCGTTTTGTAGATAAAGCTGTAATTTGGTTTTATGTGCAAGTGCGCACACTCGCACACTCAAGTGCCCCCAGTTAATCCGAAGCTCACTGGGTATTTTATTAGTCTTTTAGATACAATCAGATTTGTGAAGGCAGGTTGAAATGGGGAAATGTTCTCTGTATTTTTTCATAAGTAAAAAAAGCAGGGGTTTTCAGCTATGAAATAGATTTTCATTCTTGCACCACTCCTGCACGTGCATTGTCTTACCGTTGTAGTAATAGCCTCAGCATAAACTAAAGATATATATACCTGCCGTTGTGGCATTTGCTACTTCTAGTGTTACATGGTTGATTCTAGAATAATGTTAATTAAGCATTAATTTTAATTTACATATTGATAACTAATGAGAAACTAATAAATAGAATTTTTATATTTCTATATGGTGAAATGTATATGGCTTGCACCTCCATTGAATTTTTTGTAGAATAAACAAGACTGAAATGTATACATTGGAATACTCATTTATAATTTGCCTTTGGAGCACAATCCACTGGGAGGTTGAGAAGTACTCTACCTCTAGGAAATTTAAGCAACAAAGAAGAACATCCAGTACAGCAAACCTTATATAGCTGAGGATTCACCCACAGAAAAGGCCAAAAGGCTGGAGCCAGACTGAAATAGATTGGCTTTGAGCTTCAGTATGCACTTTAGCTTTAAATGCAACTGGGGATCTGTATTTCTTAACCTTTAAAACAATTGCAAAGTTAAAAGTAACATTTAGAGAAAGCTTGGATCATATGGAAATAACACTGCTATGTCTGACATAACATGAAACTAAACTGTCATAACATGTTTAATTCTAGCTACTTACAGTGATAACCTCATGGTATGACTACACCAGTGACTTCACATCACAGGTTTGGTGGTGTGCACTACAGGGAGTTTAACTCCTCTGTGATACCTAAGAAAACTTGAGAGAAGTGCTGAAAAGCAGGATTTGTATAGAGGTTGCACCTTTTGTCGGACCAACTCAGATATCTTCCAGAGCACAGTCCTTTCGTCTGGTGTGACAAGAAAGCAGAAAAATAAGAGACAAATAGTGGCTGGAAAGAATTGCTCTTTATTTTGTTCTGCTAACTTTGTTCCTTTCCTTTGTGCCATAGCACTTGGCTTACAGCTCAAGTTACTAAGCTACCCAAGTTTAAAGCTGTTTCTTGGTTACAGGGCTGTCTCCAGCTTCAGCAATCAAACCAGTTATCATAAAACTTTCCTCTGATTTCTACACTTGTGCCTTTTTCTGGTGCTCTCGTGCCAGCTTTGTGGTTATCTTTGAAGCACTTCAGAACAGCACCACCTGGCAGCAGTCAGCAATGCTAGTGCTATGCTATCCTGACATCAACATGTAGTATATATGGAACTGTTTATAAATAGATAGTTTGGGGTTTTTGTTGGAATTTAGTGGTTCTGACTGCTTATTATCCAGTATTTTGTACAGATGCTCTGCTTTCCAGGCATTTCCAGACAGCTCACAAGTTGTGAGAATTTGGGTCTTTTTACTCAAAGAGTGATTGTCAGTGGTATAAATACATTTTACTTGATTCTGCACTTTCAAGAAGCAGTAATTAAAATGCTGATCAGCAAAGAAAAGTGCCCTCATCCTGCCAGCCAGATCTCCGGGGGTGCAGGGGATTGCAGGAGGTGGTATTTGCTACTTGGTCACCACTTGACTTGACTAGAATTCCCACACTGTTCCTGCAGAGCCCAGCTTGAGCAATGCAGCTGTGGAGCCCTTGTAAAAGGGATGGTTATCTTGGCTAAATATTGGCTGTGTCACTCAACCTTCTTGCTGACTGTTGGAGCTGATTAGGTGTGCTGGGTGTGTGTGCTCAGAGAGGAAGGACTCTGAGCTCTAGTGCAGGTGGTCACTAAGAGCATGTACAGTTCAGCACAGTTGTTCTCAAGCTTGCTCAGATACTGGCAAAACTTTACCTCTGAGCAGCTGAATTCAACACAAAGCAGTGCTTCTCTAATAGGTTTGCTTTCTTGAGCAAACTTTTAAGAAGCTGTTTGAGGTAGATCTCCATTGCGGTATGTTTTGAAGTGGAGAGAAATCTGGAAATGTAGCCTCACCCCCTGCCTGCAGCTGGCAGAGAGAATAAGCTTCAACAAGTTACACAACACTGGGTTGTCTTTAAAAAAAAAATTTAAAAAAAAAATATATATCATAACTTGGTCACTTCTGAAGTTGAAGCGTAGTTTCAAGGCAGCAACAATGTGTTCATACAGTCAAACCTGTCTTTTTGTCTTGCACTACTGCCAAAAGAGACATCTCTTCATTGTCCAGTAGGTCCCAAACAAGTGCTGTCCATTCCTTCACAATGCTACAAATACATGTGCAATACCAGTGTGAGAGGGACTAAGAGGATGATCCAACTCAAAACTATAACTACTTTTAAGACAGATTTCCTAGTCTATGCACAGTGTTAGCAGCAACATTTGTATATATGTTGAAAATAAAACCTTTCATTGATGGTACCAATTTAGACCAGCTTAATATCTGCCATATGACAAACAAAAAATTTAAAATACATCAATTTATGAGAAAATCACTGTTATCTTGCTCCATAATCCACTGCTCTAAAGAAATTGCATCCTTTCTCCCTCCCTTCCCTTCAGTGTACATGTTCCTACACAAAATAGGATATCCAGCTGCAGAGAAGCCATTGGCAAATCTCTGCTGCACTGAGGAACTCTGTGAACTGAGTATTTATCCTCTGGTGTGCTGCAGTAATGTTTGAACATGTGGTGGCTAAAAGCACAGTTGGAGGCCAAAGCACATTTCAGGCAAAATGAGATTTGTGATACTTGGCCTGTGATGTCTTGAAGAGGAAAAGCTTTGCTGTCCTGTGAGAAGAGACATTAATGATGGTGAATTTTGTGTATCCAGCATACGGCTCTATGAATTCAGGAACCTAAACTAGAGCGCTTCTCAGGCCGATTAGAAACCTGGAGCTGACCAGTCTAGATTTATGGCAAACTCCTAACATGGGAGCATTACAAAACAGAAGATTATTACAGTTTTGGTTTATAACCAGCAACTACAAAACTCACCTGCTTATGCAATGCAGTTGCCACTGTTGGGCAGCCCCAGCCTGAATCACAGTTTCCAACAGTTTAAAGTGGTGTGAAACTCCTTCCTCAGTCTGGAGTTCCAGAAGGACAGTCAGCAGAGATGGAATAAAGAGCAGTTGAAATTTAGCTAAAATATGAAAATTGCCATACAGTTTGTGAAACTGCATCATTTTTTGTTATTTCAGCACATCCTGATAAGTGTAAATGGGCAAAATCCCACATGGGAGCAAAGAGTGCTCTCTGAACTGCATAGGCAACATAATTTAATGTTGACGTTTTCCAGAGTTGAGGCTGTAAGAATCAATGCTCTAATTGATGAGAAAAGTCCCATGAGTTGTTTTTGTGCACAAAAAAAGTGAAGAGGACCTCATACCATCAGATTTGTCAGGCAGAAAACCCAAAATAATTGACAGTGTTCCTCTGTATCTACAGTTGATAGATCAGTGATAACACACTGATCTACAGTTCAGATGGCAACTGGAAAGACACTAGGCAAAATCATCAGTGCCTGCAGTGTGTTATTAAAGACTCATTTCAGACATTGTGTGTTTGTTGTATTTACCTCTAGCTTCTCGTGGAGTAATCTTTAAAGGCTCTTTTAAGTGTGATGTGCTGGAAGCAGGCATTGGAGCAGGGTGGGAGGTAGAGGAGAGGTTCCCAGCAAGACTCTGGCAGCCAGTGCAGGGCTGCATGTGAAGCAGAACTGCCAATGAAGGCAGCAGCTTGTGAAGGGTAAAGCAGGGCAAAAGCTCTTCTATAAATCCCTTGGAAAAGGCTTCTGCAGGAGTTGGTGTGAAGAAGAGTCGTGACAGCAGACGGATTGCAAAATGGTGAAAATCCCTGGTGTGGTACCACAGAACATTGCACCGATGGCTTGAGGAGGCACACGCAGTGCCTGGAGTTAAAAACTTGCTGTTTGTCAAACGTAGCATAAGGCATAGAGATGTGAGGGTATAGGCATGGCTAAGTGTCTTTTTACTTTTAAAGGGGTATTGTTTGTGATTAATCAGTGTTTTCTGCCTTATAGGCCTGCCTCGTCCCCTCAGCTCTCACACGATGATACTCATTCACGCATTGAACATTATGCTAGCAGGTATGAGACCAGCTGGATGTTAGGCAGATCTTTCTATAAAAAATAATTAAAAGAAAAAAAAAACCCAAGGGCTAGCAGCTACCTGAGCACTTCTTAAAGAAACCCAGAATTTGGGGTTTTGCTTTCCAGACTCTGGGATGCAGAGCATTGTCTTTGGTTGCTACTAACCAGCCTGTCCTAACCTGCATGCCAGAGCACTTGTGTGGTCAGAAGTGGCCTTTAGGTTCTGTGGGTTCATCATTAAGATGGGCACTCAGTTACTGACTTTTTAATAGGAACTGTAGTGAGAGGACAAAGGGTAATGTTTTAAACTGAAAGAGGGTAGATTCAGACTGGATACAAGGAAGAAACTTTTACAGTGAGGATAGTGAGGCACTGGAGCAGGTTCCCCAGAGAGGTGGTGGATGCCCCACCCCTGGAAACATTCAGGGTGAGATTGGATGGGGCTCTGAGCCCTCTGGTCTAGTTGAAGATGTCCCTGCTCATTGCAGGGGGGTTGGACTAGATGACCTTTAAAAGTCCCTTCCAACCCAAACCGTTCTATGATTCTGCGTAGGGTTTTGTTTCTAATAAGGACCCTGGTGTAATTGAACAAATGAGAATAGCAAAAACCTCCAAAGTCTTATATGAATCTCAAGTGTCGTTATAACATTAAGTAATTCATCTCATGAAATACCACAAACAGGATTTTTCCTTGATTTGGAGGATTAAAGTGGTGTTATATCGCTGCTTTAGTTCACTTCTCTGCTTTCATACTGCTCTTAAGAATCAAAAAGTGGGTCAATTGTGCAAATACGAAAGCGTTTTTCCAGCAAGCAAGTAAATTTGCAAGGATTGAGGTAATGAAAAATGGTTATTCCAGCCTCCTCTTTCTCTCCCCCGATATCACTTAATCAGGAGAGGTGTTTCTGAATTATCCAGGACGATTAGGAGGGGCTGAGTGTGAAAACCAATGAGAAATGACTGATCATTAGTTCTGATGATGATATTGCCAGGTACAAAGCAATTTGTGTAATCCCCTGGCATCTTAAGGGTTTTCTTTGATTGTGGAATTAATTAATCAAGAGGAGTGGAATATAAACTTAGATGTGAGTTTAGCCAGGTCACTGTAACAAACAAACAATCCTTTGCGATAGCTTATTGCAAAACTTTTTGGTAATCAACAGTGAGTGTAAATTAATTTGAGTTTCAAATTCATCAAAAACATCACGCTCTTTAATTCTTTCCAGAATGTTAGAGCAGATGAAGTTTCTGGAAAACATAATTGGTTTTAATCAGTCTTGTTTATTTTTCCACAGGCTAGCAGAAATGGAGAACACCAATGGTTCTTATCTAAATGACAGTATTTCACCCAATGAGAGCATGTAAGTAGGCTGTTTTACTGTTTCTGACATGTATTTTCGTGGGAAGGTTATTAACTTGTAATGAAATTTTGTAGTGCTGAATTTGCATGGCCAGGTACCACATTATTGAACCATCTGGTTCAATTTAATGATGAACTCACGTCCCTTCAATTTGTATCATAGGGCCTAGATTTATGGCTTATAGCTTAATACCAAATTTATACAACAAATGATTGATACCTTCAAAATTAAAATGACTAATTTCTTTCAAGAAATTATAGATTTATTCAGCAAATAGTTTCCATATTACTAGGAAAATATACTTGTCATCTGATGTTTTCTAAGGACAAAGACAAAAGGAAAACTCTTCTATCTGTACTACAAGGTTAGTCATGGTTAAATTGCTGTAAGCTAGAAAATGTTGGTGTGGGCAAAGTGTCATTCCAAACATTACTGAAGCTAAACAGAAATCTTTGGTCTACAAATACTTGAAATGCACTGCAAGTGTAAGCCAGGAGGGACTCGTCCTCACCATGAAATATTAGAAGTAGTAAACTTTACAGTTGGACAGATCTCTGACAAGCATTCATTGTACTAGTTCAAATGAAAAGTCATAAGTAGAAGTTTTAAATTTTTAAAAATTTAATGTCACACTAAGACCTTTTTGTGGTTTTCTGACATGGTATTATATTCCTCCCCTGATGATATTCTTGATCTTGTTTATTCTTGGAATGAAAGGACATAGAACTAGGAAGCTAACTATAATGAATGTTTCTGAAGACAGGATAGAAGCACCAAAGTCATTGACACGTTTGAAAATTCAGACAGAAGCTAAATTTGTAGCATTCCCTTAAAGCACAGTACTCTGGGAAGTTTTCATTCACTTAATCTGAGATTCCAAATCAGCATTTAAAGAGGTTGATTCTGAATCTGTGAGATGTTCTTGGATAGTGATAAAGCTGTTTCATTGTTCAAAATAGTTTCTCTTTTGACTTGGTAGGATTGTTGCCTGCCAGTTTTGAAAGAAAATCCCCTGTACAACCAATACATTGTTCTAATACATTGGTCAAAAAGGGGAAAGTTAAAATGACACCTCAAAACTGGTATATATGTAATGTCAGTATAGCTTCACGCAGTTGATGAAAATTGTTTACAAGTTGTATGTTAATTTTGCATTGTTATGAATAGTAGTAATGCTATAATAGATGGAATTTTGTGTTGTCCACTGAAATATTTCAGTGTCCTTCTCACACAAATCTTGTGTATGCAGTATCTCTTGTATTGCACTTTGGTCTTACTGCTGAGTTCATTCTTTGATTAATTAGAAGTTGTATTAGTATGATTCAGTTAACAAGTTAACCAATGACTAAAGTTTGTTACTCAGTTTGTACTATTAAAATGAGAACAAACCTGTACATTCTGAATTTTGGAATAAATACTATCCAGGTAGATACAAATTGCAGCAAAATTAAAGCTTACCATGAATTTACAACTGTAATACTCTCAGTTTTGTATGTCAGATTATGCTTAAGTATTATTTATTGCCATTCTTACATGGTTTACATTATTGGGCTAATAAGGGCAGGAAGAGTGATAGATGGAGACAAGGAAGGTGGGAAATAAAAACATAGCATATATATATATATACACAATATATATAAAAACCACAAAACATTTCCTTATGTAGTGTCACTGCAATTATGTATAAAAGATATGTGCAGGCTGTGTGAAAATCACAGAAAAAGAGTATGCTTGTAAAGTGACATATTGCAGTAGTTATGCCACTTGTTCACTGTTAATTCAGTTAAGATCCCTAAGAATATTTATAAATGCAAAGCAATGGTTTTAAGGAAATCACAGTTGAAGTGTTTCATGAAAAGTGTAAATTTAGGAACTGGCAAGCATTTCCTTCTGTGAAAAATTAATACTTCTCTTTTATGAACTCATGTTAATGTGCTCTATATTGCTTTGGCACTCCTGCAGTCATAAAATGGCATCATTAACATTTTCAGGAACAAATGGAAACAAGGAAAATTATAATTTTTGAACAATAACAGCTGTTCAAAATGCCTGTTAAATTCTGGTCTAAAAACATAACAGAAAAAAAAACTAGACTGAGTTATTTTGTTAGACAAAATTTCCAACAGCAGTGTCATTTTTAATGTCCCTATCTTGTAGTGTTAAGGGAAACCTTTCATGGTTTCCCACAGTTAATGCTAGTGCTAGTTGCATAGCTTAGGGCCTGGATGCATCTCCTTAGCACCTAAACCACACCTAAAACAATCCATGTAATTCTAGGAAGTGATCAGGGCCTTCAGAACTGGATTTATTTTTCTCTTCCAGAGGTATTTCTGTTTCAAATACCAGACAGCGTCAGGGGCAATAGAAATAAAGAAAAAGATCATACATGTTAACCCAAATATATTTGTATTCTGACAGTGTACATCACTTTTAATTTTAAAAAGAAACCCACCTGAGTGAAAAATAGCATATTTTTTAGATGAGTCCAATACTTTTTTTTGTTTACCTCATTTACAATTTTATAGAGAAAAAAAGATAAATACAGCACACATTTATTACGGAAGGAGGGTTTGTAGGTACAAAAATAAATGCATTGCCTTTGCTTGAATGACCCTTTTATGATACAGATCAAGCAGCAGAGGTTAGCTTTCTTTTTCAAGCAAATTCCTAATTGAAGTTAGGCAGAAGAGGAAAGCTGAAGTTGTCAGCTGTTGCAAACTTGGTTTTAAGTATCTGAGAAGCAGAGGAGGAGAGAGGTGGACTCTGCAGAGAAGGAAAATTGCCAGAGACTAAGTGAAACAAGTCAGCAGATTTTGCTTTAAGGTACATTGCTCTGCTATTGGTTACAAAGAGTTCAGCAAATCTCTTTGTAAGAAATGAAAGACTGGGAGTGAATCATCTCCTCATATTCACTGTGAAGTTAAAAAGAAGGAAGGGAACAGCGTGTTTTATCCTTTCTTTCTTTTCCAGCGATGATGAACACTTGTTAATCCAGCACTACTGCCAAAGTCTGAATCAGGAGTCCCCACTGAGCCAGCCCCGAAGCCCTGCCCAGATCCTGATTTCTCTGGAGAGTGAGGAGAGAGGGGAACTGGAGAGAATCCTCGCAGACCTGGAGGAGGAAAACAGGTGGGTTACACCACCAGATGCTGCATTTAAAGTACAATATCTGTGAAATAATTACACTGGAATTCAGTTTGATAGTATTTGTAGGGATAAAATTAGTTATAAATTTGCATTTTCTCCCAACAAAGAAGTACTTTCAAAGTCAGTAAAAGTTGGGTTCTCCTTTCCATTTGTTTGGTGTTGCTTGTTGCCATTTCTTTAGTCTTTCAATACCAAGTATAATTTGCTTCTAATTGTAAATTTAATTGAAGTTATCTTCATTAATCACCATAAAAACCCCCAAATGGATATTTGAGGCATCACAACACTGCAGTCCTCTTTCTACAGTAGATTTGTAATTGCAACTGCGAACTACCAAAATCAGATTATAAGATAGAAATCATTTAATTCTACAAAAAAACATGGGCTTTTTTGGCTTCTACTATCTTGAGCTTTTATAGTACAGTCTAGAGGCATTTTCTTGCTCTTTTTTTCTTGCTTCTTTAAGAGCTAGGTACTTCTGTTTACACTGAGGGTTTAATGCAGTAATCATTTACCTCAGGCATGTCAAGGAAATAATGCAAGAGTTGGCAGTGTCATAGATCTTCTCTCCATGTATAAGTCTCCTTTGGATGGTACTAATCAATTACAGTGGATCCATCACTTCTTATCAGGAGGATTTGGGAAAATGTGGAGGATCCGTAGGCATCAAGGATGAGGAAAGTGTTCCCCACAGAAGGCTGTAGTAAACAAACCTCTTGCTCACTGAACAGCAGTGAGGTTTTGTTTGAACCAAACCACAAACTTCCTACTGCATAGCACATAAAGCCCAAGTGGAGGAAAATACGCATTTTGACGTATCTGGTAACCAGTAATAAGTTATCTTAGTTTTCTGGAGATGAGTGCTGTTTTTTAAACAGCGTTGTGTAGTGAATCATGGAAGAAGAAAAAACATCATAATGCTTTTCTGTCTGTATACCAAATAAGCTGCCTACCCGAAAGGAGGATGACTTCTAAAGCATCCTAGATTAGAAAGGTAGCATATGAAAACTAGTGTAACATGGAGGTAGATAGCTAAACAGGCTAAAAAGTCCTTTTCAGGGTGCCTTGAATTTTAGCTTTATTTAATATAGCAACTTCTGATGATAAGTAACATGGTAAAAGATCTCTGACAGGAATTACACCTTAAAAATACCTGGTTTGAAGTTTGTCAGTCCTGGATTAAAGAAGAGCTGTAGACTGTAAGTTTGGTAGACTGTTAGTCTGTTTTCTCATTTGTACTACTGGAGGCACAGTTATGGAGGTGATGCCACCACAGGCAACCTCACCTTTATGGATACTTCAGTTCTCAATACAGCAGGAACAAAGAGCTCTGTTTCTGTGGGAGAGTGGAGGTCACACTGCTGTGATTTTCATTGATTATGACAAAATCATTACTTCTGTCTCTGCAAACTGCTATAAATAACTTGTACTTAAAAAGTAAGGTAGCTGCTGAAAAGCAAACAAGTTCTTCTTGTCCTGATAGCTTGTTACAGGCAGATATCTGTGATTTTATGGGTTAAACACTAGTCCCTGTTCAGAAAAATAAGCTATTCAGACAGGGTCAGTCAGGAACCATTCATGTAACTTACTTACATTTAAAAAGACCAGTCTTGTCCCTTTAGATTTCTATTTTCTAGTCATTCTCCTCCTTTGAGTTTGTGCAAACCATTTTTGGTAGTTGCCAAAGGCTTTTGATAATGAAGATTTAGCTCTCTGCTGTATCTTGCACGGTTGTACAGTAAGAGTCAGCACATGCAGTCACTTCTCAGCAGCTCCTGGGAAAGCTGCATCAAGTACCAACAAGAAGCAGTACTGTGGTATTCAGAGCACTTCATTGTCATTTCTCTTTTTCTTTCACTCTCCACACTTTCCTGCTTTTCGAAAAAGCCCTTCTCTGTTTTGCTTCATCTCTTTTGAGCTGCTTATTGAATTCTGACCTCCATTTGGGTTTCAGCTGCAGTTTCTCGTCTCCAAATATTTCCATCTTGACTTGTTACTTAAATGAAAAAGACTCTTTGAAATTGTAATTCTGAGGTTTTTCTTTTGGACAGTTTAAAAGGTTCTGTTGCCTATTTTGAGTTCTTCTGAAATGCATTATCTGACTTATAAACTAACCTAGCTGTGACATGGTTCTGACTGGGGTTTTTATCAGTTCCAAGGACCTTTTGTTAGACATTCATTATTTATCTGCTAGCATTTTAAGACCTTGGTGCTTCTGTAGCTTGTAAGTATGACTTCCTTAAATAATTTATGCCTAAGATTTGACTGCTAAATAATTTACATTTGTTAAAATGTGAGCATTTTAGAGAATATTTTCAGTTGCTGAAAATGTTTCATTTGAGTTTTAGGCCTTCAGGCTTATGCTGAGTTTTGCATCACAGCATGTTGTGATAAGAGCGTTTCTTGTGTATTCAATAGACCAAAGGTAATCTTGTTGTGGAAGGCATTATTATTATATTGCAATATAAAAGAAAAATCTAATTATAAAGCCCTCTCAAGAGGTTAAGTGGTAGAGTAGGTGCTACTGACTAGGATGTACTGCACTAGCATTAAAAAGAAAGCATGTGGTTCTGTAGTGACAGAGACTCAGAACTTTTTGCAAAGAATTAAAATACTTTCCTGCTATTCTAATGACTAAAGTGACTGTTTCCTAATATTTTAGTTGAATCAAGGTCACTGACATACTTCTCTAAGAGAGAGAGTTCTCTTATGTTCTCTTTTCCTCCCAGCTCCTAGCTGTCTTATAACAAGAACTAAGTAAATGAGATCTCCAGTCGGAGCTATTTGCCTTTCCTTTGCTTTCCTGACTTGCACTGGGAACACAGTGGGCTGTGTGCCACTAGAGCAGCACTAACATCCCAGGTCTCAAAGCTGCCCTGTTTCGGTGTAGCTTTGGAGTTCCTTCAAATCTGAAGACTGATGAATGGTCTCCTCAAAGTTCCTTCTGTATAGTTGCCAATAGCAAGAAAGTGATGCATTTCTAAACATGCTGTGGCTCCTTTTGGTATTTGTTTTGGCATTGAAGAAGGGGAACTAGATCTTCTGAGTGGGAAGCATCATGAGTAAACATTGTCATCTTAGAGAGGGACAGTGGTAGGTGGTTCAGTTGCCAGCTTTGTCTGTTTCCTCAGACCACTGATTTTCTGTAGGGAGATGAGAAATAACATGAATTCACAAATTCTCAATTGCCTCTGAGAGGACTACTCAGCAGGTGGGGTCCACTAGGATTTCTGCCACTAGGCAATTAGTGCTGCCAGTGATAGATGTGATTAATAATTCATGAGCGCTTTACTACTCAGCTCTTTACAGTTGCATAAATCAAGGTTACACTGCATGCTTCCTCTGTTATTTTTGTTCATGAATGCCTCAAAGAGTTGCAGGCATTGTAAATGGAATATGTGTGTTGAGTTTTCTTAATATTCTCTTACTGGAGAAGGGATCATTTTCGCAGTGATCAGGAGATGCAGCGGCACTGTGTGTTTGTCACAGCCAGATGTAGAAGTCACCCAGCCTGAGCTATAGTGGAGGGAAACTGAGTTTCCAAGTACTGCCCGTGCTTGCACAGTTGCATTCATTTAGAGAGGATTATGTTTTTATCTCCCCTCTCTCTTATGTCCCATTTCATGCTGAAAGTGTCAGAGGGTGTCTTTCCTCCAGGCACTGAGGGCTGTGGGCAGTGCTTTGGGTGCCTCGCTCACAGCAGCAGTCCTTTTTCACCACACAGCTTAAAACCGTTCAGAGGTGGGAATAAAAGCTAATTGTTCTCCCTTGGGATTTTCTTACATCAGGTTCCAAATTATTTCCTTCTTTTATTAATTTCCAGCTTTTTTCCCCTTTCTTAATACACATCATCACTGCTGTATGTTTAGATCCCAGTTATTACGATATTATTGACTGACTGCACTCTGCATCACTCCTGTGGCTCTGAAGCTATGATGCATCTCAGTTCTCTGGACTGAGCACTGTGCAGCTGGACTGAAAAGGTGCAGCTGGAAAACTCACTGATACAGGTGCACTGGGCAAGCCCACAAGCATTCTTCAAAATGACATTCCTTTGTTGCAGCAATATTACAGCATTTAATTACAGAACTTCCAAATTCAGACATACCTCTGCTTGGATAATGTGCAGTATCCCTTACATTGCTCTTTTTTTTTCTGTAAGCTTTCAGAAAGATTTTTAAACTACTTTTTATCAGACAGGAGGGCATTTTTATCTGAATGACTCCCTGGTCCTTACTTGTATTTCAATACCACAGTTGCTGGAAGGACTTCTCTATATTGATAGAGGCGATAATGGCAGATTTCTTTGTAACAAGGTATCTGATCATGTTGTAAATATGACCAAGTGCATTTATGTAGTTGCCCTTAGGGTGATGTTTTATCTTTTGCTTTACAGCACTTCAAACTTTTGAGACTGCTATTTGTAGACTATTGCCTGTATCATACATCTGGGAAATTCCTCATGGGATAGTGATAGCCACTACCTACAGGCTTTGTGAAAAACAAGCTTAATGATCAATCCTATATAAGCTTTAGTCAGCAATAAGACTGTGTCTGATACTCTTGTCATGTTTATTCCTATTCCCTTTTGTATTTTTACTAATTTTTCACCAGTTTGTTCAGCGAGAAGTATCAGAAGACATTTAGTCATGCAGAAGGCATAATTTATATGACTATATCTATATCCAGTACAGATAGCCCTTCTTTTTTTTTCAAGATAATTTTCATGGACTCATTAAAAAAATACCCTCATTTGAACAAACCCTCTTCATACTGTGGGTTTTAAAGAAGGAAATCTTGAATTTTTGAACAACCTGAAGTTAAGAACTATCATCCCCTTTTTTTAATCTTTTAAAACTTCTGCAGGGAAGGGATTTTGTAGGTCAGACATCCCTTAGGGATGTTGTGGGGGATGCCGCAGTCCCAGGTTAGGACTTGTCCATTATGCAGCTGCTGAAGAGCACGGTGACCTCTGAAGAACAGTCAGTAGCCTGTCTTTGTCCTTGGCATTGCCTTCTCTCCCATGTGAATTGATGCATACTGCTTTAGTTCTTTTCCTGAAGTTCTTTACCTTTAGAAGTGCTTCAGAGCTTAATGAAGTTTACTGGGAGGTTTCTGAGGTGCTATTAAGCTTCCAGACCAAACTGTCAGTGTGTATTGTGGTTTGCAGGCAGAAGTGGCAAAAGGTGCCTGTTCTCACAACCTCAAATAAGAGCGAGTTGGTAAAATTAAAATCTGGGTCACTGCTTGTGATGAGTAAGCAGTTACCAGAGCATTGAGCTGCTTTCCCCCCCTCTGGGAAACAGTAGAGGAACATCACAGCAACAGAATCCCAGTGCAGTTTGTTAAGCCTCCCTTGCTTATGAAGTTTCTGCTACAAGTTACTATTTTTGCGGCTTTGGACTGTGTTATCCCTGACAAGGTTTCCGTTTCTTACCTTCTATGTTCTTCCTGCTTGTTAGATTTTTTTTTGTATGTGTACCACTGTAGATCATATTAATCTATGGAGTGTTTTACTGGAGGAAAAATGGGATCTTTACAGAATAAAAGAAAAAGCTTAGCAGTGCCATAAAGTTACAGTAGACTGCAGCACTCCCGGCAGTACCTTTCAAATGAAGATGGAAATTATAGCCCAAAAAGTTAGTGCAGTTTGATTTAAGTGGCTGGCTCTCTAATTTGTCTCTTTCTCATCTTAAGTTGATAATTTTAGCCCTAGGCTGGAAATGCAGTTGCAGATATGAAGAGAGGAGAGTGATGTGACCTGACTGACGACAGCAGAGTTCTGTGTTTTCTGCTCTGGCTTTTTGTGTGGCTGCCTCTCTGAGCTTTCTCATTTGTAAAACAGATAGGCTGGCCAGGTGGCACCCACTTTGGTTAGTGTTTGTGAATTGCTTTGATCACTCAAAGTCCTCTTCTAGCACTAATTACTCCTCGGGTGTAGTCATGCGTGAAAGTGAATGGGGGCAGTCCGACTTCTGCTCGGAAGGATAAAGCGCAGGAAGCTGAGGGAAGGCTGAGCCCAGGACAGACCGTACCCGGGCTGCTGGAGGGTGTCTGGAGTCCAGCCAGCCTTCTGGTGCTGCAGAGAGAGCCTTTAGGCAATGTTTCATCACAGGTCTGTACAATACCAGATCCATGCGGATCTGCAAGGTGTAAGCCCACGTGTGTGGATTCAGCAGAAGGAAAGGCAGGTGGTGCAGGTGAGCCTCTGCCCCCGGGATTTAATCACATCACACCACGCGAGAGGAGGTGCCTTGTGATCCTCTGCACTGCCTGTTTGGCTTCATAAAGCTTTTGCCTCCTTATCACTTCCCAACAGAAACCTGCAAGCAGAGTATGACCGTCTGAAGCAGCAGCATGACCACAAAGGACTGTCTCCACTGCCGTCCCCGCCGGAGATGATGCCGGTCTCTCCGCAAAGCCCCCGGGATGCTGAGCTCATTGCAGAAGCCAAGCTGCTTCGCCAGCACAAGGGCCGCCTGGAAGCCAGGATGCAGATCCTGGAGGATCACAACAAACAGCTGGAATCACAGCTGCACAGGCTGAGGCAGCTGCTGGAGCAGGTGAGTCCTCAGGCATTTCTTCTAGGTCTCTGTAGACCTTCACGTTCTCCAAATGTGAAGCATTATCAGTAACAACATCCCAAGAAATCATATATGTATGGGCTAGTCAGAGAAAAATATTAAATTGTTGAAAGTGAGAATGTGAAATGGGGTTTCAGTGTTCTTATTTAGTCTTCTTCCTTGTTTTATTCAGAATTCAAATCCATTGGTCTCATGGATATATTTACTTTAAAAAATTGTATGTATTCATGGAATAAATAAAAATTACAGAGATATGAAGTAGTGAGCTGTTAATAACAACCTCTTCTTTTTTTTCAATTTTCAGCCACAGGCAGATGCCAAGGTGAATGGTACAACACTATCATCTCCTTCTACCTCTTTGCAGAGGTCAGGCAGCAGTCAGCCAATGCTTCTTCGTGTAGTTGGCAGCCAGACTTCAGAAACCATGGGTAAGATAACAAAGTTCAGATTGTCATAAAAATAATTATAGTCCCATTTTCCAGGAAAAAAATCCTTAAACACAGAAAATAGGCTTCTGTTTGGTTCAAATGAGAATGAAGTAGACATTTGCAATGGTCTTCGATGTCATCTGGCTATTTACATGTTCATTATGATTCACGCTTTTGCTTTTGATCATGATGCACACAGTAGCTTGGATATTTTGACATTAAACGCAAAGCTTATCCAGGGCTTGACTTCTGAAAACAAATATCACTGAAAAGCTAACTATTTTATTCAAACTGACTTTCTGATATTAAGCATGACTGATTTAAATGTACATAGCATTAATTATGGCTGGGAGACTAAATGTATTATTAGTCATCTCTGTGTTAACTGATGTGATCTTATTTTTAATTTGTTGTGGCTCAATCAGTAGGATTGAACTGTCACTTACAGGCAATGCTCATCTAGTGTCTTTTCTAAATATCACATCAGATGTGATAATGAACATCAAATGAGTTGTGGAGTAAGGTTAAGTAATAACATGCTGTAGCTAGAGGCTGGAATTATTATTTTGGTGATTTTAGTAACTGCTCTGTAGCATTTTCCTGATTTCTTATCTGTTACATAATTAGGAAGTATTTATTACCAAGCAGTAAGGATTTTTTTTGCTAGTAAAAAAAGCAATCAATCGTTGCATCATCTTTAATCAAATGCACTTATATTACTTCAACAAGATAATGTTTCAAGTGTGATGATAATATTCAGTTTCATACACAGAAATTTATTTAATGTATATTAGAGAGAATCTTAAGTGAGAGCTTTGCTTTTAACTGATGTTAGTGAAAGTGTCAATGGCAGTGAGACATTGAATGGGAGGGGACATTCTGCTGTGTCTCAAGAGCTGTTGTGGTGGAAAATGCAGCTTTTTGGGGGATTTTTCTTCTATTCCAAGTGCAAGCAATAATGTCAGCCTGTGCCAGTATCAAACAAGGTGGGTTCTATATGCCCTGCAACGAAAAATGTGAAATAAATTGTACCTTTAGGAGTGCTTAAGTGAAATCCTGGGGGTGAGAGGGCAATCACAGGTAACAGCAATTTCATTTGGACTTTTCGTTAGTCGTATTACCAATGAGGAAACATTTTGCTATGTATGGCATACACAAAGAGACAAAATATATCAGTGGAGTAATTTGCATCATCTTTCTGAAGAAATGTCATGAATTTCATCACATAAAATATGTTAATTAAAATACACAGGAAAAGATAGGAAGGAAGTGGTTCCCAGACATCTTATTAGAAGTCTTATAGTTTGTAGTTTCTTATGTCATCCTATATTAGGACAAAGTACAATAATGTATTTATTTTCATTTGACTCAATATAAAATTGTTCCCATTTAACTTGTAAGACTGGAATTAATTAATTAACATGACAGAGTCCTATAAAGTGCTAAAACTTTTTGAAGCAAATATTTAGACATGACTTAATTTGATTTGATTTGTTCGATGGAGCCAATATGTGGAAGGACAGTGAGATGTTGAGCCATTATCAGTATGATTATATTGAGACTCAGCAAAGCCACACTGTTGGCAATGTGGAGTGGAGCTTGTAAAAAGAATTACTAACCGAGCTAAGAAACCGCAGCTAATTCAGAGCCTTCACACCAGAAGGCTTTGCTTGCTAGTCTGAGAGTTTTCTGAAGCCCAGCTTAAAATACTCTTGAATTTTGCAGGGAAGCAGAGGAGTGATGTAAATAATGCCCCCAATGCAGAAAGCATGTCCCTGAAAATGAGGGACCGTCCTTTCTGAGAAAATACTGAGCATCTCTAGGTCTCTTAGGTTATGAGGTAGTGTAGTGGTAGATTTTATACGTTTTTCTATTCAAAATTAGATGTTAGTTGTTTTTTTTTCTCTGAATGTAGACCCTTTGCACTTCTCCCTCTCCGCTTTCCCAGGAAGAGATGACTGTGAAAGGTTTTCCACCAGCAGTGTTGTCCATTTGGTAGAAGCAGTGACCCACTCAAATCCTAATTTACAAATAGAAGAGCTTATTCCTGAAATACACCTGGGCAAGTGGAAAGGTTTTTCTGCTCTTTTTATAGAATCCTAATGGGAAAGTCCTTGTCTTTGGTCTTTCTCTCCCAGCAATGTTGCAACAGAGGAGGTTTTCTGAGGCCTGTGAAGTTCAGCTGTTGCTGAACTTCATTCAGCTACCACCAGAATATTTGACACTCACCCAGCTCTAAGCCTTTTGTAGGAACACAAATGGGGAAGGCTGTTTTGGGTAAAGAGAGGAGGTTGGGGTCTGAAAGTATCTTTACTTTTGTCAGGTTGCTTGGCTGATGTCTTATTTTGTCATTTACAAGGAAATGCTCAAGAAAGTCATCCAAATGAGGAAAATATAAAAACAATGCATTTTAAAGAAAAGATACAGCATTTTTGAGGGTCAGCACAGTTTGGTTTGTGTCAGCACGTATGAGGACATTTGGAAATCAGTACCTATCCTCAGTTATCCTTGACCAGGACAGCAGAACCACTGCCCTCTTCTGCTCTTGAGGGCCAGGAGGCTTTCTGCAGGCTGATAAAGTCCTCAGCCTGGGTAGAAGCAGCAAGATCTTGCTCTGAGTTTTCACCCTGACATCCAGCAAAGGCTGGAAGGACATTACTTTTGCTAAGACACCTCTGTCAGTGGTGTGAAAGTAACTCATGGTGTGAGTTGATTTGTATGAACCCAGCACCAGCTGAAAGCTGAACAAACTGCAAGCAGTCTCAGCAGCTATTTTTAGACCATTAATGGAATAAAAGAAGCTGATACAAAGACCATCATTTATATGAATTAAATGCTTCTTGCAGACACTCCACCCTACCTCTTGTAGTGGAGTGGGAGAAATCACTCTTGGTCAGTAATAACTCTTGTGAAACTCCTGGCCAAAATATAGGCAGCCCCAAAGTGTTCCTTTAGTATCCCTTTTTCTAGGTTTTCCACTAGCATGGAGAATGTCAGTGTTTAAAGAACATAAATGTTAACAGAAAATCAGAGTTTATTACTTGAGTTGAGTAGGGCAAGACATGTTAGAATAAAGGGTCATTAAGTCATTTTCAAAATTGTGGTTATTACAGCAAGCAAAATTACTTTTGTGTTTTAATAGGGATAAAAGACATCTAGCAAATAGGAGAATCTCATTCAAAGTATATCCTTTAGGTGTATTCTTTTTCCAGATGCTTTATTTGTATTGGAGGCCAGGGCATACAGTAAAAACATGTGGATTTTAGTTATATGAAACCATGAGCAAAAGAATTCCAGTAAAAGTAAAATGTATTGAATTTCCCATTAAGATGCTGCCCTGTAATCAGGTTATAGAAATTATTCAGTGGGAGAAATGTATTTCGCTTTATTAAACTGCTGCTAAACCCTTTTACAGTACAATTGAGTGTTCTTGGAGCGCCAATCTGATGCAATTAAACTGTCAGAAATATTAATACTGATGCAGATGTGAATCTGGGTTTCTACTGATTTGTGCAGCTAGGCAAAGCAGTGCCAACATGAATCCAGTACTATTAGAAAGCTGCTCAACAGCAGCACTCACAACAGCAATTTCTTTTTCCATTAATAGAATAAGAGAAGCTGAAACGACAAGTGTCATCTATGGAGCTAAATGTTCCTAGCAGACATTTTACCCTACTTCTTCTACCAGAGTAGATTATTTCTTAAATCCCTTTTTGCAAATTAAAATCAGCATTAATTATTTCAAATTAATTGTTTAATTTCACTTAGATCCTTATAAAGAAAGAGGCACATAACAGTCACCAAAATTCACCTTTGAAACTTTGATTGTATGCTAAGCAGAAAATGTGTTTATTAAATGGACAGCCTTAGCTTTGTGAAGGACTTATGCAATAGCTAACTGTTAGCAAAGGGTTTTGTCTCAGGCCATGGTGTGGATTTGCTTTGCAGGTGAGGATGAGCTGCTCAGCCCTCCCCAGGACACAAGCACAGGTTTGGAGGAAGTGATGGAGCAGCTGAACAACTCCTTCCCTAGCTCCAGAGGTGAGCGCTGCTGCCCATGGCAGATGAGAGGGAAGAAGATAAAAGTGTTTTCTGTTCCTTGATGTTTTCAGGGGTTTGTCTTTTGGTACCCTTTTTTTTTGCTGCTCTTTGTTTTCATTTTAACAATAGCTGTAGAGAAACCTGTCTTGTGTAGAGTGGAGAAGCAGCCTGCTCCTCCTTTAGCTCAAGCTGCCTCCACAGGTAGCCCTTGCTAGATATGTGGATGAAAAAATGTCTGTATGAGACTTTCTTCTCAAAGCGTTTTCTTTGCTTCCTTTTTGCCATGTTCCTTTTCTCACAGCATTTCCTCTTTTTTTGGTTAGTCCCCTTGCTGATTTATTTTTCATTACATGTCTTAGCACATTTTTCTTCTGTCCTTCCTTATCTTTCTCCAAGAAGAATCTGATGTGAAATAATATTAAAGTTCTACGTCAAAGTTCTCAACCATGTAGCACTTGGGTGCAGAGGGATGGAGTAAAAATGAGTGGGCTGCTTGTTTGTGCAGTATGGGCTGCACTTGTGTGCACAGCCACAACATTTCTTTCACTTGTTTCCATTTTGCTCATTCCTGTTGTTTGCTAAAGATGATCAGTTTGTGTTACTGGGATTTATTTGTTCAGCCTTTTTTCATTTAAGAAAGTCTTTTCTGAGCCCAGAGAAAATACTCTGCTGCCAAGAAAAATGGCTTAGATTCCTAGCAGGAGATGGGAAGTTTGGGGTATTGCCTGTTGCTGTGAAGCAAGGTTCAGACATAAACCTCTTGGCAAGAGAAAGTCCTGGTGTCTATTGGCAGCCTGTTAAGTGGATTTAAATAGGGGCATAGACTTTCCACAGGGCCTTTTGCACAGTTTTCACACAACACTCAGAGGTTCTTCTTCAGTATAGAAATGCATTAACCATTGTACTAGACCTTCAGTGGAGTCGAGTTTTCTCCATCCTTTGGTTTCAAAGCAAGCTCAGCTCTCACCAGACATCATCTGTGAGCAGTGGAAAAGAAGGCAGGAAAAACCATATAAGATCTCATGCTATAAATCAAAAGTTGGAACCATTTAGAAAGATCTCATGAAAGAAAATCTAAACCAATAAATTAACTGTAGTCATCTCAACATTATGTGAAAAAAATCATATGTCTCGATATTAATTATGTCTCATTTTGTTCCGATATTAATTATGAGAGACAACAGGTGAAAAATCTTTCATCAATCTATCTATCATTTATGAAGATAAAAGTGGACTTATTTTTAAAGTTGCTGTGTATGAGGTTGCAACAGACAGTTTTCTTATCAGTGACCATAATTTGTGTAAATATGTTGTATTTAGGAGATCTTGCATAATAGTATGTGTCTAGATGTAGATAGCCCATGTGTTAAAATATTCACCAAATATGAACAATTAGGTTTCTCTGTTCTTCATGTGTCTTTTGATGCATTTGCATGAATGCCAGGTTTATGTTTTTACTTTTGGATGAAGTGTAGGAGTGGTCTGAATAGGCTCTCTGTAAGAGTTCATCCTACAACCAGTGCAGATGGATTTCCATTCACTGGCTGATACAGAAGGCTACTGACATTGTCAATTTTGCTGAGATCTCATGCAAACTTCTGTTACTGGAGTTTTCTTCTGTTCCAGTTTTAACAATTAAATTATAGTCAGCTGATCTCCACATACACAGAGCTCACATCCACAGCTGATCTGCTTCAGCCTCATGTAAACCTTCACTGTGACATGAAGGATGCTGTGGTCAGTCCGATTCCACAGGCATCAGGGACCTGACTTATAATTTACAAGACTGCATTAAGAAGAAAAGGAAGCAGAGTTGATTGGTCTCAACAAACTACTGAACCAGGAACCTTTTTGCTGTTGAGAGGTACAAATCTGTATCTCAGGTTTCTAATCTATAATAAAAGATCAAAGTGTAATTGCGAAAGAGTGAAAGCACTTTGGCAAAGCAGCCTGAGAAGAGGGCTGAGTGTGAGGACTCGGGTGTGGTGCGAGTCACATTTTGTTTCTTGCCATTACAAGCTGGATTGAATCTCAAGGTATAGGTGGAATACCTACCTCAAGTAGGTATTTGGGAAACAGAACAATAAAACCAAACAAGCATTCAGCCTAGATCCATAAGGAATACATTTTCTTATATTGTTTCTTATTAAGTAGAATTAAAAAAAAATTGTCAGATGCAAGTGTTTCTTGTCATGTTAGTCTGACATTCAGAAATGGGTTGTGATATAGGAGATGGTGGAATTGGCAGTGCTGGGGTGGACTCAGTTAACTTAAAAGTCTTTTTCAACCTTAGTGATTCAATGAAATGTGGTTTCTTTGTGTCCTGTAAAACAAGCATGTTAAATTTCAAGCTAAATATCCAGCATGTCACAGCACAGAGAGTGACACACCTTTTGAATCAGGGACATGATTCTGGGTGTCCTATTGCCAGTAGGAGAACAGCAACTTAGAGGGGTGCAGAACAATGTGACAAGAGCAAACTGGACTCTGGAAGTTTTGGTTATGAGAAAAGTTCAAAGCTAAATAAGCAGTGAAGAGAGAAAAGGATCGAATTTCTGTGCTTGGGTGCACAGATGTGTAATTGAGCATCACAGGATATAAATTAACAGCAAAATATTTAGTCTAAATACTGTCAAAAGCACTTGAAGAGTAAGATTTACTCAGGCTGGAAAGCAGTTTACTAAAGCAAGTAGCAGCTCTTATTTTGGACTTCTAAAACAAAGCAGTAAAATGTAGTAGTAATTAACTGTCACTCACCTGGAGATAGATTCTTTATGATGATGATATTTTCCAAGCTTTTGCTGCATAGTGTTGTTTTTAAAAGGGCATCAAGGCCTCATAGCATCATTTTGAATGTATTTTAGAAAAGCACGTGTAAAACAAATTGTGTCATAGACCTGCATAAGCAGACCTCAGATGCAATAGCTTGTGTACTATATACCTTTTATAGGGGTTTTGTTTGTTGTTTCTTCAGTTTAACCTTTTGGCAGTTCTTGGCATTTCCTAAGGAGCACAGGACCTCCATGCTCCTTGCACAGCTGGCTGTTGGTGCCGAAAGCTGTTTCATTTCTGGAGAGAGAAATTCTGCTGAATACCTGATGACTGCTGTCCTTAAGGAATTTTTCTTTCCTTTTAATCTACAAGGTTTCCCATCCATTCCTCTTTCACTTTGCTGCTCCCAGCAAATTCACAACTGCTGCAGCTGCTTCAAACAGCTGCTGTGCTAACTCAAAACAGATGTCAAAGCCAGAGGTCTGACATTTAGTGGAAATCTACCATTAAATACCACCTCAGTGGTTTATTTGACCCTGCTTGATAATGGGCCACAGAGGAAAACATTTTCACGCTGTATTTGTGCCCAAACTACTAAATCTCCAGGGAATTGGTTCACAGTTAGAAAGCAAGATTGACAGGCTAGTATTTTTAAAGCCAAATTCATCTCTCCTGCAGCACTGAGGACAAAAAAGTTGTACCACTTCTGGTGGATCTCATGGTGGACCGGCTGAGGTTTGCAGTTGTGATTCCATGGTGACTGCTTTCTGTGAATGATGTTCAGAGAGGAATTTAGGGGCAGAAGTTCTTGAGCTGGCTGAAGTTGGTGAGAGCACTTCCCAGATTTCAGTGCAGGGCCCTTGCTGGGGAATAATGAAGATGTGGGAGCCAAGAAATGGATAGAAATGAGAGCATGACGGCTTGAAAGAGCTAAAAGGACATGACATAACGTGAAACCATTTGGAGAGAGATCAGTACTCGCTTACTGTTTACCGTGGTATTGGTTAACACAAATGTGGTCTTGTGCAGTGAAATTACAAGACCCCACAGCAATAAATGAATGGCACTGAGAATAGCACCATTTTTTATAAGTTTTATTTTTATCCCAGTCACATTTAAACACACCAGTCACATTTTCTCCTCTCACTTTTGCATCAGCCAGGCTCTGTTATGAGCAGGACTAATGTCCTAAGTAGAATTAGCAACTTTCAGCACTGCAAATAATGCAGTTTCTCTTATTGTGACAGCAAAATGTTACACTTTTCACACCTTACTGAATCAGTGGAAGAGTACCCTGGAGTTTATACTGCAGGGTATTCTGGAAATACTCTTCCAGTTCAGATATCCTGGCCCCTTCTGGATCGTATCACCTTGTCTGTGCTATGGTCCTGCATCCCACAGCAGTGAGCCTGGGTGACTGAGATCCCTCATCACTCCCCTGTGGCACAACACTACTGATCTGGCTACACCTCTAGAGCTGCAGATGAGATGATGAAGGGCATGACTAGGTCTTTGGTGTTTTATAATGCCCAAATGTGTGCCTTTGTCTGTGGTACAATGTCATGTAGCTTTCCAAAAAAGAAGAAGAAAGAAAAACTCTTCTATTTTTTAAGAACAGGAAATCTTGATTTGAGCAGGAATAATAGATGATTAGGCACCCATGGATTACATATCAGTGTTTTGATGCCTTATAGGACACAAATTTTCAGAACTGCAGCAGTATAGACAATCTTCTTCCTCTGCAATTTATGCCAAGCCACATTCTTTGCCTTAAAACTTAGAAACACGCATTCATATGCAAAGAAGGAAACAACGTAAAATCCATTAAACCCTTTTTAATCTCCTCCAGTAGAAATTAGCTGTTACTGTAGTAGCACTACTCTTTTTTGCATCTAACAAATTCTAGGGCTGATTACTCACCACAGACTGTCCTCACCAGCTGTTTTGTGTGGTGCTGAGCTATCCCAGTTACCTTTAAATGCATTCATTTTAAAGCAAAATCCACTCTGTCTCATGTAGCTTTAAATTAAACACTGTGTAGCTGCAGTTGTAGGTGCTTGTCCAGACAGGTAGGCATTTCTTAAGACCTCCAAAAGGATCCAGTATTTTGCATGTGAGCAGTTCCTTCTCTCTTCTTGACCCGAGCTAAACTGTCATCTGCTGGATCTCACTCCTGACCCAGGACTCTTGCACACCAGGCTGTACCAGGCTGCAGTTTCTTGGAGTCCTTAACTAGACCACCTGCTGACCTAAACTCTGGGGCTCTTCCTCAAATGACCAAAGCATGCAATGGATTTCATATCTTCAAGGAGTTACTGTTACATGATTTATATTGGTGAGAGATTCCCTCAAAGAAGGGCATTTTTTTAGGGAATTCATGGCTCCTGATAAAAGTGCCAGAGGAGATGGCATGCTCTGTAGGCACATGTGTAAGTCCTAGAGAGTTAGGCAGGCTTACAGGGTGGAGTCCTTAGTGAAGGGATACATCTAGCCCTGGTGCCTCTGTGCACCACCAGCGTGTTTGATACAGACTTTGCACCAGAGTCCAGGCTCTGCTGAGGAGCAGAATAAAAACCCACATACATGCAGAACATGTTATTGTCAAACCTGTTATTGTCATTTCTAATAGTAATTGTGCTGCTGGGGAGAGGGAGAGGGACAGGAAGGAAGGGAATCAAATTTCCTGTGTTCAATAAATGGTAGCCTTTGCTGTCCAGGCTTTCAGAGGCTGCCCCAGCCCTTTCCATTGCCTGGAGTTTGTGGCTGAGCTGAGGCTGTGGCCCATGGTGGTCAGGGATGCCATTCCCTTCCTCTGCCCTCTCCTCCTCTCCTTTCCTGCCTCTGCCCAGCTCTGTTCTGCTGTTGACCCTTGTTCTGCAACTTGTAAAATACCTGCAAAGCTATTTATTGCCTTCCTTCCCTTCTCCTACAGGCTTCCACACCTAGAGAAAAACTCGATAGCAATTAGGTTACTGTGACCAGCATGTTCTCCCATAGGTATCTGTCGCTCTCCCTGTTTTCTCATACATTGCTTACAATTACATCGTTTGCAGCAGCTCTGGGGCAAAGATCATCCTCTTTCTTGAACAGCATTTACCACAGTGACTTTCTCACCTCAGACTGCAAGTCTGGCCCTGCCAGCGTGGGCAGTGATGTGACAGTGACAGTGGGACACTCCTTCTGGAGACAGCAAGCATCTTATTGTCACTGGCTGTGTGTTGGGAAGGGAGTGTTTGCTGTTGATTGACACCTGGCTTTCTTTGTTTAAAAATAAATATGCTATGAGAAGTGTTTGAGAAGAATCAATGTGATCGAAGTGTGGAGGCTTGTTAGGGACATCTTTTCAGATAAATTATTGACTCCTCCGTTTTGGCAGTTCTTGAACAGAATGAGATACTTTCCCCTTTTTCCCTTTTTACTCAACCTTTTCTTTTCTCTCCTCCCCTCTGCCCCTTCAGTTTTACCATGCTTGCAGATCAGCACGTTGCAAACATATTTTGGAATATATTTATCTTGAATGTGAGCATGTTGTTTTCCAGCATGCAGCTCTAGGTGTAAAAAAAGTGTGTGTGTACACATGTGTGTATTTATTAATGGATACCTCAATGTTTGTAGGCCATAATACAATGTAAAGTGACTGGATAAATTAATTTGACATTGGAAAAAAATATTTTACTGCTTACACTGATTGCCAAGAGTACTCAACTTAAGGAAATTAGGATGCTCAGAAAGTGAATTCAGATCTCTGCAATCCTTATTCTCAACTGAAAGGCCTATAAGTTGGGGCTGGTGGTTTTCGCAAGTGTTTTGAGAGGTTTAAACAAGCCACAGGTGACAGAACTGTTGCTGAATAAATCAGGTCAGAATCATCGTTGGATTTCAGTGCACTTTCAGTCTTTCTTTAAGCAGAAATGTGGTTTTTATTTAATATTAAATATCTAAATGGAAATGGAAGTGTCTCTTACAGTATAAAATATATGTTCATGTGTGGTTTTTTCCCTTACTTTGCTGATATATATTCCACTTCCTCTCTCTGTTCCTAAAGGAAGAAATGCCCCTGGAAAGCCAGTGAGAGAGGTTAGTGAGACGCAGGCTCACTGCCATGGCTTCTGTTTGTCACAGCTTGCTTTCTGTGCCCAGCATGCGTGTGACACAGCACGGGTTTGCTTGGGTTTGGTGAGGGTCGGGGGTGGGTTTTTTTTTGCTTTGGGTTTTGTTTGATTTTGCTGAGTGCATTCCCCATGTGTGCTGTAACAGTAGTGTACCTCTCAACTTTCAGTGGAGACCATGTCAGCTCAGGGATCTGCATTTTTTTGCATCCTCCCAGAGGTGGAAAATCAGGAATGGGGAGGAGAAAATAATACATTGAAATTAAGCCTCTGAATGATAAATGTTGTCAGCAAATATGCTGCAGTCATTGACTTATGTTCTGATGCTCTTGTATGTAAGCACAACAGGGAGACCCATGTCTCTTGCTGTTCTGCTTGCATAATCATAGTTTTATTTACATATATGTACCAGTATACCAACTATCATCTCCAGTTAACAAATAGGGTTTTTTTCTGTTCCTTTAGAACAGTGAGAGTTGAGAGGTATAAGACATTCAGGTGTTTAAATTTCCTGGTGTACTGTTGCAGACTGAAGAATGCTACTAACATTCACCAGCTCCACAGTGTTGTATTGAGCAATGCGAATGGGTGATGGTTTTCACTGTGCACTTTGGTCATGGTTGGTTTGATGCAAAATAGAGTTTGGAATTTGTGTGTCACTGCTCATTAATGGAGGGGAAACGTTTTGCGCCGTGTTGTCACAGCACCTTTGAAAGTATTTCCAGAGCGCCTTGATTTTTCCTCTGTGAAGCTGCTCTTCACTCGCCAACCGGATACAACGTTTGAAAGATTAATTTCTAGTGAAAATTATTATTAAAGACAAAATATTTAGAGACTGTTTGAGTACAGTTGCAGTAGCTGTGAAATGACCTTTTCTGCACAGAAGGTGTTCCGTATGGATGAGGCAGAAATTGAAAGGTAACCCAGTTTCCAAACTTCTGCTGGTGCAGAGGGACGGGCTCATGGAAACACACAGCACTGGGGTTTTAGCAGAGCTGTTGTGACTCCCCCTGTCACTGACAGGCTACCCTGGGAACACCAGGATTTGTCCTGATGTGGTGCCTTGAGGTTCTCTGCATTGGCTGTAGGAGCTGGGACAGGTCCAGCTACTTTGAGGTATAAGATCTTCGGTACAGGTTAAGTCTGTCTTCAAATGGCAGTCCCTCTCATATGGATCAAAAAAGGGTGCTTGGGATGGCATCAACAGACTGCACTAGTCCAGAAATTTTATGTAAATTATTTCCTATTCAGCCCTGCATGTTCTCGGCTCATACACTGAGAATTGTTCTCCAACTCAGCAAAACATCTCATTGATTTCCACTACCCTCATTCATATTTATGCATATTATTCAAAAAAATTTTCTGAGGCAGAGGGCATACTTGATACAATTAATTAAAAGGAAAAAAAAAATTGGCATGTTCTACCTGATCAGATTCCAGCAGCTTAACCCTAAAAATCTGATTTCAGTGAATCACTGGCCACTCTCCAGCTGAGTTTGTGCTCATTCACTGTTCCAGAGGAGCCTTGGCAACTTGCAGAGCTGAATATAAAACTCAGTGGTCCACCTACTTATGAAGTGTGAGCTAAGGTGTAGAACAGCTTTCGTTTTATGTGTGAATCTATTTGTACAAAGGCAGGTCATGTGGTTTTAAATCCACCTGTTTAAATCCAAGTTTTGATCCCATTGCTCACATTAGGTATTCTCTTCATGTGTAATCCCATGGATTTGGTGTAATTGCTCAGTATGAATAAGGGTATCAAAATCCAAACGACCAACAGGAAGGATTTTTCTGTTGTCAGGGAAGGGTTAGAAATCTGTGATGCTGAAAAAGGCCCTGCATTGTGTTGGGGTTTCTTAATTTACTTTCTATCCACTCTTTCCAATCTGAATGCTCCACGTGTATTTCTCTGACAAGCTGTAGGATGAAATTGGTATTCCATTACTTTGCCCACACCCACGGGCCTTAATTCCATTAGAATCTCTAAAGCAAATTCAGCAGATGTGAAACACATCATTCTGTATGTGACCAGAAGTTAATGTCTACAGAAATAAGTCTCCTCTGCTTTCCAAGCAAATGCAGTTGTGTTTTTTATAAGTTGAAGTTAATACTGTCTATGTCCATTCTGAGCTTGGTTGCTGCATTTCAAAGTGTGTGCTAGTTTTTCTCTTTCACAGCAGCATTTTTCAACCTCTTAGTGCCCCAAGACTGGAAAAGACTTCTTCATCTCTAGTGTTTAAAAAAAAAAAAAAAAGGAATTAATACCTTCTTTGATGGCATTACTTTAGAAATATGAATAATAATGGAAACTCTGATCGGTATTTTTCTAAGTGCTTTTAGGACAGTATTTTTCTCATTTGCTTCTTAATTAAAAATGTCAATGTCCTATGTTTTTAGTATTTGAGAGGGCAAGCATTCAGCAGAGGCAGCAGAGCTCTGTGGAAACAGCCAGTGAAATTTTGAGCCCTTATTTAGGTAACAGACATTACAGAAGAGGGTGCATTCCATGCACATGCAGCACCAGGAAATTATTGTATAATTTGTTCTCAGCTCTTTGCAGTCCTGATTAACCTGGCTGTTACTTCCTTGTCCAATAGAGGCAGGAAAAGCTGCTGGCAGTGCAGTGACACCCAGCTGAGGGTCCACCAGTTATATGGCTGGAGCACAGCTGTATCCCTGCTCCTCTGGCCCATCCTGCCATCCCATGGCTGTCCTGGAGACTTGTGGTCCCCAGGCTGCTGCACTTTACAGCCCAGCTATTAACATAAACTGCAGTCAGCAGTGGTTTATGGTCATGCTCCGAGCTGTAAAATCAGATGGCTCAGGAGAAGACACATGATTGTTCAGGTTTTATGCAGAGGAAATTAAGAGCTGTGCTGGAGAGGGAGCGTGGATGTTGTGGGGGACAGGGAGTCATATCTCCTTAATCACCCTGCATGTCTCTGTGCAGCTTTTGAGGAGAGAGACTGGGTTCAAAGCATGGTTATTTCAAAAATATGGCATCACTTAACAAAGAAAAATTATTACCAGACATTTCTGTAATTTTTGTGTATTAAAAAGTACCTAAGGATTCCTGGATGCATAAGGACTTCTTGGCTTGTGTTTTAATTACCTGAACAATTCAGCAGTTTATATGTACTGTGGCATACTTCTGAAAGGCTTTTTTTATATGTTTTTGGTTGAAGTTATCCTATCTCACCTTGCTTCTTTCTGGCAGAACAAAATAGTATTAACAACTACTAATTTTTTCTGAAGATGGGGTTTAGCAGTTTGTGTTGCTCTAAGTCCATGAAAGGGTGATCACTCTTCCTGAGCTGGGAATGAGTGGCGTTGGAATCCCTGAAGAGCCCTGGAGTCCCATTGTTGTTTCTAGAAACAACAGATGACAACAAATCTGAATGAGAGACCATGACCCCACGAGCAGCCCTGTCTCTCAAAGCTGGCAAGCCAGTTATAACCTCCCTCTGGTTATACCAGGGTCATTCTGATAAAGCCATGTCAGAGTTTCAGGTAAGTAGAGCAGCCCAGGGGCAGTTACCTTCCTGTTTGCATAAGCATGTCCCATATATATGTTCTTGCTTTCATATGACTTTGTCAGATCCTCACTTTTCATGGTGTAGTTTGCTGGATTGATCTCAGCCTGCATGATGCCAGTGAGAGAGATTATCCCCTAACATCTAAAATACATGTGGTAGGATACATTTATTTTAAAATAAACTATATTTTAACCAAAACTTGGCAGGAATTTTTCATACTCAGTTACTTGTCGTGCTGATGAGCAAATTACAGGTTTTTGCTCAGGATGAATAGGATGGCTATACTTTAATGATTTATGGATGAAATTGCTGGTTGGTGCATCTGTTTCTCTGTGCATTAGTGCAATTAGCAAACTGTCACCAGATTAGAAGCAAATATTGCTTTGTATCGATATCTGGCAAACTGTGCCACACATAGCACAGCTCGCTGTCAAAGGGCCACCTTGTTGAATAGTTGTCATTTAGATCCAGCCTAGCTACATTAAAAAGAAACAGTCTAAGAACTGTAAAAAAAGAGTATTTAATGTAGAAGGTGGTAGTAGTTCTCCAGAAGAAACAAACCTCTGGGGTTGTTCAGCCTGGAGAAGAGTAGTTTTCAGGGAGACCTCATTGTACCTTAAGGGGGCTTATAAAAAAAGGAGGGAGAGGGACTTTTTATACATGACAGATAGTGACAGGACAAGGGGCAATGGTTTAAACAGAGGGAGGTTTAGATTAGAGTTTAGGAAAAAACTCTCTATCTAGAGGATGGTGAAGCACTGGATGAGGCTGCCCAGAGAGGTTGTGGATGTCCCATCCCTTGAAGTGTTCAAGGACAGGTTGGATGGGGTCCTGAGCAACCTGATCAATTGAACAGCATCCCTACCAATTGCAGGGGGATTGGAACTAGATGGTCTTTAAGGTCCCTTCCAAGATAAACCATTCTCTGAATAGTTCTCAGGTAATTTTTTTCTATTCCATAAATGCTGCTGAACTAATGTCACTCCAAGCTCTTTTTACTGTAGAAATGTCAATAGTGCATGAAAACCATACTATATGAACATAAAAAGGATGGTGAGTCTGATTTGCCACACAGGGAAGATTCATTCCTGTCAGAAAAGACAGCTGTGTCAGAAGGGGCACCCAAAATGTAAGTGTGCAGTGGTAACAGTCAGGCTCTGGCACATTATAGGTAGAGACTGCATGAAAGGTGTATTCTGGTGCCCTGGTCACATCCTTCCTTCATTTGGGTGCTCCTTCCTCAATGACCATGGTGAGGACTCAGCATCCAGGCTCCTGCAAAGCATTTCTGGGAAGCAGAGTTGTGGGCAGATGGCATTGCACCTCCTGTGTTTTTCCAGACAAGTACTCTGTCACAAGTGCTCTCAGAGTAAATCAAACCCCCTCAAGGCCACAGCAACATACAGTTTTATTGAGTAATACCTCACCTGTTATAAATGTTCAGTTGCTGACACTCTGCAGCAAGGGGTCTTCTTGAGTTGGAGGTCACGTGCACTTCTTTGCATCTAAATAAATCTTTCTTCAGCAATTATTTTCTAACTCTTCTTTTAACTCATTTATGTGTTTGGCCTCAACATCAACCTGCGGCCATGAATTCAGTAATACAATTATGTGCTGTGTGGAATATAATTTCCTTCTGCTTGTTTTAAGACCTTCTGTCATTCCTTGTCCTTGCAAGAAATCTTGAAGATTCAGTCCTTGGTTTCGATGCTCATCTGATATGGTGACTAGATCTCTGTCAGATTCCCGCTTCGGTCATGCTTTTTTCAGGAGGGAGATTCCAGATGGGATTCAGCTGTTTGAAATGGGATGTTTCTGTCATTTGAGGTGCCAGAGGGTATTTGAGACAGTCACAGAAGGCTGAAAATCTGACAGAGGACTTGCAGGAGACCCCCACTCTTCTGAACAGAAGTGGGAGACCAGACAGGGTATGTGAGGGGCCGCCTAAAATGGCAACTTTTGGCAATTTAATTTCCCTGTCTTCAAGTCTGTTTGGTCTCTAATTGTGATGAATCCATTCATTACTGCCCATCAGTGTTGCTGCCTTTCCTTGCCATTGAAGCAGTGGTGACACGAGTGTGCGAAGTTGCAGGTTTCATCTCCAGAATTGTACTGTGTGTTTATTTATCACTTCTGTGTAGGAGGTTGTGGTTATAAAATCTTAGGACTTTAGAGTGGTTATTGGTGAGGAGAAGTGCGTAAGTGAACCCCTACATAGTAGTTATTTCATAATTGCGGCATCTTTGTTTCTGCTGGACTGCTGTCTGAAAAGGAAAAGATATTTTAAAAATGATTGAATGAGCTGAGCTGCTTAGTTTGGTCATTATTATATGTCTGTGCAGGTATCCTGCTGGGACCTCTTGGGTTTAATGATTTAGTTAATTACTGCTGATCTGTTTGTTTCTGTTTTTCTCCTTGATAGAACATTGAATGCTCAAACACTTTCAGCATCAGTCAGAAGCTTTTCTGTGATGTCAATGGACTTAATTGTTGCTTTTGGTGAACATTGATAATGATGATGCTTCATCACTATGGGGGCTAATGGCTTATTGTCATCGTGGGTTACCATAGTCATTCAAGCCAGTATTGCTGCTGAAGTGTACTGCAAACCTGGCAACTTTTGCTAGTAACAACCTGTTGGACTCATCTGGGAGTCCACTTTTTTGGAAAAGTGCTCTCCAATGTACTGCCCTGGGGATGGTGGTGAGCGGCGCATGGAGAGTGGTGGATCTGTAAAGTGTTCCTACCATTGTGCTACTGTCTCCTCTTCATTTAATTTCCTCTTCTTTGAATTTCTTTTTCAGGCCACAATGTAGGGAGCCTTTTCCACATGGCAGACGACTTGGGAAGAGCGATGGAAACCTTAGTGACAGTGATGACCGATGACAAGGTGTTAGAATAGCAAGATGTGTTTTACAACTTCAGGCGTTCCGCATGGTTTTTATAATATTCATACTACAAAGAGGATTAGACTGTAAGAGTTTACAAGAAAACAAATCTATATTTTTGTGAAGGGTAGTGGTACTATACTGTAGATTTCAGTAGTTTCCTAAGTCTGTTACTGTTTTGTTAACAATGGCAGGTTTTACACGTCTATGCAATTGTACAAAAATTATAAGAAAACTACATGTAAAATCTTGATAGCTAAATAACTTGCCATTTCTTTATATGGAACGCATTTCGGGTTGTTTAAAAAAAATTTATAACAGTTATAATGAAAGATTGTAAACTAAAGTGTGCTTTATAAAAATAATTGTTTATAGAAACCCCCTTAAAAAAACCACAAAAAAATATACTGAGGCAGTGCATTTGTTTAGTTTCATTTCAGCTCTGTAACTGCATCAGAGAGATTCATGTCCTGTGTTCTTTTCCTTGCCTATCAAAAAGAAATAGTATTTCCTGAATTGACACCAAAATGGCCAACTTACATTTCTCATTGGTTTTATCTAACTAGAGCTGGCTTAAAAAAAAAAAAAACAAAAAACCACAAAACTGAACTTCCAATGAAGGTAGTTATGTCATATCTTTCCAATAAAATTAAGAATTACATGAATTACTGTCCTGCTTTTGGACAGCAACTAGCAATTACACAGCTAGTTTGCAATAATTAAATGAAAGAGCACATTACATGACAGAGCCTGCAAAAAAAAAAAAAAAATTATTAAAAAAAAAAAAAAAGACCTAGAAGAAAGAAGGAAAGGAAAGAATTTAATGAGCATCCTATGTGCCAGTGTTTCCTCTGCTGACTAAATTCCTGAATGCTGTTAGTAAAGGAACGTAGAAATTGCCTTACTGGTTTAAACGTTCAGAGCTCGGTGTCTGGTACCTGCTGGCTGTGCTTCCAGCAGGGGAGAAGTTCCCTCCTGACCCCCTCAGAGCATCACAGAGCATTGTCCAGCTCCCAGTGCTCTGAATGATTGTGATTCTCGATCCTCTGGACAGTACAACCAGAGCTTTCCACAGTCCCGTGTCTCAGCCTGCTACAGCAGCCGGTCCCGAGGAGCTGCAATGCCGTGAGCGACCTTTGGGAAAGGCTGTACAAGAGTTACTGCTGTTCTTGCGCGCGTGTGGTGATCAGGTGAAGGTAGTCACACTGCTCCACGAGATGTTTATCACCAAAACAAAGGCCCTGGTCCTTCCTTTCTCCTTCCCTGTTTCTCTCTACAAGTAATCCTGCACAATTAACGATAACGTGAGAAAGAGAGGAACCGGTAGCGAAACAGATTAGCCAGCTTGACTGCAGCTCGGGAGAGATTGGTTTGGGTATGAGGTGCTGTCAGCAAAAGCTTTACCACTTCATTTTCTTAACCAGCTTTTAATTTTACCTTAGAATACATAGAAACACACCATCTGACTTTATATTGCAAGAGTATAAAAAATCTGTTACCTCTTCTTGTATGAATTGTAATTAAACTTTGGAAAGATTTTATTTTGAATGCTAGTTAACATTGAACATAGCTAGTCATGCTATTTCTACCTCACTTTGGTTTTGTGGTGTTCCTGACAATTATGTATGACAATGTTACATCCTCACCACGTGTCCATTGTGTGACCAGGTCTCATTGTTTAAATAATAACAACAACGTTAATAATCTATAAACATAAGTACAATCCCCCCCAACCTCTGCTTTCCTAATAAAGAGCTTTTTTTAACACTTTATTACAATAGGAACCCTCACTATTTCTCATTGCCTTTTTTAGCAGAAGGTTTAAATTGCGATTTGAGAAATGGGTTTCTTCTTTTTTTTCCCCCCCTTATACGTTAAACCTTCTCTTCAGAAAAAAAAATGGAGGAAAAACAGATTGCACGATTGTTTTCATCAGGGTTTTGTTTTGTTTGTTTTACTTTCTAGATCTTAGTTTTGGAGTGAGTCTGTCAAAAAGTATTTAAAAAGTTGAAAGCTTTATTGCTGCTTTTTTAAGCATAATTTGGGAATTATTTCATATTCCTTATAATGACAAAATATTAAACTGTAAAACATAATCAGTGTATTGAAAACATAAATACCATATGGCATGTTATTTCATCGTTACTCAGTACTGGTTTATTACTTGGATATCATAATATATTGTGTTTTAACACCCAACACTGTAACATTTACTAATTATTTTTATAAACTTCTGTTTTACTGCATTTTTTTCACAACATACCAAATTTCACCAAATATATGCCTTACTATTGTATTATATACTGCTTTACTGTGTATATCAATAAAGCACGCAATTATGTTATAAAAGGTGCAGCAGTTTTTGTTGTGTTTCAGCACTCACCCAGTGCATTCCCTTGCCAGCAACGTCTCACTGCCTCAGCTGTGAGATTTTCCTCCCCTATTGAAGTTGTGGTTTTGTGCTCCCCAAGCTTTTAGGGGTTTGCCAGCCCCACACTTTCTGCCTTATCACAGGCAGGAGCTTCAGACCAGAATGATCTTCAGTGTTCAGTCCAGCACTTGATAGTATCCTTGCCACCAGGCATAATTCTAGGAAACCCCTCTCCTCTGGGGCCTCAGGAAGTGTGTGTTCCCATCAGAGAGGATGATCACACATCTCCCTTCTCATATCTAAGAAGAGTGTAGGTTTTGATACCCAGACTCCACTCAGCTGTGTCACATTGCTGTCTTTGATCTACCTTTTGGTGGTAGAAATAATATGATGAAAAATATTACAGTACAAAGGCAAAACCAGCATATGTTTACCTATTGTTTTGATAATACATAGAGGGAGAAGGTGAGAATTTCCTCATTTCATTCACTGGAGGAAATAAATATGCATCCTACATCTTCTCTCCCAGACTCAAGTTACTCTGGATTCACTCCTACATAAGTGAATCAGTGTGTCTTGCTGTTCTGAAGTCTTCCCTGAAGATTACACAATCCACAAAGCACAGCAGCCCACAGTGATGACTCCTGTTGAATTCAATTAAGCAAGAGGGAGGACAACTTCACTCACTTCTCCCACGCCCACAGCCCCATTATTTACAACTCCTAACATCCATCAATAAAGTGGTGTTTTGAGTGGCTGCTAGGAATGTTTTCCATATGAAAGTTCAGGTGAAATATCCTCCTTCTTGTAAGGACAAGGCTGTTTACTGGTCAGTGTGTTTCCTTGGCTCTCAGGGCAGAGGGGAAGATTAGTTCTCTTTGATTTTAGCTGCCTTGTCAACATGCTGCCATTTACTCAAAGACTCCATAGTCTTTCCTCTACCTTTTCAACAGATAGATAGATTGGTAGATAGATACATAGATGGAAATCCTGAGGCCCTGATAGCCAGGTCATCAGTACTGTGGGGGTGGGAGGTTCCCTTCCCACCAAGGCCACACATCTCCTCTGCTCCCCACTGCCCATCACGGTAAAAGACCTTCACAGCTCAGGGCAGCAAATACAGGGCATCTTCTGCTCCACAGACCCTGACTGCCACCTCTCAGCCCAACCATTGCTGCCCAGCCCAGCCCCTGGCTTCCTGCTTAAATTCAGGAGCCCAGCACCCCCCTGGCTGCTCTGTGGGGCTGTGTAGGCAGCGATGGCCGCTCTGCTGCAGTGATGGGGAAGGAGAAATCAAGATGGGGAACAGCTGACATGGGGGAAAAGAAACTTGTCTTTTCAGTTAGGATGGGGGAAAAGGAAAGCAATGACATACAAGATGGAGAAAAGGCACAATTCACTGCATGGTGGTGCCTGCTGAGAGCATCCCTGGCCTCATTTGGCTGGATACGCACAGCAGGTGAAGTGTCATGGAGGGCTGGATGAAGTACTTGTGCTTCCAAGCCCACCACATACAACCAGCAACAGCTGCTTGCACTTCTTTCCCAGTGGCACCTTCAAAGCTACTATGATGTTACAGACAGTCAGTTTTACATCAGGTGCCCTGCAGTGGAGAACAACTGTGCAAGGTGGGGATGAAGTATTGACATCCTGCATGGACCTGATCTACCCCTCCTTGCAAAGGTGCAGGAGCAGCAGGAGCATCCTGGTGCCCAGCCCCACACTCAGGCACTGGGGGCATTTCACTGGCTATGACCCATTTTGGCTGCCTGTGGGCACATGTGTGCAGTCAGGCTGAAAACCAATAAATCTTCCTCTTCTTGAGAGGATTTCACTGGGAATTTGTTTCAGCTCAGGACAAGCATATCAACTTGCTAGAAAGTACCATAAATCTGTGCAAGAAAAATGGGCCTGCTGAGACCAACTAAGGTGTAACACTTCCATACATGAACCCCATAAGCTGATAATTCTGCTTACCAGCTGAGGAAGATGACTGCAGCACATAGGTAGTAACTCATAAAGCCAAAACCTTGTTTTTAAAGCACCTGTGGTTATGGGAGGGATGAGAGGTAAGGAAATCTTGTAGCTATACAAGTGAATTGTGGGGCTTCACAAATACACTGAACTGCTCTTTCAGCCTGTTTCCTAAACCCCTACTGCTTGCTAACCCAAGGCTTGTATTAGTCACTTGGCAATTGTTTACCAGTTGTAAAGGCTTTTCAGTTGTTATTATCTGTGCATTACAATGGATATGTCATTTATTCAATAGCTGGCACATGCTTTTTGCTACCTGTGTCCAAGCAAGTTCCTCCTGTTTGCTGACATAAGCAACTCACTACTTCTAAGACTTTCCCCTCTCTGTCTCACACACCCCTCTATGTACACATGCACACATACAGGAAAGAAAAAAACAACAAAACAATCTTTCATTGTCTTTCCTGCTGAATGGAAGAGGTTATTTCTTCTCCACAAAATCATCTCCAGGAATAATAGCATCCTCAGCCCAACCACTGGTATGTCCATATTTTCAACAAGTGTCTGGGGGGAAAAAAAAAAAAAAAGTTTTAGACTTCTATAATAGGAAACCAGGAAATCATGTTAATTTGCTCAGCATTCACATATTTTTTTCTTTCACACATACTCTATTTGATGACCCAAATCAACAACACAGTACCATTTCACAGGTATTATGTCTTTCAGAGCATTAAAACCAATATTAAATGAGTTTCTTTGAGAAACTTATTTGATTAAGTCAATGGCTAGTTCAGTAAATCCATCAATTAGATCTCCATGAGGCTGTATAAGGATTGTTTGGCCCCTGGCACACATGAACTACCCACCTCTTCATGCCTATCTGCCATGAAGCTGCCATCAGCACATCCACATCTTCCAGCTGACACAGCTCTCTGCTCACCCCTCTGCTGTGTGCAAGGCAGAGCCACATCCCCTGCTCACCTCCAAAGTGGTGCTCCCACCTCAGCAAGATGAAAGCTCTTTCCATTCTGGCTCAGAAGCAAACTGATGGGCAGCTGACCTATAAAGCAGCTGGGGAGCACGGCAGTGGCAAAGGTTTCTGGTGAGGTTGAGGACCACACCAGGTCAGGCCTTGCGTGGTCGTTCAGGGGACAAGAGAGGCAGAATGAAATCCCAAAGTATTTGTGGGAACAGGAGTCAAGTGTTGTGTACACAGGGAGTATACAAGAGTATACACAGGAGTATTTTTATCCGCTGGTGGTGTTGCAACATAATGTCAGGTTAGAGCAATTTCAGAACAGGTACCATGTCCCAGAATAAGATAAAAACTGTTCAATTAAAACTGTTCAAACCCCTTGCTGTTCAGTTTGCACTATATAAAGATGCCCTTCCTGATGATCTATGGTAGACTAGTACATAATCAAAAATATCATCATGAGAGGACTTTTACTTCTGCATCAGGGTAATTTTTAGTTGTGCCTCATTCACCAGACAAATGGGTTTATTTTAACACTGATGTAGGAAATACTTCTTTTTGCTTAGAAGATTGATGGCAGTTGCCAGCATAATTCCCTGCTGCATCCCACAGTGAATGTTTAGATAAAGGCTGCAACCAGCTGCAGGTGATAAGACATGAAACTACTGGGGTTTTTCCTACCAGCCACAAATATGTGCTTAGAAATTCATGGTCTCAGGAAAATATTAGCTATGTTAGAATAAATTTAGACAGATGAATATATAGAATATATAGAATATATAGAATATATAGAAATATGCACACAGACAGAGGCATGAAACTCACATCTTTCTGTTGTGCATGTGTGTGTGTGTACATTCATGCACATACACGCACACCCAGACATGCAGACACAAGCCCTTTGCTGTGTTGAGCCTGTGAACCATTAAGTTGTGCCAAAATAGATAAAGCCTGACAATGTGCATTAATTCAGCTTTATTTTCAATTGTAACAGCCTGTGGTTTGCAGCAGCAGAACAGTATTTTATTCAGCATTTGCTGAAGTTTCTTCAGGAATTTTGATTCCTAAGGAAAGTGGCTGCAAGCATATTGGATCTGTGTAACTTCTTCTTTTATTATTCTTCTGAAACACCTGGCAGAGCTGGCATGGCCTTCCAGCCTTGGCAGAAGGTAATAAAGACATCAAGCCTATAACTTAGCTTCTTTCATCTTTTATTTTCCCCTATTTTTTTAACGTCACTGATAAGCTCAAAGCCTTCTTTCAACAAGAACTTGCAAGCAGACAAATGCCACTAGGTCTTTCAATGACTTCCTATGCAGGTGTTTTTTCTACCTGTTTTTTTGCTGGCTTCCTCTTCTACATTAAGAAACCTTATAAGTCAAAATAGTACTTGAAGGGAAAAGACCATTTGCATCTTTAAGTCTTTTAACTGCAAGTACCCACATGAAGGCCCAGAGTTCCCTGTTTTCATATTTTTCATACTGCAAAGCTGCAGCACTGTTAGTGCTGCAGGCTTTTATCAGATGCTGTGAGCACAGTACATGGGAGTCTCTACCCCCCACTTTTTTCAGTATATAAGGGTTCCTTAAAAGTTCTCTAATCCTTAGGGTGCTCATCCTCTCCCAATAAAAACATGTTGACTTCTACTGTGCAGTCACTTTGCAGACATTTTTTGCTTCTGATGTCCTGTCCTGGTTCCCCACAGTCCCTGGCAGCTCCTCCCCTGAGGTGCTGGATGACTGAAGCCAGCCCTGGCTGTAACATCAGGTACTTCCCTCTCCCACCCAGACTGCCTGTACCATCCTCATCTCCAATCCCATCCCACACTGCCCCCATGCTTCAGACTCAAGAGCAGCAGAATGGAATGGGGTCCCAGCCCTCCCCTTGGCCCACAGTACCAACCCCACCTCCCACCATCCTCGTCCCCCTCCGTGTAAAGAATGCCCCACTCCCACCCCCTTCTTGCACAAGCAGTTGCCAAAATCCACCACGACTGCAGCCACCCCAAGTTCCCATCAGGCACTGACACCTTTGGGGCTGTGCACACCACAGCCTCCTCACACCCCTTTCCCCTCATGTTTTTAGCAAACCCCATGAATGGCAGCTGACCACAAACCTGATCCTCCCTTCCAGGGCAATGCATTTGCTTAACACTCCATGTTGCCTTTCCTCCTGATGAGGTTTTTATTCCCCTCCACTAATTTCCCTACTGAGTCTCATTTTTTCGTGCTTCATTAACATTTTCCTTTGTGCCACTTCTAATACATGGCTTTACTTACAGAGCAGGCTCTCCACCTCTGGCCCCCATCTCCCATTCCCACTGGGCTCTCCACTTGCTCTCCATACACTTAGGAACATGTATAGGCACCATGTAGGCCTGGGGTCCCATATATCCCTTGCAACCTTGAACTGGATTTTCTGTCTTTTCTCACTCTTGACATCTCAAACACTGAAGACTCTCAGTGAGAAACTCCTTTTTTTAATGCACCAGTGCAGAAGATTATTACAGTCCCTGTAGGAAGGTATACTGGTTCTTCTTTGATTGTTTAGGTGGGTTTTTTGCTTCATTTGTTTCTTTAAAGGTTTGGGGGGATTTTTTTTTTTTTAATTTTTTTTTTTTTTTTAAGAACAGGAATTGTCCCCTTGATTGCTGCTGGAGCTTGTGTTGGCCACATAAGGCTGCATAACTTCCATGAACCAAAGGCAGCCCAAAAGATTCTGCTTCCAAAGCGGGCTGCAAACTGCACGGCTCATGTCCTGTGAAGGCAATTCACTCAAGTGGCACATTTTATTTTTATTTTTTAAAGAGATAAGCACACAAAGTCATTATCCAGTGTGTTTGTGGATGTCTGTACCTCACAGAAAGGCTTACTGCAGATCAAGCAGCCAAACCTGAAATATGTTACTTAAGGAATTAGGCACTAAATGCATTTCATTTTGCAGCTTACTTACACCCACCCCTCAGCACTGAGGGGCTTAGGGAGATGTGATCCCCAGCAGGAAAAGCCCACAGTGAAGAGCCCAGCTGGATAAATGTCAGGCATCAGCAGCTCTCACTCGCTCAGGGCACGTGGGGATGGCCGTGGTTGTTGCTACGGGCACCAGAGCAGAGAACGATAATAATGCCCAGGCAGACTGAGGGGAAAAGGGTAAAACAGGATATCTCCATTTCACTTTCAAATATGGCTCCAAATTAGCTGCAGTGAGTAATTACCTGTGAAAAAGTAATAGTGATGGTTCTGTGGTTTAGAAGAAAACTCCTTGAGCAGCAGGCTTCAAGAGACACCTTTGATTTTGCCTACCATGAAAGGGCTTTTTTTTTGCTTTTGTATGAGAAAAGAAATCATGACCATGAAGGAACTCGCATCAGCTATTGCTAAGGTAGCTGTCTCATTATGGCACGCATTACTTGGTATTATATTTTCCAGACTGTTGGCTGTTGTGCTCTGGTGGCCTTCCCACCCATTCCCCCCAGCCCAAACGGAAGGGATTCCATTTCTGTGGAAAAAGGGACATTTGCTCAGCTACCTCGCACAGAGTTTTTCCCCAGCTAGGCTCTGCACATGATCCCAGCACTTTGATCCTTGCCTAGCATCTGCAGGATAACTTTCCTGACTTCCATCTGATTTACACAAATTATGACCTTTTTCCTTTTGCCTTCAGTCACAAAGCACTCAATTTCCACAGAGCCAGCTGAGTGTGGCACAGCCTGCCAGCATCCCACAGAGGGAATAGAGCATTGGAATGCCTGTGGAGGCAGGGTTTCCATTAACAAAGACACTCACTGCCCTACAGCTTCCCAGCTGCCAGTGCCAGGTGATAGCATTGCTGGTTGGGATCTTGCCTTTCCTTCCCTTCTCTGCAGCTTCTTTTCTGCCTGGGAGTTCCTCCTGTGACCTAACCTGGCTGCAGCTGCACAGTGAGGTATGTGCTTCATGCACGCAAGAGCTTCACCTCTTGGGAACATACATACCAGAATAGACCTCTCTGTTGGGTCAGGGCTGTTCAAGAGCCACCTCCTTCTTCCTCACCTCTTCTTCACCTTTGTACTGCTCTGAGTTATCTAAGAAAAGAACAGCACACAAGTGAGTCATCCCAAAAGGCCCTGTGGACCAGGGGAGGCTCAGTGGAAAGCCCTTTGCTCCCTTGCTTCTTCTTTCTGGGGAAGGAGTCTTAACCTAAGTTAATGATGCCACCTCAATCTGGCATTTCCTAAGTCTGGGCACCTAATAGTCTCACTTAAAAAGGAAGGGTATTGAAGGTAGTGTTCCTGCTCTTACTCCTTTCCCTTTTTACTTCCCTCTCCCTGTTTTCCCTTCTGCATCAATCTGGAGCTGAGGACAGTGATCCTGAGTCGGGACAGCAGCATCATCCACACCCCTGACCACTATACTCGGCTTTCTTGGTGCTGTCAGGACAAGTGTGTGACACCAAATCAGCTCAGCTTCATAAAGTCTGTTAAGTGTGCACAAAGTGCCACCGTGAGCAAGCTGTGCCTCCAGCAGATCTCAAACGATGGCACAAGAGTGTGCACACAGCCACGGTCTCAAATACAGTGCAGAGGAGCGGTGTCTGGACATCTGTCCTGATGTCCTGCAGCTCCCATTTGCAATTCCACATGGCTCTGCTGAGCACTTTAAGGGATGGGTGTAACAAACACTCAGGAAAGTGCTGAATGCTGTGAACTGGATGGTCACTAAAAAAGCCATACAATCCAGAGAGGTGGAGAGCTGCATGTATTTTTTTTGTGTCGTTACTGCGTAAGAAACTGACAAATCCTGCGGGTGGGATTCATTATGTGCAGCACATTATCCTGTGACATGCAGAAGAGACACGGGATCATTCCCAAAATATCCTTCCCCACTGATAAATTGCAGCAAGCAGGTTGGAAGCTGCACAGCGTGAAGGATAACCTACTTAGGATGAACACGAGCATGATGCTATCGGAAATATTGATGCGGTTACAGCCCTCATGACGGGGTTGAGGAAAGGGTTATATCAAATCACAATTTGCAGACACACAGGGGAGACAGCAGGCTCAAAGCAAAGCCACCTCACATTTCCCCCAGGCTGGGCTTTTCCCTCAGCCCCAGGATATTTGTTTACTGCAGTCTCCATCCTCCCATGTAGTGTGAATGCAAATATAGAAAAGATGAAATAGGGGAATACTTTTGTGTTCAAATGGGTGCTGGAGAGGTGTGCCTGTGTGCCAGTGCATGCCTAACTTTGGGAAGCCCCTGGCAGAGGTGCCTCCGTGTGATTAGACATACCTCAGGGAGATGGCACAGCAGGGCTGGGGTTACTTTTTGGGGGGGATGAGACTTTGGGCATCCCTGTAGCCAGATCAGCCATTTACACAGTGGAATTCAAATCCGTTCTTCCCAGTAGTTCCTGGTACAAGTGAGGGATGAGGAGGACACACAGGGGCAGCAAAGCAGAGAGAGTTGAGGTTACACATCTGCAGGTGTTTCAGAAGATAATTTTGAGGTGGTACATGTGGTGGGGCACCTTTTTCAGCAGTGTGCTTGCAACAGGGTCTTCTTTAAGGCAGAAATATTTTAATTTATCAAAGTCCCATGTGGAGCTTTCCTGGTTGAGGCAGAAGCACCAGGCAACTGATGTTTTCCAAGGCAGTCATCCATTAACAGGCGATTTCCCCATCCCTCCGTGAACTCTACAGCCCTCTGCTAAGCTCTGGTGCACATTGTTTCTGTAAGCACAAACCAGCATTTTAATTTAAGCACTTGACAGTGTCACGGGTCTCACTTCAGTTGTTCTTACATGCAGCAAGACCCCAGGTTTTACACTGCCCTCTGGTGAAGGCAGCAAATAGCAACACAAGGAGGAAACAACCTGGAGCTTGACATTTCTCCTGTAACACAAAGGAAAGAAAGAGAGAAAAAGAGAGAAAGGGAGAGGAAGAGAGAGGAAAAGAGAGGAAGAAAGAAAGAAAAAGAAAGAAAGAAAGAAAGAAAGAAAGAAAGAAAGAAAGAAAGAAAGAAAGAAAGAAAGAAAGAAAGAAAGAAAGAAAGAACATATAAAACAAAATAGGCATAAAATATCTCTGCTCCCCTCCAGTTAATATTTAATATGATGTATAGGTAGGATGCTGTACCAGTCTAAAGTGTGAACACTGACTGAGCACACTAAATGCAGCTGTACATGACAATCAAACCTGCCTGCACACATGGAATATTCTCTTCAGTCACAGCTAAGCAAACAACAAATCTTTCTCTCTTCTGCAGCCAGGCAAGTGCCTTTACTACACTTTGGTGATTGCACTGCAGTCTGCAAAGCAGTTGGGGGCACAGATGTGTCTGAAAGCAGCAGGGGTTATATAGAAATAGATATATCTAATCAAACTTTTATTAACCCGTGGCCTTCCAGCTCAAAAAAGACACGATCGAACCAGCCATGATTTGCAACAGCTTCAACCTCTGGACTGAGTGGAAAATCATTTGCAATGTACTTCTGATTTTCTGCAAGAGGTTTCATGATGTGCCAGCATTTACTAGAGGGCCTTGGGCAGGTTTGAGGGCTGCTCACTGTTTGCTGCCAGGAAGGGATGTCCAGGGTTGTGTAGCACCTTCACTACCCACACTAACCCCTCCAGCTCCAGCTGGGAAGTCCTTGCTTTGTGTGATTTGTGTGGTTTTTTATTACATTTCAGCTCAGCAAGGTGCCCAGCTGTGGGGAGGACAGCCCTTGACACCTTGCAGTCTGCAGCATGCTCATGCCAGCTTGTAGTGGGAGTGTCCTCTGAAATCAGGGCTTATTGCTCCTGCTGCCAGGCTGGAATGCTGGATCAAACATCCCAGTGTGAAAACAGAAATAGAGAAGCCTTTTCTTTCTTAAACAAGCAAGTAATAAGCAACTCTGTTGGCCCAAATATTAGCCAGCTGTACAAAAATCCTGAGATTTTCAGATTTCCAAAAATGTTTCTGTTCTGTATTATTTGATAGTTCACATATGATCCCCAAAAGCTGCCCCAGCTGCTCCAATCCATGTTTGTAAATTATCCCTCATTCACCCTCTCCCAGCCCAGTCCCACCTGCCCCAGGAACTGATTCTTATTCACCCTCCCAGTCCCCCTCTCTGCCCTGCGATCTGTGGGCAAGACCACACTCCAGCTCTCCTTTCCCCTCTCCCATCACCATGCTGTGGTGCCACTGGGGAGCCACGGGGATGGCAGGAGCTTCCTCCTTCTCTCCTGAGGGCCATGGCATGGCAACTCTGCTGCCAAAGGAGCAGTGGCTTCCCTGGAGGCAGCAGGGCCAGACCGGAGACACCCTGGCCGTGGCAGTAAGGGATGGAGGAGCTGAGGACCAGAAGGACCACAGCAAGGTTTATTCTGGGAGAGTAAAAGTGGAGAGAAGGGCCAAGCACTTGGAGGCATGAAGACATTCTCAGCCATCCTGCTCAGAGCAGCAACAAGCTGTGAGCTTGTCTGTAAGGCAGCTTCATTCGATTTCAGCCCTGCAGAGAGGTGAGTTTGTGACAGCAGGCACTGCAGGGTCTCACACCATTCCCTTGCAAGTGGTGGCTCACAGAGGAGCAGGAATATTTCTGCTGCAGACCTCACTTCAGCTACAGCACGGCACTTCCTCGCTTGCTGCTGTTTGTGCCATCGTGCTCCTGGCTGCCTGGCTTTTTCAGAAGGCTTTTATCCTGCTTTCTCTCTCTCTCTGGGTGCCTTACTCCCCCTCTATCTATTTTGTCAGCAGCCCTTCTCTTTGTCTCCTTAAAGGTGCCAGGGGCTCTGCCCCCTCCCCTGTCCCCCTCCTCCTGCCTCCACACATCTTTTGCTGGCATCTACCATACCTGGAGAACAGGAATCCACCTGCCAAGCCCCGCCAGCTCTCAGCCACTCTGTTCCCAACACCTACAGCTGTCGAGCCCATGAGAAAGCAGCACCTGTCCTGCTTTCCACCCCAGAAACTCAAAGCAATGAGACCTGTCATCGTGATCCAGTGAGTGGTGATGAGGCACTGCTGGGAAGGGATGGTGGGAAGCAGGACACCCTCAGCCGCTGCCCAGCACTGGCTTTGGGCTTTGAGGGCAGTGCAAGGTCCCACTGGATTACAGGCCCTGGTGCAGCTCTTGCACCACCTAGATTTTCCAGCCAGTGGCTCCTGTGGATGCACGCAAGGTTGGGTGAGCTGATTACAGCCTCTGCAGCTCCAAAAAGGACAGGGCAGAAATGTCAGCCAGGTTTTGCCTTCCTCAGGCAGGCATAGCACAGGTTGTTGGTGCACAGCAGGGGATGTATCAAACACAAACGCTGTTCTATTACTGCTGGGTGAAGGTAAGCGCAAACAATCAGATGTCCTTTCCTATTTTCTGTGTCTCCCTCTGCGACGCTGATAGAGGGACTCCAAATGTTTCCAAGCAGGCAGTGCCTATCTGCAGCAGGCAGACAATTTCCAAATGTATTAGCAGCACAGAGTCAATAGAGAAATAGCAGTCCAGCATATCATCCAATTTTCAAATGTAAATAACTAGACCACTGTTAATTTGAAGGACTACAGCAGGGAATAAAATGAGCCTTGGAAAACACACACAGCAATGACCGCTGGTCGTAATCCATTACCTTCAGGCGCGCCTGTTATTTTTCCCCGCTGGCTGCTGTGCCACAGGGCACAGGAATAACAGTGGCCTTGCATGTGAAGATTGGGCTGAGCCCCCAACTGCCCCACCAGGATACTCCCTGGAGGTGCCAGCCAGGGAGTGCCAACCAGGCCATGCCTCAGGCACAGGATGCAGCAGGATGCAGCCCTGCCTTGCCTCTCCTGCTCTGGCACAGTTGGTGGAGAGAGGACACTGAAAAGGGGCACTGGCAGTGCAGTGGGGCACCAGCAGCAATGCTTGGCCCCTCTCCAGAAACCCTTTGGCTCCCCACCTCTGGCCTCATGAGCAGCAGTGCCTCAATGTCCCATCCCAAAGCCGGCATTGATAAGGCATTGTCTGGAACAGTAAGGCATGAGATGAAGCATCCACCTCCCTCCACTGTGACTGCAAGGAGGAGGAGGAAAGAGCGAGAAACCCTGAGGGGATCCTGAAGAGGGGGAGAGGAGAATGAAAGATGCTTTTAGCAAAAAGCCTCTTGGGGTGTGCCAGTGTGACTGAGAGCAAAATTACCCCCTTGTCTACACCACTATTACACAGCTGCTGAAGGGAGGCCCCTTAAATCCCATCTCTGGGGGCACATGCCAGCTTACAGTGAAGCCCTGCAGGGAAGGAATGTGGTGCAGCCACAGCCAAAACAGGCAGAGGGCCAGCCTGGTGAAGCTGTCCTTGCCCTCAATGGGCTCTGGGCAGCTCCCACTAGCCACATGTCCCAAGGGAATGCTGGGGACCACAAAAATGGGTCTGACACCAAGAAAGGCAGAGAAAAAAAAATCAGTCCGTTCAAATAAGGATACAAATCAGGCAGATGGTGTCTTGTGTAAATCTGCCAGTCTCTGCTGAACACTGCAGGAATGGGCAGGTCAAATGAGTTCATCCCAGGGCTTCTCATCCTTCTTTGCACCTTCCTCACTCCCTTTCTGAACCACCAGTGGACATTTGCACAGTGCCTACAGGATGGGATGCACTTAGAAGTGTTAAGTATCAGGTAGCCAGATTGGAAAGGTCACCTTCTCACCACTCACCATTAATAGGAAAACACTCTGAAAATGAAAGATGAACATCTGCTTCAAAGCCCACCACTCCCCGAGGCTCAGCGGAGGGGGCCGGATCTTGCTGATGAAGAGATGCTGGTTTAGGAGACCAGGAGCAATGCCAGGAGGGCTGTCTGAGACCCTCCCAGCCATGAACCTCTGCAGCTGGGCTGCTTGAAAAAGCCTGGGTTTATTTTTCTGCAAAAGCCATGTCACAGCAGGTTCCACGGAGCAAGGGACAGCACAGGGCTCACAGGGAGACACAAAAGCCTGCAGTGGTGAGATGACCTGTGGTGTGACAGGAGTGACGTTGTAGCCATGATGATCCAAGCACGTAAGCAAAGCAAGATTTGCAATCTCCCTCATTACAGCAGCTGATCTAGGTGGAAAAAACAGACAAGATTGTGGGCACACATGACTTCTAGGCTCATTTATCTAAAAGCTAGTCTGTGCCTGTTGCCACTGATAGTTTTTTCCCCAGACTCATGAAAAATACACGGGAGAGAGTGAAACATCAGACAGAAATGATGGATGTCCAAAGGTTTCCCATATGCCCAGTGCTGGAGTGGAAGGGAAGTCCCATGTGCTTTTGGGCAGCTTGATGTGAGCCCTCAGATGCTGCTTCAGCCACCCTGGGGTCCCTCAGCAGCAGCAGTGGTGCAAAACAATCACAGAGCTGCAGACCTGGCACAGAAAGGCAGGAAAGCAGGAGGGGATGGACCCCAGGCTGGTGCTCACTTGTGGAATAGAAAGTGAAAAAAAAATAAACAAAACAAAACAAAAAACATCAAAACAACAAAACAAACCCCCAAAACAAAAACAAACAACAAAAAACAAACAACAAACAAAAACAGAAAAGAACAAGAGCAGTATTCAGAACTGGAAACTGTTAAGAGTCTGCTCCTTTTCAGATTTTCATCTCCCACCTAGATCAGCCAGCATTGGGACCCGTGTGGTTCAACGTGAGTCATGATGCTCTCTGCTGAGGTCTAACCAAGATTTGTATAGAGCTGTGCTACCTTGCAACTACTGATTCACTGCAGTAGAAATGATAGATAGTTTTACAGGAGGTAAAAATGCGATGAAACCCACCGGTACTTAAAACAGTGGATGTGCTCCATCTACTGTCCATTACCAACAGGCAGCATCCTCACTGAGAGCTTCATGCTGCCATCCTCTCGACTTTTTACATTTGGAAGGGAGCCAGGGGGAAAGAGAAGGGGAAAATGGATGTGAAGGAGAAAGGAGAGCGAGAGAAGATGAGGGCTATACGGCAGGAGAAAAAGAAATAAAAGAAAAGAAGACACAGCTCTTTCAATGTAAAAAAGAGGTGCTTCAAGCATATGTAAGCTTGCAGCAACCTTGGCCATGTAAAGTCATTTTGATTTATTTCAAAGCTCCCAAGCAAGGAGAGTTCTTTGAATGCTGCGTCCTGTTCCTGATTTATGACAATGGGGTTTATACCTAAACCAGCCAAGGACAGATCCCAGGCTGCTGCCTGCTACCCTTTGGCTGCTGCCACCTTCACCTCCAAGGCTTTAGGGCTAGAGAGGGCAGAGGGACAAAATTCCCATGGTTCCTACCTTCCATGTGTCCTCTGTACCCTCTCTACCAGCGACCACAGCTGCAACTACTGCCATTATGATGTGGAATGGACAGACATCTGTCTCCTGCTCCCAGTCCCTGATAGCAAACCAAATCTTGTTCTTATTAATCTCCTTCCTAGTCCAGGACTCTTTTTCTATTCAGGTCAATGAAGCCTGTGAGCAGCTGTTGTCTACACAGGATGTATCTCATCTCATATGATCTTCAATCCTGACAGTGTCTCCTGTGAAAGGCAGAGGAGGCAGGGACACAAAGCAGACCGAAGGAGTACATAGTGTCAAAGTCTCCAGGATGCCTTAAAAAGTAGATATTTCAGTGTCATTAAGCTGGCTGAAAATTGAATTCTCGGTATTATTTTTTGTGAATTTCTTCAGTGTGAGGGAGAGGCTGGTGTTTTGTCAAGTTCAGGCTGGAACTGCTGCTCAGACATGGACAGGGAGGAAAACCACTGCTAGTGTCTCTGTCAGCCAAGGGGTTTGTGCACAGGACACAGTCAGGGAAGGAGAGAAAAAGCGAACTGTGATCATCACTCAAAATCCAAAAGGAAAAAAAGCATTTTCAAAATAGGACTTGCGCAGTGCTCTGAGGTGTGAGCTTACTCACTGCTTGTTTTTTCACATAAAAAACCCCTGAACACCCAATATTTAAGTCTGTCCTGAAGCAGATTTTTTTTTTGTATGCCAAAATTTATATTTTTACATGTATATAGTACATATATGCACGCACACCCCCACACATACATGGTCCTGGGCATGCTCTTTCTCTGCCCAAACAAACTCATCTTTGAGCATGGCTGGAGGGAGCACAGGTCCATCTATATCCAGCCATATAGACCTGTCTCAAGCTGTGCAGATCCTACTGTCCTTGAAAGCCTTGTGCAAAGTAAGTGCCCAAGACAGTGCAGTGTTTGTGACAGAGCAGTAACTAACCATAGGTTAATGCAATATACACTATCATTTAATATATCACAGACCACTATCTGAGTGTATTTCAGACCTGTCCTGAATACACATATTACTTGTGGTTTGTAATTTGTCTGTGCCTTTCCCTGCAGCTGCTCCTTTCTATTATTCTAGCAAATATTGCAGAAATTCATAAAAGCCACAGAAGAGTGGTAGGCTTATGAAGTGTGCTCTTGCTACCATTTCCTTGTCCTCATTATTAATCCACTCTACTTTTTCATCATTCTGTATTAAGACTGTCTCCTACTAAAAAAAAGATGCTTCCTTTTTCTCTTTGCATTGATATGAGCCTTTAATTCAACCCTGTCTGCTGCCTTTGACAGAGCTGCACTAATTTGTAATCAGATTGAGGCTATGACACTGTTCAAGTGCACACAGAATACGAAGGATACAGGAGAAAGAAGAAGAAAGGAAGAGAGAGAGAGAGAAAGAAAGAAAGGGAAAGATTATATGTGCAAAGTCGCTGTTTCTGATGTGACATTCAACTCCATGCACAAAGGGGCACAGAAGGGCCCAGGGAAAGAGATTTCCTTGGGAAGACACTCTGCTTCCAGCCAAAATACTGCTTTGCTATACCTCAGTATATTAACAAAAAAGGAGGTAGGGAGAAGAAAGAGATGACAAGGTCAGTCAGGGAATGAAAGGAGAACTACCAGGGACCACGAGCACAGCTGAGGGTAGAGAGATGATGGAGAGGCAAGTGATGAAGCAAGGAAGGGAAGAAAACAATAACGTGGGGAGAAGAATGAAAACATCAAGGCAAAGAAAAAGATGAAAAAAGAGCAAAAATAGCACAGAGAGAGGCAGAAGTTCCTGACAACTGGTGGCACACCTGTGACTGCTGGTGGCTGCAGCTGCCACTCAGGCAGGAACGAGTGGCCGGAGAGACTCGCTATTCCTGAACAAGTGCATGCGGGGCTTGGAGCTGCAGAATATAAAGCTGCCACACCCTGACTTCGCTCTTTTCCCTGGAAAAGTGTCAGGGCCCAAGTAAAATTAGATAAGGTTGTTGCTTTCACTTTGGCACAGTGTTCTGTTAAAGCCTCTCCATACTTCTTTATGGAAACTGGGGATACTCCAGTCCCCCTCCTCTCCTAAGAGGCAGGAAGCAAGGAAGCCTAATAGGTTTCCTAATAGCCTAATATCCCAACCATTTCCAACATACCCTTTACTTCAGATTAGGGATTGTAATCCCATTGAGAGATTATAATGCATTTAGCTTTATTTTCTCCTCACTTTATTGAAGGTGCAAAGTCTGGTGGCCTTTATGCATGACAAATCTCCAGGGTTGCCTGGATTTCCATTTTCTTTCAACTCCTTTGAGAGGAAATACCTCCCTGTTCTGCCATGCACATGGAATGGCTGATGACACGTGAGTTAGAACACCCAGCAGCCAGGCATTCTGTATTAAAATTGTAATCCAAGGGCATAGGGATTGAGTATTATGAACTATTACTGACTCTTTCTCATGGTTTGGTCCAAAACTGGGATCTTACTTATTTGTCACTTAAAGGGACCTAGGCAGAAATAGAATTTAAAGCTATTGATTGCAAACACTTTTATCTACAAAGCCAATAGAAAACACTGAGTAATAGCAGGATGACTTATGTTCTGGCTTCTTCTCTTTTTATTCCTTCCTGAAGAGGTTTCACCAGGGATTACATCTTTATGCTGCAGAGCTGTGTTTTCCGGGTGAGCTGAAGCAGGATGGATTTGAGGGTTGACAGTCCATATCAAAGTCTTCCTCCTGTTTAGACAGCACGTGTGGATCTTTGAAGGCTGCCAGCATGAGCCCAGCTCTGCTGTGTTCTCCTGTGTTCAGACAGGGAAGAGTCATGATGCTGCTCAGCCCCTGTACAGCCCGTACCCACAAGGAGCTGCTGGGTGCCCCCAGATCCAGCAGAGCGAGTGCTGCCTACATGCACACACACATATACACACACAGACAGGTGCCTCAGGGGACCTCCAAACCCTACACTCACCCCAGTCATTGGCTTAAACCTCATGGTCCATCCAGTAGCCAAGTGGCAGACCAGTCCTTGGCTCCCAGACCACTTGACTTACTCTCCAGCCTGATGCTCACTGGTGACACGTGTGACGCACACCCCTTCACATGCACTACTGGTGGCCCACAGGCATAAGGGCACTAAAGCCCCTGGGTCCCACTCCAGCTGCTGACACTCAGACCATGCCAGCACACACACACACACACACACAGACACACACACACACACACAGGAAAATGGCAGAAATTATGTTTAATGAGAAAACAAGGACAGACTGCGTTGGCCAGGGGCAGGGCAGGGTCAGACAAGCACAGTGACCAGAGACTTATGTGCACAATCACCCCATTTTATCCCTTTTCCCTTATGGTTTTCCTTGATTCTTCCTTCCCAACATGCCTTGATCCCTCCCCTTTCCTATCTTGGGTTCCCTTCCCACACTGAAACAGCCCATAAGTCTATGTGCAGACCTAAAATGCGCTATTCTGTATCCCATAAAGGCCCATCCCCATACAGGCCATGATGGGGGAATGTCAAAGGTGTCCAAGTGTCTTTTGCTGACCCCATTACAGTGGAAGTCCCTCCTGGCTGTGGGTCTGGTCACCTCCTGTGACAGCCCAAGGAGGGGCAGAGCAAGGTCCTGTCCCACCCTGGCCCTGTGCCTCTGTCCTCTTCTATGTGTGAGAACACCAGTTCTTCCAACACTACCAAGTTCTTGTCCTTCATTCAACATAGCTCAGCCTTGTCTACTTGCTCTGAAGTTCTTACGAGATTTTGGAAATGCCATAAGTAATAAACGTACTGGTGCTCTAATGGAAGGGGAGGTGATAAGTTGAGGTGAGGTAACACCACCTTCAGCAATAACCATCACCTGCCACCAGTGTGTCCTTCAGAGGGCCATGCCCACACCTGGGATGAGGGCAAGTAAAGATTTCTAAAGCAAAAGAGGAATGATGAAAGAGGTGTGAGGAGAGAGAATACAAGCAGAAGGCGGAGACAAGCTTGGAGATGGGTGCCTTCAGCTTGCTGCTTGCAGAAAGGAGGCAGAGGATGAGGACTGGGCAGAGGAAGGTCAGGGAAGCACTACAGGAGCAGAACAAATCTTCTGACAAGGAGAGCGATGTGGTCTGCAAGGCTAATTTTTCATCTGCAAATATATGGATAAATGCAGTGAAGGAGAATGTGAAAAATAAGAAAGCGGAAAAAGAAATACATTTTAAACAAGGCCGTGCATTCAAACATGGAAATGCGACAGTGCAGAACGGAGAGGACCCGTGTCAAATAGTCTGATTACGCCAAAGTAAATTTTCCAGGAATTCAGAGACTACTAGAACTGTACCTAAAGAAGCATAACTTATGAAAACCTCAGTGTGACTCCAGTTTGCTGAGTGTGAATTGAAAAGTAACCTTTTTTTTTTTGGTAAGTCACATAGTTGGAAAATTTTCTGCAAGAGGTGCAGTGTTATATCCACACTGCAGGGTTTGGTAGAAATACCTGTAGAAATGCTCGGGGCAGTGCAGCCAGGAGCTCTGGCCCTCTTTCAAAGCAGTGCAGGGGGTTACTGGTAGAGAAAGGGTGGCCAAGAGGGCCAGGTGGGCAAGCCTCTGCCCTTCCTGCCTCACTGCCATAACACCATCGGTGAGGAATTAAGATAATTTTAATTACTAGCATGAATTATTTTCACAAGAATCCTGTAACCATGGAGTCACAGGATGGTTTGTGTCATAAGGGACCTTCAAAGACCAGCTACTTCCACCCTTCCCAAACCCTGCCATGGGCAGGGACATCTTCAACCAGATCAAGTTGTTTAAAGCTCCATCCAACCTGGTCTTGATGACTTCCAGGGATGAAGCATTGCTTTTTCTGCTCTGAAACTTCACTTTGTTAACCACTTTAATCTTTGGCAGCCATTAAAATGAAGAGCTGGTAAACAACTGTTCTCTGTACTTCATAGCCTGGGTTCTAGCATTTAAGCTTTTTAATAAGTAACATGAATTTTTTAGCTCTTAGCTTTTATTTTCATTCCTCCAGCTGCACTCTTGAAAATAATTCTCTCTCATCTTCTCCTTCAGATCTCAGTAAAAAAAAAAGAAGAGAAGCTCAACTTACGACTGAATAATTTTCATAACAAACAGACTTCGAGAGGTAAAAAGAAAATTGTGATAGACTAGAAGATAATACTCCTGCTGAGAGAGAATCTAAGAGACCTATTAGAGAAATACTAACAGTTGTTTTACAAGAATGCTACATTTTTAGGATAGACATTAAGAAGAGAACTAGATGCTAAAGGATCCACATGAGAAATTTAGAAAGTGACTGTAAAACAGCTTACATTCATAGAGAGATGCAATTAATTATGAGACCGATTCGTGTTGATTTCAACTCTAGAAGTGCAGGAAAAAAAATATAAAAATTAGATACAAGTGTTTATAGGCTGCACAATTTTTTTTATGCAAAAAGTGTCTGTGACTAGGCAGAACTGTCTGAAACCACTCAGATTACACTGCTGGCTAATGGAAGAATCTTTTTTTTTTTTTTGAGTAAGCAAAGAACCGCATTGCAATTCATCCTTAAAAACACTTTAGAAAATGCTATCTTAATGGCTTCAATTGCCACACTTCATTTCTTCTGGCTGGATACTTGGACCCACAGTCCCACTCAGCATGATTTAAAGCCTCTCCCTGCCCCATACCTACACAGCTCTGCCTGTGCCTGGGTCTTGCACCACAGCTCCTCCATGAACCTGTCCCCAGCTTGGAGCCATGCTCACTGCTTCTCTGATCCACAGATTTACCTGCTTTCTCTGCCACCTTTGGAGATTTTCCAGTGGTTGTAGGTCTTTTTCTTTGACTGGCTTTGTCACAAAACCTCCATAACAAACACTGTTTTTTTGTCTTTGGCAAGCACCACCTCAATGGCCTGACACCGCTGACTCCTTTGGGTGCTTCTGGGGAGCTTTGGAAATCACTTGTGTATTTCATCTTAGTAATATCCCAGAAGTAAGTCCAGAGCTCTTGAAAATTAATGAAAGCTTTTGAAAAGGATCATGGTAACTACATCCATGCTTGCAAACACACATATACAGAAATGCCGCTGATAATACAGTAAAAATAAGAGAGACAGATGGGGAGAGACTGGAAAGACATTAGGAGGTCTGGAGGGATAAAGCACTTAGAGAAGAAGTGGGGTTTGGAATTAAATTGGAGATGCTTTTCAAATAAAAATGGGTACTTGAGAAGGTTAGGGTTTGCTGGAGAAGAATTCTGAGGTCAGAATATAGCACAATAATTAGGATCAAGTGAAGGGGAACATAACAAGATCAGATGGTGACAAGTACCAATTCGTTACTGTGACTGAAAGAGTTAGTGTTACAGGCGGTTTTTGGCTACAGAAAAGCCAGCCTCATAGATAAATTATGTCCCTCTCCCAAGCACAGAGATGTGCTAATACGATTTTATGGTCCAACAGCATTTTCATATGGGCTATAAAGCAATTGGTTCATAAATTAAGAAAAGTCACAAATTAGGAAAAAGCAGTTCACAAATACTTTTTAGCATCCTCTGAAGACAGGCATCACTGGTGCTTTATTTGGATGCCTGTGCTGGTTCTCAAAAGCTCCCTGAGCAGCCACCACCCCTACTACCTCAACAGTGCATCTTTTTTTCCAGCCAGAAACTGCTTGGGGCAGTTGTTCAGGGTTTTAGGGCATCTGAGGGCTCACCTGGGGCAGTGGTTCTAGCCCAAGACTTGACAGACTGAGCCCAAGTACATTTGCTGTGCAGTGAAGGTGCATTGGCTTCTGTATACCAAGGGTCAGGTTGGACTCTGTGTGCTGAATAGCATTTCAGGAAGCTCAGCAACACCCAGGGTGTCCAGAACACACTGGATTTTACTGTGCACGCACTTCATAAGCATTCACACATAATTCTCCAAGGATTTCCCCATGGAAAATATGGAAATCATCCTGCTGAAAATAATTTTTCTTGCACAAGCTGTTATGGTCTGGCTTTCTGTATATTAATTGCATTTTAAGTGCATTTGCTGAAGTCTTGTTTTGCTGGGCTTACTAAGTTATTGCAGAGAAGACACTTGTTACAGCCAATGGAATGTAAAAATTATTGAAGTCCAAAGTATGGTTTTGTTCATTTTCAGCACATGTATTGGCTAGATAATACAAAACCCCAGGGTTTAAGCAATTGCAGAGCTAATGTTTCACAGGAACAGCACAATCTCTTTGCAAAACTGCTGCAGATATGGAACTGTGTCTTTTGCCTTTGCCACTTCTTTTGCACCTTCAAAATGCAGACACCATTTTCTGATTTCCCTTGTGTGCTTAGTTGATCCCCACCTGGGATGATGCTCACATGGTGACAGATCCTTCACCCCTGCCAGAGCTGCAATGACACTGTAATGATGCTGTGGTCCAGGCCATCCCCTGCCACCTGCTCTGTGTTCACTGGGTAACACCCAGCCATGAGAAAATGGCACTGCTGGAGAAGGTTGAAGGTACAGGGCTCCTTCTGAAACCCCTCTCACATCAGCTTATGAAACACAGAAATAAGTGGAGCCTTCTTACAGGGACATGTCATGGCAAAGACTAACACTGGCTAATTGCATTTTCTAGTACTTTCCTGATGTGTGTCAGATGCAGAGACAGTGATTGCTATCATGCATTTGCTTAGAGAAAAATATTACATGACACTAAAGCAACATCAGAATGAGTGCATTTGCATTTCCCAGTTCCCACTGCTCAGGCTCACTCTTTCCTTCTACCATTAGACCATAAGAGACACTTGATGTTCTACACACTCCTTCCAGAGGGCACAGAGAAGATATTTATAGGTTTCCAAGCACAGAGGTTTAAGATCTAAAAAGCCTCTGCTAATAGAAGTTGAACACAGAAAGGAAAAATATTGTTCATCTGCTGCACATTTTTACATGTCTTTGTAACATGTTTCCTATGTACATATAGATTTTGGGGATGCCAGGTAGCTCTCAGTATTTCCTAAGCAAGAACAGATATTGTCATTTTATTACTGGCAAATAATACTGCAATTAGTACTAATATTAATACCTAATGTTAATATGGCAACGAATAATGGAGCAGGACATTACCTCAGTCTGTTTGCTGCACAGTTTTGCTCAAATGAGGAAAAAAGTTACCACAGGTTCAGACTTGTAAAAGGCAGACATTCTGGATGTTGAGAAACATTTATCCCTTAATGATACCAGTTTGGCTTTTTGTATCTCCTTCAGCCTTTGCTTTCTGTTGGCATCTCTGACTGGGACCAAACACCACTTACCCAAACTCGCAGCATGCTGTTTGGCTGACCTGTTATAGATGTTGTAATGTCATCACCTGTCAGCTTGCATTGCCCTTGTTAGACTTCTAAAATGGTAATTTAATAAAGGAAGGTGATATGAATCATCAAGGAATAATTTCAATTATCATCTCTAGATAATTCATTATGCACACATTTCTTGTGAGATCCTTAAATCAGCAGGGTTTCTTAATCAGAGACTTAAAAATTTTGTCTGTAACAGCTAGAGACTTGACCCATAAATCAACAGCCAGGCCAGCAGGTCCAATTCATGCTTCACATTTTTTTCCCTGTGAGAACGAGACACTTAATTACCACCAAGGTCACAGAAAAGGGGAAAAGCCCTGTAACGCAGAGTTGGTTTTGACAGCACCAGTTCTGGCAGTGTTTTCTGAAAGCAGAGCAATTTGTAAGTAGAAGACAAAAGCATGGCCGGCAACAGGGCTGCAGCACTGCTGGAGTGCTGGTACCACCACGGTCATCACAATTTATCTTCCTCTGTCTATGGAAGATAATATTTGCTCAAGAGAGGCAGTCATACTCTTTCTCAGATTTTATTAGCAAAAATAATTAGTTATTCTGACACAGCCTCCTTTTCTATTCCTCAGTGAAGAAGACTCACAGTTTGCATCCTTCCCTTTGGGGGAGAGGAAGGGTTCTATGCAATTTATGGGAGGAATCGGGTCGTGGTCTGACCGTGGCACCCAGCCGTGATACGGAGTGCCCTGGGGCTGGGCTGGAGGCTCTGTGGTCTGCAGGGGCATGCTGCAGCCAGCCACCACTGCTGGGAGGGAGGAAGGGAGGAAGGGAGGGGAGAGCCTCAGCAGGATCCACAACCCTTCCTAAAATGAACCTACCAAGGGGTGAAGCAGGTACCAGCAGGTCGAGCCACCTTTGTCAGCTCATAAGTCTTCCTACGCCCTGCTGAGGCAGATGGGCTACATGGAGGGAGGGACTAGGACTAGCACAGCTAGGAGAAAATGTACTGAGCACAGCTCTCTAAAGTGCATTAGTCTATCTTAGGATTTCAGTCTCTTATTTTCGTGAAATGGCATGGATTTAGCAAGCGTTTAAACCCCTGCGAATTTGAAAAGGAAGTTTAGGTTTGTAAATCCACATTTACCCAGCTGAGTAAATGTCCTGAATCTCAGAAGTGCCAAGCCACTTCCAGATTCCCCTGAGAGGAACAGCACTGAACGTCTGGTGCCTCTGAAAGCCAGGTGACAAATTTCAGAGTTTTGCAAACTGTGGGCCAAGGGTTTTTACAATCAATAGTCGCTCAAATATAATGAGCTGTCTGAGAGCACCCATTATGGATGATGGATGCTTGTCTGATCATGGAGCAAAGACTTTAACCCATTGGCCATGTTTATTGCACTAGATTCAGCAAATCAGAAACAGCTAATCAGTTCTGTCAGCATTCATTTGAACTAGTTAGGGTTTTGGGCTGGGATGTTTTTCACTTGCTTTTCTGTTTTCCTTTTCTGGCCATGCAGGTGTTAAAGTTCATTAGGGTTGGGAAGTGCCTGAATTCTGGTCCAGTTTTCCTGAACAGGTCGCTGAGCAAAGCAGACCCCCAAGGAGAAAGTGGGAAATCAGTTCTGCCCTCCAGGAAAAGGAGATTTCTGTGAAGAGTGACCCCACTGAGATATCTTGGAAACCTCTGTATGCACTAGGAATCTCAGTGTCCAAAATTTTCAAAGGTTCAGCAGACTTGAGACCTCTTGAATTGGAGGAGATGATGTCTCCTTTTATGTTATATATAACTAAGCAGATATTTTTGTTTGTCCACGAGTAACAATTATTATTATTTGTATTTATTAGAATCATAAAATAAGCTGATCATGAATATATGTCTGGCTTTTTAAATACATTTTCACTAGTGGCAAAGCTGTCTCCAAAAAACAGGTGAGCTGTAGCATGTATATAAAGTCAACCTTTCCATACAACTAACTCCTCTTGTATTTGCAACCTGGGAATCTGTTACAGGTGGTTTTCCAAGGTACCCTTGGATAATAGCTTTTTTGTTGCAGTAAGGGTGCACCAGAGAAAAGGAGACTGCAAACTGGCTGTGCTCCAGCTCCAGAATGAGACAAGACTGTGTTGCTATTTTAGTTTCTTCCTGGTTGCTATATGGTAATTTGATTGTGTTATTTTACTTCAGTGTGCGATTCTGTCCATTCTTCCTTAACTCCAACATGGGAGCTGTAAAGAGATGAGGGATTTATTTTGGGGCACAGTCAGTTTTGAACACGATGTGTTCAGTAAATGAGTATATTCTTGGCCAGAAAGCAGCAATCACGCCAGCAGGTAAGATTCATCTCACTGTCAGATAATGGAGGGAAGATGTTTGATGTTTTGTAACTTACAGACAAGTGGCTCCAGCACTCAGAGTGACAGAAGAAGGCATAAAGTTGTCAAGTGTCTTCCTCACTGCTGTAGTTGTGGTCAGCTAGAAGCCACCTGTCCAGGAGCAAGGGCTTGAAAGATTACATGCAGCACTACTAACTAATGATGCCTGAATCTGAGCTCTTCCAGCTGAAGTAGCTGCTTTGCACTAGCAAAGATGCATTTCTCAAGAAGACACTGCTGTGTTTACCTTCATTAGCTGGGAGACCATGTCAAATGTGCTATGAAGTGTCTCACATTAGGTAAAACAGAAAAACAAATTTTCTCCTCAATTCTATTATCACGGAATCATAGAATGGCTGGGGTTGGAAGGGACCTTAAAGATAATCCAGTTCCAACCCCTCTGCAGTGGGCAGGGACACCTTTCACTAGATCAGGTTGCTCAGAGCCCTGTCCAACCTGGCCTTGGACACTTCCAGGGATGAGGCGTCCACATTATGTTGAATAATGCAATTATTTCTAGGTATGTTTGAATGGTAAAACCAGGTTGGCTTTATTTGCTTGTGTTATTACTACAGATATGCATTTCCCTTTAGGCAAGATGCTGGAAATAAGGACAACGCTGTGCTGTACAACACCACAGCATCTGAAGCCCACAAAGCCCCAGTGTGAGACCAGGTTTGCCTGAAGCAGTGGCTCGTCTCTCCCTCACAGACCCTCGGGAGCAGGGGTGATAATCGGCTGCTTGTCTGCTACAGGGAACATTTTCCATGCTCCTCCTTCTCTGGCCTTTTGCAGTAAATCTGTACATTTTCCAGTCCTGGTGTCTGTGAACACTTCCCCTAAATGCCCCAGGGGCATCTGCAAGCCCCAGGTACCTGGGCCCAGAAGGAGAAAAACTCCGCTGGCTTTGCTTATTTCAACTTGTTTCAGGCTGTCTTCAGTTCCAGGGAGGTGTAATGGTAAAACAAAGCAGACTGCAGAGTCAGTAATTTTTTTTAATGCACCTTTTCAAACTAACATTTGAAGAAAAAGCAACAGGAAATGCAATTTTAAGGGTAGAAATCAGATGCTTTTCTGATTGCTTAACTTATCTGAACCAGAGGACTGTGAAATGAACAGCCTCAGGCAGGCTTGGCCAAGAGGGCTCCAGAGCTGGCGTGGGACTGCGTGACTGATTCCAGGAGAGGGGGACTCCCTCTCCCCTGCTGCCTTGTGTAAACCTGAAATTATTCCTTCTCCTCTCCAAAGAACTGCCTTTCTGGAGTAAATAACATTTGTCATTATCAGGAAGGGATGCTGACACTCCTTTTTTCTTAAGGCTGGCATCATTCATGTATGTACACTCAGGCTATCAGACCAAGCAGACAGGCTAGCTTACAGAAGTAGAATCAGCACATTTGACTCAATAACATTTTTTATCATTAAATAAATAAGTCTCCTAAAAATTCCCACTTCAGCCATCAGCAAAATATTTTACCTACTAACAAACAACCACATCTCACCGCTGTGCAGCATTCAGAAAGCATTAAGTCGGGCTATTAGAATTCATTAAATTGCCTTAAAAAGCACAATGGGCATATTATCACACAGGCACATGCACTTACACACGCACATTGTTGTCTGCCCAGGGAACACTCCCAGTCACCTTTCTCAGCAGTCACGCACACCAGGAGCTCCTTTGATTTTAATGAACTCAAGATTTTCCCGTAACTACCCGTCTCCAGGGCTCTGAGAAAACAAACACTCAGGAACGCGGCTCGTTTGGCTGCATTGTCACAGCCTGCATCGGCTATTACGGTCTCCTACAAGACCCACTTAACAGCGCTGGAGAGACTCGCCAGTTGTGTCATGCACAGATCAAAAGAAGTTCAAAAGCCTTCCATAAGTTTCGAGGCTTAGTCCGGCTGGTAATAACATCAGTGACGAAATTGCAATTGTATTCGATGGGAGCAAGAGCAGGCACCTTAGGTCTCATCCAGGGAAGTACTGAGTTACTGCAGCCCCCCCAGTAAGTGCAAGGAGAGTGGTTCAGTGCCATACAAAATCACATCTTATTTATTATCAATATATTTACCAGCTAGTCCAATTAAACTCGACAGCCTATTTATTGAGGTGTTTTGCCCCGTAGCAGCTGCACAGTTATCAGCCAACCAACTGTAACACAGCAGCAAACTGAGCAAGAGGTGTGGTGCTGGTCTCAAATGTTCATTTGAGCTGTACGTCATTCACAAACGTTGATACGAGTCAAATAAAGGTCACAGCACATTTGTATCTAGCTTTAGGTGAAAGAACACCAAAGCCTTTTTATGCTGACAATGCTTCCCAAAATTTATTGTGACCTTCAAGAACCTGAAAATATTCTGCACCATCATCATCTCAGGGTCAGCATACATTCAATATTCATTAGAAAAAGAAACTGCTGGGGTGACAGAAATCTGGTGGTATAGATTAGCTGCTGAGATTTTTGATTTCCCAAATCATCTAACAGGAAAGCAGCCAGGGGAGGGGAGAGGAGAGAGCAGGGAGCTTTAGCAATTATCTTGTCTGAGTTAGTTATGCCTCCACTTACAGTTCACATGTGGCCATGAGTTCTTCAATAACTAGTTAGCTCTCATTTTATCTATTCCCTCCCCTGCACCATGTCTTTGAGATCACGACCCGACCAGACAAGCTTCTCTGTCTCATCTCCTTGGATCATTCATTACTTCATTAAAGCCTTAACTCCTGCCACCTCTTTGATACCTGAAAGCCGCTTGATGGGGTTTCTACCTAGTGAAATGCTGAGTGACTCTGGCACAGTGCTCAGCAAAGAGGGAAAAAGTTCCCGATGTGGAGGGGACTCCACACCTCGCAGACACGTTCTTGTTTCCACCATTTTCCTCCCTGTCATCTTCCCAGCATATTTTACATCTAGGCATTTGATTTTTAGATCCAGTAACTCACCAATTGCAGTGTCTGCTTGGTAAGGTTTAGATCTTGCCTACTTCCTTATTTCACCAAAGCTGGGGCTCCTGGGAATGAATGTTAATTATATCAAAGGCAATTGTTCAAATTAATGTATAATGTTCTAGCTGCTTGACTGGGAGGTGAGGTTGTTTTTACTGTACATTTAGAGAACATGCTTCTGCTAAATCTATTTAAATCAAGCAAATCCTGATGTGAGACAAATATAGAGGGTTCTGGACTGAACCAGAGTGATCCAGGATTGTTCTACTTCTGGAATGGCACACCTGAAAATTGTGTCTTTACAATTTTCTGAAAAGCACATATGGAATTTCTTGATCAGTGTATTTTTTTCATTCTCCTATTATTTGAGTTCTTCTTAGTTTGTGCCTTTGTATTTGAGAATTTGTTAAGTGGATCTCTCACTTGAGCTTTTTTATGTCAAATGCATTAAAGCCCAGCTGCTTATTTGTTTATACAAATTACATTATGGCCAATAAACATAACAATAAAATAGCAGCCAAGAGGGTAGAGTGAGTATAAAGGGTTAAATCATATAACTGTAAAGGTAAACAGAGACAAATACAGAAAAGAGAGTAGTGAGAAGAGTGTTGTAACATTTTAAGAGATGTAGCATGTAGCTAGAAAATTACTGAACTCCAATTACATTCCAGTTTCTTTACTTTCTCTGCTATACATTTTCTTGTTTAGGTTCATTCTGCACCACTGTTTTTCAATGAGGTGAGCACCTTTTCAAAACACTTCTTTTCAGTAGATTTGATTTCTGGATTAACTACTTAGCTGTCTGCTATTGTCCATGAATTCTGATGTTACTTTGCCTTGGAACCAGTAAGATACAAAAAGAATTCAGCCTTTTGCTGAATATTGATATAACTTAGAGGTGGGCTCTTAAATATAAACCTAAATTTAACTCATAAAACCTGTAGAATAAAGTCTTACTAGAATTGAGTTTATCTTAAGTGTAGTTTTAAGAGCGTTCTCCTTTTCCAGATGGAATTTCAAGAAGTTTCTGCATGTGATTTGTATGCCTCAGCCCTGTAATCTCTCAGTAAAAACCAAGAACTGCAGGTGAAAGCCTAAAGATGTTACATGGGGCCCAATTTAAATGACCTGGAGGTAGATAGTGAAGAATGGAGCTTTCCCTGTGGGAAAGTCTGCGTCTCCTGTTGCTGTTGCTTGCCCAAACCTCACTCTCAGGATTCCTGACAGGCACTGTCACAGCTTCCCATGCTGGGAGCACGGTCCTGGTGGGCATAAATGGACCCTGGTAAAACCTGAACTAAGTCACGTTGTGCAGCACCATTTGCTTGCAGCTGGATGTTCAAATATGCTCAGGAACGACCAGTAAGCAAAAGTAAATATGCATGAACCGAATGATGTCTAAAAAATAAATGGGCAGCTTGCACATGGTTTAATGGGGAAGAGACTAATGAATTGGACATATGTAGTCTGTGAGAGGGATAACAAGAGCGTTCTGGTGGTGTGTGGTGCAGACACGCAGCCTGGGACATTCCCAAATGCAGAATTCAAGGCACACCACCTGTCCCCAGCCAGCAGCACGGGTCTAACATACACAGAAAGCCTCAGCTTGTGCAACAGGACATCAGGCTGCTGGATCCCAAATATGCTGTTTGACCACCATTTCTTATATCCCCCTGATGAAGAGGTGTCTCCAGCAGAAAGCCAAGCTCTGTGCTCAGGTTAAACAAAATGGACTTGGGCTCTAAAGTCCTGGGATGACAGACAAACCAGAGCAGTGGAGTGAAGCCAGCAGTAAGCAACTTCATCCTGGAGTGCCAGTACAACCATTCTAACCAGAATGGCTACTGCTGTCACTGCTATGCCAGTATTGATTAATGTGAGTGTAGCTGTTGGGAGAGGCAAGTCCTGGGAGAAGCCACCAGGGTGACCTGCCCTTGGAAAGACTGATTTTTATGGGTTTTTTTCTCAGAAGCGCAGCTCAAACTGACCTGGGCCAATGACTGGCTTTTGCTACTGGTGCTTTTGAAGATCTGTGAATTTAAAACAACAAGCAAAGCAGCTGATGAACACTGGGGACATGGATTTGACTTTATCCACACTATTTTCTATATTGGAATATTTCTAACTCATATTACATTAAGGCTGTTTAGTGTTATGTTCATTATAGCGTCTTTCATTAGAATTTCTCTCTTGGGTATGAAGAGATAATCCACATGAATATTTTTTTCCATTATGGGCCACATTATTAAGTCCATTATTGTATTTTAATTGACATTATTATAGCACATTAAGTACTTTGACATGGGTTAGAGATAGTTTGTTAATAACACTATTACTAAAATACTAAAAGCTGCGTTTCTATTCTAGTTGATGCTGAAGCTTTCAAAATTGTACTCATTCTGTCACGTAGCTTGGGAACACAAATCTGGTATTATCTGACTGTCTTTTATAGTGCTTCTAACTTCTCTAATAATCTGCTGTTTCAACAATGCCCCTATAAATCACTGAACCGGAGGTGATGCAGAACAATATATCACGTCTGGTTACAGTCATTGGCTGTGTCAAACAAAATTTTATCCTATCCAAAAAGTCTGAATTACTTCAGTTGTGCTATTTAAATGAATAATGATAGAATAACTCTCAGGATATTTAGAGAATTTGCGAGGCTTATTTACATTCTGTTGGGATGGGTTTTTTCCAGTACTTGTTTCAAATGTCTTTGTAGTTCCTACATCCTCATCAGAACTGTAAACACTTTTATCATCACCAAATCCTTTCCAGCAACACCCTGCATGAATTAACAGATTGAATTTGCCAGCCACACTATTTCTGTTTCTATTCATCATGGGCAAATTTGCAATTTTCTGTCCTGTGGCATGTTCCAAGTTAAACAGAATTAAAGAACTGTGAGAAGAACAGGCACCTTCATTTTTTTTTTTTTTTAACCTGAAGAAACCAGTTTACAATGAAACACAGTAAATGGGAAGCTTAGATTAACGTGAGGGCTGACCTTTTTTTCAGCACAAGACCTTACTTCAAAAGACTGTGATGAAACATCTAGTAAGAATTTCCATCAGTTTAAAGTAAAAAAAGTAATAAATTAAGCTTGTATTCAATACTTATGCTTGGGGTTCAAGCAGACAGAGCTTATATCTATACTATTTAACACCATAAGACATTCCTGGGCATTGCAACTTAAGCAGGTAGGTTTTTAAAAGGCCTCTGGGACAATTTTGGCCTCAGATAACTGGTCTTCTCATACTCCACATCCTCATGTCACAGCTTGTATGTGACTGCCCTGCTTGGGAGGCCAAGAAGGACCAACAGTGTGGATACAGACTCTTCTGTCAGAAGACTGTGCTCCTCAGCACATTAGATTTACTAACAGAGATGTAGCCAGCTAGTCCCATCGAAGCGATGGTCACTTTAGTAGGTCACTTATATATACACTCTTCTAATGTTCTCTACAGCAGCCCAGGTCACAGAAATGAATGAGACAGCCTATTTTCCAGGCAGAATGTGGAAAGAACATTCCCATCAGTTTCAGGGAGAGATGGATCAGGTCTTGTAGGTAGAAAGCTATCAATAAGTAAAGCAACAAGGAAGACCAACCTTTTTTCTCTGTGAGACTACCAATCCAAAATTTCTGTTCATGACACTCAAACAGCTCACATAAACTTCCAGAGGATTGGAGGGGGCTATCTGAATTGGATTCCATCCCACACACAAAATGCTACAAACCAGAGCAATGTGGCTCATTCCCAGCTCTGGATTCGCAGCCAGGTCCAAAGCACCCCTCAGACCCAGGGACTATGTTTTGTGAGCACCAGGGGGCCAGTAGGGACACTGGGATTGCTCTTGCCTTGGGAGAAAGCAAGACAGTGGTGAAGGTTCTTTTCTCCACATTTTCCTGGGATCCCACTGAGAGCTTAACCCTTTCCCAGACACGAGGGGAGTCTAATTCACACAGTGCTCAGAGGTTTCCTTCACTTCTTCAAGGCATGTAGTGTATTTTCACAGCTCTCTGTCACATGGTAAGTTTGATGTGCAATGACTACAGTGTATGTAAGCCCTTAACTATGGGAAATAGAATTAAACTTGACATTTGTAGATAAAGCACATCAACAGCTCCCTGGTTGCACAGTTTTATGGAGTCTCTGTCACATACTTTTCCTGGCGTAGGTATTTCATCTAAGTCTGTAAGGTAGATTTTATTCTCTCAGGCTTTTACTTTTCTCAGATGAGTGTTTCTCCTGTTTTCCCATGTGAAATTTTTCCGCCTTTCTCAGATGATTTACTCCTTCCAGGTAAGACTGAGAGGTATCAGGGTAGCAGCCACGGTGACTAGTGATGCCTGTGCTGTCTGGGTTGGTTTGATTGATTGGTTGTTTTTTCAACAAAAAACTGACTAAAAACAACTCTCAAAAATCTTTCCTTGGCAATATGGTGTACATTAGTCTACAGCCTACAGCTGCATTGATGGGACCCAGAGGTATTTATAGTATTTATGGCCAGCAAGGAGTCCTTCCTTTTTTACCCAGGTTTCATTTTTTGTGTGTGGAGGAAAACTCCTTTTAACTTCTGCATAAACTCTGCATTTTGCATGGATATATTTTGCTAATCCAGTTGTTTTCCCTTCCCTGCAGAAGAATTTTTTTTTTTGGATCATCATGATGACCTTCCCAAAACCTTCAGAGGTTTTTTCCTCATACTGTAGCACTGGACTCCAAGAGCTTCTCAGTTTTAATTCTTGTTCTGCTAGAGGGGTCTTCTCTACTATCAGGAGGTCAATTAATACTCCAATGCTCCATTTCCCCACAAACATCAAGGGATATTGTGGTAATAATTGGAAGTTTTTGACAGAGCTCTCATTAGCAGCAGCTTCATTAAAATGTTATTAAAAAAAAAAAAAAAAAGGACTCTCCAGCTGATATTAGAAAAGAGTATTGCAGAGAAGAAGAAAGTCCATAAGTGCTAGGTGTGACTTCTCCTCTAGACATAAAAAGCTGCTCTCTCTGTTTCAGTGCTCTGCTGACTTCCAAGTACCTTTTGCATGACCCGAGGAAGGACCTGCTCTGTTGGTGCAATAAAGTCATTGGGTTCTCCACCGTTTTTGTGAAATATATATATATATATATAATCCCCAGTCCATGTTGCAATATGCATCCCTCCTCTGCTCCTTTCCTTTATCCACAGAAGGTGAGAAACTATCATCCACCCCCTCCAGGCCCTGTGGGATGGCTACTGTGCTGGGAGAGACGTGAAACAAGGGATCTCTGCTTCTTGAGCAGCAGCACAACAGCAGACTCTCAGTGGATCAAACACAGGACACAGGAGCTAGAGGGACAGATCACTAATGTCCCCTGTGGTGTGCACTGACTGCAAACCAGATACAGTGGTTGTGAAAAGGAACTGAGGAGAGAAGGAATTGAAATCAGAGAAACTGCATTCTTTCCAGCCTTTTCTACCTAACTGAGTAGTGCTATGTATAACAACAGTACATAGCAAGTCCCTGGGCAGAAATTAAGAAGTCTGATGGAATCCCTGTCACGTCTATGATGTTCTTTAATATCCAAATTAATAGCTGGGAAGTGTATCTCGGTAGACAGATATTTAAAAACTGTCTCCCCAAAGAGGCATCTCACCTCCTATATGAGCTAATCCATTCCTGCTCTGATTTGGCAAATGAACCTTTATTTTCACCCCAAAGAGACCTTCCAAAGACCCTGAAACTTGGTGCAGCTTGCACGTGCTCACTTGCATTCCAAGTTTCTGGGGCTGGGATCCCCTCAGACCCACAGTGTGAAAAGAGGCTGGCTCAAGGGAACATGGGCCAAGGAAGATGTTAAAACCAAACTGCTGCTTTGGTTGTTTATGTTTGTGTGCTTCCTAATGGTCACAGATGTTATCTTTTCATTTGGTAATTAACACCTCTGATTGCAGAACTCTGGTGCATTTATATATAGAATGTGATTTTGGGGGTTTCCATGATCGCATCCATGATGTGCCTGAAGCTGCAATGAGAGATCCTCTCACTTTCACCATTCAGGGACTGCAATGTTGGTTTATGACCTTATCAGCTTCAGGTCCATCATCCCCATGAGAAAAGCAAAGGGCAATTCTATCACAAAGAATTGAGAATCAGAAATGAGAGGGTCACTGCGTGGAGCAGAATAATGCCTGGGGCTGATGCATTCTGAGAAGCATGGTAAGGGTTTGTAGAAGTTGGTTGGGAAGCTGGAGTAGAGAAAGCTCCAGGGAGATCTCACAGCAGCCTTCCAGTACTTGAAAGGGGCTTATGAATAAGATGGAGAGCAGCTTTTTACGTGGGTGGATAGTGATAGGACAAGGAGGAATGTTTTTAAACTAAAAGAGGGGAGATTTAGATTAGATATTAGGAAGAAAGCATTTACTCAAAGTGTAGTGAGGTATTGGAACTTCTAAGGTTGCCCAGAGAAGCTGTGGATGCCTCAGCCCTGGAAGGGTTAAAGGCCAGGCTCAGTGAGGCTCTGAGCAACCTGGTCCAATGGAAGGTGTCCCTGTCCATAGCAGGGAGATTGGAAATGCCTGACCTTTAAGGTCCCTTTCAACCCAAAACATTTTATGTTTCTGTGACTCTATGATTTTCTTTTCTCTCTCCCATCCACTCATTTATTATTTACCCCCTTTCTGCAGTGGTAGGTCAGCCAGCCCTCCCAAGCAGTGACAAACTGGGCCAGGAGTGTGAATCAGTGAGGGAGAAAGGAGAAGCTGCAGCTGCACCAAAGGTAGCCCCACCACTGCCCCCTTTTCACACTGAGAGAACAGTGTTTAAAGTGTCACCAACACCCCTTACTGACCAGCTCACTCTTTTTCAGCACTGGACGTGCAGTGGGGCATCTACAGAGAAAATCTGTGCTTTTTCTGCACAGCAGGAGAATATATTGGAATGCTAGCTGGTAGAATTGAATACAAGAAGAGGGAAGTGCCTTAGATATTATATTTTAGTGTGCTTAAAAGTATTCTTAATCTAACAGATCACAGCATAGACAGAAGCAGCAGAAATAAACTCTAATATTTCTGATTTCTGTGTCAGTCAGTTTTTGTGTGCTCCATCAGATGAACTTCCCCAGCATCTAATCAGGATGGGTCTTTATTTCCTCTCCTTTTTCTAAAGGACTCCTCTTTTCTTGTTCTTCTGCTCCCTCCCTGTGCAGAAATTCATTTAATAGGCAAAATGGTCAGAATGCCCTTTAACAGTAACTGGATATGGACTTCCTTCAAAAGACAGTTAATTAAAATCCTCTTACCCAGAGGAACAAATTTCTGAGGTCATTTTGCCCTGACTTGTTTTGCTGTCCTAACCCAACTAAAGGGAGGATAAAGTGAATTCCAGTGCACCTCTGGTACCTGTAGCAAATCCCTCACAACAACAAAAAAATTGCTGATCAATATGCATACCATTCTATCTTCTTGCTGTGTTCAAATATGTAATGACAGCTGAAAGATACCCTCTGACTGCAACTGCTGAGGAATACTGCAGTAAATCATGACTATCTGCCTTGTTGCTGTTTTCTGCAGTGAAAAAGTAAGTCTTCCTCAAAGCAATATTGCACAATTCACAATTAAAGGAACAGAAGGTGTTATGATATAGTTAAGCAATATTTGTGCTTTTACCCAGCCAGTTCTGGCCTGATGCCAATTTGTAAGTGGCAAGTGCTGTAAATGGCCCATGGGGTTATTAAGCTTTCTTGAGACCCTGCTGGTTGCTCAGCCTCATCCACCTGGCCTTTCCTTGTGCTCCCATCTGGACACATCCCATGCTGCTGGCAAGACCTTGCAAGGCTTCCTGATGCCAGAGGCTGATGGTGAAATCAAGTATCACCAATATCTGCACAGATGCCAGCAATTTCTGACAATACAGGCTCTGAAGGCATTGCTTTGGAACATCAGCATGAGTGAATGTTGTGGGTGAGCAGGGGCATACAAGAAGATGTTAGAACCTCTTTTTCCGGAGATATGCAGCAGCCTGCCTCAGAGTAATCACTTCTCAAAATCAACCAGTAATAGCAATTATTACATTTAGCTTTTGCTTTGTTTGAACCTCGTCCTGGGAAAGAATAAGAGGATTTGGATAAAAGCCTAAACCTAGTTAATCTCTTAGGTTTTTATGTTTCCTTAATTTGACTTTATTTTTTAGTGTATTTTACATATGAGATTGTTTTATCTGGGGAAGCCAAGTTTGCATTATTTTGGTTACATTTGTTGGTAAGGCTGGAGGACGAGGCAGTCCACAGGTCTGTAACGCCTGCCAGTGGTCACAGGTTATACAGCATTCACCCTGAAGCACAGCTTACTCATGGCATTTCACTGCTCTAAAGTATCACACTGGAATTGCCCAAAAGAGAGCACTTTGGGCTTTAAAAAGGCTGTTTGATGAATGGTTTCTTTTCTTACATACAGAGTGAAGCCAATGTCCATATGTTGAAGTAACTCACCATGCGCCACACTTGGGTGTAACGAGCACTAAATCCTGAGGTGAACAAATTCCCAGATAAGGAACTGAGCATTTCGTAAACACCAAGGTACAAAGGGTACCAGCTCATTTTCAAAGATCTAAAAACAAGCCAGGAAGGCAGCAAAAAACACTGGAAAAATACTTAAGACACAGCAACAAGAGCTCTGCTGACATCCCTGTCTGTGTTCGTGGCTGGTAACGCCGATGGACATGAGGCTGCCTCACCTCTGGCACGTCCATCAGCATATGCACATTCACACGTCTAGTAAATTTTTATCATACTTAGTACAAATTGTCCTTCTGTTCCCCTGTACCCTTGTGTGCACTGAGGTGTCACCGTGGAGCAGGTGAGAGGCAGTTTCAGAGTCTGCACCAGCCATTTCTTGGCTGCTGGCAGGGAAAGGGCAGAAAAACTGGAATACACTGAAGGAAAGAAGTAACAGTTTGTACATTCCCCAGCAGACCTTCTAGCAACAAGCAGCCATTTGTTTTTAAGGATCTTTTCTAGTTGCTTACAGCAAACCTGGCGTCACATGTAGTCTTTTATTCCCTGCTATTTGCAGCAATGGAAGCCTCCAGGTGCTCCACAGCACTTTGATCTTGTTTTGATTAAGAGTTTGCTCTCTCCATAGAGGGTTTGTCACTACTTCATTCAATGACACATCCAAACTCACTAAGTCCCAGACCTTATTTTATTTAATGTAATATAATTTAATTCTATTTATTTTATGTTACTGCCTCCCATGATTCTTCAATCAAAAGCCAGGTTTTCTGCTTTCTGAGGTGGTGAATACCTTCAAAATTACCTTTTAGGGAAAAAAAAATAATCACAACACTTTCAAATAGTTTCATTGTGTTTTACTGAAAATCATAGAGAAATGTTTTAGTCCTACTAAACTGGGCTGAGCCAGTTGTGCAGACATTACATATCTGTGCACACACTGTCACGAGAATTCCTGCCACAAGCTGACACTGCTGTCATTAAGAAGTTTGAAAAGCTGACATTTCTTCTCCCTGCTTCAAAGGGAACTCAGATGAGCAAAAGCCAAGCAGTAAATCTTAAAAGAGGGTTTTGTCTCAAACATCACAGTAACTGTGATAACAGTAAGTATCTGATGGAGATAGTTAATTCCCAGATAAGCCCAAATCAATAAGTCCAGGATGAGGCTTGTGAGCATCAACAGTCTCCTTCCACCAATAGCTGCAGCACAGGAGGGGCAGGAGGTGGGCTCTAAGCAGGGCTGGTCTGGGATGTGATTCCTAAATCTCATCCTTATTGATGCCTCCCACTGCAGCAGCAACATTCATAGCACCGATCAGTTAAAACAGAAAATACGGAGAAACAGTCCCTCCCAAAGCAGTGCATCTGCATCCTCCCTCCTCACTGCAGAGCATCCCCCAAGCCCTGCTTGCTGATCACAGCCCTCAGGCCCAGGTACTGCTGTGATGGGGTTTAGGACAAAACCCTGGCTGACAGGCAACAGACTGAGAAATGTTTTTCTACAGAGCCAGCACTGGAAAAAAAATGTGTATGACACTCAGTTTTCACAAAACCTCCAGTGATTTCAGTGGCCCAAATTCAATGAAGTGCCTACACGTGCTCTTAATTTTAGCCTGTTCTGCACCCTAGAAAAAAAAAAAAATGGGCTGGGGATATTTCTGCCTTGCAGAACTCAAACCTTTCCTTACTGTCACAGCAGAGAACAGCCCTAACCTTGCTCTGCAGGTGACTGTGTTTGTAGGCAGTTTGATATCAAAGATTGAACATGAGTGAAGCACAGAGCACTCCCAGCAGCTGAGCAACACAGGGGCAGATGATGGGGTGCTGAATAATGTATGCTGAAAGAAGAATGGAACTGAAATATTGGATGCTCAGCATTTATTTAAATTGAAAAAGAAAATCTTGTTTAAAAAGCAGACAAAGAATGTGGAAAATATCTAGGGAAAATATGAATCTACATTTTTATGTCCACTGTGCTTTAAACATTTCTTAGGCTATTTATAATGATGTTTAAAACTAAAACTCCTTGACAGTACTTCAAACAAGCAGCCAGGCTAATCAAACTGACAACAGAAGCTATAGCAGCAGTTTGGTAGGGAAAAAACAATAATTATAGGTTTTTGTACAAAGACAATCCAGTTATATGAACTTAATACTGGAAGAAAATCTTTAGAAAGAAACCATTTTAATCTGAAAAGCAATTGTGTCACGTAAGTCCCACTTTCAAATGACTGTAAGTGCCCTTCTGTGCAAGATTAACAATTTCCAAGCATTTTTAGTACTATTTGATTTGTTCTTCATCCAGCTGAGTGATCCCTTTCATGAGAGGGCACCAGCAGAAATCAGGCAAAGAACTTGCTGCTTGAAAAGGACAGCAGTTTTGATAAGGTTCACTACAATTTCATTTGACACTGGATTTCTGATATGTGACCACCGTGAGCAGAGCTAGTGACTCAGCATTGGGCATGTAAATGTTGCCATTCACCTCACGCTCATGCACAGTCATCTGAATATTACTTTGCTGACTCCCTTTCTGCAGGTATGTGATGACACACTAATTGGGGGAGGAATAACATCAAAATATGTGAACTGCACATCAAATCTTGATGCTTAAAGCACCAAAATAATGGTTTCCTTTTCAAGTGGAGACACTAAAGAGTTCCTGCTGAACTACTGCAGTATTGGTGGAGGTAAGAGCATGGCAGAGGATCCATCTTTTTCCACATGGCAGCTCTGCAGTTGGTCTACTCAGAACAGCAGTGTTTTGAGAAGAAGAAGAAACTTGTGGAAAGAGAGTTGAGAGGGGACTAAAGTCACTTCAATCTCATCTGATTCTTGATATACAACAATAGAATGTCAGGACAAAAGTTATTGCATTATTTTTTTTCTAAAATTCAGGGAAGTTGCCTTGGTTACCCATTCTTCAGACAGGCCCTGTGAGGTAAGAAGTTGACTTGACTCTTCTTTTTGAATCAAAAGGCTGAAATTTCTTTTTCTGTGTATGCACTTATCTCACCAGGTGCACAACCACGTGAACCCCATCACAGCTCCCTGTAGCTTCAGAGGGCACTGCAAGACTGACAGCAAACCTCTCAGCATTACAAGGAGGTGCAGCACTGAACTCACTGGTGACTGCTGTGACAGACACAGCTGTCCAAGCACCAGAGTTATTGAGACTGATGGGTTATCCTGTGAATAAAAATACTTGGAAATTACAAATTTTGCGACTTTAGGCTCTGTTTACTCAGCTCGCCCTTAAATCAAGTTTCACATTGGAAAAACCTGCCAAACGCTGTTACTTTTGTCATTTAATACATTGTGACTTAACAGCATTGAAAAATCCCCAAGGCACATGTTATGCCAATTAGCTTGTTTTCGATAGTTGAATACATCTGAATAATAAATTCAATTACAATCTCTGTGTGTGTGTGTAATGGAAATGGGGTGACATGAGGCCATGATGATGTTTATTTATCTGTCTGAGCATAATACACTTAATGTGAGAAAAAAGGATATAAAATATTATCGACTTCACTGCAGAAACAAGAGTGAAGTCCTGCACTTGGGAGCTCTGACTGTGCTGGTGCTGCAGAGCCCTCAGGGCCTGATGAGAAGCCAGTGAGACTGGCAGGGACTTCCCATCACCTTCCACAGGCCATGGCTCAGGAGATGGGCTTGTGCCCCAGCAATGATAATATATGGCCAGAGTGACAATTTTTTTTCAAGGCAACAGAATATATCCCATGAAAGTCCAGCCTGGTTGTTGGTTCCAGAGAGCAAAGCAAAACCTCCAAAGCCTCCTTTTACACTAACTTAGAGGTTTCCTACTGAGAGCTTCCCACAGGGAAGTGCAGCCATGCCCATTTCTTGAGCAGGCCTGAAAGAACTGGAATTCTCTTAGAGAGCTCAACTGGTTTGTGATACATCCCTGTTCAAAACTCCGAGGTAAAAAAAGAGATGTTTTGTGAATTGTAATGTGTCCTCTTTCTGATTTAAATTAACCTACATTCCTTTATTTTTTTTTTAGTTTCTACTTTTCTAATTTTATTTCAAAAGCCATAGGAAAATCGAAATACCAGTCTTAAATAAAACTTGTAATAATTTGTTCTTTATACAATGTAAATATATTAACACTTGTTAAAATCACTTTCTCTGAAGATAAATGAGTATAACAACTGTATTCTTAGCTCAGGACAGAATATTTAATTTATCACATGTGTATATACCATGAAAACATAAAAATTTTCCTAATTCATTTTGCCACTATTTGACTACTCTGAAAGCATGAAAATAAAACTTTGAGCATTGGAGCAAACACAAACAAAGCATAAGGAAAATCTTACCTCCCTTTTGGTCCCTCCTGACTGACCTGATCACTCTTTGTAATAACCTTATATTTAATTATGATGCAAATAATTGCACTAAACATTGCATAAACTTCATATTAATCAATTTAGGGCACGAGAAGCAATTCTCGTTGTTGAATCTCTATTTATCAAAGTTGCCATAAATAAAAGAGAGGATGCTTTAAAGCACTCACTGAAATTAAGGAAGCCTGAAGGCAGTGCTGCTTTGCAGCTGTCCATGCAGCCCTGCTGGTTTATGCCAGCTCTGAGGTGTCCCCTGGTGGTTATAACAGTAGCAGGAACACCCACTAACTGTCCAAATCTTTCCTGAGAGATTAGACCAAATGCTCTAAAATGTTTAGATTAAGGTAAAACTTAAAGATTATAATTCAAACAAAACCAAACCAACCAAACAAAAAAAATGAAAACAATGGAAAAAGCTTTTATGTGATGAGATTTTTTCTTTCTTTGTTGCAGGAGAAGCTACCACACCTCTGTGGGTTTTCTGCATCATCTAACACATCCCTTGCTATGCCAGGGACCTAGTGTGACACCCTGCTCTTTATCTGGCCACATTACACCTGCTTTGGTTATATTTTGCTTCCAAATAGGAAGTACTGGCAAATATTTTGTGCCCTGCAATGCTTAGGTGTTTGCAGTGTAATACAAACCCCGTTCCCATTACATGATTAGCAGCCCCTGGAATAGTTTGCAGCGGTGACGGTGCTCCCTTCTGAATCTGCTTTCCCCAAAATATTTCCTTGCAGAAGTAAGCTTTATGATCTTGCCTTTTGGCACATCCTGTGCAAAGCTATGCTTACTCAAACATATGCTCTTTACTACACTATTGCTGCTCAAAACAACAAGAACAAACCTAATATTGTTGTGCAGCAGAGGAATTTCAGGTCAGAGATGTGAAGCCCCGTCTCACTGATACTTGTTATAGAGAAAATCACTGTAGGGTAAACATTGTCCAGGTTAAAAGCAGAGAAGGAATATGGACAGAAGGACAGAATAAATCAGCATCTTAGGAATACTTGACAACGTGACCTTTGCTCTGTCTATTCTACTGACACTTTGTTCCTCATCTTTAACTGAAAATACGCATCCGAAGCTTGAGGGGATAGTAGGGTATAAAGTTTTTATTTGAGCTTTCATGGTATGACATGCCAAGAGAAATACAGCACTCAGGTCATCTCAAATTAGTGCCAATAAAACTTTTATGTACTCTTTCTGAGTACTTAGATGATGCTCTCATCTCAGTGTTAGTCAAGAACCACGTAGCATCCAAGCGCCTTGCTGCATCCCACTGCCATGATTCTGTGCCTGTTTCAGATGTTTTGGGTGCTACTACACTGGAAGCAACAAAAAGGAGCTACCAAATCAAAATGCTAATAATGTTATGAAATTATTTTTGAAACATCTTTTTATCTCTCTGCCTAGAAAGCAAACACTTCTATTTGTCCCAGGCCTTGTTGTCCCAGCCATGCAAAATGCCAAAGGAGGGTCTCCAATAAAGTAAATCTCAGTGATGGGAAGCAAAATACCCACTGGTGCTTTACTATACTATTGTGAGTGCCTCTGGGGCAGGCTGACATTGAGGTGCAACCTTACCTCAGGCCACTGGCAAAACCCATGGCACCAGCTCTGTCCAGCTGTTCATAGATGCCTGACCAGGAGCAAGGATTTTGGGGAGGCCAATGTGCACAGGTAACAGGGTTTGTCTGACACTGGATATTCAGGGTATGGTCCTAACCACCCTTTGCTTACTGAATCTAGCCTAAAGGGGATGGACACAGGTTTTCTGAGCACAAGAATCTGATGGCATTAAGATCTACACAGACGTTTTTAGAATTAGAAATAAATGCTATATCTTACAGAGAGGAAGTGAAAATATCCCTGTTAGGGTGGATGTGCTTCAAACATTGTGCATTGAAAAGCACTGAGTTTTAAACTTTTGAATAGTGTCAGACTGAATATTGCCTTTTTTAATGTGGGGTAAGAGGTTAGCATGAGAGAAGGAGAAAAAAAAAAGGAAAATCGGTAATGAAGAAAGGCTGTTTCCATGTGCTGAGTCCTTGAAAATTAGAGTTAATCCTAGAGAAAAGGAGTCACAGGTAAAGGGCAGGTACATAAATCATTAGCACATTAATCTATGCATAACTTCCTATTTACTGTGGCTGCCTGAGGAAGCTTAATTTATTCTCCCTGTGCTCACAGAATAACAACTGTTTTGGTCGGAGGTCTTTCTAATCAGTTATCTGCATTTGGTTTAGGTTACTTATCCAGAAACACACTCCCTGATGCAAAATGGCCAACCCCATTTCTCCTCCATTTTTAATATATTTTTTCAAAGGAAACTTGTCTCTGTGAAAAGATCACCAAGCAGGGATCCAAAAAATGATAAATAGTACTGAGCTCTCTGGCTTAACACTCTCCTTGGTCTTTCTCATTTCATTCTGCCCCAGCTGTTTGCACTGGTGGTGTAATGAATAGGCTAATTACTACAAGTTCATTGCAACTGCTGTTTTCTGGAGTATGAATTGGGTACTGAAACCCAAGGTCATCACTGTGCCTGGTAGCCCTTCCTCTAGCTAATGTTGCCAGACTTAAGTGTCTTGTTTTCAGATGCATTTAGTAAGTTTTAGCACTAGCACCAAAAATGTCCAGACTTGAGATTTGCTTTGAGTTGTCCTTGTTGTTGTTTAAATCACAGTGCTCCAGTTGTTTCAGGGAATTAAGGGAAAGTGCTGGTAGTGAAAAAAATGCAGTATGACAGAGGAGGTCATGCTGTGTCAGCAGCATGTACTGACCACTGTCAGGAAAATCTACCCGCTCAAATGTCCTCAGTCCTATGAGCATCAATAAAGCAGGGTTTGTTCATAGTTAGTAAGACTTACTAGAGGGTTAACAGTGAATTTTCAAAACACTACCTAAGAATTTCATAGATGTTCAGAAGAAATTCTTCTTTGTGAGGGTGGTGGGACACTGGAACAGGCTGCCCAGATAAGTTGTGGATGCCCCATCAATGGAGGTGTTCAAGGCCTGGTTGGATGGGGCTTTGAGCAACCTCATCCAGTGGAAGGGGTTCTTGTCCACGGGAGAGGGGTTGGAACAAGATGATCTTTGAAGTCCCTTCCAGTCCAAACCATTCTGTGATTTTATGATTCTAAATGAACTTCAGCATCTCACAGCTTTGTGCTTACCTACTCACCATCCTCATCGAGGAACTGACCACATTTTCCCACCAAGTGACAAGGCTAAGCCAGTTTACAGCTTGATTGCTTCCTCCGGCCACCCAAAGTGAGAGAGGCACAAGAAATGCTCCAGCTCTCGTCCTCCCTCCAGCTGCCACGTGGTGCCCTTGATGCCTCTGCTGCCACTCGGGGTTTAAGGTGAAAGCAAAGGTCACCCATTGGAAATACAAGTGATGAGGACCCAGATTGGCAGAAAGCCAGGGAAAAGACAAGGATAAAGTGCCTAACAGAGAGGGGACACTTGAAAGAAGGGCACTTGAAAATGTTGAGCAATTTTAATTACTGCCATCCCCATCATCTCTACCTCTGAAATCCCACTGATCTCTGCCAATAGGATATTTGTCCCATTTTTGGCAAGATATCCCTGCAACTGGGTTCTGGACAACTACTTTTTTAAATGAGACATGGAATTATTAAGGTTGGAAAATACCTCCAAGATCATCATGACCAGCCTTTGAACACTACCATGCCAACCAAACCATAGCACTAAATGACATGTTCAGTTGTTCCTTGAACACTTCAAGGGATGATGACTCCCTTGGCAGCCCCTTCCAATGCCTGACAACCTTTTCAGTGAAAAAATTCCTCCTAATGTCCAAGCAGAACCTCCCCTGGCACAGCTTGAGGCCATTTCCTCTTGTCCTGCCACTAGTTGCCTGGGAGAAGAAGTCAACTTCCCCTTTGCTGCAGCCTCCTTTCAGGTAGTTGTAAAGAGCACTAAGGTTTCCACTGAGCCTCCTTTTTTCCAGGCTAGACAACCCCAGCTCCCTCAGCCACTCCTCATATGACTTACTCTCTAGAACCTTCACCAGTTTCCTTGCCCACATGCTGGCAAACAGGGCAGCCTGGATTCTCTGCAGACAGATTAGAGCTGAACTAGTCATGGGCACTTTTGAGGTTGATGTTGTGAAGCTGGAAGCTGGAAACCAACTTCACAACTCCCATTCTAGCTGAACAGGTGAGTACTAGGAAGATGAAGTATTAATCATCAGTAGAGGTGCTCTTAGGAAGGCGAAAGCCACTATTATTCTGATAGGTTGATTATTAGAGATAAAAGCTTTAGGATTTTAATTTCTTGCTAAATGCAAGAAATATTCCTGTGCTAGTAAAGACAGAGGTTTGCCAATGCAGAATTAAGTCTCTCTGTGTCAGAAGTGATAACCTGCCTCAGCAGAACCCCTAATCTGCCTCTTATTAATGATGAGTATCAAAGAGCCTGGGTTAGCCATTAAGGTTGCCAGCTGCAAATTAAGAAAGTGAGGCTTAAGACCTTGCTATGACAAGGTAAAATGCTTTCTTGTTAAAACTGATAATGTCTCGTTCTTTTATAGCATTTAACATTGCCAGATTGAAATACTTTCCTAACTAAGGTCAGGTTCATCATCTCCTTTTTCCACACAAGGAGAAGTGGCAGCACAGGGAGGTGACATAATGTTGGGTCCTGGGCCACCTGCTCTGGGATAGCCCCATAATGTCAGTTCCCAAAAGGGAAATCCTGGACTACCTACCCTGTGGTAGCCTATGTTTAGGATACCCTTGGGCTAAATTAAGGTGAAACAACACCAAATGGTTAATTAGAAAGTTTTATTTACGGCAGCAACAATTTAAACTTTATGGTAGATTGAACAGCCCATGGCAGAAACAATTTAAACATTTCTGAACAGTCCGTGGCAGAAGTGAATTAAACTTTTAACCTTATGACAGACAGGCTGAACAGCCTGTGGCAGCAGCAATTTAAATTTTTAAGAAGAGGAAGAAAGGAAGAAGGAAAGATAGGAAAATAGAGGTAGAGAAAAGGATCTGGGTCACCACCCAGGGTTCCAGTGCTGTGTCAGGTCTGGTTCCTCTGGATGGTGGATGCACAGACAGTAGGAGCACACACAGCCCCTCTCAGCAGTGCTATTTACAGAATAGTCCTCACATGTGTGCATCTTGTTATTCTTGAACTTTTCAGAGTGGGGCTGGGGTATGTCATGGTTTAAATTCCCCCTCCCTCCATCAGAGATGCAAATGCAAAGCTGTCTCAAACTTGGTTTTAGGAATAGTTAGCCAAGATAAGGAAGTTAGTCCTAAAAAAGCGCTATCCTGCCTCCACAAGACCCTCTCTTCCAACCTCACTTTGTCTCACTGGTATAGCAACATTCCCTTTCTCTTCTGCTCAGTGTTTGAGGCATTAACTCTTTCAAGGTTTACATAAATTCCTTCAGGTCTTCAGTCTCTCACATGTAGCACATTCATGATCATCCAGTGTGCCCAGTGGCACTTGCCACCACATAGCTGAGAACTCCTGAGTCTCAGTCTGGTGCTGCAGCTACCAGATTTTCTCTTATTGGAGAGAAACTACTTTTTGCAAAGAGTCAGAAGCACCAAGTAAACCTGACAGGAAAACTAAGCACAGAAGAGAGCTGGGGAACATATAGACTGTAAATGCTTTAGGTCTTGTATTTCACTTTAATTCATGGGAAACTGTGCTACAGACCCACAAACTTAGCCTCAAGGTGTCAGAGAAAAGGGAAAGAACTCTGAAACTACTTGTATGATTCCTCATAAAGGGAAGAATTCTTGCTCCACATGCTAATCCAGCATACTGATGTGGTCCAGCAGGATGAGGCAGCCAGATAGCACCAGCGACTCACAAAGCTTTTCAGAGCTTGGCACTCTGGCTTCTCTCAAGAGTTTTCTTAAATTAGAGGTGAGCAGATGTGAAGTTTTTCAGCAGTGCACATCAGACTCTGTGCAGCACAAAAGGCACTGCCAGCACCTTTTCATAGAAAAACACAGAGAGCACTTCAGAGGACTGGGGAGGGATTCTCTTGTCTTGCTCAGGAAGTCCAGACTGTACTCTCACTGGTCTGTCTCTGCCCTCATTGGCATCTTACCTATGAAACTGGGGCAATACTGCCTTTTGGCAAAGTGCTTTCCACGTGAAACTGCTGTGAAAGAGCAAGTTATTATTATTTATTTCCACTCACAGTTGATATACCTGAGCTGGGGAACCTGAGAAATGAACGCAAGGATGTGTGGCCAAGGAGAAAGCAACAGTGCACCCTCTTTGGGCCTCCACCCGTGATATGGGGCTTGGGAAATGTGGCCAAACACACTCATCCTACAGTTCAAAAAAGTCCATGCAGCAACTGCCCTCTAGCCTTAATCTCTGTTAATTTCATGAGACATTTTTCAGAACTGAATTTCCACAAATGAGTGGAACTGCTCCAAAAGTACTACTCTGCCCCCAAATGCTCAGAATTGGATACATGCTAGAAACGTAAGTTATGCTTACTTTCCACTGCTAACATGTACAAATCAGGAGCTTGAAGTAAAAATGCTTTCCCGTGTTAGGTTTTTTCCTTAATCTCATTCTGAAAGGAAGTATATATGAATGATTTTACACACATTTATTGAAATTGTCTGAAAAATGTCATTGCATGCCACCATTCTGAACACATTCTGGTCAGAAGCACCGAGGTGGCAGAAGAAAATGGTGATGTATGTGATGCTGCATTGTACTGATACATGTTGCAAAATAAATAGCACAAACACCAGTTTAACAAAGGAAGTTAAAAATGTCTTTTAATACAGTTTTCAGATGAAGCCATCTGCAAGACAGCCAAATAGAACAAAAAAGAAACAAAAAAAGGTAAAATGAAGACAGTATTAGATAACAGAGGCCAAATTCTTTTTTTTGCTTAACGTCTTTCCATTTAGTAATTCAAGACCCAGGTGCTTCTTAAAATGTAGTATAAAAGCTATGAAAGCAGCTAAGGCAGTCATTCAAACTCTGTTTTCATGTCTGCAGCACACAGCTAGTGCTGAGAGTCACTGCTGGCTTACTGCTGCCCCTGGGATGGGGATTTGGTCAAAGAAACCTCAGACTACTGAACTACCCATGAATTCTAATGCCTTTCAGTTCATGACTCCTTTCACTAAAATGAACTTTCTAAAGATTAGGCGAGGATATTCTTTTTCAATATCTGACATTTGCTTTTCTCCTCTTCCAATACACTGAAGTAATCAGTGGAGATCACAACAATACACAACCAATAAGCCAGCGCTTCCTGCTGCCTTCTTCACTTTCTAATTTGTTTTTGTACACACCTGAACTCAAAAAGGTCAGCTCATGAACACTGCACATTCCTTCTGCTCTTCAGAGGTGGGTAGGTTTGGAGTGCTGAGCACAGATTAAAAATGGGGAAATGCCAATGACATTACAGCTGTGTGTCCTCTTCTCTACCCTGACTGCTGCTGCAAGGCTGGAGCGCCTTCAGAGTTGTCTTTTTAGCACAGGAGCCCACCTGAGGGACTGCACCTCTTTCATTTCCTTGTTTTCATCCACAATTCCTCACTTTCATCCAGTTCCATCCACGTAAGCCAGTGTAACACCACGACATTAGTCTGTCTTTGTGGGATTTTAAGAGCAACTGGAACACTAACTCCATGTCAGTGTCTATTTGTGGTTTTGTTCAAGGAAAGAAGTGAAGGGTAGGCTGCTTGGGCAATGGATCCTCGGTAAGTGGCTGATAGCATGCTAAATCAATACCAATGGGACCCATGTAGTTAATTCCATTAGATGTACACCGTTGTCCATGTCTGAGACTAAGACTGGACCTTGCTCCAGCTAAGATCTACCAGGAGTTTAAAAAGAAAGGGTGTCTGTTCAGCAACTCGTAACCCAATTGGAAGGTCTCCTGTACCCTTTAACATCTTTGGTCTCTAATTTGTTCTAAATTGATTCTAAATCGATTTTCCATTGGATGTTTTATCCACCGTCATGATTTGGGTGATACTCTCAGCCGTGCCTGGAGGAGTGGGTGGGAGAGAAGGGGCTCAGTTGGGCTGGATGGCAAGGAGATGGTATCTGGGGCAGCTGGGGCAGGAGATGTGGGGGCCTGGGGATGGGTTGGAGTGAAGGGAGATGAGGGAGCCTGGAGGCAGCCAGGAGAAGGCTGGGGAGCACTGTGGGGATGGGTGCACATCCCTGCAGCCCTGAGGTCACTTGCCCCAAGGACAACATCTGGCCCTTCCCAAAACACTCCCCACAGCCCCTGCACCCTCTCCCCAGTCTTAGAAATCACTCTCCAAGGGCTGGTGCTTCTGCCCTGGCCCTCACTCAACACAGCCTTCCCTCAGCCCAGTCCCTCACTGCTGCCTCAGGCTGCCTGCCCTGGGGACACTGCCCCATCTGGGGACACCCATCTGTGGACTTTTACTCTGTCGACAAGGAGTGAATTCTCTGATATGCCTCAAAGACCGATAACAAAGGGACAGGTTAGATAGAATGTGGCTGGAGGGAGGGGCCATGTGGAGACAGGGCAGCACTTCTCTTGCAGCCAACCTCCTCTTTTGGGTCCACAGAGACACACAAACAAAAGACAGGGTCACCACAGAAGAGAGCAAAGGTCAATCCAGTAATAGGAGGGGGGTCAAGACTACCAAATACCCCTAAATCCCTGTGACTAAGTTCCAGAAAGGTCTAGAAGAATGAAGCTGCACATGCTAACTCATTTACAGGAGAAGTGAGAAACTTAGCCCCACATTGAGGAAAACTTATGAATAAAAAGATACCACCACAAAGTCTGGGTCATGTCCCCCTGGACTCTGGACACCCTCTTGACTGCATCAGTGCTGGACTCAGGACTGGAGATCTCATCATGTCCCCCTGGACTCTGGACACCCTCTTGACTGCATCAGTGCTGGACTCAGGACTGGAGATCTCCTTTCCTCTCCTGGCTGACCTCTTTCTCTCTCTCTCTATTTCTTTCATTATTTCTCTTACTACTAGAAGATAAGGTACTAGCTTGCATCAATTTCTATGCCAAATGTGTAATTCAATATAAGAGGTTTCTAAGTTTTTTTTGGACTCTGACATTTGTTGTTCCTTTTTGACCATGGGCATCTATGAATCTCAGGTACCTCCTTCCTCTCAGGAATGGGATGTGACATGGACAGGATGCAAGTGTGGTCAAAAGGGTCTGTACAGGATACCATCACTGCACCCATGAGTGATGGGCAGGGAGCGTTGTGAAGTGATCCCTCAGCTCTGAGTTGGGAGGGGTCTGAGCAGCAGCAAGTCACGACTGCCTGGGAATTGTCAGTGCTTGACTGCTCCCTCATTTTGGAGAAACTGAGAGAATATGATCTCTTCCCATCAGCACCAGGCACAGGACCAGCAAATGGAAAATGGTAGAGCGCTGAAGTGCTGGTTAATTGGATAAAGATGAACAAAAGGTAGGAAAGGGAAAAAGAAAAGCAGTTTTATGTGCAGTTTGGGGAGCAGCTTTAATTGCCACACAAAATGAGAGGTTATACTAACAAACGAGCAGAGGGAGAAACTATTAGATCTCTGCAGATTTGGTGAAAGGACTTCAGGATCAGTTAAATCAAGAAAGGGAGGGAGGAGACAAAAATGGGAATCCAAGCTGATAAGCTTATGACTGAGAATGATTCTCTTAGGACTCTACTTGCTTCAGCAGAGTGCACAGAAAGGCAGTTACTGGAGAATTTAGGTAGGAAAATGCACAGTAGAGAGAAAGAAGATCTGAGAGAGGAAACAAAGGAGGAAAGTAGCTGAATTATTACTGTTATTGAAGCAGCTGCAGAAGCGGTTACAGGAAAAAAAGTAGGAAAACCAAAAATTGGAAGAAAATGTAGAGATGATGCTTAAGCAGGTTGCTAATCCACCCGGCATTGTACAGATGAGAAAAGTAATTGCATCCGCTGAAGAACAGGATGAAAATATAGGGGGTGATCCCTGTGATAATGAATTAGGGGGAAACGATTCTTTACCTCTTTCGAATCCCCCTATGCATGAAGTCAGATTCACTACAAAAGCTCGGGGTGGACAGAGAGGCCACACCCAGAAAACGACCCAATGCGATCCAATTCGGACGGATGATTTGCAAGGGCATTATGGCCATAAGGCAGGCAAAACTGAAATCCAGCAAATGGAATCCTATCAATTCAGACATAATAATGCCCTACACATTCAGATTCTAGTTGGTTCACATCAATAATTATGGGAGTACAGCTGCCCATATCAATGCAGCAAGATACCAAGAAGCTGGGTGTGAGACCCAGAGGGCGAAGAGTTAAAATCACTGGAGTAAAAAGAGCAAGTGTTACCTGATGAACTGGCAACGTTAATTTATGGCTCTTGGGTGAGAAGCAGATGCCAAACACTCACTTTGCAATTAAAGATCACAATGAAAACATCTTGGGTTTCCATGCTCTGAAGTACAGAAGCTGGTGTCTGCTGGAGGGCAGCGTGTGGTCCTTTACATCAAACATCAACCCTAACCCTAAAAGAAACCCAGAGACTGCAGAGCACCTGCTCTGTGTGGCACCTGCACTCCCTCCTTCAAGGATTGCCAGTGTGCCTCAGTGCTGGATTTTGCCGAGGTGGAATTTCTGAAGCTACAGCTGATTTGGCCCCACTGACAGCTGCGGTAGCAACACTGCAAACAAAACAGCCACATTACAAGTGCTTGGGCGTTGATGGGGTGGTAACAGGCTGCAACACAAAGTGTAAAAGATGCCCTGTCTCTGAAAATGCCATGCTAAACCTGAGCTGAGAGACAGAAGCAGTCACTAGAGGGAGACAACGCAATTTCATAGAACAACAACTCCAGAAATTTTCACTTGGAGAATTAATAAAAAGCCAGGAAATCTGTGCCTGTGAGTCTTATGGGTTAATTCCCTGTTATTACCTTGTCTAGTGAACTCAGAACTACAGGATCAACGGTACTATTTGACTGCGTTGGAAGCAGAGAATTGATATTACAGGAAAGAAAAAAAAAGAACTAACCTGCTCCCTTTTCTGTCATGAGCAATATTCACTTTTAAAATGCCTTTCCTGAGAACCTAAGAGAAAAAACTGTCATAGCCTTTGTATCTGTGTATCTGTTGCATGACTAAACACCCTTTCCACTGAAGTGATGACTCCTTTGATGTTGCATTTTTAGCCTCTGAATGAATTACTGTTCATTTAACCATGAAGAAATTAAAGGCTCTGGTACACATTTTCCTAACCCCTACCAACTTTTGATCTATGAAGTAGTTAGTGATTTACAGAGTTATTTAAAAGTGACAGGAAGTTTCTTCAGGAACAAAGCTTTGAGACCTGTGAGAAAATAAGGAAACATGACGAGGCAGTGACAGGAATACATTTGTTAGGTATTAGATTTAAAATACATTCAGTTTTAAGTTTTAAGGTCTGGGCAGCAAAGTTAACAAATTCAAAAGCTGCAGTTGTTCCTCTTCTTCATTCTCACTTCTTTCCTTTAGTTCTCTGATTCATCCCTTTCCCCACTGTTTTTTGCCTTACATTGCCTGTGTCCAGCAACAGACGGATCAGAGGGTTCTGATGGAAGATGCTGAGAGAGGGGCAGCATGGATGTTCAGTGTTCCACAACCAGCTTTATTATGACTAGGACCTGGACAAAGCAAATTGCATATTGGGTTCTTTGCAGGAGTATGGGGGCAGTGAACTCAACAGGCTTCACAGTAAACTGAGGGAAGACAGACACTGAGTGAGCATTGGCAGTAAAATAGTAGTTCCTGAGGGGAACTGCAGAAGGATTGAAGGTACCACTGCCTCAGGTACCTCCTTGCACTCCTCAGTGGTTTTTCCACTGCAGAAAATTCATATTAGTTCAGCTGTGCTGAGTTAGCAATATTCTTCCATGAGAGAATTGTTTATGTTAATCTAATCATTGTTATTCATTTACAACAGTATTTACACTGGAGGCTACCTACTATAGTTATTTCAGTTTTTATAATAATAATAGCTGAAATGACACAAACTCGATTTTAGACAGATCTAGAAGCATATAAAATCATCCCTGGATGCAAAAGGCACTAGCCCAGTGTAAGACATTTGTAAAACAGATGTTTTACCAATATTTACCACGTGGCTTATCATTTGTGGAGAAAATGCTACCTCCCAAGGCCTGCTTTCTATTTATCTTTCAGACCCTCTCGAGAAAAAACCTAAGCATAATCAGGTTTGAACTAATTTGTGTTCAGTGACTTCAGGGGAATAATAATTCTACATGTTCCTCTTGCCACTCATGACAGCACTGAAGACTTGCTAGTTCTGCCTGCAGTGTCCAGTGAAAAGCACTGTAGCAGCTGCCCTCAAGTGTGACAAAAGATGTTTGTTGTTTTCTTTTACTAAAATCACAGGTTTACTTTTTTTGTTAAAACTTTAAGGAAAAAAAAAACACTTATCCTCTCTCCAATCCTTTTATCTGCTTAAATCTTATGCAAATGACAAAGGTAATTACATAAATTACAGAGAGTGAAAACTGGTGTATTCATTTACTCAGGGCTGAAAATTAAGGCAATAAATATTCAAAGCAGTGTAATGTACCACTGTGTGAGGCAAAAAGACATCAGCCAAACTGAATTAACTGTTTGTTGGCAGCGTCTTTGAAGTGGATCTTGCTTTTATGAGTAACAAGGTTACTTGTCACCTAGTTCTCACTGATGTAATCAGTCAGATGGAAGAGCGAACTGACAACTCCTGCCTTTCACCAAAAGCAAAATCCCCACACAGAGAAATCTCCCTCCCTCTAAATTCACAGGATCTGGGCAGCTTCTGTAAGAATTAATAGCATTTCTTGTGGAAACCCAGTTTCTGCTAAATTGGGCTTAGAGGCACTTCTGCCTCAACCCCAAGCATTACACATTCTCAATATATATTAAAAAAAAAAATCCAAAGAAAAACCACAATTCAGAAACTCTACAGTTGTCATGCCTTAGTGTTTTTTTCACCAAATCCTTGCCCCTTGTCAAAATATGCCTCATTTTTCTTAGTCTGAGAGATCACTGTGGTGGTGTCTTTGATTGAAGGGTGAATTCACCTGCCTGATCCAACACAAAGAGCATGCAAGGCTTTACGGTGATGGATGTGATATTCAAAAGAGACAAGGTCAGCTAAGCCACGAGTAAGCTGCATACTCCTGAAGCAATATGGATTGGAAACCTTCTGCAAACAGATCTTTTTTGTCTCAGAGGAAGGATCTCTTGCTTTTTTCTCCTTGAACTCTGATTTGTGGTTTTGCTCGAGGGAAGAAGTGAAGAGCAGGCTGCTTGAATGATTTCAGCTGACTGGTTTCCATGTTTCTTGAGCTGCCTGAACAGTCTTCCATACCATTACCAGGACTCAGCCTGTATATATGACACACTGAAAATTCTTTGAATGAGAAAGCAGATGAGATTTGAGTGAAAATTTGCATGAATTTCTGATAAATGGATAAACTAGGTGTCCAAATATCTGTGTCATCCACAGAGGTATAGAAAGCAGGCTCTGCTCCTGTTTCCATCCCTTTAAAAACCCTCCCTGCAAGGGTCTTCCTTTGGCACAGTAACAACATTTTACTCAAATAAATACTTTTATTTTTATTTCAGTGTAACCTTATTTACTTTCTGACAATTACATGAAGCACTTCAAAATACTGCTAATAACTGATAAGTAGCAAGAAAAATGTATCCTTTATTTATACTCACTTGCTACTCCCAACATAACTCAAGGTGTCATCCACAGATAAAAACTATTGCCACTAATTTCATTCCTTCTGTATGACACAGTAGGCATTTAGAGAGATCATTATGCTGACTGTCTTCTCTGTATCCCATGTTAATTCTAGCTTTTCATTGTTTCTGAATGCCATTCATTTATTACTGTGGATACAATTCCTGAAAATGCATTAGTGTGGGAAATCTCTACATTGCTGTAAATTAGGGAACAACCCTTTTATTTTCCAACAGGTGTTATTTGGATAAAATGTCGCTACAAAGCTCTATAACCCTGTAGAAAACTGCAACATATTTTTGTCCTTGTTATTTGAAAGCATTCATCCAAACATTAATTTCCTAAACAGTCTGGTTTTCTTCTACCACAGTATATGCAGAATAGCTGTTCTCACCAACAGGTAATTTGAGTTACACTGCTTTGTTGAAAATTGTTGTGCTTGGAATTGCATTAGACCACTTCAAGGTCATTAAAATTAGGCATCAAGTTAGCTTTTACCAGAAGTGCTTCTAAAGTGCTTCTTTTTCTAAAGCATTTCTTTTCTTTTCTGGCTCTTTCTGAATGTGAAATTAAAAGTGACAAAGCAGCCTGTTCTGCAGTTTCTGCTGCCCTCTGATGGGTGCAACGTTAGAACAGCTCCAGCAACTCACAGACTTTATTGTGTCGTCCTTGCTAAACATGAGGGATTTAACCCCCTCTTTCTGCTCCTCAAGTGAATACTATGCAAATACATAAATTGCTGTTTATGCCCTCTCTCTCCAGGTGGTGATTTGTATATGTGTAAAGGGAAGAAAAAAAAAAACAGCTACTCTTTAAGAGAAAAAAAAAAACAAAAAAAAGGATTTTAGGCTTCAGCTTTGGCATGGTTGGTTCTTACTCACACTTCAGCTTAAGTATGTGATCTAATCAGTCTAAACATGGGGTATCAGGAGGTAAAACACTGTATGTTTGCTTTCCACTTGATCATAGAATAACTAATACTGGACTGGTTTCTGGAGGTCATCCTGGTCTAAGCCCCTGTTTGAAGCATGTTTAAAAATGTTGTGTCCAATACAGTCTTGAGGACTTGATGATGGAGATCCCTCCACCCTTCAGGTCATCTGTTCCAGTGTTTTACCACCTTCCCAGTGAAAACATCCTCTGATTGTTATCCCCGAGCTCCCAATCAGTTCATCACCAGCCATCTTCTTGCACAGCCTTCCTTGTTGCTTCCTGGCTTGTCTTTCCTGAAGATCCTATACCCACCTGTGCAGCACTCCAGTCCTATAAACCACCTCATCACATTCTGTCCCAAAGATGGCACAGCTCTGCAACTGTGCACACACTTCTAACTTCTTACCTTTATTTGCAGCAGGTGTTGGTGTGTGGGCACTTGAAATGGGCCCCGTCACAGAGAAGTGCCAGACCCTCCCACTGTGCTGTCACTTTCGTACTGCTCCTTTTGCCTTCGCTTCTCTTTAACTTTCGCCAACTTACCTACAACCTGTCCTCACTAGGTTTGAAGACTCCTAAAGACACTTTTCTTGCCAAACCTTGTCAGGTGGGTCTTGTTCCTCCTTTAAGTCCTTGCTCCTCCTAATTGCACGTGTGTAGGAGCCAAACTCCTGTCTGCAATACCAGCCATGCAGCAAGTGTCGATCCACTGAAGGTACCTATTCCTGCCCAAATCTTTCCCTCTGGAAGGACTGGGAACACCACTCATGCCCCCTCCCACATCATACTGCTAACTAATGCTGGCAAAAAACACCTTTTTTTTTTTTTGAAAGGTACATCCATTATGCTGCATCCTTAACCACGTCAGGTATGTAAATTCCTTCATGAAGAGGCTGGGCTCTAAAACAAACAAACAAAGAAAGCTGTAACACTAGTGGCAAATTTCATAAGTATCAGCAAAGACAACAGTACCTTAAACATGATCTTGATTTGTGACATGCCTTTGAAGCTATGCTACATGCTGAGAATGCTGACACCATGTACGTGGCATGTTCTGTGCTCTCATCTGCACTGCTCTGCATGCAGAATGAACGGGCAATCTCAGAGAATCCAAATCAAAAACAAGGAAAGCATATATCTAGTCATATCGCTGATGTGAATTATCAGGGTAGGAAAACTTTAAAGTAGCAAGAGGTTTGCCTTCAAAATCAAAAAACCAAATTTCCATGATTTATTTTTAACATATTTTAACGCTCTCTTGAGGGACTCCTAATCAGAATTTCCAGTGATAACTCCTGCTTACTCTCATGTCACACATACACTTGACAAAAAAAAGTCAAAACTTCTTTCTGTGACTCATTACTGTTGCCAAGCCACACCAAAGGCATTGGTTCTAATTATCAGAGGTATGGTTCTTGCTGCTGATAAGTCTATTTGTCTATTTAAATTTCTGTTGAAGCCACTGGCAAGGATTTTATTTATTTAATTCACTTTCTAGAGATCCTTTTCATCCACACAACTGTAATTGCTTCAATCTGGACAAAGCCTTTACCTACAGAATGTACTAACACATTACTTCTGTCAACTTTTCTTCATCAGAAGTCTTTAGCCTGTAATCTGTATATCATTCTTTACTGTGCCGTGATTTCTCTTTCATTTTGTTTATTAAATTCCATTGCTACACTTGGACAGGTTCAAGGCTACAAAATAATATGGTCTTCCCTCTAAAAACCTTCTTTCTTACTCATATACATATACATATAGAAGAGAATATATACAGGATATATAAGAGGATATATACAGAAAAGACAAGATACAATGAGAGCCAGACAGGCATGATTCCAACCTCAGTGGATTACTAGAAGGTTTTACTGCTTTCCTAGGAATTCTTTTGGATTTCCACCCATGAAAAATAGAATCTAATGAAGAATATTTGTGTAGCCCAGGCAATCCTGTATGTTGCCACACTTTCACAGCAAAAAGAATCACTGTTCACAAAAGTGACCAAAAAAAAAAGATGAAGCCTTTTCAATTTGCAATTAGAAACTTACACTATAAAGAGATAAATGAAAAATAAAGTGAGGTACTTTCTATATAAGAAGATGAGGTGACACCAGATGTTGAAAGATTCTAGGACTGAGTAGTCCAGACATACACCTAAGCACCACTAGGGCAAACTAACACAACTAAAACAGAGCAACATTTTCAGGATTTCTAGAAAACTTTAGAAATCAAAACCGTGCAAACTGGGTGAAAGATTCTTCATAGCCTTCTGAAAAGGAAGCAGCTACTGAAGGACACAGTTACACAAACATAACCCTCTTTAAAAAGGCCCGAGGTGGAGCTAGGAAATTATAGACCAGTTTGACCTTGGTGGTAGGCAAGATCCTAAAGATATTAATAAGAGATGAGATCACAAGGAACACAGACTGGGCAAAGTGATTAATGGACATAATCTACTTGGATTTCAAAAAAGTATTTGACATAAAACTCTAAAGCAGATTAATGTACAACAGTAGCAAGCATAACATAGGAGGTGTCATCCTTGAAGGAGTAGCAACTCACACTATGTGCAACTGCACTCTCAGAGGAAATATGTAATCAGTCAGATTCATGTAACACACAGACTGCAGACTAAGGCTAATTTGCTGTTCTAAGGCTGCTGGGCTCTTAAAGACACAGTGGACACATTGTGCTCTCGGTTCCACTAGTAAAGTCAGTAGAATTGTTGAAGCCGGACAATGACTGGAATCTACCCCTGGTCGCTTCCCTTTGCTTTGCAGGTGTGTTTCCTGCACTCTTTTGGTAGAACCAGTTTTTTGGTTGCTCCCCCCACCCCCTGTATACCAAAGCAACTATTTTACTTCAGTGTCTCATCAATATAGGCAGACTGTTTGCTAGCACTGATTTACCACAGTGGGTGCTGAAGGATATATACATTCTGTATTAGGTATCATAGTTTCCTGTCAAGATAAATTACTTTGATTTGTTGGTATTAATTTCAATTTACAACAGTGTAGATGAGATAAAACTTTTAGCCCTTCTTCCGCAGTACTGAGCTCTTTGATGATCACTTTCATGAACCTGATTTGGTATCCTTTGTATATTTATATCCATATAAATCCTGGGCAAACCAGAGAAAGCTGCTCCACTAAAATGAACAAAAACAGCCCATCACTGAAAGCATTAAATGTGTACTCTGGGCCAGGTTGTCTGAAAAGTCAATTGCATCAATTACAACAAGGGAGAATTCGGCTTATGTAGCTTCTTTACTGCTGATCCCCTGTAATGCCAAAAGGAAGTTCCGACCATTTACAAGCTGACGTATATAAAATGTGAATCCACTGGGACGTTGTAAGTCTCCTTTGGCAACCTTGTCACCATCAACAGCTCAGGCTAATATCAGCAACTGCTGTGATAGTTGTTCAGAACAGTCATTCCTTTTCCCAAGTGCAAAGTTGAAATGGCAAGATAAAGTTGCTGCTTACACTCGTGTTGTTGCTTCAGCCGGTTATATTTATCTCATTACTACTGGAGAGCTTGGCAGGTTGCTGAAGCATCGTGATGAACCCAAGTTAATGATAGCAGGGAAGCCAGCTCTGTTCCAGATTCGTCATGTGGATGTGACGCCATGTGCACTGGACTGCGATATCAATGAAAGGATCAGAAAGGAGTCAGCTGATCACTGCAGACTCAGTCCCTAAAAACGACCCCACATCCAGAACTCGAAGTCTCCCTACAACAAGAGGCAATGACACTGTGTGCTGCTGGAACTAGGAGAGACTGCTGGCAGGAATGGGTCCAAAAGGGTGTATACCAAACCCCTAAGTTCAGCTGGGTAACTGAGAATGAAATTTGACTCAAATCTGTTGACAGCCATGGGTGTGCGAGTCACAGTGCCACTGAGATGTGTTCTCTTGGAAGTTTGGGTTATTTTGGTGGTGGTGACGTTGCATCAAAACATGTTCTGAATTTGTTTCTGGACTCTATCAGAAGTATTATCAGCACTTGAGAGTAAAAAGTTCCATTAAATTCTGCCCACATTGTAGACTTCACAGAAATGCAGTCCTCTGATTTAGTAAAGCCACTCAACCTGGGTTGGGAAATGAACGCTTCATCCATTTACATTTACCCTTTTATTAATCACTAGCAAATGTTAGCAAATGAGCAAAAATGTTCACCTTTTGTTGGATCTCTATTAAGTGAGAATTTCACATAACCTTTGCCAAAAGGAAGAGAAAGCCAAAGAAACAATGTGCTCAGTCTGCTTCTCATCCATGCCATAGATTTCTTATAAAACTCGTCATAGGCAGCCTTAGGACGTCCAGTCCATGGCACACTTTCCTGTGGACAAAATGCACCATAAAAAAGAACCTTATATTTTACTCTTAATTATGTCTCCAGTCTTTGTCAGAATAGTCATGAGCTGTTATAAACCAAATGAAGGGCATCTAGTTGCCAAGAGACTGACAGAGATGACAAATAAACAAAAAACAATCATTCCTCCCTGCAAACATTTAAGATCTCCACGAGAGCTGTCTCTCTTTCTACACTGGAGGCTAGTATTTCAGTCTCTTCCTTTTTACTGGAAGTTTCTTGGCTACTGTTCCTCTCAATCCTCCTCAACACCTCCTTCATTGACACTTTAAGCTTTGGTCATTCAGATATGGTGGATTAGAAATAACATGGAAAGAAACACATGTGTGTAGGAGCTAATGTGATGGAGAAACTTTGAAAAGATGTAATTATGGTGCTTAAGAAGGATCCAAATGCTTCACTACACGATCTAACGGAAGACAAAACCAAATTCAAATATTTTCTAAAGCAGAGAAAAAATGAGCACTGACAAAGAATAGCACGTTTATCTACTATGATACATGCTAAGACAGAAAAATCAAATAAAGCCAGAAAGAACAAGGTTTACTGAAATGATTCATGAGTATCAAAGGCCTGGGGAATCAAAGGCCTGGGGAATCATCTCATATGCAAGAGCTGGAACAGAATATAAGGCATTTTTGGACAGTCATGGCTGAAACAATTTTGTTTTCACATGCATGAATGGACCTTTCTTCTCTTTGGGCAACACAGTTCATCGCAGTGAGTTACCAAAAATAAAATCAGAAGTGATTTTTGACCCCATGACTAAAGCATTGTACATTAGTGCCAAGCTCTACTAAGTTCTATTTTTCTTACACGGATTCTGAATTTTATGCAGTTATGGCTTTAGACCTTTGGGCTTTGTGGCCTAGAGCAAGCAGTCCCAATCTTACCAGGGTGGTGAGAGGCAGGGGGCTTTTCCAGAGAACACACAGAAGCACATGATGGGGAGAACAGAAATGTCAATATCCTGAGCTTTCTGTAAAGCTGTGGAAAAGGACACACATGGCTAACAGATCCCTCCTTCTTCACGGATGCTTGCCTCCTTTCGCTAGGAAGTAATGGCCATGGAATTGCTCCCTTTTGGTGTGCTATCTATTAATTGAAGGCTGTGTTGCTGTGCTGGAGGTTAAGCTTTAAGGATAGTGTGTTTTCTAAGTCCTACAAAGGATTTGAGCGAGCAAAACGTACTCAAAGCTCTGAATCTGCCTGAATCTGTCTCTGTAGCCTTGTGACTAATTGAGCATCTCACAAAATGAAGGCAACCAAGGGAAGGCGGTACCAACCAGGCATGCAAATTAAATTGCTACAAAGATATGTGTTGAACAACTTCAGATAAAATGAATCACATTACTATGAAAAATTATAGGCTGTACAATTACACAGACTGAAGATACTTCTAATTACCCAGTGTTAATTATCTACATAAAATACTTTGGGAAAGATAAATGAATAGGAGATCTGTTAGGGAAACACATTTCTGCCGTTCAGGAAGCCATCACTGTGTACAAGCTAAACTGTCTGTTTTAAACGAACACTTGGAGAACCAAAACAAGGTGGTTTGTATTTTGGAGAGCAAATGTCTCAATAAAACTACATTTAACTGTACTGGCAAAATCACAAGCAAGACAAAATTTAAACTGCTTCTCAATTTCTAGGCCAAGTTCAGGACTTGGTGTCATGTATTATGAATGTTCTGGTGCCATGGAAGATGCAGAGATGTAACTGAGGCAGCTACTTAGCACACTAAAGAAAAAACATCCTGAGTATCCATTTCTGCCAGCATTAAATGGCTATGAAATGCTACTACTCCAGCCCAGAGTGTTCCCTAACACACTTTCACTGTGCTCTTCACCATTACAAAATATGAGACTTGGTGCAAGGTAATAACTGCTTCCATGCACATCAACATTAACAAACCATTCCATTTATCTTAGAAATAGGTGCAGAACAAACAGAACTGACATTTAACAAAACTTAGTGAGGTGCTAAGGCCTCACAGAAATCAGCAGGAACAAGTTTGCACTGGAGAGGGGATTTCTGCACCAGTAGTGTAACACAGAAAACATAAATGGTCAAAGATGAGAGAGATGAAGACATAATTCAGGTAGAAGCCAAGAATTTGGGAAAACTTAGATATATATAAAAAATATTAGACTAGAACTATGACTTGAATTTTAATTACAAAGCTCATCCTGTAAACACTGACCTCAACTGAGCTGAAAAATCCTTCATTTCTATTAGGACTCCAGGTTTTCATGCTGCACCCACAATGGCAAAAGAACAGAGATCTAAACACACATAATTATAGACTTATCCTGTTCTCAGGCTACGTGGAATCAAACTTCAAACAATTTAGCCTCTGGTAACCTTGACCTGGAAAGCAACTGCTGTTTTGGTACATTAAAAATCTGTAGTGAGTTACTCTTGTAAAAGATTTAATTCTCCTCTCTCTTCCTCTTGATTCTCTTCTCAGATATTAAGGGTCTGAGCCTATGCATACCAACTCAGTGGGAAACCTTTCAGCTGTGTTAGGTTTAAGAGTGCTCCTTAAAAATCTAAAAATACAACCAGCTGTGATGGGTTTAAGAGTTAATTTCTGCACATGATGCAATATTTTGTACTGTTACTTGAAAAATAATCAATGGTGGTGCCATTTGAACATTGTCCTAAAACCTGCCTCATCCTTAAACGAGACCAAACAACAAATCACACAGCTTTTGCAAGTCCTTGCAAGCTTATTGACTTCACTAACATTTTTATCTGAGTGAAGCTGCAGGGCTGACAGAATTCAATAGCACAAACTCGCTCCTGGCACTACACCAGCTCCCTCTATGTACACCTTGGCAGACACATCTTCTGGCTGAGAGACTGCAATGAGATAGGAAATAGAAGAGGCAAAAATCAGCCTCAGCCACGCCCCCTATGCTAATGGGTTCCAGAAGATTTATGGTGTTGCTGAGAACGGCGCAGGGCCAGGAGTCCTGCAAGCACTCTGCTCCAGGGATACTCGTGGAGTTTTGTCTACGCTTTGGATCTGGCTGCTCTCCCATGCAAACGACGCAGGAGGATTAACTTCTGTGCCAAAGGAAGTGCAAATAATTTGGCTTGACTTGAATGTTAACAAGTAGCAGACCCTCAGTGAGTGAGATTTGGAAGGTTGTTTTAAGGAGCAGCTATTTCTTTAGACTTCACTTTCTAATTACTGTAAAGCTGAATGGCTTTCACTTGAAACCAGATACAATACAGCCTGTTAACTTTGGGTAACAGTTTTGGAGCAGAATCCTTGTGTCCAAGGATGAATAACACCATTCCAGCTATTATATTGCTGAAAGTACATTTTCAAAGGCATATGCGGACTCTGAAACAAAACATTCCCTTGGGGACAAGGCAGATGAAAAAGTAACTTTCCATAGCTGCAGACCATTTAAAGCACACTCTGCGATAATAGTGCCATCAGCTGCTGTCTGATGTGAAAAATGTAACCCATGTCAAGAACATGCTTTGTGTTTTACTGCAATAAAGGATTGTGTGGCTCTCTTGTGACAACATAAATTAAAAATATACAGTTATCTGTCTTTCAAAATGAGTAGCTACCTCATTTTACATATCATTGAAAGTATGTGTGAAGAAATTAATTGTCAGTAGAGGCTGAAAAATGTGATTCTTTATAGTCACGCTATCATTAATGAAAAGTGAAATATTTACCCTAACTTGTTTACAATTTCACCTAGTCCCCTCATATCATTTGCCTGAAATATGAGGCATTCACTTTCTCTTTTCCAATAATTTCCTTGTAATAATGAAAGTTTTCATTCTTTTTAACTTGTATTCACTATGTTTACTGTTGTGTTGGCACAGATTTGGCAGGAAAGAAAATACATTGCTTGGAAAGGACATTCAATTTCTGTGGTGGAAAGCTGCATGTCAGATTAAAGGCTTATTTAAAAGGTGTTAGTTCCCTGAGCTATGTCTCTCTAAAAGTCAGCATTCATATTTTCTTTGTTTTTGTTTGGTTGGTTGTTTTTCTTTCCCCTCTCCCCCGTGAACTTTGCCTGGTATTTCAATCTACTGACCTGCAGGAAATCACCCACCCTGACTTTGCCTGGTCATATAACTCAGGAGAATTGCTAGAATTTTCTGTCCCTTTGCTTGCTCTTATTCGTGCAGTACCTGACAGGAGGTTAATAAGAACCTGTTTCCATGCTCTGCTAAACTGTGTAGAGAAAACACACAAGACTGGACTGTGAGAGCCTCAAATAGTACAGAACAAATGTATGTAAGCTATGCATTTTAGGATGGTTGCCCAATTCAATAAAACTTAAGTCTTCCATACAAAATCAGCAGTAGGAAGTTTTTCCTTGTCTTCAGAGAAATCTACTTCTATTCATTAAGAAGAAATATGGTGGGATAAGTTTCAGGTGTGTATAGTTTTAAGGAGAGTGGAAGGTGTTGAATCTTTACTGTGAGTACCTCAGTGAAAAGACTTTTCCATAGACCATCTGGAATTTCCCAGAAAGGGTCTTGTGTAGCATTCATCTAATTCTACCTGATGACAGCAGGGTTTGTTTCCAGTTCTCATACACTTTATATTAGGTCCTGTAGTTAGCTTTTCCCTCAAAAAACAGTGGTCTAAGGATCAAAAGAGAATCATAGATACTTGATGCTTGTGATCTGACACTTTAATTAATTTAAAGTTATTTCAAAGGAATACGTAGCAAATAGCAAAAGAACCTCAACAGAGAGACACATGTAAGAAGTTAAGATTTTGATTTTTTTCCCTTAGTTGTCTTTACATTTCACTTCAATGAGAGTAAATCACACCAGAAGTGTTGAAGCCCCTGCTAGTATTGATCCCAGCATCAGGTAGGAAGAAGGGACGATGATTTTCATCTGGCTGGAGATGAGAGAAGTGCCGTGCTTGGAAACTGGTGCAACTCAGCAAGCAAATTTAATAACATCTCAAACACTACGTATTACCCAGTAATATTTTGAAAACAGAAGCTGTGTGTCCCCAGTTCCACACAAGACAAGTCTGTGAGTGACTCTGCAAAATCTCATTCCTACATAAACCAGCCTGCAGTGCCATGGCTGCAGAAGCACTGAGGTCACGTTGTGCACAGTCCTTGTGAGCCACCAACAATGTCCTGTGCTCTGCCCTGGCCTTAGATTATCATTAGACCTTTGCAAAGCTCACAGATGTTCCAGGCTGCTGGGACTTAAACTGATTATTGTCCTGGGGTGAGGGACTGGAACAGGAAATGCAGTCACAGATGCCTTCAGAGTTAAGTGTTAGCTTCTCCATATTTGAGGGAAACTATTTCAATAAAGTGTTGCAGCACAAGATTAGTTTTAAAAAATATCTTGGTTCCAACTCTACTGTACCAGTGCCCTTCAACAACCCCACCCTTCCTGTTGAAGTGGTGCTGCTGAGTTACAGAACCACTCTGTCTGTAAGGTGTCCTTCAGGACTAGCAAATTAGTAATAAACTGGAAATCAATAGTCAAGGCACTTTTAACTACAGGGATCTACCTTAAAGCTTCCTTTCCAAGGTCCAAGAAGTTACATGCTTTGCCCAGTGACTTGAGACAAAATTCTCCATTACTAGTTAGCAACACATGTAGGTCATAAATAATGTTGATCTCTGGCCTCTAACCCAGTCTGTACTATGACACCCCTCAGCCTCTGTGCAGGTGCCTCTGCCACAAGAGCTGGTTCTAGTGCAGTGGGCACAGTCACATTAAATTTTATCTAGTTAGAAACAGCAACAGGAGTAATACAGACTCAGCAGCACACACCTCATCACTGACTGTACAAACCTGCAGAAAACCCTACATAAAATACATATTAAGTTTATGAACCCTCAGAAAAACCTACAGTGCTATATTTATATGATTGTTAAACTGCATGGTAGCTAGATTAAACCTAGCTTGGTTATGCATCACCATTTACTGAGTAAAGATACTGTAAGTGCTGGCTCAATAGACTGAATTTAAAGTGTTTTCCACACAACTTATGCCCTACTAAGGCAGTGTTACTGCTGCCCCAAAATATTTCAGTAGGGATGAAACTAAACATTCCATAGCAGGCTGTAAAATCAAAACAGTCACAGAATGAAATCTATTGTATTATATATAATGAGTTGGACACCCCTAAACCTCATGTATCCTTCAGCCTGGTTGCATCTTTGTGTGGTATTACAGAGTGTGGTTTGAAAATCATTTTCTATTGCATCTTTCCAGGAATATAACAAGAGATGTCAAAAGAAAGTACTTGCATCACAGTCAAAATACACCATTCCTTCCCTCTGGAACAACTCACACAGCTGTAACACCCTCTTGCCCAACAGATGAGCAAGAAAGCAAGAAAGAGTGTAAGGAACATTTGATCCTCAGGCAGTAGAGCTTTCTATATGCTGCACAGAACTCTCTTGCATTCCCATAAGGATGGGTATTTCATTTCTACAGACTAGGGTTTTCTGACCCAATCATTCTGATAGCTTTTACTAGCAGCAATATCTGATGTGATGTGGTGATCTGCTATCTGCCCGTATTCCTGCTCACAGGATAAGCCGGCACTGAGCAATGACTGGGCCACTGCCAGCATGTGATGATGAGTTTAGACAAGCAGTCAGTACAACTCAAAAGCACTATCTCCTTTCCAAATGTCACACTTGAGCGAAAAATCTGGGAACTGGAAAAAACACCCTGACACCACTAGATCTGACTACAGGAATTGTGGCAAAAATGTCACTCTCATCCTGAGCGAACTGCAAACCACCAAATCATCTGAAGTTAAGGAAAATAAACACAGTCTTCTACCATGATAATTTACAAATGTGTTTCTATTATCCTTAAGAATTTAAAAAATCCTTAAAAGCTATTTTAAAAATCATAGCCTCCCCAGTCTAGGTGCATCTATATGACAAATAAACGGTACAATGGACTTAAACCACAGGCATTGTGTGCACTGCAGAAGGGCAGCCACCCCTAAGATAAAAACAGAAGCTCATTTTACAGAATACGGTAGTTCCACACAATAGCACTGGCACAGAAGGAGCAAGTGACATCATTCATTTAAATTCCTGCTACCACAGGGGAACTCTAGGTATTCAGAAACTGGATCTGACCAGAGCACCAAAGCTAACAGCAATGAAAAATAACCCCAAGGGAATCAATTGTATTTATATATCATCCAAAAGAGAAGCACGGTCTTCATGTCATGTTAGGAAAACAAAAAATCACAATTTTCCTCTAAATTATAGTACTAAAGCCTTTGAACCCTTACAACAAAAATGCATGCCCATAAAGGCATACATACAAGGATGTCTTTTCGCTTTCCTCACACTAAATATCCCATTTAAACATTCAAAAATCAGAACACTTTATATGTTATTACTGATTCAATTCATCAGTCTTTCAGCACCAACTAAATAGCTCTAGTGACAACACCTATGCCAGGACTGCAGTTGTTAAGAAGACCTTGCAAAGGAACACTTGAAGTCTTTAAGCATGCTTATGGAGAACGTGTATTTCTGTAGAATCTCGGTCTTCCAAGTCACGGATTAATCTGCAAAGCAGCAAACTTAATTATGGAAATTGCAAAATAAAAATGGGGACTGCTGTGAGCAAGACAACTAAGAGGTGCAGGCTGGCAGAGCTCTTCTGCTCTTCCCAGTGCCTGTGTTGTTCTTGGGGTCAGAAGACCATTCCCAAATTGCAACAGAGCTCTGTCCCTGACTGTTGGAGTCACTTACAGAACTTGAGAGTACAAAGGCACACCTCAAAAATGTTCTGGAACACATACAGATCCTAGTGTTGTATGTCAGAAATGGAGAACACAGGAGACAGAAAAGGCAATAGTGAGGAATAATGCCTTATCATTTCCTGGACACACACACACACACACACACACATACACCAACAGGTTCTCCAAACTGTGTCAGGTGGCCGTTCAGAGGGTATAAACTTTTGCAGTTGCTTAGATCTGCACCTTACAGGGCAGCAAAGATTCCATCTTTACACAAAATAACAACATTTTTGACTGCTCTAGGGAATATTTGCCATTTCCTCAGAAGTTCATTTAGACTTCTCAACTTCAGTATTGCTGCGTTGACTGACAAGTTCAAAGATATCTTCATTTTGAACTCAACTTCTTGATCCATGAACCTTGTTAAAACAATAAGCATTTTATACTGCTCGCTCATAGGGACATGGTTGACACCAGTTTGAAATTCAAAACCAGCCAGGGTACCTAACAGAGTCAAAACAGTTTTACAACACCTTTAGCAAAGGTATAAAGGGTGATGCATAGGTCCAAAACTAAATTTGGAATCTAGCAGATGAATAATGCTCTAGAAATTGTTTTCAAGGCATAGAATTCACTGTAAGATGAGGAAATGCCTTAAATGTAATGAAACACAGAAAAGTGAGGTGGACTTATAAACCTTTTGGCATATTTCAGTAACAACACACTGCCCATAGTGTAATAGCAAGAAAGAACTCAGCCCTTTTAGATTTAAGACTCAGTTTACAGTGCTTACATTGGAAAATTATGCTTTTGATTTGTAAATGGAACTAACTGAGTATAGGAACTATTCATACAGAAAACCTATGGAAGGGCCATTTTCTCAAGCTACTTTTCTGACTGCAATTCCTTGGCACAAATATGCAGAAAATTGCTTTCTTCCAAAATAGGAAAATGGGTCTCTTGGACTGTTGCTCATAAAGAGAAAAGAGGAGCAGAAATAACTACATTTTTGTTCTGCTTAAAAATGAATGTAGCACGGAATTTAAATCCAAACCTGAGGCCTTTCAAAGATGAGTAGTAATAAGTGCCACAAGCATTAAATTAAAAATAAAAACATCACACAGAGCCCAGAGGCATTTTCATCTAGAAGTTATTACAGGCCTGGATTTAACAATGAATTCCATTTGACTTCGAGTTAACTGTCTGAGCTGCAAGTATTGAGGCCTAGTTTTCAAGTTCCTCATAGCATTTTTTAAAATACAGGAAAAAATGGTGATATATTTCAGAGCCCTGTCTGACACACTGGTTCTCACACAGCTGTCTAAGAACTGCCCTGATTACAACTCAGTGCCAGCTCTCCTTGTTTCCAGCTGCTAAATCCCATTAGGAGCAGCTAAAAATACATTAAATACTTTCCTGATATTCCTTTTGCATATAATCAATTTTTGTAGTTGTCATACGGATAAGAGACAAAAAAGCTGGATCAGCAATAAAATGATCTCCTTTCAGAGATGCGTTCAGCAAAGTCAGAACACACACAATCTTTGATTTCTGGGGTAATCAGGCACCTAATACCCATAAGGATTTTTCTCCTAAATTCTCTTGCAGAGCACTGGCTCTGCTGTGATTAATTGTGAAGTTTCAAGACTGATTAATTTCCTAGTATAGCAATCCTGCTCCCAAACCTACGACTAGCTGAGGCTCGATGAAAAATTCTGAGCCTCTGCAATTTCTGTTGGAACACTTCTGCTTTGAAAGTGGGATATGAGTCAGGCAACTGCTAGATTATAGTCTTCCATTACAGTCCATTGCAGAGGATTGCGGAGGAAAAGCGTAATTTCCACACAAAAAATCACTGGCTGCTGCTGGAGTGAAATGGAGCCATGGAGCCCACTTATATATGAAGCTACAGTGGTTTGCCAGGACACACTGGAGCTGTAGGACAGTGAGTTTACAGAGAGGCAGTGAGAAACAGTAGAGGAGATGTTTGAGTCAGATGTTGATTTGAAAAATCTAGAAGCAACAAATGACAGGACAAGTCAAGTCAGTATCTGGACAAAAAAACATGGCCAGTACAGGTAACCCAGGGCACAGAGACTCCCAAGGGCTGTTTCTTCCATTTTAAGTGAGACTAGATACAGCTACTGGAACTATTCAGCATGAGTTTATATTTGGAAATTATGGATTTTTGCACTTCAGCATCTTGATCACAGTTCCAATCACAGGATAAGAATCAATGCCTGTTAGATAACAATACTGTTGCACAGAGATCCTGTTTACTCCCAGCTTTGCATCGTGCCTCTCCAGAGGGCTTGGCCTGTTTCCGATGCAGGGATTAGAATACAGGAATTCCTTAATTAACTTCACACAACCTCTGACACAGGAGCTGAGGCCTCTGCACATGGAAGATGACGTTGGAGAGTCAGTAATGACAATACAAGATACACATCCTCCCTGCACTTCCAGTTCCTTACCAGAAAGAAACAGAAGGTGGTTACAGAACTCTGCATCTGCTCTCATTGGTATCAGTGCAATGGTGTTTCTGTGGCTCTGATGAAATGTGATAAGAAAGAAAAATAATCTACACAAGACAGATGCTAACTAAACAGAGAAAAGCAGATAAACACACCACCACCACCACCACTCCTCACCCAAAAAACACAAATCATGGTCTTTATCATTTGGGAGAAGATGCTTTAGACCAGCTTACACTGGCACACAAACAGAACATAATCTCAAGTGAAGGCCCAGTCTGTGGATGAAAAATCAATGTACACCCACTAAACCATCTGCAAGGCTCTGCCTCAACAGGAAGATTCAGCCCCCGTGGATGTCAATGAAAAGTTCATGTTGGATCAATCCATATAATCACAGCCTCTAGTGTGTCCTGCCAACAGAGGGACAGAAAAACTCTACTGGGAATGGCACAGGATCATGAGCCCTTTGGGCAGGAGCACAGCACAAGGGCATTTTCCTGCTCACAGACATCCCATGCTATGTGAGACCACACAGTGCAACAGCCTGCCCGAGAGGCTGTGGAGCCTCCCTGCCTGGAGATACCCCAGAGCTGTCTGGGTGCGGACCCGTGCCATGTGTTCTGGGATGGCCCTGGAATGGGCTGCCCAGGGTGGTGGTAGAGTCACTGTCCCTGGAGGTGTTTTTAAGAACAGACTGGATGTGGCACTTGGTGCCATGGTCTGATAGACAAGGTGTTGGGTCAAGGGTTGGACTCGATGATCTCAGAGGTCTTTTCTAACCTGGTGGGTTCTGTGATCTGTGCTTGGGCAGGGAGGTTGGGCCACTCCAACCTGAACCACTGCCTGTGAATTGTGCCGGAACATTTGGGTCCACACACTTTATTGTCGCCATCAATACACAGAAAACAACCCCTGAGTTTCATCCACCGCCCAACCTCGCTCGGGAGGATCCTCTGGTCAGGGAGAAGCCCGGCCCGTGGGTCAGCATCCCCCGAACACCCAGCGCTGTGTCCGCCGGCTCCTGGAAACCTTCGTTTAGAGCAGCTGAGGAAGAACTCGCGGTGCGATGGAGCAGAGGGGAGGAACACGAGGGATTCTCAGAGTCCGGGAACGCGGGAACTCGGGAATCCTATAGCCCGGGAATGTCACAATCTGGGATCCCAGAGCCCGGGAGTGCCACAGCCCGGAAATCCTAGAGTCCGGGAATGCCAGAACATGGGAATCCTAGAGACAGGGAATACCAGAACATGGGAATGTCAGAGGCCGGGAATGCCACAATCCAGGATCCCAGAACCCAGGAATGCCAGAGCACGTGAATCCTAGAGCCCGGGAATGCCAGAACATGGGAATCTGAGAGGCCGGGATCCCAGAATCCGGGAATGTCAGAGCCCGGGAATTTTGCATTCCGGGAACCCCAGAGGCCGGGAATGCCAGAACGCGGGGACGCCAGATCCCGGGAACGCCGGAGCCCCGCCCCTCCCTCTCACCGGCCCCGCCCCCTGCCACGACCACGCCCCCATTCGCAGTGGCCACGCCCACACCCGTTCAAACCTCCACCGCCCCCCCGCCCACGCCAAATCTCGCGAGAGCGGGTCCGCCCGGCGCGCGCGGCCCGCGCGGCGTCGTCGGGCCGCTCGCGCAGCCGGGGCCCCGCCCCCCGCCCGGCGGCCCCCGCGCGCCGCCCCGAGCCCGGAAGCGCCGCTCGGCCGCGCGCGCCGGGACCCCCGTCCCGGGAACCCCGTCCCGATCCCGATCCCGATCCCGGCCCCGCCCGGCCCCGCTCCCTCCTGCCCTCCTGCCCTCCTGCCCTCCCCCAGCAGCAGCGGGGGGACTCCTGCGCCGCGGCCCCGGGGCACAGCCGAGGGGCGGGAATGCAGCCGCCGGAGCCGCAGCCGAGCCCCCAGCGCAGCACGGTGAGGCCGGGGGGCGCTGAGGGAGGGAGCGGGCGGGTTTGTGGGAGCGGGAGCGGGGTCGGGAAGGGGCGCTCAGGGGGACACTCCGCTCTCCCCCCGTCCCGCCGGGCGGGCGATGTCCCCCTGTCCCCTTCGTGCCCGGGAGGGAGCGGCTGGAGCTGCCCCGGGAGGGAGCGGGGGGTGTTCCCGGCCCCGGGAGCGGGGGGTGTCCTGCCCTGCGTGGGCCCGGGTGTGGTGCCGGGAGGCGGCTCGTGTTGATCCTGGCTCCTGTTTTGCTGCCGCACTCCCACGCAGCACCGAGCAGGGAAAACTTTGGTCTTTGTTTCTGGAGCCCGGGGATTCCTCCCGTGCACAGGGATTGTCCCCCTGCGGTGCCTGCTGGGCCACCGGTGCTGCTCTTGCGGTGTTAAAATAAAAAATGAATAAAGTAGTGAAAAGCAAGTAGATTCACAGGTAAAGGCTGCCCCTGGGACGTGACTGCAGCAGGATGATGCTGCTGCCCAGCCCTGGCTCCGGGGATACGGAGGCCCCCGAAGGCAGCGAGGCCTCGGTTATGCTCTGTCCAGAGTCTTGGCCTCGGGTCGGGTTTGAGATCTTATCACTTGTTTATATTGGCACGGGGAAAACGAGCTCGGGTTTCATTTTGGTATGTTTTTGTAATATAGGTGGATGTGGTGGAAGGATGCAGCTCGTATTTAGGGCTTGACACTGCTCGGTGTTAACGTTTGGCTGCAGTCACTGTGCTTTCCCCTTGTTCAGACATGACTTGTAACGTGATATTGGCTGTTGTTTCCCTTGCTTTAGCAAGGAGAAAACAAGGAGAAGAAAGGCAATAGCTTGGATGGCTTGGCAGTAACTGTAGTTCAGGGTTTGGTAGAGATTCCCTGCCTCCAAAAACCCAGAGTGGTTCAGATAAGCCACACTTGGAAAGAAGAAAACTTAAAGCAAGACACTGTGTTCAAGTAAACGTGCATTAAACTGTCTTGGAAGGTCTCAGTGGTAACCAATTTGAAGATGTTGTTAGTGGTCTATTGATAACTTTATAGCCGATGAATGCATTAAATATTAAATAAATTGGCTAGCGGTTATTTGCAGTTGCTTTTATAATAAGTACATTTCAAGGTGTTTAAGCTCGATGTTGCACAGTAACTTTTCCTTTTCCGCTCTTCTTCTGTTCTCAGTAAATACTGAGAGTGGTCAGGTCAACTCATCCTGCTGATGTATCAAAACGTGTTTTATTTTTAGTGCAGGTGTTCGCTGAGACAAAATTGAGTAGTATTTCTTTATGGGCTCATGTTCTGTGGCAGGTCCACTTGACCACTCCTGTTTTCAGAGCACTCAGTCTGACAGAACTCTTAAAAGTTACAGGTAAAGCTTCTGTGGTCAAAGACCAGTCACTGTTGTGGTAACTTCAATTTTGTTTTCCAGATCTGTGAGAAAAGCAATACTTTATTCTACCCCTTTGCAAGTTTATTTTCAGTTAACATATTTCTTGTAAAAAGGAGAAATATTGAATTCATTTCCTCTTTGTAGAGAGAGGAACAGGATTCTTAAAAATAAAGTGTTTCACAACATTTGTTAAAGTTTGCCCTTTGTCCTGTGTTGTGAATGGTGTCTGTTGAAAGCAGCAATCTGAAGAATGCCATAACAGCCTCTGTTAATGTATATATGGACTCTCTCAGTTCATAAAACTACCAAGGTGCCAGATTTTATACACTTTAGTAAAGGATAATAAAATCAGCATTTAAGTCTGCCCTTAATGGTAAATGTTTTGGTTTAGGTACAGTGAATTGAACAAGTGTGATGAATTCTTATTATGATTTTATATTTTTGTGATGTATTTTCATCTGGCTTGGGCCCTAACCTTTGCTATAAGCGATTGCAGATAAATATAAATGGGCCATTGTGAGATCCGTGGCCATTCTTGTTCTTTCCTGGATCTCACTGAGGTTTCTTTTTCCTTCCATTAGTTGTCATCTTGGGGAAGACAAGAGAAGTTGAATGGGCGTGGTGAGAATGTGCCTTCTTTTCTGCTCAGCTTTGGTGATATGCCTGTGCTGATGTCTGTCAGTTGAGTTGCAGAGTAAAGAGTAATCCTACTGGAAAAAAAGGATTCCTTTGAAGTCATCCGAGAGAATACATTAATGTGATTCTTAAGGTTATCTGATAGGAGCTTGTCTCCTGTCCCCTCTCAAAAATTACGTAGCGCTGAAATGAAGTTCACTTTTTGTTTGCAGTGGTCTGTAGTCGCTTTCTCCTGACTTCAAACCTGTGATGATTCATTTTGTGTGTATTTTTAAATAGCATAAGTAGCCTCAAAGTGTGGCCTGAAAAAGTACTCTTGGTTAGGGCAAGAGTTATGTACTGCAGTACAGGAAACTTAGATGTTTTTTTGAGTTATTTTTCAAAGAGCTGTATCTCCATGTGGGATGATAGCTTGCATCTTTACTTCCACAGCTGCAATGTTTCAGCAAAATCGCTAACAACACAAGTAAAAGCCTTTGATTTACTTACTTGACACCAAAGGTATTTTTGAGATTATTGAAACGTTGAGTAAATGATCAAATCTAGTAAATTTTGGATAATGTCAAGTCTGTCTTGTGTGCTTAGTCATCCAACTCAACTATGGTATGACACATTTTGCTCCAGGAGCATCTGTATGATGCTGCTGTTCCCACTGCTGGGAGCTGAAGTAGGAGCAGTGCCTGGGGTGTTTGCACCTGTGTGTGCACACAGAAGGGCAACTAAAGTGCAAGTGAAGGAGTTACTTTTGTTACATGGTATGGTCGTGGTTAAAAGGCAGGTAACAAATGGACCGTGAAACTGAGTGTTCATACAAAGCCTGAAACATTTTCATAAGCACCTTTTGGACTACTTTTGACTGAAAGTGTTTTAAGTTACACAGTAGAAATATCTGTGGCTTGTGAGTTTGCGATATTTTTTCCTGTCCATATTGCTGCCCTTACTCAAACAGGAAAATAAACTGAAAAGTGTTGGTGCTGCCTAGTGCAGTAAACTGTTATTAGGGATTTACTTTCAAATCCCTGCCAAACTTTTCTTTTATTGTCTGTTTTCTTGCAAGTTGAAGCTTTCTTTCGGTTGTGTAGATAATACAAAGGTTCTGCAGACTCTTACTTATGTATGGGCACAGTAGATTAAAATATTGTCTGAGGGGTGATATTGGCTGTCTTATTCTCCTGAAAGACCAAGAATCACTTTGTTGAGATTAAATGTGTGCTGATGTCGTGGTGCCAGTTCCCGTGTGACAAGCATTCTTCCCGAATGGGAAGATGAGTTTTGAAATACTTGTTTAGACTTGTGCATGCAAATGTTGAAGGTGTTGGTTGAAAACATTGCTGGAATAGGTTCTTGTAGTCCGCCAAACCTGGAAGTGTCAGTCAAAGTTGTCCTTTGAAAGGCTTTCAAATTATGAGTGTGCTGGTAGTGCTTAGCAAATATGTCTCTCCAGCTTCAGACAGATGATGTGAGTTCAACCTGACAGCGTAGATGGTTCTCTGCTCTCTCTCATTCTGTGTGAGATGGAGAGCTGGCCAGCAACTTCTGTGCTGTGTCAGTCAGTGCACTGTGGTATTATTATTTAGGGGACTCGTGCACGACTTCCAGCAAAAACATCACTGAGGCCTTTTTCTCAACATGAGAAGCTGAAATACATCTCCCAAAATTCAGTGTATAAAAGCCACAGTGTTATTAATAAACCATATAGCTCAAGTTGTGCAATGAGTTATCACTGTTTAGCATTTTTCTTGTTATTTGCCTCTTTTTGAAAATTAATTAAACTACATGGATCACACTGCCTGTCTCAGTTTAATGTTGAGTGGAACTAACATTTCAATATTTTTACACCCCACTACATTGAATGTTTCTCCCTTTTCAACTATTGTTTCACAATAGCCAGCAGAGCACTAAAGTGAAAAATGCCATCTCTGTTAAGGTTATATACAGCTTTGTTTTCTCAAGAAGCATTAGTTCTTGAATTTCAGGTGGGTTTCATTTTATTCAGAGTGTGAATTCAAAGTAGCTGTGTTTTAAAAGCATCTTCAATGAATTTCAGATTTTATCCTAATCTAACTCTATTGTAAGGAAAATTACTTCTTCTTTTGCTCTTTTCAGAGAGTTGTATAAAACAGGGGGCTTTGTAAACAAGCGGAAGAGTCAAAGACGAGATGGAGAGAGGTCATTCTCCTGCAGTGGTGTTCAGTAACCTGGCAGTCACAGCTGAAATACAGATGGTTTTTCTGTCTGCATGTGGGATCATTGATGGTGTTTTCTTAAAAACACCTTTCAGCAGATTGCATTCAATCAGTTGTGTTCCACATTGATAATGAAATACTTGCTTTCAAATGAAATTGCATATCCACTGAAGTGTGTATTAATTTGAAAAGCAGATCAATTTCTGTGAAATCATCGTTCATCTAAGAGCAAATGGAATTTGTAGGAAAAAAAACTCTGTTACTATCAGTATTTGTTTTGGATGTTGTGGCAGAAAAAAAACTGGAATGATTTTCTAAATTGTATTCAGTATTGACTGTTTCTTATCAGATTTGGTAGCAGTGCTAGTGTTTTAATCTTGTTGCAGCTTTCATTTTTCCTTTGCTTGGTTATGTTCTAAGGTGATTTGCTCAGAAAACTCATCTGTTTGAACAATTCTTACTGGTTTACAGTGTCACAGCTTCAGTGGAAAATGACTGGGAAAGGTTTGGTTTGTTCTATGTGTGTCATTTGTCACATTGGAATAAATCCTCAAGTATAATTCTTTGTGTTCTGTGGGGAGTTTGTATACTTTGGCTTGACTTAAAATGTGGACATTTTTTCCCTAGCACTTGAAAAGAGTTGTGAATTTGTTTTGTTCTTTGTTTTATTGGCATTGGACATAGGACTAGTAATACTTGATAAATAAGGGGTGGCTGTTTGTTTGTGGGGTGGTTTTTTGGTTTTGTGTTTTTTTCACCCAGGTGTTATGCAAGTTATAAAAGAAATGTAGAACTTGGTTTTCATGCTGATATTTTTGAAGATCAGCTTTCAGAAGTAGTAAGCCAGGCACTAGGTCTTCTGCAGAGCATTGCCTTGAAATGTATCTGCCTTTTTTCCTGAAATTCTTAAGATTTTCTTGATGGAATAGTAATTCTCACCATAATCCTGCTACATGACGGATCAGAAATTATGTGCTTAGATAAGGCAAAGTGTTAATTTGGTATAATTTCATTCTGTTGCTTCATATTTACGCAAAGAAATGTTAAAAGGATAAATTTTTACTAGCAAGCTTTACGTCAAGTAAAGTTCTTCTCACTGCTGACTTGAAGGTGTTAAAAACTTTTTTTTATTTCCTGGGTATTGTGCTGAAATGCTAGTTTGTCTTTTCCTGGTAAAAATTAAGTTTTAGTTGCTGGGTGATCTGGTGGTGTGCAAATGTGACTTCAGTAATTGCTGAGTAAGTGTTGCAACTGGACTGGGAACACTTATGAGATTGTATTTTTAAAATGACATTTTTGTCAGTGCATAATCTTAAGCACTTTGTCCTTATGATTTGATTTTGTACATTATCATGGGTTTTGCAAGTTATTAAGTTTCAAATGGACAGCATGGGGTAACCATTATTTTAGTCTGCATCTGTGCTTTCGTCTCCTGCTGTTTGGGTAACATCCTGAAAATACGGTTATAAAAGTTTGCGTGCTGTTCCTTTTTCATGAACATCAGTGGCTTATACAGGTGTTTCAAAATGAACCTCACTGTTGGTCCGAAAGTGCTTCATGGGTTGTGAGTTTAGGAGTTTTTTGAGTAATTGTTCAGAAATATGTTTGCAGTTCTGTACTTTGTCTTGATTCTGTACTGGAGATGTTGGTCTGCGATACCCATGTACTGGTTTCAGTAGCAGGCAGTGACAGTGAGATTATTATCCCTGTTCACATTCAGCTTCCTTCTGTGTCAGTTTGAGTTCATGAACACTTCTTGTAACAAACATATTCTTTTATTATTGTTTTCTTGGAATATCCGGTTTAAAGTAAGAGGGGCCAGACAAAGAAAGCAGTTTCTATCACATCTGTTGCAGCTGAATTTTATAAGTTTATAAATGGCAGAATGTAGACCCCTCTTAAATGAAATTTGCCTCCTTGCTTTTGAAACTATGTCTCTAAATATAGTAAGTGCTGCTTTTCCTTTAAAGAAAGTTCCAAGTCAAGTAAATGTTCTACCTGCCAGTCCTTTTCAAGATTTGGGAGTTGAGGTAAATGAGGCTGAAGGTAGCCTTAGGCCTAAGAGAGACCTAAGTAAGATCAACTATTTTGGTCTGTCTTTAGAAATTATGATCTACTGTATTTAAAAAAAAAAAAAAAAATCACCAAAGTGTTGAAATAGTTCCTTTACCTGAGAGTAAAAGGCTGTGAGAGGGAGATGAATCTGTGGCTATTGTAGAGGACAACTTTAAGATTTCCAAAGATAAGAAAGGATCCTCTCAGCATCTCTGTATAGCAGGTCTCGATGGTTTTAGTTCCATCAGCTGGATGACATGTTTCTATAGTAATGTGGACATTAAGGCATCTTCAGTGATCCTTGTTGTTGTTACTCATCAAGGCACTAGTACCAACAACGCAGACGTTCCTGGTACTGTGATAAACAGTACTTCTATTTCTGGAGGAACACCAGGCACTTGAAAGCTGCTTTTCCTTAACTGAGACATCTTTCTGTAAAAGTTGTAGCAAAAATTCATGACACATCTCCCAAGAGCATATGTTACCCAAGATGCGATCAGGGCATGGAGGCTTGTTCTGTTTGGTTCTTATCTGTGCAGTTCAGTTCTGGGGTTTTGTCTTCAGAAGTCCCTGTGCAGTTTGTTCTCATATACATCTGTTACTGAGAGCTCGAAACACAGCATTAGTGGACTGGTGTCTTGAGTCTAATAGAAGATTCCCCTCCTGCAAACATAGCAAAGATGAAGGAGGAGCTCCTACTTCTCTTAAGGAATCCACATCCGAAAAAGAAAATTCTGCTCACTCTGATGATGGTTGGGGGAGGTGGAGAAGTTTTTTATTGCCAGTCCTGGGCTTACTGAAGCCATTCCTGTGGGGATTGCAGTTCCTGGACTTGATGGCTCTAGGAACTAGATGAAAGGGAAGTGGTGTCAAGGAGCTGTCAGGACAGCATCAGAAGAAGTTTGGCTCTCTTCTATGAATTGAGTGTAAAAAAAACTCCCACAAAACCAAGCAGTCCTTATCTACTTTCCCTCCATTGAGTCTTGTTAAAATGTACCCTACAGATCATTGTTTTGGTCCATCTTTCTGTAAAGAAGTCTAAAGAATTCTCATAATGTCTCTTGTTTTTTGAAAGATAAGGCTTTCATAAGTACTTAGAAGAAGAGGAAACAAAAAAAACCAACAAAAAGCTTAAGTGTTTTTCTCTGATTTGTAATCTTTGATTCAGGAGGGAAGAAAGTAGTTGTGACATTGACATTTTGGTATCTTTTGTTCTTATGTTTTGATTATGGGCTAAAACACAGATTCCAGAAAGGACAAATTTGTCTTATGGGAAAAGTTGTGCCCTCATGAGGGTGGCAAATTTCTGCTTTGGGGCTATTCTGAATAACTTTTCCTGAGCATAGTCACTGGACTACTGTATCCACTCGTCCATTCATGAAATATTTGAGTTTAAGCTCTATTAGTAGCCTTAGTTAGTTAGCCTTAAAGGCTATTGATATCCTGAATTGCTTCCTAAATGCTGTTTGCTGAACTGAGCATGTTTAATGTAGTACTTTTTTGCCACTGTTGGTTGTATTGCCATCAGTAAAAATGGTTGAATGCCACATGCTTATGTAAGCTGCACTCATTTTTAAGTGAAACTATTTCTGGTACAGGCTATTTAGTCTGTTCAGAAAATGAAAACTCTAGTATGCTTAAGGGGAATGCATTTAGACTTGCGTAGACCTTTCTTTTGTCTGCTTTTCTGAGTTTGATTTTGTTGTTGTTGTTGTTTGTTTGTTTGTTTTTAACCACAGTTGGTTTTGTTTCCGGGGGTGAGGGTGGTGTTTGTTTTGTTTTCCCAGCAAGTGAGTGATACACTTAGACTTGTAGGGCAAGTTATTTCTGTGTATACCAGAATTCGTGAATTATGTAAGCACATTACATAACCATAAATAATCTTAATTTTTATTAAATTATAATAAATGTCAACCAATCAGAAAAACTTGGTATTTTGGATTATTTGTTCACTAGTAGCGATGATGCCATGTTATGTAGTATTATCATCTTAGTTGTTTGGTTACCTGATAGTAAGTACAGCATGGCAGAATCCTACTAGAAGACTATCCAGTAGACAAATACTATACCAAAAAAATTGCTCGATTTCTTTTTATCTGATATGGAGGAAGTAGTGGTGATTATTTGAGTAATGCATTCTTGACAAGCTGTAAAATAGCTGTATTGCATTTATATGAAGCAGCATTTAACTGGGGTTCCTTTAAGGGTTAATGATGTTACTAGCTGTAAAAAAAGAATGCTTAAAAATTAAATGAGTTTACTAAGGTGCAAACCTCAAGGTGGAATTTTCATAAGTTTTTATTGTGCATATATTTGAGGATGTGTAATCTGTATTGGTTTTATGAAATAATTACAGGTAGTCAAAGATGAGTAACTTCTGAGTTTATTCATGTGATTGTAAATCTACAGAATAACTTTTTAGGAGGGAATCTGTGAGGATTGCAAACTTCTCTTTAAGTGGGTGTTTTAATTATTTCTTGACACTAGATTAGACTTATCATTTGTATGCATCTCAAAATACTAACATTTTTCAGTGTAGGTACTTTGTATAGTTTGGCCTACTTTTTGGATTATTTTCTCTGTTCTGTGATTATTGTTATTTGCTAATTCCTGAAATTCATAACTGATCTGGTTTGATTGCTGTGTTTTCCTGTGGTCAAGACTAAGAGCTTCTCCTAATTCTTCCAAATAAAAAAGAAAATGAATACTCAAAGACAGGTTTTCATCGGAGTTCAGAACAATCAGTGCTTCCCTAAGGCTTAGGTTTCTGGCTTGCTTGAATGTAGATCATTTGAATTTCACAGGGATACTGATTGTTCTATCATTTAATCTCGGAAAGAAGATTTCTAGAAATGTTACCTGTTCTTCAGTGTCTAAACCACAAAGTAAAGAGTGACCAACTGGATATATTGGTTGCAACCACAACTGTTGGTTGCATGGTTTGTTCAACTGTTGAGGTGCCTGTGTCACAGAAGGAAATCTGCTAAATGGAATTGAAGAGTTATGACTTGGACTGCTTTTGTAATGGGAAAGTCTAATTTCTAATAGTTTTTCCTGTCTTACCTGAAAGGAGAGCCTGCTTTGAGATCTTCCTGCTCAAATCCCATCGTGGCACTTGAATCTAACACTTCTCTCTCACCCTGGCTGCCTGCTTCTGTCAGTGTTGTGTCTGTCTGACTGTGACACAAGGTTTTGTGGAATTTTGAGGCGAATCATGGAGCTGATCCAGACTGGGCCAGTATTTAGTGTTGGTAAATCAAAGTTTAGCTTTAGTAATGTCCCCTTTGCTGTTTGGTCTCTAAATTTGTGCTGGCGTGTTGGGAGGAGCAAGCATTTCAAAGGAAAGGAGAAGCAAATTCTTTCTTCAGACATACTGTATTTTTACTGGTTTAAGGTGATTATGAAATAGATGAGACTTCCTTTGTGACAGTTTTCTCTTGTGGAAGGACCCAGAGTGTGTGCTGTCGCTAAGCATTTTATGATGATAAATACTTCCCTGAACAAAGATTTTTTTTTTCCCCCCCTCCACAGCTTATTTCCTGAAGTTAATGTGGTTTTGTGCCTAGTGCTCACTTGGTTTGATTTTTAATGGTTTTTATTCAGAGTTCAACAACAATAGCAAAATCCTGTCTTCTTCTGGGATTGCTGTTTGTTTGGTGTTTTCAGTTGTGACTCTGTGTGCTGGACAAGAAAATGGATGGATTGGGATGCTCAGTATTTTTTTCCCTTGTGACTGTATTTCTGTGTCTCTGCATAGAAGGGAATTAGATTGCAGTCCTGAGTTCCTCATTAAAAAAGTTTGTAAGAAGCTTGATACTTAGGTTTAGTTATGTTTGTTATTTTTGGTGATTTTTTTTCCTTCTGTTAATTATTTTGCACTTCTGATATTTAAGAATTTATTTCCTCCCCCCCCCCCGAAAATAACATTCAATAGCATCTTAATAAGCAGTTCTAATATTACAAAATTCAGTAGGAAGTTGTCTTTTTACTGACTCCCAGACTAGTCTAGATAGTCTGATATAGTCTTCATTAGACATGTTTGTTTTATATTAGTAATTTAAAAACTGACTTAAAACGTAAAATCCATTTGTCAGTTCAGTTTTATTTAGGTAAAAGCAGTTGTGTGAATGATTCTGTACATTTGGAACATGTAATTTTGATTTCTAGTGATGATATTTCCTTTAAATATGTGGTTCTTATTTGAAAATAATAATTTGAGTTTGAAAAGTCACTTTTTGTAATAAATTATGCAGGTTGAGAATTTTTAATACAGATTAAGAGTGCTTATTATGATTCATGTTGTTCAGTTATTGAAAGCTTGCTTTACATAATGAATACTTGGATAGTAATAAGTAGAAAGTCAATACTGCAGTGTTTTAACTTGTAGCTTAATTGTGTGCCCAGCTTGGTGTGGTGTTTTGTTTTGTTTTTTTTTCTTTTTTCTGTAGTTTCTGTTTATTCTGGACTCAGTTCAGTTGAATTGAGCATGTATAACTACAGAAAGAATGCATTTACTCTTACACATGCTTAGAACTTTGTTTATTAAAGGCAGTTTCTCATTAGACTGTTTTGTCTGTGTCCAGTTCATTTACTTTTCAAATACGTAGGAAGTTGCACTTCTCATCTAAGTTGGGTGTGGAAATCTGACAAATAAAGTAATAGAGATCCTGTATTTGAGCTGATATGCACAGAGAGTCAAATGTACATTTTCTTTTGCAAGTCTTCAGTTTTGTGTGAAATTTATTTTTAATCTGTTTGACAGTTAGACAAAATATGTAGTGAGATATTTGAGCTAAGAGTAACTCCTTAGGTTAAACTGTGTAGACAGTAGTGGCCCTCAAGTATTCAAGATTTCGTGTATACCCTGAATTCCCAGTAACCCTTCTTGGCAGAAGCTGGCTAAAACATAGAATCAGTAAGGTTGGTAAAGATGATACTAAAATGTAAATCTGGTAACTGGGGATTCTTTTGACTGTACTTCTTGAGTAAGTATTTAATAAAAAGATTTTAGTCTTTTTCAGGCAAGAAGAAATCCAGTCTTTGAACAGTACTGAGTTTGGTTCACCATAATGGAAAACTGGTGATCTGAAGTAGGCATGATAATAAAATACAATTATTTTTGTATTATCAGGGCTTTTTTAAAAGATAAATTACCTTTGGTTTTATAAAACTGATGCTGAATCAAAGAACAGGCTTCATGGCAGATCTCTAACTACTTAATTTGCATATTTATCCAGCAATTGGAAGGAATAGAGAACTGCATATGATATATAGTCTAACAGGTGACAGATGTGTTACAGTATTGCTCAGGTCACTCAGGTATTGAAAACCAAGTTTTAAATACACAAAGCTGTTTAGCAGAATTATTCTTAGAATGTGCTTATTCATAGCATTTTAGAGACCTGTTTATATCTAATTTTCGTATAGGTTTGAATTCTGTTTCTAAAAAAAGTAATGGTGTTTAAATATTTGTGTAGCATTGCTTCCTATCCTGTAGGGGAAAAATGACAGAACAGCACAGAATAAGGCTTGTGGTTGAACAGCACTAAAAATGTCAGAAGACTTTCATGTCCTTCCTTCTCCCTCTCCTCTAAAAGCAGAGAGAACCCAAAGTGTGCACTTGAGTCTGGATCGTGTAAATGCTGAGAGCTGTGAGTTTGTTTGCGTTAATGTTGTGAGAATTCTGAAGAAGTCATCGACTGTTTGTTTAAGCAGAGGGTGTGACTTGTGCTGTGATTTTGGGATGGAGGCGTCAGATTACAGTGTTATTTTGATGAATTTTTTCTTTCAACTGCTTCTTTGGTTCAGAAACGTAGAAGTGTTTCACTCTGTGCTGCCTGCCCAGGACAGGCTCTGTGTGCCAGTTATTGGCCTCAGGGGAATGCTCTGGTGACAGTTGTGTTTGGCTGGCCCGGGGGTGACTGCAAATTATTTTAAACTTCAGATTTTTCTGCTGTCTAACCTCCTGTTGTGTACCAGACTGCACTGGATTTATGGGAAGATACATGACCTTGATTTTTTTTTTCCCCTCTCTGTGTTCTCAGTAAATGATGCTCTTTTAAGACTCCAGGGACTTAACCTGAAAGATCTATGTTTCAGATCGAAGTTCTGAGTTTCTAAATGAAGAGCTGGGCATGCTCCATATTGTTCCTTTCTACAAAAGATATGGACACTGCCACTTTTTAACAGTAAAGAAATTGGGAGATTGGTTAAAGAATAACTTAATACCACATCTCCTCCTGTGCTGCAGCATCTAAGCAAAAGCACTGTGTCACTTCATGTGAAAGAAAGGCTTTTACATTCCTGGCAGCACATCTGCAGCCACTCAGACTGGTGAGTGGATGTCAGTTCCACTCCTCTGGTGGAGGTGAAGAGCCCCAAACGCAGCACAAGTAACAGGGCAAGTTCAGTGTAATGTAGAGAATGTTTCATCAGTTCTTTTGTTACTACTTTACAAAGTTATCCATAAGACCCCATACATTGAAAAGAACAGAGGTCTGTTAAGGTGAAGGAGGACATTGATTTTGGAGGATGTGCCTGCTTTGAGCTGCTGGACAGCATGTTTTTGTTTTTGAGAAGTGAAATAATCCAAACCTCTTAGAAAGTAGAATTAGTTAGTAACTTTTAAGTTGAAGCTGCCTTTGAGCCCTAGGTTTTTTTCTTCTTCTAAAGCAGGATTATGAGGATAGCCTTCCTAAAAGGGAAATGAAATCAGTGCAGTTTATCCTACCAACCTTAAATGGAGTACAGTAAGGCAGATCAGTGTGGAAATGATTTGGCTTTAGAGAGATGCTGATAGCTTAAAATGTTTAACATGCATGTTTGACTTACATCTGGAAGGTTATTTGTCATGTAGAATAAAAATAAGGTATTCTAAAAACTGAAATTGTGAATAGAGACTTTTGGGTGAAATGCTTTGAAAAACCAAATACTTCTTATTCCTGAAAGTTTCATAGAGTGTACTTCATTTATTTTGTCTCATATTCAGATTTATAGCTTTTTTCTGTAGCTGTAACTGATGAAAGTGAAATTTGCTTGTAACTTCACCATCAGACAGCCATGCAGTGTCAGCTGTGGAGAGACTGGCAGGATTTCTGTCCCTTTTTATACTGTAAAGCTGATTCTATAAAGCCACAGAGTGGTTTAACATTTTCCCATTAGAGGAATATATTGTAATCACAGGCTCTGTGAAGGAGGCATCCAGCTCCACCATCACAAAATTGGTTTGGGTTTTTTTATACTCATCTGTATGTAAAAAGTCATGCATGCTCCAGCCAGGAATTGCGTTAATCTCTTCACTTGAATTTGAAATTTTCTGGTGTCAGACCAAGAAAAATAAACAAATGTTATGACTGATGACCTGAATACCGACAACCTGCCTTTGCAGACAGTGTCATTGAATTGAGTAACCAAGGTATCCAGACTGCAGACACAGCTTTGGTTAACCTACCAAAGTCATGACTTTAAAGCTTCAGAGAGAGAGGTAAAGTGTGTTTTGCTGTTACATAGCTATGACTGACCTACAAATGACTCATTGAGTTTACAATTTAATGTTAAATTGTTAGAAAAATTCAGTTTCCAGTCCTGTCTTCTGCCCAGAGCACACTGAAGAGCAGGAAAGTAATTTGACAGTATGAAGAGTACTGCATTATTAGAGTAGAATATTCATTAGCTTTAAATACTGGGTTTTCAAACCTATGAACTTTGTATACTACATTGAGTTGGGAACAAAAGAATTTACTGAGTAGCTATTTGATTTTTAATTCAAGAAAAACAATAAAAAGTGGGTTTGGAATTAGGTGATCTGTAAGATCCCTTCCAACCCAAACCATTCTGTGACTCAAAGCAGAAATTAAAAAAAATTAAAAAAATAAAAAGTTCAGTGTAGGTGCCTGCAATTCTCTGGTGTTAAACCCACCTGGTTTGGAGCTCTCTGTAAGGAAGAAGATACTCTAAAGCTTTGATCAAGTAAAGGTATTGGATACAATTCAAGTCCTTTAAAGCTGTAGAAGAATTTTGGCAGGAATGCATCAGTGCATTTTAGGATGAACAATTGTATTCTAGTCTTTCCATTCTCTCTCTTGGCTTGTCCTGTTTCTGGCCCAGGATTATGAACAAGTGAATCTGAAATATCTAGACTTCCTTATGGAGATTTGCTGTTCAAGCAGTTCCACAGACAGGACAGCTACAGCTTTATCTGAGTGTTGCTTGTTTAATAATCACCTTACAGGCCAACATTTTTCGCTGCAACAGTTGTAACATAGACTTTGCTTATGAAAGGAGGGGAGACTCACAGCTTTCACTCCACCAGACCTTTTTTTTTTGGTGTGCTATTAGTATTTTTTAATAGAGAATGCTAAAGTCAGTGTAGAATGAGAACATTTTAAAATGTCTGCATTGTACAGTATCTAAGGCACATGTCCCTGGAAAGTCAGTCTGGGGCTAAGCTAAAATAATGTTAGCAGAAGATGATTGTGGTGTTAAAAGAAAATAAAGCATGTTGCAGAAACAAAAATCTAATTTTAAATTACTCTACCCTTTCTACCCTCAAAAGCAAAAGAAAAAACAATAAAAATAGTAATCTAGGGCTTATATGACATCTCTGTACATACATGTATCTAGCTATGTACACGTGTATATATTTGTTGTTTGCAGATAATGTTTTTATTTTAAGGTGTCTTCTGTTTTACTAGGAAATTGGACAGAGCATTTCCTCAACTATAGCAGATACTCAATCATCTCTTCGTGTACCCATATGATTATAGATAATTTCAATGTGTTACATTAGAAAAAAACATAAATAATATTAATGAGGTGCGTAACCTCTTGATTTGACTTTTTTGTGGCACCCTTGGGGTATTCATGGAAAGACTTGTCAGAAGATATCACAGAATCAGCAAGGTTTGTGTTACATTTCCTTATCTTAACAAATTCTTCTGGAATGATAGAAAAGACAGGCATGCTGTGTAACTCATTCACCATATTTTATAGCAATTAGTCATGTCAAATTCACAGTCAGGGCACCAAAGCTTAACTCAGAACTTCAGAAATGGAAGTTGATGCTTTCTGGTGTGTAGGGAGTATGGTTTCATGTTTCTCTCTGCTGTTGTTCTCTACTGACTCCTGTCTGTTCCTTGTTTTCCTGTATCTGCTTTCTGCTTAATTGTGTCTTATTTTTTGTTCCCGTTTACATGTGCCTGTCTGCTTCCCTCCTCTGTTTCCTCTGTGTGGAGTCATATCCTCCATCAGTGTTTGCTGGGGATCCTGAAAGGAGGTTTTGTTATCCCTTCTCTCCACTTCTTTCTAATCTAGGGTTTTTCTCCTAGTTTAAGATGGCCAAAGTGAGGAGAGGCTGGTAGTCAGCAGGTCAGAGTGTTGCACAAATGTTCACGCTTCCCATTTTCTGTCCTATTTCTACTGGTCATACTGGGTGTAGATGTCAATACAATATGTGGGCAGTCTGTGCAATAGACTTTGCAGAGTTGTCAGTTATACAAGATGCTGATAAACTTAGGCAGGTCACTTAACTTGAAACCAGTGAGAGTCTCCTTTTATCTCTGCAGGAAAAGGAATGCTGCATCTTTACGGGTGCAAATATGCTTTGTGGTCACTTGTCAATGATGCAGAAAAATGTAAACACTGAGGATGAGGTGTATTACAAAAGTTGTCTGCATCCTGTAAAGCTCTTCCATATATGCAGTTATCAACAAAATAGGGATCTTTAATTCAATCAGTTCACTGAATATAGAATATTTTCAGGGTTTGTCATAGAAAAACTCATCAGAGGCTTAACAGAGAAATTGTACTGTTTATTTTAAACTGTTGTTTACAACACTACTACAGTGAGCCATTACAAGTTCCATGTGGGTAATCCAAATTACAATTTGGTACTTTCTTCTTTTATTTTTTATTTTATTTTTTAATTATGACTTCTGTGTTCAGGCATTTTGAAACTTGTGGCTTTAGTGAATTCCTACTGATCTGAACTCCTGCAAAAGTACGCACAGTGTTTTGTTTTGTAGAATTGTCTCGTGGAAGGACTGGTTGTGTTTTGACCAGTGTAAATATATCTTCGGAACAAAGCCTGTTCCAAATGTCCTACAAGCAAATTCAGTCTGTGACAATGAATCTGTGATGCAGGAGCTAATGCTGAGGATCAGTTTTGTAGGAGGTATCAAACATATGTTAGGCTGGAACAGTAATAAATTCCTGTTGAGCTGGTCGAGGTGGAGCTGGTGACCTGTAGATAACTGTCGGTCCATAGCAATACTTGGAGACATTTCTTCTTCAAGAAATGTTAATCTCACACTTATGAGAAGGAAGCTCACTCTGGAACAAATTATGCATCAAGCAATAATCCAGTATTTTTGCAGTTGTTTGGCTTGGTTTCCCTCTAGTATAAACCTCAACTTCTAGTAATTGTTAAACCTGGAAATATGAATAGCAGACTGTACTTTAAAATAAAGAATAAGCTGAAGTTTGTGATCTGTAGTTTTGCAATAGACCTTTTCCCATACTTTGTAGTGTGTACTCAGTTTCATGTTTTCATGTATCCTTTCTGGCTCATTTTGATTCCCAAAATAGGATGTAACTGCCAAAAATTTTTGCATCATCATAAAACTGCTTTTAGCAGGGCCAGCACTAAAGTTGATGAATTAGGAAATCTGACAGTGCGCTGTTCACTGCAGGATTTTTCCCAGCCACAGCCAGTATTTCACAAACAGTCAAAAATCACAGATCATATGCCCTGGTAAGAAAGCCAGTTCATCGTCCTCATAGCTTTGGGTACTGTCATGATACTTGTGGTAACCTCAGGATTACCTGTGAGCGGTACAAACTCACTTGTGTTTGCAGCTTTGGGTGCACCTGCTGTTCTGCAGCGCCCTTTTGGAAGCTGGTACTCGAGGTATAGTAGCATCGTTCCTGAACTGTCCCACTGCCTTGAAAACTTACTCTTTTGTGGCTTTGTTCTGTAGTAAGAGCTGCTTTTGATTGCTCATTAGAGTGAGAGAACCATAAATTCCTACAGGAGTATTTACCAGTATGTGGTGCAGCCTCACAGGGTGTAAAAGAGACTTAGAAGAAAGATGAAGCTGCTTGTCAGCTTTACTTTTAGTTTCATTCTGCTGTGTATCTCTTTATTGTGGTTCACATCACCTTCCTACCACCCAGGGGCTTTATGAATCTCTTGATCATTTACACAAGAGTGTTCATCAACAGACAGCTTGCCAAACCGTGAAGTTGTGGTTTTAGTGACGTAGCCAGTCATTCAGAGCAGTGCCAGCAGCATGCTGAGCTCGTCTTTAAATATTGACTGCTTTTCTTTTGCTTTGTTGTACTTCATATGTCTCTATGAACTGACAAAATGTCTTTAAATTCTATTGTGTCTTTCTTATCCTGTGAAGCAGTACAGTCCCAAAAACTGTGGGATGGATCACCCTGTAAATACAGAAAACTCCAGCAAATGGGAATTGTGGTTTCTGAGGTGGGAGAGTTGTTCTTAGCTATATGGAATCAACAAAATTATTTTAGCTGGACTGTTGCAGGGAAAAGTAATCCTTGTTTTTTTGTCATATATTTCATATTTAAACAGAGTGAGTGTGTGACTGAAGATGGTTGTGAGGAAAAATTGCTCCTGGTGCTGTTATAACACACTTAGTTTCTCATGAGTCTGAGATTTTAAGGTCATTTACTAGCAAATCATTATAAAGGTGTTACATTACCATGAAAACATTTACTTGCCTTTGCTTAAGGAGCAATCCAAAGTTTTAGCTGGATTGATGTGAGTGTTCTGACATTTGTAGGATGGGTTAATTGGTTTTGTATAATGGTTAAATAAATGGAAACCTATTGTACAAAATAGTTCCCTTCATTATTTCCAGTTTTGGAATTAATATATTGTGATGACTTTAAACCAATTAACAGCCAGTTTAGTGTTCTACTGCAGGCAGACCCCTTTGAATTTAAGGAAACAGTGGTTCCAGAGGCTGTTCAAGGATTAGAAGTGGGATTACATGATTGCATCTGCTACCAGGTCATGTGCCGGACATGTTTACAAGGCTATAATTGATACTTATTAAATAGCAGGTATGTATGGGATGAGATGTTAAACTTGGTTTTGTGTAGTTAGTGATTTGTGCAAAGAAACTCAGTTCAAATGTTCATCTTCAAATGTCATGGTTTTATGCAAAAGTTTTTACAAAATTGTTGCTATTTAACAGCCTTTCTGCTGTGTGTTTGCAGTCATTGTAGGAAGTACCACGGTAACTACACACATTAACCTCTACTTGAGTAGTGAAATACGGTAGTGGCATTGGGGTATGATGATACAGTAATGTAGACTTTGGCTGAAATTGTATAATAAAATAATAAAAAAAATAATGGCCAGTCTTCACGAGTGAAGATCCGGGGAAGGTCTTTACACCTTCCAGCCTGCGCATTGGATTTTTTAGGTGAGACACAGTGTGCGCGGAACTGAGCCCACCCTTTAATCCTAAGGTTCATCTGCCGGGGCCAAGCGAGCTTGGACGGTGGCAGCGAGGTCCTCAGGACGTAGGTGGGTTGCCTTTAAGGGCTAACGAGCTCCGCCTGCCCGGGAGTGGCCCTGACCGGGAATCGAATAGCGCGGCGCCTTTACCACTAGACCACCAGGGGCTCCGGCTGAAATTGTATTTATTTGTTAAAACCACAATATTAGGTAAAAATCCAAAGATACTAATACTTAGTCTAATAAAGTACTTTCTAAATATGTCAGCTGAGCTACTTACTCTTGTCTTCAGATATTACTATTGGCATGCAGTGCATTGTATGGAGGGTATCCCAGCCTTTGGAAGCATGTAACCAGTGCATCAGTGGAGATGTAGAGGGTATAACCATATTGGTCATAAAGAGCTGCTGCCTGTAATCAGCTTGGTCTGTCACAGTTTTCAGAAAGAATTTTTGTAGAGAGCAGTGTTGCCTGCATGGTTGGCAAGTGATGTGGAGTTTGAAGTAAAATTTCAAGGAGCGTTTTGCTGGTGGCACCTGCAGAGCTCAGGTGGCAGAGCAGCTTTCTTGCAGTGCCACAGCCTGGTCAGTGTCTGACTCCAGGATTGACAGTGCTTGGCAAAATCCCCATCGTGATTCCGTGCTGTTCTTACCAGAACAGCTTTGGTTCTTGTGTTCTAAGTTTACTTCAGGTGAAGGTGTCTTCTTGTTATGGCTTTAACTGATCAGGTGGCTTACCTGTGCTGAAAAGAGGGAGGTGGTGTTCTTGCTCCTGCATCTCTTTCCCCTTTTTACCCTTTCTTCCTTTCCACAGCAGTATGGTGTTGTGGGCATGCATTGTGCAGGGTAAGCTTATTAAGCTAATAAAAGATGGTTTTTGTTTTTAAATTGTTTTAGCAGGTTAAATTAGTTTGGCTGAGTTGAGTGGGAAGAAAAGTTCAGAAAGCTGTTTAGTTGTATATGACTGGTAACTACTATTGATCTGTTATTTCATGCTGCCTCACATGCCATAACTCTTGGCATCCTTGGAGGACTGTAGCCCTGTGTCCAGATGGAAGTTTGTCTACATCTATTTATCTACAGCTAAATTGACATCTACCCTAAAGCAGCCCTTTATTAAGGGGTGATGTCATTCCAGAAATTACCAAATGTGTAATTCACTGAATGCCTTGCAATTTATATAAATGCATATAATAGAATCATAAAATATCCTGAGGTGAAAGGGAGCCACTGAAGTTGTATCAGGGAAGGTGTAAGCTGGATATCAGGAAAAGGTTCTTCCCTGGAGGGTGGTTGGGCACTGGAACAGGAAGCTCCCCAGGGAAGTGGTCACAGTCCCAAACCTGACAGTGTTCAAGAAGCATTTGGGCAGTGCTCTCAGGCACATGGTGTGATTCTTGAGGTGTCCTGTGCCGGGCCAGGAGTTGGACTTTGATGATCCTTGTGGGTCCTTTCCAACTCAGAATATGATTCTCTAAAGTGTTTTGTTTTGGTTTTTTTTTTATTGCTGTGTTTTGTCATATTGTTTTTTATCTCTCAACACTTCACTGCCCCACTGTTGTTATAAAACTCTTAACAATTAACTTTCAGTTGATGAGGCCTTAGAAACTGTCTTCAGGTAACCTGTTTCCTGGAAATTCACTCAGGAATTATTGTAGTTGCTCCGTACATTGTAATTTCATAAGTGCATATCAGTACACAAGTTATAAATTTTCAGATAATGTGTATTGATCTAATTTAGTTTTCAATTGAATTTAATTCCTGATTTCTGTATCTTCATTTGAGGTGATTTAATGCTTCAAAAATGACAGTAGTGAAATAAATTTCCTTCTGTCCATATTTGGACACATCTGTGGGGAGTATCAAGACTACAGTAATCCTGCTTTTCTCATTCTTTCAGAGAAGTGACATCGGTTGATAAATGGAATTGTTACTTGTTTTCTTAACTTGGAGGGTATGCAAATGGCTGAAGGAAAGAAGATTAAATTTAAAGATACTGTTTTCCCGCACATCTAATTTGAGCATGTAAAAGGTGTGAAAAACTGATTATTATACTTGTTTAGGACTTGAGTCACGGTTTGAATAATCCCCAAGATTCACTAGTGGCTCTTGAGGTCGTCTCTGTGTGTTAACACAGCAGGACCAGTTCTGTGACAATGTGCTTTGGTTTTGCCTTTAGAACTGCCATGTCTGTGGCAGTGTTAATTTATTCCATCCTCATGAAATACTTTCCATTTGGACTTTGGGCACCCTCAGCTCATTTCTGAAAGTCACAGATCTTGCTTTCATTGTGACTTTGGGTTGGTTTTTGATGCATTCAGCTTTCAGTAATTATAAGGCTGGTAATGTAATGCACCTCAGCATGTCCCTTAGCCTGTGGATGCTGTGGAAGAAAGTCTTTTTGAAGGATTGCTTTCCTAGTCTGTTGTGGCTCAGCAGGAGTTCTTGTCTAAGCATCTTAGCTGTGTGGCTTGTGCTGTAAGCTCTTGGCTCTGAATAACTCGCTGCTCCGCCTGCCGCGTGCTGTGGAGCAACATGGGAAGTGGGTATTGTATTCCAGCCAGTTTGTGCCTACTTAGAGTGGAAAACGTGCAGGTCAATGTAGGCAGGTCAAGCAAAATTGGCAGAACAAAATGCTGGACAATACATAGGCTGGGCTGTTAGATAATGACAGGAGTGAATTTTGTGGTACCGACTGGGAAAAAAACACAACAAATTTCCACAGTAGTCCAGCCATGTAATCTAAAGGGTTCTGAATGATTGTGTGTTTGTTCATGCTTCTCAACAGTTGTTTTGGGTTTCTTTTCAAGGCTTTGTGTGTAACTGTAAAGGCTGGAAGATTCAACACTTCAAAATGAAAATGGGAGTTTGTTATGCATTGCATTTGGAAGTCTGGTAAAATTCACAGTTGGCCAGTAACTGCCAATTACTTTGTATTACACCTTTACTCACCACACATATTCAGAAAGTGTTAAAAATGTATATAAAAATATATATATAAGTATATAAATATATATAAAAAACCCCTTTATTTTAAAGCTATTGTAGGAAAACATTGTACATGTTGACGGTGGATCTCCAGTCTGCTCACCCATGTTATGTTTGAATTTTTACTTGAAGAGAGAAGTGATGCAAAGGCACTTGCTCATGCAAATGAAATTCTTAAAATTATTATCTTCTGTTTCATTTACTGTCATTTGTTATTCTAAAAGGGTTTTAACTGCAATTTATTCTGGTAGGGTACCCCTCCATTACTGCATTTCAGCCTCTTCCTCCTGGGAAAAGGAGAGTTGTCTGGAACCACATAGACCTTGCTTGCTGTCAGGTTTTCTTTGAGTATTGTGCTACGGTTTGCCTTTCAGAATATGATGTTTTTTTGTCAATTACAAAAAAAAAAAAAAAAAAGAGACAAAAAAGTTTTATAAAAGATCCATACTGTGAGTGTAGATAGGAATTTTCAGCTGGTTCTTGTAGTCAGTGGAAGCTCATTTCCTTTTAAAATGAAAGGAGTGCAGCATTACTGCAGAGGACAAAAATGCATTGTGATTATACAAGGTAAGTTTATTACAGTATTTCTGAAGTCGCAGCAAGATAGTTCACGCATCTCACTGTTCTTTAAACTTGTCTCATCTATCTTGAAAAGGTTTGTGATGTGACAGGTGTAATATTGGATATTGGAATATGAGGTAGGACAGAGAGGAACCCTGAGCATACGTGGTGTTTAATGAGTGCTGATGGCAGCTGAGAGCTGTCCATGTACAAAGCAACCAGGTGGTGAACTAGGCTGGACTTCTGCTATTTTTATCTCTGAAAACTTTTACCAAAGTTTTGGTTTTTTTTTTTTTTACCCTGAACCTGACATTTGACTTTTCTTTGAAGAGCCATGTTCTGTTTTCTTGCCTCTGAAAACTAAGAGGCTTCCAGAGGAAAGGCTTGGGAAGCTGTTAGAATTTATTATGCAGAGAGATGTGTATGCTTGCTGATGTGTTGTGCTGCTCTGGACTGCTGCTGAAAGTTGAGCTCAGGTGGAAAGCTGATTGGAATACCTGTGCCATGTGCCACCACAGTTGCACTGAGGTTGAGATAAGCATGATTTAAGCTTGGGATTTTGGGTAGCTGATATTTTACTTGAACACCGACTCTGCTGCTATCTGACTCTCATTTCCTTTTTGAGCACAGCACTACATTCTCTGCAGTTAAGAATTCAGCTGAGCAGCATTGTTGGAAAGGCTTTTGAAGCTTAGCAATGATGGATGTGTTAGAAGGGCTGTGTCATGCACCACCTTCATGCAAAGTTTTTGTGAATCTTTGCTTAGATTTCAGCTGCCTCTTGATTACTGCTGTGATGATGAGCCACAAGTGAGAAAAGCATTTGTTGACTCAGACTGTATTTGCCTTCTAGTAGTCTGTGGGTATTGAAATTCAGATAGAATCTTTTTGATGTTGAATGCAAGAATCCTGAAATGGAAAGAGAGTTATTTTTGTCACTAATTACAGTAGTATGAATTTAACAGGTGCTTTAGAAAAATATTAAATAGATACTCACCCTAGTCTTAAAAAGGACTCTAAATTCTGTTTAATTCTTGTTATGTTTCACAAAATATTCTTCTGACTTCTTGGATTTCTAGTGATGTAAAGACAAAAGGGTTTAAGCCCTATTAATAGAAGAGTATTTTGGATAATTGTGCTGCTTAGTTTTCCAACCTGTTATTTCTAGCATGTTGTAAATAACAGACATCTGCGCTTTGTGGTGACTTCAGACTTTCCTGCAAACTGTTCAGGATATCACTGGAAGTAAATATGTAGCAGCTGCATTTTATGTGGGTCAGATTAATTAAAGTGATGTCTACACGGTGTGACAATGAGACTGAGTAAAGACCTGAACTAGCGCATTCCAGTGAAATGTCATACAGCCGTACCTGTGGTCCAGTAAGTGGTTTAATGTTAAACTTTGAGATGTGATTGTTCCCACTCTTGTGTTTAAGCTGTTGTCTCTCTTGATAGCTAGATCTAAAAATTGAATACGGTAGTTTTTCTAAACATGCATTTTGGGAAGGAGGAAAAATTATGATAATTAAATAAATTAAAATAAATGATAATTAATAATTAAAAACATTAAAAGATAACTGTTTTGTTTCTTACAGAAAATGCCAGAAGCTTCAGAAGACCATAATCACTGGAAGGCCTGTTGACTTCCATTCTTTGGTAATCTGGAACATCATCCATCTGGCATGGCGCAGGGCAGTCAACAACTTGATGTGCAGGTACTCCATGATCTCCGGCAGCGTTTCCCTGAGATACCCGAAGGGGTGGTATCTCAGTGCATGCTTCAGGTATGGTACAGTCTGTGTGTTGTGTTTTAGTATGAAAACCCTTTTCAGTAGTGTACATGGAACATAGATTTCCATTCCCCTGGTTTTATTTTAAAAGATTGGAGGACTCCGCTGCCTGCATTTCTGTCCTGTGTTTTAGGGATAAATTTTCTGTCATTCTTCATTTAGGCTCATGATTTTTTTTTTTCCACTGACAGTTTTTCCTTGTCTGTGCAACCTATGACTGTTATGCATATGGGGAATAAAGGAAGTGGTTAATGGGATGTTTATTGATGATGGCTACATAAATAACATACAGATACTGAAGAAGATTTTGGCAAACAGTGACTCTCTTTCCGAGATGAGGAGCTGGCCTTAGCTAAGAATCTTAAGAGTTTTTTTGTCTTCATGTCATCTTTCTGCCACGGCTCTCCAAAGTTTTCATTTTACTTCTCTGTTTCCAAGTCAGATGGTGATGGTTCTCCTCCCCCCTCCTCCTCTCCCCACCTTTTCCTTTTCGTTTTGTCCTTCCATTCTTCATTTAAAATCACATATTGCACATTTTGCAAAGTAATGCTCATCTGGGAATACCTTCAGTTAACGGGAAGTTTCAGGAATGGAATAGAAACATACAGGATCTGGTTTGGCTTTGTTGTGGCCATGACTAACATTACGAAGCTGTATTTGCATCCTCCCTGTCCCTGGCTGATGAGCAGGCTTACTTAGAACAGTGGCTGTAGTTTTTACCCTGTGTGTCTTCTAAACCAGACAAATACAAATTAATTGCTTCCACACAAATGTAAAGCAGGGGAAGCCCAGTAATTTAAAGCTTTATTTATCCTGGCAGTCATTTCTTCTGCACTGCTAAGTACATGATCCTTTTGATGAACTGTGTTTGTCATAGGCATCTTTAAACAATAAAATTAAAGATCCCCTAATGCTGCAGAAGCATATGGTGTTCTGTATCTGTAATAGGGCATTCTGGGTAGCTGGTTAACATTACAGGGAAAATACTTATTACTTTTTAAAGTGTAGATTTTGTTTCCAAACCCCTTTATATTTAAAGATGCATGAACTGGTTTTCATTGACTTTTTGCAATTAATACTCTAGATTTAAATGAGTTTGAGTTTTAGACCTGTCAAAAATTGAGGGTCCTTTGAAATAACAAATATATTCCATACTCTAATCAAATCAGGTTAGAACCTGTCCTATCTACATTCTCTCCTACCTGCACCCTGACCAAGTGACGTAAGGAAGATGAGGACTCTGTATATGAAGTTCTACTTAGATGGCAAGTGTCTGGTGATAGTGGTTAACTTTGAGGTTGCTATCTTGGCGCTGTGGTGCTTGTTGTTATTACAAGATCTGGTTCCCACATATTCTCATCTTCAATTTTTAGTGATATATCTGGATATTTCCACTGACTCTTTTGTCTTCTGTTATCTTCAGTAGTAAGTCTTCATGTGACAAGATGCTGAATTATGTGTGTTTGTTCATCTGTTGGTGAAATCATGAAATTTTGGGAAAGTCATCTTCACTCTACTATTAAGACTAATTAACTATTGGTCTCTTAGAAAAGAAATGTAACATGACTTCATCCAATAGATAGGCTGTTGAAAATTGTGTTGCAAGACTATATGTGTATTATTATGTATAAAATGTTATATAGGGATAGTGTTTAAAATAGAAGTGAAACCATTATTAATGTATATTCCCTAGAATGGTAATTTTAGCACGTTGAGGAAGGCGGGGGTGTTTTTGTCTATAAATATGTACACGCTTCTTCTGGAAGAAGGTACTCTGTAAAAGAAGGTACCAGTCTTGGATTATATATAACAAAGTTTGGGTGCTGAGGGCCAGATTGAGTTGAACTTAAAGTGAAATTTGTTTCCTTTAACTACTATTTAAGTTAAAATCTGAACCACTACTGATACAGGCTGTCATATGAGAAAGAGGGGAGGAAAAAAAATCCACCATCTGGAATGCCTTCTAGGGATTTTATTCCTTTGGAAAAAGCTATCATTTGTGTTCTTCTTTTAATAAGACTAGATTAAGCTGAAATGAGGGGAGAGGGCAAGAAGGGCAAGGGAATTCCCCATTAGATTTCTCATTTGATTCATAATTTATTGTCTGTATAGTTTCAACTGCTAGCACCACAGAACAAATCAAACACTTATAGGGATTATTTGGTTTCCTCACTGATGTGTGAATAAACCTTTTTTAACCTTAAGCTTGAAATTCTTAAAGGCAGGTGAAATTTTGTTGGAATTGTAAGGTGCTTTATAGAATTGGCAGTACTTCTCCAAGCAATACTGACTTGGGCTACTTTTTTAAGGCATTAAACACTGTTCAGTGAATAAAAGCTGGTCTAAAATGTTAGGCTGTTAAACTTTCAGGTAAAGAGAAATACTCAAGTAAATAGTAAAAGAAAAGTGAAAACAGTAAACACTTGGGTAAACATTAAAATGTCATCTCCATTTTTGTTTTGCTTTTTCAGAGTTTGCAATTTTGATCTAGTGTAATTTGATTTGTGTTGATACTAGAAGTAGTTAATTGTACTGACCTGTTCCTTGAACAACATATGAAGAATTCTAACTATTGTTTTCCCAAAAGTGGATTTTTTTTTTTAATGTGTTGTAGTGTAGCTCGTGTTACCAGAGCATTTTTCCAGATGCAGCATGAGCTATGTATGACTTGCATACCATGACTCAGCCGGTATTACCTCTATTTCAGAATTCCTGTGTATGAATTGTTTTCCCTAGTTGTGTTTGAGTTAGGGCTTGGTTGTGGCATCAGCTGAAGGCTTGTTGAACACTGAACAGTGGCTCTTCCTTGTGCTGTGTGACAGTAACAGGTGTCCTTTCTTACTCCTAGAACAACAACAACCTCGATGCCTGTTGTCGAGCCCTTGCACAGGAGAGCAACAAATACCTGTACATGGAGTACCACAGCCCTGATGACACCAGAATGAACAGAAATAGCCTTTTGCACATTAATCTGGGTATTCATCCTCATACCAGCTATCATGCGGGGGATGGAGCTCAACTTAATGGTGGTCGTACACTGGTACACAGCTCAAGCGATGGACACATTGACCCTCAACGCACAGCAGGTAAACAGCTCATCTGCTTAGTTCAAGAACCACATTCTGCTCCTGCTGTCGTGGCAGCTTCTCCTAGTTACAATCCATTTTTCATGAATGACCAGAATAGAAATGCAGCTACTCCTCCTCCACAGCCACCTCCACAGCCATCTTCCATACAACCAGGAATGAACACGTCTGCTATGCAAGGCCCTCCTCCCACGTATATGCACATACCTCGGTACAGTACAAATCCCATTACTGTTACAGTATCACAAAACCTCCCCTCTGGACAGAGTGTACCCAGAGCTCTACAAATTCTTCCACAGATTCCAAGCAATCTTTATGGGACTCCTGGCTCTATTTATATAAGACAAACATCTCAAAGTTCTTCAGGACGACAGACTCCTCAGAATACACAGTGGCATTCATCGCCACAGGGCCCAGTTCCACATTATACTCCCCGTCCTCTACCTGTATATCCACATCAACAGAACTACCAACCTTCTCAGTATTCTCCAAAACAGCCCCAGATCCCTCAGTCAGCTTTTCGATCGCCACCGGCGTCCCAGTGTCCCTCTCCCTTTGGCTCTCCTCAACACCAGGTTCAGCCTCCTCAGTTGAGTCATCAGAGTTCACATGTTTTCATGCCTCCCAGCCCTTCAACTGTCCCTCCCCATCCATATCAGCAAGCATCCCAGACTTTTCAAAAACAAGGCAGTCACTCTGTGTCGTACCTTCCTCCTTTTGCTGGACCTAGTTTATCCAAAGGTTCCATGAATAAAATAGAAATTACAGTTGAGCCACCGCAAAGACCTGGGACTGCAATGAACAGAAGCCCTTCACCAATAAGTAATCAACCATCTCAACGAAACCAGCACCCGCTGTATACAGCCACTACTCCTCCTTCAAGCTCTCCATCAAGAGGTATGTCGGGGCAACCCAAACCTCCATTTAGTGTTAATCCAGTATATATTACCTACACTCAACCAACTGGACCTACAGGTGCACCAACACAGTCTCCTCGGGTAATGGTATCTCAGCCAAACCCAACCATTTTTAAAATCACAGTAGGTCGAGCACCGACTGAGAATCTTTTAAATTTAGTGGACCAAGAAGAGCGTTCTGCAGCACCAGAACCTATTCAGCCTATTTCTGTAATCCCAGGATCTGGAGGAGAAAAAGGAAGCCATAAGTATCAGAGAAGTTCTAGTTCTGGATCGGACGACTATGCTTACACTCAAGGTAAATGTTTAACCCTGCAAATTGTGGTGTTGTAAAATGTGTTTTCACCTTGATTTTACTACTTAGTAAGTGATAATTTTGGAACCTGTACAGAGAAAAATAGAAATTGCACCAAAAATCACGGAATGAGTTTGTTCTGATTTTTTAAAAAAATTGTTAAGTTTCAGTCTAATGAATAAAGAGTTTCTGAGGGTCTTAAAGTTGCTATGCTTTTGGTGTTAGGGGACTTTCTTTAAACAAAAGACTGAAGTTTTAGAGTGAGTGGTGTCTTCATAAACTGTAGTTTGTAAATTCTGCTTGAAGAATTGTCATAAATTTACATGTGGATTTTTAAAACGTTGGTATTTGTTCCATATTCAAATGTGTTATAAGACCTGAAGCACTGGCTTCTGCATTTGAATCCAATTTATTTGGTGTAGATTGAAGGTTATTAAGTGCAAAACGAGAGAGGTAGGATTGCAGCTAAAAAAACTTTATCAATACCAATAATAATTTTGTTTTGAAAGATATTAAAATAATTATTTTGAAGAACTTAATCCGAAGTTCTCTTCTCCCACACAGAGTTTTCAAAGAGGAGGAAGATATTAGCAGACAAATTTTAGGATGTGTGTACTGCTGTGTAGGGGTAGAACATAGTTTTAATGCCATATATAAATGAAGAATTCAAATACAGTAAAGGAAAAGAAAAATTGAAATTTACCAGAAATTTTAGCTGAAAACTTTTCTTGGAGTCATCTGCTGTGTAGATTTGAAAAATTTAAAGCTGAGCAAATTAATCAGTCTGGAAGTCATTTGGGGTAATGACAGGATGAGGACCAGCAACAATTATTTTCCAGATTTCTGTTTGGAGAAGAGAGTTTATTCCTCTGTTATTTCTTCTATCATTTTTTTAACTTCAGAGAACTGAAATAGTGCTGGTTTGTACCTGGTAGACCCAAATAGAAATTCTTTAGACCCAGTTCTTCAGTAAGAAAGATTGCCAGTAGGTCTGTAGCGCTGATGCCACATTTGGTAATGTCCCTATTACAGCTTCCTTGAACAGTTCATTTATGTGAGAAAGCTACAAGTAGCTTCACATAGCTTTGAAAAACACATTCTGAAATGTAGAAATTGGGTTTTACCTTTGTGTCTTTGACTAGATTTTTGTGTTTGGAAAACAAACTCAATAGAACTAGTTAGTATATGCTTTTGGGAGCACTTGCATTTGTGGCAATACCTACCAGAGCCTTTGTTATTGCTGCACTCTGAATTCTCGACAGAAATAAATTGTAGAAGAATAAGCATTATATTCTTTACTGCGACAAAAGGAATCCTTAAGAAGAGTATATTTAACATCTTAATACATAGAACAAGTTTGTTTAATTTTCTCTTTAATGTGAACCATTGTGAAAAATGTTACCAAAAATTCCTTCTGCTCTCTGTACTTGTACTGTTTCTTTGTAGTATGAGTCATGTTTGAGTTGTACTTTGAGAGTATAATGTGAAGATATGAAATGTAGTCATACCATGTTCAGTTGGAGGAATCACACAAAGACAAGGTTTGGTAATAGTAGTGGAAAATCACACAGCCTGGTATCTGTACTGTCTCTTAATTCTGTTTGCATGACTATGCTACTTAAAGAAGGAGAGAACAGTTTTGTTCAGTAGTACTGGTGCCTGTAATATGAAAACACTTGATGTTATTCTTGGATAGGATGTTCAGTGTTTTTTCTTTGGCTGTGAATTGGTGAATCCATACAAAATCCAAGGTATAGTGCTACATTTTTGTGCAGAATACTGACTGTATCTGATAAAAAAGCCCTTATTTTAATGCTCCTGGTTGAGGGTTTGTTTGTTATTCTGCAGTAAGTTGTGTCATGTTGTTGCTTATTTGTCTTAACTTCTTTTTAGCTCACATGCAAATGCTCCTGAGATATTATGTGCTTTTTCTTTGCCTTTGTTGGATAGGGGTAAAAAAAAGGGCAAGTGCTGCTTGGACCTTTTATGAAATTGCATTTTGCAGGTTCTACAACATCTTTATTTTGAACAGTTTAACTGGAACATTGTTACATGAGCAGCTTGTTTGTCTGAATACCCGCATCAAATGTCTTATTTTTCTCTGTCCTAGCAGACTTCAATCAGGTAAAACCAGCCAGATCAGAAAGGATTAAGCATCACACTAACTTGGCCAGTTTTACATCATCATGAAATACTGAGAAATGCTCTTCCTGAGGAAACTATTATCTTTTAGGGAGTCAGAATTTTTTCTTTGGTTCCCTAGGAGCCCAACATCAACCTGTGACAGTCATAAATTTCAGTACCAAGACAAAAATGAGAGAATGACTAACAGCAGAGAGAGGTGAGAGGAATCAGCTCTGTTGTAGAATTAGAGTCTGAAGCACCTAAGCTTATCCCACTTTTTATTTCCTGGATCCTCTAGGCTATTTTGTTGAAGTTCTATAGTTTTGTCTTTGAACTCTGGGGAACTTAAAGTATTGAATATTTCAAAGTATTGAATATTTCAGTATTCCTGAAAAGCTGACTGCTTGAAGTTGTTGTAGCATACTCTGTGATAGATAGCAGTGGAAAAGAAAAACAATTTAGGACTGACATCAGACCTTGGCTGATGTCTCAAGGCTGGTGTGTCAGCTGCTGTTGAGCAGCAGGCATGAAGTATGTGTTACCTTCTGATCTTACCTCTGGTATTTTTACTTTTTAATGTTTTTTTTTTAGTAGAGTGTTAATATGACTAGGTTGCTGTTTCGTCCTGAGAAGCTGTCTCCTTGTACAGGTGCCTTTGTATTTTTGAGACGAGAAAGACCAAATGCAAAAAAAGAAGCTTTGACCAAAATGGTAATATCTACTTCAAGTTACTGTCTAAAAATGTGTCTTTATTCTGGAAGAACTGTGTTCTAAATTGTAGTTCATTTGGCATGAAAGCATCTTCACACTGATACTTGGCTGCATGTTTACAATCACTTTTTTTTTCCCAGAAAGGTCACTCATGAATCTTATGCATAAGTTAAGAATTCAGTTTTCCAGGTTTTTATGTGTTAGTAAGTATTTCTTCTGTGTAAAACATTAGCCTTGCTGTTACATCAACGAGCAAGGATGGAGAGATTAGCAAAGGAACTGAAGCTTGAGAAGGAAGAGCTTGAACGGCTGAAAACCGAAGTCAATGGCATGGAGCATGATCTAATGCAGAGGCGGCTTCGAAGAGTGAGCTGTACAACTGCAATTCCAACAGTAAGCAATTTGTTAGTATTTTAATTCAACATACAGATTTATTTTTTATTTTCCAATGAACTAAAGTACTGTACAAAAACTCTTGAGTATAAAATCATGAGTTTTTGGAGATAATTTATTGTCATTTCTTGACTTGCCGTAAGGTAGTTCTTGTAATTTATGAATCGTGTTCAGCTTTCTTAGTGTTCACAACAGAACTTCTGAAAGTTGAATGCATGTGCTTTTGGGGACCACAGAACTGAATGCAGTTGCTTTCCTAACAACCTGTAAAAGTATATCCAAGTCTGCCCAATGAACCTGAGCCATACAGTGCTTGGTGTTCATGCAGGAGGGTTTAACTTTATTTTTCAAAGGTACTTTGGAGTAGTTGTATCTCATAGATGGTATTTCTCATCTGGTATGTGCAGGATGTGCCAAGTAACTTCTCAGTGGCAGTGTTGGCTCAAATAGTTGCCACCTCCCTCTCCTGTTTTCCTTGTTGATTCTTCTTATCTATGTGACTTCCACCTGCAAGTGACTGTAACTCAAACAACTGTATGGCTCTGATAAGGGAGTTCATGTGGCTGAAAAATAGCTTCCACTGCACTCAGTTCTTAACCAAATCGCTTCAGACTTACTCACTGTGTTGACATAAGCAGGGCACACGGGTGTGGGCTGGAAGGCACAGTAGGGGCTGTTGGCTATTTAATTACTGTGTCTGCTATGTGTCTCACCTGTCTCAGGGCAGCATTTGGCAGGAATGTCCCTGGGAGAAATGCAGAGGCACTGAGTGTGCAAGGATGAGGTTGGGAAAGCCAAATCCCAACTGGAGTTGGATCTGGCATGGGATGTCAAAGACAAAAGGAAGGGCTTCTGTTACAGGAAGCCCAGTGAAAACGTGGGCTCAGCAAGATGGGGGACCTGGTTACATAGAACATGGAAAAGGCTTGAGATACTGAATGACTTCTTTACCTCAGTCTTTACAGTGCTTCAGGAATCCCAAGTCCCAGAGACCTTAAGAAAACTGTGAAGCAGAGAAGGTGTACCCTTAGTGGAAGGGAATCAGGTCAGGAAATACTTAAGCAAAGCAGACATACATGAAGTCATAATCCTGGATGAGATGCACCCTTGAGTGCTGAGGAAGCTGGCAGATGTCATTGCAAGGCCACTCTAGATAATCTTTGATTGATTAATAATGTGTGGGAAAGTGCCTGAAGACTAGAGGACAGTAAATACTACTGTTCTCAGGAAGGGGAAAACCCAGGAAACTACAGACTGGTCAACCTCACCTTGATCTTTGGGAATGTGATTGAGCAGCTAATCCTGCAGACCATTCCCAGGCATGTGAAGGACAAGAAAGTGATCAGCATTGATTCACCAAGGGGAGGTCAAGCCTGACCAATTCAATAAATGTCTATGATGAAAAGTCTGTCCTGATGACCTAGATAGTCAGTGATTATTGTCTGTCTAGACTTTGGTAAGGCTTTCAGCATTGTGTCCTGTATGGTCTTCATACAGAAGCTGGTGACGTGTGGGCTGGGTGAGCAGTGAGGTTGATTGAAAACCGGATGAACAACCAGGCTAAGAGTGTGGTTGTCAGTGGCACAAAGTCTGGTTGGAGGCTTGGCAGAGGGGTTGGACCAGGTGTCCTCCAGAGGTTCCTTTCAACCTCTGACATTGTGTGATTTCGTGACTCTGATGCCAGCATGTGTCCTGGGATAAGATAGTTATTCCTACATAGGTGTTAGTAATCAGTGCTGCTAGTATTAAGAATGCTTCATATTCCAGTAACTTAGGGGTTCTTAATGATATGCAAATATATGGACTTAATTGATTACTGTTAAGAATAATTACCATCCTTCAGCAATTGAATGATTTAAATATACTGCGCTAGAAGGTTTGGCTTCTGGAAGCTCCTTGGGGTGATGCAAATAAACTTTTGACCTTAGTTTTAATCAAGTAATAATTAAGGTGGGCTGTAGCTTGTATTCTGCTTTCTAGTCATCTTGATGCAAACTCAGATAGCAAGCTGTCAATTTATAGAGTTTTATAAGGTGTGTGGTTTTATAAACTTGAGCTCAGCTGTGTTGTCTTACTAACCAATTTTAGTATTAACTTGTTTGTTTTCCTCCTCACATGCCAATAGAAGAATGTTTTTTGAGAGTAAATTGGGTTTTTTCAGTGCCTTATCTATACTCAGTTTCTAATAAAGCTATTAACGAAGCTATAGCAATTTTATTTCTATTTCAAATAAGATGCTGATTTTCCCACAATGACTATTTTGGGTTGTTTCTTTCTAGCCTGAGGAAATGACCAGATTGAGAAGCCTCAACAGACAACTCCAAATAAATGTTGACTGTACACTGAAAGAAGTTGATCTCCTTCAATCTAGAGGTATTAACTTGATACTTTTTTAAAAAAAATGGATATGGTCAGGAATGTTGATCTGCTGGAGGGTAGGAAGGCTCTGCAGAGGGATCTGGAGAGGCTGGAGTGATGGGACGAGGTCAGTTGTGGGAGGTTCAAAAAGACCCAAGTCCTGGGTCCTGCACTTCAATCACAACAACCCCAGGCAGCGCTCCAGGCTTCGGGAAGAGAGGCTGGAAAGCTGCCCGGAGGAGAAAGACCTGGGGTGTGCTGGTTGACAGCAGCTGAACATGAGCCAGCAGTGTGCCCAGGTGGCCAAGTTGACCAATGACATCCTGGCCTTTATCAGCAATAGTGTGTCCAGCAGGACCAGGACAATGATTGTCCCCCTGTACTCAGCGCTGGTGAGGCCTCACCTTGAATCCTGTTTTCAGTTTTGGGCCCCTCACTACAGGAAAGACACTGAAATGTGGGAGTGTGTCCAGAGGAGGGCAGTGGAGCTGGTGAAGGGTCTGGAGCACAAGTCCTGTGAGGAGGGATTGAGGGAGCTGGGGGTGTTTAGCCTGGAGAAAAGGAGGCTCGGGAGATTTTGTTGCTCTCTACAACTGCTGTAAGGAGGCTGTAGCCAGCTGGGGGTTGGTCTCTTCTCCCAAGTATTAAACGACAGGATGAGAGGAAATGGCTTTAAGTTGTGCCAGGGAAGGTTTAGTTTGAATATTAGGGAAAATGTCTTCTGGGAAAGCATTGTCAAGCACTGGAACAGGCTCCCCAGGGAAGTGGTGGAGTCACTATCCCTGAAGGTATTTAAAAATCCCATTGATGTGGTTCCTGGGAACATGGTTTGGTTACTGGACTTGGCAGTGCTGAGGTAATGGTTGGACTCAGTGATCTTAGGGGTCTTTTCCAACCTAAAAAAGCTCCTTTGTGAAGATCCTTTACTTAAAATTTTAACTTTTTGCTGACAGAGGCTTTGGCCAAGTAATACCGAACAGAACTGCAGGTTGCAAACAAAAATCTACTGAGGTCTTCCAAAATCTTTTTTGCAACACAAACTTGTCATAAATAGAATCAAATAGATTAGAATATGCCCAGTCTTCCTTTTTTATCAAGGAAGTATCCTATAGAAAGACTTACATTTCACAGAGCAATACAAAACATTGAGCTGGAGCTGATTCTTCAGTATGGGATTACCCTGCTAAAAATGACTAGGATTGACACAAAACTGAAAATATGTGTCAAAACTTGTGAAAAGGCTAAGAGATAATGTTGTTATAAAAAGATGTATAAAATCAGAAGCCTCTAGATGTTCATATCATGGCATAGGAATTTAAATAACCTTCAAGTTGCACTTTTCTTTTCTGACAGGAAACTTTGATCCGAAAGCCACATGTAACTTCTATGATAACATAGAGCCTGGTCCTGTTGTGCCACCAAAGCCATATAAAAAGGGTAGGTTAACAAATATACATCAAGTTACCTAATCTGCATTGAGAGAATATTTTTGTTTTTAAAAAAATCTCTGTGGTGACAGAAAGTAATTCTACTTATTTAACTTTTCTTTCTATATAAATCAAACAAGAACACTTTTTTGTAAGTGCACTAATCTTGGCTGCAATTTGTTTTCCTCAGGCAGATTGTTGCAAATGAATATTCTGTTAATACCTTGACTGTAAATATTGTTATTCACTATTATAAAAAGAGCTGAAAATATACAAATATTTACATGTATACTTGAGCTTCCTAATGTTTTTCTTTTTTAAAGACTTCTAGGTTAAAAGTTCTATGTCAGGTTTGTTAGTTACCCTCTAATATATGTTGTTAGGATTTTATAGTTTAGTTGGAGTCTTTTATACAGATTTAGTTGGTCACAGCAGCTTTTAAGATTTGTGTTTAGATTCTTAATTATATTTTAACTTTCCTGATCTCTCTCTTTTTGTGCACAGTATGAATTTCACAGTAGCCCTGAAATTTTAGCACAGCAAGAGCTTCAGATATTTTAAGAACCAAGGAGGACACTTCCTCACATTGGTCGAAAGAGATAAGTGTCCCACTTGCATAGGTTCATTAATTTTCAGTGCTAATTATGTAGTATCAGGATTCATAGACAGTACAGGACACTTAAGTTTTTTGTAAGCATAGGAGCTCTGTAATTAGTCTCACTTGTCTGTCCAGTGGAGATTCAGTCAGTACATGCTAGAGTGATTCAACACACCCCAAGCAGACACACAGTCGCTGTGTAGCTCAGTAACTTCCTGAAGTCAACTGTGTTTAGTGGTAATTTCAGATCAGAACCCTACCTTTTGTCTCAGGTTTTTTTTGGTGGTTTTTTTGACCTATGTTTTTCTTACTGAATTCTGTTAAAAGAATGGTTTTAAATATTAGTGGAAGTTTTTAAAGACACCTTGTAACTTTCTGCTGAAATAGCCAGTCTGGGATCCTATACTCTGACATAGAGCTTTCTTTTCTCTGAAATTGTTGTGTGATAAGGTTCATAGTATTGTGTCTCCTCTTACTGTAACTAGCATGTACTGCACTTGTTAGTGGAAAAGAAGTAGCTCTTCTGAATCAGTAATTATATAGACACCTTGACACTATGAATTTTATAAATAAGTTCTGGTTGCTGATAAGCACTTCACAAAGGTTTCTGTAGTTGAATTTTGAATTCACGTAATGAAACTTTCCTCCTCTTTTGAAGCAATGTAATTAAATTATTACTGTGTGGAAATTTTAAAAGAAAGAGAAGGCCCAGAACTGCTGTTTGTGGTTTAAAGAAAAGATAAAACTTGAATGAGTTCCCTGCATTGGTGGTAGTGTCCAGGAAAGCTGGGAGCAGCAGGTGAGCCATGGTGTGAAGGCAGCTGCCTGGATTCTCATTAAATTGCAGAGATCATGTGGTTGATTTAAGGAACTATTATTCTGTGATGCTTGAAGGGATTCTCTTACTCCACTAGCCAATTTGACTTATTATTTCAAAGCAAACTAATGTTCAAAACCTGCGTTAAATTAATTGTATTTGGCAGTTGGAAAGATAACGCCTTGTAAGGATTTGTATGACTACCTTCCCAGTTTTGCCTGTCAGCTTATTAGAGTTCAGTTTTAGGGCTGGCCTACTGTATTCTGAGCTTGGCTTTTAACATGATGACATTAGAAAGATTTTTTTGTTTGTTTGGGTTTTTTTCTTAAATAATAAATAGATATTCTTTAATGTTCAGCTGTTGAAGGTGGGCGGGCAGACGGGTGTGGGCAGACAAGGGTCTGCTCTGTGCTACCATCTGGCCAGTCAAGTGCCCACACTGTCCCTTGCTTAGGAGGAGTTTGTCGAGGTCAAGCACTCTTAATGTGACTCTCCAGCATCTGGGCTGGAGAGTGCTTGCATCTAAGTGAGGAGGTCACTTTTATTTCCTTTGTCTCACTACACAACTGCTTCTAAAATCTACAAAAGTTAAAAAAAAAAAAAAAGCCCCAAGGCATCAAGACAAACCTAAGTACTGTTTGCACTAAGGTTGTCCTCAGCTGTCTGCTGTGTTTTTAGCAGATGGGGCAGCAACATGTTCTTTATGTGCAGCTGCAAATTGCAGGCCTCTGTTACACTTAAGTTCTTTGTTAATAAAGCTGCTCTACAGATGTTTGTTTAGCAGATGGGTGTCTTGACCTTACCTTCTAGGTATGTGTTATTGTTGTTTTGAATATTAACATTTTGTGCAACACTGTGCTCCCACATCCTGGGACTATTTGTCACTTGTAGTAGATAACCTGAGGTCTTGAAGTGGTGGTAGGAGATGAGGAAAACCAGGTCTTCCCGTGGGTTAAGACCTCATGTATTATTTGCATACATACTGATATGAATGAAAGCAGACTTAAATGCTGCTTCCCATATACAGATTCCTGCTGCAAAGCCGTGAGGAAGAAAAGGAATTGTCTTCTTTTGAAACAGGCCTATTGTTTTATTTTTATATTGTATTTTTTTCAGCCTGGATAAATGCTAGAAAAGATGCAGAAAAAGTGTCATCTGTCAGACTGAAGAATCTAAGTTAGAAGTAGTTTTTCACTTCAGGTAAAGTAGGGCTATTGGATTTAGAATCTGGTAATAGACTGCTCTATGTAAGCCTGTGAAGTCATTCCTTAACAGGATGGTGTTGCAGTGCCAGTAACAAACTTTCATGTTTTAAGCCAATAAACCTTGAGCAGTATCAATGACCCAACAGTGGCGAGTGCTCTTTTTGTTTTTAAGATGTTATGGTTAAGTGACTCTTTACAGATGTGAAATACTTTCAATATTCAGATTTCACAAACTGAATTAGAAGTGTTTTAGGAAAAGACCTTTAATGTTATGGTTTCCATGTTCATTTTAAAATAGACTGTTTAATTAGGTAACCAACCAGAATTATGATCTTGACAATCATCCTTCTCTTCTGAAATAAGATTTTTTTCTTTTGGCTTTTCTTTAGAGCATCAAAATAGCTCCAAACAGACTCCACGGACTCAGCCAAGAGATGAAGACTTTGAAGGGGCTCCATGGAATTGTGGGAGCTGCACCTTTCTAAATCACCCAGCACTGAATCGCTGTGAACAGTGTGAGATGCCACGATACACCTGAAATTCAGGAAGGGGCTGCACTGGGTTGAAAACAGGCTCTCAAGCCAACAGCTGTAGGAGAAGGAAACATGGGGAACCTTTCAGTCCATCTGCTCAACCTTTGCCAGTCAACAATCTTCGTATTGCAAGGGGTGGGAGTAATGTGTTAAGATGTTTCTGCTTCTGCTACACTAAAAGATAAATAAATTAAGGGTTAAATTCTTTCCCATTGCAGTGAGCGGAGCAGAAAATGAAACCTGAAAATGCAAAAGGATTAATTTTGAGAAGAATGTATGCAGGAAAGCAAATAACTACTGGTGTTTAGTCCTGTGGTTATAGTTGCTGCTTAGTGGCTCTAAAAAACAAAACAAAAACAAACCCCAAACCTACTGTTTTTTAAAAAAAAAAAAAATATAGGACTCTTAGTAATGGTGTGAAGTGTTACACTTAACCAGAAAAACTGAAGAGCCAGAGCTGACTTATCCTGGCCCCAGCTAGCTGGAAAACAAAGGCTCCCTGTGCTTCTAGATTGTAAGCTACTGAAAAAGAAGACAGGTAAATGCAACAATAAATTTTGCAATGTTTAAACAAACAAACAAACAGAAAACCAACAAGGAGAAGGGTATCTGTAATTGCTGCTTTTTTTCAGGGTAACTTATGTCTACAAAAAATTGCTGTTTGAAATAGTAACCTGGGGTGACTAAATGAGAAACCGTATGAGTGTTACAGAGAGTTTAATCAGAGGTAATTTTTTACAATCCTGTTTGCTTGTACAGTGCTCACCTGGCTGTGTCAACACTGGTAATAAACCGAGAATGAATTCTACCACATTACAGATGCAAATACTGCTGCATGCTTTCATTGGGCCGTCGTGTTTCAAAGCTAAAAGTATGCTTTTATATACAACAATCTTCTAAGCCTGTGCTGTGTGACAGCACAGGGACATGCCAAACACAGGCTACTCCAAATTCTGTTTGGAAGACTTGAGCTCAGCCATGGTTGTGTATGAGAAGAGTTTGTACCCAGTTCCTTAGATCTTTTCAGCCTCCAATTTGTGAAGAATTCATGACGTTTACAGCACAGAAGGTACTTTGTGCCCCAGATCAAAGTTAGCTGAAAAATAATTAATCAGCTCTTCAGTAAAGGTTTATTTGCACATTGGTAATAAACCAGCCTGTACAAAATAGCAGATGCCAGATCCTGAAAAATTTACACACTGCATTCTCTTTATTTTGGTCAGGAAATACTTGTAGGTTGAAGAACACGAGACTTGCAACTGAAAATCATATTGGTACTTTTCTGCATATGAAATACTGTATTATAAAGGTGATGTTCAATCTGTTTGAATGCTTCAGGTTGCTGTAATAAAACACTCGATACTTGTGAACTCGAACTTGGGTTTGGGCAGCTGAATGATTGTGACGCAACTGTGCAACTGAGTGGGATGTTCCTGTGTACTGGTCAGAGGCTGGTACAGTGCATTTGAGTTTTTATGGTGTAACTTCATCACAATTCAGACGTGACCAAGCACCTCAGCTGAGTTACGGTAATTGACTTTGTGACCATAAGGCAAAATTTGCCAGCTAAACCTTGCCAGGGGAGTTTTAAGCTACTTCTTTTTAAGCCGTTCTTAGCTCATGGCAGCCACATCCATATGGTCAATTACCACAGTTCACTTGATGTGTGATAACATGTTAAGATGTGGTAGAACAATCATGTGTCTGAATCCTTATTTAAAATAAAGCAGTATTTGCCAAGGGGTGGGTGGAGGAAAACTCATCTTTACTGCATTGTTCAGTCTGGTGTCTTCTCTCCCCACAGTTTATAAAGACAACAGTAAGAACCAAACTGTTGATCTTAGAAGAGGAACCAATATTTTATCTGGTGTTTTTCAATACGTTCTTGCACTAATTAAATCTTCAGGATAATTCTAAATAAGCTAGGAGAGATCCAGCAATCAGTGTGCACCGCTGATGAGCAAAACAAAGTCAAAGGCATCAGAGATAGCTTTCCTTCCTTCCTGATGACTTATGTTTCTGTGGGGGGAGCTCATCACATGTGAAAAGCAGTAAAAAAATTACTGTGAAATGAAATCAGAAGGCAAATACCAATTTTGTGCATGTCAGTGGGCATTCTGACAAAACTGAGATAACTAGAAAACAGATGAGCCAGAAGCATAGCTGTTATCAGCTGTATAATGAATTACCCAAAACAATACCAGTAACTTCATGACTTTTCTATCCTGATGCCTTTGCCTTATTATTTCAATTTTCTTTTCATTTATACTTCTGTTGAAGTTCTGGAAGCATTTGTTTTTGCTGGAAATTACAAAAAGATATCAACTGAAGTGACAGTCAGCAAATGAGAGTAGGTGTGTCAATCAGAAATATAATTGTGCCATTTTCAGACAGAATAGATGCTACTTTTGAACGGGAGGGGGGTGAAAATATGCATCCAGTCCAGTAATTCCCTGAACTGCAATAACCACATGTGGAGACTTGCAAATCTTAGTCCAGCTTCACCAGAGGAAGAGAAGGAAGGGCTGCCACAACAGCAAGATACTTTGTGGAAGAGTGGGCAAGCACTGTTAAACTGAAAAAGAATTCCATTGTACCAATAATTTGACTCTGGTTTTTGAAGTACTCTCATTTGTTGCTTGTACAAAAAAGAAAGAAAAAAACACCCACACTTTTCAGTTTTATTCTTTTACTTGTAAATGCCCATACTGAAACATGAATAGTAAAGACTTTACATGGTGCTTCAATATTTGTGGTTTGTTAGAATGTAAATTGTATTTTGAACATGGGAAGATCCATTTTCCTTCGGAAAGCAGGTGATGTCCTTCACATCCCAACTGAATTGTAGATTATACCAAAAAGATTGGTTTATGTAATATTTATTGAATGCACATAAAACCCTAATGTCAGCTGGCATACAAAATGCACTGTATTGTATACAACCTGTGTGTGTGTGAGAATGGTGGGATGCTGATGCTGTTGTGTTGAGTTAATGCACTACCTGTGTTTTCTTTTTTCCTTAATGACTGGGCTTTCCCTCAACCATGCTACTAGATTGGTAGAGTTTGTAACTGACTTGGACATTCAGTTATTCAAAATGATCACACTGTTCATTGAAATTTTATAAAGCTTATTTTATATTTACTGTGCTATTAAGATGAATTCCCTTTAATTATAGGATACTACTGTAGTTCTTTAAAAGTTTATTTAGAGTGGGGCTTGTGGAAAACTGTTCAGAACATAGTAAACCAAAAGAAATCCTGAACTTTGGATCTGCTTTTCATTTGATGTAATTATTAGTCTTGTTTGGGTGAAGAGAAAAGGGGTGGGATGTCAAGCAAAAGGAAGTACTTTGTAAAATGTAGTCTTAGATCAGATTGAATTGTGTATCTGTGTGTCTGTGGTATGTGTGTGTTTCCCTTGAAAAATGGGAGGTGTGGTGAAAAGGTGTAATAATTCTTAAAAGAGCTGGTCTCAGTACTTTATGATATGCTACTGAATCACATTTAAAAAAAAAAATCCAACTTTTCTTTCAGTTACTTTTTCTGTCCCAGCTATACATCTCTTGCTTCAATTCCTAAATACTTTTAATATTGATTGTAAAATCCCTTGAAACGGAAATAGAAATACTTGAGTTGAAATGGGGACAAAATAAAACCAATAAAGAATGTTTTAAAAAAGAATGTGAGAATATTAAATATGTTAAAAACAAGCTTGTCCTCAGGATGATAGTTTTTATTTTAGAATCCAGTGGTGTACCCTAGAATGTGAAAATGACTATCCTGATGTGGACAGTTTGGGCATAAACAATTGAAGAGCTCATGTGGTACCACAGAATTTATGTACTCTGTACTCCATGACTCCAAATCCCACAAGGAAAGAAGGCACAGATATCACATCTTGTAGTCAGTACTGTCTCTATGTGCTGCTGCATTTGTTTTTGTTTCAAAATGTCAATATTATATGAACCCAGACATGACTGAATTTTGCCACATTTCTTCAGTTGGGGCTTTCATTGCTGTTCATGTCCATAAATGCAAATATTTTTCTTGGATTTGAATAATCACAAATAAGTGGAGTTAATGCAATATCATAATCCTGGATTTCCAGTACCTTTGAAACCAATTTAAAAAAAGAAAAAAACGTGTTCTTGAAACTTATTTATTTATGGTGGCACCAGTGTATCTAATCCATACTTCCTGCTGTGTGAAACCCTGTTAAATTTTTTCATTAAAAAGAGACACGATCTTGTTTAATCCTGTATATATGGTGTCTACATTCTAGATTTGTGTATGCTGTGAATGAACTTATTACTAAGAGATGAAATTGTATAAAAGCATTCAGAGGCTATGCATGCATGGTACCTCCAGAAAGTGCATACTCCAAGTTGCAGATTCCTGCAGAAATAAATTAATAAAACTAAGCAAACATCACATCCTGCATTTGTCCTTGTATGTAGTTGAAAACATTTTAAAAACACAACCATTTTTGGCAGTCATAGCCTGATTTGTTTCTGGGCTCCCACTTGAACATTTGTTTCAGGGCTTTTGGGATTTTTGTTTAGGTGACCATTAGGCATTTGCTGAATAATAAACTGGGGTCCAAATCCTGTTCCCATGGGCGTGGATAAGCAGGAACCCCTTTTAGATGATGGATATTCTGTGCAGCTTCTGGTATGGAAATGGATGGGATGTTCAGAGTGTGAAGTTGAGCTTACCACTTCTCTCTTATATTTGAATGGAAAGTTGTTATTAAAGAGGTCACCTTACCTGCTTTAGGTTGTAGCCTGGCTGACAGACTTCCCTGCTTATCAGCAGTGGTACTAAATATCTGGATTACAGAAGTTCATCTCTAACCTCCACAGAAAGGCACTGCTCTGGGAGAGGGTGGAGAATGGGAAATGCACAAATAGGCACTTTATTGGTCTGTCTGCTCAATTACCTCGATTGTATCAGCTCAGCATGATCTAAACCTTGAAAGCTCCACAGCTGTGCTACAGCCCCGTTTGGCTCACACACAGTTTGTCATTACCATGTTCTCCTCTAACAAACCTGCTGCAGCTTCAGGTTTGGGCTTTGGTCAGTAAACGTAGGTACGAATTTAGTTCTACATTCCTTTTGCTGAGTTGGATTTATCACAATTTCAGGACAGGTTTATATTTTAATTAAACATTTGATTCTTTTGCTTTAGAAATCATTGCATTTCAAACTGATTTTTTTTTTTTTTTAGTGTAAAGTTAAGGTACTTGTAAAGTGTATTGTGCTAATGGAGACCACACAAAGCTAAAAGACTTTTTTTGTGTTTTTTTTCCCTGAAGTCATGAGGAGGAGGAGAATCTGCCTGAATTGCATAAAACTAATTGATTTATTCCTCAGAATTGCTTGGTTTTGACAGTAGTGAACCTGTGGCTCTTTGAGAGATGATTTACCCTGTGACTGGTAAGTATTTCTGGAATTAAGTGCTGCTGCTTCTAATCAGTTGGGATGATCCATGGTGTGCTGGGTAAGTGCTTTAAATCTTTAATTGCACCTTCTCTGATTGTAAGTGCACTTTTTGGAAGGAGGTGATTTAGATACCTGATTGAAGAGGTGGACTCAAAGTGTCACATTCTAAATGGGTTACCTGATGTTTTGTGGGAACCTTGTGAAGTTAGGAAAGGGGCTCTGTTGATTTTTAGCTGGAGGATCAGTGATTGTGGCATATTCTAGTTTGACAGTAAAAACCAGGACAGACCTGTAAAAGCCTTTTGCAGGAGCACCACTTTGTTTCACAAAATGATCTGTGTCTAGAAAGCAATATGTATTGATTAAAAAAAAATTATAAGATGAAAATACATTAATAAAAACTCCTCTCTGCAGATATGTTTTTTCTGGGTAGGCAAGGCTCAAAACCTGACATGTATTTGCTGCTTTTACAAGTTCCATTTTGAAGATACTGACAAAATAATTTTCCTTTATTCCCAAACCATGGTGACCATGTTGAAGTTGGCAAAAGCCCTCCTGCCAGATTTGCTTTAAAAAAAAAATATAGGTAGGGCTCTGTTACTGCTTTAGGAACAAAGCCTGTGAATGAAAGACCTGCAACACAGCTGCTGCTTGCCTTTTGAGCTAAAAGCTTCTTACATTTTTGGAAGTGTTTTAGGAAAAGAAGTTTAGGCATGTGGCAATGGGGTTTCCTGTTAGGAAAAATATGGACTTTTTATTTCAGGAATTTCAGGGAAAAAAAATTTTGCTAGTCGAGGAAGGTTTTCATAGGTTTGAAAATGTAATTCTGGCTCCAGACTGGTACAGCCCAACAGTGTGTTGTGGTGCACTGGCCATCGCTTCACAGGGCCTGCCTGCAGGTGAGGCACCCGAGGGGTAGGTGTTGCCACAGCAGGAAAGATACTTGACCTTTTGGGAAAGATTAAAAAACAACCAAAAACAGGACCAAACACTCCCCACCCTTGTGGAAAAGGTGGTTCAGGAAATACCTGAACATTGTGGAGGAAATTGGGACTTCCCTGCTCTGCATCAAAATGTAAGTCACAGCTCCATAAATATTCATCCCAAGCTCTCAGGGACTCTGCTGGATTGTTCTCGAGTGTCCTGAGCCAGTCTTGCATATTCTTGACATGGGGGTTTATATTTCATTTCACCTGAAATTACTCTTCTCTGCTTTTGAGCCTATTCAATTAATTCTAATGACTTGGCAAAGCAGAAGTTGCTTTTGGCAATATAAATGAGTCTCTTTGCAAATTACCCTGTGTGCTGGAGAGTGCCGTGTCCCTGCCCACAATCCAGATCCACGTGTACCCCTCTGAGCTCCCAAGGAGGGGAAGAATGACAGTCTTGCACCTTCCAGGCAGATACGTGAGTTTAGAGCAAGCAGGGTCTGAGAGAACTTTGAAGGGAGAACTTGTGGCTTTATGAAGGCTTGTGAATACTTTTAATTAAGTTTGTGTGCGTTATTTGCTTTCTTTGTGATGAACAGCTTTGGTGGCCAAAAGCTTTGGTCATGTTTCATCACTGCAGATACTGAAGCCTGATGGCTTGGTTACCAGTCCAGGCAACTGATTTTAAATTCCCCTGCTCCATTTGTCTCAAAACCGATTGTTCATAAGCCAAACAGATTTTCCTTTATCTTTTTTCCTTATTTTTTTTGACTAATAATGATGACTAATAATGTATGACCACAAAGCTGCCCCTAAACATCTTTCAACCTCTGAAAACTTGGAAGCTGCAGTAAGTGGGTAACGAGCTGTGTGTACACTCACCTCTTCTTCCCAACACTGGTACCTCAGGTTAGTGTTGTATCACAGACAAAGAACCTTATTAATCTATAATGCAGATCTTAACACATGTAATTTTGAAACTTACTGCAGGCTTTACCATGGCTTTTTAATGTAACTGAGAAGCAGACTGGCTGCCTTGACCCTGGTGCCCTTTTAGGAAACTAAAGCCAATGCTGGTAGGAAGAATTGTTATCTCTGGTAAAACAGCAACTGCCAGCAAAATTGACATACTTTGTGTTATATATTGAAGTGAGATATTTGAAATAGGCTTATTTTTAAAATATATATGTTGGACTTTTTATTTAATCATGTGATAAGTGATTTGTATGCACAATATTCATCTAGTAGTCTGTGTTCACTGACTACTAGATGGAACTTAGGGCCATCATTTAAGAGAGTGATAACCAGATCCTTTTTATTTTCAACTTCAGCGCTATTAAACTTGCCAAACATGCCCTTTAAATATTCTATCATGTTTTTCCAGTTGCTTGTTTTCCAGTTCTAGTCCAAGATGAAATATATCCTACTTTGGCCAAGGAGGTTCCCCAAGTATTTGTTCCTTAGCTGAGGTTGTCTGATGGATAGCAAAATATTTCTAAATGAACAACAGTTCTTGGTGTGGGTATTCATTGAGTGAGCATTGCCCTCTCTCCAGCAGCACTTCTGTAAATGAAGGAGACTCTTAGACAAGAAATAGATTAACTACGAATGTTTTAAGTCAACTCTGAGTGTTGAACAGCTGTGTGCATGCAGGATGTGTAATGAAAACGTTATTGAAACGCTTATCTGAGATGTTATTCCATCTGCAGTGGTGGCTGATGCACTTTGTATCCCAGTGCAGGAGCTACTGTTGATGTAGAATTTCAAGTTCTCTCTGAATTTAATATTAGGGAAGAAATGTGTTAACTGTATCAATGTACTTTTTGGATTTGCTCTTTCCTAGGTTGTTGGTTAATCCCTAAATACAGAGATTCCCCGGTTCACTTAGACTGAGGTGGAAAGCCTGGGAATTTCTGATTTGTTGTGGTGTCTATTTTTTCTGATAAATTCTTAGTAGGAATTCAACTCTGTCATGAAAGGTTGACTGTTTCAATTCCAGCTCTCAATATGTGTTCTCAATATGTAGAACTGAGAATTAATAGTCACCTTGTCTTTCTGATCTCCCTGGTTCAGTGGTAATGCTGAGACTCCAGTCACTCAGGTCATCAATCTCTGAGCACTAACATGTCCTCGTGCCCTCCAAATACACTCTCCCTCACTGGGAATGAAATGGAATTGGCTTATTGCATTGACAGGGTATCCACACTGCAGGGGTTATGGAAAGTAAGATTATTGGGATCCAGGCTGTACTTCTAGATCAGGATGGGTGGATCCCCTACCTCTGCCGAGGAGACTGAGAAGCCTTTGGAGGAAAACAGAAGTGCACACAAGCACAGGGACCAGCAGCTGGGGAGGGTGAGGAGCTGGGACAGCTCCCAGGGACACCCTGTGTCCGTCCAGCTGCTGGGGGATCCACACGGGACGTGTGTCTGTGTGTGCTCCCACTGACAGACCTCCATCCTGGCCTGCTGTAGAGGGGATTGGGCAAGACTCCTGGTGCTGTCTGTGTTCATGAAGTGTTTTCCCTGCATGGATCTGTGCCCAGCCACACATATCCATGCCTGTGTATCCCACCTGCCTGTGTATCCCACCTGCCTGTGTCCGTGTGCCTGTGGGGAACACGGGATCAGACCTTTTCCTGGTCAGCCCTGGGAGCACGGAGCAGCTGCAGCCCTGTCTCCATCAGACTGCAGGGTTTGGCAACTCCACACCACTGGTGTGTGCAGCCACAGAAAGGCGCTTGGGAGGGTGCAGTTGTTGAGGAGAACAGAGCACGTAAACCCAGGAAGGAGCCAGACTGACAGCAAAGACAACAGGGTGATGGCAGGGTGTTATGCTAAACATGGCTACACTGTTTAACTGTGTTCTGGTTGTGACTCAGATCATCTGTCCACCATGGAGAGAAATAGGGATGTTTTCATGAGCTTTAAAAATCGCCAAGTGTGTGGAATTCCCACATGGTGAAACCTGGCTTTAAAAAGGAAAGCATGTTTATTACAGCAATAAATTCAGAGTGTGTAAATGCTTCCCAGTAGTTTTCAAAGCTGTTCCTTAAAACTGGAAGTGAAAGATAACCACCTTACTCTTTTTCCAGTTCACAAATTCTACTGACATCAGATTTGTTCTACAAGAGAAACTGCCTGGAAAGAAATTCTCTGCCTTGACAAATGAGGGACCTGTTCCCTATCCAGAGGAATAACTTACTGTCTCCCAGAGATAAATTTTGTTTTGTCAGGTTTGTTGGTTTTTTTTTTTTTAAACTTGTGCAGACATCCAGGTTGTTTTCAGGTCATGCACTTGAGCTGTCACGTTTTTCCACCTGCCTTTGGCAGTTGCAGGCCAAGGCCTTGCTGGGCTCCTGCAGGTCACTGATGCTGCAGAGTCAGTCACATGGACACGTGTGATCTGGGTGTGTTTGATACACCTGTCACGCCACTTTCCTAGGGAAAGACATCCCCACTTGTGCTGTACCACTAGGATTCAGAAATCCTTGGACACAGGGTCCTCTCATGATTTTGGTCACCTCTTGGAGCCTCTGCTCCTCTGCCTCTGATTTTGGGGCAGCCAGTCTGAACTACCCATTTTGAAACTGCACTGACACAAGTGCAGTGTGTTCTCACTGAAGACTTGTGAGTGTCAGGTGGTGCCTGTGCAGTGCTGTGTAGCTGATTGCTGCCTGTTTTCCATGCCTGGTCAGAAGGGAGTGTTTGGGAGCTCAGTTCTAGAGCCGTGCACTCAGCTCCTGCTGAAGCAAAGAGGATCCTCTGTGTGTGTCTGCTTCAGTAAGAGTGTTTTGGCAGATTAAGATTTTAGTGACAGAATTTGTGAGAAACTGCAGCCAGTTGCTTTTTCTTATTTACGGTATTCAGTTTTCAGGTGTGAGAAGAGTGAGATGATAATGAGGAAAACAAGAGAAAGAAATGCTCTTACCTTTGTGTAGTTATTTACTACAAAAAAGATTTTCTTGCCCATTTATTTGGAAGGCCTAACCAAGGTTTATCAGTCTGAGCCTTGCTCTTTTTAGCTTTCTGTTTTGTTTCAGTTATACTAATTTGGTTTTTTCTCATATTGACAAACTCCAAAATTACTGAACATTATAATATCTTTCTCAGTTATATTGAAAAATCAGCATCTTATGAATCGTACAAAAATGTAACCAAAGCTGGGCTTTTCCCTGTTAACGCTCCAGTTTTGTGACAAGGGAATCACAGAATCACAGGGTGATTCTATGGGTTAGAAGGGACCTTAAAAATCATCTATTTCCAACCACCCTGCTGTGGGCAGGGACACTTTTCACTAGGACCAGGTTGCTCAAAGCCTCATTGAGCCCGGCCTTGAACACTTCCAGGGATGGGGAATCCACAACTTCCCTGTCAGCCTGTTCCAGTCTCACCTTCCCCACAGTAAAGAATTTCTTCCCAAGAGGAAGCACTGAAGCCAACATCCTCTGCCAGCAGATAAGTGTTACTGCTCACCCCATACTTGAACACCATCTCTTAACATACTTTACAGGAATATTTAGGAGAATTCAATAACTGTGGTGTCCAGAATTCAGTGTTTGATGTGGATTCTTGAAACATCCGAACTGTAGTACTTATAGAGATTACAACATAGAGTAAAAACGTATTAGCCTGGAACGTGCAGTTTTATCTATTTATAGAAGTCAATTTTCTTTCACAGAAAAATATGTAATAAAGCAGCTCTAATATTAGTGCAATTTCTGATTTTCAGCACTAAAACACCTTTGCAATAATGGGAACTCAGTGAAGAGTATTAATAGAAAAAGTCTCTTTGGTTCATGTGCTCAATTCTCTTCTCAATAAGAAAATAGTTTTTTGTCCACATGTTCCACAGATTTCAGTGCATCCTTTTCAGTCTATTTCTTACTTGTTTTGACAGCTTGGACTATGTACATTAAGAAAGGCAGCAGAATTTGGTGCCCAACACAGAGGTTACTTTATCTTGTAAACATAATGACAAGGCATTTAGAACAAGGCTGAATATCATCGAAGGTAATAGCAAATACCCAGCAGTCCATTTATTCTCCCTTTCCTCCTGACAGAAGTAATTACTGCTTAAAGATCCCTACCTGAAGACCTACAATCTTCAGAAAAGAGAAACAGAAATAATCACATCCTTCAAAATTGAGAAGAAATGAAACTGTACAAATTAAGTTTTTCCCATTCTGTCTGGCAAAACCTGTCAAGTACAGAAGAAACAGCAAATAGTTTTCTGATTAAAAGAGCAAAAGAAGCAATTTTTTTTTCACAAAGAGAAAAAAAAAGTTCACAGCAGATTCTATGTAAATTACAGACATTAGACACTGGAAGAATATAAAAGATGCTGTGGTTGAGTTTCAGGTTCAGTGTAACTCTCTCTTTTACTGCAGTTTACAGGATTATTAAAGCAGACACTCAGCACAAAGCCCTTGTCAAAAAATCCCTAACTGCAGGGAAAGTTTGAAATTATTTTTCTTCAAAGAAAGCCTGAACACCACTTCTATTAACTGGGGCACCAAAATCTGAAAGAAAAACAACTGAATAAATTATAAATACCATGCTATTTTTAACATCCCAATCATCTTTTACCTGCTATAAAGAAGAACCACTGAGGAATAAACCACTGGTGGCAGGGGTTTGGGGTTGCTTCTTTTTTTTTTTTTTTTTCCCTAAATCTTCCCAACTCTCCCAAATAATACAGAATTAATTTAGCCAATTTAGGCTTGCTTCATTCACAGGATCCAGGTGGAGCTATTTACTGGTACCTCACCAGATGAAGCCAAGCAGTGTCTGGGTTTGCACAGCCCTCCCTGGCACATTCCCCCTAATCTCATTCACAGTCAGCATTTCTAGTAAATTTATTATGAAATGTCAAGGCTTTAATTTAAAATCCCCTGAACAATTCCCTTTTTTTACCCCCAAAAGCATTTAATTGCTATTGAGGAAAAAAAGGGTTACCTGGAGCAGTTTATTATGATGCTGGTGCTCTTTTAAAGAAAAAACTGAAATGAAACTGTAAAGCATAACTAGATAGAAGGATTAATTTGGGGATTTGCTGGTTCTTCATGTCCCACTGTATGTTTAATATTCAAAGAAGATATCTTCTTCATGAAGCAACAGAAGAAAAAAAAGAGCTAACTGTAAGAAAAAGCGTAGTGATCAAGCAGAGGAGGAAATGAAAAACTGACACTGAAATGAGATATTGAAAGAGAAAAAGGATAGAGAAATTTTTTTTCTGACTGAAAAAGCATGCATTGAAATTTAAACTGTAATTAAACAGAAGGCTGGCAATGTCATATAGATAAGTTGTAAAATAAGCATTGCACAATGGGAATTTTGGCTACTGCTGCTACAACAGGGCTGCACGTTGTCCTTTGGCTGGAGGGTCTGTGTGGGAAACCCAGGAGTGAACGGCCCAAGCCCTGAAAACACACACACACCAATGCAGAGGTTATCAAGTGTTCCCAGGGGAGGGGGAAAGTTTTAGGCATTGGTCTGGTATTTGTTTTCTTTTACAGAACCTTGGTTAGTCCAGAATTTATTTATACAGGGGTCCAGCCTGTAAATGCCACAGGTTTAACATAGAATCGTAATAATGAGGGTCACAAATCAGCTAATGGTGCAATGCTGGGTAATGATTAACTGAAAAGACAAACTTAATAAATTATTTGTTAGGCTAGAAAAATAAACTCCTTCTTTCCAAGCATAAAGGATGATGTATGAACCCTCAGACAGCAACAGAGACTTCAGGTTTGTTGTCTGACAGCTGGGACTGTTCTTCCTTACATACTATGTGGAACTAATGGTTTTCCAAAAATAAAAGGTCACTGTAACCTTGTGTGACAAATATGTAGCTTTTGAGGGTGGTAAAAGTCCTTAACTTTCCAGTGCTCTTCTATCCAATTCAGTAATGACCTGCTAGTGACTTTCAAAGGATAAATATAACATAAAAATCAATACTGAGATACAGAAATTTTTGGTACCTTTCCCATTATTGATCTGTCTCCTTTTAGAATTAAAGACAATGAAACATTTATAACTTTTTCTAACTTCTTTTTTTTTTTTCCCCTGAAAAACTCTTACTCCAGTGCTACCATCCTATCCCTACATTTGGTGGTTTCACTTCACTTCAGGCACCCTGTATTTCAGAGTCTGTGATGTGAGACACAAACCAAGATTTCCCCTACTTCAGTTTGTTCTGTTCATTTTACTAAGTGTCCTAAAAGGACAATCCTTTAAGAGACTGCTGTACTGGATCTGCATATTCATTGTTCTCATTCAGCAGGGAACCCAGATCTCCTCTCCATCCTGGGGAGAAGGACTAAGGCTGCAAACTGGTCAAAGCTGATTTTTTATTCTGGAAACACAGAACACACCTACTTATTTCTCACTAAAATACAGTTAAAAACCTTCTCTGAATGAAGACATTTCCCTGGATCAGAGCTATTACATCCAGCACTTTGATCTGGGTGCCGTTTTTTTCATTTGCCTGTCCTGAAAGACAAAGAAAAAATCCACTGTCAGGGGATTTTAAAATCCTTTCCTGTCCTTCAACTAAAAGATGGGAAAAGCACAAGAGGAAATGCAACAGAAGTAAAGACTAGACATTTTTTGGTTTACAAATATTTATTTATCTTAAATCGTGGTTCAGCTATAAATAAAATAGTGACAAACTATTTCTTCATTGTTTCTTTGTAAGGCTCTTAAGCTACCAAATGGCAGCGATAGTTTTGTTTAGTTGCAAAATCAAGGTGCCAGGGATTCACAACTCAGAAAGACATGTTGTGGTATCTGCTCTAGTTTTGACACTTCACCCTTTAAATACTTACCCAAAAATCAGCTTAAGTAGACAACAAGCAGGTCAAAGCACAGGCTGAATTTTGCCCTCCACACACATTTTTGGGTTTATATGGAAACTCTGAAAGTTCAAGTTCAGTACCGATTACAAATGAGAGGTACCACATTTGCTGATATCCCAGCACACTGACCTGTACTCTCCCTTCAATTTCAAATAGAGATTCAGTAGCAGATACCACAAAAGTTGATGCATTTGTTTTAAACTCCAGCTTCACTCCACAGAAAAGACTCAGCCATGTTTCAGTGCTGGGTAACAGGACCCTAAATATTGTCAGGAAAGTGTTGATGTATCTTGTAGAATTTAAAGAAACAGAATCATAGAATGGTTTGGGTTAGAAGGGACCTTAAAGATCATCCTGTTCCAACTCCCCCTGCCATGGGCTGGGATGTCACTCACTAGGACCAGGTTGCTCAGAGTCCCATCCAACCTGGCCTTGAACACTGCCAGGGATGGGACGTTTGTAACTCCTTTGGGTAACTTGTTCCAGTGCCTCGCCACCCTCTGAGTAAAGAGTTTATTCCCAATATCTAATCTAACCCCACCCTCTTTCAGTTTAAAACCATTGCTCCTTGTCCTGTCCCTACTGCCTGTATAAAATAATCCCTCCATTTTCAAAGCCTGCTGAAGGTACTGGAAGGCCACACAGAGGTCTCCCTGATCCTTCTCCGTGATGAAATGCCAGTGCCTTTCCTTTTCTTAAAATCCAAGTACCAATGGTTCCTGTTGCATTTGCTAGGAACACAGCAAACAAAAATTCTCTCTGTGCAAGGTAATACAAGAATAAAAGTATTGCCCAATAGGTGCAGAATTTGTAGTCATTGTGTGAGGTTTGTTCTCAGGCAGGAGCAGGGTAAATCCTGTGTGCACTGCTGCTGGGAGAGGTCTGTGTCGGGCAGAAAGGGTGACTGGGGAGAAGGACCGATGGCTTCTTCTTCATGTCAAAGTCATCAAACCATCACCTTATTCTCACCAGCAGCCCTTAACTCTGCTTTGCCAAGACTTCTAAAGCAAATGGTGAAACAGGTGTGCTCACACCCTGACAGTGACACCCCCACAGCCTGCTCTCCTCAGCCTGATGGAGCCTGTAGGATGCCAGGCAGTGGGAAGTGCCAACAGAATCAGCCATGCCAGGTCCCAGCAGCCCAGGAGTGACCCTTGTGTTGGGCAAAAGCCACACAGCAGGTCTTGTGCCTGTGGCCACTGCACAGGATTTTCTGGCAGCAGCTTCCCTTGAGCTACTAAACCCCCCAATGGATAGCCTTGTGACTTCTATTTCCATTGTTTGCACTCAATTGTCTATTGTTTAGTTACGGAGAGGATAAAAGAGATGTCCTTGGACACTGCCAAACTGGTCCTACTATTGATGGAAATAAGGAGAAAGCATCCTGTCCTCAGTCAATCCCAATTCATAGTCTTGGTAACTGCTGGAATAAACATCTCATTAGATCTAGTCATGGTCCAGTCAACATCTAGCCATGTGCCCACAGCCCCGAAAATTCTTCACTTATTCCTCCTCTCTCCAATGAAGTTTCAGTGTTTGAAAACATTATTAACGAGCAAAGAAAACCTGAGCAAACCCCAAAGACATTTAGAGACTCAGTCAACAGCCCACTGCAAAATATTTATCCTGAGGAGCTACATAAACATCACTTGGGTGATTTTCAATGACTAATCAGGGCTCGGAATAGAAATGTTCCCAGGAAAAGTCGTTTTTCACCAGCAATTAAATTCTGGGGTTTTAACTGCCTTTGGGGTATTTCATACAAGCTCTGCTCATTAGGCCCATCAGGAACAGCAAAAAGAGAATAAAGGTTATTTTGAAACTAAAACGATCACGCAAGGAAACAAAGACACTGGCCCAAAACTTAATCTGGAGCTGATGGCTCATCACAGTTAATGTGTAATAGATCTGTGACAGAATATAAATAACACAAGTCCCACCATGCAGTCTGGAAAGCACAATAATTACAAGGATTTTATGTATTCATCCACCCACTCACATTTTGATTTTTAGAATAGTTTGTGACCTTCCTGTGTTCTAGTAATGAAACTGCTGTATTCACTTTTCTGTGCCCCCATCAGAAAAAAATAAACTGCAATTAAGACAATGATTCATCATGTTACAGATCAAATCCTAAAAAGCAGAAAATACAATTTAATTTAAAAAAAAAGGGAATCAAAAATAAAAATCAGCTATTTGACATATTATAAATATATGAAGCCCTATAATGTAAGTTTCTCTTTTAACACTTCACAAAGGGAGATAACAGAAAAATAATTAACTTCAAGTGGAATAATCCTAATGTACTCACACTACTCTACATCACAGAGAAAAAAAGAAAAAAGATGCATAAAGAGAAGATAATCTCTAGTAGACCCAAGAGACCTATATGAGAGCTGTCTTCCAAATTCCAGTTAGGGGACATAAACATAGTGCCAAGTCCAACAACTCAAACACTATATGATTTGAAAAAAAAAAAATTATTTTTATCTTCCCCTTGAGCTTAAGAAGAGATGAAAACTATAAACTTTAAAATATACATGTATATACACAACCATATCTGCAATTAATATTTTTAATCCAGACCTTGTGTGGATTATGCACAGAGAAACTTGTATTAAAATAATTAACAATGGCAATCCCATTAGGTGGAAAAGTGATCCCTAGGGAGGGAGAAAGTGGAAAAGCAAAAAACCAGTGGCTATGAAATCAGCTGTAGTCCCCTGAAGGAAGGGCATAAATCCTGATTATTGCCTGTGCTCTTTAGGATGTGCACCTACCTCGTTTGGTAAACACACCATCCCCGGGGCAGTGAAGATCTCATGGCTTTCCTTAGCAGTTAAAACACTGGAAGTAACAGAGGGGCTGGTGGCAGTGAAGAACATCCACCCTGACCCTCTGGGAAGAGAAGTTTACTAATGAAGAGCTTTACCTTCCACCTCAGAACCACGGCTGAGTCACTGAAACCTGTTGGGGTAGAGATGTGAATAATCAAATGCCACGGGCTGTAACTCATTTATTGACCATCTAGAAGTGCCACTGGGGCTTTTCCTAATGCACGAATAAAGAGCAGGATCTCATAATGCCAAATGGACAAGCAGTAATCAGGAAAAAAATATGTGCATTGGGTGATGGAGTATGGGAGAACAGGGAGTTTCATCTTCAATACAACACTGGGTACAGTAATATCCAGATAACACTGGATCCTGACCATAGGAGGGAAGAAATGGAAACAGGTTAACAATTCTGTTTAGTGACCTTTTCCAGACATATCCTCAATGATGGCACTTTGACTGGAGCTAATCCTGCAAAATCTGGTCTTCATCTACTGAACTGCCCCAAACAGATTCCTCTCAGCTTGACAGCATCTCTTTCCTGGGGAGAGCAACAGGCAACAGCAGTGGTTCAGTGGTTCAAAAGGCAGAGCCTTTCTTATTCCTCAGAAACCACCAAAATTTCTCTGTCTGCAAAGACAACAACAGAAAAGCAATAGGGAGAAAAGCTAGACCACATAAAAACCATTTCTATTTGTCCTTCCTCCTGCAGACAGAGCACAGAGGGAAAGACGGACAGATTTGGGCTAAGAAGAAAATGTCCCCTTGGATTTACTGGGTTTTCTTTGATCATTCTTGAGACTGAGTGGAAAAGCAAGGAAGGGTCTGGACTGGAGGGCAGCTCTCAGTGTGCCCTGGTCCCTGTAGAAGCTGGATGTGGGTGGCTGCCACCTCATCACACCTGCCCTCTCCACCCAACACAGAGCTAATTGTGTTGAGTCAGCTTCTTTGCCTAGAAATGATGCCAGTCTTACATGAAGTGTGCATTAAATAGGGAGCATTAGAAATGGATTGTTAAACCCTGTGTGTCAAATGGGGAGCTGCTTCTTCCCTTTCCCTGCTCTGTCTGTAAATAAACCCAGTGCAACACTTTATCTGTGACCCCGTGAGCTCGAGAGGGGCCGTCACTGCAGAGGGCATTATCCCCAGAGCACCCTGATCCCCACTTTCTGCCTGCCCTATCAGTGACACATCACAGACCAGCAGGGGTTTAAGCCTAATAAATATGTACTCCAGGCCCTTAGTCAGGTGGCAGTGTGTGTGCTTCCCGGGGCAGTGCCAGACAACTTCTGCCACGTTACACCAAGGGGTGAGACCGATGGCGAAACCTGCACAGAGTGAGCACTGATGTTTGGTCTGGGCAGAGATCAGAGTGCACTCACAGAAAAACAAGTCTTTGGTGAAATTTTAATGTGCTTGGCCACCACCACCTTCTCATAGGTACCCTAAAAATCGGGTTATTCTTCGAATCATGCGGCTTCGACAGCTTGGATGTGGCAGAGCCAGGCCAGCACACAGCCTGCCTTCTGCTCCAGAAGGTCAAGGGGAGAACAGGGGTTTCTGGAGGGAATGCACAGAGTGCTGCAGCCACTGCTGTGGAGACAAGGAGCTGTGTATGGAGAAAGGAGGGAACATAATGAAAGTTCTACTTCTGTTTGATATCAAAGTTGCAGCTCCACTTGTGGAGGAGCCAGGAGAAAGGGCGCTCAGGCACACACGGTGAAGGGTGGCTTCTCTCACGGTCTTGCTTTTTGCACAGGTGGTTCAGACAAAGGACATAATCCAAAGGAAAATGAATAGTGCACACCAGAGCCTTGCTTGTCAAAATACAGAAGGAAATCTCAAAACATCCAGCTACATTTTCCCACAAATTTGGAGTCAGTTAAGTGGGAACAGGAAAAAGAAAGCTATGGCTCTGGAAAGGGGGCAGAAGGGAGGAGAGGAGGGAGAGAAGGGAAATGGAACTGATGAAAGCACCACCTCCGCTTTGAAGTTGTTAATGATATCCAGCTGTTTTTCACCACTGAGAATATTACTTTCCTCCCTCTGAAAGTTAAGCTAATGCAGTCTATTAAAAAGGAAAGAATTTGAAGTGACTAATATCCACTCCTGTGCAGAGAGGTTTTGGCATGCTTTTTTTATTCTCTTTTCTACTCCATTAGGACAGCAGCAGAGAAAGCCATATTGAGTAGCTTTACACAATTAATGCAATTTGCTCACTGGCATTTTCCATTAAAACCCTTTTGCCAAGATTTAATTATTAAAAGTTGGTGGGTTCCTTCTACATATTGAAATAAATTTTAATTAAAACTTTTGTAGTGTTTTAAGTCCACTTCCTTTACATAATTTGATTGAGAAACTTGTTAAACACCTGCAATTGCAGTATTCTGGATTTTTAATTTTTTTTTTTTTTTCCAAAGGTCCTGACAGGTTTCTAAATGTCCCTGGGGCAAAGCTGACATGAAGTGAATGGCTGAGTGGGACCTGACCACGACTGCCATCCTAGTTAAGGAGCTGGAATCTGATCTGCATGTATCTGTCTAGGTCCTGTGGTGACAGCTCTGAGAAAAAGCATCCCAGATTCCTGGCATGATTCCCAGGTGAATTCCTTCATCCTATTGCGAGCACAGTGCAAAATTATTCCTCAAAGTCCCTGAAGTCCCCACAAAAGTATCACCTTGTGCTGCACGTTGGGCACGAGTTTAGGGCCAGCTGCTGGTCCCACTGCTGAGATCCCAAACCCCAGGGGCAGGGAGGGCTTTCCCCGCAGGCGAGGAGGTGCAGGGCGGCAGTTCATGCCTCCCTTCCGCTGCTCCCCAGGGCATCTGACTCCTCCTGCTGTACTCTGGAAGGTCAGATTTCAGACAATGGAAAGAGAGAGGGGCATTCACAGCCTGTCATCTCTGATGGGGCATTGAACCACATGGGTTCAGCTTGGGTGCTCAGTTTTTAGGGGAAGCAAAGAGAACGCCAAACCACTGGATGCAATGAGGGACGGAGGTGAGAATTTCTTGTGTCTGGAGGGAGTCACTGGAGCTGTGTGTGTGTGGCTTCTTGTGCTATCACACGGGGGGAAGTGTGATTTTCCTTCCCAGGGCTGGCTCTGTGCTCCTGAGGCACTTCCAGGCACACTCACAGGGGTGATGGGATGAAGCCCAGGAGGCTTACTGGTCTCGATGGGTACAAAGTTGGGCTTACATTTCCGTGCAGCTGTAAGCACAGCAAACAGGGTGATTACACTCACAGCTGACCATGGTTAAGGGACTGTGCCCTCTCACCTCTGCTGGGATAAACAACGAGGCACTTTTAAAAGAGGAGATAGAGCAGAATAATGAATAAGTGAGTGACATTTCCCACACAGCAATGATCAAGCAAGAAATGGTTAGTCTTATTTTGAGCCATTTAAACACACAGGGTGTGCCCATATCAAAACAGATAGTGAATAAAGGGAAGAAGAATGAAGGAAAGAAAGCAACTGAATGGGAACCAGAATAATGCCAGGTTGTTACCTGAATGATTCAGCCACAGGTTCCTGACAGAGGCTGGTATTGTTTGCCCACATACCGATGATGGTGTTAAACACACCTTTGGTGTGTATCCAACAAGGAGATCTCAGCAGACATCCTAATGTCCAAAAAGATGGCCCAGGTTTAATTGGCAGCAAAAGTCTTCTTGTATATGTGATGCAGGAAGGGAAGAGAGCAAGACTCAGTGTGCTGCCTGTGCATGGCTTGTTTCCTGAATAGAGAAAGGGCTTCTGTTTGTCAAACTGCCAAGTGAGTACCTTTAATTATAAATGAATTGAGTTTCCTTGAGAAATTAACACAGTCAACAAGTGTCTTTTTTAAAATTATGAACAGATGGTACTTTTCAACAAAGGGAAAATGTGATTAAGAAAGCTCCTTTGTTCAGCAAATACAATTTAGACTTTAAATTTTTAATCAATCAAAAGCTTCAGATTTAAAGCAGAACTTACCATAATCATATAGACATGTTTTGGTTTGTTTATAATGCAGTTGTTTATAAACTGCACCATCATTTACTATTTTCTCTCAAGTCACTTGTGGCATTTACTTAACCTAGGTGGCAGTAGCAAATGAAGAAAATGTCAAAGAAAGAAAACAAATGTATGCTTGTTGAAAATGAACATAATAACATAATAAATATACATGCAAATGACTGTTGTGTATGAAATAAGCCTTGCTAAATGATGAGACATAGGGCCAGGAATGTCTAGTTACTCGACTGATTAAACAGGAGCTTAATTTTTACAGTCAAGACCACATTTCCTTAACATCTGCTCTGGTAAGAAAATGACAGCAGTGACAGATTTATTTTTTGTTCTTAGGAAAATTTCCACCATATGGGATGCTACTAAAGCTCAATCCAAGGACAAAGAAGTCTTTAGGAATCAATTGATCTTACCTGTGCACAGACCCAAATGAAGTGATACTGTCACTGGGGCCTTTTTTTGTGAACTCTTAATTCCTTTCTCATACATTTGGAAAGTTTGTCTTTGCTGAAGAAAGATTACTTTGGAATAGACTGTATTTGTCCTAATTTGTTAGAAGCATTATGTGACTTGCCCTGAAAAACGAGCTGTTGAAATTGCTCTGATAACAGCCTGGTTTACTTCAAGCCCAAGATGCCAAGGCAAGCACTGCCAAAGCCTTTCTTAATGCAGAGAAATAAGAAAACAGCAAAGCAATTTTGCTGTGCTAATACAGAGACTTAGATCAGTCCCCACCCAAAGGCCCATGAAGGCAGTGAAAGCACAGCACTGCCACCATGTCTGGTGTGTGCAGGCACCAAGCCATCAACCCAGCCGAGTGCCCTTACGGCCACAGGCAGCACAGCTCTGCTGGCAAAGGGCTGTAGTGTGGGCCCGGCTTCAGCGTCAAGCTGACACGGAGAGGGGGTATTTGAACTTATGGAAATGCAAGTGTCCAGTGCATCAGACACATTTTTTCCCCTCCTGAACGCTGTTTTCCAGAAGCAGTACTCTCTTCTTGACATGATGTAAGCCAGACCCATCAGAACTCCTATAAGGTGCTGCACTAAACCCCAACAAACACTCAAAGTGTGGACTTCAGCAGAACTCCTATTTAGCTCGTCTCTCTGTATTAGCGTTTCATTTGGGCTGCAACTACGAGGCTGTCCATCAAGAGGCAGGATTTAGTACTATAAAAGTTAATAAGGAGTATATGGTTTGAAAAATGCATCTTTAAAGTATGACACTGCCTGTCATCCAGATGCATGATTACATATGCCCTAAGACTGCCAGATATTATCTTGCTCCAGTAGCAGGGTGGGGGGACAGATGGAGAAACCCCAGCTCCTTGTTCCCATTCTGAGACGGGAATGCTTTAACTGATGCCAAGTTTATCCACTCCCCAAGCAAGGGAGTAGATAAGCAAACACCCCAAAATAAACAAGTGTTAGCAGCCTTCTCAGCATATAAATATAGATTTGAAATGTTTGGGTTGTTTACAGGGCCAGAGAAGAGAGTGAGAGGTATCCTGGAGGTGTCTGTTCAACAATTGTAGCTCAGTGTAACTTCAAGCACCACAATAATGAGATCTCATGTCTTGTGCCCTACAAAACCTTTAACTTCAAAATAAAAGAGAAACAAAAGATGCACAGATCTTACTTACATCCATTATCCCCACTATGGAACATCAGTTCATTTCAAAGTCTAGGCAGTGTCCAAGATGAATTATCCACTGAGAGAAAAAAAACACCCTAATTATACTTCAATGGACATGGACTACTAGGTCTGTGTGTAACCTTGGTGCTGGAACTTCCTGATTTTTAGGTGAAAATTTGTAACATTATCAATCTTAGGGGAATATCTGTAAACAAGAGTTACCACACCAATTTTTTTTAATTATTATTTTATTATGAAAGAGCTCGCTGTCTTTCCTCATATGTGTTTAGTACCACATGAACTGCAAACTAGTCTGGCAGTACTGATCTACAGTGTGTAAGTGAGCTGCCCGCACGCTGATGTTATCTTTGTTTCTATTGTAAGGTAGTACAGCTGTGACTCATGTTTTGCATAAATATTTAAATTATGATTTCAACATTTTCATTTTGACAATACCGTGCCAAATGCTGCTGTGATAGTTTCATCAGATTTTGAAAAGCAAGTCAGAATAGCTGATTTACCTTTCTTTAAAGAAGCTATAATGAAACCTTTCAACAGTTTCAGATGTTTAAAGATATTCTGTAAGCCAGTGTCATCCTACTGTTATGACCTTTAACCATCCTGTTGCTTGTTATATTGATCTCCTATTGCATTACACTGTGTTCTGAACTGTTAAAATTTGAGTATGTTTTTTTTTTCTGCCTTTCCTCAGGGCTTACCTCACACACTGAAAAATAAAAGCATACCTGCGTATTCCAATATACAACACAGCTCATTTGCACATCAATTGAGACCCAGTATTTCACACCCTCATGAATAAGCAAATAACCTATTTCAAGATTAGCGAATAAAATCTTTCAGCACGATTATGTTTCATTTAATTTAATTATTAATTATACTAATATGAATTGTGCTTAGCATTACTTAACATTACTTAACATTTTGAAATTTGGCAAACCTTGCATTGTAGGCACTCATTTGTTGGTGTGAAATTAGCAGTCAAACAAAAAGACTGCTAACAGTCAAAGAAATGGTCTGAAACATGTTGCTGGGTATGACAGCTCCTGACGAATTCAGGTCAGAAGTTTGTCAATGAGCTCAAACCCAAAGCAAGGTAAGGTACAGTTTGTTTTCTTTAAGACTTATGTATTAAAAGAGTCACAGAACAGAGGTATCATGTTGCACATGAAGTGGTTTGCACCTTGTTGGAGACTAAGGTCCAAATAAGATTAGTTTGTGTTGGTGATTCAAACATATTTCCTGAGGGAGAGTGTCTTTAAGAGACTTAATAATACATCTTGAAGTTTACTTGAGAACAGTATTAAGGTTATTATCTTGTACTTTGCTTCACAATGAAGACATGTCTCTTGCACATTCCAGATTCCCCTCCTTTCCCCCTTTTCCTTAAAACAAACCCACAAAAACTTAGGGAGTATCTGATGCCTCCAGTACTTGTACTCTGAGATCTCTAAAAGCATTTTACCTTGTTAAAGCAGTTTCTTCTGCTGAAGAGTCAGTTCTTCAAACTGAAGATGCAGTTAGAAAACTTAGCAAAAAAATAAGTAGCTGAAATTATATACTTAAAACTCCTAAAGCTGTTTATGAAGTAGCACAGGAAATGTGGGTGCTGTTGAGCACACTGACTAACCCCTCCTGTTACCAAAGCAAACAGAATAGAAGTGCAATGGCTTTAGTGATGGGAGGGAAAATGCTCGTTCTAGACAGTGACAACTGATGGCCAGTGCCATCCTGTCTGCAAGAGCTTTGCTAATTGCACAAGACCCAAGAAGTGTGTCAGGTGATCAGGAAGTGAGAGCTGTGGGATCTTCAGTTCTCGGAGTTCCTTATCCCTGCAGAACTGAAAATCCAGGAGATCCTTCCAACTGAAGTGGATGTACTTTGGACAACAGTCAGAGAAGGAACCCGCAGAGCGGCAGCCCATAGATTTAAAGAATAAACACCACAGACAGAAAAAATGACTCCCAAACTGATGTCTTTCCGTTACAAAAACTTAAGGAACCTGTATTTTTAGGTTTTGCTAATGGCAATTTAACTGTGAAATCTTTGGAAACATGTTATCCCATGCTTGCCTTTTGGGCTACTTTGAATCACCTGGTGGTATAATTCCCTATGAAAAATAGAGTACTGGACTAAAGCAATCATTCTACCTTGAACTCACACTGTAGCTGCTTGAAAGAACATCTCTCAGACTAAACCAAGCAAGATAATCAGCCCACACAATAGACTTGACTCTTTCAAAGCAAATAGGTACACAGGGTAACAGAATAATAATGACAGCTGAATAATGTTGAAATACAACAATGGGTGACAACTGATTCATACACAGTGAACTGGTTTTGCCAAGTAAACTAGGATGTACTTTTCCCTGACATTTATTTGGAGCCAGCTCAAGCCTTCAGCCTTTGCTGGAGTCGAGCTGTGGCTGACCCAACCAGGCCCACAGATGGGCTAAGGCAGGAGGGCACCTCTGATTGTCTGGGCCAACACCCTGCTCAGAGCAGAGTCAGTGAGACCAGGGCCATGTCCCATCGGCTTTGGAGTATCTTGGAGGATGGAGCTTCCACAACCTTTCAAAGCAATCTCCTCACTCGTGTGGTCACCATCAGAGTAAAACATTGTTTTCTTTAGTTTGAATGAGCTTTCCTGTGTTTCCTTGTGCCCTTTGCCTCTTGTCCTGTCTCTGGGCACCACTGAGAAGGGTCTGGCTCCGTGGCCCTTAGTCTTAGCAGGAATTTATATCTGAGCTCTCTCCAAGCTGAGTGGTCCCAGTTGTCTCAGCTTCTCCCACATGACACATGCTCCAACACTTTATCCATCTTTGTGGCCTGTCACAGGTATCCCTCAAGTATGCCTGCAGTTTCTCTCATACTGGCAGTCCCAGAGCTGCATCCAGCACTCCAGGTATCACAGAATCATAGAATGGTTTGGGCTGGAAGGGACCTTAAAGATGATCCAGTTCCAACCCCTTTGCCATGGGCAGGGACACCTTTCACTAGACCAGGTTGCTCACAGCCCCATCCAACCTGGCACCGAACACTTCCAGGGATGGGGCATCAACAGCTTCTCTGTGCAACAGGTATGTCTGACCAGGGCTGAGTGGAGAGGAAGGATCACCTCCCTTGACCTGCTGGTGATGATCCAGTCCAAAGTGCTGTTTGCCTTCTTCGTCACAATTGCTGCAAACAATGCTTCCACGTGGCATCCATCAGGACTTCCAGGACTTTTTCTGCAAAGCTGCTTCCCAGCAGGTTGGCCCTCAGCGTGTCCCAGGGCCAGGATTTGTTTCTCCCAGGAGTGGGACTTGGCATTTCCCTCTGTCAGGTTCCTGCCAGCCCATTTCTCCAGCCTGGCGAGATTCCTCAGGACAGCATAGATCCATCTGGACAAATCATTCTAGCAGTGTTCCAGTGCCACTTCCCAGCTTTAAAGACTGATACTCATTTGCCTGTCTGTATCTCCAGGACTGATGAGTACTACTTCCATAAATTCCAGTCAATTATAATAATTAAGAAAAAGAAAATCATCATGGGCCCAGGCTGCAGTTTGTAATGGGGCAGCATTGCAATACCTGATACAGATCTAGGGTTCTTTAGAGGGAAAGATTATACCTTGCATGCTGACATGGATATTAAGAAGCTTGTTTATACTGCAGAGAGTTCCAGTTATAGACTAAACATTGTATTAGATTTCACTGAACAAAACTTATTTATAAACTTCTGATACTAATTAAATTAATAAAGTTCTAATCTCATAATAATCCAGCTTGATGAGTCACGGAATTTGAGTACACTCTGGTGCAGGGCAGCTAAGGGCAAGGCTGCAACTTTGCCGTGTGAAAGGAAAACACTGCAGTCCCACGAGCCAAGGGAGAAGCCTGATATTGAGTAAGAGTAATAACATGTTACTTAAAGTTGGGGTGCTGATGTGAAATTTAAGTGCCTTTTTGTTTCCAGGGTGCATGCATGTGTGTGTTGTTTCTGACTCACACAACTGATTTCGATATAGGGGACTAGAGATTTGTACAGACTACAGATGAAGGCTATATCCCTGTAAGATCATGGAGCAGTACATGTGTAGAAGGCAACTGGAAGCCACAAACAGACAGAACAAACAAGAATCCGGTAGGCACACTCCTTCAATGTACCCACCACACACACCCCATGCCTCTTCCTTAACATAACACAAACACCTCATGCACCGCATGGTTGGTGCCCCCAGCAACGTCTGCTATTTCATGGACATTTCTCCCTCCAGCTCGTAACAGCTTTGAACCCGTACCAATCACCAGACTATGATAAGACCAAGAAGCATTTGGCGTATTGGCCCCACCATCCCTTTGGATCAAACCTGTATTATGACCATGTTCCTACCTGCTGTTTTACTTGTATTTTCCTGCTTTTTCCTGAACATGGAGGGACCTGAGGAAATGTGAGCCCTGATCCAGTCCTTGAGACTAAATGCATCTCTGAAACAGAAGGCAGTACTGCATAAACGTGATCTGTACATCTGAGCAATTTAAAGCACATATCTGTGAGAGAGGCTGCTCTACTGCCCCATGTACAAAACAAAAATGGCAATGTGTCCAAATATACAAGAGTAAACCATCACTTTATATCAATTAATTTATGGTACTTTAATACCAAGTTAATGCATTTCTCAATTAAGAATTTATAAACTCGTAATTTATAGAAAAAAATAAATCACAGCTTCACAAAAAGCTAACTTGAACAGTTTGTCCCCTCTCCGCCAACAGGCAGTTTACAATATATTTCAACTATGTTGGTAGAAAGTTAACAGTAGTGTGAAACTCTTAAAAAACATTTGCAACAGCAATTGAAAATAAAATAATGATTTTTACTCAGTGAAAAATCAATAGGAATTATGTTTCCCGGTAAAAGATAAGTCAGAAAAGCAGCAAAAAATCCCTCTCCTAATTGTTACGTACGAGCTTCTCCCCTGCCTCACATGTCATGGGCAAAGGCAACACGTCAGCATTAATCGTTCCCAGGTTCAGCACTTCAGTGGTTTTGGCATCATACGCAGGAGTCCAGTGTTTGAGGTGTGTGCTGCCCCTGCCCCCTGTGCTCCACAGGATGCTGTTCCTCCTCTTCCTTGGGGTACGGCGGAGTCAGCAACAGCTCAGAGCAAAGGTAAGAAGTATGAAGATTTTCCTATGGGATCATGTTCTTTTTTCACTCCTCACCTCTCCAATACAAACTGGAAACACCAGAAATTTTAGCTGTCACACCTCACACATGAGTATTTACAGGAGAGACAGGATTTGAATGATATTGTTCTCTTTTCACCTGTGCACAAAAATCCCCCCTCTCTGCTGAAGTTATATATGCAACCACAGGACGAAAATGTTCCTTCTCTAACTTCTAAATTAAAAGTCACATTTTCAAAGGTCATTGCACTTGAAAATAAAAAGGTAATTAATATGCACTTGATATTAAATATATTGTACAGACCTGAACTTCTGTGCAATCCATTGCTTCAGACACATATATTTAACATCTTTTTAAAAACTAAGCCTCTAATCATAGTTTAACAAAGAAAAACAAACTTTGTTAAAAACAAAAATCTTTAAGAACAAATGTACACAAAAACACTCCCTTTAACTCCTAGTGCATTTAAACACATCTTTGAAATTCTCCATGTTGTTCCCACATTTAGCCTTGCTACCATTCATACCCATTTAATGGCACTATACAAAGACACCTTTTCTCTGATCTAACCAATAAGGCTGGCATTTGGGATGCTGTTGGTACAAACAGGAAAGCTGAAGGTAAGATTATTTATTGCCTCACTCCTTTACATGTGAAAAACAAAAGGTTTCAAAGTGGATGTGACTCAGTTGTCACATAAATTGTGAATTCCAGTGGCCCATTTCAGGTGCCACTTACTCCTCTGAGCCAGGGGTTTGGATTGTCCCAGCATATTTTGCAACAACTTGCTGTTAAAACTATGGAGGTGGAAACTGAAAGGGAGACTGTGGTCCCTGAGATATACTAAATGAAATCAAGAACTAAAGACCTGATATTTACTTTGGAGTGGACCCTCTTTAAGGAAAACTAACTTAGTTTCCACTTTCAAAAGTATAACAAATAGTCACTAAAATATCCTTAAGCAGGATGACAGAATATGTGCAGTATTGGTCAAGAAAAGTGCATTGTATAGAGTAGCTTTAAGAGTTACCAGTTGCCGAGGACCAAGCAGCTGTCCTGTCAGTATCATGCTGAGTTAAATTGTCTTTCTAAACTAGATGAAGATGAAACATGGCCTTAACCAAAACGTCTCTTTACTCCCATCTCTTTAAAGGTACAACCACATGACTTGGTGTCTTAAATACTTCTAATGGGTAAATGTGCCAGAGGCTAAACAGAACTTTTAAACTTTGTGATTGAAAACTTCAACAGTACTCTGTGGGCCATATCAGCAACCTATTCACTGCCAAACCAGTGGCACTGTGTGCTACTGGTAATCCATTCTGGGCTAGTGTTTCAAAGGTTTGTACCATTGAAGTTGTATTAGACCAGTGGCCACTACAATAGAACATCTTTGGCAACCAAAGACCTATGAAAATTTAGAGCAGCTGGAAGAATTCTAAGATGTTTACAAAGTTCTACAGTGCATCATTAACTTTCTGCAGTGTGTTGCATAAAGTACCAAACCCCTGAAAAGGACAGCTAAACATCTGCCATCACTACCTCAGAGATGGCAGGTTTTTGTTATACCACTTTCTCAAACAAACCTTGGGCTTGTGAAATTTTAGAGGATGACATGAGATAGTTCACGCAAAGGCCTCCAGTGCAGTTGGAGTTGATGGGGAAGGGAACAGAGTAATGAAGGGCTGAAGACGGAATTTTCAGTGCACCACTGGAAGGTTACTCAGAGACTGGTGACAGGTGGATTCATGAGTATATTGAACCACACAAGCAGCATAATCACGTTGATGGTAGAATCTCTTCCGACAACAAAACAGATCACGACAAAAAAATCAGCTGCATCCATCAAGTCCACTAAGTAGTCTCATTTACCTTAAAAAAGAAAAAGCATGCATTAGGAACATAGAATTTACTCTAAAACATTAACAATGCTTTATAACACAGCTGAGCTGTAAGAGGAATTCAGTAAAACCAACTTTTGTTTTCAATTACTGCAATTATAAATTAGATGTGTCTTGTGACACCAGGCAAGCCAGCACTTGTGTGTAGGATGTAAACATAGTAGGAGAGCAGAGACCACACGATTAAGATGGGTAAATTTTTAACAAGTAGAAGAATTGAAGAAAGAGAATGTAAGCATATTTTCTTCTGAATATGAGCTCAGCTTCCAGAAATTTGGGAAATATTACTGCAGTTATCTTGCAAAACTGCATAGTTATCCCTATACGTAAATTAGTATGCAATTTGGCAGTAACTATCACAACACAAGAAACTAAAAAGGACAAACAGAATCTTAAAAATACCCCCACAGGGTACTTAAGCAGGAAGAATACAGTATTACTATCAGCACTGACATTTCATTCTATGAGAATAAAGTCAAAGGACTTTATATGTCAGATGTCACATAAGATCCCATATACAGCCAATCCCCACTATATCTCACTTGAGATGTCAATTTAGGCATGAAAAGGCATTTATTTCAACTTGAGTCTAAAAAAATATAGGATCATTTTAGTTAACTCTACTGCCACCCTGCCAAAAAAAATGTACAGCTATAAAATATATTGAAATCTCTCAGGTGTCCACTTCCAAAACTATTGTGAAAAACTTGACAAAATCTTAGCATAAGGACTGCAGTTGCTATACACAGCTTGCTTCAATAGTGAAATAAAACAAAACAATGACCCTTTCCCCTCAGGAGAGAAGAATGAAGATCATAAAATAAGGTACAAGTATTTGACTGGATTTTGATGGAATTATGAAATGATATAATGGAATACAGTATTGTTCTTCAAATTCAGTCATCAGGTGCCACATGAAAAGGCAGCTTAGCAGTTCTGTAGATGGGGTTTTGCCACGTTAGTGTTCTCTATTCTGGTACAGCAGATTTTTCCTTCTTGTTTCAGTAGCTGTAAAATCATGGCCCTGCCCTAGAGAGACACGTTCAACAACAGGACTGTTGCCATGCAAGACTTACTGCTGTTTCAGCACATGAAGGATGAATTCAGTCCTCACTAAATTCAATCCTCAAACCTGATTCAGTCCTCATTAAATTCAATCCTCCAACACACTGATGACTGTGATGGAGTTCCACCGTTTCATTAAAAGATAAAATGTAACAAATTAATTAAATGGAGTTTCTGTACTGAATCTGGCTTTTAAAAGCAACACAATATTTATCAAATTGTCTAATTGCCCTGCTTCAGCCAGCCACACAAATTCTATATATCATGTTCTACCTTAGAACACAGCTGGGAAAAACTACAACCTGTATATCACTGTTGCTATTTCTTTCGAGACATCATCATTTTTAAAACAAATATGAGGGGGAAATTTGTTGCAGCTTCTCCCATCCTGAAGCTTACATGTAAATAATAAACCAATATGTTATTATATAAAATAATTATACTGACGTATATATAGCAACTATATATACATAGTAACAGTAACCATATCATAGTCACTGTTATCTGAAAACAAGGACAAAATGGTTTCTGAAGGCCACAGTGAGCTGGGATGAGTATGTTTCCCACTTGTGGGTCAGAAGGGCACTGACAAGCTTAAGGAAGGGAGAAAAGGAAATCTTTTCTTATGAGCTCCAGCAGTGCAAGTATAGATAATTATATGCAGGTTAGTGATTAGTTGTTTTTCGAAAGCAATAAATCCAGAATTTAAGTTGCTTATCTTCCCACTTATCATTGATTTTCATATTATTTTAGGTATCCTCCATGTGATGAAGAACCTGACCTGGAATTTATATTCAAGTTGCCTTGTTCAGCTTGTTAAAAATTTACCCACTTATTCACAGCTGGTTTTGTTTTATTCTTCGTAATCAAGATTTTCAGATTTTCCTCATTCACAGATACATTCCAGAGTTAGTAAATTAACGTGAATCCATATGTTCAGTTTGATTTTCGCGTAGCATTTGTTTAGTTTGATTTTAGTTCTCCTACAAGCTCTGACAGTCTATTCCATGCAAGGAAAATTACAATGAATAGTTAATTCAGGATGAATGAGTAGAAACAAATACAAACACATCATCATAGGAGCATGCTAGAGTCCTCAATTGTCTGTTTAATTAACACCCCCTGCCTATCCCACCAAAACCAAAACAAAGAAAGAAAACTGAACAACCACCCCCAAACAGCTTACTAAGCAGCAACAATGCCTATACTGTAAAATTCTTTCTTTGGAATGAAATTCTGAAGCAACAAAGAACAAATGACAGCACCATATAAACTTCTTTTTCTTACCCTAAGAATACTTTAATGAAATGTGTTACTTCTGACATAAGCAACTAACAATGTCATCAATATTAAGAATTTTTTTTTTAAATAAGTCATATATTAATAAGTTGAAGATGCATCTTCATTGCATATGCACACAGTCCCTTCCCCAGTTTTGCAGATAAGCCTTTTAGGGTCTCTTCTCTTCTAGACAAGATTAATTCACTTATCCATCAAGAGCAAAGTACAAAAAGAATATTTTATAGATTTAGTAGACGAAGATTTCTAGCAATACAATAGTTTCAAGGGGACCAAACAAACCAAAGAGGTGCATCAAGCCTTTCAGGCCCAGAAGAATAAGTCTTCGTTTAAAAAAGATCCACAAAATAATTAGAGACATTACAAGAAGAAATACAGGATAAAGGATGGAACCTTATTCTAACTGCAATGCACACTGTAATTCAGGCAATGCAAAGCTCTGCTAGACTGCTCAAACCTATATCCCTTTTATAGAATGTGCAATCTGCATAGATACAAAGGGAGGGGAGAGTTCAAGGTTTCATGTGCATCTAAAACTACAAATTTCATGGCACATGAAGATGAATTCGAGATGGTCTTCACTTGGCTCCCTTAGGTGCATTATGTCTGATTCACACCTCAAACATTCGTGTGCATGAACAACAAAAAGCATCAGTCATTTTTGCTGGAAACAAACAGATGGAATACAAAAAAACCCCAACCCAACACTTAAACTAGAGCAGATAGCTTTTAAAGTGATCTAATTCAAATAATAACTAACCTGAGACGTACTTTGCTCCGATTAACATTACCATGCTACTCATAATAAAAAGACCCAAAGGCAGACTAGAGAAGATACTAGTGTCACCTGATGTCATCCAGGGGAGGGTGTTTCCAGTCAAGCAAATCAAAAGAGAAATATATATATAAATTGCAATATATGTGTTAAAGATCATATGAACAGCAAAAGATAACAAATGTAGTGACATTTGCAGAAAAACTAAAAAAGAAATTACACAAAAACCCCACAACAATTCAAAACAGACTCTCAGTGTAAGAGTTCAAATCTAAATTCTACTGTCAGCACTATCTAGGTTGAGCCCATCCATATTCTAATATTCTTCAATCTAACTATCCCTAGCAGGCAGAAGACAAAGTTTCAAAGCAAGAACTAAGGAAAATAACATTTTCCCCCCAGGTATTAAACCAGATAATCACTGAGATAAGTTTTGATAAACACAGCTCTTTTCACATGAACTGAAAGGAAAGATCTAGTTTTACTTTCTTCAAGGCAGAATTTTTCATTCTTCAAAAGGAAATTGATATATATAAGTAGGTGAAGCATCAGAGTATTAAATCATACTAGACAGTACTGAAGTGAATCATGTTACTCATGCTAAATTACCTGTTTCCCTTCCCAGTAGCCTTGGCAGAGTTGTTTGTAAAACATGGTGTTCAATAAAATACTTAAATCAACATAAAGGATGGTAAAAGGAAAATTTTATCTTTCAAGAATAAAGAGACTTCATGAAGCTTGAGGGTTCCAACTGTAGATTTTGGATTGTGGGGGGAGTTTAGATTTTGAGGAGTCTTTACTTAATACTTTTCATTCTAACAGTTTTTCCAACAAAAGGGAAATGAAACGGAGATAAAGCTCACATGATGTGTTATAGGATGATTAAGGACTAAAAAATTATCTTGAAATAGTGTTCAAATGTAAATTCAAATTATAGATCATAGAAGACTGCAGCTTTAATTTAATTCAAACCTGACAGATGAGAAAGCCCTCTACTTTTAAAGAAAGATCTTGTTCAGTCCCTCAAGAGTGTTTTTATATTCTCTGTGTGTGAACAATAGGTCTATGTAATTCTTCACTTTATGATAACTTCTTGCTCTTAACCCTTATGGGTCAAATAGATTTTGATGTGGATATCAATCCCTCTATAATATACAGCAAATGACAAAAGCAAGATATGGCAAGAAAAATCACAGGATAGAACTTTCCTCCTTTGCAACATGAGGTCATAGTATAAGAAAGTTTACAAAATCCCTGTAATGTCTTAGAATTGTGCTGTATCTCTTCTAGGTAAGATTTTTTTTCTTTTGTAAGCCAATGCCATTCTGCAAAACCTGCAGTTAGTCTTGATTTCATATTTTCTGTTTTTAGAGCCCTACAAGATATCAATTGTGCGCTCCTTTCAAGAAGAAGAACTACGTATTTTTCTGCTTTGTATCCACACTGGTTTTAAGAAATGATCTTTAAATTGCTGTAATAGTCCAGAGACAGCATGAACAGAAAAGGTTAACTGGCTAATTAATAATACTTGCCCTGCATTAATTTTTGGTTTACCGTTTGAAGGAGCTTCAGATGTCTCCCAGCCCATAGATTTCATCACAGCTTTCTTCCATCTGGCGTACCGAAACTCACTTTCTAAAGTTGAGAAACCAGCAAACAGAAAAGCCTCTCAGTGCATAGGAATACAACCATAAGTATTAAAGAACCAAACACTACAATATTAGTTTTCCATTCTTCAGCACAGTATTACTTGTTTGCAGAAAAAAGTATTATAAAATCCTTTTATGAATTAAAAAAAACTCCACCTCAAAGCCCACAGTTATGCACAGTAAGAAGAAATCAAATCAATTTTTTGCATGTTCACCATTAAGAAGATTTACAAGCAGGACAAAATGAAGTAATTGATATTCATGTAGAAACCTTTCAATGTTGAAAATGGTGTCTTGAAGTAGAGATTGTAGAAGTAATTATAATCAAATTGTAAGACAAAATTATGTACCAAAAATTAAGAAATAATTGAAAAGACAAAAAAGCATTTGTCTTGCACAGGGATTAATTATGTCAAGTACATAGTTTCCATCTCTACAACCACTTAACAACTGATAAAAAAGATAGTTAGCTAAAACCCATTAACTAATGTAGGCTTTTTAAAGCCAAATGAAGAGTCTCCCCAAAACAGTCAGTCTGTCCTTTCTACATCTGTGAAAACTCACAAATGCACAGGAAAACATCTTTTATATCAAAAACTTTTCAAGATTTCTTTGATTTTACTTGCTATGAATCCAAAGCTACTGACTGCAATGCCTGGGGCTAAGCTGCTCTGAAAGAGAAGACAGAAAAAGCCCCCAACATATTCCTTGATGGAGCTACATTGTTTTAACCATCCTCCAATCTTAGTGGTCAATATGGGCACAAAAGAGCAAGCAAAATGCGCTTTTCTCAAAGCCAAACACTACCAACTTGATCTTCAACATTTGTGAGGACATTCATAGAATATTCATTTTATCTCAGTATGTCAGACTGCAATAAATTAAAAACCTGACCTGTTGGTCAAAAGGTAAGTTTGCAACTCAGATAACATAAAATGGTTTTACCCTCTGGGTTGAGCTGTGGTTCAAATCGTTCAGATGTCACTGCTGTCAAATCTGCAGGATTCAGACTCCAAACTCCAACTCCTTCTGCAGCTCCTGCTGCCATAGCAGCTCCTAAAGCTGTTGTTTCAGGCATTGATGGCTTTACTAAAGTAAATCACAGAGAAGACCATGATGATTTGTAATGAAAGACACCTTGATAACATTAGGACTAAAGATTTACGTATCTATCTAAAAACAACATCTAAACAAGCCATCCAATCTGCTCTCAGCAGCTTTGAAAAGAAAATAGTAGTTGCAATTTCATCTTACCTACTGGAATACAAAGAATGTCAGCTTGGAGTTGCATGAGGATTTTGTTATTGGTCATTCCTCCATCTACTTGTAACTGACTTAGTGGTATCCCACAGTCCTTGTTCATGGCATCTAAAATCTTAAGTAAGAGTAATATACATTACAACTTAATTGCAGAGAAATACGATACCCTCTGAGAGTAAAATACCGATACTTCACATTTGCTGAAGAGCACTAAGGAGATCATTCTCCTCTCCTATATATCAAAAGATCAAAACAGAAGTAGTGACAATACAGTTTTGTTTAATATACAGCACATGCATCTATTAATTACAGAAATCCTAGTGTAGAAATCTTTCTCCTCTGATGCTCTATATGCAGCCTATGTGCTGCTCATGTGGCCTGAGAAGAAGAATTTTGAAGAAAAACTGATGATAACTACAACATTTATCAAAGAAGGAAGAAGTAATACCAAATGGAGTCCTTTAGCTGATTTAGGTTGTCTAGATACTTTCTCTAATTTGATGTATTAAAGAATTGAAAGATTAAAACATTGAACTGGCAATCTACAAGACACCTCAATAGGAACTGAGGAATGCTGAACTCTTTTGAAAGAGCAGCCTCTTCAAATATTTTGGTTTAGTGGTTGAAAACTGAGTATTTTACATTTAAACAAGACAGACACCAAAAATAAACTGTTAATGTAATTTTTTATGAAACGATGTTTCCTTTCTTTGAGCACAGCAGATAGCTGAAAAAAGGCTAATTAACTTTATTTTTACTTCTAAGTATTTAATTTACTGATACTTATCAATATGCTTTTTAGAGGATTTCCTAAGAACATAAGGTTTGCCTCAAACCTTAGCTACTGGTAACACTACAGGATTACCATACAAGGCTCTGGTTTTGTTTATCACTGTGAAAGAGCCTGTTGGATCATCATACCCTCAGTACAGATTAAAAGAAATGAAAATAATGCTACTAACAAGGAAGATGAAGGAACAAAAATCATAACCAGGCTGCTGCTATCTCTATTGTATGGAGGTTGGATGAAGAGCATGGTATCCAAATATGCAACTTTTGTCTAACGACAGCATTGTACACCTCTTAGAACTGAAAAATTGCTTATTTTTCTAAAATGCCTTCAGGAACAAAAAACATAATGTGTCATCGGTCTGCATAAGGAAGGAGTTTTTTGAATTATAAGGTACTCAGAATGTCACAATAAAACAGGCAAGAACTCCAGTGGATGTGAAATTTGAGAGTTTTCCTAAAGACTTCCATTTTAACTTTTTATTAAACGAACTTTGTTTTTGACAAGACAGAACTAACAATGTATCTCTGAAAAATGTACATGTATTTTACCTGTGCCAATAGGACTTAATCTGTTCATTTAAGTATGTCCAGAGACCTGATCAGGCACTCCTGTCATTGTGATAAAACCACATTGACTAAAGTATGGGGGAGTAGTAGATCTGCTCAAACAGTAAACTTCACCCTCAGTCAGTGTAAGAGCTTTATTCTCCTCTCTCCTACTCCCAGCCACATGCCCTGTCTCACATTCTGACATTTGCTGCACTCCTCTGCAAGGCAGCTGAGGTCATTAATCCAGCAGAAAAATAGCCCAGCAAAAAGAGGGATAATTTTCTGCTGGAAAGTTCATTGAGCTGTCACATGAGAGCGAATGGATGGGAGGACAGACAAGGAAAGAGAAGCAGACAACAAACCAGACTGTCAGTTCAGTTCCCTGTAACTTTACCCTGAATTGCAGTATAAGAATTAGAATGCTACTTCCAATCTCCTTCACAACCTTCTGAGGACTCAAAGGCTGTCAGCGCAGTTCCAAAAGCAGAAGCTTGGGTGAAATTTCTGTCTGTCTTTTTCCACCAGTACTTTATTCTGTGTCACTACAGGGACAGTATGCTGCTTTCCTCATCTTACACAGTTCGAGCTGGGTGCTATTTTAAAAATCAGTGTGTTTAAATAATAACAGGCTAAACCATGCAATCAAATGTTATCCTGTGAGGTCTAAGGATTTCATTTTCTCCTGTATTTGCACAGAACACAGGGAATGCAAACACAGGGAGGAGTAGATGGTGGTACAAAGATTCAAATGCTCACACTGATATCAATCCCTTTGATTTGGTTGGGGGATTAATTTCCTCTGTGAGAATTTTGGTTTCGGTATTGCAGAATTCCATCTAAGGCAGTGAAGGACGTAATGGGCAAGAAGTGAACCCAGATTTCCCTTGATATGTTTGCTGTTGTCTCACTTTAACTCATTTTTGTTCTTGTATACCAGAAGCCACCTCTGTCACAGCAGACAATGTAAAATGTAGTCTCCTACATGAATGAAACTTTTTAGTCATGGCATTGGCCTTGTCATTTTAATATTTCTATGTTCTGCCTCTCAAAATATTCACAAAATATATTTACCTTATTTTAAGTGCTGATAAAAAGCAGCATTGCCACTTCAAAGTAATGTACCAGTCAATCTTAGATAAATCCACAGGAAAAATTTTTCAACATTAGCAATAAGCAAAGACAAGAGTAGCATTGAGGTACAATATAAAGCATATAATTCAACTTCATTACATCTTTTAAATCCCTTCTTTTCCTGAAGTGCTACTGTTCCTGTTATCATACTAATTTACAATGAATTTAGGACCCAATTTGCCTTTACCTCTCGTGTTTGAAAGCAGACAGCTTCTAGTGCAGCAAAGGCGATGTGTTTTTTATTTGTAAACTGAGTAAGGCCACAGATAATACTGTTGAGAAAAAAACCCAAAGTTAGGACACACTTCTTAACAGACATACACCATTACTTCAGACCTAGGTCTTCTAATTCAAAGCTCATGCAATCCACTGTATGAGGACTCCTTTTTAATATTAAAAAGCTTGTTTTCCTTTAATCTGAAACTCTCTCATTTTCCTTACCAAGGTGCTTTCAGGGTCCAATCAATACAGGTGCCATAAATTACTTTGTTTCTGCCAATCTGCATGCAGATGGATTATATTCACCCCCCACACACATACAAACACCTCCACAAATCCTAGTATGCCTTAAAAAAAAACTATGATTGAGGCTGATTTCTCTTTAAAAAATAATATCAGTTATCACTAAAATCTTAATAAATTTTCTATTGCTTTCAGTTCTTATGGAAAAGCACAGTTTGGGTCAGTGCTGTGCTCTAAATGCTTGAAATTGTTTTCAGATCTTTCTGGCCATTCACTGCTTCTGAACCTTCAAAGAGGTTTTTGGATATGGAAATTCTGCTAAATCTAATCACGAGTAAGCTGAATTCTGTCAATGTACTCTCAGTTGCAGAGCAGATAACCATCCTATTCATCCTATTTCAACATTCAAGGAACAGCAGCATACTACGCAGAAAAGCTGTTGTATTTGGTATACATGGATACATGCAAGTTCAGATATTATAGGACATTTTTAGATAGACATTAAAGATATTATAGGACATTTTTAGTTGTTACCATTCCAAAGATCAGCTTTTAACAGATAAAAAGCTAAACACTATGATCTGAAAAATGGTAAAACCATTTATCTCAAAACTTCTTCTTTTTCCTTAGGTACAAGAAGCATCTAAATTCTAAAGATGAAACTACTCGACAGCTTGGGAACTAGACATCCTTTAAGACTTCTTTTCTCACTTTAGGGAAGGGTTTTTATATATAAAGGGGTTTTATATATTAATTTATATGCTTCTGTGATTCCCATGGCATGTGTGATTCCAGGAACAGTAGGCAAGACAGCAGAAAAGACAAACGAAAGGCTACTGTTTGAACCACTACCAGCTAGTTAAGTCTGAACTACCCAGAAAGGGACTGGAAAAAAAGGAGTAGAAAAGAGTTTTCAATAGACTGGAAAGGAAGCTGGATATAAAGGAAGGAGGAAAAGTGGGAAGGATTTAAGTAGCCTGAAACTGATCTCAAAAACACTAATCAGCCCTATGTTCTTCTTTTCCTACTTTTGTTGCCTGACAGCTCACAGGAATGCAGATCTCCTCTTCTACTTTTGTGAGATGAAAATCCTTTCAGATCCAGAAATTGTTTTCCCTACTGTGCTCCCCCCCCCCATTTTTTCTTTTTTTTTCAGAGGGGGTCAGAAGGGAAGAGGAGGATGAGTAGCTGAGCTGGCTAATCCTTCCTTTTCTCCCAGTAGCAGCTGCTGTTTTGAACAGGTTAAATACAAAACAGAAACTCAGCAGTTTCTTGAAGATACCACAGAGAATGATGTATCTGGACACATCAAAGGAACAAAAAGAAGAATTTCACATGCCTGGAAAGACAAGTGTGGTAGATTTCTAAAATGATTAAAACCTTCTGCAAATGCAGTGTTCAGTCAGATCCTTACCCCCTTGCACTGGGTTCCCAGTATGGTGCATACAGTCCTGAAAATGCTGGCACAAAGTACACGCCATAAGAAGTCCCCACTTCTGCAGCCAGTTTTTCTAATGCACACACACAAACAGGCTTCAGTTAGCTTTTCACAACTGTACCAACACTTAAATACAACATTTAAAAGTGTTATCTTTTTAAATTGTAAAAATATTCAGAATATATTAGGTAGCTACAAAAATAATCAAGCCATAAGCCATGTATACAATTAAGAAATACAACTAGTGCTGGCACTCTGCACCTTGTTAATTAATTTTCTGTTTGCAACAGTATGAATGGAATATGGGGCACAGGGAGTTGTGGGAAATGTAATATAAAAAATCAAAACCAAACCCCAAAATTATGTGCTTAATATTCTGACCTAGATTCTGTGAGGTTTTCAAAGGTTATCCTGTGGGTAAAGAACACAATCTTCAAAGCAGTCCAAAAGGTCACACTTCTCTTGCATTTAAGTCAAGACAAGCAAGTGAAACTGGATCAAGAGCAAAGGGAGTTAAGAACTAAATTCCCATTAACTTCAAATGGATTTAGAGTTCCAAATTCTCAGCTTACGTATTTAATTCACAACGCCACCTACAAGGAAATCTGAAGTTTCTTAATATCTGAGTAATAACTGTGTATCTATGAACTCAATACTAAAATATTTGTCATAAAAAAAATTACATTAAGACATCTAGAATTGCAAAGGATATAATGCTAAAGTGCAGCTCATTCCCAGGACAAGAAAGAAAAGTGCTTTTTTTCTGCTTTTGTAAATTTTTTGTTTGCATTGATCAGAGGAGCATTGCACTAGACAACAATAGCAAGAAAACTTCTTCAAAAAATCTTTCTAAAATGGTACTTTCATACAGACTCCACTTAAAAAAGTTGTGAAGGGAGAAGGAAGGACATGTTCAGGGAAACAGGAAGAGACGATGAAGTTCTACATGACTTTACCAACACTGACAAGGTTAAAGTTCTTGAAATTCAAACCTTCCAAAGGTCTAGTCACACAAACTTGTGAAGAGGTACTGTAGTGTCTCAACAACTAATTCATATGACAGAAGTTTATACTCTGCTGTATGATCTGCAAAGTTTTCTTTCAGAAAAACAGACTAATGTTTTAAGTTTTTGCTTAATCTTTGAAGTTTTACATAAAATTTTAATTCTAAATTTTTCCACCTTGGAATAAGATAACAAATTATTAAAAATATTGTAAGGAATCTCTTTTTAGTCTTAAGTCTTATTAAATCAGTCACTTTCACACTTTTGCCCTTGCATGCTTCTGGTATTTTTTCCTTTTCCAAAGTTTGATGTATTCCTAGTTCCTATAACGTCACACAGCAGTTTGTTTCAGTTCAGCTCAATCAGAAAACATCAGCTGCACAACTGCTAAAGGATTACTGTATTCTTAGCCAAGACAGATCACCCTCTTCCACAACTCCTTTAAGAGGCAACTTTGCAAACTGAGGTCTTTATCTCGATGGATATGAAGCCTTCTGCATAAATTGTTGCACATGTAGGGCCTCAGGTTCTCATGTTTATGACAAGAATATGTAGGTTTAGGATCAAATACGAGCTGGTTTCTGTAATATAGATTTAAATACTCTTGACTCTGGAAACACCACATGAAACCAGGAGATACATTGTATATATAGTATCCACCTGAATATCTAGTTGCTAGGGAAACTACTAAAAAGTACAGGTTGCAAAAGAACAAAGTTTCCAAGGCTGTATTGAGAGGTTCTTTGAAATACATGTATCAATAATAAAGAGTTCATGGATGCAAAGTGAATTATTTAAACACAGCAAAATACATGCACCTTCTATCTTTTCTTTAATATTTTGAGTTTTCATTCACCAATAGAGACATTATGACACTGGAAAACTTAAAACACTGAACAGTTTCAAATTGTTAACACTCACCAACTTCATCTGAAGACTTAACGATACCCAGATTGTCCCTCAGCCAACGAACAACGGCACCACCTATTGCAACAGATCCCTGAGGGAAACAAAACCACCACATTAGGAGACAACAACTGGTAGCTTTGTGTTCCTTTTTAAAAGACCGGAGAGGAGAGGTAGCTGTGGCCTCCAACTTCAGGCTTACAGTCACAGCTTGAAGCACTCCCAAGAATGCTCACAACTAAACCACAAGTTTCTTGGCATCTGGAAACTGCTGTGTAAAAAGGGCAGCCTGTTACAGAGGTTCCATCCAGAAAAGGTAAATATTGTGTGCTTTTCTCCATGAGGGGAAGTTACAGTGACATTTCCTAAGCAGTCTTCTTGTCTTTCTATTTTATGTCTTCTCCTGAATACACAGTTATGAGGTCCAGTAGCCTCAGATTTCTTTTCCTGACAAATTAAGATTTTTATGCTTTGATTTAAAGAAACAAGACTGATTATATCCAGTCTACATACAAATGCCCAGAAAGGCAGAAAATTTAGGTACTGGTGCATTTGCCAGCAAAACTGCTCTGAATTTTTGAATTTGGCCCTTTATGGCTCCATCATATCACACATGAATGACATGGCTCTCCTCTCACTGCAAAGTGATAATGGACTTCTCCACAAGACAATCTCCAGTTTACTAGACCAAGCTTCAAGTAAAACAGGAGCAGCATTGTATTTTCATTCATTTGTTTTCTAAGCAGCTGGCTATTACTGCTACAAGATACAAGTTTGATTTAAAAGAAAAGGCTGAATCCATATTTTTTGCCTTTCTGGGTAGTGTCTTAACCAGCAGACTTTGGATGATTCTAGCATGGATATAGGATAAAAGATATTTACCATGAAGCCATGTTTTCAGACAATATCATTAAAGACTTGGAAGTAAAGAAGTAAAGCACATGTGCACGTGTTTCAGTATGCAGAAATAAAAATCACTCTCAAGACAGTTCCACTTCTTGATTCAAGAACACAGCTTAAAAAATAAAACAAACCTCTCACATACCCACACAAAATAAAAACTCCCAAGCTTGACAGAACATGGCAAATGCAAGATTCATTTTCCTCAGGGAAGGAAATGAACACAGCCTCCCACATCCTAGTAAAGCATTATAAGCCACAAACTATTCTCCCAATGAAAAAAATTCTGTGTGTTGTCTTTGTTTCACATGGAAATCATAGGGTCTCTGCAAAAGCTCAATATCAGCAGAGAATCCAGTATACATGTTTTGAGAATAACTATTGGATTATAATAGTTAGCCCACTTAACAGCACAGGTGGAAGAGTAATTATTTTGCTGTTCCCAGTAAAGCTTTGGTGTCAAACAGGTGCTCAGCTGATCTGTGCTTTAGAAGCAGAGCTTTAAAACAATGAACCCTGAAGTTTAAGTAAAAATACAATTTTCTACAGAATTTGGAAGCCCTCAGACTTGTGCGGAGAACCAAGGAACTAAATTCTTTAAGTAGGCACCTAAATCTAAGTAGGTAAAAAAAAGCAAAATTGTTAAAGGACTTTTTTCCCAGAAATTTGATTCAGATTTTTAAAGGTAGAAGTAAAATCCATTACAATGAAATAAAAAACATTTAGCTATGACTTTTATTATGAGAGGATAACTGAAACACTAGTACTTTCCCTCCCTCTTGTCTTAAACCCAATTTAGTATAGAAGTCTTTCTGTTTTATTTATTTATAACATTTATGAAGGATTTGAAAGACTGAATAACAAAAAAAAAGTTTTCACCATCTTGCCCTGAAAACATAAATGATGCAATGAAGAAATATTTTATTAGATTACATGATATGGATTGGAGATAGGATAACCAAAGCCACACATATGCCTTGAGGCACACAAGCCAAAACACAGAGCTATTTTCATTTCTGCACAGCTCAAGATAACATAAAAATACCAGATAACAGAAGTAAACAAGAACATGTATCACTACAAAAAGGAAGAAACTACTGAACTTACCTCTAGTGCATAACAAACAGGTTTGTCTCTGCCCAGTTTGTAAGCTATTGTGGTTAGAAGACCATGCTCAGAAAACACAGACTAAATGAGGAAATGGAAAAGAAAAGGTAAAGCATGAACAGAGGCAGGAAATATTTAAATTAAAACATTCAAATTGTAATAAACAAGGAACCAAACCTTAAAATGAAATATGGGAAGTTTAAACAAAGTACATTATCAGTCACTCTAAATAAACACCTGTCACAGAACCCTCAGATTGCTGGTGCTAATTCTCCTTTCCACAAGCTGCCACACATCTTTCCAACCTCCTTATAGCAAAGAATTGGGGGTCTTTGGAGGGAGATGGAAATGAGAAGGAAGCCAAAGCTTTGAGTTATTTATTCAATTCCAACTACAAAGAAATAATGAGAGAAAAATAAAGAGAAGAAATAAAATAGCCAAGAGAAAAAAGCAGGCCTGTGATTAAGTAACACAACACTTAAACCTCCCTATGTGATGTTAAGAAACATGTACAAGAAAAGAGTAAGAAACTTTCCATGAAAAGTTCTGTTTGGACACTTAAGGAGCTAGGAAATGGAGTCTTTCTGTAACACCTTCAACAAACTATTACTTTCTTTTCTTTCAGATTTCAGTCTGTGCTTTTCCTTATGTCTGGCAACATAATTGTTGTTAGTAAGTCTAAGAAAGGCTAACATAGAGTTGTATTTGAGAACTTAAATAAAGATTGTAAAAAATTAAAATGGAACAACTAAAAAAATGCAACTGACCTTCTGACCTGTATTGCACAGTAAGAAACAGCCTGTTCCGTACCTAGCATGAAAGCAAAGTAAAGTTAGAACAAAATGTTTAAAGGATAACCTGTTACTGTAACTCATCAATCCATGAGTCCCCTGTGGAGAATCAAGACACCACATTTTGACCCTTGAAGGTTATTTTAGCATTAACTTATGATAAAACCATCCTCAAAAAGGTTGATTTAAATGCAGCCTGAAGCTGAAAAATCTTGTCATGTTCCTCTCTTTCTGGCTATTTCTTGTATAATACTTCATCAGGGAGCAGATACGGCTATGAAAACTAAATGTGAATTCCTCTTTAGGGCAGTGTTTACCTACTTCAATTTAAGCTGATTATGAAAGCTACTTTATAAAATAAATATTTCACAATATTAAAGAGGAAATTTTAAGAAACATTGCCCCGTCATAAAGAAAAGGGTTTTCTTTAAATATATTCTATTCAAAAACTTTTAAAAATGGTATGTTTCTTATTTGAAGACCACATCACATATCTGTGTGCATATAGACACATGCAAATGGACACAGTTTAATAAAAGGAGTATAAAATACTGCAATCCACTCTAATTTATTCTGAGAAATTATGAGTTCCCTACCTTTCTAAACCCCTGAAAATTAATAGCTTAAAACACTACTGAGATAGTCTTCAGTTATACGTGGAGTGAAAAAGAGTAAAGCAATAACAGAAATAAGTTAAAAATTCTTACATTTACCTTTTAGTTTAGTGCTATTCACTTTTTTTTCAAAAGGTCTCTTGTGTTACAAAAACATTTATTATAAAAATACTTTGTGATAACATAACTTAGAACTATGTTTTTTTACTAAAACACAAGGCCACTAACCATTTAATTTGTGCATACATATAAAATAAAAAGTGGAGGTCAATTAGCCACAAGTATAGATGAACGTGTAATTATACCTGTGAAAGTGCATGTACCTACATGCTCAATAAAGTATGTGGTTGTAAATGGAACCGTAAGTCATTTAAACAGAGAGCTTTTCCTCAAATGAGTGTTTAATTACACCAGTTGCCTGATTTAACTGATCGGTTATTTTAAACAGGGTACACGAAGAGGCTGAGAAATAGGAAAAAAACAAATGCAATATTCTCCATGCTGGGCTAGACAGGGAAGCAAAACTAAGTACTGCAACTGAAATGAACGTCTCCCATCTAGCAATGCTGTGCCGTTCAGGTTTATGCAATTTAACTCACAGGCCTCTATTCATTTAACTTGAGGTCACAATTTAAATGATACCTGCAACTGTTTTAATCTCTCTTTTGGAAAATTTTAAAATGAAAAACCTCCTATCACACAGGGATGTTTTTCTCACAGTGGTTGTGTTCCAAATCATACCTCACAAGCCATGTAACTTCATGGTTTACTTTGTAAGTCAGTACAGTCAAAAAGTAGATCTGCTAACTACAAAAGAATCTGGCAGTGAGCTTGAAAAATAACATAATACTAAATTCAAAACAGAGCAGTGTTTCACTTTAATAATAACTTACGTATTTTTTGCTTGCCCATCTTGAAAACACATCTGCCCAACAAGAGCAGCAGACTGGTCACCCAAGCACTGAAAGTGAGAGATATTTTCTTTTAGCAAATGTCTGCACATGAATTATGTGCATGAAAAAGGACCATGAACAGATATATTTCACTGTAACTTGAATCTATTTGTACAACTGAAAGTGGTAACTGAAAGTGAGGAAAAACGTATTGAGATAAGCTGTGGTTTTTATTACTCTTCCTTTTGTAAGAACTAAAAATGAAATGTGTTGTGCTACCTATGGTGAACAATTTAAAGAAATAAAATAAAATAAAATTTACTATCATTATATATGTTGTATATTAAAAGGCTGAGAATCTGTCAAGCATTTCTGGACTACATATATACAGAACTTCTTTTATACATATGAAGCAGAGCTTGCTTCTATTTTGTAATGTTACTCCTTTACTTAGAGATCCTAAGTTTCCAACAGCACTACACACACACATTAAAGCTGTCAGCTGTATTTCCACAGCCAGGCCTTAATAATGATGAATCAAGCCAATCAATAATTCATCTTCCAAATTTTACTTCATGTTTAACCTGAAGTAAAAACCCCCAGCTTAATTCATAGCAGAACTCACTCATCTTAAAGCTTTTGTCCTGTGAAGCTTTGTTCATGCAGTGTCAGGTTGTCATGCTAGAATCTGAGTAAAAGTAGGACTTACCCCAGAAATTGGTACTCCTGTCAAAGCTCCAGATTTCTGTTTTGAGAAAAGAGAAAAAAAGCTGTGAGTTAGCTTTCCATGACTATAATTGAAGGCAAAATAAAAGAAGCTAAATTTCTAATGCTCAAAGGAAAACAACCATTCGGTTCAGGTGTACACTCAAATTCAGCTTAATGCAGCTCATGTCTACAACACTAAGAAACAGAGAGCAGGGAATTTTAGAGATATACTTTATGTCACCTCAAAAGGTCTTACCATACTATACAGAAAATTAGGTTCAGTGTAATCTATGCAGTAAATGCCAAGTGTAAAATGCAAAAGTGCAAAATGGTAAAGTGACTAGAAAAAATCGTGACTGTGGTGACACTCTAAGTGAAGAGAGATGATTTTACAACACAGCATTTTGAGCCTCATACAGACTTTCTTCCAAATACTACCACAGAGTTTTTCAGTTACATTTCTGATACAGAATCATTAAGTCATTTACGTTGGAGAGACCTCTAAGATCATCAAGTCCAGCTGTTAACACAGCTCTGACAATTCCATCACTAGAGCATGTCCCTAAGGGCCACATCAACACGTCTTTTAAGTACCTCCAGGCCAGGTGTGGTGACTCCACCACCTCCCTGGGCAGCCTGTTCCAATGCTTGACAACCACTGCTGTGAAGGCTCTTGTCTTATCACTTGTTGCTTGAAAGAAGAGACTGACCCTTTCCTTACCACAAGCTCCTTTCAGGTAGTTTTAGAGAGCGGTAATGTCTCGCCTGAGTCTGCTTTTCTCCAGACTGAACATCCCCAGCTCCCTCAGCTGCTCCTCATAGCACTTTTGTTCCAGACCCTTCACCAGCTCCATTGCCTTTCTCTGGACAAGCTCCAGCATCTCAAATGTCTTTCTTGCAGCAGGAGCCCAAAACTGATTGTGGGATTTGAGGTGCAGCCTCACCAGAGCTGAGTACAGGGGGATGATCTCTTCCTTGGTGTTGCTGGCCACACTATTGCCGACACAAGCCATGATGCCATTGGCCTCATTATCCACCCTGGCACATGCTGGCTCATGTTCAGTCGCTGTCAAACAGCACCCTCAGGTCCTTTTTCCTCCGGGCAGCTTTCCAGCCACTCTTCCCCCAGCCTGTAGTGCTGCCTGGGGTTGTTGTGACCCAAGTGCAGGATACAGCACTTGGCCTTGTTGAACCTCACACAATTGGCCTTGGCCCATCAATCCAGCCCGTTTAGATCCCTCTGCACAGCCTTCCTACCCTCCAGTAGATCAACACTTCCACTCAACTCAGTGTCATCTGCAAACTTAGTAAGGGGATCCTGAGAATTTTATTTAATTATTTAACTATTCCCTGACAATTTTAACTTCTTTCTTTAAATTGTTTCTTTATGCGACAATAAAAATGCATTTTCAGTAAAGCCATGCAAGTGTATTTCCAAACTGAATATCTTTTTCTTTAATTCTCATTTTAACTAAATGGATTTATGGTAACTGCATTTATAAATTCACTAAAAAACTCTACATGAATCTGATGTTTAACTATAATAGAATTAATATTTTTAGACAGAATGGCCTTATTTTCTCATTTATAAAATGATATAGCCACCATCTATTAGCCAGTAGCTCTATTTTTTATTTCACTATGAAAAGAAATATTCAACAGTCTGCAAATTAAGACAAACACTTACATTGAGATCACATTTTAGAAATAATTTTGGCATGAACTTTAATTGTAATATCTCAGATTTGGAAATACATGGCAAATTTATTGGTCTAGAATGTGCACTTTCACTAATCCTTAAACCAATGGAAATGCACAGCATCTGAGCAGAATGGGTGAGATATAGGTGGTCAGCCTAATGGAAGCCTCTACTCACCAGGCTAGGACAGATTTTCTACAGCCAGCAAAAGGAAGAAAAAGAAAAAAAAATGGAAGGAAAGGGGAAGAGAAACAGAAGTTCACATTTAAAGTGACGAGCAATTCTGTTGTAGTGGTCAGGTAGTATCTTTTTCCATTTACCTCACTCATTCAGCTTAATACAATTTATTCCCATCCGACTTTCACATAAATAAGTCAGCAATGACTTCTAATAACACTTCTATTAACACATTAGCAAAAATATTTACATTTCAGGGAAGTTAGAGTTATATTTGAAATAAAAATCCCATAACTTATCTTAATTACAAAATGCCTCTATGTTCCTAATTAAAAATAGTACAATCTACCAGGAAAAAGAATGCAAAATCAAATGTACAGTTTATCCAGTTTTGAATCTAATAAATTAGATGCCACTGTATCAGAAGAGTTGGTGCTGCATCAAAGTAAACAGATTTTCAACTTCATATAATATTATACAACAGTAGATAACAACATACTAATCAGAAATCAAACAATAGGGGGTCTAGAAAAGAACATTAGTCTTAATCTATAGAAATTCTATCAAATCCATATTGATACAGTTATATTTTTACAAGATTAACTTTACACAAATACTAGAAAACATACCATCAGGCCATATATCTCAGAGGAGCTTCGTACTTTTGGAAGTATTTCCTCAGGAATTTCAAAGAACCTGAACACAATACAAAATAATGTATATATATGGTCAGTGCTAAATCCGAAAGCATCTTGCTTTTGTTTTCTTAAATAAGTTTAAGCTAGAAATAAAAAAACCCCAAACCCATGAAAGGAACCTTGATTTCTAGGGTTTAATCCATAGTTATGTGTTTTTCCACTTGTTAGGGTACATGACATTGATTTGTGGAGTGAACCAGCATATATTTCCATATTTTGAAGACATATGCAACTCTTTCATGTGGGAAGTCATTTCCCTTCCAACAATATCTTTATAGTACTGTTGGTAATAAAGATAAATTTAAAATAGAGACATTATCACTGTAACTGCCTCACAAATTTGATTAAGTAATAAACTATTAAATGCCATCGTTTACATGAACCAGTCCTCCACCTGCAGAAAGATTCTGCTACTTTTAGTTAATCCAGACCATTGTAAAATGGACATCTGGAGAACAATGAATCTTAGTCACTAATGTCAACAGTAAATACAAAAGTAACTGCTGATCTTAGTCTACATAAGAGATTCTTATTATTAAATGAGTTAGAAACTATCTAAATAACAGTATTACTGAAAAAATGAGCTTACTGGCAGAGGTCAGGATCCCAGTCCAAGGAATGAATGTTGAACAACATCGTTCTACTGGCATTGGTTACATCTGTACAGTGAATGCCTCCATTCTTTCCACCTGTCAAACTCTGAAAAAAAAATAACACTATTTGTCAAGGAAAGATATAGGCTTCCTTGAACAAACTACAAAAAATTTTCTAAGTCACAAAGCTTTTAGCTTGGGACTGGAAACTCTGATATTTCTGCAACAACTGAAGAGGCAGACCTGATACAACTTCCTAGAGCCCAAGATTCTTCTGAAAACGTGATTAAAATTTTACAGCAACCTATAATGGTAAACTACATATAAGCATCTATAAAAAATATTGTGGTACAGGGACAGTAAAAGTTCACCTTGCAAAGAACTTTAATGGAATTTCTTCAGTGGGTTGAATTAACATCATAGTGTGATCCCAGTGTACCACTGTACTTTGTCACAGTACTGTATCACAATACTTTGCACTGGAATTTGTATGATATAGAACTTAGTTTTACAAAGAGTGATAATAAACTCACAAATACATACCCATATAAGCCATGAATCAATAGTCCCAAACATAGCTCTTCCATCATCAACTGCTTTCCTAATCTCTTCCACATTATCCAAAAGCCATCGAAGTTTCACTGCACTAAAATAAGTGCTAAGTGGAAGGCCAGTCTTAAACTGTAAAGTTAAAAAAAAAAATCATTTTAATGCCATGAAAGTATCTTTTCCATAAATACTGTAGTTATGTTTAAAAATGGTGATAATAGGTGAAAAAGCAAAGATAGAAAACTCAAGAGAAATTACACAAACTGTTATTTAGATAAGATACAACACACAAGTTCTGAGAACAACAAAACCAAATAACCAGTGCATTAATGGACAAAGATCAAAGCTGATCTAAATGCAGTTCAAAGATCATTTACGTGGAAAAAGTTGTTTGCAGAAGTCCTGTCTTATCTAAGACATCTCCATATGACTTGACAACAAGTCACAACAACAAAAATGAGCAGCACGACATGGGAAAGATGAAATTTGTATTCCACTAGAACTTCAAAATGAAGAAAATTTATACGCTTTTTGACATCCATTTCCTGCCTACAAGAAACTTAGAATATAAAAAATATATAATATTTATACAATCATTCAATGACAATATTAATCAAAGAGTTGTGACACCTTTTTAAGCATTTTTTGCAAATTGTTATATATATACTCATATATATAAAAATAAATTTCCTCTTTGCAAACTATCTTCCTAGTTATCAGATTGGCTGCAATTAATTTCAATATTAATGCATAAGATGAGAATGGATAATTAATTTCACATCAATAAATTATTTCCCAAACAGTTTTTTTATACATGATCTTAATTTTTGTGTGTGATGTTTACTTATCATTGGCTAGATAGCACATGATTAAGTTTCACTATTACTCCTTTAACTTCTCTAGTAAGATGTGTAAGGAGTGTTAATTACTTATTTTGAGGAACTGAAACATTTTCTAGTCTGAGATCAGTGTATTATCCACATTTTTTATTACTTTGGCAAGCTAAGAAGGGACTAGAAACTACAACTGACTTACTTTGTTGTGGGGAATTTTAAATCTATATATCCAAAACATCATATATTGTAGCAGCTAAACGTTCTGCAATATCTTACCTTAGAAAAGGATTTGTTTTTTCCTGGAATTCTTTTAAGAAGACGGTCAACTGTTGACTGGGTTCTCAGGTCAAGCCACACTAAAAACATGAATAAAATTAATCGATCAACGTATTTAATACACAAAAAGTGACATGTACAGGCTGCTTCTACAGAATTACAGCTCTTGCCAGTAAATTCCTGTCTATTTTTATCTTTTCATGTAGTTTAAAGAATATTGTATTGCCAATGTATATTAAATGCACTGTTGCAAAAATTAAAAATGGTTAGGTAAACTCCTTTGATTCAGAATAACAAACGATTTGAGAAATCAAACAGAATTTTCCACATGATAGGACATATACTTGATCAGAGTATAAGCAAATGACTAACACTACTTTGCAACAGATGACTGTGATTAAACTAAGAGGTTAAAAAACAAATAGCAGGTTGATTATTTACTATTCCTATATAAACTTTGAACTAAAGGACCACGTCAGTTATTAAGGTATTGCTAGTCTTAAGATAAAGTTGTTAACTATACATATTTGAATATAGAAGAGTTCTGTTTTTTCAGTGATACCACTTTAAACTCTATCTGGCACTTGACATGGCCTAAAACAGCAGTTCTAGACAATTACTATTTTTCAGCTGGCAAAATCTGATCAATAGTACTCTTTAAACCCACTTACCATGATTTTCCTTTAAAGTTAAATCAATAGCATTCTGAAAATTTCAAAGGAAGTGACTGGGCACAAGTCAGAACTTCATTACATGCAAGGAACCAAAGAGCCCCTCAGGAACACTGGGGTTTTGAAAACCCATAAAGATATTTATTAAGTTAGAATTTTTATGGAATAGGGTTTTTTTAAATGCACTGGTATGTATACAAACACAGATCTTAGGGCACAGATCTCCAAAAAACCAAAGAAATTAGTAGACTAGGCCATGAGATCTGCACAGGAAACTGGGAAAGTATTTTTTCCACAACATGCTTGTATTATGATATTACATATTCAGAAAGGATAGTAGTTACCAATAGCATTATACAGAGGTTCTCCAGTTGTCTTGTCCCAAACCACTGTTGTTTCTCTTTGATTGGTGACTCCAATGGCTTCAGGACAAAATAGAAAGAAGTATCCTTCTCAGAAGGTTTGTTTTCCTCTTTTGGGGGGGTGAGGGAGGGAAAGGAGAGGTGGAGAGGAGGGAGGGACAGGTAAGGAGAAGAGGAAAGTAAATGGGAAATAAAAAGCTTACAACTTTTTAATGTTATAATCTAGAAATGTTTCTTCTAAAAACTCATCTTTCAACTTTTGCTGCTTAACCTATATGCTCTAAATCTCTCTCTTTTTTTGGTCACAAACTGAGACAGCAACAACACTGACAGCACTAGCAACACTGACAACACTGACAAAACTAGCTTTCCCTAATTAGTGCTAAATTAAATTTCAGAATTTCTTCATTTATCACTTGTCTGTGGTTTCACAAGGTTAGGTTAAGTCTACTTTGCAGATTCTGTATTGCCAATATACACAAGAGATTTATTTTCTTCTTATTCCTCAAAAAAATCTTTTTTAAACTCCAATGTAACATTTTATTTGAGGCTGCACATGCTGCCACCTTTCTATTTATTAACTTAAAAATTAGAGAATCTGAATTGTTCAACCATGAGTATGGTAAAGTCCTCAGTTACCCCTAAGTACCTTTTATGTTAGAGATGTTTATGTTCAGTTGTTTCAGTTTTTCACAGGTCTTCTCCACACATTCATAGACAGAGTTTAATATTTCCTTTGGATCTTGTTCCACCCATCTTTAACAAACAGTAGACACCAGTTAGCAAAAACTTACATAAAAAAAAGAAATTCTACTCTTGAAAAATAAGCTGAACATTTCGATACAATTATAACTACAAAAAATGTTTTAGGTATCTAGGAAAAGTATAAGAAATTTCAAACCCTTTTTAAACTGTAAGACGTATTTTCACAAAAAAGCACCTGCAGAAAACAAAGAATTTTGTTTTGTTTTATTCCATACGGGGGGCATTGGCAGCAAATGGTAGGTAAGTTAGGAACAAATAAACAAAAAAAAACCCCACCCAGAGAACAAACTAAGATATTTTTATGTATTGAACTGAAGACTATGATTAAACTGTAAAAATGAACAGCTTTACCACCTTAAATTAGATGCTAAGTCTCATATAAATTTTAGTTTTAAACTTTGAAATTTAGACATTAAACATGGTAATGAGTACATTAAGTATTTTTTAATGATTTGTAACTCAGGGCATATACTGAACACCCAGTGTGAGTTCTTTTATGCCATTTTTCCTACAACGGTGTCTTTTTTGGTAGATATTATGCTCTTAATAATTATTAATCAACTTGAGTTTTGATCACTCGATAAAAATATATAAGCTCTACACAAATAGAAAACAAAAGAAATTCATACCCTTCTTTAGGGAATTTTTGACTTATTTCCACTTGATGATGACTCAAGAGCTCTGCTGTTTTTGCATTAAAAACCTGCAAATAAATTACACAATGGAATTTTCTATGAACACAGAAGTTTAAACAACAATCAATTAACATTTATTTTTTTGAACAAATACAGTGCTGTGATAATGGATAGTAATTTTCTATCAGCAACCTCAATATCCATGTAACCTGGGTTCAGATACATGCATTTTTGTAATTAAGATAGGCAAAGAGTATTTTGGTAAACTTTGCTGTTAGTCTGGCAATTATAACTGTTTTTTTTATTGATGGATTGGGAAAGAACCACATTTTTTCTTGTGGTGGTTGTAGAAATTAAACTAATGATGCATTTTAGAATATCTCCCAGTAAAATACCCCCTGTTGTTGGTAATAATATTTCTTTAGTTCCTGCTGTGATACTCTAATGCCAGAGCTATGTGTTTTCTTGGGTTAGCTCACTTTTAAGAAGAGTGAGAATCTGTGAGAAATCACAGGAGGGATCAAACTGTGAAGAGAGAAAAAGCACCGAGGCAGAACCCAGTTTGTCTCAAAAAAAATCTACAAGTACAGAGCTCGTGAACAACCCGATAAGAAAAGAATGCCACTGCAGCAACAGAATATATTAAAAAAGAGAAGAACGTGCAGAAAAGTAACTTAAATTTGGATATACTGCAACAAAACCAGCAGAGTGGAGAATCATGAGAACGATATTAACAGGTGTTGTTACGGAATCACAAGTTAGAGGTTCTGCCTTGCAGTAGAAGGTCAGGTGGAAAGCTCAACAATCTTCATTAACCATCAGTGGCCTATTTCCAAAAGGAATCTCTGCAGTGGCCAAACTAAGATGACACCTGGTAAAACATCCAACTCAACTGTACAATAAGTAAACCAGAGTAACTGAGAGGGCAATGACATTCCTGTGTAAATGGCTCTTTCTCACGAGGACCATGCAGAACTTTTTGCTTGAAGAATGTTCAGGGATCTGGAAAGTAAAATCTAACAGGTTCAGGTAAACTGCAGAACATGTCAGAAGGACATCATCCTAATTTTTATGACACACAGAGGTGAGACAGGCTTAGAAACCACTCATATGCTAAAGAAACAAAATTCAGTTATATCCATCCGCCCTCTAGGATACAACTTAATCTTTTCTGGACTTCCTTGTTAATGTTCCCTTCTCATTCCACAAATTTTAGGAATTTCTCTTAAAGCTTTTAATCCATAAGCTCTTGATTACATTTAGACAGTACACTTTATTCTGAAACTATTAGAACAATTCTGACAAAAAGGAGATGAAGTTCTGATTCTTCAGTTTCTTTGGAACATTGAAGTGTATCTTCAGAGTAAAACTCAGACGTTTAGAAAACATTCTACTTACATAGCAGAATCACAGAATAATTCAGGGCGAAAGGGATCTCAAGGGATCTGTAGTACAACCTCCTGCTCAAAGCAGATTAGACCAGGTTGCTCTGATGATGAAAACAGCACAACCTCTGGAAAATGCTGAAAGCTAATTTTCACTCTCCACTGCCCAGAAGAGAAGTCTTAAAAAGGTACATGATTGTTCTTTTCTCCTACCAATTGGAAAGATTACTTAGAAAGAGAACCACTGTATTTTTTTTGCTATATTTACTTATCTATGTTTCATCTACCAGCTCAGGCTTGACATGAAGCTATCAAAAAAAAAAAGGGAAAGCTCTGTCAGTACTACACTTTTGTAAGGAACTTGCAAAAGGGGATATGGGTCTTAAAATGCTACACAACATATCTAATAGGAGAGGTTAAGTTTTGCATGTGCACAGTAAGATGTTTTTACTTGAAATTGCCTTTCTATGAAAAGCATATTCACATTGATTAAGTTTTAGAATAAAGAAAGACAGAGGACTTTCTACTGAACCTGTATCTGACCTACTAATGTTAAATATCATTCACTAATCATTCACTATTAATCATTCAGTATTCCTTGAAAAAGAAGGCACTGCAAGGGATTCCTACTGGAACATAGAATCAATTAGAAAAAGTCATTGAGTGAATCGGGAGTGTGAGACACACAGACACAGCAGTAAGTTGTGACAGCAATAAATTCTCAACAGAAACAATAACACTATAAATGCACAGATTTTTTCATGCCCATAGAGAAGAACTAGGTAAACACACTTTCCTAATACATTACAAACAAATCCACAACCTTCTGACATTCTCAACAAAAGCAGCAGACACTCCCTCAGGATAAGAGATTAAAAGGTTTTGCTTGGAACAATCCATGCTCAAGGCCAGGTTGGATGGGGCCCTGAGCAACCTGGTCTAGTGGAAGCTGTTCCTGCCCATGGTGTGGGGTGGAATTAGGTGATCTTTAAGGTTCCTTTTGACCCAAATCATTCTGTGATTCTACAATTCTACACTGATAAACACAATTCTGGTACGTGAAAAGATGTCAAATATGAGTCACTAAATTTAAACCTACAAGATGATAAATAAAGTAGGGAATAAATATAGCAAATGGGACCTCACAGTCTTTCTTGCCCACTCCCTCCAAAAACCCACAACTGTTGTAAAAAAAAGAAATCGCCTATATAGTCCCTGTTTTTCTCTGGCTGGTGAGAAAGAGAAGTAAGTGATAGTAAATATGATATTATGTGCAGCTTTGGTCACCATATGTAAGAAAGATATTAAGCTTGTTAGAGTGTCCAAAGAAGGGCAACAAAGATGGTGAAGGGCCTTGAGGGAAGCTGCACCAGGAGCAGATGAGGTCCCTTGGTCAGTTCAGCCTGGAGGAGACTGAGGGGAGACCTCATTGCAGTTACAACTTCCTCATGAGGGGAAGAGGAGAGGCAGGCACTGATCTCTTCTCTGTGGTGACTAGTGACAGGACCCGAGGGAATGGCCTGAAGTGGTATCAGGGGAGGTTTAGGTTGGATGTCAAGAAAAAGGTTCTTCACCCAGAGGGTGTTTGGGAACTGGAACAGGTTCCCCAAGCCTGACAGAGTTCAAGAAGCATTTGGATAATATTCTCAGGCCCATGGTGTGACTCTTGGGGATGATCCTGGGCAGGGTTAGTGGTTGGACTCCATGATTCTTGTCCCTTCCAACTCAGCATATTCTGTGACTCTGTGAATAATTCAGATAAGGTCAATATATTCCTCTTGGAATAGGTTTGAAGTGTATTTCTGTAATTTTTTGGGAGCAGAGGCTTTCATTCCTTTCATATTGATTAAAAACTGGTTCAAGTTTATGATATTGATCTCTTGCTTTCCATAGGGTGGGGGAAAAAGTTTTGTCCTTATCAGCAGTAGTCACGAAAGAATTGTCTATGCTATTTGGACACATAGAGCTGTCTTGAACAGAGATGAAAGTCACGAGATATGTGTTAAATTATCTGTGAGAGATTAAAGAAAAGGCATAAATAACACCCTGCCTCTACTCCCAGCAAAGAATTAGAGCTTGAGCCTTGAGTCTCAAGACTGGAGAGAAGAAAGACCTACTTAGCCATGCTGTATGTGAGCAAGCAGACAAGCACAAGGGCTGATCACTTAATTCAAGCTCTTTATAGGATCTTTAATATAATACATCACATGAAGGGGTGCAGTTACTCATATTACGCATTATTCTGTATTACATTCAGTTTTTATTATCTTAGTGGAAAAGAATTAGTATCAATCCACTGTAACAATTGTCAAAGAATGAAAAGAAATATGAGGCTCACAGAAGTGATGCAAGAAGCTGCTCACCTGAAAAGACAATAGGGAAAACAGATTTTAGAAGTAACTTTCTATGACTGCTCAAGCTTTGTATCCTAACTCTGCCTGCAGAAAAGCTATTTTTGTTAGTCTGTACTGTATCCTCAAGAGTTTCTATCAAGCTGGAACAGCCATGGCTTTGCAGGCAAACAAGCTCAGAACTGGAGTTTTCTGCAAATGCATTGAAATCAACCCAGCTGGGGTAAGGATGACAGACAAACAATAATTCTCTCTTTAGCATTTAACCAGGAATGCACACAGTCAGAACTTATGAATAAGTACAGTTTAAGGAGTCTCCTAGAAATTATCTTTCTTGGAAGACTCCTGATGAACAGACATCCCTCTCCCATCTAGGCTATGCTTATTATTATGGGATTAAAGAGCAAAACTGCACTGCATTTTAAGTGATAGGAGCTAGGGAAAAAATGTATTTGCAATATTTTTAACCTTTCTTGGCTAGCTATGCAATCAAGTTTTGCTTTTTTCCTGAAAGGTCATGTTACTTTAGTAGAGAGGTGAAACAGATTCCCATCTGAAGGGTAAGCTCAGTGGGTACTAATCTCTTCCTTACCTAAAATCAGTTTGTGTTTATTGAAAGAATGCTTGCAGTGTGATATAACTTTATTTGAATGTTTCTTCTGGAGATGAAGTGAAGGAAGAAAGAAATATTTCACAGACATGAGAAAAAAAAAAATCTGTGTCTGCCTGACAAACCTAGAACTTAGTACTGTATAGGCACTTCACTGTGTATTTCAATTCTTGCTGTTCCTGGACTGTATCCAGCAAATACCTTTCAAGAGATCAAACAGTGGTTCAGATCACTATTATCTCCTGAGCCTTAGACTTTTGCAAAAGAAGTTATAGCGGATTTTTATGTGATTCATGAATAACGTAAAATGGAACATGAGAAATGCAAATATTTAATGAAAACATTTGCAAAAACATCTTGGCCAGAATTTAGTCATCTGTGTACACTTGTTTAGCCAACTCAATTTATTTTCCTGCTTCATATGATTAAGACAGTGAGCCTTAAGTAATTGCACTGGTAGTTGAAGCACTACATTCTGCCTGGTAACTCTGTTATCCAAGTTCAACCCAACTTAACAGAACAGTTGCAAGCTTTAGTTACATAGTTACTTTTGCAAAAGTAGATAATCAAAGTAGAGATAAAAAGGAGGGTTCCTGGAGGTAAAGCTAACACATAAATTAAAACTGCACGCACGCTTTGTGTTAGAAGCAAAGATAAATACACAGGGACAGTAACAGAAATGCACCTGAGTTCTGGTGCTTCTTTATCACCTGTGCTCACACAGACTCCTCATTCATGCAAGAGACTGAAAACTTGTGTCCCTACACAGGATAATTTGTTCTGAAACTAATCTAACTCATCTAGGTCATCTAAATCAACTCACTGCTCACTAAACTTAAGACCAGGTTGTTTGGGGCTTTTCTAGTCAGGTGTTGAGTATCTGCAAGGCTGGAAATTCCACAGACTTTCTGGTCTCTTATAGTGAAGCATGTCTTCTTTACATCTACTTGAAACTTTATTTGCTGCAACTTGTGTTTGTTGCCTGCTGTCTTTTTCTGTGCGTGTCTGAGAAAAGCCTGGCTCTGTGTTCTCTACAAGCTGTGGTTAGAGAGCTGCAGACAATTCCCTAGCCTCTCGTGTGAAGAAAGCTGCAGCACAGTGATCATGTTAGTGACCCTCTGCCTGGATGAAATCCAGTTCTTCAAACCCTCTTGTTGTCTGCGGGGGTCCAACACCAGGCACGGTACCACACAGATGCACTTTTCTTACTGTGGTTAATCTGCACCACCACAAGGATGCACTGCTCACTTATATTCAACTTGCTGTCCAGTAGGAATCCATGTCCTTTTTCACCACGGAGCTCCTTAGCCTTCTGTGCCAAGTGCTAAACTTTGTTGAACTTTATGAAGATTCTGCCAGGCCCCTTCTCCAAATGGAATTCCAGTCCACTGGTTGCCTCCCTCTGAGAAGGCACTCGAACCCATTCCCACAGCTGTTGATACTGTGGGGTATCAGCCCTCACTGCTGACTGCTGTGGAACACCAGTGGTAAATCTGCCACCAGTAATTGTAAATTTAGACTCTGAACTGTTGACACTACTCTTTGGCCTCATAGGACCAGCCAGTTTTCCACCCAGAGTTCTTTAAGCTGGTCAAAATCATCTGTCTTCAACCTTAAAAAAACTAGATATACAAAGTAAACAACAAGTTGATTTTGGCTTGTGACTTGAAGACAAAAATTGTTGGAAGTATTATAGAAAAAAAACGTAGAGAGATAAGTGAGAAAGGCAAGCAAAACTACTAATGGTAAAAGATCGAGAGGCAATAAGAGAGCCAAGGAAACAACTTAGGCACAAACAACATTACATTACATTTTGGCTTAAAATATTTCAGAGTGAAGTCTCTCTTCTAATTGCAGCAGTGCCTTTCCAGCACAAAATTCTCCAGATACACTTGTTGTTATCTGCATGACCGACGTGGCCTGTAGCAGATCCCTGCACACTTTGCCCTCTTCTTTCCCTCTCCTCCACGTTCTGATTTAACTCAGTAATCACGTATCTGATTTTCTCTAATCCACGCAACTTCATTATCGTAATAGTACAGTCACACTGCCAAGTTTAAGACAATGCTGTATTTTGACATGAGTTGAGAGAAACTGAGAAAGATACAAGAAGAATTGAAGAGTGACAGTCACACTACACTTTTTGAAAAAATTAGGGAGTACCTGAGTCCTCAAACAGAGGAAACATACCTCATGTAGACAAAATCCCCCCTGACTGCATACAAGCCATCAATGAATGTGTCTAGTGTAAGAATTTCCTTGTAAGAGGAACTTTTAAAAAGCATGTGCAAATAAATTTAGAGTTTGTAGTGTCTCTTTTAGTTCTACTTGTGTTGTCCTCTCAGGATAAGAAAAAAGTTAACTTGCCATACACGTAAGAGCAGTCAGAATTTATCTTCACGTGTTACAGGGAACTTCTTTAGACTTTTTCCCAGAAGGGACTCCTGACTGGCATTCAGGACAGCCCGGTGGTGTCATTTGTCAGTTTGGAGTTTCTCTCCACCCCCAGATCTGTGTTTTGTCATTTGACAATCCCATGAAGGTCGTGATATTGAGTAATAACAGTAACACAGGTCAAGAAGGTATTCTAGTCTCCTGCTTCATGAAAGAACATTTCACCAAAAAAAAAAAAAAAAATTCAACTTCCAGATTAATCAATACTGTGCACATCTGACAACATTTTATATCTAGTCATTATCTCTATCCTTTTCATGGAGGAATTTATCAGTAATTTATCAGGATTCAAGTACGTCAAATTACCACTACTTACTGACTAAGGTACAGGACATTTGTAGAGATTTGCAAGCAGGAAGTTTATACAGCACATTTCATATATAATAGCATTAGTTACAGTCTATTGCATAATATACAAACAACTAGATCCTTCAAGTAAAGGGCTTATATATACTGTTAATATATTAATCGTTCCATCCTTAAACAAACTTCTCTTCCTCCAGCATTTAAACAAGTCGGTGTTTCACAAGCTGTGCAGGTTCAGCCACCTGAATACCTACAGTGCACAGGATGCACTGACATGAGAGCTGGAACCGCAGCAGTCACTCAGCAGGCCCGGGTAGGTTTTAGAAGGGATCACAGCGGAGTCATCGCATTGTTTGAACAGCAGCTAACCACAGTCCCTGCACTCGCACGGATCTACCTCTCTAGTGCCTGGGGACCACGTCCGTTTGATTCCGTTCAGGGCGAGACAACCGATAGTTAAAACCCGACAGATTTAAAACAGCAGAGATTTCAAGCGCAGCCTGCTCGGACCAGCGGGATTTCGCGGTCCCCTGGAGCAGCAGCAGCCAGAGACGCTGGTCCGGGGCTCGCCCCGGGACCGCTCCCGGCCGCGCTCCGCGGGATGGGCGCTGCTCCCGGCGGGAACGCGGCACAGGGACACCGGAGGGGACACGGTGGCTCGGGCAACCCCGGGCCACCGGCGGCACGGAGGTAGAAGCCGGGTCAGCGCAGCCCGGCCCTGCGGGCCCGCTCCCCCTGCCCTTCCCCAAGGGCACGGCCAAGGACCCCGCCGGGGCGGAGAGGGGGAAAGGCGAAGGAGCCTCGGGTCGCCCCTCAGGCCGTGTTGGGGAGTGTTGCCGCCTGCCTCCGGCGCCGCCCCGACCTCCCCGCGCTGTGCTCACCAGGAAGCGGCTGGAGCTGGTGCCCTGGTCGATGGCTCCCACCAGCGGCCCCAGCGCCGTGCGGTCTGTCGCGGCCATGAGCCCGCCCGGCCCCGCTCGGTGCCCGCTCTGCCGCCCGGGCCGGTCCCTCAGCGCAACGCCCGTAACGGCCGCGCCGGCGCCGCGCGGGCAGCTCGCGGCCGGCGGCGCGTGGCTGGCGGGTGAAGCCGGGGGCGGGGGCGGGGCGGGGGGCGCTGCCGCGCGCATTGTCGGCCCGCGGCCAATCAGCGCCCGGGGCGCGGCGGGGGCGGGGCGCGAGGGGCGGGGCCGGAGGCGCGCGAGGGGGTGTGTCACGTGACGCACGGCGCGCGTCACGCCCTCACCACCCTGCCCTGGGCCCGCCCCGGCGCCCCTCGGCGTGAAGGGGAGGCGGGAGGGAGGGGGCGGCTCCGGAGCGGGGACAGGGTGGCTCCCGGGGGATCCCGCCGAACCGGCTCCCGGGCACCCGCCTGGGGTCACTGGTGCCCTGAGGCGCCGTTCCCCTCGAAAGAGCGAAACCTCTTCCTCTCGTAATCGGAATAACCCCCTCGCTCTCTGAGGCGGAATCCCGCTCGGGACACGCCAAACCGGGACGTCCGCTGGGAATCTTTATGTTCAGAGCGAATGCTGTACTACTGCAAAACTGAGTGACCACGGCATTGGCCGAGATATGATATTTATATCTACGATACAGCCCCAAAGCGGCTTTTCATCTCTTGAAGCTTTGCCCCGCGTTGCGCAGAAATATTCGTTGGCTTAATAAAATGGAATCTCGGACTCCCTTCCTTACCTACCTGCTGGTAACTCGTGCTTCAGGAAAAACCTCTGGTGTTGCAAGACCCGTGATGGAATTGCAAAAGCCAACAACCTTGACTGGAGCTCACGAAAAGCTGCCAGTGACACAGGGTGCCAGTAAATCAGCCCCCACCAGACACCATCAAATCAGCCCCCACAGACACCATTAAACTGATTTGCCTGCGCTGTGACTGCCCATTACTGGTCTGTGTCCAAACTCAGGGTTTTTCGCCACTGTTACTCCTTGATAAGCAAAATCTGGGTGCTGCCGCTCGGGAATGCTTTGTGTGACATCTTACCCAGCTCTTCCGACGTTTCCTTGTTTTGTTTGTTAGTGCTTCAGCTGGCACTTAAAAGCCTTGGCAGGGATGTGAACAACACTAACCACTAATATGTAATAGCAGGGGATTTCATTGCAGCCCATAATTACAAAATCTAAAATGAGACAAGTACAGTTTAGTGGTAAAATTCACATTTTCAACACTGAGAGTAATGAAACACTGGAACCACTTACCCAGTATTATGAAGGATTCTCTATTCTCAAGTTTTATAGCCAAGACTGTCATTTTTCCTTAGAATTTAACCATAGTTCAGAGATGAATTTGCTCAAGAATGTGCTGCAAACCTTAGAGAAGGATCCCCAGCAGTTTATACCAGAAGATTATACTGATCCCACCTGGCTTTGTTAGATATCCCTCCTCAACTTCCCTCGGTGTGTGCTACATGAAACTTCTACTCTAAAGCCATTGGCAACAGATGCAGGTCACTAGGAAAGCTCATGCAAGACTACAGCATCTCCATGTAGATTAGCAATTTGAGGAGTGAATCCCATGGAATCTTAGTTAAATCTATATTAATTAGTATAACTCCTAGGAAAGTGTGGTTTTGTTATTTCTTTTGCCTCTTTTAAAAACTGCGGTATTGTGTTCTGAGTGTATTTTAACTCAAGATAAGATGTGACTGTTTTCAACAAAGGTTGAACTCTCTCAGGATCCAGAATGGGAGGAAGGAATGTGAGTGATTTATGCAAAACATGAAATACTACTGCACCTAGGTACAGTTTATAAGGATTACTGAGTTACAGAGATTTTCTAGGAGGTACAGATATACCATTTTCTTGGGTGTTCCTTAGCATTGCCTGTGTATGTTCATAGACAAGGAACAGAACAGTTGGCAGCAATAACCTATGATATTTCTTTAACCTGCCATAGACACGCAAGTTAATCAGACAGAAGGGGGAAATGATTTAATCTTAAACTAGAAAATACAGAGTCAGGGAGAATAGCTTATTCTTCCCAGGTCATTCAACAGTGTGCTCTCTCTTCTTTTACATTCCTGTTCAGTGTTTGAATAGAACATTTTTTTCCTGTGGTATTTATTGTACAATAATAATAATAATATTGTACAATAATAGTAACAAAAAAAATACCTGAGTGTTACTATTTGCAGAGTAGGGATAGTGGGCACTGTCCTAGGGAAACTGCCTGCAGGGGAAGGAAGGGTGGAGCTGTGGCTGTACCTTTACAGTAAGACAGTGTGAGGCCACTCTCAACTGAGACAGTTTTAAGGGAATTAGCTTCCTTTAAAGGAAGGAGCATGGATAATCTGTGTGAACTAATTTCTTCTGCTTCTGACTCAGATTTCACTGAGGTAACTCTACACAATACATATTAAGTTGTTAACTATTCTATTCTCCTGCTGAAGAACATATGAAATGGGAGGGGGGGAAAGGATATATTATTCATGACAGAAGGAGTGATTTTGGAAGTTAGATATACCTGCTATAATGATTTTCACCTGGCAGAAATAATGGAGACTCCTATTGATTTTGGCTAACTTAATTATAAGAAAGTTGAATTCAATTCCCCAAAATGTTACATTTATGAAGAGGTTGCTTGTTTTCAACTGCCCACGCGATGCAGATTCCTGCAAATGGTGCTCTTGTTGCACACAGAGCTTTTTGACCTCTTGTTCTCTAAACTGAACTCAGATGGAAGGTTTTTCCACATCTGAATACAGCCCCACTGGTTTGGTTTCTTTAAAATATTTCTAAGGTACTGAATACACTTGAAACACATTCATGAAGCACATAAATATTTGCAGTGCATTTTTAAGAGGCACCAGAATTTAGTTCCTAAAGAACTGGTTTCAATAGCACATAAACACAGTTGTTTGCTTTTCGTGTGGGTTTTTTAGTTTCACTTTGGTTTTCTTCTGTAATCTCACCAGAATGAAGGGAAGTTGGCAATTACATTCTGCTCTTTTTGGTTGATTCTTCTTTATTGACCTCAGGTTAAGGACAGAGTGTGACTGTGTCAGGCTACTCCAAGCATGTGATACAGTGTGAATTAAGGAGTGGATGCCAGAAGTCCATGTCTTTGCCTTTCCGCCTCGTAGTGACAGAGGGGACTCGGCCGTAAAATCCTGCTCTTCCTCACAGATGTCTGATCTTTGTGTTCCCTCAGGAAGAGTGGAAGGCAAATATTTGGAACCAGCCAGGAACAGGTGTAGTTGTAAAGTGTACGGTGTGTCAGGGTAACGAGTCACGCTGTCACATGCAGCCTTTTGCCTACTGGGAAGTTGGATGGTATGTGTGAGGGTGCGTGTCCCAGCACATGTGGGTAAACTCCATTTCTCTGGCTCAGCACCCACAGTTCGTGACCTTGGCTGCCCCTGCCCTCACATTTATACAGATCGTTTGCAGCACTGTATGGAGGGAACGTTTTTATACATTCAGAGGAGGGTGGGGCAACTAGAGTGAACAATTCCATGTTCTGTCTTCTGCGTTTGTGTTGGAAGGTGTCCACAGGCAGTACTGTGTTACCATTTGGCAAGAATGGCTTTATTGTGAAGCCATGACTGCAGTGATGCAATGAATGTCTCGCAGGATGTGTTTTACTTCTGACCTGATATTAGACAATAGTTTTCCCTTAATGACACTTTATATTTAGAATCACTCTCACACTGTTTGAACCCTGAGACAGTTGCTGTCTTTCTGGTGGACAAAAATAAAATTTAGATAAAATAAATTCACAGTTTGAAGACAACTAATACTAAGTCCTTTCAAAAGTAGTTATTAAACCAGAAAGTCTTTACGTGAGTCATAGAATCAGAGAATGGATTGAGTTGGAAGGGACATCAAAGATCATCTCGTTCCAGTCTCCCTTCCATGGGCGGGGACACCTTTCACTAGATCAGATTACTCAAAGCCCTATTATTCAAATCAACATGGGGAAATCGGGGAAAAAAAAAACAAACACAAAACCCAAGAATGTATAGATAAAATTAAATGTTCTTGGGAATTAAAATGGATAATTCAGAGAAGTATAAATATTCATTAGTGGTATAGTAGATATTCTGTGTTTCAAAATCCTTAACTCTGAGATACTTGCTCATCTACCCTCCATAAAAAATTGTGACAACTTACTGCAAATATTACTCCTGAAACTTTACTCTTGATTCAAGAAGCATTTGGACAATGCTCTCAGGAACATGATGTGATTCTTGGGATGTCCTGTGCAGTGCCAGGAGCTGGACTCAATGATCCTGATGGATCCCTTCCAACTCAGCATAATCTATGATTCTATGGCCAAAGGGACACATTAAAAATGAGTTAGTGTTCTACTGGTTTCATAACAGCTGTATTTTACTAGCTTTTTTTTTTTGGATTATTTTTATCAAATGAGTTAACCTAATTCATGCTCCATAAACTGATGATAGGACCAGTCCTCATAGCCTCATTCTGTTCTTTACTTCAGCCTTCAAGTTAGCAGAGGCAATGCAACTGCTGCTCATACAGGGCATCTTTTCATGTACATTTTTTTTTTTCACTGAATGGTGGCTATTTCAAAAAATAAGCTTAAATGAAATTGCAATGTGTGATAGTAGGATTAGAAAAAATGTGAATTGCTGTAAATCCTGATATTTGGCACTTTTGCCTCTAAATCCAAGCTCAAGACTGGAAATTTACTGGTATACACTCCAGGATGGTTTTCATATGTGGTGTAGATGTTAAAACCAAGATGCAGAAGTAGAACTGTATGAAAGCCATGACACTGTTGCTAAACTGGGTTAAAAAGATTCTGTTAGTCCTACACTAACCTGTGGTCTTGCATCATGCAGAAGAACTAAAACAAAGCAGGAGAAAATAAAGCTTCAGGTGACAGGCGCGATGTGTCCACGGAGAGTACAGAAGGATGGTGTATATTAAAACATACCATCAAATATACATACTATATGTAGAAATATCTTTAAGTATATTAAGGAAAATACACATTTAGTAAAGAAAATATTTCCCATCTTTTCAGTTTTCTGTTTCAGTTTGCTTATTGCATGCTGAATCACTGTGCAACAGCCTCAGAGAGGGCATTGAGAGTTTAGTACTGATTATTACATAGTGCTCTAGTTATTTACTCTATGTAATTAGGTGCCCCCAGGATCCATACTCTGTCTATGAACTTCAAAAGTTTTTGATGTACTATCTCTGCAGAACCTCTTGTGAAAGTGTAATGCCTCTGGCATTTTTTTTTTTTTTCAGATATGGAGAAAGGCTCAGAGCAGCTAAATTACAGGCCAGTGGTCACATAGCAAGTCCTTGGGAGAGCAGAGATAAAGTACAACTTTCTCTCAGGTCCAAAGGCACTGCTTTCGCTGGCTACTGCCTTCCTCAGGAATCAGTAACTGCATTCCATTTGCCCTCAGAGAGCACGGGACTGAATAACGTGATAATAATTGACAGAGCCAGGATTCCATGGGATAAGTGGATCTAGCCACCCATAGGTCCTAAAAGGTGATGTTTTTATCACTACCATCACGATCCTGGCCATGCAGAGTTTCTGCTTACTGTGCAATGGGTCTGGTTTTTAGTGGATCCTTTCTTGCGTAATCTGAGCTCATTAATATGGCAGAAAACATACCCAGACAAAATAAAAGCGGATTGTTCTCTGCCAAGAAGCTGAATTGACTCACTTGCTCTAATAAGTGCCAGAGCTGGTGCAAAAGCAGAGCTTTCCACAACGAGGAGCATGGGAAAGGTTAAGAATAAGTAGGAGATAATGTGGAGGAGACTAGAGACAGCATGAAATATTTAGCAGCTGCAACTTCTTAGATTGCCTCAGTTGCTCACAGACCTTCCGCCTCCACATCATCAAATCGAATGTCATTTCTCCATTGGGAAATTCTGGAGATGTTAATGGATATTATTATCATGAATACTGGACTGGACTGTCTCCTTTAGAGAATAACTTTGAGACATTGCTATGTGTAACTTTAAAACATTTTCAGTTTTAGATCACAAAACTAGTATATGTCTCATAAAACTGAGGGGAGAGCTTAGTACTTTATCTACTCTCAGATACTCCAAGAGTATCTGAGAGAGCTGTGTTTATTCAGCCCTGCAAAAAGAAAGCCTAAGGGACATCTTACTGCTACCTATAACTTTACCTACTGGGAAAGCATGGAGGAGTATCTCTTGAAGATGCGTGGTGACATGACAGGAAGGAAGAGACGTGTATTCTATTTAGATGTAAGGGATGGCTAGAAATAAGGAACTTCTTTTTCTTTAACTTTTTCCTTTCCCCTCACAGTCAGAGTTGTCAGACAGTGGAGAAGATGCCCAGAGAGACTGTAAAATCTCCATCCTTCAGGTAGTCAAAATGCAACTGGGCAAGGTCTGACCAACCTGCTCTAGCTGTGCCTGTTTGGACAGGACGTAGGGCCAGTTGGCCTCCTGGGGTTTCTTCAAGCCTACGTGATTCTGTGGGTCTGTGCCTTTTCTTGCAATAAGCACTCGGTCTGGAGTACCTGTAGCAATGCTCCAGCTCTACTTCTTTCAACTCCATGACAAGTCTGGAGGTTGACATCAGGCACATGCTTTCAGTTCCTCTGCATTTGTAATCTAGACAGAGTCAGAGGGAGCATGAAGATAACGTACTACTGATTGATATTTCTCAAGAAGTGTAAGCTGCAGCTAAAAAACTCTTGCCTTCCTTCGGAAGTACTGCGTGCCAGTTTCCACGTGGCGTGTCTCCAAGCAGAGTCTGAAACACTAAAAGTGCTTCAAGCAAAGAATGACCTCAAGACTGCTGTCACAACCTGCACGGTTTCCAAGTACTGTATCAGTGCTTCATAGTCTGTAGTGGTTTAATAAACAATCTGTAAGGAGTCATCCTACGGATTTTGAAGATGGAAACAGTCTTGAGGTCATTCTAAGACAGTCATTCATTGATGTCAGTCACCTTTGCCCTAAATACTCAAAGCAAAAATATCTCTGTAAGGCTGAGTGTCAGCCATAGGGAAGAAGGGTATCAGAGAGCATCTGAGAGTCTGTAATACAAAAAGGTAAAGCTCTATGGACAACCAAGGAATACACTGCTAGGAAAGCACATAATTTCAGCTAATCTGCTAGCTAATGTTGCTACATTCTTACCCAGAAACATGAAACATGTGGGAATGATATGCTGTCAGAAAAATGGGCTTGTTAGAATGGTCTTCTGTAAGTACCTCAATGTCACCTACATTGTAAGTGGAACTACTGATGACTGCAATGATTACTTCCACACCCAGGTTACTCACAAGTAATGCAAATCCCAACCTTTGATTTCAGTGCTAACGAATTTCCTGCCAGAACAGGAGCATGGGACATGCCTTTGCTTCAGTTTTTAACTTTGTGTCAGTTTTTAGCAGTTGAGGAATAGATAGAAATTGCTCCTAGATTCATAGTTAACAGATATATAATGTACAGAGAAGGTTCAAAATAAAGATAGGAAGACCTAGGAGAAAAGCTTGATATGGTAGTTGGATAACCCAGACTTAGGAGTTGCTGCCAGATTAACAATTTTCCCTGTTCTTATGGTTCTAGTATTTTTTTATGTATTTTTGAGTTTTTGAGTTTTCTAGATACTTCCCTAAATAAGAAGACAGGTGTTTAAAAGAAAACTCTGTAGTTCCAGTGAGGACTTGATATTTACAGTCCACTAATTCTGCAGAAGATCACTGAGTAGGTAAGAAAAGTCCAGCAAAGCCTGGTTTATAGGTAAAGACATTCCAGATGTCAGATGAGGAGGTCTCAGTTCTAGTGATGCTTCCAGGGACCAGGGTGTGAAAGGACTTAATCCAGAGTGACAGATCATTTCTGACACTGATGTGATGACACACACCAGCTGCAGCTATTCCTGAAGCTTTTGCTCTCTATTTTGGTGTGTTTTAGGTTCAAATGAGTAGAGACAGACACATATAATGCACAAGTTTTTTCTTGAGTCAGAAAACTCATTTTCTCTGTAAGCCGGCAATTATACCTCACCAGGGACATCAAAATGAACACCAGTCTTTCCACACTTCATAAAAGTGAAGGTAAAAATGCCTTGATTTGTTTGTATTGGGAATTGAATTGGATTTGAAATGAACCTGGAAGATATTACATGTATTTCTTTCTGTGATTGCCAAAGCAGAACTTGAAAGGTATGTTCAGCTCTGGAAAAAGAAACTCTCAGATATAATGAACTGAAATAAACTATAAGAAAAACATGGGGAGGAAGGTGACCAAACTATCAATGAAGCTATCAATGAAGCTGCCCAAGAGAAAAGGGCTCTCCAGTATTGAAGAATAACTGAGCTTGTGAGGTAAAAAACCCTATAGAATATCCTGAGGAGAGCCTGAGAGAGTTGAGACATGTCTAGTAGATATCACTAAGGCAAAAAGCCCTGTCACTCAAAGAGAAAGTGGATATGTGGACTAATCTTCAAAGACTGAATTTGACATTTTAACAATGTATTGTATGTTTTCTGAGCATCTGCTGAGGCCACATATCGTAAGCAATACTCAGGACTGCTAATCTAAAGACTGCACTTCCCTGGTGCACTGGTGGAGGATCACAACCTGCAAAATGAAGAAAATTGCTTGTCTGAAACACTGACCAGTTCAGCTACTCCTTCTCCAATCCTGGAAGGCAAGGATGAACTGCTGACCACACTGTCCTGACCCAGCACAGACACCAGACCTGTTGCAGTCCTGGAAACCCAGGACAACGCTGGTGTTAATACCTGCCTCTGTCAGAGCCAGCTGGACTGCAGCCAAGCCTGCTGGGCAGGATGCTGGAGCAGAAGAAACATAAAGGGAGCCTTTCCCTGGGGTGACCATGAGGTAACACTTCTGTAGGCAGCACTGCAGGCAAGCAGAGTGCTCAGATTTGCATACTGGGTTCTAAGGCACTTGTGCAGCAGCAGGTATTTGTGATATGTACATTACATGTACAATGTAAAGATGGTTCCACCTCTGCTTTCAGTTATGGCTGCATCAATAGGTTATTGGGCAGTTCTGCACATGGTGAATTATGTGAAGCTTATACACTGGCTGAATGGCCTCCCAACAGCAGGTTCCTGTTTTTATTTAATAGACCTCAAAACAGTTTCCCACTCAGGTTTCCTGAGATGAGTTCCTGATAACTGCATCACACTGCAGTTGTGTTATCACCTCATATTTCAAGACCTTTGACATTTCAGTCACCCAGCAGTGGTTCATTAGCAGAACGTACTTAGATATTCATACTGCATGTACTTGTTATCAATCTGTAATTGCAGTAATGCTCTTGGTCCATTATCAGAACAGCTTACTCAAGGCATTTGGTTCTCTCCAGGTCACAAGGCTCTTCTGCAGGAGCAGAAGCTCCTTAGGGGCAGAGCTGAGAGCTGGGGTGGAAACTGCTCCAGCTGCCTTATTTGTGAGTCATCCTTGTGAGGACATTAGAAGCTGCATTGATTCTTCTATGGAGTTTAATAAGATTCTAATGACTACAAAAGAGTGATTTGTCTGTATATATTCCTTATTGGGGATATTGGGCCAAAAGATAATAGGGATGCAGATAAAATCATAAGGCTGGACATTCAGGTGACGAACATCATTGTAGCAGTGGTAAAATTCATCTACTTATTGCAAAAGTAGAAAAACAACCTTTCTAATGACATATGTTTTCTGTTATTCTAAGATAAATTTATAGCTGGCTATTCATTCCGTATGAAATTATATTTTTGGTACAATAATACAAAGAAATTAAATTACTAGCTTTAGCCTCTTTTATACATTTGTTTCTACCATATTGAGACAGGGAGTCAGCCTGAGGCAACACACTGCTCAGTCTGATTTCATATGCTACGGGTGTAGTTTATTCTTTCTGTTCTATGCAGAAATAATTATCTGGCTAATGAAAAAGACACTGCTCACTGAGTGCACCACAGCTAAATGTTTCAAAAATACTTTAGGAAAATTCTTGCTCCCCCTGCAGTCAAAGGAAGATTTTGCAGTGAATTTAAGAAGAAAAAAAGATATGCCTTTCTCCTGTGGATGCTCTAAAATGTGCTTGGTGTGTGGTGTGGGTGTGGGTGTGGGTGTGGGTGTGGGTGTGGGTGTGGGTGTGGGTGTGGGTTTGCTTTGCTTTGTCACTGCTTAAGAAAGAAACAGGATTAAAATTTTATTATAAAAATGGTTTCTTTGCTTACAGCTTTGTTTGCTGTACTTTTGTAAACAAGATAAACAGTGAGTGAACAGAAAAAAACTATGTTCATGGTGTATTTTGTACAGTGTTCTCAGATGATTAGTGGTGGAGTACGTGAGGCTGCTAAAACAAAGGACAGAGAGCATTAGAAATCTTGGAGGCATTTGAAATGTAGAGAAATAGAGTTCTAATTAATTCACAGTGGTTAAATGCATGACATGAACTTTGAAAATAAATGGTATGAACACTGAATAATTAAATTTAATACAGAAGTACATAATATATATGATTGAGTATGTCTTCTTATATATATGTAATATAAATATATACAAAGTATTCATAATGTAACATAATAGAATAGAATATTTGCAGATATTAAAATAACATCACAATATACATCAAATAGCATAAACTACTAAGTGGTTTTCTAATAGATCAATGCCACTACTTTTCATAAAATAATTTAGTTTGTGAGAGAACTTTGAAAGTTACCTCATCATTCTCTTCTACGATTAGAAACACCAACTTTTTTTCCCCTAGACATTCAGTTACACTATTCCTTAAGTTCCCAGAGGACACAACATCCAAATAAAAGGATTTTTTTCTGTACAGTCTCCTGAAAAGACTGATTCTTATTTTCTTTTTGCCTCTTGTTCTTTAAAATTTTGTAATAATTGGAAGCCTGCCATAAAACACAGAGCTCTTCTGTGGCTGAAATTCTGTCTTCTTTATACACATCAGCAGAAGGATTAACTTCTTTATAATTCTGACAACTGAGGCAGTGTATGTAAAACAGGTGATCCCAGCTAACAAAGTGTATTTCTTGTGAGAGGGTAGGTTTAAGTATGACACACTATCTTTTGGCTTTGCAAAAAATCCTCATCAGGTAAACTTTAAACAACCAGCCTCCAGAAGAAATCTGATACTCACTGAAGAGGCTGTTGTGGAAGAAAGGTGAGACACCTTGAATGTGGTGTGACCTTCTACACGTAGAGTGACTGGTATGTGGATACTGAACTTATTACACAGTTGTTCTGCCTCTTTTATTGCTTTAAGTTCAGAGGCTGTCTTGATTATAACAAATTTCACCTATTGTGCAAAGTTCATTCTACACTTTTACGAGCAATGCTCAGTTCATTTACCTTTCAAGGTGAAGAATGAGGAACTGGGCTGTGTTCTGCCACATAAGCTCTTCAGAGATGGAATGTTAATTTTTAGCAAATCTTAGAAATTATGTCTTATCTCATTAATGCAAATCTTCAGAGGCCCAAACTCTCTCATCTTTGTGCCTCTAAACATGTGCCTGGAGTAGGTGAGTCCAATAATATTCCATGTTTGTGGGCCTAAGGACTGGAGTAATAATAATAATAAAAAAGTTAAAAGTATGATTTTTTTCCAGGATACAGGTAAAAGAACTTCTCAATTCCCAAATGGTCTTATAAGAATAAATTTGTTTAGAGGGCAGGACAAAGTTTTGTCCCTCCTGCGCTACAAAAACACTCACTGTGCCTCATGTCAGGTTGGTATTTATTGCATTAAAAAACATTCCACCATTTAAGAGTTACATCCTAATCATAAGCAATTCAACTCAGCACTTAAAATAGCAAAAGGGCTAACTTTGATTCTCCTTCCCTCCCATGCCCTCTGTAGCTGCCAGGATTGTGAGTCAGGGTGCTGGTAGTTTTCCTTTTTCCTGGGCTGCTCTGAGACCCGCACAGCTGAGGGGAAGTGCCTGTCCCTTGCTATGGGTGCTGGTCTCACCTGTTTAGCTCATCCCAGAAGTCACATTGCTGGGCAGTAAAGAAAGCAACAGAATGGCCAAAGTTGTCACTTCTCTGTCCTCTCCTCAGCCACAGCTGAAAGGCAGCAAGGCAATAACCAAACACCTCCTGCTCTTCATGAGAGCTTGATCTTCATACTGAGTGTGCAGTTGGGTCTGCAGAGATGTGGGGTGTGCAGAGAAGATGTGGGATGTAACTGGGGGTATATGGAGATATTGTGCCCTCCCAGTCTTCTCTTTATAGTGACTTAAGTGATTCAAAGACTTCAGTTAAAAAGAAAAGTCCAACTCTTCAGGGTAGTCACCAGAGACCAGGACTTCTGTTTACACATTTGACCTCAGCAGTCAAACTTTGGAGCTCCTCAAGGCTAGCAGAGAATGTTGTCAATAATGTGCCCACTTTTCTTTGCAGTTTGTGAGTGGCAAACAATCTGCTTTAAGGACAGCAAGTAGCCTTAATCCTGAATTTTGCCCAGGCATGATAGTATGGAGTTCAAGTACTGTGCTCGGGTGCTAGGCTGGATGCGAATTTCCGTGAACATTGATTGCATCACATATTACAGATGGGTGAGTCAGGTATGTTGTGAAATATTTCCCAGTTACGGCTAACAGTAAATCCATAGCAGAATGGTAGTTATGCTCTGGTGCTGAGTGCTTCTTCTTATGACACCTGCTATGTATAATTATTTTACAAATCTTTTTTGATTATTTAATTTTGCCCTGTGTGGCTTAGCATGAATGGCTCCTCAGTTTGATGATGATACAGATGTCTGTAAGGTCACTGTAATTTTTAAGTTACAATTTCTGTGTTGTACACAATGATGCTTGTGCAGCTTGGTGTGATGCAAGATAAAAAAAAAAAAAAAAGAAAAAGAAAAAAAAAGATATGGCACCGATACTAAATATCTCTAATTTCTGATGATTTATTTAGTTCTTCCCTAATAAATAGCTTTACCAAGTCAATAAAGATGCCAGCTTCCTAACACAAAAGACAAACAGTTTAAAGAAGGAAAAAAGGAAATAACCTATCTTACTTGACAGCACAGGCCTACAACTTTTCAGCATTTCTAGAGCACTGAGAAAGACACAAAAATTCCTTAATACTGACTTAGGAGTCATCCACATTGTCCTGAACTTTAGGTTTCCTGCCTCTTATTGGTTTTCAGAACTCTCTCCGCTCGTTTGGGATTCTCGATGCCAGCATTCATATATTTTACTATGAAAATGTAATTATTTGACCTGTAGGGACCACCTTGAGTGGTTAATTTGGTGGTTTGTTTCCAGTTTGCCTTAGTCATTACTGAAATAATTTGAATTTGCTTCCCTTTTGTGTAATCAAATCCATGTAATTGTCTTGTTTACCTGAAAGTGTTTGTAAACTCATGCTTGCTATTAAGTGATTTTACAAGCTGAGAAAATTGTCCTTTTAATACTTACAGTTCTCATTCAGGAACATAGTGGATGTTGGCACTGTTGGTAATATAGCCCCAATTATTAAATATCAAAAGTTGCTTTGAGAACAAATGTCAAATCTCTTCTCACCTTTAGTCTCTGTTTTCCTCCTTTGTGGTCATTCTGCTCCCTCTTTGTCCAGTTTTATATCCAGCTTTTGTCTATTGTGTCATTGTGCTTGCAGTCACACATACTTGTGTATTGTATTCACACATCACTGTTGTTTTATGTGGCAGTAGAAGCAAACATTTGCAAAGAAATATTTATTGAGTTTTTTACCAAATGCTGTATTTTTTACCTCCTTCCTATTTAGAAACACAGACCAGCTGAGGCAGGAAGGCACCTGTGAAGATCATCTGGTCTGAATATCTGCTCAGAGAGGAGTCTGTGACAGCAGGTTGCTCAGGACTGTGTCCAGTTGGTTTTGAGTATCTTCAGGGGTAGAGCAGAGGGGAAGGATCAGCTCTCTCAAAGCATGGACAGTGCTCTGCCTAAGGCAGCACAAGATGATATTGGCCTTCTTTTCACAATGACACATTGGTGGCTTGTAATTTAAATTTTTTAAATTTAAAGTGCTTTACGTTAGTTCTAAATCTTTTATTGTTTCTGTCCCATCTTCCTGAATATAGATATGTCTATTCAGTAAATCCCCCAAGCACCACATCAAACATACAGTTTCATTAATTCACTGAGTTCCACCCTCGTTTTTTACAGAAACCACACTGGATCTATTTTCCTAAAATTGTTTTCCTCTTATTTACATAACTAAATAACTTTTTCCTAAGAGTCTTCCTTGTAAAATCTCAATTGCAGCCTCCATCTGAAAAAGCTTCCTGGGTTCTCTATGCCTGTGTAATTGCTCAATTTACTGTTTTTCTGCCCCTTCCCAGTAACCACTTCTTTAAAAAAAATAAACTCAGAGACCCTTTGCTTTCAAGCTGTTTTTCAGAAACTTGCCCATGACACCATTCCTTCTCACTTCCTTTACTGGGTCTCAGGGCCCTGGATAATGCTCAGCAGCAGTGAACTGTGCTGATAACCATTCCTTGTTAGCAGATTGAACTGAGAGTTTGTCCATGCTTGTTGCTCACAACAAGCTTGTTGCTTACAAGACTCTCCCATTTGCTGCTTTTCCTGTTTTTCTTCACGCATGTCATGGTTGCCCAGGAATACCTATCTCAAACAAAACCATGGGCAGTGGTTTGCTGGCATCTAATTTGATTGGACCAAAATGCGGGAGTCTTTTCTTTAATTATTTTGTTAAAAGGACTCAGCAGATCAGCTGCTTATTCTGTTGCTGCTTTCAGACACACTTTTCAAATCAATGTTACTGACAGAGAATTTGGGATAGCTGAAAAAGGTGGTTGCTGGAAAGATGAAAAAATAAGAAAGTGAGGGATGTAGGAATCAGAGTCAAATGAAGGGCCAGTCCTGGAATTAAAAAGAAGCATGGAATTCATCCATTTATCCTGGGATGGCTCTATCTAGAAATTATAGACGTGCCAACACACCTAAGGTGTGTTGTAAGACCTCTGTAATACCTCCTGGATTTCTGCAACTTCCTTGTGGTATTCTGATACACTAACAAAAAATATGCCTTCTTCGTAGCACAACTGCCTTCAATTCTATTATGTTACACTGAGGTATAGTAAAAAAAACTAAAAAAGAAAATCCTCATGTATTACTCAATCCTGTTTTACAGATAAAAGCTCTTTGCCTGATCTTAAAGCCTCACCAGTTGTCGCTAAACCAAGAAGTACATTATCAGTGGCATGCATGATTTATTTTTAACAAAGACCCAATGCAAACACTGGAATTAGAGCATGTATCATATGGCAGGATTTTATATATGTAGGCAGTGTTCCAGACAACCTGTATTACCCTTGAAAATAGCATTTGAACCTTTTGTATTATAATTAACCAGTTCTTCTTTTAGAAAAGCCTGGCTTATCCCAGAGGGTCTGTGTAGCCACAGTGGGAATCTGGCAGAAAGCCTGGAAGAAAACTGCCAGTATTGTACTGTACTTGCCCTGCAGAGATGAATAGTCTTCCTTGTCCTCAAGGTGCAGGCAGGTGAAAGAACAGGCTCCTCCTCCTATCAGCAGGGATTTGCTGAGGTTTAGAGTTTATTAAATCTGAAGACGTGATGAGAAGGGAATTCCAAGCTCACTCAGAGGCAAAAAAAGCAGAAAAAAGTTTCTTGTGGGAAGAAAACCAAGCTCTGGCAACATTGGTAAAACAGCAACATCTCTGCTGCCCTCTTCCTAGGATGGTGTGGGCTGCTGGAGTCTCTGCTCTAGACACTGAATCTGTAAAAAGGCTTTTCAATAAAAGGTGAAAGCAGCAAAAATATTTCCTCTCCAACCTACTGGTTAGTCTTATCACTAAGATAATATATTTATATATATATATATATAATCATCAAATGATGTGCCTTTCTATCTGTTTGATAGGATGTAATTAGCTGCTACTTAATTAAGCATATGCAAGTAATCATTTCAGACTTGTGGAGTAAAAAATGCAGCATAACAGCCCTGTGGAACCCCTGTAGTGGGAAGTGACCTGCTATAGTTGAGGGCTCAAACACTTTTTTTATTCTGCAGGAGATGCCTTGAAATTCAAGGATTTGTGATAGCTGTTTTATTTATTTACCACTTGAAATACTAATTTTGATTGCTCCTGTCTGCTACACACACTCAAGTTTATAAACAAAAAATGTATCACATTGCTGTGAAATTATTTATATGAATTTCAAGCATTTAAAGAAATTTTCAATGTATGAAAAGCATTAAATAAAACTAAAACTGAGAGAAACCACCAAACCTTCAGTGTATATACACATATTTTGAAATTTAAATACTTACAGAGGAATGATGCATCTTGAGCAAAAATCACCCCAGAAAAAAACATCATTGCTAAATTTCCTCTTTGGAAATCGCCTTTCAAAGGACTACTGATGCCCACCACAATACAAATTCTAAGAAAGGAGCAGAACTGATGTCTGCATTCTGAGAAGCTTAAAAAGATGCCTAAAAAGATCTGGAAGGTGCAAAGATAAGGAGAGTTATAGCTGCTGATAGACCCATTTACTGAGCTGGGTGGTGAGCTGGGGTAGAATACACCTTGTTGCTTGACAAGTGACTGTGGTTTGCGCTCTACCCAGTGTGTTGCAGAGTCAGGCTCCTCTCTGCTGCTGACTGAAATGCATCATACCCTGGGGTATTTCAGTCAGCAGAAGAGAGCAAGCTGTACACAGCATCCATGGTGTACATCAGGATGCCAGTAAATACATACATCTATGTGTTTGCACACTGTAGACCACCTTTTATCCTCACTGTTATTTGAGGGGTGCTAAAAAGTAGGTGGTATTTAGATATTCTTGTTTGTTGGCTTAAAAACCATCCATTCCTAAGTTATCATGGTAAGAGTTAAAAGACCAAAAAAAAAAAAAAAAAGAAAAAAGAGGAAAAAAAGAGAAAAGTTTTTGGCTTTTGGCCAGGCTTTGAAAAGAGGGCAGCCTGCCCAGCACTGCCTTCTGATGCTTTGCAGGTCACTTGTGATTCCTGCGCTGACAGCGCTTGCAGGCTTGTGTGCCCATGTGTGGTTGTGCAGGGAAACCTCAGTATAGTCTCTGCCATCAGTGGGATCACTTGGACAATAAAGCACTTTGTTCAGGATACATCAGTGCAGTATTATTTATGACCATTAAAAAGAAAAGGATATGGGCAGAACAATTTGACCACGAAAGGTAAATTAAGGATTATGAATGAAGAGAGGCTGAGACTGAAGGGAAAGATTTCTGAACTGTGACAAGATCAATCTCCTAGTTCATGTAAATCAATGAGAGAAGAAAAGAACATGGAGTGAAAAGTCTTCATTAACTGGCTACTCATTACTAAAAAGACTGGTTCTGGGAAAATAATGAAGAGTAGCATATGCTACGTCCAATACTGCCATATTTTCCCATATAAAACTCCCCTTGACCTTAGAGATTTTTATTGGAGAGTGCAATGGTCTTGCTTATAATTTTCTTAAAGGCCTTGCTTTTGTTTTCTTGATTTTCGTATAGATCAAATCTGTAGAGATGTCTGCATATAACTAAATATTATGTCATCCACAAAAGAGAAACAAAATTGAACACAGGAATAAATTGTATGTTATATTGACTAGAAGGAGCATATAAGGCAGAAAATGTACCCTATTTTACCTAAGTACAAAGAGACATATTATAATGTAACAAGAAATCAAGAAATTCATGGCCCTTGCCTTTGTAGTTAACTAAAAGATTTAATGGTGATTTTGTGTGATGAAATGACTACTTTATTTTGAAGTATCAAACTGCAGAACCTGATGGATTTAACTACATGGAAGGTGCTGTGCTCCCTGAGTTCCTGGAATTAAAGCTGTGGGTGCCAAGGACAGTCAGACTTCCCATTGCTGCATGGGTCATCACTGGTCATGGAAAGCTGGAGACAGTAAATACAGGTGGGCACCAAAACTCCCTCACCTTTTCCAGGATGGCAAGGCTCTCAGTGCATCCATGACCTTTTTTTACCTCCTTGGAAGTGCATGGCCGAGAGAACGATGTGATAGCCACCTTTTTTTCCACATAACAGGTGGAAACAATTGGAGCAATTCGCACAGAAGACTCCTTTCAGCCTGAGATATCTTGAAACCAGACTTTCCTGGCAATCATTTGGAAGATGGGAATCCTCATATTTTACCTAGAAATTTTTGCTGATCTATTTTATACTACCAACAATGAAGGAAGAGGAAAGAAAACTGTGTATGATGGAGGTTCTTCCCTGCTTAAATACTGCTGATTTACTTAAATAATTAATTATACCAGCATAATAAATGCATTGAAAACTGACTTTTCTTCTAACTGACTTCTAATCAAGTATGGCATACTGGGAAGCTTGAAATATATCCGATTTTACAGCTGTAATGAACATAAATCATTCATGATTGTTCTTTATGATGAAGTACTAGATAATGCTTATCTCCTTCCCATAAAATCTTTCTTTCCAAAGATCAAAAGGTTTAAAAATATCTCCTTTGTCCTTTGCACAAAGTAATTATAAACCAGGTGATAATCTTAAAGTGATACAGTTAATATTTTGAATTTTAAAATTTCTGGTTAAAGGTATAGACATACCAAATGAGAATAGAGCTGAAATTTTTTGATAACAAGAGAGGGCTTACTGTGTAAATACCTGTTTGATTGTATGTGCAGGAAAATAGATTTATTTTCTGCACTATTACCACTATTAATTTTAACAAAAATCTATGGAATATTGGTCCTTTCAAAAGCTCCTAATTTATAATTTCTAGAATACAAACATTTTGACTGCAAGTGATGAGTCATTGCACTGTTTGACCAAATAGGCCAGGTTAGGCAGATTTATTTATTCTGAACTTCTGTGCTGGAGTCTGTAGCTGTACAGGAGGAACTTCAGCCTTCTCTTCTGTTTCTGGCAGTGCAGCCTTATCAGTTACAATGCTCTGAGTCACACGAGCTCAGTGATGTTGATGGGCAAGGGTCACTCTGGGCATGATGGACTGTCAGGTACTATCCTAGAGGTGAGCCCCTTGACAGCATTTTTCTGTTCTGCTTGCATCAGCAAATAGTGCATCACCTTTGGAGTAGATGTTGGCAGAGAAAGAGCAGCTGCTGAAACCCTACCTCCCTGGGATGCATGCTCTGGGGGACAGGGGTGATCTTGGATCAGCTCCACTGTGGCTCCATGAAACTCCATGAGGAAACTTGGCCATGGCAATTTTCAGGTGTGGTCCTGCTGTGTGTCCTCTCATTGAGTTTCATCCAAAAATAGTCTGTTTCCCATGCTTCAAGAGGCAAACCGAAGTGTACTGAGGGCAAACAACTGGCACATTTTTTTTGAAAATAAACTCTTGAACTGAAATAAGAAGCTAAGGTAGATGTATGTGGGATCAAAATTAAAGCAGTCTCCTTGAGGAAATTCCCTGTGAACAGAAGAATGTGGTAGAGAAGGAAACAGTTTACTTGAAACGTATTTCTTTTCCATTTTGGTAATAGGGATGCACAGTCTTGGTGCACTCGGCTCACTGTGGTGAAGTACACCGACAAAAATTATTTGGCATGGCCTTAGACAATTTGATCTGCATTTACAGATGAAGAGACTGACTGAAAGACTCTCTGAGGTGCTGAGGCTTTTCCTCTCCTCTTACATCTATTCCACTGGGAGCAGGAGGCACAGCACACGCAGAGATCTCTGTGAAAGGGGTCAGATGCCGCTGTGCTGTATCATCTCCCAGCTCGTTCAGCTCTGGATCAGGCCCTCTGAGTGCTACATGCAGAGAAGTTTATAAACCACATGGTGGAAATTCGTATAGAGCAGTGCTTCTTAGCTGAGGAGAGGTCTTCCAAGGTCAGGAGTGAATGTAGAAAAGGTCACTAAAATAAATTAATGCCCCCAAAGCCCAGACTGTCAGGATGTTAATGCACAATTTATATGACAAAAAAATTATCAGTTTATGTCTCCCTTCCGTAGGTACATAAAACAGAAATAGAGACGGTATTCTCTAGAGAACTGTAAACATTCCATGTTCATGACTGGGGGAAAAAAAAAAAGACCACTTACATTTTCCAAATCATAGTTGCCTGAAGGTAAGTCTTAAATCCATACTTAAGTATCTCTATGAAAGTAGATTGATTTTCCAGTGATTCTGGTTAGTTGTAGTTTTCTGGCTGTGGAAGCACTTTTTACTTTAAAATATCTGTCTGTTTCTATCTTTCTGTTTTTACATGGATTTAGATGATTAAAAAAATATTTTTGAAAACTCTCTAAGGACCTTTACAGAAATGCTTTTTTATACTACCAAATTTATTTTCCAACAGTCTAACTGAGAAATATGGATCTCCTGTAACTATAGAGCTCTCTGGTTCTACAGAAGAGATAAAACTTCTTAGCGATTTATTTCTTGCTCCCTTCAATACTATTTCATCCAGATAAGGGAACATCAAAACAAAAGTGTTGGACCAGTATAAATCTGGCAAGCCCGAGATTGGTCCACAGTAAGAATGAAGGATTAAAGGAAAAAGCAAACTAATATTAATATTATTAATAATGATAACGTTAAGCAAAAAAGAAGTGGTCTGGTAGTAGGTTTTTTTCCACAGAGATCTTTTTTTTCAGCAAAGGTATCTATTGAGACTTGTGTTAAACTGCCAATTTTGTCCAGTTTTTATGCATTTTAGCTGTGTAGATTCCTAGCATGGCATATAGTTGGTACAATATTACTTTTTAAACTGTTCTATGAATTAACTAGGGATGTGTAGGTAGGGCCAGATTGGCACATGTACTTTTTCCATGTCCATATCTTAGAAGACTCTGGAAGAAAACTTTGATACTAGTCTCAATCATATGTTGCATCAGAGTGATTATTGAGGAAAATGGTGTTCTAAGAAGCATGGTTTCTGACTGGTGGAATTGGAGGCTTCTGAGAAAAAAAAACACAAAATGGTCCTCTATGAGGAAGTTAAAATTTACTGAGAATTAAAATGTATTTCTCTTATTCTTACAACGTAGGCATGCCTAATGATGCCTTCTTAAGCAAATTTTGTATGTTTTGTTGGGATCAATTACAACAGTCCATTTCCATGTTTCAAACAGTTGTCCTCTGCCCTTTAAGGAATACTCCAACACCAACCTCAAAGCCATATTCACTGTCTGTACACCTCAAGCTTGGAGGATGAATTCGTGCTTGCCTAAGTTATTTTCATCCACTACCCCTACTAAGACAAGCTGCCTGCCTGGGTATGGCAAGCACTGAGTGCTAAAAAGAGAAGGTCTAACTTAGGTCCAACTTCTCTCCTGACAGGTGTTACCCACACCAAGCAAAACCTTGATGAAGCAGCTGTGCTGTGCTGTTTGATGGAAGATTATATGTACCAGGGTCTGCAGACAGCAAAGTAGGCCTGCTGTGGAATACACTTCTGCTTCGGCACCTCACTCTTCCAACCTATTTGGCATGACAATCTTTACGTGTCAAGATGTCTCTCTGCATCAGCTAAAAGGAGATCGATGGATAGTGGCTGAAATGGGGTGCGTGGTAAGTTGCCAGCAGATGAGTAGGTTCTCTAAGATTGTTCTGGCTGTTCAGCTCCCCAGGGTTTTTTTCATATAACAGTCCATCTGCCTGGACTGAGTGTGGTGCAATCAGCTATTTTAACAGTACACAGTTTCACAATGAAGTTTCATTTAGACATAAAAGGGGAAGCAAGTTCAGTGTGTTGCAGTTCAGTCGGTTATAAAACCCCCTGATCCCCTAAGGGACTTTCTTTCTATACTTCTTTGCTTTAGACCATTAGAAGTAAAACAGATGTTATCTTAGAAGTGTATTTAAAAAGGAAATAAAAACAGAACATTCCATTTTGGGGTAGGACAGACATACAGGAAGCTTCAACCTAGTTAGAAGACATCAAATTTGCTGTACCTGGTCAGCTGCTGTATCTTTGGAGGTAAGAACTAAAATATACTATGCATTATATAAATGTATGATCATGTTACCCTTGTTTACCAAAGTGGCTCAGTTCTGTCTGTGTGGAACCACAGCTGGTAGAGGGTAAAATGAAGATGTGCTTTTTCTGTTTTGAATTCATGTGTGTTTGCAGAGTCTCAGCCACTGTCCACATGCAGTTTCTGCTACCTTAAGAAGTGATGAGAACATTCCCATGGTACCATTTTCACAAACATGGCCAACTGTGATTGCGATGTGACTTCAAAATGAAAAAAACTTTACACTGTTCCTCCGATATTTTTAAAGACTTTCACAAAATCAGACTAAAAATGTTTTTCCGAATATTTTTAAAGGGAGTCTTATGAGGTGTGTTGCTTTTATCATAATTATGGTATTGTTATTGAACTTTCTGCACGTGTTACTGTACTACGTGAGTACAGACCTCAAAGAGGAGTACTCTCTTTGTAGATTAGAAGTGAAAATAGGCACTGAGAGATGAATATGGGCATCGTATTTTAAAAAGAAATTATAGAAGAAAAAGCTGAGGCTTCTCTGAAAACACGATGATGTTAAAAAGGACAAACAACAAAACTTTATCATTGTGTTTTCCTGATTCACAGCAAGTTTCCTGGTTTGCTGCAAATTCACAGTTTGACACGGGTGTTCCTGCACATCATGCACCCACTCCCTTATTTTTTATGCTTTACAGCAGATGTGACTTATGTTTCAATGCCTGTTTGTGGACCATTTCATTCACTCATGGGAAACATCTTCAGCCTTTTCTCTCTTTCTTTCTTTACCATTTATTCATTTCAATTATAGAAAGTGTAGTCTCTTCCATAGGAGTGCATATGAATTTATTGTCCCTTTACTTCAAATGCTTAGATACAAAATGTTGTAGTTCATGTAGTTCAGTCACAATAACAACTAATAACTCATTAAGATAAACACAGGCATCCAGAAACATGAAATGATTTCTACCCCAGGAAGAAAACCAAAAAAGCACAATGTAGAAATATCACATAGTCAACTTCACCTTATAATTATGGGGTCTTATTCTTTCCAGCCTCACGTTTTGTGCTGTTGCTTATAGCTGTGGATAGGAGATGTAAAATGCTATCCAACTAGATCGATGTGATCCCAAACCTACTTTTTGTGGGTATATATGACTAAGAAAAATATAAAAAATTATGAACAAGGCTTGCAATTGTGAATTTTCAAGGAACTTGAACTGATGAAACAGACTTGATTGGGAAATTATTCAAGAACTCAAGAAGCTGTATTTACCAGCATACAGTTCTCATTGTATTTTTATGGAAGCATGTCCCCCCCAAACTCCTCTTAAAGATACAATAGCACTCAAATATACACTGAGAATGTATTTTTTTCTAAGTGAAAGAAATCAGCTGCTCCAGAAGCTCATTGTCATCCATTTAGCATGATTAAAAGTGGGTAGACTCTTGTATAACAAAAACTTTCAACAGTACAGTAGACATATAAAGTATAATGTGTTCTTGGGGAAGATGTCTTTCCTCACCTGCTTCCTTCAGCCTGTCCTTCAAGGAAATTCCCTTACACTCTTGAAATATAGGATTATTATTATCCTCTCAAACCTACTCATTCCCCTTGAAACATGGGAGAAGTACTCCTATCTTTCCTGCATCTCTTGAACTGTTGACATGTAAATAAGGAAGACGAGCAGTACTTTTATTTTCTTCTGTGGGAAGACCAAAAGATCAGAGTGAAGAGAGCTGTGGGCAGGGACAAGAAGAATTTGGCTCATGACCACTGCTGAAAGAGCCTCACAGGGCAGCCCCTCCGGTCCCAGATCTTCCAGAGCAGCAGCAGCAGGGAGAGGAAGTGACACACACAGCAGGCAGCATTAGAATGCTGGTGCAAAACCACCTCTTAGCTATTCCTCTTCTCTTCTGCCATGGGAAAAGTGGGCCAACTCCTGCCTCAAAGAGCAGCCACTGCTGTTGTAGAATCATAGCAGAATAGCATAGATTCATAGAGCAGCCCATGTTGTAAAGGACGAGATTATACAGAAGGTTGTCCAATCCCATCTTGAAAACCTCTGGTGAAGGAAACTCCACCGTGTCCCCAGGAAGGTTGTTCCAGTCATTGTTCTCACTTGTAAAAAATTTAATTTTTAAATTGAGATGAAATCTCTTTCTTTTTATTCCAGGAATCATTCAAAAAACATCTGAATGTGGCACCTAAGGACATGACTTAGTGGGGAACATGGTGGTGCTAGGCTAATGGTTGGGCTCAAAGACCTCTTAGAGGTCTTTTCCAATCTAAATGATTCTCTGACTCTGTTCCAATGTAACTTGTACTTTGCCACTTGTCCTGTCCATGTGGCTGCTTTTGAAAGGAGAGCCTCTATCTTTGCAGCTGCACATACTGGTATACTATGATGAGCTGTCCCCTACCTCCACTCTTATTTTCACCAGGAAAAAGAGTCCTAACTCCTTCAATCTCTTCTCACAAGGTAGGTTTTCTGGCCCTTTGATTATCTTCATGGCCCTCCACTGGGTGCTCCCCAGTTTGTCCACATTCTTGAATTTTAGAACCAGAACTGGACACTCCAGATGCAGCCTAACACATGCTGAGAGGGATGATCATATCTTCATCTCAGCCAGCAGTGCCCCTATGGGTGCAGCCCAGGATCCAATTTGCCAGCGTTTCACGGCTGGCTCACATTCAGCTTGTTGTCCACTGGGACCCGCAGGTTCCTCTCAGCAAGGCTGTTCCCCAGGCACACAGATCCTGGCTTGGACTGAACTCTTTGGTTATGTCATCACAGCGGAGGAACTTGCACTTTATTAAACTTGATACTCTTATTACTGGCCCTCTCTTCCAGCCTGTCCAGGTCTCTCTGTAAGATGGCTCTTCCTTCTGACACGTCCACCTTATCACACTGTTTAGTGTCATCAGCATTACCTGTACCCAAGCCAAATGAGGTTCACATTCCAAACATCTGTTGGTTTTGGACATTAGGAGAGGCTCTGCTTATCCACATCCACAGCTCATTATACTCCCTCCTTCACTAGCCTGATTTCCTCACACTGGCTGCACTGAGGCTGCCTGGGACCTGTTTCACACCAGCCCCAGTGGAAGGTGAGATGTGGGTCCTACAACACATGCATGCTTACTCTCCAGAATATTCTGCTTGCTGGGATTCTTGCATCCATATCTGACATTCTGAGGTGGACCCCAAACCTCACTGAAAGGATCCGTCTGTATCTCCACAGCCTGGAAAATTATGTCTTAAAACAGGGAAAAAATATTACAGATGGATCCACAGGATCTGAGTTCCCTCAAGACAGGGAAGACTGTCATCTGGGATCCCATGTAATAAATCATTTAGAACTCAGGGTATACCCTGTGATAAGACTTGAGCTCCAATCACCAGCAGCACAACTTTAATGCCATTCAGAGCCTTGCACAGAGATCTGAAAGCCAGACATATTTCAAAAGAGCTTGTCTGTTCTATGAGTTCCCGTCCCCTCCTTTTACAGTGCAAAAGAATGTCCCTTTCCCCACTGAAGTGTGATCCCAGCTGGCACCATATTCTTTCCATTTGCCATAGCAACTTTTCATCCTACTCAGGTTTTTGTATAGGACGCAATTTATGTTATCAGTTTATTTGCACTTCTCAGGTTGTCCTTAAGCATTTTGCTTATCCTGAGCCAAAAACTCCCATTCTGTTTTCCTGCTCTCAGATTGTAATCTGGGGTCTTTATGCAAACATTATAACCATTTACAAGAATTATGACCTGGCAAATTTGCTTCCACACACTGGCAATACCACTGTATTCTCCACGTGACATTAAACATTCATCCTGCCTTTAGGCTTTCTTCTGCTGGAGAACTGAACAAAAACCCCAGGCAAAACATATGAATTTTTAAGATCATCCGACAGTAATAAAGACCATGTCAGATAGAAAAAGTGTAAACCAGTCAGTCTTCTCTCTCTGTTTCCTCTAGGCTTACACAGAACGTAGTCAGCTCCCATCTCCAGGACAGTAGCCACACAAGGAAAAATCTCTCTGTTCACCTCACATGCAGAATCCATTAGATCAGAATTGTAACAAAAAGTTATGCAGTCATTTTCAGACAGAGGGAAGTGAAATCTGAATTTGAGGAGTGTGAAACCCAAATATTGAAAGACTTTAGTTATCATTTCTGTGCCCTTGGAATCCTGGTGTATGTGTATGTTTGTGGCACGGAAGGGGGATTAAGAGAAGAGGAAGGAGAAATCAGAATTAATGAAATCTGCAATCCTAATCAGATTTAAAACACAAAAATTAAAGGTGACCCAATTGCATGACTGCTGGAGTGATGACATAATAACTTGACAGAGGTATATATTTATATTAAATACTAGGATAAGAGAGACCAGATTTATATGCACCTCCCTCCCTATTGCATTCAGGTTCACAACACTGGCTATGAAAATTTCAATCAGATTTCCTTGTAGAGCTGGGAATAACCAAATTACTATGACAGCCCTTGCCAACTTCAGAGGGTAAGCCTGTAACTCATTCAGCAGGACACACGACTCCTGAGCACAATAGTAGCCTAATATTTTTGAATTTACCAGTTCTTTTGTTTCCACTCCTGTCTCAGACAGTCTGCTCCAAAACTCTCAAAATAAGTATAGCAGAATGAAGTGCAAAGAAATGAAACCAAAGGTTTCATTTCCCTCATTCATCACTTTATGGCAGAAACGACTCACATCTGGGGAGTAGGAAAGACTGAAGTGTCATGTGCTACCTGAACACAACTGCCTTTGCCTTTGTTGGTTGAGCAGTGGACAGGCCATATGTTACATTGCCACTCATTTCTCGGAATCCACATTAAAAATAGCATACCAATAAACGTATAACAATTCCAGATTCAGGCCAGCCAAAGTTAGTGGTGACTTTGCAATAAAGCCATCTGGGCCATGGATGGCTGGGGGAAGGGAACAGCCTTTGCACTGCAAAAGAGAGAAACAGAAGCAGAAGAGAGAGGAGGATGAGTTGATAACCTGTGTAGCTCTAGTATTTGGCTAAGAGTTCTGAGGGGGTACCTTAATCAGAGCTAAAACCTAAAGCAAACCTAAAACTGCAAGGAGTGCCAAGCCCCAAACGTGATTTTTTCCCCTCTTGTGTAAATGAATCACTTTTCACTAATTGCTACTGCCTGTGGGAAATCTCACACAACTGGCAGCATCAGAGAGGATCCAGTGTCACTCGAAGCAAGTGTTTGGACACATCTAATTCCCATTAATATTTCTGACTGAAGGAAGGTTATTTCACCTCCAACCTTCTCATCCTTCTTAGAGTGGAAGTGATTCCTTGTCTTTTCTCACACTGTCTCCTACCTAACATCTGTGCAAAGTCTATATCCATGCTTAGATAGGATTTTCACAACAATTATTATTAGTGCAGCATTCTGCACTAGCAACTGAGACACATAAAGTACTTTATTAAGTATTATTCATTCTTGGAAAAGATAAACTGAGCAATTGACAGCAGCAGAGCATAGTACAGCGTGTGCCAGAGAGATACCACCTCTTCGTTCACAGTCTGTGGCAAGGTGTTCCCATTCTGGGACTCCAGCACAGCAGGAGTTTTGAAAGAGACAGGCAAATTGTCAAATAACTGGGACATATTTTCGTATCTGCAGAGACAGTATCCATTAAGGATTATAATTGGGTTAAATAATAAATGAAGAAAAGTATTTGGAAATAAAACAAAGGCAAGCTATTTGTTTCTCAATCACGCAAGATATTTCATATTATAGAAAGAAAAAATAATTTTAATTTTAATTTATTTACAATTTGTATCTACTTTTTCTTTGCTGGATTAAAGAATTTGTTTAGGACATCTTTCCCATTGATTGTATCCTTGACATCTGTTGAAAAAAAAAAAGACACAGAGGTGGACTTAAGAACAGTTTTGGTGGTAGTGGAGCTGCTAAAGCTTGGGCAGAACATTTACTGATGTGCAAATGCATGTGTGTCCCTGCTAGCAAGTCTTGTCTGAGCAGCTTTTGAAACTGAGCTACCTGCTCAGAGAGTAGAGCAAGTTAGTGACTGTAGAACCCGACTGTGCCTTTGCAGAAATGCAATGGAGACTGATTTCAGAGCTAGTGGCACAACTAATCCCACAGTGAAAGAGCTGGAGTACTTGTGAAATGTGCATTTTCCTATGCATTGCACTGAAGTGTGTCTCTTCAAAAGTACACTGCAGATTTCTACATCTAGGGTGATCAGTTTAAGATTCCTTTATAGCAACTGGAGGGTGATAAGCAAATCCAGGGCACAATTCACCTCATTTTGATTTAAGTGTCTAAACCAGGCCAGATGTATCCAGTTTTGCTTTTGCCGCTGACATTTTCATGTCTAAAAGTGAGAGACAATTAATTCCATCCTGATTGCAATGCAGAAGTGCAAAGTGCAAAATTAATGGTCTGAGATTCTTTAGTGAAAAGGGAACCACACCTACAGTTGTTGATTAGTCTGGAACAGAAGGGGTGATACTCTCAGTATGAATCTCAAATCAATATAGTTCAGGGGCAGCTGACAAACCACACACAAAAAAGTTGCTTCAAAGCATATGAGAATAAGGAGGAAGCACCTTGGCTTCTTAATGAAGTTCAGGGCAAACCCAGACATATTTAAGTGTAAATTATTACAGGAGCTATTCCACAGCAAAGCACTTCTTGTCCCTCTCTCCACAAGTCACTTGACATTGGATGCATTGGACATGGCATATGTTATGTTACACAAAATATGCTTTGATGTGACTGAGTTAACAGCACAACAGGGAGATGGGATGATCACTCATTGACTCAGGTCCTCTGGAAGGACTGAGACACTCTTGTTCACGTCCAAATTGGAAACACCTCTCTGCAGCTATAACAGGCTTGTGAGTGTAAGCACTATTCAGTGAATTTATAATGAACTTTTTGTAATTAACTTCTTCTTTTCATTTTTATGTCTGTTGGTGGTTCCTTGACTTCAGAGAAGGATGCTGTCAGAAGGTTATCTTTACAGAATCACCTACCTTTGTGGAGAGCTGAACCCTGAGCTCTACAGCAAGAGTTCGGCTGATGAAGTGGTATATGAAATGAGGTCCATTAATTATTCCCCCAGGGAGGAAGCACAAGGAAAAAGCCTCCTTCAGAGATGCAGATCTGCTGGCAAGTGCATTTCCTCAGTCTGCTCTAGAGGTAGCAAGCACAGCAGAAGGCAGAAGGATAATCTCCCACAGCCTGCACATCACCCTGTGCCCACAGAGCAGCCATCTCCAGCTACTCATGGCTGCGAAGGGCTGACAAAAAAGGTCACCTACCTGGTTCCACCTTCCTGCAAAAGCATTTGCAAGAACTACAACGATTTGCATATAGCTGGGGACTACGTGGTGCCCATCAGCTCAGTCACGACAGATTTTGCTTGTGACAGTGGCATAGGCCCCTTCTTGGAGTCCTCAGAGATTCCTCCCCCCATGGAGTCCGTGAGAGCTCCCCTCCAGCGACACTGTCCGAAAGCCAGGCCAAGGCTACTCCTCGTGCTGGAGACTGACGAGCCTGGGGCCAAACCAGCAGCCCCTGTCCGACTCGGCCCTGAACGACTACCTCGAGCAGAAGCTGGTGGAACTGTACAAGCAGTACATCATGGACAGCACGGCAAACAGGGCATCCCCTACTCAGATCCTGGCCTCGGAGCTTATCATGGCTAACGTGGATCAAATCAGCATGCAGATATCACGGGAAAGGAACATGGAGACCATGAAGGCCAAAGACATTGTCATCAGCCGCTTCCTACAAATAGCCAGTGAGAAGATATCCTCAGAAATGAGCACTCCTACTCTGCATATTTCCCAGTATAGCCACATTAACACTTAGTGTTTGAATGGCTGACATTAGAAAGTTTTGATGTTCTGCAGAGTCAATTTTTAGTTTCTTAAGATACTTTTCTGTTTTGTAAAAATATGTTTATCCTCTACCACTTAAATTAAACCTTACAGTATGTATTAAATAAATAAAACTACCTATACAATTCAGTCTGTATTGTGGACCAGATGACTTTTTTTATAAAAAGTTATATGAGTAAGCCTCAGATATTAAAAAAGTTTCATAGAAAAATGGTTAAGAGCATATGACACTCTTCCAGATGCTCAGGTGTTTGTTTTCTTCCCCGCATGCTTGATATATCATTGCAAACTTCCTCTCTCTGGCATCTGCTGACCTATCCCTGAGTCTGTGCTTGTGAAGGGTTACACTCAAGCAAGGGCAAGCACAGTGATGACAGAGCCCCATAAATACAGAATTTAAGATATCATCTAATTGACCTCTCTACCACAAACAGCATTACTTATGACATCCATCATAGAAGTCTTTATAATTTGTTCTTAAAGATATTAAGGGACAGACACTTTATGGTTTCTTCTATGCTAACCTAATTATTTAACTTGACGTCTTCCTGTTCAAGAGTTACCATCCATTTTTGTGAAGCTCAGGCTATGTTTCCAAAGAGAAATCATCATCAGGAGTGTGCATGTGGGGTTTGCACTGACCTGAAGCCTAACGATGAACACTGGAGATCTGTGATCACAGGCAGACACCACCTTTACCAGCTACTTACAGACCTGCAGCTGTGGAAGGGTCATGTGGGGACAGTGGTGATAATAAAGTCTGTTGGATTGATGCAAACAGTAGCTTGGGATGCAGAAGGGAAGCTGAAATGGGGTGCTTAAGAGCATGGCCGACTGTTTCTTTTCTTAGGATTGCTGCTGTGTATTACAGGTCAAGTCATTTGAACACAATGAATTTCTAATGGGAGGTCCTGTTTTGTAAAATTATACCAAGTCTTAAAAAAGAAGAAAAAAACCAATACCCAGAGATGCCTTGTGGCAGGGATCAGTACTTATTCTGAGTCTGTATGATGTATAACATACTGACAGTGCCAATCCATCATTGGTTGAAGTTTAAGCATCAGTATAACAAAACACTAAATTATGCTAAATATTCATAAAATGTTCTCATGTTATTGTTTCATTTTTTTTCTACAGTGTTGTTTTTGTGTGGTTTTTTTTTCTTCTTTTTCTTTTTATTTTTCTGTAAGGCATGCTTTTATGTATATTTTAAAACCAAATGTAAGGTGGTAAACATGTCAGTTTATTCTATTCTGCTGTCTTTCCAGAGATTACTGGGATAGCTCAGCATAGTTTCCAGCTTGTGAAGGTATCCAAAAGACAGTTACCATAAGAACCTTTGATGCTTGAATCCAGAGAGTGTACACCTGTTGCCATAGCAGCCTACCAAAATACTATTATGCAGCAATTCAAGATAGATAATTTCTGGCATAAAATATTTCTGGACTGTGATCAAATGCTATTTACAAATAAGAAAAATAGGTTATTTTAAAGACAAAATAGCATTCATGGTAATGCATAGGCACACACATTGGTACTGCATGCCAAATCTATTACCAACAATCTATGAAAATGGCTTGCAAAGAACAGCAAAAGCAAAGAGATGTAGTAGTTTTTATGTCCTACAGATACACATCCAGGCTTTTCAAAACATGGGGCTTTTGTTCATGCCTATTGACATTCACATCACCGAGTTTTAGTAGCAAAAGATGTAGTGGAAAGCAACTTGCAGAGTTGAATGCATAAATCAATACCCTTGCTGAAAGGCCTGACTCCTTCATCAGAGAACACAATCGATTCTTATACTCAACTCTCCCCACTCCACAGACCGTGTCCTGTGCAAACAAAGCAGCATTTTATCATCTCTTACTCAGAAATACAGATCTTCATTTCCTCCCAAGACCTGTGGGCAGCACGTGGTCACCACAGCCCCGTTCTCAGAAGTGCTGCAGGAAATAGCGAGGGCAGCTGGAGAACTGAGGCTGAGAGAGCTCTGCCCAAACCTACAAGGAAACCTCCTCTCACTTGCTGGGCCTGCAGCTGCTGTGTCAGGGGGCTGCAGCCAGAGCTAGGGGCTCAAGTGCTCAGAGTGATGGAGCAGTGGAGAAGAACAACGAATCATAAACCTACAAAAGCATGGCTCGGGCATATAAAGGGCATGTTTGATACTTAGAAATCAACTACGGACCATTCATTTCTCATGCAGCTTTCTTCCAAGCAAATCACTTACTACAGTCACACCGACTTTGAAGTAAAGGTCGTATTTTGTATTGTCAGACTGACATTATGAGTTTTAGTCATAGAAGGGTCATAATCATTGCAGAAGCTGATTTATTTTGGACAGAGAGCATCAACCACTCCTTCCCCACATGTGGTTATTTTCTTTTTCCTGCTTAAATACCAATGCCTGTTTCATTCTGAGCCCTCTAATGTACCTGTTTCTCACACGAATTACATACCAGCCACATCCCATTATCTGAAAGCAGCTCCTGGATTTAAGGCAGTTTTTACCTAAACAAACAATTTTTTCTTACTTTCCACTATATTCAGATGAAAGTGCATTTATACCTATGCCCTTCTTCCATTTAAAACTAATCTTCCTCTGCACAGGTGCCTCTCTATGTGTGTCTGTTTCCTGCTGAAAGCATTTGGATAGCAATTAGGCTGCTATTACCATGAGTCAGGTTGTTATCTAAAGAGATTATCATATTCTCTCTCCTTCTATCTCCCTCCCTTCCTCTCCTACCTCAGGGTCAAATGTTTAAAGAGAGAGATCCCAATTTTTTAGTAGCTCTCTTAAATAACTAATTTTTAATCAGGGGCATATAATTTCTTGACACAAACTTGTCAAAATGGTGATGGAGTCTCAGTGGAGTGTGTGTTGGAGAGGAGAGTTTGAATTCTTCCCTCACAATACTTCCTAACATTATGGTTATTTTAATATGACTAAGATCACTTAGGAGGCAAAGAAAACTGTAAGGAATAGTTCAGTAACTCTATGACTGATATTTTGACCAACTGTCAAGAAACTGATTTCAGAAGAATAGTTTATAGCCACCTTCAGCATACTCTGGCAGCTTCCTTAGGCATTTTTTGCAGAACATATTACTCATTGCTGAACACATGATTACAGCAGCTAGGAATTTTATTGTTTATAGGTAGTGTGACTGTGCCCCCAAGAGTCTGAGCCCATCACTGTGGCAAATGAACATTACTTGTGGACTCCAGGAAGGCTGGATGTACAGTGTGACAAGAAAAATCCTTTTCAGAGGGAGAAAAGAGAAGGAAAAGGAGTTTTTCAGATTTGTTGGACTGTAAGTCTTGCATTTGGGCTTAACCCCTTTGCCGACTCTGATTTCTTGTCCATGCACAGAAGCACCAAGGGGGAGAAAAAGGGATATAAAGTGCAGACTGGGCTTTGTGCCGAGTGTGACAGTGAGCATTTCATGCTCTGGTTGCTGCATTTAGATGAAGGCAAAAAGGTAAGCATCTAGAACTGAAATAAATGAAGTTCTATAATGCTGACTCCAGCCAGGCATATTGATCCTATTTCACCTTGGGGAAGCTGCTGAAGGGCAAGAGCAGCCTGGGACCTCCCAGCACTGGTGGGGTTGATGGAGCACCCCAAAGTTCATTTCGTTTCCCTTCTACTGTCCTTTCAAAGGCTGAAGCAATGGGGAGTTACTTAGGACTATCCTTCCCCTGAGCTTCTTCCTACCATGACTTTCTCTCAGAGATAGGACGTGCTGGGGATGTAACCAGCTACCACTATAAAGTGCTTGAGCAGGAAAGGGTAAAAGGGAGAGACATCCCTTGTTCTTCAAGATTGAGGAGGGATAATTATCAGTTTAGGGAGATCACCATTACAATGACCTCTTACTGCAGATTTTAAACCGATACCAAGATATGATGCTGCATTTCTGCTGACTGAAGAGGTTAGTGAGTTGCCATATACCTATTTAAATGCAGTCTATATGCCCATGACAGCTGGTGTGTGTCCACTTGGCACCTCTGTGTTCACAGTCTCTGACAGAGTCATTCGATGGCTGTGGTTGGTGCTCAGAAGGGACACAAATTTCTCCATCTGCATTAATTACACAGAGCGTGAACACAACAAAGAGCATAAATCAATGTATTGACACCCAGATCACCAGCGCTGGCATCTGGTTGGTGGATCCATCTCAGCTAACATGGACCCATTCCCCAGGCAGTGTTGTGCTGGGTAAAACCACCACTGACTTAGAGGACCATCTGCAGTTTAGAAATGTGCAGCAAAAAAATGAGTAACATGTAAAGGAACAAAAGTCCAGGTCAAACCAGAATTATTCCATGCATTGCTGTACTGGGAAAGAGCTGGCTTATCGTCTTTCCAGCATTACTGCTGACAGGATTAGGGTGGCTTTTTGGAATATTAAGCAGGCTTTATGAAGGGCTGAAGAGAACAGTGTTCCTGAGGCTCATTCTCAGATCTTCTTGCATCTCTTTCAAGGCAAATCTTGAAGGAACTACCTTGCCTGAGGTGAAAATCCCCTCGAGGAATATTAGCAGTGCCTCATTGTGAGTTAACATCTGATTGTTACTGAACTCTGTGCTGCTGTCCCCCCAGCATTACACTCCTGCTTTAGCTTCCCACAAGGCTGGTCACTGAGGGCTCCTGCACTTCTGCCATGCCAAAACTTCTGGCACAGTACCAAGGCTTCCCTCTGTCCTCCTGCCATACAACCCCCTGTTTGGTGGTTTTACACACTGCACTCCTGCGTGCTCTCAGCTCCCCTTGGCCCTATAATTCCCCCTCACAGAAGATGATCCCCTGGCAGCCAGGAGAAGGACCAGTAAGAGCCAGATACTGAGCATCTAGAGGGAAGCATTGGCAAAGTGGAAGGATGATGGGGATACTTTAAGGCTGGTGGTGGCTGCAGAATTTCTGTGGTAGAAGTGCCCTCACTACCCCAGTGGAGGTAGAGGAAGCCCTTTCAGAACAGGGTTTGTGAAACATGTTGGGAGATGATGGGGAGCAGAGGAAAGAGGTTTCAGAATTTTCCCAGTGAAGACAAGCCTGAGGGGTGGCAGCATTTCCAGGCAGTCCCTGTCTGGAAGTAGCACCTCTGTGTTTAAAAGACAGCAATCTCTCCAGCTTCACCCATGGCACTTTTCAAGCATAAAGAGTTGTAGCATCCAGTGTGGGGCTTTCTTCATTCCCTCTGCAGCCACATCTCGGCAGGAGACATGAGGGACCTCTGGCCAGAGCAGTGCCCTACGAGCTGTGCAGTTCAGCCATGTTCCAGCCCACACCCCTTTTGCCCGGGAGTGACAGTGGGCACTGGAAGCAGCAACAACCCAGACACTCCACAACCCTCCTCCAGACCCTCACACTGGCTTTCTCAGCTCTCACTGCCAAGTATTTCTCTCCTTTACTGAGCTTTGCTTGTTAAACACAGAGTGGGATAGGAGAGCTCTCTAAGAACAAGCAGTGGGAATGGGGAAGGCAAGAATCACAGAGCCAGGCCATGCAGTGGCTTTTTTCCAGATTAACTTTTCTGTAACCAGAGCTAGGACTGTAGGACTAAAATCATGGATGGCAGAACTGACTTTGGTATTTCCATGGACACAGCTCTCCAATGTTCATTTTTGCACACAAACTCACTCACCTGAAAGTGGATCCTATTTGGAGAGGAGGAGTAGAACAAGAAAAAAACACCCAGTAATCATTTTATTAGTTCCATTTTAGCACAGGTGAGAAATTCCAATGCATTTCTACATAGAAATCATATAAAAAGAAAGAAACATATTAAATATGTTAGAGATAGGCTTAGCAATGGTAGGCTCACCAGTTTTAAGAAGGAGAGGTTAGAGTTTGTCAGTTCCAGCACTTTTAAACCAAATAATCTCAAGGTTTTATTGAACTATTTAGCAAAAGCTAGCTGAAGTGTCACTTGAGAAGCCCAATGCTTGACTAAAGAGCTACAGTTGAGAAGATAAAAAAAAATGCACTGAGCAGTCATTTTTTCCATTAATAAGGTCATATTAAAAATGCACAGACATGTTCTTTAAAGTCTGGAGAAATCAAGCAGAAATTTAATTATTTGATTATATGTAACCAGAATTTATTACTTTAAAAAAGCATAATCCAACAGATAGGGAGGGGTTTGTCTATCAAAAGATATTTCCAAATATCCTCCCAGAAAAGACCAGCCAGTGATCACAGAATCATAGAATGATTTGGAGTGGAAGGGACCTTAAAAATCATCCAGTTTCAATTCTCCTGCCATGGGCAGGGATGCTGCCCACCAGATCAGGTTGCTCAGGGCCCTATACAATCTGGCCTTGAGCACTTCCAGGAATGGGGCATCCACAGCATTTCTGGACAACCTGTTCATGCATTCCACCACCCTTGTAGGAAAAGAATTTCTTCCTAACATTTAATCTAAGGCTCATCCTGAGAAGACCTAGGTAATCACATATTAATGTGAACTAATTATTTAATATCAAAATTCATGTAGCATAATTTAAAAAAAGGGCACCTGCTTTAGTGTCTGTCCTTGGGAAAGAACAGTTCATCAGGAGCTGGTAGAGGGCGTAACATCTCTTACTGTACCTCAAAGATTAATTTTTGCTGCTTCAGAGATCAGAAACTTTTAAACTGCATATCTAGAAGCATCTATCCCTAGCTTCTAACTACTTTAAGAAATAAACCAAAGATTCCTTATTTTGTCAGTGTGTGGCAGCTGCTGTGCCTTTGGTGTTCACAGGCCACAGCCAGTTTTTGGCACTGAGCCCCTGTGCTACTGACTCACTCAACCCAGTCTAGCAGAGAGGGTTCTTTGTCCTCCCTTGTCACTGGAAATTCTTGTGGAGACCCCCTTGTCCTATCCACGCTTCCCCATGCACCATCCTTCCTCCTGGGCGCTCTGCCCCCTGCACAGCTCCTTTCCTGCACGTGCTTTGCTGCCTGAGTGGTCTCAGTTGTTGGGAAATAGTGACGGCTGTGGTTCTCAGTCCCAGCAATCCTGAACCTTCCCAAAAAACCTCACCATCAATCCCCATTAGATTCATGATGTATTTCTGAGGAGTGACAGCACAATCCTTGTCCATGGTTCCCAACATAAGGGATGGGTGGAACGATAAATATGGAAGGAAGAGGTGGCAGCAGTCAAGAGGCAGGATGAGTTGGCAGATGCAAACAGCTGATGAGGTAATAACTCATATGGACCTAGTCAACATTACTTCTACATTCTTTCTGGCATATCCTGACTCTCTAATCATCCTGATTTTTGGATAGACATCCAGTGTCCTTACGACTGGGTTCATGATCCTAGAAAAAATTCCAGGTTCCTGTTTCCATGCCTCCTTCCCAGATGACACTTATTCATCTTCTAGACATCTTAATACCTTCCAAATGCAGGGATAGATTTCCATACTCAACATAACCATGGCTCAGGACAACTACTCCTTTAATATTCACATTTACCAGGCATTGCATATATTACTACTCCATCCCCTTGACCTTGCTACTCCATTCATGTGTAATGTTTCACCTTATTTCTACAGAGAAGCTCTGCAGTTTCAGTCTCACAGCAGCCAATCCAGACCAATTCCATGCCCATGTCACAAAAAACTCTACATTCAAGGTCATATGCAAATTATCTGAAACTACGTAACTGAATTTGCTGTTAAGACATTCAACTTCATATAAAGCTGCACAGTCCATAACAGGCAGATGTGAGACTTGAATTGGGTGGAAAAGTAGAGAGATATTTCTTAGTAGAAGAAAGAACTAGTGGAGCTTATTTTTAATGCACAGACTACCTTTGTTTTGCTTCAAACTACATTCTTCGATCCCATAGCATCAATTTTTATAGTTTTAAATCCAATGAGCCTACCAGCTCTTTGTAAACATTTGCCTTATCAATTTCTCTTAGCAGCCTTGATCTCTGAGCACTTACTCAATTTAGTTTCATTTCCTCTGGCCTTGTTATTTTCTTCCTCATTTATTTTTTCCTTTGGTTATATCCCTTTAGCCTAGACAACTTTTAATGTGTTCTCCTTTGACATAAGGACATCACAAGGTATGTTAGACAACTGAATCAATGGTGATATACGGAGCAGCCCTAAGGCAGCTTTTTTTTTCCCCTTCTTCCTACTTTTAATTCAGGTCTTTCTTGACCAGCTATACTTTGGAAAGAAGCCAGAGGTTTAACCATTGGAAAAACAATTAAAAATAATCAATTAGAACAACTTAAGGTTCTTAGAACAAGTGTGGTAGAGTTTCTTATTTCTGGTAGCCTATGGTCTATTGTAAAAAAAAATCCAAACTAGACATGTAATCCAGAGGACTCCTGTGGAAAATAGAAAGTCTATTAATAAACATACTTTTGAAGGCTAGAGCAAAGCAGAATGGTACCTGGTAGAATACCATTCATTCAACTTGAAATGCTTAAAATAATAGATTCATCCTTTTGTAAAATAATATATTACCTTTCAGTGAGGAACAATATTTTTTACTAATTATTTCATCATATTTCTGAGGTACTTGTGTAAAAATCAATTAACATGATGTCAGTTGTCATTACATACACCCATAAGGGTTATTGAGCCATTGATGTATGCAAAATATGATCTTGCATTTGAAGATTAAAGGCAGTTGTAAGAAGATAAACCAGTTTGGGATTGTATTCAGTATGCATGCCAGTTGTCATGTACCATGAAATGAAGTTCACTTGTGACCTGTTTTCTTATTCTGCTCACAACATGAACAGCAGCATATTGGAAAAATCCATGAAACGTATTCTTTTGTCTAATGAAGTCATACAGTCCCTGATCCTTGACTATAAGATTTGATCGACATATTTTAAAAAGCAGTAAAGCAAAAGAAGAGGAAAAAATGTGTGATCTCTCAAATACAAATTTAAAAATAATATTTAAAAGGCAAGTTTTGTTATGGGCAAGTTGTATCATCTTGCTCCAATTAAATACCACTTTCCTTTGTGAGTCATTAGCTCAATGAAACAAAGTATTACTCAGTATAAGGGCACCAGATGCAAACCTTTAATAAAAAGAAAGAAAATTTATCCAAAATATATGAACAGTAACTTTAGTGATGTGACCATAACTTGGGGAGAAGCTATATGTGCTAGATACACTGACTTAGACTGAAGTTTCTAACATGAGACAACCAAACCTCATAATCTTGGAGGCAGTGTGACTCCATGCATAATTTGTTATTGCAATTAATTAATTAAATAAGTAATGTATTAATTTTGCTTTTGATAGATGGAATAGGGCTAGGCTGTGAGGAGGTGTAAACCTATTTATTTTTGTTCATGTTTGATGATTTAGAAGCAGGATAGCAGTGGAGGAATGAAGAGAGAAGAATAATGTGCTCAAACAAGGAAGTAGAACAATCTTGATAGAAGGGTGGGGAAAGCAGGACTGAATTTGTCAAGTACGTTGCAGTGCTTGGGAATGCAGAAGCTGAGAACATAGACAAGAGTCATCTGTGTTTGTTGATGGACACCAGTTGTAACTGGCATGGAGAATAAGCTTAAGGTAAAAAGAGAAGTTGTTAAGAAATCAAATAAAATTAAAGGGTTTTTTGTTGTTGTTTAGACAGAAGAGAGTAAAATATCTTTGTCTTGTGAAGGTAAAGATGCAAAAGAGTTCAGGAGAAATGCAAAAGATATGATACTGTTCTGATTTAAATTGTCATTCAGCACATACAGATTCCACTTTTTTGCTAAAATGCAGATTGCTACCTTTCAGTATTTCCGCTAGAGATTTTCCTACTGTGAAGTCCAAATATCAGAGAGACTTACAGCAAGTAAAGACATCTTGATATTGTGCCAAGATTCTCCTTTCGTACTTTCAATTTTACATTAGTATCCCAATTTTGGTTTACAGAGTGAAATAATAATACAGAGAAAGGAATGCAGTTGAGAAGTACATCAGTATTATGTGGAAAATGCTTGATATTCTGGGATAGGGTTTGTGATGTTTGTATGGATTTTTGGACCTGAGCAATGGTTTGAGTATGCAAGTGTGTTTAGCCCCAATAGCTGGCTTCCAACTCCCCCTTGGACAGAGAAAGCTGACAACTTTCCCACCAGCCTCCTTTTCCTAAGTTTCCTCTGCTCTTTCTCTTGAAAATGAAGATGGAGAAGACAAATAGCAGGCGATTTCATATTCTTTACTCACACTTAAAGGAGAACAGTCATATGATAGGAAAGCTTTTCCTAGGTAGAACGCCCTGGAGACTGTTTTTAAGCACTTAGAAATAGTAAAGTCTCTTTTACATGTACTCCATACCATGCCTGACTTCTCTGCTTCTTAATTACCTGCCTCTGGTCTGGGTGACCTGTGGTGTCCCACATGAACACAGCTGTAGCATTGTTTGCATCTGTTGCAGTGGGAGCCAGAAAAACAAATGATTTTGAAAAATCAGGCCTCTAAATCTGAGCTGGCTGGGGGAATGGAAAGTGAAGAAGCAAACAAACAATCAAAAATGCTTCAGAGCAGCTTGTCCTTATTAAAGGCATGCTACCACAGAGACCCTGGGATTGAATTCTGTGGAACCCAGTTCAGCATACACATGGTCCTTAGAGCCTGTTGTGACAGTGTGCTCTTTTGCAGCCTTTGAAGGAGCAGATCTATTCAAAGTACAGATTTTGTATTTCTCTTCATTTCTATATTAGTGACAGCTGTAACAATGCAGTCTGGAGGCAATGAAATGAGAGGCACTGTGTCCAGATCCATTTGCAAAAGGAAGACTTGAATTTGCTTTTAAGGCAGACAGAACTGGAGACTCTTTGACATTGTACTCTTTCATTGCTCAGAATGAGTGATGAGCTAGCTGAATTTTGAGATTTCACAGCAATTGATAAATGAAGATCAGTATCTTTGACAGAAAGAAGGGTCATAATTCTGCTGTTCCTTGTACGGCAAGCCTTGTAGGCGGAACAGATATTCTGATGGGTAATTCTGAATTTTAATAAAACCTGGAGCCATGTTGTCTGCCTGCCTTGACAAAATACCTTATATCGATAGTGAAGAAGGAAAACAAGATAGTTTATTGTCTCTGAGCTGGGAGCTCTAAGACGAAAGAGTAGCATGCAGCACCATAGGCAGAAAGAATGTAGAAACTACTTTTTTTTCCTCCCTGACCTGAATTTGTAGCTGGATGCATTTTTATACAAGCTTTACATCATGAATATATTTACATTTGAAGCCATATTTAGTAGTGTTCCTTTTCCATGTCTTGACTAAGGCTGAACTTTGAAGTCTTCATGATGCACATCATTAGAACTAATTTGAATCAAATTTTTATCCTTGTTCAGTTTTTCCATAAATTAGCAGAAAGGCCCACTGCATCTAGCATGACATACTCTGATGAATGTAAAACATCAGCTGGAAAGATTCTCATTTCTTCAAAGTGAAGTTAACTGTTCAAAACTACTCTTAAGAAACAGAAGATGTTTAAGAGGGTCTATAGAAACAAGCAGGAACTCTGACTGCTCCACGGCACCTTGGGGAATAAAAAGACTTTGGATTACTGAACTGTCATCTCTTAATTGCATACTTCTGTTCCAGGAATAGATAGAAAGAATAGATAACTCCTCATTTAAAAAAAAAAATTATTTCAGATGCATTGAGTATTTTTTTTTTCATACAAGTAAAATACAAGATGGTGAGGGAGTGGAAAAGGATTTTGACAGCCTTCCATTCTCTTAAGTACTCCTTCAGAAGTGTATTGCAGTACAGAAAAGCAGATAATTTGAATTGTCTGACCTCCATATTTTTTCTTTCATTAAATTTAGTCACAAGTTCAGTTTTGCTCTATAAGAAATGAGAAGAGACAGCAATCTAAAAAAAATAAATTATTGTAAGGTGAAGATTGTGGGTGGACAATGACCTCTAAGCATTGTTTTGTGTCTAATCACGGATATGAAAACAGGCTCAAAACCTCAAATTAAACTAAAAGGGAGTTATAATTAACCCATTCAAAGGAAACATCGGGAAAAAAAACTTACAAAGTTGCCATAAGAACCCTTCAAGATGCAGATTAAGCAAGAACTCTCTTCTTGAACTTTTCAGTCTTAGATGTTGAATTTACCTTCCATTCTTAAAAGGGGAAAATATAGATTCTGAAATTATTTACAAAAACATTTACAACTTACTATTTACCTTGTCTAATTTTTCAGGCTATATGCAAAATACAAATATTTTATATATGATTATTTGTTCATAGACAAGTCTGTACAATAATATATATATATATATTTTACATAGCTTTTGATTCAGATCCAGATGAATTTTGGAACAAATATTGCAAGTTAAATGGGAGACAGGATCTGAATTTTATACCTACTGCAAGTGTACAAGCAAGGGGTGAAATAACCCTGTGAATATTAGACCTTTAAATTGCATTATTTGGGTAAAGAGATTTTAGAGAAGAGCAGACACACTTTGACAGTATTCAGTATCTCAACAGATAAAATGCATCCCATAATCACCATAAATAATTAGCTTAACAATTCCTGTTTCTGTGTGCAGAAAATGAAGCAAGAATAATGTTGTTGTCTTGCATGTATTCTATTGAAAATATATCTTAACGATTTCTTATTGGCCTTTTATTCCATTGTGAACTGACTCTGAATGTCTCTCTGTGAGTAATCAGCTGAAATTCAAACTGTGCCTGCTTATTTGCCACATCAGTGGAGTCAGGGAGCATTGATATTTTGCCCTAATTGAGGCTTTCCATAGGCTACCAGGACATCAAGTCACTCAGAAACAGGTAGGAGCTAGATTGGATTAGGTAAGTTTAGAAGATCTCAAACCTCTCCTGGCCACATGAGCCTTGTGTGCAGCATCTTTCCTAGAAAGAAAGAAATTAGAGCAAAGATTTATTGGGTGGTTGCAGAGTTTAGGTTTAATTTTCCCCTGCCCCTTCCACACAAAGTAAAGGAATTTCCAGAGCAGTGTTGGACATATCTCATTTGTTCAGCTTCTTCTGCTTCCTTCTCATTGCATTTGGTGTCACTGTAGAGCAAGTTTTTACCTGCTATGCACCTACTTCTCCTGTAAGTAAAAAATATCCTGAATTTGCATAAAAAAAGATAGTTTTGGGTCAAGTGTTAGTTCACTATACACACTGTTGTAATGCTAGAGGTGTCAGTGCACACAAGACATGAAGTGACTGAGTTCTATGCAAAAATCTAAACAGCAATCACTAAAAGACATGCAAAAGCAAAACAGACAAAGTTATTTATCTTTTCTATTTTATGAATGACTGGAGAATTAATAAGCTGTGACAGATTCAAGGCTGAGAAAGCAAAATGAGAAGTCTTTTCACCAGAGTATTTAAAACAGTTTGGTATCATTCAGGTTTGGGGTGTTTCTATGCTTGATCTTTTAACTTTTGGGCCTGGTGAGCACACTGGACAAAGGGCATTAATATCAAGCAGAGGTCTTTGTCTACTTCTCAGAAAAGGAAAAAATATATTTAAGGGATTTTAGCATTAATACATGAAACAGACACAATTGAATTTAAGAGCCAAATGACTAATTCTGAGGAAGTATGTAAATAGTCTTCCTCACATAAACGGTCTGGTTTAGTATCGTGGTTATATTTAGGGTAGTGAAATTATATCTCAATGCATAGATGAAAACATATGAGTGCATGATTCAAGCAATTTGGTTTCTAACTCATTTCATAAGGTATAAGTCATAATGCATTTAGGAACGTGTTAGCTAAATTGACCTGTGCAGTGGTAATGTTAGCCCACAGTTCCTGTAATTGAAACACTGCATAACAGGGTTTTAAAAGTAAGATACTTCTTGGTTTAGACTTGTCCTGATTGTAAGATCCAACTCAAAGCAATTTCCTTCGGGTGCTTAAGTCTCAGATGGATCACATCATTTAAAACAAACCTCTCAACTTCCTAAAAACCCACGTGCATTTAACACAGCTTTTTGTTACACACAGGTTTGTGCAGGACAGTAGTAGGCATGTTGCTGCAATTTATTTATCAACTAATAAGCAGGTTTGACTGAGGCTGAAATAAATGTTTGAAAACAAGCAGCAGATGGTTGAAGTGAACACAAAGCTAGAGCCATGGGAAAGGTCTTAGGCCCTGTTGTGGTCATGCAAGAATTACAACTAGCTAATTGAAAAAGTAATTTTTTTTTTTTTTTTAGAAAGTGATTATGAAGGGAAGTTTGAAACTGGATGTGGTCATACCCAGTATTTTCTTATCTCTCTGAGTCTGCAGAGAGTCTGAAACAACTGCTGCAAGCAAAGAAGCCAAGTATAAGACATTTTAAAAAGTTTTTGATGCGTGGAACAGAAAAGGAGAGGAAGAAAGGGACCAGAAAACCCAAATCTCCTCTGTTGGTGTTTCAAACCTGGAGAAACCAGCCCTGCTTCGACACCACAAATGTTACATGGGGGTAACATTTAAATGTCTTTAATCATGTACCCACTTTTGTTTCTTACTAGTTTCACCTCAACAAGGGCCAAGATGACTCACAATATTACTTATTTCACTACCAGCAGAAGAGTGTTCAAGCACCACATGCTCAGTGGTCAGTTTGGTGTGGCAGGAAAGGCGAATGCCTAAACAGGAATGGCTGGTTGAATGGATGGATGTGGAAATGGAGGCAAAAAAAAAAAAAAAAAGGTGCTAATTATATTTTTCTCTGTCCTACTTCAGGATGGGAAATCTGAGCCTGTACCATCTGGTTACCTGCCAGATACTAATTCAACCCTGGATAATTTTCTGGAGCTTTTCCTGTGGCTGTATTTTGATGGGAGGAATTCTGAGCCCTAGCAGCTCTTAACTCTAGTTCAAATATTTGTGGCCAGGAAGCCCATGGTGAGGAAAGATCTCATTATTTTTTTTTTGTCAGGATACCACATTTGGCAGGAGTTGTAGCAAATGAATTGTAAAACACTGGTAAAAATGTGCATCATCATCCTGACATGCAGTTCACATCTTAAAATGTTATTACCTCTCAGAGGGGTTTTACTAGGCAGACAGATTTTGGAAGCTTTCAGAGTGGGGATGACACACAATCTCACTGATGCCTGAAGATTTCAGCTTCCAGCTATTTCCAAAACTAGACCTCCTTGAACCTCTGCTTTATGTGGTGGAACTGTGCTACCCTCAGGATTGAAGTAATTGCAAATCAGAAGACTGGTAACCCAAGGAAGAAAATGGTCAGAAGAATCAGAGGGATTTAGGTACTTCTCAGAAACAGAAAAAAATATATTTAAGGGATTTTAGAGGATTCAGGATTTCTTCATCTGCCTTTGTGTTTAAGGTGGTAAAAAATTACCACAGGTGTAGTTCACAGCAGGGCTAAAGGGAGGTTAAATCAATCTCCTGACTCTCAATATGGATGGTTAATTCTCGTTTGTGAGCTGTGAAAGTGCCAATTTTATTAATTCTGAGAACTTTACAAACAGAAGATGAGAACAAAGGAAGAAAGGAAGACTCTTTTTTTTTTTTTTTTGTGATGTAACAATTAACGTTCATAAGCTCACTTTCTCTAATGACTCATTGAGACAGCAAGCAAGTAAAATCATCTCATTTGCTCTGCACATCAAGACATAAATATTCTATCTTCATGCCACTGTAATAAAGAGTAAAAAAGAACATCCTTTTTTTTGGAGTTACCTGGCTGTTTTACTGTGCCTAAGCAGAATAACTGTTATTTTCTGTCATTTTGCAGCATTTTTATGTTCTCTTAAACACAGTCATGCCAGCGGCTGAGGTCCCTCGTCTCCACTGAAGGTGCAAATCCAGAAAGAGTCACTGAAGTCAGCGATTGATGTAAACCCAGTAAATACAAAACATACATAACAGGATGGTACAGCTTGGCAATAAAGCACGTGTATGATGATCATGGAATAACTGTCTTGCCTATGAGCCTTTGTAGCACTGCTGGATGCAAGAAATATTCCAGCACCCAGGTGAGCTGGAATTCAGGTTGGGTGAGAGGCATAAATAAGTGGGTGAGAAGAAGATTTTGGGTAATGGGCTTGCACTTGTGCGAGCTACACGACAGTTTGCAAAGCAGAGCTATAGCTGGGGGCTGGTTTAGTCTCTGTCTGCAGAGCGAGTTTACAGGGATTGAAAATGGGAGGTGTAAATCGTCCCATCTTTGCCCCACTGACCAGCAACACCGCTCTCATCAGACAAGAAACCTCCCAGCAGCACTTCACCTGCTGGCCCCATGCTGATGATGAGGTGTAAGATGCCCCATGATGAGGTTTGGAGGGCGGGAGATGCAGCTGAGCACAGCCAAGGACTGCACTGCAGTCCTGGGCACGGCACGAGGGTGTTTTTTTTGGTTTAATGTGTGTTAGTCAAGCTCTGTGATTTTTCAGATGTGTACTGCCCACAGCAGCAATTGCTTAATGCACCATTAGATTTTGCAATAATTGGCTACTACAGGCTCCTTTACAAGAGGAGAAGTGGTTTTCCTGGCATCACATTTTATGTAAGTGCACTATTAGTCATATGCCATTGCTGGTATATTTGACTTGTTTGTTGTCTAATGTTTGAGGTGAATACTATTTAAGATTTATTTTGTAATTTCCACAATGCCAATATAAAGTATATAGTTTGTTGCCATCAGGTTGGAAAAGAAAAATTACCTCTTGATGCAAAAAAGGATGTCAAGATTTGAAACTCCTCAGTGACAAATGACAGAGGCACCAAATATACCTTGTTCCTGTATAACACTTTGATGATGTGCTTTTTATATAACATTGTGGGTTTCATTCTTGTCCCCAGAATACCCTTGGAACTGAAGAGTGCTGTCCCAGCAATGTTATTATGCTGACAAAAAGATTTTAATTTTTAGACAGTTATAAAATATATGAATGCAGGCATAATGTTTTAGTTGCATAATGTAATACCAGGAATAGCTCACCAGTCATCTTAATCAGATCATCATTCACTCAAAATCCCAATAATTTGCAGTATACCTTGACTAAATGGAGGTTAAAGAAGACACTGGTAAGGTCAGCAATTAGCGTTGGTACTGAAAGCTGGCACTTGGTAGATGGGACAGTAATTACAAACTGTATGAAACTTGAAATATTTTACTTGAGAGGCTGTTACACTCTTGGGGTCTTTCTTGATTGGTAGGAATTCTCATCCACTTACAGTCATTAATGCTTTGTGATTTGAATAGGTCCACCAAATTAAAGAAAGAGCTGCCCTCAAGTCATTAACTCTGCAGTCTTCTGGACTTAATACAACTGGTACAAAATCATCATTTTCAAACCTTCTAAAATCTGGTAAGAGCTCTAAAATGACATTGCGTCACATCTGTTCCATTCAGTTATGTCCGTTTAAAATAATTAAAATAGAAATTCCTCCTTGCTGAGAAAACTCTGGACAGCTGGAGCCTTCCCTTTAACCTGCGTAAAACTAACAGGCATCACATCTTTCTTGTTAGCAATTCTGCATAGCATTTCTCCTGCCAGCCAGTGCAATTTAAAACACCTGGTTGCCTGAAGTAAGGTCAAGGAGACTGAAACAACAAACAATTACACTGAGTGTTTTTTAATAACTCGGGTGTATTAGATAAGTGAAAATATTTAGCTATTCACTGCAAGAATAGTTACAGAACTAGCTTGGAGATTTGCTATATTCCTGAAAAATGATCCTCTGCATTATTCCCATCATTAAACAGATGCTTTCAAAGGTTGTAACCACCAAGAACAGTTTTAGATTTAAGATCTAAGAACAAAACTTGTAGCTGAAAACTCAGCTCATCAATAATTCAAGGTAGTTTGGGGAATGGCATCTATTTATTGGTGATGCTTTATCTAAACCTGTAGCTCTGTGGGTTTGATTGCTCTTCTGTGCCACAAGGTGTCATTGTTTTACCATTATCAGCTTTTAAAATCCGCACCAAAAGAAAATCTGCAAAAACTCCTTCGTCTGGAGTTTTAAGAACTTGGAAGCATACACAGATAATTATCTAGGTTTTAGTTGCTTGAGAAATGTAGAAAATAGCAACCTGTCAGGGACTAAATCAGAAAGATCTCTTTGACACCTACTAATGTATCAGCAAGCTTTCAAGGTCTTCAGGCTGGTTTGTTTTTCCCTTTGTTGTGCAGAGGCCATTTGATGCCCTTACCTCAGTATGTGGTACAGAATTTTAGTTACATTTTGATTGTTTGGAGGATGGCATGTGCCATTTTGACAGACCCCTGTCTCTGTGCCCCTCAGGGTCCCTGCCATGGCTAGGGACACCTTCCACTGGGTCAGGTTACTCAGACCCCTGGCCAACCTTACCTTAAATGTTTCCAGGAGTAGGACATCTGTCACCTTTCAGGGCAATCTGTTCAGTGCCTCATCACCCTAATTGTAAAATATTTCTTCTTGACATCTAATCTAAACCTGCCCTCTTTCAGCTGAAAGCCATTCCCCCTTGTCCTATCACTACATGTCCTGTTCCTGTCCAACTTTCTTGTAGTGCCCTTTAGGTACTGGAAGGTGCTGTAAGGTCTCCTCAGAGCCTTCTTTTCTCCAGGCTGAGCAGCCCCAACTTTCTCAGCACTGTGAAGCTTTGCTGATTAATAACTGGTGTTATTAATACGGTGCTCTATATGACACTGAGCCTGTTACACAGACTTCAGACGGGATACTGTAAAGAAGAAATTCTACTGTTAAGCACATAACAGGAAAGAAATGGACTTGAGCATTAGTACCACTAAAGCATTCAGAGGATTTTCCAGACAGATACCTTGTTGCCAAAACATGGCTAAATTTCTCGGAGGAAGTCTGGGAGGAAACAGGTATCCATCACTTTTACAGGGCTTGTCTGGTGCAGTGCTGGGAATTGGCTGCTCAGCCAGGATTTCTCCTCTGTTCTGAATGAAAACGATGTAGGGAGCTGCTCAGCCACTGAGCTGTGTGCTCTGTGTTCAGGGCAGCCAGAAACAGTATTTCAAACGGGGTCATGATGCAAAAATCTTGAGAAAAGCTAGGTGGTGAGAGAGAGAAGGGAGAAAGGAGGGAGTAAGATGAGTTGGCTCACAGATACAACAGGAGAGACCTGGCAACTAGTTGAATGGCTGGAAGAAGTGCTGGGAGAGAGGATGTAGCAAGAGAGCTGTAAAGGAGAATCGTGCAGCAGATGAGGAGATGCTTCTTGGGATTTTCTGCCTAGGAACTCACGGCCTTGGAGAAGATATCTGAGTTTCCTAACATGGGATACTTTATTAGGAAACTTTGATGTGTTAATAGGAACCTGTTGGTATATTACACAACACATTCAATGCTGAGACCAAAGATGATGAGCTGTGAATTAAGAAGATCAGATACTGCCATCCTATGTGTATCCATAGATCATAAATGCAGCAACATGCTGTTGAAATAAAATAAATTAAAACAAAGTAAACCAGATATCCTGGGCATTAAATCATATCACTGTCAGCTGAAAATGGATGTTAAAGATGGTGAGTAGGTTTTTCATTTTGTAAACCATTTTGAAAATCTCAGTGGACCTTCCAAAACTTCAATATTGTTTGAAATGTTTCTGCTTCCTGGAATGAAAATTATTGACGGAATGGCATGTGGAAAGTTTGCTGGAAATTGCTGTCCAAATCATCACCTTTTCTGTGCATAAATAGTGATACTCTGAAGAGTGCTCAAGTGTAGAAAAGAGGGAATTTATCCACAGCAGTTCACTGCATTTTAGAGAGATACTAGGCTATGTAATTGCCTCAGTCAGTTTGACAGAGGGAGAGGAAAATATGGCTCTGTTGTATCAACTTTTATTCTGAATTTTAGCACTGGTTAGTTAGAGACACATTTTTTTGAGCAGCTAGAGAGCTGTAATTCAGTATTGATGTTAAAAAAGTCAGTAGTGAAAAAGCACACAGATTCTTCTCTCTGGGCCTCCTGCTTTTCTTTTCTTCCTAGTGAATTCATCAAACATATCTTTTTGTCTTTGATTTAATACACAAAAGAAGATACAGTTTTTTATGCAATATCTCTTACCAGGAGCTTCTGCAAGTGTCATCACACAGTGCTTGTTGGCAGCAGAGCAGTGTGACATCCACTGCACTGAGTGCTGGTGTCTCACCTGGCCCTGCTTTCAGCTGGCATCACTGCACATCTTCTCAGGCAGGTTTCCCCGTGTTTAGCTACTTCACCCTGCTTTTATTTATACTTTCATTAGGTCTCACAAGCCAACATATGCATGCTTTTAGCTATCTAAACTGAAAATCAGGCTTCACAGAACCACTGTTTACATTAGTGATAGTTAAATCTTGTACTGGCAGACATTGCATGACTCCTGCCACTGGGGTAGAAATTCTTTATGATATTCAGGAGGAAGGTCTTTACGATCTTTATGCACTGTGTAAAACCTCTCCTCAGGCTATCAAAGGTACCTATCACCTTTGCTAATGATTCCCCAAATGTCACTGTGTTAATGATCTCTTTTCAGCTCGAACCATAAGCCGTGGGTGTCTATTTCTCAGGAGACAGATAACTCGCTTTGTGTATAAGCTGCACCTCAAACCTAATGGAAAACAATAAATAGCAATAACATTTCTGATGGAAAAGGTTTTCCACAGAAGGGCTCAAAATGTCAGGTAACAGCTACAAAGACAATGTTTCATCTATTATAAAAAACCCACCAAACCAGGAGCTTTACTGTGCATTTTAATTTTTTCAGCCTAGGAAGAGGTGAGACTTCAGCCTTCTCTTTTGCCTCCTCATGTGCCAGTGCAGATGCAGCAGTGGTGGTTCTGCCCACCACTTGCAGCTGAGGCTGTGCTGGCACGTTGGTGATTTGTGGAGCAGGACCTCCATCTGCTGATGGCCAAAGGTCACAGCGTGGCCGTTCTTCCTCTGCGGCCCTGGGAAGAACAGCTCAGGTGCCCGAGTGCTACTTCAGCCTCACTGGAAACATTTCCCTGACCTTCAGAGCAACAAGGCAAAGAAATGCCCCTATTCCTTTCAGGGCTTGACAAGCTTCATTTTATACAGGCTCTTTACATGTTCCAGATTTACAGTAGCTGATCAGGAGGTGTTCATGAAGGCACAGCTTGGTCCCTGAACACCTTCCAGGTAGTTTGTTACCATGTACTCAGTTTGCATAGCCTGCTTGTTACACAGCGGGTGTATGGTAGATTCACTGAGTACTGTCAAGCTGTCATGCATCGAAGAAAAGGGAAAAAAAAACCAAAGTATTTATCTCTTCAGAGTCCTTTCAGGCTAAGCAGGCTGCCCCCAGTAACCCACAATGACAACACAGTGCTTGGTCAGATCTTGCTCTTGAGATATGTGTCCATGTACAGTCACTGCAGGGAGGACTCACATGAGTCAGTGTGAGACAGTGACATGATGACAGAAGTACTGGGGCAGTCAGACTGCCCAATTTTGGTATTCCCTTTATCACATTGTGCAAAACGTTAGAACAGAGCTGTGTGGATGCTGAATGCAGAAGGAGGTAAGATAAAAGTTATCTTCAACATGGGGAAGAGAAAACTGGTGAGATTAGAGGGGACTGTTCTAATAGTCAAGTTTTGTATTCACTAAATTTAACCTGCATTTTCAGCTCCAACCAGGCTGAATTGATTAATTGGACAGGTAAGTAAAGCGCACAATTTTACTCTGTGGAAAACATAAAGAGAAAATGAGGTGACCCCTTAAAATAACTCATTTCAGTATAAAGAGGCTGGTACTGAAGACTGCATAAGAAACAGGTTTCTAGTGACCAAATTATTTTTCACTCTTTCCCACTGTCATTATGTTAATCAAGAGATACAGATGCTCATCTACCAACTTCTCATTAATGTTCAAAGGCACTTAACTGCTATTTTTGCCTTTGAAATTCTCCCCTCATGATACCTAACACATTTCCAGCAGTCTGTCATGCTCAGCATTTATCACATATCCAGTAATCCCTATCTTCTCCAGCTTCTGTGCTGACAAACGTTAGGCCTATATTTCAAAAAATTAATAACCACAGGGACACATTTCAACTTAACAGAAGCTCAGGATTGTCTTGGTTTCCCACAGCAACCATCAGGAACACTGGAAGAAAATAGGTCAAATGAAAACATTATATGACAAGATTGTAGGCAGAGTTATCATAGTGCTATTTCTGAAAGATGGTTGCACAATTGTTAAGATGGGATGTGCTTTACACACCAATTCCTCTACATTATTCTAATCAAAAAGAAAAAAAGATTGTACTGTAGGAGCTTTTGACCCATTTTGGATAGAGAGCAAAATTAATAAAGGAAAGGTTAAAGAAAAGCAACAGTTACTTTCACTTTTGCCTGGCATTTTAGTAAATATTTTATAGAAACTTATCCACAGAACTAATTCTGGTTTTCCTATTTGGGTCATTGTTGTAATGATTATAAATTTGACAGCTAAAACAATCTATGGTGCAGATAACAACAAAATATTGATCTAGGATTAACAGGAATTTATTTCAGGCTAACTTTCTGTAACAGTTTCCTTGGTTTGTAACATGTGAATTCTTCACTGTTTTCTGTTGCTTTTCTTGCTGTTATTTGTTATTTCATCACAGAGGCATTTGGGGGAATCTGTAATGCTCTAGAGAACTACTGTATAGAATACAGAGAGCAGACTCTTTTAGATCCTTATGATCCTTCCACAAAGACAATCTGTTCTTTGCAAAGGATAAGCTAAATATGTTAGTGATTGATGCTAACCTCTGAGAAAGTGGGAAGCAATGCAAACAGGGTTTAAATAGATAAAGTACTTGGACAGAAAATAAAGTAGCACTAAATTTAGAAATACTTTGGTTAATAAATTGAGAAAAAATCCCAAATTTTCAGCCAAGGGTATCAGGTTTGAAAAAATATATGTGTTTAACATCATCACCTTATTTTGAGAAGGAATTGATTGCAATGAGGAGAGCAAATGTTCCTCTTGATAAGCAGACAAATTGAATTTCAGAACCGAGATGCTATCTTTATAAGTTCAGGAGAGCAAACCTCCTCTCTCCATATAACATATTGCTTCAGTTTTCCTCAAAACACTTTCTATAGGAAAACAGAATTCTGCATTTGCTAGACTGAATAGTGTGAAACACTGTGAAAGAATGGTTTTTGCTTTATATTTGGTTTTGGTATTTTTTCTTCATAGTACCCAAGTCTTTTATTCCAGTTCCACGCATGATGAAACAAAGCTTAGAATTACCTCTTTCTTGTGCTACTTCTGTTCAAAATCACTTCTGGATGAAATGTGGCATTGAAATTTTTAATTTGTTCATGCTTCCTCCATCCTTCCTACACTTTTCTGTTCTCAGACGGCAAATGCCAATTACCGTCTGTGGAGTTGTTCTTCTTCCCCCTTGGCCAGCTCCTGGCTTAAAACCTATTTACCACCAGGGAGCAGTCTGGAATGAGTAGCCCTCTCTTATGGCACTGAGTAACTTGTGCCACAAGGCACATTCCCCACCACCACTGGGACCTGCTCAGTCTCCATCCCAACTCCACTGCCAGTCTGAGTGGAAGTGAGTGAAGCCTCTTGCTCCTCACAGATTCTCATCCAGACTGTCATATTCTTTATCACACACAGGAGTCTTTGAGCTGATCCATGTCTTACAGGCATATGAATTTGAGATTGTTTTCCACGCATAATTTAGTACAAAGAGCATGGTATTCTGCTTTTACAAATAAACAGCAAAGAAATTAAGCATTAGACACCTGCTGTTGATCTTACTATCAGATATTTTTGGAGCAAACTGTGACTAAAACCATGTAACAAGGGAACTTGCATAATGGTATTTACTTTATTCTGCATCACAATGCAAATCTCTGTGTCCTATGGCTCCAGCCACAGTATTTTTTTATCAAAATAGCTGATGATGCAAATCAGATTCACCACTGCTGAGACCTTGCTCTCTGACCTTTCTTCCACTCATTTGGGGAAAAAACTCCACAACTTCCTTCCAAATGTCTCCCCCAAAAGCTTTTAGGAGATAAATATTGTCCCCCTGCTTTATTCTAATGTAAACTTGGACTCATAAAGTTTCATTAAAAGAGCATAAATCTTTCCCCTCCAGAAGTTATCTGCCGTGTTTCTTCTTATCCTTTGGATGACTGCAGTAATTTTTATGCAGTGCTGTCGAGAGTGTAATGTTAAGTGCTTCATTAATGATGATTTGTGCCATTGAAAAGTTTAAAATGGGCAGATCCTGGCAAGGACCTAACGTTATTTATTTTCGCTCTTTGTGTTAAACTCTGCAAAGAACATTTTTAAGAGCAGTTTTGCTTCTACTTGGGGATGCTATAAGCAGTATTTCATATGCCATTGCCTCAGAGACAGCATTAACCAGGACAACAATAATAATGGCTGCACACATTGCTAATAAATATTTGCATTTATTTGTAATAAAAGGGATACATTTCACTGTGTGAAAGGAAGGAGATAAGTAGAGAGATGCTTGTCTGCATTTGGAATAAATGATAACTCCAGAAATTTTCTGCTTGAAGGGTTAGGAAATAATAATTGTATCTCAAGGACCCAGGCCCTGCAGAGCGTGGTACAGCAGTGCAGCTGAGAGCAAATATGACTGGGAGCTGGGAATTGCCCCGGGAGACAGGCTGGGGCTCCCTGGGGTACCTCACTTCAAATGAAAATGGGGAGATTGCACTTTACTTTGGAGATGGAGAGGGATAGGAAGGAGCAGGAAGACAGAGGAGATGGATGTCTCAATGCTCTCATGTGCTGATGGATTTAAGTCCTGACCTGGCTCTTGGTTTGAGGCCTTGTCCTGGGTTTAGGGGTGTCCAGCTTGTTACTTGCCTGGAGAGTGAACCAGGGGGCAGAACTCCTGCTAAAATACAGGTGGGATAAAATAATCACAGCTTAATGTAGGAAAACTGAAAGACCTTCCTAACATTTCACTATTTGAATATTAACTTTTTCTTTTTTTTTTTCTCCCTACACTATGTTATAAAATAAGGGGAAACAGAGGTTTATTTTCAAAGCAAAATTATTTTTTACCAAGGCCAACATAGAGTGTTATAATATGGTCCTTTGCTTAACTACAATTTTTGCAATATGTTGAAAAAAGATGAAGTTTATTGGAAACAAATTTGGAAGAAATGTAATTTTTTGTCTTTTTAATATATAAATAGACATTGTACTACAGCTTAAAGTTCACGTGACCTCATTTAAACACCAGAAACAAGAAATACCAAGTGGTAGGTAATTTCATTTGTATATTTTAATTCACTAGAACTGTATTTCTCTAGGTAGACTGAGGCTTAAGTATTTGTATGAGGAAACTGAAGAGAATTACTTGGGAAAATTTGAGGCTCTTGTCTGTGGACTCCAAGGTGGCTTCTAGAAACAAAGAATGAGAATAAGCTGCCTTTCACAGTCAGAATAAAAGGAAAAGGTTAAAAGTACAGTGTCCCAAAAATCAGTTTTAGGAGCAGTATTAAAAAACTTTGCAGGAAAGGAGAGGAAAGGTCAAACACAGTATTAAAGGTCTCTGAATTAAATACCCTAGAGAAATTAAATTGTTAATAAAGACTCTTACAGCCTCTTTATGATTAGTGTTTCTTGGAACTTTGAAGAGACCAGATTGCCTGTGCAATGTAAAATGTCACTGGAAAAATATTCATTTAATCAGCATGGATTAAAATATATGAATCTTTTCCTGGCTCAACTCCACCGCAATAATTTTCCAGCACACTTCTGCAGCAGTCAGACCTATCTAGCCTACCTAGGCCTGTGGTTCATAGTTCAGTCATTCTTTGGTTTACCTGTACTGGAAACCAAAATCAGAAATCAGTTCTATAGTGCAAAATTCTATAGAAATCACAGTTCCCACAATAGGAATAATAACACAACACTAGATGTAATGGGCCCTCACCAATTTCAGTGAGCAGGTTGTTACTTATTTCCATATGTCTGGGAAAAAATCCCCACACAAATGGGTTCACAACATAGGAATTGTTTAGTAAAGGTTGTATTTAATTTTACACTGGATCAACAAACATAATATAATTTAATAGTAGAGAAACAGAGCAAACAAGGAGGCACTTGCCACATGGGGAGGAAGCAACCTCATGAGGAAAGGAGTCACCAGGAGGGAAGAGGAAGGAGGGAGGTCCAGCTGGAAGAGCATGCCAGCACTGGTGTGAAAGGGACTGAAGCTGGGATCCTTCACAGCTACCACACTTCTCCTGATGAGAAATAGATCGAGTTCTCACTCTCTCTGCAGAATTCAGCAACCTTGACATGCTGTGAGTCTGTGGGATGGTATGAAAGACAATAAAAGAAAGGAATGTGTTCACTCTAATTGGCAGGGGAAAAAATAACAAAGAAGCAGCAAAGAAATTTTTGTGAACTAAAGCTCGTTAGGGCACAGGTACACCTTAAAAGCTGTCCAGATGGTGATATTCCCAAAAAAACAAGTTAATCTGAAGTATTGATATTTATCTCCAGGATTATGATGACCTTGCATCAGCAATTTGCTGTCAGTATTAACAGTGGCAGAACTGATACTCAGAAACTCTCAAAACATTTAAAGAAACACAGATGTCATATGTCTACTCCCAGTTAGCAACTCAAGATATTAGCAAGCTCAATGATCAGTTAAAAAAAAGTTTTGTAAATCCTATATACATCCATTTGCCTTCTGACTAATGAAATTGCCTTATGGGTTCGTTTTTCCTTTCCATTTCCCACACCTAAAAGCGGTAGTTTGAGGAGCTCATTTCCATTACAGATGCTGTTGGTGCATAAAAGGAGAGTGCCTGTGGAGAAAGCTCTGGATTAGACGTGCTCCCTGTGGGGCGCATTTTTTATCAAAACCATTTCTGATAAAACGTGCTATTTGAGTTATTTTTCAGTTGTAAAGAATCTCATGCAAAACTGCTGCAGTTAGGTCACAGTAATACAAAGTCTGCAGTGCCCCAGAGTTGGTGTATGAAGAGAAGCTACATCAGTGCTGGATAAAAGGATGGTCAGGACACTCCACAATCAAAAATACAGCTATGTGGAATTTTTAAATTAGTACATTGCTCTCTTGAAATATATCTATAAAGAAATCAAAATAATTTGTCAATGTGTGTTGAGTTTTGTAAGTAGTTCAGCCCTTCCCCATCTTCCCACCTCCCCAACTAATACGCCAAATGGAAATTTTTTTAGACCTATTTTTACTTATTTTCTTCTACCATAAGCCTGTATCTGTTTGCAGATTTCAGACTGACCATCCTGTGGAAATCTCAGTTGTTATATTTGAACATATTAGGGAGCTGGGTAGATAAGGAAAATGCTTTTCAGTCCCACTTTGAAAAAAGGCTGAAATAAATGTCCAGTTTGTGTAAAGTATATGAGATTCCATATACAGAGAAAAGTGACTGCATGTCCCAAAGGAAACATTTCAGGGGGAGTTAATGCCTCATCACCCTAGTCATCAGACTACAACCAATTAATCCTGTGGAAACCAAATTTCATTAGTTCCAGTCCTCATGACACTAGAATCTCAGTAAAGCTTCCTTTTCCATCAAATGATCACAGAATCACAGGATAGTTTGGGTTGGAGGGGACTTTAAAAGATAATCTAGTTCCAAGTCCCTTGCCAGGAGCAGGGACACCTTCCACTAAAACAGATTTCTCAAAGCTCCATCCAACCTGGCCTTGAACACTTTCAGGGAGTGGGCATCCACAGCTTCCTGTTCTAGTGCTCACCACCCTCACAGTAAAGGATTTCTTCCTAATATTTTATCTAAATTTACCCTCCTTCAGCTTAAGACCATCCTTCCCTATATTCACGTCCTACATGTCCTTGTAAAAATTCCTTCTGTAAGCTCCTGTAAAAATTCTGTAAGCTCCCTTTAGGCACTGGAAAGGGCTTTAAGGTTGCCCCAGAGCCTTCTCTCCTCCAGACTGAACAACCCCAAGTCCCTCAACCTGTCTTCATGGGAGATGTGCTCCAGCCCTCTGATCATTTTCGTGGCCCTTCTTTGGACTTGCTCCAACAGGTCCAGGTTCTTCCTGTGTGAGGGGTCACAGAGCTGGATGCAGCACTGCAGGTGGGGTGTCACCAGGGCAGAATCACCTCCCTAGATCTGCTGCCCACTCATCTAATGCAGCCCTTTCTGGGCTCTGAACACACTTTACCGGGTCATGTTGAGGTCCTGGTCAACCAATGTGCCCTTTGTCACATAAATGCAGCATCAATAATCAGTCTTAAAAATAACGAGGGGTTTTTGTCCTTACCAACAATAGGAATGTTACTCCAGTATCTCACCACCCTGGACAAGTAGGCAGAAAGGAAGCAGCAAACAAGCAAAGCAATAAAAAGTGGGAAGTAATCATGAAAATAAAGGGGTGGGGGGAAGGAAGGGATGAAATGTCATCCCCGCCTGAGAGGAAGAACTTGAAGAAACTGACAAAGGTGCCAAAGCATGACACAGCACTAATGGTCGGCAAACTCAGGTGTTTCTCCTAAAAAAGGAGAAACTTTGGGAGCTGATCATTATCTCACAGAGTTGTTTGGAAGGGACAAGGAAATAAAGGAACAAAAAGCAGTAAATTGAGTATCCTTTTTTTTTTTTTTTTTTTGAGAAACAGTATTTTGGAATTTTTATTTCCTAATAAGGAAATGTCATGGTTTCCTCGAAAATCCATGAAATATGAGTTCGTTAAGATCAGTAATGATTTTGACTGAAAGATATTCAGTCGCATATTAAAGAAAGGAAGTTTATTGAAGTGATTTTTATTCCAACTTTTTTTTAACTCAACATAAATTCAGTGCTTTGTGGCAGTTTGAATAAAAAAGCCATATACTGTATAAATCAAACTCATGTTTTCTTTCAAGCACTGAGGGTTTTTCTTATGAAAACTGTCTATATTTGTGAAGCCTGAATATTTTTGCATACTTTGACTACAGAAAGTGCAGAAAGCCATACAGTAGCAGTATATCAATATGCCAATTATGAAATGACCATGTGTCTACTTTAGTATTTTAGTTTCAACCAGGATTATGTTTCTGTCTCTGTTTACTGCATCTCACATCAGAGATTTGTCTTGGAGGATGAAAACCAGATTCCTTGAGGAAAGCAAACTGGCAGGTGCTGTCCTGGTGTCTATGTAAGGCACTCCAGCTGCTAATGAGCAATAAATCCCTAAAGCCAGAGCAAAGCTATTCTGGCATAGCCCCTCTGAGGTGCTTGCAGTATGTATGGCAGGTGCTGAGCATCAACTGTTTCAATCAGCAGATCCCCATTAGCAGTCTTGCTAATGTGGACACAGCTTAAAAGTGACAGCACTCCTTGCTTGAGAGAACATCCAACCCACGGGGCAGTTCTTGGCTCTGGATGCCCAGCCTGGTCCTATTTGGTCCATGTGCCATGGTGGGACTGCAGGGAGCAACACTGTGGGAACAGTTGGAACCACGGCCAGTGGCACAGGGAAGGTGGATCCCAACATCTACCCAGGCTGGACAACTCAGGGTCAGGATGGTTGAGTGTGCTGTGCTAATAGAGACCACCTGCCCAGAAGCTGCTGAGAAATAACTGCTCTTATGCTGAGTTGGAGACTCAGAGGATGAGTAATTTGAGGCACAGGTTTGTCTTTTATTTCTCCCGAGAGTCTGATGTGTCAGTCTGCGTGGTGTCTGTCTGACATACATAAAGCTCTGCTGCTGCTGCTTTTCAGAAGACACAGCTTCCTTATAAAAAGAGGATATCTGTCCTGAATGTGCATTAATCATTCCTATAAACTCTGCTTTAAATTCAGACTGAACAGATAATGTATGAGCAACCATAAGTTACTGGTAATGTGTACAGGAATGCTATACTTTCTTCAAGGCAATAACAAAATTAAGGAAAAACACAACAAGGAATACAGGGAAGACCCCAATTTATTAAAGTAATCTTTTCTTTTTTTCATTTAAAAAAACATCTGCCTTCTCAGGTGTAAGGCCTCATTCCAAGGGCTTTATTTTTAATGAAAAGAAATCACCTTGAAAAAACACACAGTAGTATATAATCATACTAGACCGGCAGCCTTGTTACATTCTTTAAATGATTTTTCCCTTCATAGATTTCTCAGGCTTCTTACACCATATGTGAGAGCAAAATAGCACACATAGGAAACAATTTCATTCTGGGCATAGAAGAGGTAAGAACACATATCACCATATGGACATTTGTGCTCACTGATAAATGCACATGTATACTCACATGCACAGCCAAATAATCTTAAGCTTCTGTCTTTTGTGATCCTGGTGTGCATACAGCTATAGAAGTATCAGTATCTATATCATTTTGCCCATCTATATTTCTTTCTATGAATGATAAATAATTAGTGGTGTAGCTATAAAGCTTATGTATTTCTAGCCAATGACACCTTCAAGGTCCCTCTGCTGCCTGCTGCTTGACCTTGGTTTAAAAGCACACAGAATGGAAACCTTGAAACCAAGATCAGCAGGATTCATTCTGACAGAAAACAGATGCAGCACAATGGAGAAAAATACACATTTAATTTTAATCCTTTTTTTTTTTTTTTTTTTTTTTAAACAGCCTGACTATTACCAGTTCTTAAAAAAAAAACTCCTAAGGTACAGACTGTCCTTCACACAAGTATCATACATTTTAATACTCCAATTAAATTTCGATTGGATAACATTGTAACTACAATAACTCTAGCAATGTCTACATTATTCCTCCTTTTAGACATGGTAGCAGAAGAACACTGTGGAGGTAACATAACAAAGGACTGCGGCCTTAAGATGAGCCTTCTTAATGGAAGATTCTTGACTTCATAAAAGTACAATAAGAAGCATTTTATTTCATAATATTTGGACAGGAAGGTTATGAGACTGCAATATAGATAGATGATACACAGTGATGTGACCTCAAAGGTACTGCTTTTGTCTTACATTACTTTTCAATTTTATGTTCTATCCCAAGCCAGCTAATCTTAGGTAGGGCTTAATAGGCTTCTTGTTTTCTGAAAAGGAATGATAACAGTGTCTCTACAAAGTGGGGAACCAAATTTGAGACCATGTTAGTGCTGCAGGTCCACAGGAAATGGATAAAATCATGCCTGGCTCTCCAGCTGCACTTGTCCGTGGGAAACAATCACTGAATACAAGTCTGTCTGAAGTCTTCCTCCCAGGATGACTGCTTGCCACTGCATTATTTGGTGCATTTATAGAAAAGAAAATATAAAACTTGGCTGTTATTGATTGGCAGTTTGATGCTTTTATTGGGAAGAAAAGATAAACCTTTGCTGATATTTCTTGGCAATGTCACAAAAATGAAAGGGTGCTTAAACAATGAAATGAGGCAGATCATGCATGCAAAGCTGCTTGTGTTGCTCAAGCTGTTGGTGACCAAAGGAGGAATGTCTCGATACTGCTGGAGCACAGAAAAGAAGAATATAGAATAATGTTCTTAAGATTCTTCTGGAAAGAGGCACTACTTAAAGGAATTAACTTAGATAATGATAAAAAGGATCGTCATTATATGTGAATGGAAAAAGGGGGATATTCTAAAAGAGTAGAAAAATATTCTTATGAAGGCATCTGTAGGAAAATCACTGGAAAACAGTGTATGCATCCAAAGCCTGTTCTTCATAAGAGTATGTGGGCATGGTTTGTAGGGACAGGAAGGTCTTGAAGACCTTTCTAGTGAGGTGTAATATAAAGAATTGCCATGTGAACATCTGAGTTTTGGAGGCACATGAAAATTAACTACATTCCACAAATACTTGAAGACTCAATATAACAATAAGTCTTGAGCCCACTTTGACAAAGTAAAAGATGGCTAACAAATTGGAAAACTGGGAGGAATGTATTATTGTGACAATTGAATCTTTCTGTCCTATCACAAGAGATTTCTGCAGCAGAAAGGACTATTCCTTTCTTTTACATGAATATTATAGAATCTAGCCATCCATGACTTAGACTTTCTCAATTTGTGCACCTAGAACCATTTTCCAGTGCACATGCACAGACTTCTAATAATTTCACATATGTAGATGGTTAAAGAATTTCTGAAATTACTCCATTCTGTGAATTACATTGAAGCAGCAAACAGACTTCCAATGCATTAAGTATCCCACCATTCTCTTTCCTGTAATGAACAACTTTATGGACCTCATATAACCAGTGTGGTCTCTTCCCAAACTGTTTATCAGTTTTTCTGTTTATCCAGTTTGGTTCTACTCTGATGATGGTCTTAGCCCTGTAATTAAGCCTTGAAAATGTTTCCTTCTGGTGTTTTCAGGCATCACTGTGTCATGGCTGGTCTCCTAGCTCTCGTTTAGCACAGAACAAACTTCTCTTTTTGCCGTTTAATAGGAAAAGAGAAACTTTAATTCTCCATTTCCTTCTGAATCACCATCCTCAGGTGTAGTCAGAGAGTCATAGTCATACTGATTTTAGTAAGCTGTTTTTCATCTTTGTTTCCATTTCTGCGTGCATGCATACTCAACATGCATTTATACCCACTCCTGAATTCTTCTGAAGCTCAAAAAATTTTGGCTGTAGTGCTCACTAAAATAAATGAAAGAAAGTGCTTTATTTATTCTGGGAATATGATTGTGTATAGTTGAATAGGAGACTCGTCTGCTGTATTACTACACACAGCCATTTTTTCCCCCTTTCTATTTTCTTCTTTATAAAATGAATTTTTCTGTGGGAAGAAAGGAAGATAATAATGAGAGCTTTAAGCACAAAATGTCTGATAATGACAAGAGCAATGAGAAGAGAAGCAAGATGGATAGGAGAATAAAGACACCGAAAGAAAGGCAGAAAAATGTCCTGGAAATCTCCACATAGGCCTGGGAGCATATTATTGATTTTGAAGCATAAACTGTATTTATGTAATTTTATCAATTACACCTTGTGAATTTTATCAATTCACAAGGGTGAATGCTGGCAGAGGTAGGAAATACTTCAATAAATTGTCATGCTTACTGTTTCTCCCTTCTTATTTCTTTTTATTGTAAAACGCTTTACATTAACTTCTAGCTTAAGATCATTTAATCTATAAAACCATAAATGACCTATAGCATGCTTTTGAAGGCAAAATAAGCTCCTAGCCTGAGAGATGAATAAGAGGAACCAGAGGTATTTTTATCAAAGCAGCCTAAGAAATGGTGCATTGCAGACCTCAGCTAAGATAGTGCAATGAAAGAGAAAGCCAACTGATCAAAGGAAGAAAAGGACAAATATCAACTTTTTTTTTTTTTTCTTTCAATTAGACTTCTTAATTATTGTGTGGGATTCACAGTTTTGGAAAAGGTTAAGCAAGAGACTTTGCAATGCAAGAACAAATATCTCTTGGGGAATTCACTGCTGATCCTCTGATGTTTAGGTTGCTGGAACAAATGCTGGAACTGGGGACCAGTCTCCTCACTGGCTATTGTGATGTTGGGTAGGATATGACATTACTTGTTACTGTACTAAAGCACCATTAATTAGATAGCATGGAATGTATTTCATCCTTTTAAACAATGAAATCAGTTGGAGGTTTTGTTTTGTTTTGTTTTGTTTTAAGTGAACTGACCTTCCCAGGTTTATGCACTTGGCAAAACCTTTTCTTTAAACTTTTGTTTTAGAATGCTTCTTTAAGCTGCTTGATTGCAAGTAGAAGTTTTCCCTTGGAAGCTACTTTTTGAAGAACTATTCATGAATGGGGGAGATGTCATCTTCTTATCTTTTGAAGTGGTATATCTCAAGTAGTCTGGTTCAGATTTGAATTAACCTAAAGTTCTTGTAGGCAAACACAAAGCACTGGCAATTCTATAAATAAAGATAACTCTATAAATAAAGAGAAACCAACTATTCATACACTCCAAAATGTATACTGATCACTGTATACCGAGAAATAAGAAATGTACTTCAAAATATTAGAATACATAGGACACGCTGTTTTAATTAGATTTCAGCATCAGTCTAGAGCTTAGAAGAACATTTAAAGGCTTGGTTCAAAAGGGAAAAAACCTATACATCTAATTTTCTAAGTAACAGATGACAGTTTAATTTTAGTGCCAGTTTCTAAATTATAATTTGATAACAGGTTGTTATTTCTATTTCAAATGAGGTTCCATAATAAGTCTTACATTGCAGTGAAATAAACAAGTCTTTAATTTTGTTCAAGATCTTAGGCCAGGAATTGCATTTTTTCATAATATTTATGATTAATCTTGAAATGAATATATTCAAGCTACAGCTCAGACATTAATTAATATTAACCTTGCTTCCAAAATAATACGATTTGTGTAACACCTGAAAAATATGGAGCAGAGTGTGAGGCTCCTGCTTATTAGTTGAGTTAAACAGTTCAGCGAGTCAGACTTCAAACATTCAGCAATTTTTAAGAAATAATAACTTGAATCTATTTTTCCCAGTCAATATGTATATATGGACTTGGCCATGCTTATTTACTGACCCTGCCGCAGCCCAGCAGCTCCTGGGGCTCCAGCGCGTGAGTCTTACTGAGGAACCCTCACACTGCTGGAAAACTGCATTGGTTGTGCCCCCAGTAAGCTCTATTACAGTGTCAGACATGCCTCTGGACATCATTAACCATGGAATTCTGTTCCAAAGTTGTGTGCAATAACATCTCAAGACAGACCCAGCATTGCAGAGCTTCAGAGACCTCAGGCAGCTGCCTCCATTGTCGGTGTTTACCTCCAACCAGGTAATAAAATGACCTTAGATCTAAAAATCCATAGTTAACCATGGCATTACACATGTTCTATATTTATACAATAATCATAAGTCACTTTGGGCAGTCCATTTTCAGGAGATGACTGCCTTGTTCTCCAGACTGAAATCTCTATTCCCTCAGCCTTGTGACTCATAATGCACCTTTAGTCATATTTTAACCTTCAGCATTGTACTCTGTCACATCTCATTGTTTAATACATGGTGTTGAGCACAGAAACATCACACCACCAGATAAATCTCATTGACTTCTGTTCAAGAAACAAATTCACTTGCTTAGTTTTTAATAAGAGTTCCCTTTAATTTGAATGCTTAATATGAATGTTATCCTTTGACATGAATGATGCATGCATGCCCTTGACATTCTTGCTAGATAATAATAACAATAGTGTCTGTAAACAAAAGGGTAAAAGAAGATTTTTTTTTGCCATATTATAAAACTTTATTGGTTCACTGGGTTTCATCTCATTAGATTTAATAATTCTTTTTTTTTCAAAGTCAATTGACCTATAAAACACAACAAATTTGGGGGCAATGACTTCAATCTCTTTACATTCAGACACCTTCCCTTCCTTTAATGTATTTTCCATGGAATCTAGTGAAATAACAGTAGCTGTGGAAAGGTAAAGGAGCCCTGAAATGCAGATGGTATTTCAGATGTATCCATAATTTATTCTGTGGCTTTGCAAACCATATGGATTTACAAAACTATAATTTATGGCAAAAAAAAAAAAGTACTATGCTTTTTCAAAAAGGAGAAGCTGTTGAGAAATATAATATGGAGTTGCAATACCTCATCAGTCAAACATCACATCAATAAAAAGATAATAGGAATTTACTTTATATAGTCCCCAAATGGTAATTTTTTCCCCCTGATTTGTCTTTTGGTTGTTTTCATCCTTTGTTCAGTGTTCACCCCAAGAGTAATTCTACTCAGATTTCAGAACCTCCTTCAGGATTTAGGGAAATTAATTGGAAAACCTTCTCCCTGAGAGTTTATGGAGGTGAAGATCTCACTGAGGTGATAAACTTTACTCATATCACAGTGAGAGACAATGAGAGACAGAGAGGGATAGTAGCAAGCACAGACTCATCTCTCCACCACAGCCAAGGAAAAGCATCATTAAATCCTCTGGCCTTTGCTTCATTAGTAGTTAGTACTTGCTGTGCCCTCATTTCCACACAACAAAAACTAGGAATGGGAGCTTGGTCAAACCTCCAAAGGGTGCGATGTGGCAGCACGGACCACATTGCTGCTCCCTGGGATACCAAGCAGACACAGCTCCCTTAACTACATTTGTTTTCACTGGTGTCTTCTGCAACTCAAAATGAGGGGACCCTGAGGAAAAGGGTAATGGAGATGCTAACTCATTCAGGTTGTATCTTGGTTAATGCACAGTCTCCAGCTATCACAATGAAACTCAAGTGGCTGTCAGACACTGCTCCTTCCCTTTCAGCAAGGGCTAGAGCACTACTACATATGCCTAAACTGAGTTACTTATAATGTTCTTAGTGGCCCTTCAATTAACCAGGAGATTTGCAAATAGCTTTCTAAGCTTTAATCTGCTTGCTTTTATCCTTTTCCTGCTGCTTTGATGGATTGCCCAGACAGGATAAGCAAGTGACAAGAAAAATGCTTTCAGAGGTGGGAAAGTAACAGGTTCACAGTGCAGAAAATGCATGTCCTCTAGTGCTGCAGCCTAAATTTTAATTTAGCAACTAAATCTTAAAACAAAGAAAAAAAAAGTCAAGATTCCTGCAGGGGAAAACAAATCTAGTTTGTTTTCCACATTTGGAAGCCAATAGCATCATTACCAGTGGGACAGAAGGACCTATTCTATTTTTTATCTGTGTCCAAAGACTGCACATATGCAATAATAAAAAAATCACATTGTTACATGAAATCTCCAATAGCAGGTGGGATCAATTTCTACCAAACAGAAAGTCAGAGTGAGGATCAAGAGCTTGGGACCATACAAAGTGCAGAGAAAATAAGTGGGAGTTCAATGGTACTACGAGGGTAGGACAACTAGATGGGAAACCAGAATTTTGGGAGAATGCTGCAATTGTCTAAGGCAGAATACCTGTAATATTGCTCAGACTTGAGGAAGGGACACTGTCTAAAGCTGACATTCATTTCTCTGGCTGGTATGCTAAGAGTAGAATCCATCTTTTTATTAATCTTTCAAGACTGCTGTGTGAAATCTGAGCTAATTCTGGACTGACTTTTTAAATTCCTTTTTTTTTTTCTTTATCTTGGGCCAAAAAAATGTAAAGAAATTTAGAGCAGAAGCAGCAAAATATCAGCTTCCTCTGAATGTGTTTAATGGGGCAAGTGGTTACTCCATGCAAGAATTTTATTATGTGCTTCCTGAGAAGGTGGTAGCAAGGTCAGTCTGCGTGCCTTGAGCCATCAAGGATAGATTATGCAAAGTATGTCCAGTTTCTTGTTAGATCCACAAGATGTGAGAGTGCTCAACACCTTTCTGAAATCCAGAGGTGATGACATAGTATGCAGCAGACTTCTGGTGACTAAATACAAATATGTAAAGTAACTCTAAAATGCTTTCTATAATCTACTTTTACAGGCTTAATATTCAAGGCTGAAAAAACTTTGTTGTATTTTTTATCTGAAATTCATTAAGGTGATAAATAACAAAACAAATATTAAACATTAAACATTAGACAAGGACATAGCAAATACTATTTTATTCAGTTCCACCTTGGAACAGTTTCTTCAAATCACACAGGACTTGCAAGTATTGGAAAATATAATAAGAGAGAATTTGTGAAAACAGACAGGTACACTGTTTAACCACATGCTTTCCCTAACTGGAAAAAAGGAGATAGAAATGCAGAGTCCTGGTTTGTCTGCTAGTGTTAAAAAAAGATAGATGACAAATATTATTGAACTGGGTAATCAATAATGCTCTCTGTAATCTTAAAGTATTTGGAAAAAACCCCTTCTCTTTTAGTTCTATGGGATTTTTCTAACAGGTGAAAGTATTTTGATACTATTTAATACAGTTCAGTGAAAAACTACTTTCTTAATAGAAGTTTCAGGGGATTAAAAGCTATCCAAACATTAATCCTTCATATCACGCATCATTAGCAGAACTAAAAATTCTCATATTCTACAAGGTTTTGGAGCACAGCTGTAGAATACCCAGGGCACACCTTCTAGAGGCAGAAATTAAGCAGCTGGTTGCATGGTTTCATATAGATCTCAGCTCTGTTATTCAAAAGCTTGATTACTAGAACAGTAATTTCACCCTTTCTGTTCCAGACATCCTCAGAGCAGGTAAGGAGATAGCTCTCACTTTGAACCTGTGGTTCCATTGTTTGCTGGATCAGGGCCATCACTGGGGTTCTTGATCTTTGGCAGAGGATTATTTCTCAGAGGCACTTGGAGATTCAGATGTTGATGTGAGCAAAGAAGTATTGACTTTGTAGTAGCTATATTTATTAAAAAAGAAAGCTGTTACATTATTTTGTGATCTTTAGGGAAAAAAAATCAAGAAACTCTCCTAGAGCCTTTGTCTCAGTAACCCCAAGTGCTGTGATTTGAAATAAGGCTTTAGTAATGTACTTAACACAAAAAATTCTGAATATTCCACTGGACATAAATAAAAGTCTGAAAAGGTTGCTGTTACACAATGAGATTTTAAAAGATATGAAAAGCATTCAGGCCCTGATTAGGAGGCTGAGGAAAAAATATGTGAAGGAAAGTGCTTACTATGCTTACCATGTAACTTTTTTAATAGGTTGTAATAATCTCCTGACTCTTAGATAATTGTCTGCACATTAGTGTACTCTGCTTATGGCAGAGGAGAGAGGAGGGAGAGGAAACTGGCTGATTCTCTCCTTTCTTTCTCTAGAGCTGTCTCACTAAACAATCCTAAAATAAACTAAGATGCAAGGGACCTCTGGAGGCCACCTGGCCCAGACTTCTGCATAAAGCATAAGGATTTTAATGTTAGATCAGGTTGCCCAAGCCTTATCCAGTCCACCAAGTCCCTCGGCACTTGTCTACCAGAGCACCAGGGACAGGAGTGACCACTTGTCTCTCCTAACCATAGCTCCAGCTTCTGAAGAAGCCTCTCAGAAAATGCATGTCCCCCTCGCCTCAAAGGATAGGAGAAGTTTAAGTCCTCTACTCCATCCGTAACAGCTCCATATAGGATAGTTCCCCTGCTGCTTCTGGTAATCTGAAACAGAGATTTGGAGCTTCCCATTCTCTTCCCATCCAATACAGTGAGGACCCTGTCCTACCACTCACACACAGACATTCTAGCTAGCTCAGGTAACAGAGCTCAAAGAAGTAAAAATGGTTTTACTGTGAAGGCTCTTCTTGTAGAACACAGATCTAACTGTATAACTGCTACTGTTTTCTGCCAGGGAAATCAGACCCTAAATTAGCTTCTCTAAGATAAACAAGACAATTTCTTCTATGAAACTAATGCCTATGCCAAAAATTGCAGTGATGTAACTGGACAGATGGAGCAATAAGTTTCCTCAAGATTGATTCTTCACTGCACTTTCAAGTCTGGTTGCCTGAAGTTAGACCTCTCAATCTATTTTCTGGCACATAGACAAGTGATCTGATTTTCATGTCTGCTCAGCACTCAGCAGATTCCCAGGAAACAGTTTACTTTTTAGTCACTAATGCCAGTTTCAGAAACACTGCAAGACAGACAAATCTGAGTCAAAGGGTTTCCTCCAACTATTTACATTTTTTTGTCTTCTCATCTTGCCTAAAAATAGAACAAATGCCACTGTTTTAATTAATTTTTGTTCCATAAATTAAAAAAAAAATCCCATGCTTAACAGCATCTCACATTAAGACTCTTCTCTAGCATCTGGGAAACAGTACAAGCAAAATGACATTCCCATCCAGTGTGAAAGATGATTCCTCCAAGGAAAGAAAGTTGGGACCACAGATATAACATTTTCTCTTTCTAGTTATTATAGACATTTTTAAGTACTGCACACAACTTTTTGTTAAAGTATTTATAAATGTCTTTAGAAATCTCTTTATAATTGAATTGTACCTATAATTAAAGTGAATGAACTTTAAGTCAGAATGCTTTAACATGAAAGATTACTATGGTCAGACAATAGAGAAAAAATTGCAGTCACAGATGAGCAAAGTATGTTTTATGGTTTCTAACTACTACACATGTGTGCACACTCTCCCTTGGGAAGCACAGCCCAGGAGGAGCAGCAGTGTGGGATGTGCTGCCTTCTGGCTTCTTTCCTGCTGAAGGGCACCAGTCAGATCAGGGCAACTGCTGTGGGAAAGGAAGTATTTGGGAAAACTTCAGACTGTTTTCCTGGAGGAGCAGTGATTGATATGGTTGGCATCACTGATTTGCTCTTCAGTTACTAATGTGCAAGTGTTAATACATGTTGCCCTTCAATAAAATTTCTGGCATTGTCACAGCCTAGTCCTAATAAAATTTGGAACAGTGCATTGTAGATTGTTGCTGCACAGAGATTTTTGTAATGGCACATTCATATCTTTTTATATCGTTTTACTTGCTGCATTTGAACACAATGAAGAAGTCTGACTGTCTGCTCTAGTTAGGATTTGTTGTAGGGGTTTTTCTTAAGTCATTTTTGACCTTGTTCATGTTGTTTAGTGTCCTTGAGTTTAGCTTTAATCTTAAATAAGAGCACAAGAAATGCTACATTTTCAAAGACACAGCTGAAAAGCCATTGACAACAAATATTGTAATATTTTTATTCCACTTTTAAACTCTTCTACTTGTTAGGAGCTCTGATTCAACCAAGTTAACAAGGTTATCAGATTATATGTCTATTGTCTTGTTGTGACTTCTCTGGCTGAGTTCCTGCAGTAAACAATGCTGAAGTGATGCTTTGTTCAAGCAGCAGAACTGGAGGGAGCTGGCAGGAGGGACGAGGGTCATGGAGCTGTCAAGGCCTCTGCAGCAATGGGAGCTCTACCTGAGGCCAATATTAATCAGCCTCTTGCTACGAGTGCTCTGGGGAGTCACTGATGGTCTGTCACAGCCCAGGAGCCGGGTCTGGGAACCTGCAAAATATTTTCACACAATAAAGGGGACACAAGCAAGCAGGACATTGCAGACATTATTTATCCAAGCTGACACATGCCAAAGGCCTTGCAAGGGAAGTAATTAAAAACATTTAGGAGTTGACCTATGCATTAACTTAAACATGTATTTCCCCTCACCTCATCATATACCAGAGTGCCCAAGTTATGAGAGCAACTGTTTCTATTACCAGTAGAAAGGAAACATCATTGTGTGCTCCCCTTTCTGCTCTTCTGTGTAAATGCCAGGTGCATTTAGCTTTCCTCTAAGCACTGTCATAAACTTGCTGTCTCCCTGCTGGCATAATTAATATATGCAACTGTTGCTATCTAAAGAACAGAGGATGCCAGGGCAGCAGCTGCACAGTTGGAGAACTCACATGAGCATCATGCCAGTTGGCTGGCACTTCTGGCCACTTTTTGTACTCTCGTGATACTTTGAGAAACAGAAGAAATATTAGCTCTTTCCACAGTATCAGTTGGTAATAAGGAAGTAACAGGACTACCTCATGGGACTACTGTAGGATTTACAGCAAAATTCAGTATTCAGTTTTTTTTCTTGAATGGTGTATGTGAAAGGACAAAACCCCTTGATGCTCTTTTCCCTTCTCCTTCCTGCTCCCAGCAACTTTCAAGCAGCTGATGTTGCTGTTTATACTCTTGCCAATAACTAATGATTGGTTGAAGAAACCAGAGGGTCCCTTTGCAGGTAGCAGATAGAAATAGCAGACCTTGAAAAACTTTAGAGGTTTCACTTAATAGCTGTAAATGCTAAGATTTGTAGTGTTTCTTTGAACCTTCAATGACTGAATGATAAGAAAACTCACACTACTCAGTTCTACACTGACAATTAAGTTGTAGCCAGCATCCTCCTTCTGGACAGAATGGTTCATAAATTGAATTCAAGCATGATCTCATCTTTAACACAATGCAATTACTGCTGCCCATGGGATAAATATGTGCTGACAAGGGCCAACAGCACCATCACTTGAACCCTGTGTGAAGCCACTGTGTGAGCACAGTGCCAGGCCCTTGTCTTGTTCTGTAGAGCTGTGTGCCTCCAGCTGTGTTTCCAACACTGTGCCCTTCACCTGTCTTCCCTATTTCTCTTCCTCCTGTGGCTGCTGCTCACCCTAGTGGTGCCTGCCCTGTCCCATGTGCTCCCCAGCACCTCTTTCTACTTTCTTCTTATTTCCCATGTTATATGCATGTTTCTTCACTGTCCTCATTCTCTAAATGATCTCTAGTTCTTTTGTAAGTGCTTTTTCCAGGGAATGCTTCCTCAGTTTGATCTTTTACCTACTGAAATCTTTGTATCCTCTGTGTGTTCCTCATTCTTGTAATTAACTTGTGCCTCAAACCCAACTCAATCTCTCATGTCACTGTAGCTCTTGGCTTCATTTAGAAAAAAAAAAAAAAAACAAAACCCCCAACCCAACAAACAAAACCCTGCTGTTTTATTTCAGTGGAGTGCTTTCAGGGGGTCTTAACCTGGGAGGGGCAGGGAGCGTGGAACAGCCCTGCTACCTACAGCCCTCTGTGTGTGCCAATGCACCTCAGAGCTGCTGTCACAGTGCCCAAACTCAAAACCACCAGAGATTTACCAAAATAAAGCACCCAATTGCATTAAAAACCAGGGGCAGACCAGGGTACTCAACATTCTTTCTGCTTCTCTGTTGCATAGTAATGCTGGAGGCCAAAGGTGGAGAGAAGCTAAGATAATGGACAGTTGATTCCTTTCCTCCATCCTCTACCCACAGGGAGCTTTCCTGGGGTGGTACCTGTCCATCCTCCCAACCTCCCCCCAGGTAGGACCTGTTTCCTGTTCCTTCCCTTCTCTCCCCCTAACTGAGAAAGAGTCAGCTGTGCTGAAACAGTCCTCATCCAGGTGTGCCCCTTGTTAGGACAAAAGCTTCTCCCGTTAGTATTTTAAAAAAGCCTACAGTAAAATGCTAATGAAGGCACTTCCAGACTGCTTTTGTTGGGTAGCAGCATTCTCACACTGTGTGTCTACTATGCACAAGAACTGCTTCATCATTTCAAAAAATTCCTCTGGCTCTAGACAAAGCCTTGCTGTGTCACATTCATTTCAGGCCACTGCAGTAAGGTATTTAACTCTGAGGCTGATGTTGCTTGCTTCCTAACACTTCAAAATCAATTTTACTTTCAGGTCAAATACAAACAGGGTGCTTATTGTTCGTTACAACTAAGCATATGTTACTAGACCTCACAGAGAGTAAAATCTGACTTTTTCAGAGGGAAATGTCAGAGGATTCAAAAGGTTTTGTGTATGCATTTTTTTTCTAAATACTGGTTCTCATCAGAACTTCACCCTTGGTAATTTTCTTTGTGCCAGTAGAGTTTCAGTGAACTGAGCTGAAAACAGCTCACATGGGGACTTCACCAAAATATATTATCCCTATAGGAGCAGATAAGTGAGTCCAGTCTTTGTGATTCAGGAAACCATGATCTACACAAAGGGCACCAAATGCTTCAGTAGAGACTTTGAATCTCCAGACCCTTTGAAGATTTTATTTTCAAAACACTGTTGTTAGAGAGACATTACAGTTACAGAGACCCAGGAGAGTTATTCACCAGTGTGGAGTACAGAGGTATCTTCATCTTCTGTATTCCACAGCCTGAAATCCCTCTTGAAGAATTGCACCTCTAACCTTTCAAAGCACACACTGCAGCATCCTCTACAACCACCAATGAGAACCTGCTCCCCCCCAGGTCCCCCAAACCCCCTCAAACAAGAGCAAACAACAAAATGGAACCCAAATTCTTCTAAATGGGAAGAAAGAGAGAGAAAATGAGAACGGACCATGTTTCACATGGGGAACTCTTAGCTAGCACCAGACCATCATAAATGATCTGGATACTACAATGGGTAACAAATCTGATGTGAGTCAGTAATGCCCTGTTGTGAAAAAGGCATGTTACAAATTAGGATGCATAAATAAGGTCATTATTTTTAAGTCAAAGACTGTTTTGTCTTTGCTCAGCATAGTGGGGACTTGGCTGTATCATGCTCTGGGTACTGTGCTCAAAGTATAGTGAGTGTGCACAGAAAAGTAGCAAGATGATAAAAATGATTCTTACATTGTTGATAGGAAAAACATATCCATTCTTCTCCATTCTGGAAATGACAGGAAGTCACAAGCTTTAATTGTCATTAGAAAGGTGAAAAGACAAGATAGACAACTATGTAGAAACAAAAAAATGCCTTGGGAAGTTCAAGGGAATTCTGTCCATGTAGTTTTTTAAGAACAGGATAGACACAACTCTGGTAGAAGTGACATATGCAGTTTTGGTTTCCTCAGGTAGAAGGGATATCTATGTCATTCCTATTTTGCATGAGATTTTTACTTACCAAACTTTCAGGTCAAAGGGAACAAACCCTATTCTATAAAGTCACTTTGCATGCTCAACTGAGTCTGGAAAGGGAGATGGTTGGGACATTGTCAAAGTGAGTTTTCAGTTTTCAACTAGACACTGTTCAACCTAGGGTTTTTTTCAGCACAACCTGAAGTAGCTTCTCTGTTTCCCTGGATAAGTATTCGTAAAAGCAGTCAGTTTTGGGTGTTCTCAGAGATGAGTTCAAACCAAGCAGGAATTTTGGAAGTATGAACTTCAGATGTGATTACTTGGCAGCTTTTTGGTCTCCATGCATCCTTTAGAGCAAAGACTTTCTTGGAAAAATGGTGGGCAGGAAGGAAGATCCAGGGACCCACAGGCTGCTCAGCTTGACCTCAATCCCCGGGGAACTAATATTTTTGGAAGTCCCTTCCAGCTCCATGAAGAACAGGAAGGTGGATTTACTCAAGGCAGATTGTGCCTGACCAACCTGATTTCTCAACACTGGACTGGAGTTTTCTTAAACAACGTACCTAACACAGTGGGTTGTTTTGTAGAGCAGGATGAGTGAAGGACAGCAGTATCTATGTAATCCTTCTGTTTGAAACTCGTATTTAAATGAAAAGTAAATGGTTTGGCAGTTGGGGATTAAGATGCTTTTCCATTGTTGAGACTATGATCTTGTTGTGTGAGCAGACAATCTACAGTAAATCCTGGTGGTGCATCAATGCTAATGATAGCTCACCCTATCTGCTGTTTACCTGAGAGGCACAAGGAGAGAGAAAAGATCTCTTTGACATTAGGTGTTTTCCTTTGATGTTTGATTAGGAGTGCTTGAATTTCTCAGCCTTTTCTATCCTAGGAGAGTGCTGCTAAATGTGTATCTGCTCCCCTGCCTCTCTTCCCTTATGGACCCAGAAATACACAGCATGAGTCTATAGTTTATTTAATATTATTACATATGTTTCACAACAAAGTCTAGCTGGCTTGTCATAGCTGAACTACCATTCTGCAGGATTCAGCAACGATAAAGTGTATCTTTTACTTGAAACAAGTTTTAATTTGAATCACAAATTCTTTCATGTCTGATTTATCAGCAGTAGAGTAACGGTATCCAGGAGTGAATCACTTTCCAATTCAAGCTCTACAAAACCACTAGCTTATTGAAATTATGCATATCATACCCTTCAGGCATGTCAAGTGTGCTGCTAAAATTTCAGTGGACAATTCCGCACCATGCAATATTACTCAGATGAGATGCTGCTTTATTTAAAGTTCATGCCTATCAGCCATGAGGCACATGGCTGTGAATGTAAAAAGGATTTTAAAATAATCTTTTTTAAAAGTTTTTATAGGTTGACTACCAGACCAAGTCATTTGTGGCTGGAGATGGATAACATGCCATAACCTGAGCAGTGAAGGTAATTTTTTCATATACTTGCTATAGAGCCCAACATAGCTGGGATAACCAAACTTTTAGGCCCATGATATGCAGGATTTATAAACTGATTAGGATTAATCTAACAGACTCAGGTGAGATTTCTGCTTCTGACACGTCTAAAATCAAAACTTAAAACAGAGGAAAAAATAACCATCCTTCATGACACTAGAGTTTGGTACATTTTTTTAAATCTCTAGCTTATTTTCCTAGCAAAACATAGCTTTTGTGAGTTTGTCATCTGTCTGCTAGTCCCTCCTAATTCTTTTTTAAATGTTGGAAAATGTCAGTAACACTGATATAGATTTAATGGCCTCAGAGATATTGTGTTTATGTCTGTGGCCCTCATATGCTGTTATTCCAAGCTATTATTTCTGACTGGTCTCATGCAAGATGTGCTTCCTGGGCCAAGAAATGAGAGAGCAGAAATTCTGTAAGACATGGCATTCCAAAAAAAACCCAACACGTCCCACATGTATGCTATACTGAAAGACTCTCAGTATGATTTGATGTATTTTGGACCTTAATACACAAACCACACACACAAACACAAATTTTAGTTATTTTCAGTGTTCAGTGAAATATAAAATACAAGATTTATTCATTAGTGTTCCTGCCTTTAGATCAGAGCCGCTGTTGGGATTAGATACCTATGAATACAATAACTAAACACTATAAAAAATTCTACAAAACTCTGGGCAGTAAGTCTTTATTGGCAAACCTCCCCTTCTGATTTCTGTCTTGTTTATTTAAACTGTGTGCTTTACAAGAAAGGGAATTCTCTCAAAATATATTTTTGTAAAAGACCTACCAAAGGGTTTACTGAGCTTGGTCCTCTGGGTATGAAAATAATAATAAAAAAATCCTGCAATAGTATTTTTTCCAGGCTATTATGTAGGAAAAACCACAAATCCCTTATATATGTAGGATTAATGTTCTGTCAGGGTGGTAACTCACAGCTCTATCTTGTGTGTGGCTCTATTGAATAATGTGTTTGCTCTACTCAACATAAATAGGCTTTTGTAAAATGAACAAACCAGAAAATTTAATTTAAACCTCGGAAAAAAAATAGTTCTTATTCCACCCATTACTCTTCCATCTTATTACAATTCAAGTCCTCAGGAAAGCCAAAATATTTCTAGGTAGTCCAGATTGTTTTGCTTAGAGCTATTAAAAACCACAAAAAATGTGGAAAAGAAGAAAATTAACAAGAAAAAAATTTATTGAGGATTATAAAAATCAAAGTGTTTTAATGGATATGTTTAAACTCTTTATGTCCTTACCTCTAAGAGAGGCATGCCTTTTGCAAGAATTGTGACTTTTAACTATAACAACGTGACCCATATAAGTTTGACCAATTGTCTTATGGGATTTTGGGGTTTTTTCCCAAATTACTTGCTCTTAACCTACAAACTCTTTGGGATGAGATCTGTCTTGGAGTCCAGTGTTTGCAGAGCCTAGAAATAAGTAGTACAAATAATCATAATTTATCTTAATCCATGCAGTTATAAATAAGGGTGATACTTGGGTCATCCTGTCCCAGAAACATTTCTCTTACCAGTGCTGGTTTGAAGCATTTTTGGCATTTCATTATTACTTTTTTTTTCTGGTTTTGCCTGGGAAATATTTCTTGAGGAGTGTTGGCAGCAAGCTTTCCTTTAGGAATGACTTGTTTTTCTTGTCAGAGATACAAAGGAATGGAAGAATATGATTTCATGTCATCCTAATTTTGTGGGACCAGTGTTTGGAAGTGCAATATTCAGGTGACCTTCCATGGTAAGCTATGAATTAACCTGTGTTCTTTCACTCTCTTGAGTGCTTAAGAGATTACACAGGTTCTCTAACTTTGTGTAAGGTATTAAGATATCTTTGGCAGTTATGATGAATTAAAAATAGTACCCATGTATGCCTTCTGACTTTGACCCTTCTGGAAAAGTCTCTGAAATGATACCCTGACTTCAAGGTATGTAAAACAGAAATAAGAACAAAAAATAACTCAAGGAAGTGGCACATTTTTATGTGTCTCCTTGCTTACAGCACAGAGAGGCAAAGGGTGGAGGATCTGTGTACTTTATAAAAGGTGTTGAAAATGCCTGCAATGTCAGTGTGTGACTGAGATGCATTTTTCTGAGATAACATGTTGTGGGTGTTACACCCTCACAGACGTGTGTTCTCCTCTGTGGATACACGCTGTGATACCCTATCTTGTCCTTTTCACTCTGATTACCCTGCAGGCCAGTAGAGGCAGGTGGGAGGATAAGTGTATAGTTAGATAGTAACAAAGTGTACTTGCTAATTTTCCAGTGTGTCCAGTCTTTCCCTAGTGATGGAAATATGATGAGGAATTAAAGTTGGTTGTTTTTTTTTACTTCTCTATTTTGCTTGTCTACTTATGTCTTTTTACTAAGAAAGATAGTCAAAGATGGAATTGAAACTCCTTCCCTTTTTCCAAGGTCCAACACTCCTGAATTTTGTGCATGCTTAAAATCAAAGCTCTGCCAAAGAATGATAAACAATCCAAATTGTCCAAAAAATCAAATAAAGTCCTTAGACTGCAACTCTGTATGCTGCTGATATCGAAAAGGATGGAGTTTGGGTAAGAAAAGCTGCCTTATGTTATCTGAAAAAAAAGTTACCTTATGCTGTATGCTGAAATCTCTGATTGTGATGTGAAATACAGATTCATATTTGGCTGATTGTATTTATCTTATGCTTTACTTGAGTAGAAGTTTCAAACAAAAGAAAGATACTACTTGGCTATTTACACCAGAAGTTTCTTTAGTTTCCTGTCTATTATTAAATTGAAGACCAACAGTGATTTTTGTGAGCTGCAAAGAAATCCTAGGTCTTACAATTCAATCCTGAAAGAAGCTGAACAGAAGAACACACAGACTATAGATGTTCTTCATGTCAGTAGCAACACACATTTGAGCAGCTGCCCAACTTTATGTCAGGGTAACAACAGCTTCTGAGTGTCTTAGGACACTCAGAAACAAAATGACACTGATGTTAGATTGCCTTTCCTTTCTAAAAAAAAACCCCAAACCATATTTATTTACTTTGAATTTCTTTTAGAATAGCATTTGCTTTGGTTTAAACTGTGAGTGAAATGTAGAAGGTTAATGAATTATTAGTCCATTCTACTACTTATGCTAAGCTTTTCAGTTTTTGTTATCTTCTGCTTCTTACAAGATTAACCAGAAAAGAATTAATAGAAATGCCAAAGCTGAATAGATAACACTGTTAATCTACTGACTTTCTGTTTGTTCTGATTCACAATTTTTATTCATCTTAAGGGAGGATGAAGAATTGTACAGATACAAATGTTTAAGGCACTAGGCTACACTGTGATTTGGAGATTCATTCAGTCAGTCTTGCTCAGAAACACACTTCTATGACCTTAGGCTCCTATAAAATGAAAGTAATAGTACTATGTAGCTCAAAAAATGTTGTGAGAATTAATACATCAAATATTTTGAGATGCTTCAAAAGGATGGGGACTAAATGGGTAATGAAGATAAACCAGTAGGTGAATTTATATCTCTTTTTCTAAGGAGGAAACTAACTCTTTAAAAGCACTGAGGGGATTATCTAATACATCATGAAACCTCAGTTTCATAGTATTAAGTTCTTGAAAAGAAATTGGGAGCACAAATTACATAAAAACCCCAAAAGGTATAAGTTTTCAAACCTGTGGAAAAATATACCATTCCCCGCCCTCCCCCCCCTATAAAATGTGAAAGAGTGCTTAATTGCAATGTAAAAATAATTGTTAAGATTTTGGAGGAGCTTAACAGATTTCTCATGCAAGTTTTTCTGTAGCACCACAAGTAATTTAAAATGCGATGTGGACTTGTGTCCAGATAAACCTTGGGATGAATGTGAAGAATGGAATACAAAGGTTAACTTATTTGTTCCTTCAAGTGCTAAAGAGCAAAGTTTGGAGGATCACAGGAGACTAATGAACAGCAGATTACATAAACTGAGAGCTCAGTGCAGAAACATAAAACTAATGACACAATATACTGAAGAATCACAATTTGTTCTGGAGACAATTTCATTTGAAGGAGTCCTGTTAGCCCTTGTAATTGATTCAGTGTGGCCTCAGCATATTTGTCAGGGGGAAAAAATAATAAGCTTGTTTTCATGGTATCTAGGTGAACAAGGTCAAACCAAGGCATGAAATAAGATAATACCAATCCTAGGGTAAATATGAGATCACTTTAGAGGCTAGCTAAAATACTATAATGACTTTTGCAAAACACACCTCTCCTATGAGAGGCTTGAATGATATTTCTTTGCTGTCTTTGAGGGTATGTGTTATCCACAATAAACCCAAGAAATTGTCCACAATAAAATGAAGAAGATGTAGTTCCAAGAATAATCAATATTTACTGTTTAAGCAATCAAACCTAGTTTTTCTTTCTTGCAAAGGGCAAGGGCTGTTTATTTCAAACCCTTTGAATTCTTTAATAAACAATGTAGCTGATAATGCAGTTGCGGGATGTACCTACTGTAACTAGCAAGGGAAATAAGAAAGGAGCTGTTGTTTCCTAAAATTTACTGCTGAGTACTGCTGTCTCTTAGGATAGCAGCTCAGCTAGAGGTACAGCAAAGCGTGGCAGGGCACAGCTCTCCCCATCATTACCAGTGTCCTGGCTCACTCCACGGAGGGCTTCAGGTGAAGGTCCAGGGCTTTGTTCTGTAACAGGGCTAATATTAGCTTGTAATATATCATAGTGAAAAGATTGACTTTTTATATCATGGCAATTAGTTTATTCTCCAAATTATTAAGATGAATAGTTGCTGTAATTGCCATCTCAGCTATGGCAGTTGCAGATGCTGTTCTTTGTATGCTGGAGCCTTTTAAAAATCTAGGTCATTTGCCTCAAGTACATTCTATTTTCGATTTGTTACCTTGTGTTTTCATAAAGTGCCCTCTTGTCCTTCAAAATAGGAAGGCTTGGTTGGCCCCCTCTGTTTTCCTCTTTCTGTTGTAAAACTGGCCTGTATTTTTTTTGTTTGTGCTTTATTTTTTCCAAACTGAATAATTTATCTTTTTTAATCTTGTTTTAAATGGGAAAACATGCCCTCTTCATTTCTGTTCATCATTCCATAGTGCCTTTTTTTTTTCTTTTTGTTTTAGCTTGGTTTCCTAGGGCTTGCATGTGAACTCACTTCCTTTATAGATTTCTATATACCCTTATATGTCAGTCTATAATCTCATGCAATTTAGTGACCTATTTTATCTAAATTCATCAGGGGACAGACATCTCAAAGAAAATTAGTTTCCTATAAATAACTTTTAAAGAAGTGCTTAAGAAAGAAGAGCAATGTGACCTCACTTTAGCAGATATCAGGGAACTCACAGCTGAGAGGGCCTGAGGATGCTCCTGGGGAAATTCTCACTCAGAGGAGCTCTGATGCCCACTAGCAGACAATTCCCAGGACATCACTGAAGTACCTGTTTTTAATGAGGGGTTTCATTGAGAAAGGAGGAGAAATTGAGAAACTGCCAACACGTACTGGAAAATACTTGCATTTGACCTCTTCTTCACTTTAAATAGCTTTTGAAGTTTTGCCTTTGAGCTCTCTGTTGTGCATTAAGGGGCTAAACCCACCTATCATCCAGTTCCTTGTGAATTCCTTTAATCTAACAGGAGGACCCAGCTGTACCAGCCCCACAGGGCCAACCTCCCTGCCTCTGGCAGAGAGCGAGACCAGAGCAGCTCTTTGGGGTGCTGGATGGCTCTGGAGCCTGGCACAGTAATAATCACAGCCACAAGGAATTCACCCTTTTTGTTCCTGATGCTGAGTGGGCTCTGTGTTAGTGCTGGAATTGGGAACCTGCTCACAGGCATAAAGAAGCCTCACAGCTGCAGTGGGGACAGTGTCAGTGAGCAGAAGTTCTGTGCTATGAAATGAGTGTGTGTTTAATGTGTTTTAAGTGTTGGGAGGTGTTAAAAGAACCCTAGAAATGAGTGTTGGCTCATAAGCATATATTTATTTTAGATCAAACCAGGTCACATTTTCATTTTTACACTCAGTATATTCTTTCCTGTTAATTCTGTAATAATAACATTAATTTCATTTTATGTGTTCAGGAGAGTAAAAAAATAACTCAAAGACAGAGCCTGTGAAACTGAATATTCATGTGAACAGTGTCAGTGAAGAGAATTTTTCTAATATCTGACTATTCAAGTAAAATTTGCTTCGTGTAAAAAGAAATTATTTTGTTTGCTACTCTTCTTCATACAAAACTGGTTCTGACTGCACGTGCTGGTTGACAAGTGACTTGAAGGTTATTGAGAGAGGCTGATCCCCACAGTACACAATGATCGGAATAAAGAAGATGTTATTTTCATATAATTGGGAAAAAATTTGCCCATTTTCCCTTCAGTCACTAATACTCATAAGGTGATGTTTTCAGTTACTAAGGTAACACTGATCAAGAAACATATTTGCTTATCTTCCAAGGTCAAAAGGTTTAATCATGGTTGGGAGACAATGTTACATTAACTTAAAGTTTCTACTGTAACAGAAAACAGTCTGAATCATATTTTGAATGTTTACTATTAATTATATATAACAATGCAGCTCTTATTCTAATGGCATCAACTATGACAAGGACTTTTAGTATAGGTTGTGTTTAAAACTATTCTACACATCCGTATATATATTTATAATTGATTTTTATTTAACATTAAACGGCTTTTAAAAACACATAATTCTCATGTTCATTCAGTTCCTATAGTACAAAATTTGCCAAGTAGGCCTCTCCTCAAATGGCAGGGGAGATTTAGGATTGGTCTGGCAGGCCCCACGAATGGGTAGGTTAGGGTTGTCAGCCCCAGCATCGATTTATCCTTTGTGCAGACGACCTGCTGTCTACAGGGGCTCTGCTGAATTAACAAAGTCAGTCTTACCAGCCTGCTTAAGTAGTTAAGACTGGCCCTGCTAGAAAAAAGAAGGCAAAAAGGTTTGACTTCTCTAACAGTAGAATTGAAATAATTTTCAGTGTAATTTTTTATTTTGACAATTACAGTATATGTTTTACCTTGCTCACAGAGATGCTTCTGGAGCAGCATGCCCTTGAAGAACCATTAGAATGACTATACCCATCAGAGTACCTTGTAAATCTTCCCAACAGAAAATAATATTCATAGGAATAAATATAAATATCATGTTAACTTAAAAAAAAAAAAATCAAAAGCATTTTCTTTGAAAAATAAGATTAAAAATATAGTTGCAATTGAAGGAATATTTTCACAGTTAGAGAAATTTGAGTGTAAGGATTCTTTTCTATAATTCAGTTTAAGTGATTCTGCTTGATCTCCACAGAATTTAGTAGAGTCGCATACAAAAACCATCACAGAGCAAGGGCTTTCTCTGCACCTGTTTCCACAACTTGTCTTCATTTAATGCAGTTTTGTAGAGACAAATGCCCTCCTACTGCAGAGTCAGAGCTCTTCTGAAGCCAATGCTTCTGCAGTTGATTGCCACTGAGGAAATTCTTCACAGCATAAGATTCTAAGCATCTTCCACACACAGCTATGTGAAGTCCAAGAGGCATGCAATCCCCCAGCTCTCCTGTCAACAAAAAACCACATTTGTCTGAAGCCAATATTACATAAACCAGACTAATTAAATCTATTAAAAAGAGCTTATATTTCAAAAAGTTCCTATGTGCTTTGTTTGAAAGGTATGAATTTGGTATAATTTTAAGTTATAATGATCTAATTATTTCTATTCCAGAAATTCTGCTTCAAAAGTAAAAAAAGGTTTTAAAAGTTAATTTAACATACTCTCCCTTTGGAGAGGCTCAGTAGTAAGGCTCGTGGGGTCATTGGGACAACTTTTCTCTTGGCAAGTTGCAAGTTTTTGCCTTAGTCATAGGCCTAGAGAAGTAGATCAGGGAAGAACAGTGGAGTGGTGATGATGGAGCAACAATGTGGATGGATCATCTGGCAGAAACTCCACTAAGGCTGCAGCTGACCTGCCAGATGGTCTAGGACTGTGAACCTCCTGCACTAGGACAAGGTCCAGGCCCTCCAGAAACAACATGGTTTTGAGAATAATAACTGAGAGACTCCTGGGTCACTAGGAGGAAACTGCTCAAAGTCACCAGACAAACTAAGGCAGCCTTATATTTTCTCTCAATAGCTATTTTCCAATAAATATCAACAGTTTCATGATGGATGTTGCCCACCCCTACCCTTTCAAAGAATTAAACATTAAATTTTTCAGCTTTTAGTATAAAAGTCAGGGAAGAAAAAAAGCATATGCTTATATTAGAATACTTTTATAACTGTTTACTTGAGAAAATTTATTGTTTGGGTCTTAGAAGAGTAACTTTAAAAGGACTGGAGGGCAGCTCTGCCTACCATTTATAGTATTCCCAAATCTGGATAAGTTTAAACAAAAAAGAAATCACATGTGTAAAGATGTGCTAGCCAAACGTTTTTCACTAGATATTATCAGAGTCAAGAAATAAAACTTTTTTTGAGGTTTCTTTGTGTGTGGGACACTCTGATGCCCACAGATTAGAGCACATGACTTACTGATAGTGCGGGTCTTTCGCTTCAAGCATTCCATTTCTCTGGATAACAAAACTGGAAAGAGGATGTGCATCTCCTCTATGCACTCAGCCTTCTCCCTGGCAGGGCTTGAGCAATACAAAAGAAAGCAAAAAGGGAGCAGTTTCTTGTTTTGTAGTGTTTGATATCTATAGACAGCAAAATCTGACATTTGAAGTAAGGAACATTGTAAAGGCTTACATTTATGAAAAGGTAAGCTAGCACAACTCTTTCTTTTTCTTTTTACCTTTTACCAGAAAACACTAGGAGAGTGCTTCTTGGTTGATGATATTGCTCATCAATTGCTATTGAAAGTCTGATCAGGTGGTGAAGATACCCTTCAGCCTGCAAGAAGGATTACAGTGACAATGACTGCTTTTGGGACACAAAGTAAAATTAACTTCTAGGTTATCCCCGTCAAGGACCATTAAGTCCTGAACTATGAGGGACACTGTGAACAAGTCATATTTTAACCTCCTGTGAGCACAAAAGCAGGCAGGTTCTTCTCCTCCCCCAACAAATCTGACCTTCACCAAAATTTATGTGAAAATGAAAAAATAAAAGGTAGCTCTAGCCCTGCCAAACTCTGATGATGTGACTCATTCTAATTACTGGTATTTGGAAATTAAATGGCCTGAGTTTCATTTGGCAGTTTGTTGCAGGAAGAATGATTTAAGCAAGCTCAGACTTGCAGCACCTTTTACAGCAGGTGTGAAACAAGGCATTCATTTTTCTTTTAACAGTGTCCTTGTAAGCATAATAACAATTAGGAAGCCAGGGCTTCACATCCAAATCTCCTGTGTGCTCTGACATTACCTCCTTGGGCTACTTCATCACTTCTAATTTTCTCAACAAGTTCCTCAAATAAGAGCTTTGATAAAATGACACTGAACAACATCAGATGTAGATGATTTCTGTAAGAGCAAAACATGTAAGAGACAATGACAGGGAGGGCACATGCACTGCTAGGTAATCTTCTTAACTGACTGAATTTCTTCCCATTTGAATGCCCTCCCCTCATCATATTAAACCAGAATATCCACTGCACCCAAATAGTAATTCTCATTCTATGTATAGAATTGATGAGGAAACAAGAGCCATCTTATGAGAGCTGTGGTGGGTTTCCTTTCTATTGCTATTTTTTGATATAGTATTCATCTAACAGAAAAAGAATCAGAGGACTTTATGGTAGCAATAATAACACTACCAACTATTTTTTTATAAAGGTCACAACACATTTATTCATTTTACATCTTGCTGCATTTTAGTAGAGTGACTTTTCATACACTTTGTCTTTAAAAAACACAAATCAGTTTCAAAAGATACATGAGTTTGCAGTGCTGTCTCAAAAAGAGATGATGGACTCTCTTGAAGGGAATTTTTCAGTACTGTTCAGTGTTTCTGATAAGTCTTTTTGCAGAAATATAAATTCATAATTTTGAGAATAAGTACATGAGGCACAGCTTTCAGACTTAGGGTGGGAAGGGGGCATAAAATGTTAACTGATTTGTGATTCTTAAGTTTACATAGGATCCTGGAATAATTTTACGTAATTTAAAATATGTTTTGACTATAATTTACCCTGATATTTTCAAATATGATGGCAATTATTTCTCTAATTTTTATTACTGAGGAATTTCTACTGTTTTTTTAATGCACCAATTCAGGCTATTAAATGCATCTTGTCAGCTTTTGAGACTGTAATCTATACATCATCCAACAATAGCAGGGCAAAATCAAGGTATTTCTAACTGTTTTGTAAACTAGGCTCTAAAAATGATAGGAGAACTGCAGTTCCTGCTTTTTATTACAAGTCATGTTTTCCTGGTTGCATAGGACGAAAGGCAAGACCGAAGGACTGATGTACATTTTTAGACTGTTCTCTCAATGAACTTCTTAAGAACAGTGAAATGATAAATCAGATTTATAAATGCAAGTCATGATGAAATACTGAGAATCTCTAGGTATGAGACAGAAGTGAATGTATATGTCTGATGTGTGCTGTTTATTCATTTTGGGAATCAGCTATTGTGAAAATGCCAGCATATATCACAGAACCAAGCAATGTGTATTTTGATATGGTTCATCTCAGCTGTGCACTTTAGGTACAGGTTTTGCAAAGTATACTTATTTCCTGATGTTTTTCATTTTCTTGTTCCCTCATTTCCATGCAAGGTGGAAAAATATCCTTAAAATTGAAAAAACGGGAAAGATTTAAATCTGAACTTTACAAAGCGAGTAATGAAATAATTTCGGGAAGACTTCCTTTGAGTATATTAGCCTGTATGCTCTTAAACTTACATTTTGAACACCACTTAAGAACTATTTATTAAATAAAAAGATTTATGGAAAATCAGACACGTTTTACTGACAATACATAATTATCTCATAATAAAGAAGAGCCTTTCATCCTCAGTTCCATACAGATTGAAACTTATTTTCTTTAAATGTTCATCAACACTCTTGAACAATTACAAGTTAAATTCTAAATAAAAGTTTATGAGGGTCATGTGTGCTCAAGTAGAAGCCATGGAATAACAAGCACTGCATATGACTCCATTAGACTGCAGAATCTTGAAGAATCTCCTTTTAAGATTTTTTTTCTATATACATATTGTATATAATGTTAGTACAATAGTATACATTATATATATCCTGTTAGTGCTATAGTTCCAATAGTTAATTTACAGAAAGCTTAGGAAATGAAGTAAATATAGTGAATATATATCTTATTTATGGAGCTATCTGGTAAGTCTATACTTAAATAGTAAGAAAGTCCAGAATTATTGGTGATTCAGTTAATCAGAGCAATGAATGTCTGAAAAACAAATTACACAGGAAGGATATGCAATATGTACAGATTAAAGGAAGGAGTTAACAACTGTGCTCTGGAATGAGCAAAGTACATGGTACACCCTCAGAAGCGGATCAATATTAAATGGCCAGCAAATATATAACTCTCCATACTTCACTGAAGTATTTCTGTCCACTAAGATGAGAAAAAAAATGGAAATGAAGATTATAATAGGAAAAGGTGGGAAACAGATGAATATTGAAGAGTATTTGCAACACTTTGATACGGAATTGAAATTATACTAAAAAATTACCTCATTTTCAGTGAAGTGAAAGCTAGGAAACAAAAATATGTTGCAATAGTTTCTAAAGGAGAAAAGATCTTTGTAGAGTGGTTATTTGCACTGCTATACCTACATTTATATTTCCATTCTTGTATTTTTGGAGGGCTATTCCTGGTGTACTGTTTAAAATTTTGTGAAGGTTGGCAGATAAGCACAGAGGAATACGCAAACAAAATGAGGAGAGTCTGTTACATGGTATATCTTACTCTGGATTGGTGGCTCCTGACTCTCAGTGAGCACCTGGTCTGCTCCCCATCACTACTGGGCCTTGGTGAAAAAAAAAAATCAGAGGGCATTATTTCCTAATCCCCTGGGATGGAGGTGGATTAATAGCAGTTTAATTTCCTTTATACAGAGGGTAGTGTAATCGTTGTTCTGATGACCAGTTTGACCATTACATGCTCCGTTAATTCACAGTTTCCTTGTATTCTTTGGCAGAAAGAATTTGATACTCTATTTTGAGTTGAGTCTATAGTTTGGAAAAAGAATACTGAACTTAACCTGATTCATTAGTTCCAGGGGTCTTGTGATGCACACACCTGTCCTCTAAAGCTGTGACTCTGCTCTCAGATTGAATAACCACATAATTCACAAAAAGTCGCTATACAAGAATCAGTGGAGAAGATTTCTTCTTTGGTGACATATAAATTAAGGTATCCTATTAAAAAGCATACTACCATGTATCCTGGCACTGAGAATGTCAAAAGACTGATAAATTTAGCTTTTTCCACATTTTCTATTGACTTTTAAGAAATGTCTAATTCAGCTCTTGTAATGCAAATTGCATTAGGAAGAAAAAGTAGGTTAGAGGACTGGCTTTTGTTTATTGACATAGTGCTATGATGAGATATAGCCTGTCAATGCGAGGTGCATGCTTATATGGCCATTCTGATGACATGCACATGAAAAGAATGATTTTTCACATGAGGTAATCACCTTGAATTATTCAAAGTGCAGCTTCTTCCTTCCGTATCTATCATATATTACCGCTGGGTCAGATAAGTCAGTGTGAGATGGTGGTGACATATTTCAGTCCAAAGTGGGCTTTTAAAGATGAATTATAAACCCCTAAAAATAAAATAGGAGTTTATCATGGGCCCTTTGACTACAGAAGCACTAGTAAGCATAATTAATACTGAGCTGAAGAATGGGCAATCTGCTGCAGTCCTCCACTGGGGTAGGGTCATTACATGAATTAGAGTGCCTCATGTAATGAAGAGAAAGAGATCTATTATTACCATAAACTCTTCTAGTTCCATTATCTTTACCTCAAAACCTGCCTTGCTACCATAGTGCTGTCTATGGAATATGATCATTGTACACACAGTTGTCTCAGGAATCCTGAAATAAATACAATCCATCCTAAAGCTCCAGTACGTAGTGAGAAACCAGACTGTAGCTAATGGTCAAATAGGAAACAAGTACCAGAAATTAATGAAAGGGTAACATCAAGGAGGAAATTGGGATAATTCTACCTATGCGATATCTCTGTGGAGGAATAAAATTGGACTGGCCTTGCCACTCAAGCCACAAGGACCCTGATTAGGCAAGCTGAGAGCAAGTAACAGGAGAAGTGCTTTTAAGATCAAGTTGAATCATAGCTCTTTGGAAAAAGCCCCTTTAACATGGATTTATAAAGGAGGAGCATCCATTGCTTAGTGACAGTGAGACACGAGGTCAAACCTCCCGTGATACTCGTCCATGGATTCCTGAACAGTGAATCCCACTTATACTTGGCCCATCAAAACACAGCTCTGAGTTTTTCACACACCTTGAATTATCACTATATTCATATTTATATATTTATTTGTACTGTCACATACACTACTCATGAAAAGTAGAGGCAATGTTTTGCTGTATTTATGAATAAAGCAAAGTGCAGCTCAAGTTTGCTGCCAATTTCATTTACGCCAACTGTAGATCATTTTACCATTCACAAATATCAGCACAGGGTGACTGAGATATCTATGTAAAATGTGTAAAACTTTTCTTTCAAAAATGACATTAACAAAATATAAAATATTTATTTTTTAACATTCCTACATATTTTGCCTGTTTTCTTTTAAATTTTCTTTTAAAACAAAGTATGAGGAGAGGGGATAGTAAATCTTAGTAATTGGAAAATATGATAAGATAAAAAAAAAAAAAACCCCACCAGCCTCTTCTTACACCTTCTGCAATCTCCATGTTACATGGAGCATGTGATGTAGTTGTCCCCTCCTTTCAGGTATTTGTCTGTCTAAAGTGTTTTTCCTAATTCTTTTTTAGTTATCATTTATATTTACCCTGACCACAAAACACCAGGAATCTGTCCACTGCACCATATAAAACCTTATTGCTTGCTTTTTGTCAATTTTTGTGGATGCAATTGATAGCTGTGAGTCTTAACTTTTTATGAAGAGCTTGTTTCTCTATATTTTTATAGTAGGGAATGGACAAGGTTTACAGGGAAAGGAGATATCTTTTACTAGAACAGCTGGGATTTTAAAAAATACAATTCACAAATGTAATGTAACTGCAGGAAATTTTCTTAGATTGTTATAGCTACAACAGCATTGCAACAGCAAAATTGCAAGCAGGAAAGTACAAAAAATGCATAAAGAAAAAGAATCAAGTATCTTATTTTTGAAGGATATATTTTATATTTATAATATACTGGTTGACAGGAAAGTGTACCAAAATGTTTATTTATTTTCTCTGACATTCCAGTTGGATTTAGTAAAAAATTTCCCTTTAGTACTTATGCCATGCCTTGCTTTTATCCATCATGGCTGTAAAAGTGCTTCTACTCTTTAAATATAGCCTTCACCTTTTCTGAGCTTCATTTCACTGTTGTCCCTGCCTTCTCTATTCTCTCTCTTGCTGTACCAGTAAATTTGTAATGTTCATCTTGTTGAAGCATCTGTATTTTTTTTTCCTTTGCTTTAAGCCACCCAGAACCAGGATGCATAAAGGTTGAAGCTTGAAATCTGGTAAAGTTTGGTACAGTGTCCTTTTGTCAGACAAGCATGACCTCGCTACAGGCATATGCAACTATAAAATTAATGTAATAATTCTTATTTACCCACAAAGACACTTAAATCTCTGCAGATCCCTGCAAAAGATTGAATGCCAACAAGTGGTTTCGAATGTTTAAAGATATCAAAATGTTTAAAACCTCCATTTAAAAGTTGCATTCATTCCATCAAACATTCAGAAATGTTTAAAAGCTCCATTCAGCATTCTCACTCACATTTCACCTTGGAGAGTAGGGACTGGGTAGAACCAGAAACTTAATCTGCCTTTGGAGTTTTAACAAGATGGTCACTAAATCCCTAGAGCTACCTCTCTGCAACACCTGTTATCATCAGCAGCAAACTGAGTTTGTGCAAAGCCTCCTGGGGATACAATGATGAGAGAGGTGCTACTCCAATAGCTAAATGCTAAATCATAAGACATTTTAGTGAAAACTGTTTCCAGGCCAGGTTCTGTGAATCTCCTCTGCCAGACAAATGTGGATTTTGCCTGTTTTTAAAAACAATTAATGCCTGTGTTGGACAATAAGAACATTTATTAAATTGTTGCACTGGAAACTTAAAAATCTCTTCTTGATGGGAAACAAGAAGCAATCGGTCATACCCTAGCACTGTTGGCCAGATGAGATATGCATGAGTGAGGCTGGAACTGCAGTAGCAGCTATCCCAGGAAGGTCACCCCTGAAACAAGAGACACTGCTCCCCAGGACATCACATCCTTCTCAGAGACAGCACTGAAATGGACAGAACAAAAGTACTTATGGAATGAAGGAATGGACAGCAGAACAGGAAATGAGAATACAAGTTCCTAGTATGAGAAGGAGGGCTGAGTAAGTGTGGGGCTAGGAAGCACATCCAGTTTCACAGCGGATAAGGGAAGGGGTTTGAAGTGAATTCTTACAATAGAGGGTAGATAGGGTTTCAGCCTGGACATTGCACAGGTTGCAGATCTCTGTCCTTTGAGACATAGTTCTTCCTTTAAAGACCCAGCCGTACAAAGCCCCCAAAAACCTGAACTCAGTGATGAATCTAATTTGAGCAGGAGATTGGACTAGATATGCCTCAAGGCTTCATCCAAATCGAGTGGTGCTTTGAGTCAGTGTAGCACCAATGGGCCAGGACATGCTGGACTGAGTGTGCAGATTAATCTGTTCATGCAGATGAAGTACTATCCTTACCATGATTATCAAGAAGGCAGGGGTAGTGCCTACACAGTGAGGAAGGTCATTGCTGTGGCACAGGAAATTGAGTATTCAGCATATGTTGTATGTGTGCAAGGCATTTGAACTATGAAAGCAACCGGATACACAATTTTTCATTTAAAGTCCCATATTTTATATCATCTGTGGTCTTGGAGAGATTCTGACCTTTGCTTCCTGTCTCCATGAGTTTGAGTGGCTCTGGACTGGCAGCCCATCCTCTGCACCTCTGAGACACAGCCCTTTGCTGCAAGTGAGCTTACGGATGTTATTTCTCCATGGACACAGCTGTGGACCATTTTCTGTTACCTACTGCTTTTCCTCTTTTCTTTCTCTGTGCTGAAGCTACTGATACTCTTTTATTTGCTGCTATGCTTTTATTTCTTGACATATATTTTTCAACTTCTGGATATTGATCCATGTTCCCCATCCAACCCATTCTCTCTTCCATCAACGGGTGTGTTAGTTACTGTTAACCTTCCTTGTATACTTCCCCCCTCCAAAATATTTTTGTTATTTTGCATAAAATAAAGTGTTTTCTTAATCTTTCTTGCAAGGACTTCTCTTTGAGCTTTTCTCAGTAATTTTTCAATCACATCCAAATGTCACAAAGCCAGTTACATAAAAGGGTCACAAACGTAAGGAAGCTCTTTAGCTTGACACCCTTCTGAAAGCATGTCACCACCTGTGAGAACAGATTGTGTTGACCATATATGGCTGCAATATTCCTCAAATTTTATCATATCTCAGGTAAGAGGCCGTAGCCTTGACTAGACTATTCATAATGAAACGTGACGGACGAGATGGAGAACCCTGTCATCCTTGTATTCTATATTACACATTGTCAGCCTGTCAAGTCAAATCTAATATAAATGAATCACATTAATCAGAAAATGTGAATTTCTATTTGACAAGCTAAAGGAGCATAACATCTCCAATTAGACTAGTTACCTAAAATTAGCTACTGACACAAGAAGGTATACACGGTCAATTTGCTGGCATGAAACTTAAAATCAAGTAAGACAAAATAGATAATAGATATTCCCAGAGTGAATGCAAGGTTGTAACTCATCCAATGGGTCCTACTGATATCATATGAAACCAAAATTAATTCAGCTATATATCCAGTTTGGGGTCATCTGTTGGTGTCCAATTTATAGTACATATCTTAACCTTAAATGGCTCATACTCTTCATCAATATTTCAGTTCTTTGGTTGAAAAATATGGTAGAAGCTGAGGTCCACCTTGCAAGCATGTTAAATCCTGTGCTGCCCTGAGATCCCAGCAATGAAAAAATGGTAATAGGCTGGATAGGTCTGAAATAAAATGGAGGAAAGATTAAATAAGTGGAGGAAAGACAAATAGGGAGAATATACTTCAGAGACACATGAGCAAGGGCATAAAAGGCCTGAGTGTCGAAGATAAAGAAGGATGCTTTCTAGATGTCCTCACACTGAAACTGAGGCTAGAAATTGCTGAGAACCTCACAAGGTAGGGTGCTAGCTCGTGATTAGATGATTTCCCTGTCCTTGCAGAAGGGTGGGTATGTTCTTGGCAGCCCTGTGCACAAAAGGTGTCAGTGCTTAGAATATCATTAGCCAATTATTGACTTAGAGATCTGTGTAGATCTGCTTCACAAGGCTAAGTTAGCTCTTGCTATCAGTGTGGCAGAGGGAAATTAAGCACACACTAGAGTCTTAGTAAAAATTATCAGATATTTCTAAACTCCTTCACAGTGAACCAGGGGTTAATTCAGAGATTAATTGTTTTTCTTGCTAGTTGCCTTCTGGATGTTCAGAAACTGAAACAAAAAATCTCTAAAAATTCCAGGTTTTAAAAAGTCTATCTTCCCTCCAGAGAGACCAGAATTATAATAATTATAGAAATAATAAATATCAATTAAAAATCACATTATAATCCAGCATTCACAACATTAACTTCCTTTAGCTTGTGCAGCCATGATTGTGTGATTGACACAGAAAGTTTGTACCACAGCTAAGTAAATATCTGCTCTCTCCCTTTTCCAGTTCTGTTTCTTGTCAGCCTTGTTTTCCCTCTCCTCTGCATATTGCTTATGGCTCAATATATTTTTCACATATTTCTTCTCTTTCTGAGACCAAATTCCCCCAAGATCTGCAATCACTTTTATCTAATATGGGCTGCTTCCTTTTCCACTAACAGCTCAGTCTCCTTGATTAACTTAAATCTCAGTTAGTCTGACAGCTTACTCACTTCTAAAGAAATCCACTTCCAGTAGAGAAGAATAAAGAGAATAAAGACATATAGATTTTGAGACCTACACAATGATGGTGTAGTTTGACCTGCTGCACAGTGTAAAACATCCTCTACTGATTGCAGCATCTGGTTCTTCATCAAGCTTTAAATCTCTCACTGTAGTCATGTGTTATGAAACGAAGAGTTTTTTTCTCTGGTTAGCTTTTCTAATATGTCACCTCTTCTCACTGTGAGAATCTTCTCTTTAAAAAGAAAGTTGATAAAAGTCAGAACTTGTCCTGTGACTTTTCCAGAATGGTCCTGCTAATACGTTAGGAAAAAAGCATGGCCACAGGCAAAAATTAAATACTTTGGGCACAAGGTGAACAGGAAAAGTATTGCTTTCATTGTTGTAATTGGACAAAGACAAAGGGTAACAGATGAACACAGAGACAGAATTTCAATACATGATGAGACAGTACATGTTCATTGGGCAGATGAATATCCCCTTTCAAATGTCTGGCTCAGTCTGTTGTATGCCTGAAAGGCAGGAATTTTGGTCACATAAGAGGGTAGAGGACACAAGGAAGTATCTTCTTATGCCATAAATAACCCACTAAACCACTTCTGTCCACTTCAATACAATGTTGAAGAGACAGTTGGAGAACAGAGCACCAGAACAGTTCTCCCAGTGGAATCTATCCATCCTGCAGGCTGCAGACCAGCCTGAAGAACTTTCTCAGGGCTCAGGCACATGAATGACTTAGAGTAGCCCACCATGAAATTTTCCAGACTGAATTCATCATTCTTATCCTAGAACAGCAGTCTAGGATTAGAAGAAAGATGGCATGGATGCCTCTTTCTCTGCACTGACTCTCTGAAGGGAGCCTAAATTACTTTGATTAATTCTGCCTTTCATTTCAGATGAATTTCACTCCATGCTCACATGAGGTGTGAGCTCATCATCATCATTGTACTGCTCAGCTTAAGAACCAAAGGTTTACCCTGAAATGCCCTCTCATAAAGATGGAATCACAGAATATCCTGAATTGGAAGGAACACACAAGAATCATCGGGGCCCTGCACAGGACCATCCCCAAGAGTCACACCATGGGCCTGAGAGCATTGTCCAAATGATTCTTGAATTCTGTCAGGCTTGGTACTGTGACCACTTCCCTGGGGAGTCTGTTCCAGTGCTCAGCCACCCTCTGGGTGAAGAAACTGCTTCTAATATTCAGCTTAAACTTCCCCTAACAAAACTTCAGGCCATTCCCTTGGATTCCCTCACTGGTCACCACAGAGAAGAGATCAGTGCCTGCCTCTCCTCTTCCCCTCATGAGGAAGTTGAACAATTCATTTGAAATACATGTAAGTAATGCCATTACTTGTGGGCTGTATAGCAGATGACCTGAAGAGCAGGCTGTTCAGGGGCTGTTCAGGGGTTTACTGATGTATTTCATACTACCATTAAAAAACATTTCTGGCCAAAACTCTGGCACATGGTCCAAAACCATAATTACCTGTGTCACTAGCAACTAAAAAGGATTTATATTGCTTTTATAATAATTTCTAGAAATAACACAAGTTTTTAATTCCTATTTTTGGAAATACAAACTTTTCTGAAAATGGGATAATATATAAGTGGCATGTAAGTAGGATGACTTCTAAGTTTTCTTACACCCTCCATACACACATTTTATATCTGATTAAAAGAAAATAGACATGACTGTTGTCATAATGTGAGGTTTCAGCTCTGATTTTCTACTTCTTATATGACAGTGACACTATATAGTGCAACTGATAGAGCAATTAAAAGTTCTAGAAACCTCCTTCTCTCAGAGTTTGGTATGAAAGGATTGCTCTTGTATGGATTACTTAGATTTCAGAACATTAGCCTTATGTTCTAATAAAACCTGAATTTTCCATGGTACTAACAGTTGTTAACATTTAACTTCGCCTTCATGAGTATGGCTTTTTATAACCTTGAAAATAAACATATCAAATTGGAACCAATTAGAAGTTAAACATACATTCCTTTAAAATTGGTATTGCCTGTACTGTTCAGAAAAAAAGAAAAAACCCACCCCAAACCACTTTAACTACCTCTATGCCCATTATGGATTTGAGAAAAAATAAAAACCAAGAAAAATTATATTCACTTGACTGAAAACTTATAGATTCATTCCAGGGTAAGAGGAAATTAAAGATTTGAACTACTGCTTTGGTGACAACTGTGTTAGATTCTGAGTGCACGGTATTGTGCCAGCATCTGGTTGAATGAGACACAATACAGCCACGAAATTGGAGATGTTTGTGTGAGTCAAGAAAATCCCAAGTTTATAGAGTTATTTTATAACAATAAATGAAACACCTATAAGTGCACCGAAATGCTGTGCTTTCCTTTGCCCTTTTTCTTCTGAGTATTCATCCCCTCTGGACCTCAAATTCCAGGGTTGAAGGAAAAAAAAAAGGCATTTGGAGAGGGGAGCTGAATATTTTCATTCACTGGAATTTTTCTACAAAAGAGAGGAGATAATGTTTTGTCACATATGTTCTCTAGACTGAATCATAAAATTCAAAAAAATAGTCTGAATATTTTTAATGGAAAAAAAGCAATTAAAATAATACAATACGAAATAAGAATTTAAGTAATATCCTTTCTTCCACTTAGGTACTGATTGTGCCCCAGACTTTCATGTCTATGTTGCATATCCTCATCTAAAGAAGGAAACACCTAAGGAAAGTGCCAGGCAGCCCTTCAGATCAGCAGTTGTTCTTGTTTCCTGATTATTTTAATTCCATTCACGTTCTTCTTTACTCCCACCCAGTTAAGCAACCTATATTTCAATTCCTTCAATCCAAAGGGGTATCCATTACCACTTTAAGGATACAAGGATTTTCAGTTCTCACACAGACTCTGGAATCCATTGTCCATGACCTCATGGCTTACAAACAAACAAACAAAACCCCAAACAAATAAATGAATAAATAAATTCTGAAAAATCAACAAAGTAAATAAGCAACAGCCTCCAATATAAAAATCAATGGTCACACAAACAAAGGAATTGAAATCCTCTGGAGTCCACAAAAAGCTTCAGAACTCATACTGAACTTAAAAGTGAATAAAACTCAGTGGATACTTCAAAAAGGATTATGCAGTTTTGACCTGTGTTAGATATCTCTGACTTTAATAATGTGACTTTCGGTCTTATCTTCATTGCTGCTGCACCTCAGATTTCACGTAGCCCATTAAACTAGGCAATATTCTGATGCCTAGTTCTTTTCAATGAGTTTCTCCCCTCTGCAATATTACCCATCACTCAGACAAGTGTAAAAAGTTTAAACCTCCTTGGCCTCAGTTTCCCGAGTGTTTGGTTCCAGCTGTGACCTGTTCATTGATGATTGCAGCTTTGCTCTCAGCCTTTACACTTTGGCAATAAATTTTGTTATGCAATTTTTGCCTTTTTTTTAAGGAACCTTTTGCACCTATTTATCTAGGCTTACAAAAGGGCAAGGATTGGGGAGCTAAAGCTAAAAGTAGGCACAAAAATCTGTCCAAAGTCACAGAAAACCTGAAACACTGCACACTGATGAAAGATTAAAAAGTGAGCTTCACAGACTGGATGCATCTCAGCCACTGATAATGCAAAGGAGATACTGGGCCTGTTTGCTGAATAAACATCACATGGAAGTCACAGAAAACCTTGGTTTGACTTATGCAAACATATTTACTTAGTTCACCTCACCCAGGGATTTTCCATAGCAGGTTTGACAGGAAACAGATTCATTTAATGAGCTTTCCATTCATTTCCCATGTGATTAATAGGGGCAAATCAATGTTTCATTTTGTCACTCTATGTACTTCAGGTAATATATCTCACAACAGTTGTCAGCTGCACTTAGAATATAATCTTTAATTCATAGGAGAACAAATAATGGATGAAAGGCATAGGTAATAAGTTAGGGTTATAAAGTTATTTTTGCAACTGATAGTTTTTCTGTATCAGGCCCTGCAACTTCTCTAACCTCTTCACCCTCCAAAAATCCATATATTCTTTGGTGTAGCCTCAGTTTTCTCTTCCTACCTTTCAGAATGGAGAGTTGCTCAATAATATTCCTCTATAGAATGCCAGTCCTTCCTGCAGCTGCTCTACTGCTTGCTCAGACTGTGGTTTCACTCACCTTTAAAATTTCTAATAAAAACTTTCATGTTGTTCCCACCATCTCAGCTAGAGGAGGACAAGCCAAACAATGCTGATTTTGATCTTCACTGCTTTGAGGGAATTGTTGCAACACATAGAACTCCTGAAGCTCAACTTCTGCTTCCACTTTGAAAAAACATTAGGTCAGTGTTCTTTCCCCCTGGCAAAACTATCATTGAAAATCATAGGAGAGGTTTCTATATGAAAGAATTTTATTTACTGGCAGATTAATGGGAAATTTATTGGCATCCACTCTCTTCCATGTCTCCAGTGGCTATGAACGTCTGTACAAATAGTTTTGAAGTTGATAGAATTTATTGAGCCTCGCAAAAGCAAAGCAATGAAGTTAAACCACCTGGTTAAAACATATATTTTCTTCTGAGCACAGCACATGGTTTAGTTAGAAAATAGTGATTACATAAAGTTTTATGTCTCCTTACTCAGCCTTCTTGTCATTATATCCTGAGCAAGATACCCTTTTCAGCTGCTGAGGAATCTGACACAGAAGCATGTTGACCTGAGAGGAGACTGAGAGGGAAGAGGAAGTCACAAAAATTTAATGGTCTTATTAAGACTGCTTCAATGTGTGTTAAGAAAATATGCTGTTATGATAAGAGACTCTGGTATTACTGCTCTTTGCAGGTAGGTTCTGTGTCAGTAATCCTGAAAGCTTCAAAATACTGTTTTTCATATATAAATGTTTAGAAGCTTTTAATGCTTAGTAAAGACTTCAGACCTACTGATAAAGAAGATGTTGTGAGCAACTTGGAAAAAAAGGAAAACCATCAATCTGCTCTGGAGATTTATGGACCAAAAAGATTTGTATAAAAAGTCTCTGTGAAAGATGTAAAATGCTGTTCTGTTTCTATCCAATGCCATAATTCTGTGCGAAAGAAAGGTTTTTCAAGAACTAGATTTATGTTTCACAGAAACTCTATTCTGAAATGCAACCTTAGCTGTGGAATCACCCTCAGAACCTTTTAATAACTACATATCTTTGTCAGTCATCTTCCTCAGCATATTGAAGGACACCCACTCAATCCTTTTATTCTAAACAGGATGATACACATTGCTACTTAATTTTTCCTTTCTTTGTAGAAGTTTGGTCCAGCAGAGGCTCGGTCACCTTCTCAGAAGTTACACCAACAAATTTTAAAAAAACTTTTCTTTTAGCTAAATCTCAGACACTATTTTTGTTTCGCACTGATTACTGAAACAGTGTTCAGCATTCATTTTTAAAAGATCAAACAGGATATTTACAATCTTTGTATGATTTTTTCATCTTGTTTCTCAGTATCTTTAAAAACTAATGAAAAAAACTAAACCCCCCACCCAAAAAAAAAAAACCCAAAGAAAAACCTACAACATAAGAAAACCTTCAGAAATCACTAGATTTTTACTTACGTTTTACTTTGCCTCACCATGACTAGATCTGAACCTGGTAATAAAATATATACCGTAATGAGAATATAAGCACTTTAATGTTTTCATATAGCAGTGTAACAAAAAGATCCTAATTTATTTGTAAATTGATGTACTTTCACTGAAATCAATGAAGCTGTGTTAGCTTCCTGTTGATTGTAAGGACTTATCAAATGAAATTATTTGGTATGAAATACAATTACATGTGAACTGGAAAAAATAATGTGGTGTTATTTCTTTTAAATAAATAGTATTACCTCACTTCGAAATGGAAGGTAATCTACTTTCACATCCTACCACAGCAGAAAAAGACCTATTTTTAAGGTCATTAGCAACAAGCAGTACCTGATATAACACAGACTAGTCAGGCTAGCACCCTCACAATAGTATGACCCTGGAAAAAGAGCATTTGTTGACAATGAGAGTAACATAAGTAGGAACAGATGACTTTTGAAGGACCATGCTTCTTGCAGGAATAGTTCATCAGTTCACATATAACCTATTGAAAGACAAGAACATGTAGCCTCTCAGAGCAAAATGTAAGACCTGGGCAAAGTAAAAGTACTTCATTGTTTACTCATTGAAAGAAAATCAATTGATGCAACATAATCTTATTAACAAAACCTGCATGGGCACAACGGTCTATCAAGAGCACAGACAATTACAACACTAAAATAAATAAACATTCAGACACTGAAAAATACAAGCCAGTCATTTTGATTTTGCCATTAAAACTGTCACACCCTTACGCCAGTCACCAGGTTAACAAGTATTTATTTCAGTTAAATTCATGAGAATGAGGAGAATTCTGATTCATCTCTGCTGCTCTTCAGAAGTACTCCAAGCTGTAACCAAAGGGTTCTTAATACTCGTTCCTACTAGAAGGAATACCACTGTTTGTATCACTGGTATGTAGCACAGAGAGAAAGCAGCAGACAAGACTATTTTTACTGGATGTAGGCTGAAATAACTCGTGCTTTCTGTATTAGAGCTTCTAGACTGGATGATACAAACCTACTTGGTAGCACAAAAATTATTTAAGCGATGTAGGACTTGAACACTACAAGTCAGCTTCATGAGTTTATCAACAGTTTAACATCCCTCAAAGTGAAATATTTTAACTATAATCCAATCAGAGTTCCGGGGGGTGGGGGACAGAAATGTGTAAAATATTTGACGGTCCGTTATCAACTGTTACTCCATAGGTATTTTAACTTGCATCCCTGAAGGAAAAAAAATTAAATAGGCAATTGCCCTAAATATTCTCACCAATCTGCTTGGTGGTTCTCCATCTCAGTAACTTTTAAGGCTGAAAGCATTACATTCCTATATTATGTGAAGTAATTTAGTTGGAGCAGTGAGAAGGAACTCTATTAATGGTTCTACTTCAAAAAATAAAGGTTAGCTTACATGTTTCTCTCTTTTTAGACATCAGAAAAATCTGTACTAGTACCTACTCCTGAGACCCAAAGGCAAATCTTGTTTTATTTTTAGTTTACAAAAGAACACTGTGTGGGATGTGTGCTTGTGCCACAAACAGGAATCATTTAAACACTTATTCTGGGCCTTTGGCCCTTCAGATCATTTCAGAAATGCCTCACTCTCTGGTAATCCTGAAAATGCTTTTGCAGTATCAGGATGCTCTCCAAGAAACTTTTCAAGCAGTTTTGGAAGAAGTCATCTAGAATTTCATTTTACAAGACAGATTTAGTATGATACTGAATATATTTTTTAATGCATTAATTTAGAAATTCCCAAGAACAGAAATTTCAGAACTATACCCACAGTACTAGAAAAGCTGAGAGGTAACACCAGTTTCATCCTCAGAAGAATAACATGACTGGAGAAGCACTTTGGGAACTCCATTATCAGAGATCCCTGGAACAAGTTTGCACTGCACAGTAATTATACAAAGGCCATGTATGGATTTTAAAGTTGTCTTCACTATAGAATTTGTTGAATCCTTGTCCACAGTTAAAATATTTCTTGCCCTCAATACAAAGTTGACAATTCTTGGTAAGATTTCAGTCTTTTCTTTTAAAGTCTTTTGAAATAGAGTAACATTAAGTTAGGTAAAAAGTTAAAAAAAAAAAAAATCAGTGAAAGCCCATCAGCATTCAGACAAATTGTGTGAAAGAATCAGAAACTCAGTCAGTTGTGAGGGATTCTTCAAAAGCCTTGTGAGCCATTAAGTGTTATCATAAAGGCAAATTTCTTATAAACAGTAGATTCTAAGCATAATTAGACCAAAATAAAGAATTTACTTGACTCCAATACTTTTATTCTTTCATTTTCTTGAATTACCTGTTCAATGACTATATTTTCTGGATAATTCAAGAAAGCTAAGTACCTGTCTGTATTTTACACCATGAGGGGTTTTTGAAACATCATACATCTGTTCATCATGCCATAAAGAATAACAGCTAAGAGAAGGAATTGTATTTAAATAGAAATTGGAAGTTGTTATTGCATCTGTCAGAAATCTCTACGGTATCCATAAGAAATATAAAAAGATTAATGGGACAGCTGGGAATGCATGAGCACATGTACACTGCTGGATATCAGAAGTTTCAAAGAAGAAACAGTGTGGATAGTGTAAGGATGACTTTGAGAGTTAACTTTCTCATTAACTTTTAAAATTAAGCTCTGCAAAAACAAATCATGGAAAAGTTTTTAATGGCTCATAAGTTTAACTGAATTGCTTCAAAGTGCTGTAATACCAGTTTACTCTTTTGTGATTTATTTCATGTAAAAATCCTCTATAACAACAGCTGCTAGTGTCTGTTGATCAGTCGTTGGAGAAAAAACATAATTTAGGGGAAGAATCCATTCAGAGGAAATATTAAGTGGCATTAAAATCCATGCTTCAGACTTTTAAGGCTATCTTGAATTTTGAACACTGCCACGGTTGCAACTGCTTTCCTCTGCAGAGCTGAACCTAAACTTGCATGCTGCCAAAAAAATGAGTGAAAAGAGGGATGAAAATGAAATTTAGGAAAAATAAGTTTTAAGTTGTACACTATGGTTGGAATTCTTCGAACCACCTAAAGTAACCAAACTAGGCTAATTCTGTTCTCATCATTACAAGGAATGCTGGGAATAACACCTGGAAGGGATCACTCAGGGAGTGATCTCTTCTCCTATTGTAGAGGACGGTGTTACATAGCCCCATGTGCATCCACTAATGGATACAGAGTGAGGCCAGTGACAGTACCAAGAAAACCATTCCTGTTGCAGATTGTGTATGCATCTTGAGTGATCAAATTATGCATGTGACTGTTCTGTTTCTTCTCTTATTTGCTGAAATTAGGATTTTGTTAAGTCTCAATGTTGACTCCATACATTAGGGTTATGACATGCCTGTCTAATTCAGTAAACTACTCAAGAAACAGTATAACTTTGATGTATGTGTTTGCCATCAAGTGCAGATTCCTTATGAACAAGCAGTAACTATTCATCCTCTCAGCCATATTTATGTAAAATGTGGTTTCAATAAGTGAGTGACAAGATATCATATAAATAAATGGAAGCTGAAAAAGACAAATTCTCATGTCATGGGAAATAACTGTAGATTGCAGAAGATGTGTTTTGTTTATTATAGTCCAAAATAGAATACATTTTTTTTTCACTAACATCAAGTAAGAGTGCATTTACCATTATCTATCTATTATGTTTAGTTGAGTCTGACTAGCAGAAAAGAACATTTCAAAGTTATTTTTATATAAGAGACATCCTCAGCATTACAGGACAGTTGATGACCTAATGAAATCAGTTATTAGATCTAAATAAAGAGAAGTCTATAAGTGTAAATTAATCTTAGAAAGGCCCTCTCACGGAAGAGAGACTCCGCATCAAGTCCTTTCAGGAAAGAAAGAGGATTTCAAATATTTTTCAGGATTTTCTACCATTAAACACTGAGTTCTTTCTCCCTCTGGTAAAATGCAAGTGCATCACACAAACAGAAGCAGGTCAACCCTGTTTCATCTGGCCCCCAAGAGAGATCTTGTTTACCCCCCTACCTTTGTCTGGCAAACCTTAAGGCAGCAGTTGAAGAAGATGGAAATGGCAACATCTGGAACAACAAGTAGTAGACTGCTGCTGGATGCGTGAGTGAGAAATAAGTTACCTGCCACAAGATCCTAGGAAGGCACTTTTTCTGCATCCTTCAACAGCAAGTAAGTTATTTTTTACATATTTTGAGGTAAATCTGTAAGAAACTATGCACGTTGATTAATGTTGCTGAGAAAACCTGTATGCAGGGGAAGAAGCAGTGCCCCCCTATGACTGTCTTCTTCCTCTAACAACTTTATTCTTTCCAAAACCAAAACATCAGAGAAAGCAGAGATATTTATGGTTTCTACATGTATCTATGCTTTTTTGTTCAATCCCTGAACCCTGGCCTGGTCACCTAAAAATGCTCCTTTAGTAAAGACTTATCTCCTACTGCTGATTTGTCTCTCATAGGGATCCAGTTTATTCTCATTTGCTCCCTGGGTTCTTTATGTAATGCAATTCTAAGGGCATCTTACACACTGGGAATTTTAATTGTTCAAATACAGTTTTAACATTACTTCCCTTGAAAGAACTTTGTTTCTCATCTACCTCTTACTGGGACCTGCTAAAAAAGTTGTGTGAGGGATGGATGGGCTACATTATATAAAGTGGGAATCACACTGTAGCCACATTAGCACATCCTGCAGTGCAGCACAGTGGAAGCCACTGTGTAGAATAAAACAGTGCTGAGGATTTAATAGTGATGCTGTATGCATTCCAGGGGTTATCCTTTGAGTTGACTCCAGCCAGGTCTGTTGAACCAAACCCATTAGCAGTTGGAGAGCACTGGATATATTTATGGGGATAATATTTTGGTCTAGCTTCACCCAGAAGAATTGTAGTTTGCACAATCCAAAACCACTCTGCCATGCAAAGACAGTCTGTGGGGTTATTGAGCTGAATTTATTGAACTAAAATACTGACTGGATTGTTGTATTAAGTTTTTCTCCCCCTCCCTCCCCTTCCTTTTTTAATCCTTCTGAACTGGATCTGAAGCAAGCTCTCTAAGATAAATAATTACAGTGTTACCTTTAACAATAGCACCAGTGATGGAGGAAAGCACAGCCGAGGTAATATTATTTTCAGCTGTCCTATATTTTTCTTCTCTTGATTTCCTGTTTAATATTTGCAGAAGCACATAGTACAGCACTCTGTTGAAGCATTTTTCAAAAAAGTGTCAGCTAAGACACACATCACAAGACTAGAAGAAAACAACTAAATCACTCTGAAAGAATGTGTATACAGGAAAGCAAAATATATTTCAAATACCATCTTTAAATTTGACATTTATTATGCCCATATACTATTTTGAATGTTTCTGAACTATTAGGAATGACTTGTTCACTGGTATCAGAGAACAAGCTGTTCCTTAAGAAATGTGATCAATAAATTGAACAGGCAGGGCTGTCTAAGTTAAAAAGAAAAAAGACTAGTGAAAGCATAACTGTCACCAAAACTAAGTAAGGAAGGAATGGAATAGCATCACCTATTCAGTGAAGCTAGATTTTTAAAGAGGATAAGCAAGTCAAAGATAGTAAATATTTATTCATAGCATCCTGGGCAAGGCAAATGATAAAAATTTGCATTTTAGCTGATGTGCGTGGCATGAAGAAAATAGAAAAGTGAGAGTGCAGCTTGAAAATTGTCACTTAGGAGTTCCAGAAAATAAGTATGCCAATTAATATATGGTCAAAGGTGATTTTTAAAGTAACACTTTGTAGACATATAGGAAAACATATTACCTTTAAAAAAAGACCAAGCTGTAGCTTCAAATAGGGCTCTTGAAGCTGTCCCCTGAATGTGTCTACTCTTCTTACTGAAACAACTGCTCTTACTTTTCATCTTACTTGCAATCAAACACTGATGAACCCAGTAGGGAGGATGACAAAAAAAAGTCTCAGATCACATTAAAGTGGCCATTTTCACCTCAAGCAACTGCAAGAAATTCTGAACAAACCAGTCAATTAAAAATGAAATTGATTACTTTATTACTTCAACAATGCTTTATTACAATGTCAAAATTTCTTCTAACTGATAATGTAATTTTTTTGAAAATGGTTTTGTAGAAAAAATATCTGAGTTAAAGAAATAAGGGTCATGCATTTGTATTTTATGGGGAAAATAACACATGATGAGGCTGTACTGTGGTAAACTGCTTTGTTCTGGGTATCAAATTTGCAGCCCTCTGCCTCTTATTCCTTCCAAAAAAAACCCCCAGACATTCAGTGCAAGACCTCCTTTTGGATCATGTGGGTCAGCAGAGATACATTATTGAATGTATGCATGACATCTAAACCTATATGAAGCCTCTTAACACTTCAGGACCTTTGATACTTCCCTTATAATTGTTCTGCCCTCCATTACTTTTTAAAATCTGTGGTTACCAAGGACAAGTTTAGAATATAAAAATTACACAGTATCACAGTTTAAACATGTGCAAGAACATTCAGATTTCAAGCTTTCAGAAACCTCATTAAAACCTTACACGTGTGTTTGCTGCTGCACCTTTTCATGTGCATAAATAGGCTGAGAGCAGCATGCCCATGACAGGCTGTGCTAAGGAAGCAAAAGGATTCAAAACACAGGCACTGGAAAAAGGGGAAAACCAGATTCACAATACAGCAGTGCACATGCACTTCTCAAACGATAAAAAGTATAAAGAGGCAACAAATTTTCACAAGAAAGATGAGGTCAGCTTGCCCTTGTGTGCTGTGGAAAGTACTCAGTCATGTGAGGCTGAGAATGCTTTAATAGGTTGGACTTGTTCGTTGAAAAACTTTCTCCCTCAATGGATCCAAATTAAGATTTTCCTGACCTTGACAGAAAGAAGCAATTAACTAGGAGTTTCCACTCATCTACAGTCAAGTTAAGGTCGGTCAGGAATGCTATTATAGTATCTTGTGAAGCAAACATAGCAACAGTAGACTAACTCCTGAAGAAAAAATATTGAATGCTAGGAAACTGCCTGTGTAATTTCAAGACATAGACTTTCCCAAATTTTTCTTTTATCTGCATAAAATTCACAGTTAAAGCAAAAACATCCTACAATTCCATTTGGCCCAAATAATATAGAGTTCTTTTAAAATATAAATTTGCTCTATAAATGCCCTAAAGAAATTAAGATTTCTTATTCCTATAAATGCATAATAATTACTGTTGAAAAGGACAGCATTAAACTAACTACATCCAAGAAAATTTTAGAAAACATATTCCTTATCTACAAAAGACTTGGGCTATTTACTAATTTAATCAACTAAAAAGTATTTGTCCTCAGCAGTTTGTAGACACTTTCATTAGTGCAGACCTGAATCCATAGGTCTCTATAATTTGAGGAAAAATGTGGTCATACTCTCCAGAAGCTCTAGAGACAAGGAAAATGAAATGCCATGCACATATATACCCCAAATATGTCTAAGTTAACTACCTTACACAGTGAAATCAGTAATATTTTTGATAGTGGGGCTTTCAAATCTGTTGCTTGATTGAGCCTTACCAATACAATTATACTGCTCATGTAGCGATATCAGAGATGATCAAGTCACTGCCCTGATTAGTTCTGTCTGTGTTAAATTGTGAGGTGTGTTAAAATTGTACTGTGTTAAAATATGCTATTTCACATTGAGAACCTTAACTCCTTTATGGGAAACAGTTGGAACACCAGATCCAAATTTTGTCCAGTTCTGTGGAGTTTCCAAAGTAAATTCTGAAACTAAAATGGATTCAGGGAGATTCCATCTGGATTTTCAGTAGAACCTTATTCAATTCATTGTTTGCACTGTTTTGTACTTTGCTCAAAGTCTACTGATCCCTCTCAGTATTTTTTTTTTTAGATCAGTACCTTTTTTATGAAATAACAGTATTTTGACAGTGCCACATAACAGCTCGCTGTGCAAATACTGTCTTTTAACATGCTTTGATGAAAGTCAAAAGGTGTGAATTATGGGACTGATAACAAGAATTTTGGGAATGCCTAGGGCCATTGAAGTAGTAGATCTCATATTCTTTGACAGATATGCAATTCTGGAAGCACCATTAGAAGCTAAAAGTAGTGCAATATTAAGTTCAGTACTCAGCTCTTCATAGCTGTGATCAAATGCACATGGAACTGAGCTGTTGAGTGCACTTATTTTATGTAATCGTTCCTTATAGCAGACTTGCAGCTTGAACTATGCTTCCTCCAGAGGGTCTACTAAATAATTTTCACATTGTAAGCACACAGTCTAAGGGGAAAATACTCATAAGTTCCATCCAGTCACAGTGTGCTAATATGAAACAGTAGAAATTCTTAACATAACCACTTAAAATATTTCAGTCCCACCTCTTCCTATGTCCTACTGGCAGCTCATGGCCAATGCAAACCATGGATATCATAGTGACCCATGATACCTTTTGTCTAACTACTGGTGTAAGAAAATTGTGGCTTAGAGATGAGAGAAAAATTTATAATACTAAAAAAAGCAATGATCTGGTGAGGCTATCCATTGTCAGCTTCATTACAACCATCTTAAGCAACTGGGCACATTATCTTTTACCTTTGTCTGACACAAGATATGAACTCCACCTAAATTTGCTCGTAATGCTTAAAAAGAAAGGTTAATTAAAACCAAGTGTTTGTAAAGATCAGTAACTGAGTTTTCCATAATTAATGTGTCTTTTTCTTTGGAGATTATGAGTGCATAGTTTGGGATCACAGTTCCAGTTAGGAATACTATTAAACTTGTGAATTTCAGCCTTCAGACAGTCCTCAAAGCCAAAACAGCTACCAGAAGATGGAGTCTGTATTGCAGCTAAAAACTTTAGTATGTTTGGAGAACTGCTCTGAAAACAAAAGAGGAAAGTTGCATGTTAAAAAAGCCATTGTGTTCAGACAACACAATTGTTGACTGATGCCTATTAAAAGGCAGAGAAATACTTCAAAGTTTATTTTCAATCACTTGCATTAGCCACCTCTGTTTTTTACAGATTTCAGAAGCTGTGAGTGAAGTAGAACCAAAGCCCAATACTGTCTGATTAGGTTCTTTTAGGTATTCCATGCATACAGGGTGTAATGTTTAATATCAAATGTACTTATTTAAATATTATGTTCCATGGGATTTCTGATTTAGTGGTGATACAAAACATACTGCATAACACAATACAAATGTAAGTTACACTTAACAAAATGCATATATAGCAATTACAATATGCAGTTCAATCACAGTAGTGGGATTCCCATTACCTGTATTCAGAATAAGCTCACCACCATGACACTGGGATCCCCAGTCACCAGGAAATTGTACATGGGTTGAAGCTAGCTCAAGCCTGTTGTTCTCTTAGAAATTCTTTTGTTAGTTTTTCAGTTTTTATACTCTGTTTTGGGCTAAGTTTTATAAACTCTGTTTTGGGGCTTATCCTCATGCTGGTCTGGCTAACTCGTGGAAAAGTTCCCACCCTTCTAATGAACTCAGGGAGAATCATTCATACTGTTGTTGACCCACTCAGTTGTGGATAGTTGTTTACCTAAAACAAAGGCCACCCCCTGGCCCCCTTGGTGCTGAAATAAGTCAACCTCTGTACAGGAGCTGTAGTCAGTCAAACCCTGCATTATTCCCTGAGCTTAATGGGAACACCTCCTTACCATCTCCTCTGAGCCTTATTCCCTTACAGGGGTTTATTGGTCAGTCTCAATTAGTCTTAATTTACAGACTTAGAAAATAATCAGGGAGAGCAAATTCAAATACAACTGAAAAACATCAAAGAGAAAAGAAGAAAAAAAAGAATAGTATAAATATAAAGATGATAAAGCTGGAATTCAGGCGTGCTCTGAGGTGCTGTATAGGAACAAGTAACCCGCTCTGGTGGGCAGAACCGCTCCTTCCCAGGCATGCTATTCATAACTCATGCCACTGCATACCATTAAAGCTGGTGAAACTATCAAGTATTTATATAAGAGTCACTGAGTAACTGTCTCTCTGTCACGAATAAACATTATTTTCAAAACGTGCCTCTGTGGTAGAAAGATATTAGTTCCCTTTCACTGGTGGGAAATTCAAGTCTGAGACGGACTGTTTTATCCAAGGTCAGTCACAGTATCTGCTGTCTGAGCTGGGAAACGAACAGAGACCTCCCCTGTCCTGCATCAGCACTCAGCCAACATCCCATCTAATTCTATTGCTATGTTTATATTGAATACAACCTTAATTTAGACTTGGTATCAGCTTAAAATAAGCTGCTGCTTGCAAGCTTCCTTGCAAGCTTGTAAGGAGTTAACACAGTGAAGCTAAAATTTTCTGTAAATGTGATTTATTCTAATCACAGCCTACAACAGTACGATGGTTTTTTCTCCAAACAACAAGGACGTAAGTCTCAATGCGATAACTTTTTCAAATGATTAAAGAGAAAAGTAGGTCAATATCAAGGATTAAGTGGTACAGCAACACAAAGTTAATCAAAGATAATATTTCATTCACCAGGAGAATAATCCCATTTTGTCATGTTCCAGATATATTTTTAAATAAAGTGCTAATATGGAAATAGAATGTCTTTCCAATTCTTAGCAATTTTAGCATGAGCTATGTAATGTCATATTTTCTATTACTGTTAAAGCACACAATATCACAAGGTCCATGCTACCTACACCCTAATATAATGTGTTAGATCTAAAATCTGAAATTTATTGTGCCATATATATATTATTAAGCCTACTAAATGGACCTTTATTATCAAGGTAACAGTTATACCACTTTCAGTTAGTATATCCATAATTTACATTTTCTTTGTATGAAAAAATAAAACTCAGAAACAAAAAATAGCCAAAATCTCTTACTTCATGTTTTAGGATGGTGATTATCTAGAGAACCATTAACACATGGAAAAAATAATACAGCATTTAATAGTAAGCAGAAGGATGAAACAGGTGGTAAACAGAAATAAATAAAGGTACCATTAGTAAAGCACGAGAGGCAAATTAAATTAACATATTATTGTGAGTGTCTTAAATTGCTTCATTGCACTGCCAGCATTTTTGTTAAACAATGCCTTTTTTTTACTCTCTGAGGAACATTATATTTCTATTGTCCTTGGTATCTCTTCAAATTTTGTAACTATGAAATAATTTCAGAATAATGTTTCTAGTGAAAAGAATACTTGGCTTCTCACTGTTCTTTGGTTTCTGAATAATGTACATCACGTCTCTAAAGGTCAAAAACTTTTCTTTTTCTCCTTACTAGGTGTACCAAATTGTAAACATTTTTGGTTTTCATTTTTGTTTAGCAGACAGTCAAACCATAGACACTGAGAGAGAAGCAGAGCTACTGCTGCTTATGTTTCTGAACTGAACATAACCATTTTAAATCTCAGAAAAAGAAGCTCAAAAAGCTTTCCATAAAATCATGAAGTCAAGGAAAGCAGAAAAATCAAACAATAAAAGAAGTGGATACAGGATACCTTTTTCCATTACTGAGTTACAGTGAAAAAGCCAAATCACAATATTGCCAATAAAGTCTTAGTCTCTGTTGTTACTGTGTGTTATGATGATGTAGTTAATGAAAGACGTAGGAACTCAGGAACCATGATCCAAAGCTCCAGTCATGTTAATACAGCTCAGGGTAGCCCAGGACACCTGTAATAGATGCTATAAGCTCCTCTGGACAGCAGTCTACACTTTTACATTCCTGTGAATTTCCACATAAATTTATGACATATTGCAAATTATCGGTGTCATATTTCCAATAAAACAAGCCTCTGCTCTGACTGATTGCTTTTCAATGTAGAAATGTATCAGTTGATTGTGTACTTTAAATCCCTGGACCTTTGCTCTTTTCCCAGCAAAACATGGCAAAAGTGCATATGACAGTGTGTGTTTGTGTGGTTTTCTTGAAACCATTAGGCTGACAACTATGTGTTATAAACAGCAGCCTAAAAATAGCATTGATAATGCACTGAAACATCATTTTATTGAGGTAATTCAGAGCTATATCATGTTTCTGTTCACCCTACCTGTCTCTGTGCTCTGTGGTGCAGTTCTCAAGCACTGCACTTCCATTGTCCAGTGATCATCACAAAAGCAGGTATAAAGAAAGGTGAATTTCAAGTAAATAGAACTGAAAAATTCACTCAGAGAACTGTGTCATAAAAACAATGGACGTGGTGTAATAGATGTGATTCAATGAAGAAGTTGTACAAGCTAATCACAAAAGAAGTAGGGATTTTATGCACTTTCATCCAGTATGAATGGACAAAAAAAAAACCAGAAGGAGTGGTTCTAATATGTAACAGGAGCTTATTTGTCTGTTCTTTTGCCTAAATTCTGATTTCCAAGCTGGGGGATAAATACGATTTTAATGATGATATAAAACAGACACAATTTTAACTATCAGACAATATTTTCCAAAATCAAAGAGACTATAGTCTCAGTAGTGTATTTGGGAGTATCTGGAGGGCTTATGTACTGAGAAACATGAAATTTTGCTGTATCCTTAACTCTGTTGTTGACTTACTTAGAATAGTAAATAAACCACATGTATTTATTTCTCTTTCTGCAATTTCTTGTAAGCAATCATGACAAGGACAAGCTTTGTCCCTAATTTACAACAAGTAAATAAGGAATTACAAGCAATTAGTAAAATGAGGCTCTGATTTGCACTGAAAAAATAACACCAAACAAAATCCAACAGAAAAACAGAGGTGGTAGAATTCCAGGATATGTCAGTTTGAGTAAGAATAGACTGATTTTATCTCATCTTTACACAGCAACTAAGCTATTTACCCTCTACTGGCCATGCTGAATATATTTTATAAATATTGCTAGCCTCATCACCAAGATCACAAGCTGCTCATTGTATTTTATGAAGCATATTATCCTCCAGTGAATCTGCTGCAGTTTTCATTGGGGTATGGACAAATTCTTCTCTATAGATGGAATTTCAAGAGGTAGCTTACAGAAGATTGGTATAGAAGACTAAGAACTCAGAAAAGGTGCAGAGTCATCTACAGCTGTCTATGTGCTTGCACCATGCAGTTTGGTAGTGCTGTTTTTGCATTTATGTGCATAGAATTTGCCCTTCCTTTGCTGAGTGTTATGAGAAAAGTCTCATAGACTCGTAGGAAAGGCAAGAGAAAGCCAGCACCATTTCATAATGTGCTGCCGATAAGAATGCCTGAACTATTACAGTCTATCTGAAAGTGTCCTTGGAGTTTTAACTTAAGCCTCTCTAGGGGAAAGAGAAGTCCTAATAGATCATTCCTCTACTAGCAATGATAGCAAATAGAACTGATATCAGTCAGCTGTTGTATATCAGGAAAAATTGCCTCCTGTTTATTCTAAAATGACACAGTCTAACTACATCTACACTGCCTTATCTCACACATTTGCTGGAGAAAAGGCTTCTCCTGCTCGTTATTTAGTACAGGGATAATAATAAAAATAAAATTAAAAGAAAAAAAAGTCAGTGGAAAAGAAACCTTGCTGGAATAACAAGTGGCTCTTCCTAATCTCTCTGCCTGTGACAACACTTAAGGTGTTTGAGACTGTAGACACTGTAGCCCTGCTTCAACAGTGATGCGTGACACAGTCTGTATTTCTCTTTGTCCAGTAATGACAGGATCATATTACTGCCTACTGCTTGAAAAATGGCCCAGAAATTTTTGTTTGCTGATGAAAGTTTTATTTAAGGAATAAGAAAACGACTCTGTGTCGTGGCAAGACAAACTGTTTTGAGTTAGTTTCAGTCAGGCCTGGCTGGACGCAGTCCAGTGTCACAGAAGTACAAGAGGGGGAAAGAAACCAAAACTGATTAGGTCTCTAGCTTATCAGTGGTTTTGGATTTTTTCTTATAGAACATATTATAGTGCTTCTATAGTTCTACATTCTAAGTAACAGAGTGGTCCAACATTGTAATGGTTATGCAAACTACTGCAGAATGTTTCTTCTTGTTTCTTTTGCTCTAAGATCCCTTTTTGCCACTCTCATCTCTTCCTACTACATGGGGCAGAAAGACGCCAGTAAGACATGGGTTTTCTTTATTTCACTGGTGAAAATGACTGACAGCAGAAGTGCAGACAAGAGGATAGGAATAAACCAAGCCAAGTATCCAAATCTACTTCAATAACTTGGTTTGAATTTAGGTATTACAGAGTTAAACTGCAAGGTCGTGATAAAGAGGTGCACTGATAGAGAGAGGTTTAATTTAATTTAAGAGTCAGAAAGGCACTTTCTTCAACATTCAAAGCTTACAGATCATGCTCAGGGCAGATTTCTTGGATTCAAACAGAATTACCAGACTCCTAAAGTTAAGCACTGAGAGGACTTTCCACGGATTTAGGTCTTTAAGTAATGCAGTTAACAACCATGATACAACAGGATGTGAAATGGAAAACTAGGGACTAGCTTGATCCTGGAAAAGTAGAATGCTTGGTCAAGCTGAACCCTGGTCAAGCTTTTGCTCCTCCTGGTTACCAGCATGGTGAGCTGAGCACTACAAGGATTTGGTTCACTTATGACCTCTTCAGACTGCACAGACTCTGAATTAAAGAATAAAAACTGATCATAACTAGAGGATTAAGTAAAAAGTAATTCAAAGGCATGAAATATATTAATCATAGGAGAAACTGATAGTTATTGAGGGAAATGGATGGATGGGTGGATGGAGGGATGGATGGATGGATGGATGATGAATGGCTCTCAGAGTCAAAATAAAATGAGCTAGAGGGCAAAAAAAGGTGTTCACAACCTGAGAACAACTTTCTGATATAACTATTTGTCTGAATCACACTGCAGGTCATGAATTTTTTTCAGTCATTTTTGTTATCCTCATCCTTTTTCCCATATCTTCATAAAAGAGTATATTTTCTTGTGCTTTTTGTTTGTTCATTTTTTTGTGTGTTTGTGATCATTGTTTTTTTTTTCCTTTCCTTTTTTAATTTACAAATCAGTGGATTTAATTCAGTAATCTTATTTTTTTAACCGAAAATTTAGAGCATCCTCAGACTGCTAAATTGAACATTGAGCTATGAGGTTCAAACAATTGACCTGTTCATTTTCAAAAATACTGGGAAGTAGATTTGTATTCTTATTATACACTTGTATGATCTAAATGAAAATGAAAACCAAAACTGGAAGAGAAGGCTGTAAATCTGATCATGATTAAAATGAATTTGTGTTGCTCTGGGATGTTGTCTCTAATTGATTAGAACGTTTTAAGGAAGCAATTAGCTTTTCAGCAGTCATTAGATCTTGAAATTTTCATCTGATTAATCAAGTCATGATCTGCTCCAGAAACACCTGCATTGTTTCACAATGGATAAACTACATACATTTGGTAATATACATGAATATGTGTTTCTGAGGCAAATTTAATATAATCCCTGGCATCTAAATATTTTTAGATAATAATTCCTGGAAGAAATTACAAATAATAATAATTTATAATAAATATACTAATTTATAAATATTTCCTGGGAATTTATGGAAATGATTATTTTCTCTTGGTAAAAACAAACAAATAAACAAAAGAATGGGTTTGTTTCTTGAACTAGATTTTCCTCATTGCCCTGAGTTAAGCACTGAATTATCAGCAACAGAACCAAGGGCCAGGTGTGTAATATCATATGAGGTAGTAAAACTAATTAAATTAGAGCACAACTGTACTGTTTTAGTGAAAAAAGTCAATGTAAGTATTTTGTCAGAATCACTCATTCAAGGGTGAATATCATGGAAATAAAAAAATCACAGAGGTTTTTTCTTACTATTTGCCTTTCAATTAAAAAAAATAAATCTCTCTTACATAGAAATAAGTACCAAAGAAATTCTTTGCTATTCAGCAAATCTACTGGGGAACTGTAGACACATTTTGACTCCACAGATTTTCTTTCTATCTGTTTCAGTTCCATTCTGCATGGCTCTTGATCTGCAATGAAGAAGCTGAACACATGTAAAGTTACTAAAGCAAAGAGCAACGTTTTCTCTTTAGATAACTCCAAGTTCCACTATTTTTATACCTTTTTTTCATCAGTTAACCATGGTACTATGAAGCTGTACTGTTTCACTGACAAAAATCGCTGTTACATGGCCTGATAGTAGACGTGTGATATGCAACAAGACTTTCATGCAGCTTTAAACTGGGCAAATAAAGTCTCTCCTTCTTCATTAACCCACTATTAATCACTGAATTAAAACACTGAAGCTTTCATTCTTTTTTACCAGTCAAATCTGAAATAATAGCATGTAAATTTTGTGTCACAATACTGGCCTTTTTTTTTTTTTCTTGCGTAGTGTCCTTCAGGATATTAAACATATTCTTAATAATGATAGATTTTAACATTGGAAAATTATCTTCTCTTTCACTTACTCTTCTTCCTGCTTGTTCTCATTTAAGTTTAGCAATTTAACACAAAGAAATAAAACACCATTCAGATAGCTTTAGATGATTACAAAAGAACAGGCTCTCCTATATAGCTTTTCTAAGCTTTTCTAGCTTTTTCTTCTCCCCTGGTCCCATTCCCCAGAGACAGCTCATGTTTTCAAGAAATGTGACACAGATTTGAGTCAGCATCTTCTGTGTTTTGGAGATAATGACTACAGATTTGACTGGCTCCTGAAGTTAGGGGCCCTGTAATGCCTATACAAGAATTTTTAGAGAAAAATGCAGGCTTTAGAGCATGAACACCTGCCTGAATCCACCATACAAGGAAACAAAGAAGATTAAGGAAAGTGAAATTTGAAATTTTGCAGAATTTAATCTTCCCCAAAGTATTTACTGGGTGGAAAGGTCTCTGGCAAATGACCAGTGGTGAACAAATAGGCAAATGTTCCCAATGTTGCTATTAGAAATGTTGAGTACTCCCTTTCTGCTAACTTCCACTATTTCTCTGAAAATGGCACTTTGACCTGGAGCATTTAATAGCCAGCATGATTCAGATCTTCACGAATAGTGCTCACATTTCTCAGTGCTTCATTGATGTGGAAATTGGCTGGTCTCTGTTTCAGTTGATTATAGAATCAAGTTTCCAATTTGGTTTTGTATGTTCAGCAAAATGAACACCCTGTACTGAGCATGGCCTGTGGTATTTTAAAATTAAGGCATATACTGGGCCTGGTAGGGAAGGGAGGATAAATCAGGGAAGCCACAACATGTGGGAAGAACCTTGGCCTCATTGAACCTGGGGAAAATTTATTGCTGGCCTAAACAGACTGGTAGATTTACTTCCCAATTCTGTTTTTTATTTAATAAATAATCTCAGGCAAATAATTTCACTCTTTGTTGCTTTTCCTCTCTGGCTTTGATCCTCTTCAGTCACTTTGTCATAATCCCTGTGCCAAATTGTTGGTAGTCTCCTATTACTAGTTAGAGTTCCTAAGCACAATGGCATGATTATCTCAGTCTTAGTTATCACCCCACATAAATGAAAATATAAAAGCAGACTCTATCAGGAAATCCATGAGCACTCCTTATTTTCACTGGGGCCAGTTGCACAATTGCTGGGGATAATTGTGAGTACTTACACATGAACCCTCACTGAAGAATCTTTTGATATCCACAGACAACAGCAAACACCTAATACAGAAAACTGAAGTGCTCCTAGACACATGGTATTGAAAAGAGTGCATTGATACAGAGAACCTATAAACCAGCCAAGGTAAGAGAATTTAGAAGAAGCTGTCTCACTACATTCTCTCCCTTGCACTTGCAGCACAGATTACAGATGATATGTCTGTTCCTGTGTCACAAAGCCTACTGCACGGCAACACTTATCCAGAGCAGGGCAATTTACTACTTGAAATATGTCCTTTAACCTTCCTTAATTGTCAGACTTTAACAGTTACCTTAAATTTAATTCTGTTGCATTTAAGGTCCAGCTTTATGGTGATATAATTTATTTTGGACATTACCGGTGACATTGCTCTGCCTGTCAATGGAAACAGGAAAGAATATCATCATAATGAATATCCATGGACTTACATAAATCACTCAAAATACTTCAGGTATATACAGAGATTTTCCATTGACCCTGTAATGACTTTATTAAAATTGTTTCTACATGAGCTGTATCAGCAAGAGGAAATGATGGTGTTACAGGAACATCACTTCAGCTTTTAAATATTTTGGGAAAACACTGCTAATTTTCTCTCAGCAGTGTATCATCCTCCCCAAATTACAGTCTCACAGAACAGCACAGACACCATATGCTGGGAACACATGGGGTTTCCTTTTTATGTTGCTTCATAACATCAGGGAGTTGTAGTTATCACTTGGAACAAATCAAAGTTATTAGGAGTATGTCTACTCATCAAAATGAAGATGTGAAGCCACTGTAGCTTTAATTTAACCATAAGAATGAAGGTGATACAGCTGACAGTCTAGAGGACTTGGATAGTGACTGTCATTTCCATAATGTCATTTCTCCTCTTTCTTGACTTCATAAAACTACTCCTGTTTAATTTTGTGGGGTGGATAAAACCTTAGAGGATTTCCTTCAAACAGTCCAAGGCATTATAATTTTACCTGTAAATGACACCTAACACTGGTGTAATTCCAGTGATCACAGAAGAATGCCATGAGTCAGGATGGAGTTCAAAATCTACCTTGGCAGTGAATCAGACTCTTCATATCCTTTGGTAAGCACCCTTGGAAAAAACCCCACTCATCCAGTTTCAGTTATAAAGTGATTTTTCTCTCTCTCCTTTCTACATTTTTAGTTGTAGTCTGACCTGCTTCCAAGTGACCCCCTCTTTCCTTACCAGGAAAGAGGGGTTCACTTACCAGGAAAGAATGGCAAAGATTCAGCATGGCCAAGACATAGAAGCTTTTAAAAGACCTGAACTACCAAGAGATTTGGAGATGGAGAGGAAAAAGGCTGAAGAGAGGAAAAGAAGGTTCCGAGGAACTTCTGGGATTTGTGTGAGTAAAGCACTAGCCTTTGTAAGTTTGATAAAGCAAAGCACACAGGTTTGCCTTAGGAAAAATAAAAAGAAGCTACAAAATATCAGATTAAGTTTTCTATGCTTGATGTGAGAACTATTATTGTAAGGTCAGAACATAGCTAACTAAAAGTAAAAAGTCATATTTCTAATCAAAAGTAAACATGCTTGTTTAAATCAAACTACCCCTCATGTAATTGATGAAAGTTTTAGATATTAACATCTACAATCAGCAACTTTCTCATTTCTCAGAACTACTGCAATTCTAATATTAAAAGTCCAGGTAATGATGTAATTTAGTGTGTTACATGTGCACAGATAAAACTTGTCCTTGAAAAAAGTAGAAGATATAAACTGAGTATGTTTCTGGATGCAAAAAAGATACAAAGAAGTGTCAATTATGACACTGTGAGGTTTCTCTCCTTCTGACATGGACCCTCTTCATGGTACATACTAATAAGCAAGATAAATGATGAAAGAAGGAATTCCCAATCTACCTCTTCTAAGACAACCAAATTTTCAAAGACAAAACCTACAAAGACATGTCTTGAGATGGTAGAGAAAATATTGAAATACTAGCAAAATAGCTACATTCTGGTGAAATTTCACCAGAAAGAGAGATCTATGTGAAGTATGATTTGCATAGGTTTCAGGGAGTAAAAGAGGATGCCTTCCTTCCTTCTCAAAATCCAACTCCCTATCCTGTTTCCAAACCCAAGGAAAGCCACTCACTAACAATAGGTTACCAGAAAGGAGAAAAAAGAAAATATATTTATCAGTCTTTCCTATTTCTTGGGGCCAATTATCTTAATTCTGTCTATTCTCAAAAGGTCTTCATCCCTTCCCAGCTCTTCTGTGTATTCTAAGCTAAGATTTTGCTCTACCTGCGCATTTTCTGTTGCATGTACATCTTATGGCTACTCCATCACCATCCACTGGCAGTGCCTTTCATCCTTCTTTGCAGTGACCTTTTGCTCATTTACACATTTCTCCTCCACCATGGGTGCCTCTCACCCAGCAACAACATGCATGTGTTTCACTGCACCTCACCCCTCTGAACTAAAACCACACTGGAGACCAACAATTTTTTGCTCTGTAACTTTTCTGGTTGAATACTTCACAGTTTCCTGGATATTGATGCCAAAAAACCTTGGAATAATTAATTTCTTAGAGGCTTTTCATCTATAAGCAGCGAGATATTTGTTTATTCAACACTGGGAGCAAACCAGCTCCGCTGGACAAACTCGCTCGAAGGCACCAATGCAAAAATGAGGGAATTTATACAGTCTAGATATATGATTACAACATCTAAACATACATATTCATATGATTACAACATCTAATCATGCATATTTATAATAGGTAGAGTGTAGGTAGAGTCTGGGCAGAGCTTAGGGCAGTACTTTCCAGATTCTTCTCTTGGTGGTGGTCATTCTGGCCTTCAGCCTCAAATTAGGGGTCTGTTCCTCTTTTTCCTCGCTTTGACCTTTCTACCTTCCCATTGTTGGTGTCCCAGTTACTGAAGCTTGTAAAAACCCTTGGCTCTAAGCCCTTTTCTCCTATTCAAATGTCTACCTTGTCTCAATTTATGATCTCTAGGTTGATTGCATAGGGTTTCTAGCATTGTTCTTAGGTTTAGGTCCACTAAGCAGGACAGAACAAGTTTGCAATGATTCCTTAGTAACACAGGCAGAGCAGGTGTTGGGAATTTTCAACAGAGCAAGATTTAACTCTAACTAACTCTTTTAGGCCTTGCTCTTGTTTCAGTAGCCAGTAAAAAACCACTCCGCAGACAATTCAGTAAAGACAAACAAACTTTCTCCTCTTTTAATTGAGCCTTCCGTGTCTCTTCTCTTTATCAAGGTCACTGAAAAACCCATAAACCTTTCATATTCACTAAATGTAGGAGTGTAATACTAGACAAAACCATAAAAAAAAATCAAAGCACAAGAACATTTTATTTTTAATTTCAGTTCCCTGAACCAAAATGAATTGATGAAGTTATATGTATGTACATCAATGCTGTAGGCTCTTTTTCCTCTTTGCTTCTAAATGAATAATAATAATAATAAAAAATATATATATATAAAATAAGTTATCCAAAAGTTAACACAATATAAATGGTCTCCTCTCATGGAAACACACTAATTTCTAGTTCCAAATGCAGTTACTTTATTGCTTGATTAGTATTCACGGCAGAACAATCTAAACATTATTTAATTGATTGACCATTACATCCTTATTGAACAATTAACTCTGAAATAACATATGATCCTTGGTTTGTGTGAGTTTTTCAGTGACATTTATGTTATTGATTTCAGTGTTACTACCTCAGTACTTAGAGGTTTTAGAACATTTCAAGAAGTGGACCTAAAAAATGCAACCCCACTCAAGTCTTCAGATGTGAACTTTCAGAAGATTCAAACTCCCACTGTTTCTTCTCTTTTTTTTTCTTTTCTTTTTTTTTTAAATTTTTTAAAAAATCATAAAATACTGTGTGCATCTTTCTAACACAAAACACTACATGAAACTTTTCAATTATGAGGAGCCTAAATAAATTTTATAATAAATAAATAAAGCCTAAATGCAGTTTTATAAGAGTACACTCTAATACACCACTTTGTCTAGGTCCAGTCAAAAGTAACCAGCCAGATACAGCATTCTTGAGGTTTGTGGTAAGGCACTTTTCTGAGTGACATGACATACAGCAGCACTATGCAATACCAATAAAGGACTTAACAAATTTAAAAATTAGAATTGACCAAACATACTTACTGAGAAAAATATTCCCATCTCTTGCTCAAAGGATGCCCAGGCATTTGTGGATGATGATGACCAGTGGTGAGGAGTAGAAATAATTGGAGGCCAGAAAAGCCTGCCCCTTGGATTGCTGGATCTGTTAAGATGGAATGCATTCTAATGCAGCCAAATGCAAAACTGAAACAAGAAAGGCATCCTACCTCTGTTAATAAACCACTCTGCTATGGAAAGAAGATCCAAAAATATTCAGGAACTCATGGCAAAGAAGCAGTCTAACATGAGTGCCCAGTGCAGTATACAACAATGCCTCAAAAAGGCTAATGATGCTTTAATGTAGGAGGCCTAGAGTGGCAAATGTGAACTGGGGAGTTATTATCTCTCTCTGGCACTGAGGAGAACAGCATAAGTGGAATCTTCTGTGCAGTTCTGATGTCAACAATTCAAAGGATACTAAAAATTGGTAAAGGTGTTGCAACGGCCACAAAGCAAATCAGTGAAGTAGGTCTTAAGAGAGAAAAACTAAATCTTCAAAGTGTTAGCTGGATCTGGGAAGTAGTAACACAGTGCTAATTTTTCATAGTAAGAGTGATGAAAACCTGGGTAAACAACCAGTGGACTGATGGGCTTTTATGTCTTGGACTGAGTTTGCAAACTGAGATTGAATGGTTTCCTGCAGAGGCACAGAGATGAGTGGGATCTGTACTTCAGTCATCAACAGCTCAGTGTTTAACAGTGCCCTTAGGAAGTCAGAAAGAGGAGCTGATCCCAGCCAGCCTTAAAGTCTGAATCGCAGACCAGCCAAGGATGTTGTCTGGCTGCAGCTCAGAGAGATTAAGATGTTGGCACTTCCCACTGTACTTTGGGCTATCAATGACTGCAGGTACATGAGATATACCAGCATAACTGCTGGGTCACTCCCTAATCCACTTTTGTTGAAAAGATCTAGGTTAGAAAAATCCTTTCTTTAAAGACAGTAAGCTAACCTGATTATTTCAACAAAACTGAAGATGTAGTCTGTCTCATCTGCCAGCAGAACAGAATGCCAAATGATTTCCCTGTTAACTACGTAATGTGTGTAGATTTAGAAACCTGGTGAATGGTGATTGAAGCAAAGAATGCTGCCAAAGAACTGCAGAAGTTGTTTGAAGTTCATAAATATTTAAGATACAGATTTTAGGGTGAATCTAGAAATCATGCATGTGCCTTTCAAACTCATGTTTGAGGAATAGGAAAAAAAGAAAATAATACATTTTTAATACCGGAACATGAACTTGAACTAATGAGAAATTATATCACTGATTCACCAAAGGACAGTATTTTTAAATATCCAAGTTGGGTGAAATATGTCTGAATTAAAACCTGTGGAAAGATGCATGAATTTTAAAAACCTTCACACTGATATTCAGATAAAATGCATGCTAAATTATAAGCCTATTTGAATGTAAATTTTTATTAGTAGACTATCCTATGATGTTACTCACAAATGAAAGTGCATTTGTGAACTTGTCAGTCTCAGACAATTAGCTGCAATAACATACAGAAATGTCGACTTAAAAAAAAAAATATAGTGTAATGGATACAAAGTAACCAAGTGTCAAAGTAGAGCTACAGTGTGTTTTATTCTTTAAGCCACAACCTTGAACAGTATCTCAAAAAGCTTAATTTTCCAGCTTTTTGCCTGTTACTCATCTGTTATTCTGTATCAGCAATGTATTCTTCAAGGTAATTGAAAGGTATTTCTACACTAATGTTTTATAACACAATTCCCTTATTCAAGCGTCATTAGCAAGAGTACAGATCAATTTCATATGGTATTTAAAAAAATAATATGAAAGCAAAGCTTGCTACATTTCCTCTCTCTCCTACTCCAGATTTTTTTCTGCTCTCAAGCTTTAGGGTTTTACCTTCCTGAAGGAGCAATTCTGTGCAGTGGCTGGGTAAAACACTGGCTTGCAGCAGTGGTCCTGCTCTTTCCCCATTCTCCTGCCACTCCTGAAAAAGACATCAGGCCACTCCTTTCCACCTGCTCTGGTACCCATTTTATCCCCATACGAATGAGTTCAGTTCAGTAAACTGGCTGAAAACTACAAGTTTTTCCCTTGATGTGTTACTTTTTTGCTAACTCAGTCAAACAGGATTCTGCCATGTCACGAGTGCTCCAACTTCTCAGGCTGGGCAGAAACTTCAAAAGTATCACCAGGTAAAATAAACCAATGAGAGCACATTTCCAGGCATCTCATCTCCCTGCTACTGTTCTTGTAAAGGCTATTACAAAAATAAGGTGGAAGTTGCCTCTTTCAGCTCCAGTGAGCTATTAGATTAGCTCAGGAAGTCTTATGGCACTGCACCCTTAAGCATGCCATGCTGGCAGATGTTTGGGAGCCCCATGAACTCACTTTGGACCGAAAAATAAACTATTACTATAGCAAACACTGAAACAGCCAATCTCAAGAGCTTATCTGAATGTACAGGTTTGGATTACTGGGACCCACAGCTTTTCACAAAGCCCAAAGATCAATTAGTCTTTTTAATGGGATGCAACTGAGTGCCTTTCACTGCACAGAGTTTACAGTGCTGCTTCTCTTTCCCTTATTTCACCTCCCTCAAAACCTGGTTGCAGTAGCTAAGGTGAACTAGCTTATGGTTGCAAGAAAAAAAGGTCTGGGATGTGTGAAGGCCTCCTTAAATTTGCTGTCTGCCAGTGGAAATATGACAGTGAAGTGCATGGTCCAATAAAAATAAATCGAGATTCAGGATTACTATTTCTGTATCCAAAACGCAATGACCACATTATGCAAAGAACTGATCTGACAACAACAACAACCAAAAAATTCCCTTTTGCAGGTTGAGATTTGTTTAAGATTTTGCTGATTTTGCATCATTACAGTTTATACCAGATTAGACATCATCTGCTTTCAAGCAGCTGGCAGAAAGGTCTAAACCTGGGATAAACTGTTTTTTATGTACTCTGGCTAATTCTATAAAAATGTGACCATATGCTCATCCTGATCCAGAACAAACACATGCTGTTAGGTGAGCTGGTGGTGGGATACAGTAACACTGTCAAATCACAGCCTTAGGGAAGCTACAAAAACTCTGGTAATTCAGGTCAGCATCTCACAACTGGCTCTCAGTATTGTTCCTCCTAAAGAATTCAGTACCCATCCAGGATGGAGGTAATAGTGCCATCAGGAGTACATGGTGCAGCATGTGGGTAGATCATTGCCCATGGTGCTACTTTTCCCTTAATCCCCACATATTTTAAAGCAAACACCCCAGTAAAATTGGGGAACTGTGAATGGTGGTCAATCTAAGAAATGGATAGTCACACTGAGAAACACATGAAAAGCAGCAATATACTTAAATTCTAAAGCCTTGTTTTAATAAGATATTTACTTTTACAAAATATTTCTTGCTTGTCATATCCTTATGACAACATTCCTTTTCTTTTTTCCCTCCCATATATATATATATAAATTTTTTTTTTTTTTTTGGGTAGAGAGAAAATTAACTTCTCTTGTGTTAATCACCAAACTGAGCCCTGGTTTTCCATCTGATCTTAAAATCAAATTTTATTTTTCAGTATTTGTACTAAAAAGAATAGTTTCTCTCAAGCTAATGGTACACTAAAGCACTGACGGCATAAAAACAAATGCTTGTTTGGTCTTGTTCTGAAACTGAAGTCTTGCCCTCTGGCCAGGAACCAAATGTGCTACCAGATGAGTGATACAGAGACACTGAAGAGCAACATGAGAGAGTGAGACTGCCAAGACTGCACTGTATCACCTTCATATCCAAGGCTTTTGTCTGAATTAAAAAAACTCAAGCACATACACACAAAAAAACCCAATCCAAAACAAAAACAACTGAAAAAAAGCCACAAAAAAGTAATCCTTTGTCTGGAAGCTTGTAAACCTATTCATGACTGTACCACAAGGAGCTTGGTAATTCTCATGCACCATTACATCTTCCAGCAGAAACCAGACATTTCCACTTGATGCTAAAAGTGTTTTCATGCATTTTCCATCAAACAGCTAGGTGTCTGTGAGGGATTTTGTTTTCTTTTTGGCCGCAAATAGAAAGCTTTGTTGATTTTAATTCAGCTTGAATACTACTGACAGGTAGAATTCAGACTTGTAAATAAAGAGTGTTCAGATTACTAAATATCAACATAGAAAAACACCAAGAAATATGTGTAAAATAATATTAAGCTGGGAAAGAGATGATCTACCCTGAATAAGAGAAACTGCCATGTACATTAGGATACATTAAGAGTTACAAAGAAAGAAAGGATGCTTAAATGCAATTGTGAGAGAAGGAGGTACACTTATAACATCAATGCAATTTCTGACACTACATAATAAATCAAATCTCAGTTTCAGTGTGGAATACATATTTTGATATTATTATCAAAGACAAACACTTTTTGCATAAGTGGGTTTAGAAAATGAGCAGTCAGCAAAATCATTACATGGCAGTAGAATTGCATCTACACTTAAGATTTTGTTTGAGAAAGATTTTGAAAGAGAAATACCTTGAAAAATTAAACACCTGCAACCAATATTGCTACATCAGGAAAAAAAAAAGTATTGTAGATATGGTATAAATGTAAATATTGCCTTTGTCTGTGGACCTGTGTAAGTAGCATCCTCCCACAAGTACAACACTCCCCCAGTTAGAATCCAAGGTCAAAATTGCAAAGGCAATGATTCTGGTCTTGACTGTATTGTGTTTTCCCACAGAAACTTCCAAGTTAAAAGTTCATAAAAACCACATCTATATTCCACAGTCAGTCTAGTAATCTGTATCTCTTGAAAGCAGTATTACTGAAGACAGCTAAAAGCTTAGGGATGCTCTTTTTCTAAAACTGGTCAAAATTCATCTCTGAAGTTAGTGGATGACTCCTACCCCCAAAAACTAAGAAGAAGGGAAAAAACTAAACAGGCCAAAACAAACTATCTAAAATCCTAACATGTTGAGAAAACACTGATGAATATAACAGGAAACAACCTGGAAGGGTAAAGAAATATTCTAGACAAATAAATGAGAATTTACCAACTACCAGTGATATTATTCAAATTTAAAAATTGCTAACATTTGATATTACTAAATTTGTTTTGGAATTTTAGCATCATTTTTTTTCTTAAAGGATGTTTGGGGAAACAGTGTTGTTTTCTAATCCAGGGATGCAATTGACCTGTCTGCAAGCTGTAGGCATCACTTCATTGGTGTACCATAGCAGTTCTTTACTACTGCAAAGCCAGTAAAGGGCTTTATCATATTTGGGTCTGTGAAAAAATTGCATTTCATAGTTAAAACTTAAAGTATCATAATCTAGACTTTGGACAACTTGAGTTTGGAAGACAAGGTTTACTTGCATCAGATAGCCCAGCAGAGTTTTATATGGCTTTATAGAAAAGTTCCTTAAATAAGGTATAAACCATTTTTAAAGAATATTCCTTCTGAATCTGAATTGTGGAGGAACACTTAGAACTAAATGACTATATAACTCTATACCTATGTAAGCTGGTAGGTTAGGACTGACTTCACAGGGAAAAGAGATCCAGCTTAAAATTAATTTGTTTCTACAAAAGCCAAAGCTCTCAATGGTATTTGCTTTAAAAAAACTGTGAACTTTCATTGAAAGAAAATGTGGCTTTTCAGGGGTGATTTAGACCTCCCTTGGCAGCAGATACTGATGGATTAGGTGCAGAAGGTTACTTGCAACTGGCTACTTTCTCTAAATCTGTGCCAAGGTTCTTTCAGATCACATAGACAAGAAAATGTTTCTTTTTTAGCCCATATGCAGCAGGCAGTAGTAACTCTTTACCTTCTGTAGTGATTATTTACTCCTCTCTGCTGCACCCACTTTTACTTAGCCCAGCTGAGAAAATTTATTTTTCATTCAAGAGCCCACATTTGGGCAATCACTATTCCCCCATACCTCCTGTGTAATCATCAAAACCCGGAAGGATTACTTCCCTGCTTTTGTATCTATATGCCACCTGGAGGAGATGGGTTTCAGAAAAATAGGTATCTAAGCCTGACAGGAAAGAGTCATGGACAAGCAGAGCCCAAAAGGAAAATGGAATGTTATAAGTGGATGGATGGAACAACATGAGACCAAAAAGGATGGACCTTGCGTTGCAAAGCAAGGAAATATTAATGGGGGAGGTTTCATGGGGAATCCCTGTGGGTGCTGCAGCGGTGTCAGCCTCAGGGCACCGTGATGGAGCTGTGTTTGCACCCCTCACAGAGCACCCTGTTTGGGCAGCAGCACGTCCACTTCTCCTCTCTCCTCCCCGGCAGCACTAAGGAGTTCATTTGGCACACGAGGCATCGCTCCTAAGGGCAGGCACACACAAAAGTCCTTGGCATCATTAGTGGCGTCACCTTTCCCCCTTGCTGCGGGACTTGTCCCACCCCCAGTACACCTTTCTCTGTCCTCTCCCAGGCCTCTCGGCTACTTGTCATTTCCCGATGGGACCCTGCGGGAATAGCGGCAGCGAGAGCTGCTCCCCACGGTGGCAAAACGAGAGATCGGCGGGAGCTGCCGGCCTCGTCCTGCCCTGCCCTGCTCGAAGCATCCCGGGATAACGCCAACCTCGCCGTGGCCCGAGAGAGGAGCGAGGAGGGGGCTTTTGCCGCTCAAGACGCCGCAGCCTGTGGGAAGGCTCCCTCCGGGTACCGCTGTCTCAGGAAAGGAGAGGAGGAGGAGGAGGAGGAGGGTTTTCTTTTTTCCATTACCCCCACCCCCTCCCTCTTTTCCAGCCAGTAAAGAGTGTGTCTGCCCCTTTGAACCTCCAGTACAGCGCCTGCGGCTGCACACACACCCCCCAGACACACACACCGCCGGCTATAAATAAGTTAAGAGCCGGGCAGAGGGCGAGCAGTGCGCGTCTCCCGGCGGGACAAGAGGCTGGGACAGCCCCGCCGAGCCTTCCCAGCGGCTCAGCCCGGCCCACGGGAGCCGGACCCGCGGGTGCCATGGCGTGCGTGGAGCGCTGCTGCCGCTGCTGCGCGGAGGGCAGACGGCACAGCAGCATCCTCTACAGCATCCTACGGAGCCAGGAGCGCCAGGAGCGGGCGGCTCCGGCGGGGCAGGCTCCCCGCGGCTGCCCCTGCGGGTCGAGGCGGCGGGTGGCCCTGCGGAGCCCGCAGGTGGTTTGCAAGGCGGCCTCGGCCGTGCTGGTGAAGACGCTGCGCTTCGTCCAGAACGTGCCCTGCTTCCAGGAGCTGCCTCTGGAGGAGCAGCTGCTGCTGGTCCGCAGCTGCTGGGCTCCCCTGCTGCTGCTGGGGCTGGCGCAGGACCGGGTGCCCGTGGAGACGGTGGAGAGCGCGGAGCCCAGCATGCTGCAGCGCATCCTCACGGCCCGGCGGCACGGAGAGCAGCCCCCGACGCGGGCATCCGCCCCTCCGCCGGGCCGGCAGCACCACGGCCCGCACCTGCCCTCGGCCGGAGAGATCCAGGCCATCAAGGGCTTCCTGGCCAAGTGCTGGAGCCTGGACATCAGCACCAAAGAGTACGCTTACCTCAAGGGGACGGTGCTCTTCAACCCGGGTGAGTGGCCGGGCGGGGACAGCCCGCCCGTATCCCCAGCGAAGCGGGGCTTTTCCTTGGGGGAAAGAGGTGGTGGAGGAGAGGGACCTGAAGCAAGGTTTCACCCTCTGCCCCCGTCTCAGGACCCCGGCTGTCAGGCAGGGAGGGGGGCGGCGGCGGCCAGGTCTGGTATCCCGAGGGTTGGCACCTTCCACAGAACAAAGAGAACCCGGCCGGTCTCTAAGGAAAAGTTGGGAGTCAGCAGAGGCTCCCTGTTGCTTTCGGAGCTTCCACTTTCCGAGAGCGGGACCCCGACCCCCCACCCCCGCCCTCCCGAGGGTCTCGGGTCTGCCCGTGCTGTGCCCGGGAGGTCTGCACTCCCTGGAGAGCAAGAGAAGGCTCAGGGCTTCCAGCAACAAAGCGCTGTTTTGTCTTTGTGTGTAGCACTTATTTGCTAACTCTCTGATTTGCTCTTATTTGCTAACTCATCACACTGATGCTCAGCCAAGAGCTTATTATCATGTGGGTGACTCACCTTAAAGGTAGCTGGCAGGCTGGATCCGGCACTTCCCAAGCGTGGCGGTGCCCTGTGAAAGTGGGACAGGGATTTTCCTCTGCTCCCACTGTCAAACTGTTACTGATGGTTAAGTTTGTATAGTGTTACTTTGCATTTATCATACTGCTCATGTAGCTGTGCCTTCCATACAAATAAGAAAGAAAAAGTTACAATGGTGAAGCTAACGTTACACAAGTCAAATTCTGAAGCTGGTTTAATACAAAAAGACAGAAGTATTGCTCTGGTAGGAAAAAAATTTTCCTGAAAGGGTGGTCAAGCATTGGACCAGGCTGCCTACGGAAGTGGTTGGATCACTGTTCCTGAAAGTGTTCAAAAACATGTAGATGTGGTGCTCAGGGACATGGTTTTAGTGGTGGACCTGGCAGTGTTAGGATAATGTTTGGACTCAGTGTTCTTGGAGGTCTTTTCCAGCCTTAATGATTCTATGGTCACAAACAGCCCTAATTCTGCAGCTTCTGCCTTTCAGTATCCCTACTGTGGTTCACTGGGAAACTTTCTGTCATGTGTTGGGTCAGCATTTCTTGCCACTTATAAACTAGAGCAGAAACAGTTCTCAAAGAAGCCTTAAATGGGAATGTGGAAGGAAGCCTTAAATGTGATATAGAAGTAAACAACCTAAAAAAGTTATTTTTATTGTCTAGCCCACTCTAACATTGTTTTGGAGAACATTCTTCAGTCAAAGTTTTTATCAACTGATTTGTTTAACACTTAAGTGAATGTTGACAAACACCATATTTGTCTAGTGAAGAAGAATATTAAAGGTCTTGAACACCAACACAATAAGACTTTGTTCTGCCCAATAAAATTTAATATGTTGATTCTTCATACAAAAAGTCCTCTGGCAATTTAATTTGCTTCATTCCTTGAGTGATAATTACAATCTATGAGCTCTTAGTAGTCATTCTGTAAGAATAATGTTGTTTTATAAACAAAACATGTAAACAACATAATTTATTGTTCTTTTCAGATCTACCTGGACTGCAATGTACACAATACATTGAAGGACTGCAGAGGGAAGCACAACAAGCTCTGAATGAACATGTTAGACTCATTCACAGAGGTGATGAAGCCAGATTTGCCAAGCTGAATGTTGTTTTATCCTTGTTAAGATCTATTAATGCTGATGTGATGGCTGAATTGTTCTTCAGGCCCATCATTGGAGCGGTGAACATGGATGACATGCTTTTGGAAATGCTTTGTGCAAAATTATAAAGGCATGTAAAATAATGAAAGTAAGTCCAGTGCAAAGGAAGCCCTAGAGCAGAATAGTGTAAAGTATTGTAAATAAACTAACTTATTGTTTTTACATAGATAGTATTTTTGTATTCCATAATAAAATATTCTTCAAGATCTGAAATTAATTTTTATTAAGCAGTGCTTTTGGAATAAGATTACAGTCATCAAAACAAGCTTTAAGATTGTGGAGAATGTTCATATCCAAAGTCAAATGGCTATTCTTTTACCACATCTCTGAATAAAGAACACACTATATTGCACTTTCAAGGTGAGTAATCCCTGCTTTTTCAAGCAGGGATTTTCAAGCAAAAGTCTAGATTTACATTTTAAACATAATTGGCAGTCAGAAAGGGGGAATGAACAAGCCATTTACTTTGCATATTTCAGTGATATTGGAATAAGATACTATAGCAACCATTCTGCTCACAGTTCAAATAATGGCTCTATCAAAGACTTACTGTCAGTGAACTATTTCTATTGACTTTAACAGAGTCAAAGTCTATGAAGATTCAATACTCACCTAGGGTTTTCTTTGATATGGAGGAGATGCATAAAGAATATTTTGAGGCTTAATGAACCTTAAAGTAGTTTAATCAGCTCTAATATGTGCAGTAAAATATTCTATTCAACACACACTGTGATTCAGGAGAATAAAATAACTCTACTCTGAAAAACAACAAACAAACAAAAATGCCTCTAAAAATATCCGAACAGCAAATGCTCGTTAGCATCAGGAGAATGAGTAGGGTGGACTCTGCACTTCTTTCTGCTTTTCATGTGGGTAACTGTTAGCTGGGATTTCCATAGTCAGATTCTTCCAACTACTTATTCCTATGGAGAAATAAAACTATTATATGGAAACATGGTATAACACCCATCACAATTTGTCAGCTGGCATGAGGATGTCTTAATTAAGCATTGAGCTTAACACTTTTTTTGCTTTTGTTTTTCTTGTGTTGGACTTTCTCCTTTCTCCTGAAGAAGTTGTGATTTTTCTGGAAAAAAATAATAATCCTATTTTAAAAATAAAATCAGAAAGGGAAAATCAGTGATTTAAGGAGAGTTTGTTTCATGGTTTTCATTTCTTTGCATGCAACATTCTAGCCTTTTCCCTGGGGAATATTGGTAAATAACGAAGACTGAAGTACGACGGTGTTCCCAAAGTAAACAATATCAGTAACTCTCTGTATTGTTCACACATATATTTACCATAAGCAACAGGTGTCTTTTAAAACACCATTAATAAAGTTGAAGCAGTAACTCTCCTTAATAGGGGATGTGCAGGATAAAGGAACAAGTATGAAGAGCTTTCTTTTGCTGCCACCTTGCGCGAAGCCTAATCACAGCTGCTACACTAAAGTGAGGATCAGGGGGACTCTTGTTGGCTTGTACCTACCTGGATAAAACTTAAGGGAAGTAGAACTGGATAGAGAGGTAACCAGATATTCCTACAGGTTCAAGTTTATCCATAAATTTTATCACTGAGATTTGTATTGCTGCGGCAATAAGAGTCTCCTCATGAGCTAGGACACCATCACTGAGCAAGCAAAACAGAGCAACAAACACAGTCCTCATCCCGAAAAGCTATGGTGTCCATAAATACACACTGGTGCTCACATAACTGCGTGGGGTTGTGTGCCATGAGGAGTTCCCAAAAAATTCAAAAGAAGAAAAAATATATAAGTAAAGTGAACTTCACTACCAGGGCAGACTTCACACCAGTTCACACCATAATAGAACAGACTTAGTCTTTAAGTTGATCCTTTTATATGTGCACACACATCATATCCACACCTATAACAAATATAAACATCTACATATGGATAATATTTATGTATGTAGAATATATAGAAGTGTTCTGTGAGTTTACGATAACTTCTGAGCTTACCTGATGTCTCTGTAACATAAATATACGTCTACATTTCCCTCTTTTTCTGCAAACGGTATATGAGCTTAAAACAGTTAGCTTTCAAGGATGCCTGGAAAAGAACCCTCTTTCCACAAAAGCACAAAGTGCAATGATAAACATTTAAACAGTGATTGGCAGATGATGAATCTTGAGTAAGGACTAAAAAATACTCCAACAGCCTCAGATTAAAACAACATAATCGCCACTGAGCATGTATTAATATGTACACTAGTGTTCAGACTCTTCTGCTAAGTGGCAGAAGAGACTTGTTTGCAGTACTCCTAACAATTAAATGTACGAGCTGAACCTTGGTCACAGGCCAGCATTTTCAGCTGAACAGTCACCTTGAGACAGTTTGGGTCTATTGGGCCACTAAATACAAAAGTTTTGATGACTCAGGGGGACCTGCTTACATCTCCAGGTTTGATCTCTGAACAAATTCTGTATTCTGCTCAATTTTCTGAAGTTGTCATGAAAAATGTGCACAATTAATCCACCTTGAACTATACTCTATCATATCTCTCTCGGACCAGCAATACTGTTTGTCATTTAGCTGCTGTCTATTCTAATGGAAGCACCTGGGAACAGTAAGTAGAGGATCTGAATGGGAAAACAAATTTATCAAGGCTTTTTGTAGAGAAATGGCAAAAAAAAAAAAGAGTCTCTTCATAGGTCAGAGGAAGAGGAATGACAAAGCAAGACATTAAAAAGAGACTTGTAGGAGAAACCAAGCTGAAGACTTAGGAGAACCATGTAAGAATGGGGGAGAATGAGTGGGAAGGGTCTGATTTTACTGTGGGGGCAGTATGCCAGGAGCTGAGTAGAAGCAGTTGGATAGAGATTGTACCTCACAAAACAAGCCAGATACTGAGCAAAAAGGTTCCTATAGGAGGATTTTCTGTCAAGTCCAGAAAATTTGCAGAGCAAGGAAGAACTAACCCCAGAGGCTGACATAGAGGAGGACACAGGCATCCTCACTAACCTGCTGGAAGAGGGGGTCTGTTCTCTCCTCCGCTCTGGTGCTGCTGAAGAAGAGGCCACACTTGCAGCTGTGCAGGCGTGAAGAGCAGCTGCTCAGCCCTTTACCAGCAAATAAATGCTGCTTGCAGGATTAAATAAAACTACTCACTTTCCCAGACCTTTGACTCTGAGTGCTCTGCAGCACATTTTTGTACTGGGCAGGAGGAGTACTGAGATAGATCCTTTTCTGCCCCACCTCTGTCCTGTGCAGGGTGGGTAAACTCTGACTCAGATAGCCTAAATGGCCATGGCCACTCCTGTAACACAACAGGTGATCTTTCTGGATATCCCAGGCAGCAGGGGTAGGACAACCTGCTGGAGGCCTGAGGGAAGCAGGGTGGAAGGGAAAGCCAGGCATAGGAGATGGATGCTTCCATGGTCATGTAGCCTTTACTAGAAGGAGCTTCAGATAGCATGTGAGACCACTGTTTGTTGGCTATCTGGGAGTCCTGAGGAGGGAAAGTCCTGCCTCCAGCCCTGTGTGCTGCCGAGCAGTGAGTGCTGGGTTGTCAGAGGCAGCACAACATTTCTCCTCAAGCTCTTAAAGGTATCAGTAAAGACAGCTTTTTAGTTCAATACTGACATGACTTCAGAGGATTTTTTTGCATTTTCTCTGTGTGCTTTCTACCCTTTTCTGTTATCAGACCATTCTGGGCCTGAAACTCCGCAGGAGCATCCATTTTCTTCAACCCTCCAGTGTGTTAGAGACATTTTAACCAAGAGCAGCCTCCCAAGAAATCTAGCCCTAAAATCCCCACAGTGACTGCCTCAGATAGATGCAGTGTTGTACAAAAAGCCATTCCCACCACCTCAGCGTAGATATCCATTGCTCTGGGTCAGATCTGTGACACCAGCATACCACACACCAGGTTCTCATTACAAAGCACCACGTGGCAGAAGGTGCTGCTGTGTGATATCCTTTCCCCTGAAGCGAACGGAGACGGGATAATTTAGAAACCGACTTGCATTTTCATTTAATGGTTGTGAGTACTTCTATTAGGTAAGAAAAAGCCTAGCTCTTATTTATAATGTTACTTTTCTGAGTTTAATATATAACCTTTGCTTTGATAGTCTTTCCAGCAGTTTGCTTTAAACTTTGCAGCATTTTGCTATTTTGGGTAGACTGTGAATGCTGTTAATGCCTAATAAGTAGTAGCTTTCCTACCAAAGGTGTGATTTCTGCAACTTAAATTTTCTTGTTTTGGATTAACCTCACATACTGGTTTTGTGATACTGTCATTGTCATCTCTTTTCAAAGACAGAATTTATTCCTCTAGTGGACCTTCTGGACTTTGCAATATGTGGCAAAAAAAACCAAAATAAAGTAAAGCAAAATAAAATAAATGACCAAAAAAGCCAGTTGGTGATCTGTTTTTCTATCACTGAAAAAACATCCTGAACAGTGTAAGCAAATATTATATCAAAACACTTTGAAATTTTGAGATCTGCACACTCATACTGCCTCAGGACTCATAATATTTATTTTAAATTATGGAAGTTTAGTATTTTAAACCTGAAATGCACACAAGATTCAATAGCTGAAAACCAGAGACTGACACTAGCAAAGGAACTTGTACATAAATGTCCTTAAATCAAAAAGCACCGTGAGGTCACAGGGTTATAACTTGTTATCTCTACGCAAATCCACGAATCATTCACATCATTGATATAAATTGTGTTGCTGATATAAATCAATAGTCATTTCATTGCTCGTGTCAGTAACGAAATTGGCCCAGATTCTTTACATATTCACAAGGTGCCTAGATGTAGGTAAATAACCACACAGGTGTTATACAAGCACACATGATACAGAGACACATTTTCTTCTGTGCATGCTTATGTTACTTACCTATTTTATATCAGGGAAATTACGCAATTCCAGGCTCAAAAAAAGGTACCTGTTCTTTTATTGTACATATTCACTCACTATTTTGTCACACAGGATGAATTTCACCTTGATTAAACTGAGCTGCCTGAGAATTTGACACCCAGTCTGGTGGGGGCATTGAGGCTCTGGAGAGCCACAAAGACACCCAGGTGCTGTTTGATCCCAGCACCCCTATTTTAGGGCGGCATCATTGATTTGTACTTTGCAGAATAAGCCTAGATTCAAGTTATACACTGAACGGTTAATCACTACCATTTGGTAGAGTGAAACTTTGGAGCCACTCTCACTTCTGGCAAAGCATTATCTGTCTTCTCTCAGCTGAGATTGTAGTGAAGTGTCTCACATGTACACATGTCCATACACACATACACATACATAGTAAAATATATCAGGAAAATATATATCCTCTTCTTCTAGTGGGACTGAGATAATAGAAATAACAAAAAAGTCATCAAAGCCTGCAAGAGCAGAAAATAAACTTTTTTCATGTAACTACATTCATGCTAGGAGCAGGCCTGCTGCTCCACACTTTATCTACACAACTAATATTTGTCATCTTTAAATAATAATTATCTAAAGAAAATCATACCATTTCTCAAAGAAAATGAGAATCCATTTTTTTTTTTTTTTGTCTCAGTTATCTTAGATCTTATTTTCATCTCTGAAACTGAAATGACCAGTTAGGATTGAGTGACCAAATGACCAAAATTATCAGTACTGGAATGAGTTGTTATTGTATGTGTGCTTGTTTGCTTTTTTTTTTACCTTTGTCACACCTTATCTTTACCAGGTCAGGAAGACAATGGAATAGGTATGATTCTTGCCTTCAAAAAGTTATAACTTACCAGGCAGCAATCATCCAGTGTGCTATCTTCAGGTTAGATATTAGGAAGAAGTTCTTTACAGAGAGGGTAATCAGGCATTGGAATGGGCTGCCCAGGGAGGTGGTGGATTCTCTGTCCCTGGAGGTATTTAAGAAGAGACTGGATGTGGCACTGAGTGCCATAGTCTAGTAACTGTGGTGGTAGTGGATCAAGGGTTGGACTTGATGATCTCAGAGGTCCTTTCCAACCCATCTGATTCTATGATACTCCTTGTCAAGGACTCTGGTGTTCTGATGAACCAGAGCTGGAGGAGGTCTTCAAGGAGAACTTCTGAAGCTGAAAAGCATTGTTGCATTTCTAAGGACTGGAATGACCAGGTGGAAATCCTACTTCTCAATCAACAGACTCTCAAATAATGCAAAGAGACCAAAATCCTATTGCAGGTGGGGTCTGAGCTGATCTGAGGACATCAGCTGTTCCCAAACAAGATGAAATGACTGAGGAAAGAATTTATAACCTTTAATGTGTACGTTAATTCTATCTAATTTCTAGACAAGCTAAACTGTGCAGGAGTTAAGGGATGTAAAAATAATGCCTGAGTGGGCTCTGATAAAGAAGTCCCAAAACTCTAGAAGTTACCACATTTAAACTGATTTGCAACAGCTTCTTTCCATCATTTATGTGATTTTGAGTTGTGAACAGAAAACTTTCACCAACACTTACTATGGATAAATTGTCACAGCCCAATTAACATCCAGTAACTGTTAAATTAGGTTGATCCATCATACAGCTGAACTCTAAGACACTTAATGGGAATCAGTTGGAACTAGTTATTCTATCTAGAAATTCTGCTCAGAAACAGCTTAGACTTAAGGAGTCCAGCTCAATTAGAAGTGTGCTCTCCTGTGACCAGATGCACACCCTGGCTACAGCCCAGCTCTGCTGTGGGCTGAAACCACAGTGTGGGTGCCAGCAGTTTGCTTTCCCAGTTTTCTTCCTCCCTACCTCACAGTGCTTTGGTTTTTATAGGAAGTACATCAGATATGTGGGCAGAAAGGAAGTTGTGACTCCTTCCAGCTAGGCTGTTGATCCAGATAACCACAGACACTGCAGCCTGCCCTGCTTACTCGAATCGTGGAAGTTGCAGATGACTCCTTTTCTCAGCACTAGGCAGTTCATGTTTCTGTCATCCATGTCTTTCAATTCTTGTCACTACCTTGCATGCTGGGACAAACACTTGAAAGTATTTTCTAGCCTTATTTATAGGAAAAACTTAGAGCCCTTGTAAGCATAAAGCAATTACTGATAGCTTGAAGCAGGTACTGCTTACGTAGTTTTACCTGGTTCCCAAAGAGTCCAGTGTATTTCCTTAACATAAACCATAGAAGGGTAATTCAGCAAAGATCCTCTTTTTCCATCAGTTATTTTATTACAGAACAGTAAAGGTGACAAGAAAAAATTATGAAGAGAAGCAGTAAAGCTGAAACAGGTTATAAATTATACTGGGAGTATATTCTGTTCTTCTAAACAGTCATATGGCTGGAAGGGATTTTGTGTGATCATCTAATCCATCCTCCTGTCCTGACAAGATGGATTACACACCATGTCATACCTGACAAGAGCTTGTCTAACCTATCTTTAAAAGTTTCAGTGATGGGGTCTCTAAGACACCCATTCAGTCTATTTTTGTGTCACTACCCTTAAAATTCTAAAGTTGTCCAGACATCCAAGCCGACTCTTCAGTATCATGACTAAATTTCCCTTTTTCTTAATTTATTCCCCAACCACATGGATAAACTTTGTGGCAGAAGACCCTTGCATATTTGAAATCTATTAATCTTAAATTTTGTGGAAAGCTACTTGCAAGGATTCTTTCAACCACCCACATTCCCTAGACCTTTCATCTCCCCTGCACACCCATTTGGTCAACATCTTTTCTGAACTGCAACTCCCAGATTTTTCTATTGGAATAGAAAAAAAATACAACTTATGAACTATAGTTGTCTATGATCCATTTATGTTATTTTTCTTTTCTTTTTTTTTAAATAGCACAGTGAATCCTTTATAGACATTTTTATACATATTTCTTTTATATCACTCTAGAGTTTTCTGATAGTCAATAACCACAGTTAAAACATATTTTCAGTTTCAGTTCTAAACATTCGATAGAGATACAAACTGTATCTTAATAAATCAGAACACTTTTCCAACCTCATGGTTGTAGTATTTGATGTTAAATGCAGATATATTTGAAATATCTCTTGGATATTATTTCTTTTTGCAAGGTGGTCTTGACACTTGTGAAATTTAAAAATAAGACTGGTTTAAACACTTAGAAATTCCCTAGGGGACTGTTTTAAACTGTTGTTGTGGGTACATGAACTTGGTGGATGGGTAGTTTTCAGTGCCTAATTGCCCTGATTCTGTGAAATGCAATTTGTTATAACATCAGCATATGCCATTGCCTCAATGACCATTATTATGTTTTCTTGAGATAAATCGGTTCCACCTTACAGTGGATTTTAATTTAGTTATTTAAACTGTCTTCAACAATCGAAAGGAAAGAAAAGAGGAAAAGCAGCCGAGTGCTTGTGTAACATACCAGTTCTGCTGGAATTAGTATGCAGAGAATATGAAAGAAAAACTGCTAATCTTGTTTGCAACATGCCCAAAGAAGAGTACTTTACATCAAAAGTTAAACACTATCATTACTGCAGATCTTTTACTTCTCAAATAACACAGGCTTTTATAAATCAGAAATTTTGCTAGAGAAGAGGAAAAATGAAATAAAATAAAAAGAAAGCAGAAAGATTAAAAGAGCATATGATGGCTGCTATAGAGCCTGGCAAAATCTGCAACACAGCAGGTCTCTCTGTGTCTGCTGTGCCATATTCTGTCAAAAGCAGCTCCCAAATGTGGTGAAGGAAATGTTAACATTTCTAATCTTGGAAACGTTCAGTGGTGCCATCTCAGTTTCATCAAAAGCCTGTAATAAAATACATCCAGAACGCTTTCTCTCATGAAAGCTTAGTGAAACACAGATGTTGCTGCTCCATATTTTCCCAGAGACCCTCATCGACTCCTTTCACAGAGATTCTGGGCTTCCCATAACCCCATCATTGCCTCTAACAGCAGCCTGCCATTTCCATCAACATTTTGCTCTGCAGAATTTCTGTTATCGTGCAACACTGTGCTTTTCTGCACATTAAACTGGTTAGAATTGAGGCAGTAGAAACATATCATTGCTATTGCTGGGGAAGAAAGCAGATGCTGTTCATATGCATACTAAGAATAAGAAGAAAAAACCCCAACTGAAGCCTCTTTCAAAATTTCCTTACAGAAATGTGAAAAAAACACAGCCCAAAAGGCAGGGAAATTTGACTAATCAATATTCACCTTAAGCCTGTGAAAGAATGACAGGGACCCATGCTGACATTATCAGAAGCTTATTTTCTCTCTCCCTCTTGAGACTGGAATAGCCAATTAAGGTTTTTTAAACATCTATGGATTTTTTTTTTCCAGTAATCTGCCGAGTGAATATAAATCATCTTCTGTATCTTACAGTGCTGCTTCATGAAAGTCAGCAATTTTAGCTGTTTTGTTCTATGACATCCTTCAGTTTTCCTTAAAACATGATTTTTTTAGTATCTATTGAAGTATTATTTTTTTCTTGGTTTAAATAGTTTTCTCCCTCAAAATATTTTGCATATGAATATTGGTATGATTCCTGCTGAACACTTTCCAGTACTATCATAGGCACATGCATTCTCATAAGTTTTGTGTATCTAAGCAAGTCCTCATTAATGTTCTTAGTTATTAATTTAGAAGAGCAATCACTTCTTACACATAAAGTTTTGGAAGTTAGACATACAAGTAGTCTTTTTAACTTGAAAAACCTTCTTCCATTTGTAACTCAGCTGTCTGACATTTCATAATCTAACACTTAAATGGCAGGGTGTATTAAGATATATTGCTGTATTTGAGTAATTGTAATGGGGAATTTTAAATCTGCACATTATGTTTGCCAGAACTGATTGAGAATCTCATGGCTATCGTGGTGACCAGGGAATCTCAGGGTAGGCACTACTTCTGACAAGTGAAATAAATCTGTCCTGTCAAAGGAAAGAACTGCATTCAGGAAGCTCAGCAGCAGACCTACTCAGACTGGTTAAAAACTGGTGTTTGTTCTATTGGAGGAATTTGGAATTGGAAATTGGAATTTGGAATTGGAAATTCAGGTCATGGACAGGTACCCAGGGCATTCCCAAAGCACATGCACCACCAGTGTCCGTGTCCTGCTCCCCTCTCTGGCTGGGCAGGACAGCAGACCATTGGTGTGATACATGTGTACACACACAAGGTGGATCCATCCAGGAGCTGGGCTGGTTCAGTCTCCCAGGTCAGGGCACCTGGACATATGAGCTCCCAAGGCTGCAGCCCCCACTCCAGCTGCTGGCACCACAGATTCCCAGATAGGTAGGCAGGCAGAAACACACACAGAAGGTAAAGAGCCCCTTCTTTCAAAGCAGTTGAAGGTGAATTTTAATGAGTAGACAGGCAGACTGTGACAATCAAGTGCGAGACAAGGCCAAACAACTGCACTAATCAGACCTTGCTTATGTGTTAATGGACCCTTTTGTTCCCTGTGTCTCCATTTATTCCTCCCCAAATCCCTTCCTTTTTCTCATCTCTGATTCCTCCTTTAAACATCCCATAGTAAATGCTGTGCAATTCTAAAATGTTCTTTCCCTGCATCCCATGATGTGTCCCACCTGTAGACAGCAACCACCTCTAATCCCCAAGATGACTCAGAGAGTTGCTCCCAATGACTCCTGGTGATGGGTTTCCTGGGGCAGCTCTGGGAAAGGCCCAGACAGGCTGCCCTTCCTTCCCTTTGAGTCTTCAGCTGAGGTTCACCCCTACCTAATGTTGTACCTGTGTTCCTCTGGGCTGATGGCTGCATTGGCTGGGCAGGCTATTACTTGGGGTCTCTAACGTCTCTGAGCCCCTTTGTGAGTGTGCAGGTGAGCTTTTATCAGATAACCTACCACATTCATTTTGCCTTACAACTTCAGGGACCAAAAATCAAGTAAGACTGAAAAAATCTCTCAACTGTAAGAGAATAAAAGAGAAATAAAAGCCCCTTCTAAGCCCCTGCATTCTGAGAAAAATTTGATACTGCACGTGCTTTTGTTTTAGTGATATACAATAACTATGGCCATTCTACCACAGACATAATTTCCTTGTTAGTCTGCTTTGTCTCCCATCTTTCAAAATGCACTTACACCACTTCAGAAAAGATTTTTTTCTGTGTTTCTTTGATGAAGTTCAGCATGATAACATCTCTTGACTGCATTTTGGTAGATCATAGATAGTTTTATCACCAAAATTACATCAGTTATCATCCTGTCTACATTTGTTAGTTTTGGGCGTGGGTTACTGAGGAGATGTGATGATGGTGTGTCAATGGGTGCCAAGGCAGCTTTTGATTCCTAAGCACTTCATAAAAGTAATATTCCTCCATGTAACTTTACAGTGTCATTCTTACTTTCTCCATTATGCTATGTCCAACAGATTTTACCTGTAAACAACGCAAATCAGAAAAAATTTCACTAATCCACTGTGTAATTACAAAGCAATGCCATTAAATTCAAGCTAAGACGATGCTTTTAGTTGGTATACATTCATGGAGCTTCACTGATTTTTCTACAGGCTGGAGAATTAACTTGAGCAGAACTTGGCCCATGGCATGACTGACATTTCACACAGCCGTGGTGCCACTTCACCCACCCGCCATCCCCAGCAGTATTTCAGGGTAGCTTATGGGCATCAAACTCACTTTCCAGCTTCCTTGCACAGTTCTGGTGTGACGGAACTCAGTAAAAACCTCCTTCATGTTTGAAGAGCTTAACAGAGTTTCCCAAGTGGCAAATGTGTTAGAAACGGATCTGAGACACCCCCACCCTGGATTGCAAAGTAGTGCTAAAACCATTGGAAAGAAATGTTGTCAAGTACCTGAAAAAAAATGCCCTTTTCTACTCCATCCCAGAGCATTCCATATGAGTTCTTCTTCAACATTGTGTCCAGTGGGTGAGCAAATGCTTCACAGAGTAGTAAGCTGTAAGTCATATTATATTTACCTACATAACTTGCTGAAAGAGTTCCCAGCTGCAGCGTAGCTAGAACTTGTAAGTGAAGTCCTCTAGCACAACTGAAGCAGTGTTTTGAGTCATAAAGCTTGTCTCAAACTGCAAAATCAAGAAAGATTTGAAGAGATTATAGAGATTATACTATCAAAGTATCAGTCATAAAGTAAAAGAGTTTCTCAACAGATACGTATAAAAGTGAATTTTTGCAGTTGGTTGTGACTAGTACCCAGAACAAGATCCCCTTTCCTTCAATACAGATAGCTTCAACTAATTCTTTGCAAAACGGAGTCATAGCTGTTTTATATTGACAGCAGTTCTAAATTTGCTCCTTTTGAAAATGAAATGGGAAGAAGCAGACAAAATGTAATGGAATTGCTTGAGCTGGAAGCTAGACATAAGTAGTAGAGAACATATAATAGGATTTTCAACTGATAAGGAACTTGATCTTAACTCTTACCTTCAAAGGAAATACCTCTAACAAGCTGGCATTTTCTACCATGGTGAAAGGCAGGGATGTAAGGAGCAGACCCGAGGGAAGCATACTGCCTAGTGAGTTACCAACACCTACACACTGCAGCATTTCGATTTTTTTGGAAGCTTCTCACCCAGATACTATCCAGCCCCATCTGTGCTCAGCTTGAGAGCTCTGCTGTAGCCAGAGCTCAAAGCTGCAGGCCAAATTGGAGATGCATGAACTGATCAAAATTTCCTCTAATCCTACCTCAAGAATAAGTGACTGAAATGAATTCCATCAACTCTATACATTTGCAGCACTGCCCCTGGCACAGTCAAGCTGGGCTTATTGCCATAATGGTTTCCGAAATATACTGCACTATAAATGCATGAGTTCTTCACAGCAGAGCATTACAATCAAAATTCCTACACATCTACACCTGCCATTATTTAAATCACTCACTGCAACTCCATTGAACATGGCACTTTATTACAATGGATGCTCAGCAAGAAAATCAAATAGAAGAGGACAAAGGGATAAAATCGCAGGAAAATGAGAGCACGTAATCAAAGAAAAAATATGTAACACTTTGACAACTCCACTTTTATCCTCACAATATTAAATCATTCTCTTCTAATCAGTAAGGGAGAATCTGAATGACTAAGAAGGCTAAATGAAAGTTTGCAATTCTGAAATAGACACTAACGGGTGAAAAAAATCAAGGCTATTTAAAACGTATGATCCAGCCTCCCAGCAAATTCAGCATAACTAGGATTTCATTCCAAGTGACTAAAAGTGTCCAAAAGGAATTCCAAATAAGTTTAATACAATTTTTTTTTACTCATAACTTGGAGCACTATGTAAATCATACCCTGCCTCTAGAGAGGGAGAATATATTCAAAAATATGATGTATATCAACTGTATTTTTTTAGAGCTACACAGTAAAATGTCTCTGTGGACCCATTCACCAGTCCAGCTGCATGAAGTCTTCTGCATCTATAGGTAGCACAGGCTTGCAGCTCAGCTGATGCCTTTCATTTTTTCCCTAATATTTGAGCCCTAGTGGCTTCCTTTCTTTAGATGGAGCTTCTCAGTCAGAAGAGCTAAATCCTATGGGATTGTGCTGTTCTATCAATATTAAAGCTTCAGGAATTGAGTGCATTTGATAGTAATTTTATTCAAAATGAAATCTATTCATTTTTTTGATAGTCAAACATCCTTCTCAGAGTGACTGAAATGAGATCCATTTTTTTCAAGTTGCTTGTCTAGATTTGCCTTTAACTTTACATTTGAACTTGAACAAAATGAAGTAGGAAGATGTAGGTTTAGTTGACAGACATCATTCTTCCCTTCCCCCCCTCAATGAGCTCCTTTGTGGATTGTGTAAAAAAATTCTGTGTTTGATTTCAATATGGAAAAAAGAAAATTGAAATTCCCTGTGAACAGAATTTCTATATTATGTACAGCTTCATCATTAGACTTTTCATTCACTAACAGGGGGTGAAATATTTGGACACATTCAGAAAATATTTTCCATTGGATATTCTCTCCTGGTTAATAACTCTTCAGTTAGCCAGTATATTACCTTACCTTTGACTCTCTCAGGCATTCTGGTCTTGGAAGAGACTCCTCAAAGTCCCACAGTAAAACGAATTATTTAGTTTAAAAGCTGTGGTGATAAGGTTTCCATTGGTACAATAATACTTAAATAATAATAACAATGACCTTTATACTGTCTCTTTGAAGTCCATTTGACTACATTGTTTTCTATTTAACTACCCAGTTGTTTTCTAAATACAAATAAATTTTAGTGAAATCTGAACTCTCTAAATATCTAATTTCAGTGATCTTCTTACACCAAGTAGCAGAGAAGTGCATGACTGAGTAATAATCTGTTCTATGCCTTTTCCTTTTCTGTTTTCTCTGCCCTTGTTTATGAATCCATCCATGTTCTCAGATATAAAATAGGAACATATTCTTCCCTGATATTTTTGTCACCATTACATTGCTATGTCATTTTTGTTGCTGACTATTCTTGAAGACTCAAGGGTCAGAATCATTTTGTGCCTGTGCTATAATTCTAAGGCTCAAAAGATTAAAGCTCAAGATTTTGTATATTAAAAACCCAATTTGTTCCTATCTAGATACAAATTGCAAACAGCGGAATGTGTAAAACTCCTTCTCAATTACTAAATATAAACTCTTTCTATACCAGATACAAACTGTTCTATAGCTCAGCCCTTTCCAACTCTTTCTCTAGAGGCAATCTGTATGGTTTTGTTATTCACAGATTGAATTGCAGGCATTTATGTCTCGATAATGTTCAAGTAATCAGCTTGAAAACTGAAATATGTCTCAGCCTCGCTCCAGGAGCTGAAGTTATGCTGAAGTTATATTGGAAAAAAAAAAAAAAAGAAAGTGACAAGTTGCTCTGTTGTCTTTGTGTTCAGTAAAATCTTTGCTATATTTATTTCTCCTCAGCTGTGCACTCGTGAGTGGATCCAATTTTTGACATCCGAATTGCTTAAACTTTGCCATGAAAAGAAGTGATATTATTACTTGAACAAATATACTTTGTGACTTGGCAATAAAAAAGGGCTGTAGCTGAAATCTACAAACTGCTGAACACCATTTGAATTATGCATGTAAACTTTATGGATCAGCCTATCAACTCCTTTTTGTCATTTGATGCATATTAATTTTATGCACTACTGCTTTGGCTTCTATTTCATTGGAATGTTTACTGCTGTTTAAGGTATATTACTTCACAACAGAAAAAAAAAGATATTACACATATTCTTTTCCCCTTCAGCACTGTAACCTGTGTAAAATTTATTTACTTCAAAATTAAATACAAGAAGATAATGACTACAGTGTTGTAACTTTTGTGATTATGCAAGTATATTGTTTCCTTTTCTTTGAAGTTCTTTAAAATTAATTTAAAAATCAATGATAGAAAAAAATCCAGGACCTCCTTCTTAATTTATGTTCTGAATATTATTTTTTAAAGATGGGTGGTAACAGTAAAGTTGGAACCCACAGAATTTTCTTGAGTCAGGGAACACATAGACATAAATATTTCACTCAGAGCTCCTGGATTTTTCAGGCCTAAAAGAGGATTAAATTATATATATGGAATTCATATATATATAGACATACCCTACCCAAACTAAGTCCACCCCCAATCTATCCTCAGACTAGTTTAAAATATCTGCAGTTCTTGAAGTGATATTTCCAGAAATAAGTAATTTTGCTTCGCACCCAAAAAGTCTCTTATTTCTCTCAATATGGTGCTGGATGTGCAGTCCTATTTAAAAAAAAAGACTTTATCTAAGTGCCCCTGTGCCTTCACTCAGCATAAGAGTGCTCATCCTTAGCAGCAACATTTGGATTGGGAGCTTACCTTTGAAAGGGAATTTTCCAGTCACTCCCATTTACTTTGGCTCACACTGTGGAAAGATCTTGAAGGGCAGGAGATGGATTCCCTTCAGATGAAACTAAGCAGGGAGGTGAGCTCAGGTACCTGCAGATAACCAGTTCATGGGACTAGACTAGAGTCAGTTCAGTGTAAAATATCTTTAAGGCCTATTGACCCTGCTGTGTCACAGCTTCTGCCACAAACAGCTTTTGCTGCAGTTCTGGAGCCTGGATTATTTCCTGACACTGGTGGAGAAAACCAAACAGAACCAAGCCTGCTGATAATGGGTTAGGTTAATGCTTTACTAAATCTATTGTAGAAAAGCCAACATTTCTTGTAATCGATGGTCATAGAGATTATTTCCCTCCCTCAGCTTTGATTTTGAGGCTATACCAAGGAAAAGGAGAATGAAAGTTCCTTTGATATTTGCAGTTCCCATTTTATGGGAAAGTGAAGACACTCTTTGCCCCTCTCTTTTCCTATTGCCTTCTCAGAGAGCATGCATTGAACACTACTTGTAGTTGATAACTTCAATAATCCCCACAACATTATGGTCAATCTGGCTTCGTAAACAGGCTGGGCCAAATCACTTGGAAATTTTCTTCTTTATTATTGGTATAATTTGTTACCTCTTTAACATGATGAATAGGAGCTGACAATTCCAAGTGACAAACCTACATGTCCATAGGGAAACATAATTGCAGTCTACATAATGAGATGACATCTACATTTACATGATTTCCATAAGAAATTAAAAGAGAGAACTATCAGTTAGAGAAAGGTATGTAATCTGGAAACCTGGGGAAAGGAGGGAAGGGAATGCATCTTTCTGTAATTGAGTACCCCAGGTGTGGATGTGGACTAGGTCAGTCCTACAGGTCACCCCACATTGGCCAGAGTGGACAGTGGTTCCCTTCCCAGAAGATCCACTGAAGGTCACACAGGCTCCCAGATCAATGGAAAGTGACTTTTCTGTGGCACACTGAGGCTAAGATTCTAGGAGAAGTTTTAAAAAAGACAAACCAAAATCCTTTTGAAAACTCTTTTGTTTTGGTAGTTGTGCATAAAACCAGCAGTTCCCTTATTGCATCTACCTCTCTTATAATATCAGGCATATTCCTGTAAGTGAAAGAAGATATGCTGCTGCCATCAGAGATACAGAAGGTATGAGGGGTATCTTATTAAATAAAATTATTATCCTCAGAGGAAATTTAGGTTATTTTAGTGTCAGGGTTCAAACCAATACATGGTTTCTCCTCAAGCAGTGAGATTTCTCACAAGGGAGTTTAATTCTTTTTTTTTCCAGGCAGTATTTTGTGACTGCTGTTTCCTGTACTTCAGTGGAACATTAAATTTTACAGAAGTGTGCCTTTTCCCATTCCACTTGAAATATTAGGAAACAGGCATCGTAATATGTTTCAGAAAAATAAGCAAATAAAAGAGCTATTATTTTTAAAAAGGAATATTGATTTTTAAATATAGTACTTTCTAATTTTGAAATAAACCTTTATTTTTAATTTTTAAAGGAATAAAGTATCTGAATTTTCTGTTATAAGAAAAAAAATCTTTTGAAATATTTCTTTTAATTCCAGTAAGATTAATGCAAATGGGAAGCACAAAAGTCATAAAAGACATAGCAAATAAAACTGCATACCTGACTTAGGAATATTTTAGTTTTCATTTTGTATCCTATTGTACATTGCCCAAATGAACAAATCTGACATGAACTAGTTCTGCCATGGCTGCTTCAAATACACAAAAATACCTCAAATACAGTTCATTAGATGAGTGTCCTATGGAGTATTATTTTTTAAGTTATGTGGGAAACATAGCTCTGAATTTTCAATCAGTTATTTCAAGCTGAAATACTTAAATTTACTTTTAATGAATACAAATATGTAATGCATTTATGTAAATATTACTATATTACATGTATATAAATTTATATGCTTGCAGATATTCACATTGGTATTATACTCTTGCATTAAATTTTTATTCTGGACACAGTTTGGACTGCAATATTGTATAAATAGTAACTGGCAGGAATAGTAAAATAGCTGAGCTTGCAGCCCAGACCACATGCTGCTGCACTGTGATGGGAAGGTCTGGCCCCTTGCAAGAGCATTGCTGTGGCACATCTCCTGCACCTCTTTTAATTGCTGAGGATATGCCAGGTCTTGTCCCCTCACTCTTGTTAAGGTCTGAGAACCCTATTTTAGCTGCAGTGTAAATTTGGCTTTGTTTTCCTACTGGAGCATCATACATATTTTACCTCTGTGAAACAGTAATGCAGGATGATGCCACTTAAACACTTGACTCTGCAAAGCAAAACGGAACTTACCTCTTGCTTTGGGAACCTGAAGCCGTGCAACTTGTACATCCACATCTGAAATTTTGATTCATGTCTTGCTCTGAACAAAGGAGTTGCCTTTCACAGCCAGCTGGGTCCCACAAAAACGTAGAAATGAGCTCACTGTATACAGGTGTTTGCTGTTTTAAGTTTATCTGAGGGGTAGGATCGCACAGCTTTACAACACCTTTTACTACAGAGTTCTGGTAAGGATCTGTCAAATGGCATCTGCCTGCAGACCAGCTGCTGAGGAGCAGCTTGCTTTAGTGTGTGTTCAAGGGTTAGAGAGGAGGTTGAAGGATGCCTTTGAAATCTCTGCCTAAATTGTCTGAGAACTCATTCTTGTTGGGCATCCATCTATTACCAATATCAAAGCCTCTCTGCATATGAGACTCTGCGCTCTCAAGTCCCAAATCTAAATCCCACTGTCTTGCCCTCTTGCTGGTTTTCAGACACTAATATACTACCTTTAAGACACTAATTTTCTTGTAAGCTATCTGTAGCCTACTGAGAAAGTACAATGATCTTTGCTGCACTTGTAATAAAGAAAATAAAAATGCATTAAGAAGGTGGCTGGGGAGAGAACAGATCACTGCTTTTGGGAAGCACAATTAAACAGTCTTTCTTCTCCTGTGCTTTCTTGTGCCAGATGTGAAATGTGAAACTGGTAAAAACCAGGTTTTGTACCTGAGGCAGTACTTTGAAAGAGTCAGTGCAGAGTCAAGGCAGAGCAGGTGAAAGAGTCACTGGGACCCTGTTAAAATACTGGAACAGGGGGCAAGAAGTGGGAGAATTGCAGTATCAACTTTTGACTTAAAGGCCCTGTACTTGAAAGCCCTGTAAGAACAACTTTGAGATAAACAAACAAATAAACAAATATATCCAGAAACATGAAGTTTACTGGGGACCGATAAGAAATGCTCATTAGTGTATGCTAATGGTAATTTCGCAGATACATCATAACAACAACAGCAGCAGTATATGGTATTGTTAAATAAATTGTTTATCCATTGTTTCATCTCATCTGATCATCTTTCTTGATGTTATTAGATGGCTTACTGCAGCAATAAATAAGAATTCTGTATGCTCAGAAGGATAAAAAACATCTCTTTGAATTCCCAATCTTAAGAATGCTTTTTAGTATACACAGTAATATTCAGGTGTTATTATTTGTCAAGCTTCAGTAAAAGATTTGACTCCTCACAGGCAACTCTGCAGATTTTATGCTCATTACTGGCTTTAATTTATTTTGGAAGGTAGACAGGACAACTTTTGCTTTGTATTAGCTTCCTAAATCCTCAGTATTTTTTTTCCATTTGATTAATTATTCTCATATTTTTTACAGACTTTCTAAGGAACAGTTATTGCAAAATATTACAAGTTATTTTATTGTCTTATACGATTGTCTTCCTTATCATCTTTTTAGGGTAGCTGAATACTTTTATTGCTTTACCTCAAAGTCCTCCTGCTTATACTGGTAAGCTCTCCTTCCCCTGAGATAGTAGCATTTCATATCGAAGTCTAAAATTTTTATTAAAAAAAAAAAAATCTGAATTTGCACATACAGGAAAAATTTTCAGAACTTACTAAGTGGGCATTTCAGAACACTGTCAAATGTCAAAAGTTAACAGAAACTTAAAAACAGCTTACCCTTTAGAAGCAAAGGAATCAACCCAACCTACAAAACAACCACCTTGCTGACTGCTAAATTTACAAGAAAACAATGGGAAATGCACTTTGGAAAAACCAGTGGCAGAGTACAAAGCCACACTTAGACATTCAGTGATACCTGCAGAGAAAACTAAAGGAGATGTTACTGGGGCAGACACAACCTAAGGATGAGAAATTGAAAAATTTGACATGTTTATGTCACTTTGCTTCCACTGTTACTAAGATTGTGTGGTAAGAAAGTCTGGATTATTTTGAACAACTTTTTTTTTTTTTTTTAACTTGAAATGAAGTAGCACAGTCTCTTGATTTAGTGTATGAACCTTTCATTCAAATACAGAACATAATAAAGTCTGTACGTACTTCAAAATATGCTCAAATATAGCATAAAAATGCCTACTTAAATACTGTATCTACTCAAATTCTTTTTAAAATTGGATTTTTTTTTGTTTCTGCAAGAATCTTAAAACAATGTTTAAGACTTAGTAAAATAATTTACTCCATTCTAATTTATTTTTAATATTTAAAAAAATCATATCATACAATTTACTATAATTAAATGACTTTAAAACCCAGTTTCCTGGAGATCTAACAGATGACACAGATGAATCTAAAAATTTTGGTATATTTGAAGAAATATTTTGGTAAACAAAGAAGGTAAATGAAACTGAATCTTGTCATAACAAGCTTACCTTTTTTTCAGTAACAGCAGAATTGTAAAGAAAATTAACATTTCTTCTATCATATGACTGAACTCTTTTTTTTCCTGAATATTTAATTATTGGTTAATTATCACTGTATGGTTTATCTAGACTGTAGCACATAAAAGTTTTCCATTATCTATTATCACATATATGTAATGAGTTCCCATTTTTGGCAACCATAGATCCTCTAACTTTTCAGTTTTATAGGTCCACTATACTTGGTGAAATTACTGTCAAATAACAAATCTTCCAGAGAAAAATGTGGGCAGTCTGCACTGTATATACCATTATCAAAAGAAGACTTCTATTTGCCAGTTGACCTATTGTACAGACTTGCAAGACTCGTTGGTAAATTTTTTCATATAGTAAATTAAAAAAAAAATCATCAATTTAAGTTTATTGTAGATTTAAAAGGATATAAATTATAGCCTACTTAGCTGTCCAGAAAGAGTGTAGTGCAGAAATGTGTAATTTAACAATGAAGATATGCAACAATAAGGATATGTGATAATACAAAGTGCTGCCTCTCTGACCCTGTACCTTTTTAATTTCATCACCTTATGCACATCTCCCTAGTGCATTTCAAACCTCTTCATGGCTGACAAGAGTTCCTATACTTTCTGAGCCAGAGTGGCCCAGCTTCTCATCTTTGAACAACAACCTCCTTATGAAACTGCAGTTTTTTAACCCCTATGTTTTTCAGCTTTCAAGGGTTATATAAACACATGCCAGGGAATAATAATCCACTGCTCAGGTGGCACCTGAAAACTGTTTTTTGAAGAGGTTTGTTTCCTGAGTTCTGTTAGTACCAGATTAGTTTACATGAGGCACCGCTGGACATACATGAGAAAAAAGCATGGTATGGATAGTCCTCATGTCTTTCTGAATGTTCTTAACAATGTTTGTACTAGTTGTAGTTCCTAGTAGTTCATACTAGGTGCTGTTCCTGAAAACAGCACCTAGTTCCTACTAGATGTAGGTAATTACTGATGAATAACACCAGTTTGTGTAACCCAGAATGCACACTAAGCCTTGTGAAATACAAATAGCTGTTCAGTCCTTCATATCTTATAAGTTTCCAGTGCAAGCAGGGCAAAATCCTGATGCTGTTGAAGCCAAATAGCTCTTTTGCTTTTGTTACAGCAGGGCCAGCTGTTTCCCTTAGGAAATAAGCAGCTGCATTTCTGCCTGGAACCGCAGCAGAGATTTTCAGTTTGAGATTAAATTTCAGAAGGAACAAAAATTCACACGCGCACACACACACACACACACACACACACACACATTCCCTCTCTCACTGCAAACACTCCCACAAAATGAGTGTATATCAAGATGACACTGGTGTCATTTATTTCTGAATAATGAACAGTATTTTAAAGAGGAAGATTTTCTGCTGTAAAAATGGAATTATAATAATGGCAGGGGAATGGAAGTAAAAATTGATGATTAGCCAGAAACACATTTGGGTGTGGTGAAAAGACATTCCTCTATAATTTATTTCAAGGTTAAACTACCAAATGCTCAAATATGTCTGAAACTGACTCAACAGCATTATAGATGAGTAGGCACTATGTAATCAGAATACATTATATCCCTACAGAGGCAGTCCAGGAGGAATGATGCTGATAAACATGCCCAGATTAAGAGGAGTGACAGAAAGACTAAAAATAAAGGTTTATGACAACGTAAAAAATGCATTTTTCTAAATATTTTATTGGAAAAATGCCATATTGGATCTGCCAGCATAAAATTAATGAATTTCAGGTTCTGCTTCTTCTTCTGACAAAGTATCTGACTAAATTACAGCATGAAACAAGTATTTCAGGATAGAAATCAGGCCTCAAACCAGTTGAAATTGTCCTGGAACACTTGGTGTGATTCTTCTCACTCTTCCTCCACTCTTCCATTTATTCCCAGGGAGGTTCCATAGAAGGCTGTGCAAGGCTTTTTCGGTTGACTGTGGGCAGCTTCCATACGCTTGGGTTTTCTTTCAATCCAAGAAAGCTTCCCTGAATGATACCTTCTGCTGCAAAGGCTCAAAAGGGGTAGAATCAACTTCTAAACGTTCATGTTTTCTGAGTCAGATTCATTAATGTAATATCCAGCCTCTTAGTATGAAATAAAATCTTTATAGGTAGGACAATTTTGTCTGGAAAGTGCAGCAGGAGGATGGTAACTTCTGTAAATGTTTTATTTTTTTTTCATTAAGCTTCTCTTCTGCTAGAATTCAGTGTCTTATAGTCCACTTATGAAATATTACAGAAGCCAAATGGATATTACAGTTAAATTGATAGAAAATCTGACCAAAGGAAAGGTATTAGACATGAGAATGACCAGAGTAAAATTACCAGAACATCTGTGAGTTTATAAATGCACCTTGTGATCACATTCTTGTTCTTCATCATCTGAGTTCCGTGTCTCACATAACAAACACCTTTGCCCTATTCTAGTTTTGGTTCAGTTGTGACTGCAACTGGTTTAGTTTCTGTTCCAGTATAAACATCTCAGAACTTTGAAATAGGATTTGTGTTTTGTTCTGGTTTAGGCCAAAAAGAAGGAAAAACAGGATACTGTTTGTTCAACTCTCTGTTATCCATTCTCTGAAATCTGACTTTTCAATGCATGCATATTTTAAGGTGGACTAGGTAGCAGGGCTCTTTACTTCTAATAACTTTAAGATTTGAATCTCTGAATTGCGTATATCCAAAGAATACTTTGGGTCAAAGACTCAATGTGTCCCAGTCTGGATGAGATGACTAGATAACTAAAAACCTCTTCCATAAAGTAAGTTTATCACATTTGAAAGTGGCTGGTATATTTGTAATCTTGAAGAGAATGGAAGATCCATTTACAGCTCTTGTTTAGTCTCAGATTTCTATTTCTGCACTACACTAAAACACATCCCTGATTCATCAATAAAAATTTAAGTTTATACAAGATATTTACTGTCAGTTCTAGTATTAGAAATTTACCTTTGCATAATACTGACTTTTTATAGTGCTATAAATAGTACTGTGAACTTTAAAAGGTCAAAGTAATACTGAAGAAAACCACTGAGCTTAAGTCAAATGCAGCAAACTACTAGTCATCTATTTCTGCCCTCAAAGTCTGATTTCTGAACAGTTGATTCTCTTGCATATCTCCATGTTTTAGCTGTTTTCAGTTAGCATTCCCATCCAGAATGGTTGCTATGCTCCCATTCATAGCAGCTAGGGAATATGTAAACAGTATTAAAAACAGTAGCAGGAAATGCAGAAATGGTCCTAAGCAGAATATAGGCAGAAAAAGCAGCATTATTTTATAAGCAACCAGAAACATGCATCAAAAATTTAACAAATCTGTATGTAGCAAACAATGTGGCACATCATCTTTATTCATTAACACTTCCAGAGCAGACATATGTAGTTCACAATAGAAAACATACTCTGCATTAAATTTAAATTTGTCCTACAGTTCCTAGCAGGGATAAAACAGTTAGGGAAAAGGGTATGTATAGTCTATGCAATAAAAATGGCCATTCAGTACCCCTGCTGTGTGGTCTAATGATAATGTTGAGTCAAACACGAACAGGGGAAGAAAATAGGCCTGGCTAAACAGGGAGATTTAGTTGGAGCTCAGGACTAAAAAGAGAGTTTATGACTTTTTGAAGGAGTGGCAGGCCACTCAGGAGGACTACAAGGATGTTGTGAGGTTATGCAGGGAGAAACTGGCTGCTTGTGGCTTGGACAGGTGCACTGTTTGCTGGGTAAAAAAATGCCTGGATGGTAGGTCCTAGAGAGTGGTGGAGAACAGATTTACATCCAGCTGGCAGCCTGTGGTGTTCCCCAGGGCTCAGTGTTGAGACTTGTTCTGTTAATTATCTTCATCAATGATCTGGATGAGGAGATCAAGGGCAACCTCAGTCAGTTTGCAGACAACCTGGGGCAGGAGTGTTGATCTGCTGGAGGGCAGGAAGTCTCTATAGAGGGATCTGCACAGGTTGGATCAATGGGCCAAAGCCAACTGTGTGAAATTCAGCAAGGTAAAGTGCCAGCTCCTGCCCTGGTGTCACAACAACCCCAGTCAATGCTCCCAGGCTTGGGGAAGAGTGGCTGGAAAGCTGCCCAGTGGAAAAGCACCTGGGGATGCTGGCTGACAGATGATTGAACATGAGCTGTCAGTGTGCCCAGGTGGCCAAAGAAGGCCAATGTCATTGTGGCCTGTATCAGAAATAGTGTGGCCAGTGGGATGAGGGCAGTGATTGTCCCCCTATATGCCGCGCTGGTGAGGCCACACCTCAAACCCTATGTTCAGTTTTGAGCCCCTCATTGCAAGAAAGACACTGAGGTGCTGGAGAGTGTCCAGGGAAGGGTAGTGGAGCTGGTGAAGGGTCTGGAGCACCAGTCTGGTGAGCTGCAGATGAGGGAGCTGAGGGTGTTTAGCTTGGAGACAAGGTCTAAGAGGAGACCTTATCACTCTCTGCAACTTCCTGAAAGGAGGCTGTAGTGAGGTGGGGGTTGGTCTCTTCTCCCAAGTACCAAGTGACAGGACCAGAGGAAATGGCCTCAAGTTGCACCAGGGGAGATTTAGATTAGATATTAGGAAAAATTTCCCTGGGGAAACAGTTGTCAAGCACTGGAATAGGTTGTCCAGGGAAGTGGTTGAGTCACCATCCCAGGATGTATTTAAAAGTCCTGTAGGTGCGGCACTTGAGAACCTCTTTTATTGGTGGGCTTGGCAGTGCTGGGATGATGGTTGGACTCAATGATCTTAAATGTCTTTTCCATTGAAAATGATTCTATGGTTCTGTTTATGATTACCAGTGATGATGCTGATGAGGAAGGGAAATAGGATGACATCTTACAAACAGTGTAAAGCTATAAAATATTTCTACACTGGAAGAACAGGCTTAGCATAACCCTTGTCCCTAAGTAGTAATCAGTCCTACTGATGTCAAGCTGTGATAGGGCAGTAAAATTTGCATTCTTTTGATTAAGAGAACTGAGATTAACATTGCAAGTCTTCTCTGATTATATCTGAGAAGATGGGAAAGTTGTATGAGAACTCCAGGGGGAATGTGATAGCCTTTAAAGAAACACATTTTAAATTGAGGGTATCAGGTCTTTTATTCCTTTGAAGGCAGAAAAAGAGAATAGCTTCAGACTGGTACCATGTGAATATCATGCAGCTTATCTGTTGTTAACTAATCACTTCAAGACTGCTGCCATTCTAGAGGCCAAAAGAAAATGTGATTTTAAGAAGCAAAAGAAAGTGAAAAACACTGGTGGTGGGCAGCACACCTGTGTCTGCTCATAATAAGAAAAAATATCAAACTGAATAAGAGAAAAATACAAAGTAATTTTTAAGACTAGTTGTGCTGACACATTTCATGAGTAACATGAGAATTTGGTTTTAGGCATAAAACGAAATGAAAGAAAATACGTATTTCTTACTCAACAACTTTTAATGAGATGGGGTGTCTACATTTCTGCCAATTACAAACTCCTCACAAGCTTAAAGAGCAGGGGCAAATGTAGGAAAACATCTATTTGGGTTCCGCCAAAAAGAGGTAATAAGCCCACTTATGTAATCACTTTTATAGATTCTTTTTATCACTATGCAATAGAAATTCAGAGTGACAAGATTCATTTACTCATTCTGTGATATCTTCTGCTGCAGCAGGCTTTTCAGCCTCCCAGCCTGCATGCTTAATTTTGGGTTGGTTTTCTTTTTTTTTTTTTTTTTTTTTTGGTAACATCTAGCAAGATAAAATGTTTGTTTCTGCATATGTTCCCGTGGAGAAAGTTCCATGCATAGACCATTATTTTGTTTAACTTAACTATGGTTTACTAGACCTTTTATTAGCCTTTTTTACTCCTTTGCATTTGAGATTTTAGTGTTGCACTAGGATTAGATCCTGGAAGCCTACTCAGCTTTTTCTATAAATAGAAGTGTAATGGATGCACTGAGTGAGGAGAAAGTCCACTGTACTTGGTTATCTTGTCCCTATTAGGAGCAAATACAGATGTCCAGAGAACAAATACAAGCAACAGTGCACAAGAACTCACAAAGGAGCTCAGAAATTTATGCATTTCCTTGAAAAAAATGGCATCCTTTTCATAGCATATAAGAACCAGCTGTTCCCATCTGTGCAGTGGTCTAACCCATATAAACCTTGGCTTCACAGTAAGACCTGGCACCAAATTCAACAAATCAGTTTTTTAATTTAAACATTCTTCATAATCATTGTTTTGGTATCTGCCAGAGACACTTTTTCTCCCAGTAGGAAATCATGGATACACATTACTCATCTGAAGTCTCCTCAACCTTGCAGATTTTTTTTTTTAAATTTTGTTATGGAAAGAATGATTTTCCTTTCAACATTGAAAACTCTTGCTCTCAGAGCACTGTGCAGCCCTTCAGATTTTTCAAAGTAAGATACTCTCTCTTCTTCAGAAAATCCCTCATACTGTTGGGCATTCCAGAAAGAGCCCATAGCCAGAAGAAAGGATGAAAAACATATAATTTATTCTGCACATCCCCAACAGGTATTCAAATACATATAGCAGATTGCTGAGAGACCCTGTTTCATTTATACATTTCTGTTCCTGAAGGAGATATAGATGATTTACAGATGATAACTATCCCTGTTGAGGGATGCAGGTATCTAGCCCGTAGATGGCACTGCTCCCTCACTTGTTCCCTCCTCAAGCCAGCCGTGACTCACAGTTTGCACTGAAGACATTATCCTTCCTCCTAGGGACATGTTTACTTTGTGCATCCAGAGCAACAAACAGAAAAATGAGCTCTTCTTCAATGCAATATTAGAAATGAAAATCCTGTTAAACCTTTAAAGATCAGGATGGGCCATGTTTCACTTACCTTTTGCATCAGAGTGCTCATACAGTTTTAATAAAATTGCTCTTCCAGATTCAGTGGACTAAAGCCTTTGCTTTCTGTCCAGTTTAGTGTGGAATTCCTTTGTTTCTAAAAATATGCCCACTTAAAAAACATACAGACCTTGCAGTAGCATGAAGACTTGAGCATTTCTTTAAGAACAAAAATATCTTTCAACTGATGAGCAAACAGGTGAATTAATTAAGGAATACATTTACACACACATAAAAAAAAAAGTAAACAAATGTGTCCTACTTCAAGTAGCAGCTTATGTTTGATCAGGCTTTCACTGAACATACAAAGCTAGCAAGTAAATTGGACAAGGAAGAGTTTTCTTCTCTATTCTCTGCAGTGTGGCACCTCAGTAAATAGTGCTGGGTAAAATTTAACACCAGGCAGTGGCAAGAGGAGCAGCATGCTGTAGTAATTTGGTGACTGCATGCTCTCCTTTTATCTATCTTCAGAGACAGCAGTAATGCTTGCAGTTAACATTTCATAATGTTTTCAAGACTAAAGTTAGAAAAAGAGATGGTTTGCCTAAGCTACAGCATCTCTAGTTGTTTCTTAGAATAGCCATATTGTCTCTGCTTTTTTAGACAGTGGATTTCAATTTTTTCAGGCGACTAATCCTATGGACGTAAAGGTGGCCATTACTTCTGCTGGATTATTTACACTGATTTGATCAGCCTTTAAAAACCCGTGTTCTTACATGCTTAGCAGAGCTCTTTAGAGACTTGCTGTAAAAATCTTGCAGTACTCGATTTGCACTAGGCATACACTCAACTCTACAGCAGGCTCTGCAGGTATCTGTCTTGAGCATAGCTTAAAAAACAGGACTGAAACTTGCTGCTGCAAGCACAGCTCTTAACCCTGCACAGACAAAACTGCAAAGCCTGCTTGCCTTAAGTGGATATGAGACAGGATGCCATCAAGGGATTTCTATGCCACAAGCAGATCTCAAGGGGTTGATATGAATAGCTGCATTTAAGGACTCCTAGAATGGCTGTGGCAGATAACCTATTTCATAGGGAGACACAACTGGAAAGGTCTGAGCTCTTTCTGGTCCTCTCATACGCAGTAAGCAGTACTCAGGCTGTAGCTGCTCCTTCAGGTACCCAGAAGAAGAAGGGGAAGTCCAAATTCTAGACTTGTCTGTAACATTTTTTTTTTTAAAGGCCAATAAATTCCAAACTGCTGGCAAACTGGGAGGCGTGTCTCCTGTTAAGGATGCAAACCCTAATAGTTTGACAGGACTTTAGCTAGCTACAACTATCACTGAAGTTAACTAGCAGACTAAAGCTGAAAGCAGATTGAATCTAACATATTTCTGAGCAACTGCTGAATATTTCCATTCTTTTCCTTTTCTCCTCATACTCCTGCTACTCTTTTTCTTCTCGCTGCTTGATTCCCTGTTTTCTTTGTACTTGCTTAATGATGGCTGCCATTTCCTCTCTCCATGAACAAATAAGCTTACCATTTTCTTTAATGTTCCTGTTGGAATTATCTCTGTAAATTCACCAGAATGATAGAAGTGTTATTTTGCTATCTACCCCAACTGTGAGTCTTGCTGATTTAAACTCAAATACACTAAAATGAGTTTTAGATGAGGATTCTTTGCTCTGTTGTCTCTACAGAATTCACTAATTTCAAATGTGTTACTTTGAGAAGAAAAAAAAAAATATCCTGTGCTTGAGGCACTCTTGGAAAAAGCCAGTGGCCCATACACATAAGGGGGAGATATTAATCTGAACAAAAACGTGTCTATTAGACATATGAAGACATGCTCTGTGCACTCTCCTTTGAGAAGCTGTCCTAGTCTCACCCACCCCACCTCATTTCCCTCTGGCTCATTCTAATCTGACTCCTCTGAAGTTTCCTTGACCTTCCCCTACTACTCTCTCTTGACGTTTCCATTTCATGTCTTTATATACAGTAGATGAACAGTTTTCTTTGTACCTCTGACAGCTTTTTTTATAGTCACCCCTGTGGTTCTGAAAAGCATTTATCTCTGGGCAAAACAGCTTTTAACTGGATTATTTAAAAGTAGAAAAACAACAAATGAATTTATATAATGTTCCAAACTGAGCTTTTTAAGCAAGAAGGAAAAGGAAAATATTTATCAGGGCTGAAAAATAAGCACTTCAGATAATGAAAGCTGATTGACAATTACTGTTGTCTCTTAAAGGGAACAATTGGACTGAGGTATTTGGAACACTATTGTATCAGGTAATATTATAAGGTAGAGAAAAACTTACCTTGCTGATTCACTAACAAAGTAAGTGCTGACTGCTTTTCAAACTGAGTAGGTTTTAATACTGAGCAAAAGAAAACTGACAGGGGACTTGTCAAACTATGACACACACAGAACTGTGTACATTGTTTGGGCAGTGGTGTATCTAGGGTTGGCTTCAAGCACACAGAAGAAAGGAAGTAGATCAGATCAGCAGTGTAAGAACAGGGGAAAAGGAGACTTGCAAAGTGGCCATGCCTCACTGACTGCTCTGCCTTCGTCAAGGTCCTGCAAAGGCAAGCCAACTTCTGCTGTGACTGTGAGAAACTTTATGGGTGTAGGCCACTAAGTGTGGCTGTGAAGAAGTAAAACTCCTCTTGGAAATACCAGTTATTTCTGTATCTCTTGCCCTTCCTCTGGTTGCAGCAGGAGCAGCAAGCCTGGTTCTCCAGAATCCATTCAATTGTGATGTTTCCAGGAAGGAAAATGTCCTTCAGCCCTCCTCTGCTGCCACACCCATGGCTCTGCCTCTTCCTCTGGCTTCTTCTGTCCTTGTGACAAAGCACAGACTCATCTTGGCTCTGCTACTTTTCAGAAGAAAACCACCGATTCAACTTGACTCTGGATATATGTCTTTGCAACTGCTGTGAATGCATTACATGCTATGTAGAAATAGATTATCAAAACTATGAAGTCAAAGGCTTTCAAATGACAAAATGAAACTTATTGACAAGTTTTTGACATTAATCATTCCAGAGCTTTCTGTGCAATGGGATTTGATTCCTTTTCATCTCAGCCACCACTGCGATGATGTGACCAAAATAACTGTCAAGCACTGAGATACATTAATGCAGATAGCTATAGCAAACCTTGTGAGGAAGATAATAAAGCTTTATTTTCATAGCAGGGAATTAATAATGTGCAGTATAAAAAGACACAAGGCCATTGTTAAACAGAAAAATAAATATATAAATACATAAAAACACACACAGAGCATACATAAATAATACACAAATATATCTAAAAATAAAATAAGTTGATTCAGTTAAAGAATCATCTATTGCTGTTAGTGCCATCGGGTTTCTTTGGAAAAAATGAAGTAGTGTGCAACTTGTAAATAAAGATAACCATATCTGCAACATCCACAGCTAGCAGTAGAAAATTAAAACATACATGGTACCCAATTCTTACCCAACCATTAACAATGTTCTTTTGCATTTTTAATCTTCTTTAATTGAAATTGTAATTTATAAGAAGAAACAAAAAAACAAACAAAAACAATCATCCAGCTACTACAGTCTGTGCCTCTGTTCCAGAGATCTAGGCCCTCTGAGCTGACAGAATTTTGGATAGAAGGGTTATCCCCTCCTCAGCAGAGCAACACTGAGCTGGGGGCAAGATGCCTTACAGGAGGTTTCACAGTTATCAGCTGATAGCAGAGAAACCTAAAACTGGAGTCCTGTTTTCTGTTCCAAGCTCTGGGCATATGTTCTGCTGGGAATGCCTTCCTCTGCTTGTTTCTCTCTGGTATCATCACCTCTCCTCTGCCTTCTTCAAAATTTCCTTCCCCCAGTCCTGTCTCCTGAGATGCTTCAGTTTTCTCCTCCAAGCTGGGCTCACCTTCCCCCTGTTCCCATGGGCTTCCCACAGTCTCACATCACAGAAGACCCTTGGTCCAGTCTTGGACTTCTCCCTCCTTCCTGCATGAGACTGTTCTGCATTTGACTTTGCCACAGGCAAGAGACGGTTTTTAGGGCAAGAAAGTGCAGGTTTTTAAATCACTCTCACAAAGTCTGAGAGAGAGAGAAGGGTGTAAATTTTCCACATTGAATTTCATTACCTGAGTTACCTCAAGCATCCTCTGGAACAGTTCCTTGCAGAAAAGGTGTTCTCTAATCCTCACAGCTCTTTGTTGGAAGCTGCTTCTCTTCCTGCAGAGATGATGCACTGACTGTCTTCTCAGCTATGTGGGTTGAGAGGGGAAGAAGTTATTTCCAGCTGAACAACCTAGTTAATTCTTCTAATTTTCAAAATTTTATATTAATGTGGATGTCAGCATATTTTCATGAGAAGACCACTCCTGATATTGCCAACTATGAAACCCCAGCATAGCCACAGCCTTTCAGATAAAATATTTGTATCTTTTTTAACACTTGTTAACTAATATGTTTGCACTGGGTGGAATAGGTCAGATTTAGAAAGAATATTGCAAACAGCTGAAAAAGTGCCTTCTTATGGGAAACACTTAATGAGTTTAATAGTAGAAGATTCCACCTCCCCTATGTCTGTTAATTAAATTCTGATATATTGATTAACCTGACCTGCATATCTTTTAACATTTTCTTTGAATTTGGAAGACACATTTCTAAACAAAACTCTAAAGCTACTGGTGTTGTCCCATGGAAAGAAAATCATAGCTTTGTAGGTAAAAAAACTACAAGGAGAACAGGAAATTAGGTTTTTAGATCTCCCACAAATATAAACTTAAGAATGCCCTTTAATCTTTCCAATCTTTGATTGCCAAAATAAAAACCCTCTTCTCTTTAAAGCTTATGCCAATCTTCCAAAATAAGAACCCCCACTGGCAAAGGAAAGACGAGTCATTAAAAACTGAGCTTACTATCCACAGTTAGATATTAGGCGCCTCACTCCTTTAGGGTCCTTTTCAGTTTATAGATCTCTAAGTTGCAAGCTTTTCACAGGAGTTACTTTTTGTATTTATTTGTGTTTGTTTATTTGGTTTTACTGCCCACTGCTTTCTACATTCACAGTAGTAGAGGAATGCTAAGTGAAGATTAGACTAACTCCTACTGCGAAATAAACAATAGACAACTTGTAGCTGCAAGTGGGCATTTTGAAGTATGCTGCATAAAATCTCCACAAAATGTGTATTTTCTCACAAGAATATGTATGTCTCAAAAATACTGTCACAATTTTAGACATTCTGCTTGTGGTTATGTCCTTGATATCTTAGGATTTTCAGTCTTTCATGTTTCAAAATATATTTCTTTGCTACCTTAAATTATGGTATGAAAGTCAACTGTAACAGCATACTAAGAGGACAATTTTGTAAAATTATTATAAATCAAATTACAGTCTGACAAGATTGTAGGATTAAACCTGCCTGATTTCCAGATTTATCTACCTGTCCTTCTGTATACCCCACTGGGTAATATCTGAGTTGCAAGAAAAGCAAAATATTTCCATCAACCATTCAGTCAGTTATGCAATATCCAATATTGGGATATTGTCCTTTGTAGTTGTAATTTTGTATTATCTGCAAATTACTTTCTTTGCTGTGCCTTTAATAAACCCAGTACAAATAATGACACATACTGTTTCCCTGAGACAGGCTGAAGGCTGAGAAATATGCAGAGCATGATTAATTAGCCAAGTGAAAGAAACTACCCAGCTGACAAAAGTAATCACTGGCCCAAATGACCTTTGATGTCTCAGTGCTTTTGGCCAGAGGGTCTGGCAACTGCATGAGGGGGATGCTAAAATAATCTACAACTAAGGCACGTATTAACATTCTGGAGACAGACTATTTTCACTGGAGAAACAGTGGGTGTTAAGAGAAGCCAGTTCTATTGTTATAAAGCCTGGTGGATTCAGTATTTTGGTAAAATATAGAAGAACTAGTACCTTAGTTTTTAATAATATATCTGCTGTTTCTACAGCAAAAGAAGAAACACCTAGATTTTGTAGTACAGTCAATACATTTTCAGGCTCTGACACAATGTTAAGCCTATGTGATGGTAAATCCCACCATGTGGCAGTCATCTCTGAGAGTGACACTTAAATAACAAGAAACCATTTTTCCCTGAACTCAAATATCACATACTTCTAGAAACAAGAAAACTGAAAGGCAGAAGCTTAGAAAACTTCTGTAGTCAAGAGAATGATCATTAGCCTCTATGGTTAATGAATGAAAAATCCATTTCTGGGGAGTGTTTTGATATACCTGACTTAGACAAGCATTTGAGAATGGATTGAACCTATTTCTGGTAGTGATTATTTTCCTCTCCACTGGTAAAGCCTAGATGGCTCACCAAGACTAGCTACCTGACACTGTAGGACTGAAGTCTGATGAGGTGAATCCACCCACAAGTATATTGGTGCAATGACCTCTAATGTGTACCTGTGTACATATAAATATATTATATATAATAATGTATTGAATTGCTATCACACAAGGCTCCTATAAAATGGGGTTATGACTCTTAGCTAGATCTCTTTTCTCCACAATACAAAGGAGTAGAAGAAAAATGCACGATATGTAGATGGGTAATGTTTTGTCAGGTGTTAAAGGAGTTCATGGGAATAGTGCTGGAAAACTACCAGATTCCTGGTGGCTGCTATTACCTAACGCTACCATCACAACCATCCCCACCTAGTGTGCTTTTGTTTGTATAAGAGAGCTGTCTCACCACATGAACTGTGTTCCTTTGGGCTGAAATGAGACAGGAAGATGTACTCCAGGAGTGCATCTGATGTGCTCTGGCTATTAGAGGGTGTTTATTCCACAGGGCTGGACTAGAGCTGGCCTACAGTAAAGCTGCAAATCATCTCCCATGTAGATGCCATCCAGCATCCAGAGTTTCTACTCTGGCTCAGCAGATCTGCTCTTGTTAGGCTGAACAAGATGATAATGTAGGCATAATCATTACATACATGGAGGAATCATGGTGAGTAAGGAGGTCTAAAAAGAGAGAGTTTTGTAAATCTAAACCAGTCACTTGAATGCAAAATCCTGCTTGTCTGCAGAAAAGTATTCCAATTTAATCCTGACAAGCATTCAGCGCTGGGCTGTCACCTTCTCTTCAGTATTGGTCATGTATTTCTTAATAAAGTATTTTATGCAGTAATGTTCTGAGCTTGTAGTCCAGCTAGCATCATGGTCACACACATACCATGTTAGTCTGACTTTGGTCCTTCCCTGGTCTGCACATCCCACTTTGAGCTCTAGCATTTCAGTGCCTGAAAAGACATTAGAGGTATCCATACAGGACTGGTACAGGCTCAGCTGATTGCTGTGGTGAGTGCCTTCCCTAATCTGTCACTCAGCTGTAAACAGACAACCACATGCAGGACTACATCCTTTTCCACCCAATGTGTAAGTCTCATCTCCTTTCTGCCAATTCTCTGTTAAATCACAGCTGTGAGTATGAAGTGCCCTGCACGGCTCACACATTCTATTTAATAAGTCTTGGTTTTTATTGCTTCTGCCCTCTGCCTTCTGGCCTGCATAGTGTAGTGGAGAGACATCCTAATCTGTAAGTATTTAAAGATGGGAAAATGGTAACACTTGTGACAAGTGAGAAAAAAGTGCATCTAGCTCAGATTTGGACTGTGAGAAACAGGTGGCCACCGTTAGTACTCCAACACCTCCTCCCTTATAAATTTGGTCCAGGAAAGCATGTACATAAGTGTATATATAATGACATCTACAACGTTTAACAGAGTTAAACTCATACTTACTAGGAATAACTGGCTTAAAAAGCCCAGCTCAGTCTCATCTTTCCCTGCCACAGCTTAGAAATCTTTCTGTGAAAATATAATTTAACCCAAGCACCTAAAAGAATCCTTACTGAGGCAAATGGCAGACACTGAGAGAAGAGAGTCAGGCGGTATTTTTACTTTAAAAACTATAACAAGCATTAGCTTTAATCTTTGCTCAATGTATACTGGGGTAGTATGTCCTGCTTCCATTTGAGTCCACTATTATATACCCTGTGTCATCTTTGTTTATCTTTCCCAGGGATATAGATACAGTCAGCCTCCAGGCCAGGAGGCCCTGAAGATATGCAATGAAGGAAATGGTGCTCATTAGCATGCACCAAACAGAAATAACTCTTTCACTTGCTTTGCTGCAGAAGTCACAACTCTTCAAGACTGAAAAAGTAATGCTGTATTAGAGATTTGCTAAAACCACAACATATACACAGAATATACTGTTAATAAGATCCTGAATAGACCTGGAACTATAAAAATCAGATGGCATGACATGTGGATGTTTTAATAAATAATCACTTGAGAAATTCTGTCTTATTTTAATATCATTAACTGACAGTTTGTCCAAGGAGGATTTTTAATTAGTAAATGGGAGAAATTAAAAATGCAGTGCACCAGCTATTCCTGTCCAACATATACATCTCTAATCCCTTGGAAGCTGGCTTTTTTTTGGATGTCTTATGTCTCTCATTCACTACCAGAAATCAGATAGTGATGTCCTCAGTATTTAGATAAAGGCAAGGCATTTAAGTTTATGTGAAGGTGGTCTTCTCAAAACGATAACATTTTTATCAATACTTTTGAAACTTGTGGCATAGCTGACAGAACAGCATTGTTAAACTAACAAAGCTGTTTTCTTCTCCCAACTTGTGTTGGCTTAGCCCTTTTATGCTGCCCAGTTGACCTTGCTCTTTTTTTTTTCTCTTTTTTAGAAAATACCTGAAATTCTTTGAATAATGAATGCCAGAGGAAAACCATTATTTCACTTACTTGAATTGTACCTCTGTATGTCTATTATTAATTCCTTCCCTAAACAAACTGACTCACAGCAACCTATTGCTCAGATTTTTTTTTTTAATTATGAGAAAGTTCTGCAGAACATTTGATGTTTTGCTGGTTAACCAGAGCAATACCTTTGACATTCTTCCTAATATACCTACAAAGTATCTACCTTGTGAACCAAGAGAAAGAGCAGAAGGATAATTAGGATATAAAGAATTCCACTATGCTGATGTTATTCCAGACAGCAATGTCTAATGAATGAGAACACAAAGGCATGCAGCAGCTGTCAGCTGAATGCATGCCACAGTGCAGAGCAGCTCTATAAATGATTCTGAAAGATTTATAGACTTCTATTTCTATTCTGGTATTCTGTGAGCATATATTATTTGGAGGATAATGTAGGGGGAGATGGGATAAGGGTGGAAGAAAATTAGATCCCAAATTAGATCACAGATTAAGACGAGGAGTAGAACTGCTCGTGAATTATCACGGGCTCATAATGGAGCTACTGTATATTCCACGCCCTAGAAAACCACTTAATACTCTCTGTTTAGTGCCAGGGTGATTTTGGCTAAAAAAATAGAAATTAGATGGAATTACAGCTTGCCTTAGCTAAGTACACGTTCAGTAATTAACGCATATTTGGAAGTGTTGCTCAGGGCTTTGTTACAGTGGTGAGGCTGTTGGGCTGTTGTTCTGGAAGCCTGTGTGCTGGGACACACATGCATGTCTCCATATGTGCTTCCAAAGACCAGAACAGGTGTCTGTGCACGAAGCTGTGTCTGCAGGATGATTAAGGCAGTGACTATGACTGAAGCATATGGCTATGGAGGATATATTTGCTTCTTCTGAATTTTGTTTCTTCTCAATTCTGTCTGACATTCTCTGTCAAGTTTCCACGCTCAGCTTTGTCAATCTTCATTTCTCTCTTAAGGCTCTCTGGGAGGAATTCAGCTCTGGAAATCACTCTCTAAAAGTTTCTAAATCAGAGCTCATGCTCATCTGTACCTCATGTCTCTCTCTCTCTTTTTTTTTTTTTTTTTTCCCCCCCATCAGTGAGATAAGAGCTTCAGAAATGCTACTATCACTCTGCACTAGGGCAGGATTTACTCTCAATATTAAACCTGTGCATGTTTTACCTAGTTTACTCTGGAGTATTCCTAATGGTGATCCCCTAATTACCCATCTTGGCAAATCTTTCCATTCTATAATTGTCCCTGCTTTTAGCATTTTTATTCCTTATGTCTAACCTAAATTAATTTTCTTCCATTTTCAGCTCATTGCTCCTTATTATATTGCTCTTATCACTTGAAGTAATTCCTCCCCATATTTTATGTTACTTCACCTGAAGCAGCTAGACACACTTATCATATCTGCTCTTTGCTATTTTTTTCCTCAGATTATACTCCTTTCCTGTCACTTCGTAGATCATGCCTGCTAAGGTATTTATTGTTTTTTGCTACCTTTCTTGCCACTTTCTCTTATTTACTCCTGGTTAGTCAGGAAGTCCACCAAACACAGCCTGTTAAATAAATGAAAAATGAGCACAGGACCCTATTTTTTAATAGCCATTTTCAGAGTGTTTTGAAGGTTTATCAAGGTATTACATACCTAATTATTCACTTTTACAAGTACTGAAGCACTGTGTTCTGTGTCAGCATAATTAACTTATGGTAATGAGTCTAATAAGTAGTTTGAACAATCAAACTTATTAAAAGTAAATATAAATTTTCATACAACATTTTGGTTTGGTGTCCTGGCAGAATCATTCAAAAACTAATTTAATCTCATGAACATTGCTGGATTTGTAATTATTCTGAGTTACACAAATAGTCCTGGATAGAAGAGAAATTTCTGAATTAAGACGCCTGTAGATGACCTTCAACAGAACGAGAGCAAATTCACAGATAACAAAAGCCAGTTGATGCCAGTAAACTGCACCTCTGGCAGTGAGGAAGGAGCTCTCATTTATGTTGAAGGTATCTTTCAAGATGCTTCAATTTGTGAAAGTGTAATGTTTCAGAGAAATTTTTATTGGAAAATAAATGTTATATAAAAGTGAAGCTTTGATAATTTAATTTTTTTTTTAACCTTGTTTTGTCCTTGGGCAGGCAATTTCAGAAAACTGTATTATATTTTGAAAGTTGTAGTTGTGTCTTAAAACCACAGCAAGAACACTAACTAGCAAGGTGTCTGCCCATCAGCACTTTATACAGGCGGGGACCATAGCAGTGCAGAAAGGCTCTGGAGACAGGGAGGTTGTCTCTAATGCTTCTTGAGCAGTTTCATATAACCCAGAAAAGTTTGGGAAGATTTGACCAGGAAAGTTGCAGTAATTAGGAGCCCTTTGGTGTTATCAGTGGACACTTGGTGTTATCAGAGGACATTCCCAAATCTAAAAGCTTGTAACCTGAACATAAGGCAAGGGAAGATGCTCAGGAGGACATTTGGGGAAACTGCTGGGTTATATGTAATTTGTGATCCCAGGTTCTGCTACATGCTGGATTATGTCTCTATAGGGGAGGAAAGACAGGTGAGTGCACATCTCTTCCACTTGTAATCTTGGTTTGTACTTCCACAGAGGAGCCATGGTACACTCACAGTATTGTGGTGCTGGAATACAAAAGAGCTCAGCCAGAGCAAGAGATTGACCTGTCAGCAAGGAAAGTCCAGATGCCATTGTAAAGAACATGTGCTAAATACTTCACTTCATGTAAATTGCAGTGAAGTTTGTAAAAGAGACTTCAGGGATTTCTTTTTTTTTTAAATTCCAATGTATGATAAGAATGATAAGAAGGATGAATCACAGCTTTACCCCAAAAACTGTTGGTTCTAGTGACTGGCTCCAGGATGCTTCATTACATGCCTTTGATCAGAAGAATGATTGTGTTTTATATTTTAAAGAAACAAAACCCAGCAAGACATACTAAAGTCAAGCTGAGTTTTATGAATTTGCATTTTCATAAAAAATACATTGTTTTTGTAAACATCTTTGCATTATTGCATGTTTTGGGTATTTTGGCTTTGGGGATTTTTTTTTTTTTTTGAGAACTAATGCGCACAAAGACTCCCACATTATCTGTTTTTCATTGCAGTCATGCCCTAAGCAACATCACTTAAACAGGCACTCCTTACAGGACAGTCCAATTGGATGGTCAGTCCTACAGCTCAAAGAATTTGTATATCCTCATTAGAGAATAAATTGTAGCCTTAATCTCAGGGCCATTTAATACTCCTTCAGTTACACTGACCATTCCCTGGAAGGTGCCAACTGTATGTGACAATATGTGATTTCTTAACTGAAATCTAGAATATAGAATTATATAGAATTTGCAAATGCTGTGCATGGCATTGTAGCACACTGACCATTTCCCTCCCAATGAAGACATTCATTCAGGAGACACATGCCTGTTTGGCTGCTCACTGGAGCTGGCCTGAGCTAAAGCATATGCTATGTGGATGAGGGAAACATGATGAGAGTGTGTGGGTGGGAGACCAGACTGATATTTTCCAAGATTCAGGTCCTTCAAAAAGCAGGGAGACCATTTCATCTAATTTAATGGCAGTGTACCATGCTGGCAGCTTGAAGTCGTTTTGGAAAACATAGTTTAGAGAAATGAAATATCAACAAATATTATTGTCCATTTGAAAGCAACTGTAATTCAGACAGAGCTCAGCAAATGGATTGTTGTTATTTAGGATCTGGGGAGAGCTGCTAGTAATGCAGAGCTGAGCTATACAGGCTGTTATTCCACAATAGCTGATGTGTTTCACACCTGACCAGATTCAGATTTATTTTCAAGAACAGATAATTTCATCTATAACTATCAGTCTGATGCTTGCTTGCACATAATACCATTAAAAAATAATCTATTTCATCATGCCTACTGGAAAACCTTCTGGTTGTCTCAGAAATTTAGGTCACAATGCCTGAGAGTATGCCATTTGCCTGTTAGTCAAAGTGAGCGTTCTCAGTTGGTCTGAAAGAGAAAAACTTAAAAAGAGGAACAAGACATTCCAATACTCAGCAAATAGCACAAGTGAAATTTTAATCATAGTTTTCAGTAGGGCTGCTGAAATGGGAGGTATGGTTAGAAAAAAATCTCTATATCATCTCACTGTTTTCAATAAAAATCTCTACGTGTGCTTCTATGTGTAAGTCTAAGATAACAAACATGACGGAAGAGTCTGAAGGAAAAATCCATACTGGAAAGGATCTGAATGCAGTGTGTGTTTTACCAAGAAATTCTGGTGATATTTGACCTCCTCTGTGTTAAAAGTAACTCATTTGGGTAACTGCTTCATAAACGTATTAAATGAGAAAGTTTTGATAAAGTTTCTTGTAGATTCATAATTTATGTAAATAATGAGAGAACAGACAGTAATTTCTGGAATAAGAAAAAGAAAGGAAATGAGTCTTGCTGGATAGCATTCTAAAACTTCTTTCATTATGACTGTTAATTCCTTCTGTCACTATGAGCTGGAAACATTTTTAACAGTGCTTCATTATTTAATTTCTGTGGCATTGGCCCATGTTTGTTTCAAACACAGACAGTATATATCCAAAATTTTGTTATTAGTAATGATTTTAAAATTTTTCCAACATTCATCCTGTTTGTATATACAACCTCAACTTAATTTAGATATTTGAAAATTTAGGATTGTTCTGTCTTTTTGGTGCCATAAAGATACACTGGAATTGTTTTTTTCCAAATTTTTATGCATATATTTACTTACCTTGTAGTCAACTGGTGTAGTTCTGATAAGTAACTAAATTTGAATTTAAAATAATCCTTGCCGAAGGCCTTGTTTTGACAAATGCTTTTTGTAATAATAACAACTGCTTCAATTTTGGTTTTCATTATTTCTGAGGGAAAAGAACTAGTAATACTCTGGAACTGTGATAATGGAAATTGAACAGATGGGATTGGATGAAAATGGCATAAAATCCTGTTTAATTTTATTTATTATTTTTCTTTTTTTTTAACATGGAAAGGGCTTAGTTGTTTTTTCTTTTAAATGAAAATAATGAAGATGATTTTGTAGAAGATAACAGAATATAATCATATTTAATATGAAATAAGGCATTGTAACTCTGTTGTCTTTGAGAATAACTTTGCAAGGAAGTCCTCTACTGTGCTCTCCCTCAAGAATACTGATAAGGCACAAAAGAAGCAGTCTGTATTCTTGCAAAGTTTGTTTATATTTCCACAATAAATGTTAATGTGTTCATCAGTTTCAAAATGAAGTATCTCTTGTTGTCTTTTTCATGTTCCACAAACTCGACAACAGCAATAAACAAAATCATATTCAGATAGTAAAATCTTTCAGAAGGATTAAGCCATGATTGTGCTCTCATTTGCACCTCTATAACAGCACATTTATAAATCCAGATATTCCAGTGTACATTATTCCTAGCTTACACTAAAAAAAAGAAAAATTGAAAGATCATTTGCAGTTTTTCCTTTTCATATTATGCATTAAGTAGAAGCCTTAATGGTCTATTCCACAGAACATCTGGAAGCCTCAGTTAGATAAAACACTGTTGTGTTAGGTCCCTTTCAAACATACGGTTGAAAAAAAGTCCAATCCTGAAGGAGCTCTCACTTCCAGAAATGCTTGAGGATGGAAAAATAATGATTTGCTTTTTGTAGCTGCAGACACAAATCACAGAAAGGTGATGTGACTTGCCCAGGGATATACATGCAACCACTGGCAGAGCTGGGATTTACGCTTTCATCTGCTCAGTGCCTTAATCAGAAAACCTTCATACTATTCCTGCAGCCTGGAAGTTACCAGCTTTGCTGCAAAACATTTGTGGTTTTGAGTAAATAGTATTGTCCAGCTCTTCTGAGCCCAACTGTTCCATGAAATCTATCTGCAAGAGTTCTCAGTGTCCAAAATCTCCCTATCTGAACAGGGCAGAGTTTAAATTTAAGGGTCAATTAGCAGGATTCACAATACACACTATGAAAGACTGAGGGAGTTTAACATAACTGTGAGAATGTATTTACAGCTGACGTCATGTACATTAGCTGTAGGCGCTGTCAGATCTCTCAATAATTAAATTAGAAAAAGTGACCAAGTTTATTTTAAAAGCATTTCATTGTTTACACTCACTTGTAATAACTCTTCCCCTGTGTTCTTTGCATTCTATCCTGTTCTTCTGTAATTAATAAATTTGTATCCTCTGGAATGTAACTGCTGGGTTCAGTTCTTGTTATTACAGTATTTCCATTGATTGCCAGCCCGTGCCATACAGTGAGGTTTGACATCATGTTGGGGTGTGGGGACTGAATTTCTCTGTGCCTACCTGCTAACAGCAAGGTTTGAAAGGGCAGATTTCTAAAACAGTGAGCAAAATTATTAACATGAGACTGAAGGGCAAAGTAATAAAACTTTAAAACCACTAACTAAGTCTGCAGGCCATGTAAGAACATTGTAGTAGAGGCACAGATGGTGTGCATACTGATGAGTAGGAAAACATAAAAGAGTGAGCAAAACTGTATGGGTAAATGGAGAATTATGTAACTTTTACTGGGGCAACAGATGCATTATTTTCTAAAGCAAAACCCCACTGTAGACAGCAAAGAGAAAATCAGATGGAAAGCCATTGTAAATTCACTACCAAAAGAAAATCAGGAAGTGAAGCTCTGGAAAGAACAAATAACATAAAAAACAATGCAGTGACAATGGGAGATTATAGAATCATAGAATCAGATGGGTTGGAAAGGACCTCTGAGATCATCAAGTCCAACCCTTAATCCACTACCACCACAGTTATTAGAATATGTTACTAAGTGCCACATTCAGTCTCTTAAACATCTCCAGGGACGGAAAATCCACCACTTCCCTGGGCAGGCCATTCCAATACCTGATTACTCTCTCTGTAAAGAATTTCTTCCTAACATCTAACCTAAACCTCCCCTGGCTTGAGACCATGCCTTCTTGTCTTACTGATAGCTGCCTGGGAAAAGAAACCAACCCCCACCTGGCTACAACCTCCTCTCAGGTAGAGAGTGATGAGGTCACCCCTGAGCCTTCTCTTCTCCAGACTAAACAACCCCAGCTCCCTCAGCCTCTCCTCATAGGACTTGTGCTCAAGTCCCTTCACCAGCCTGGTTGCTCTTCTCTAGACCTGCTCCAGCACCTCAATGTCCTTCCTGAACTGAGGGGCCCAGAACTGAACACAATACTCAAGGTGTGGCCTTACCAGTGCTGAGTACAGGGGAAGGATCACTTCCCTGCTCCTGCTGGCCACACTGTTCCTGATGCAGGCCAGGATGCCATTGGCCTTCTTGGCCACCTGGGCACACTGCTGGCTCATGTTCAGCCTCCTGTCGATCCAAACTCCCAGGTCCCTTTCCACCTGGTTGCTCTCCAGCCACTCTGTCCCCAGCCTGTAGCGCTGCAGGGGTTGTAGCCAAAGTGCAGGACCCGGCACTTGGCCTTACTGAACCTCATCCCGTTGGAATCAGCCCAACTCTCCAGCCTATCCAGGTCACTCTGCAGAGCCCTCCTGCCTTGCAGTAGATCATCACTCCCCCTAGCTTGGTGTCATCAGCAAATTTACTAATGATGGACTCAATCCCCTCATCTAGATCATCGATAAAGATGTTAAACAGGACTGGGCCCAGCACTGATCCCTGGGGGACACCACTGGTGACCGGCCGCCAGCTGGATGCAGCCCCATTCACCAGCACTCTCTTTGCCCATCCAGCCAGTTCTTAACCCAGTAGAAAGTGCCCCTGTCCAAGCCATGGGCTGCCAGCTTTTCCAGGAGTATATTATGGGAGACAGGGTCAAAGGCTTTGCTGAAGTCCAGATAGACACATCCACAGCCTTCCCCTCATCCACCAGGCGGGTCACCTGATCATAAAATGAGATCAGGTTGGTCAAACAGGACCTGCCCCTTCTAAACCCGTGCTGGCTGGCTCTGATCTCTTGTCCATCCTGTAGCTGCCGTGTAATTGCATTCAGGATGATCTGCTCCATAACCTTGCCAGGCACTGAGGTCAGGCTGACAGGCCTGTAGTTTCCCGGGTCCTCCTTGCGGCCTCTTTTGTGGATGGGTGTGACATTCACCAACTTCCAATCATGTGGGACCTCCCCAGAGAGTCAGGACTGTTGATAAATGATGGAGAGCAGTTTGGCAAGCTCTTCTGCCAGCTCCCTCATCACCCTTGGGTGGATCCCATCCGGTCCCATAGACTTGTGAGGATCCAAGTGGCTCAGCAGGTCGCTAACTTCTTCCTCCTTGATTACAGGGGAGCTATTCAGCTTCTTATCTCTGTCTAGAAGCTGTAGGAGCCAGCTGTCCTCTGGACAACCTGTCTTACTGTTGAAGATCGAGGTAAAGAAGGTGTTAAATACCTCGACCTTCTCCTCATCTTTGATAACTATGTTCTCTCCCATGTCCAATAACGAATGGAGGTTTTCCTTGTCCCTCCTTTTGTGTTGATGTATCTATAGAAAGACTTTTTGTTATCCCTCACAGAAGTGGCGAGATCAAGTTCAAGTTTTGCCTTCGTCTCTCTTATTTTCTTTCAGCAAGACCTAACTATATTCCTAAACTCCTGAGTAGTCAGCTCTTTTTTCCATAACCTCTAGGCTCTCTTTTTTATCCTAATTTCCTTTAAAATCTCCCTGTTCAGCCAGACTGGTTGTCTTTCCTGTCGGCTTGCCTTTTGGCAGACTGGGACAGCCATCTCTTGTGCGTTCAGGACTTCCTTCTTGAAGCATGTTCATCCCTCCTGGACCCCTTTGGTTTCAAGGATAGTTTCCCAGGGTACCCTCTGAACCAGTCTTCTGAAAAGGCCAAAATCTGCCCTCTGGAAGTCCAGTGTAGAGGTTTTATTGATGGCCCTCCTTGAATCCCTGAGTATTGAAAACTCTATTATTTCAGAGATTTAGAGATTTTGAGACACAAAAAAAAGTTATGCAACTGATTAGCACTTCTGGAATCCTACCCCTCAGATTTCAGAATCTACACTGATGGTGCTGAATCTCACGATGTCTGTAATCACCTTGTCAGGTTGTCTTGGCTGAATGTTGAATTGTTGCATCATCAACCCATGACCTCTTTTCTTCTCATCTCCTGAAGCTGGTGAACTTCTTGTCTTCTGCCTTTGGCTCTGAACAGTGCGTGTTTCTCAAACTAATGACACACACACACAGTAATCACTCTGGAATGAATTTTCTAAATCATTCCTTTATTTTCAGTGCCACTAAAGAATTCATGACTTCATCTGTAACAGGAGCAAAACATTCTGCCCTCCAATTCTCCTAATAGTGAAATCATCTCTATTTTAAGGTGATAGCTTCTGCTGTCTAAGCTAAGTACAGCAGATAAAGATGCAAATTTTCTGTAATTGCCTTGGAATAACTCACTGAGCCTGAATTTTATTCTAAAGTTCATGGATACCTGCTACATTTACCATCATAAATACTCCCAAGTGTTTAATAAAATGGTATTTGTTCTGAAACCATTTTACTAGAAAGTTCTGAGATCCATATTTCTGGCTAATATGCTTGTCTGCTTGAAAGGCTCAGGTTTGGATAGGAAAACACATCTGGGAAGCTGGACATGTGGGAAGCAGAGCAATGGGGAAGATAAGGCAATCACAGAGGTTGCCGATCCAGTATTTCCCTTGTTGCCAACAGAACTTCTGAAGCTCTTTAAAAGCCTCTACTCCTTGGTTAAACTCTTAAATGGTTACTGTCTCCAGGGAGCACCATCAACAGACGCTAATTGCAACTCTTGGGTTGCTATTACTTAATCTAGCTTATCAAATGTACTGCTTCACAGCAATAGAAAAAGAAACTGAGAAATTATTCCTAGTCCTTCTGTACAGCTTTTTACATGCAGTGTGGCTTTCTTCACAGTCTTTATTTGACACATTTCATTCTTGTCACCAGCTGTGTTCAGATCATAAAAGTCAGCTCCTAACTTTCCTTCATTTTTAAAGTTTATTGCTATTCTGCCTAAATTTAATCAGTTCTTTAACCCCCCCTCTTCCCCCTTTCACTGTTCCCTGTCAACACATGTGGAGCTCTTTTTGCATCTCCAATTTAGAAAACATTAAACATTAGCAATATCACCCATTCTGTTTTCTTAAGTTAGAACAGTACTCCTTGACCCTCGGGTATTTTCTGAGCTTCTCAGCTCTGCATCTGAACTCAATGCTGGGAAATGCACAGTGGGAGAACAAGGAAAGGTGAAATTAATGCCATTTCACAGTCATCTAATATTATACGGATAGCAGTTGAAACTGTCCTTGTGGATGCTGCACTTGGGATCAGCAACAGGATTGTTACCTTATAAAGAGGACTCTTGTTTTATTATCCCTTAACTATCTATGGCGGAAAAATAAATTGCCTAGTATATACATGTGATAAACATGATTGCTGAAATGATGCAAAAGCTTTAGGGATGCCACCGTGATCTGTGTTAATGGATATGTTTTCAGTAGAATTTTATTTTTATGTGTGCCTTCAAATTTCATAGCACTTTAAAACAGATTAACAATGTTAGAAACATGGGTGAAATATACTTGATGAGGCTATTCTCTGCCAAAACCAAATCTCTGCCCTTAATTCAGTGGCTGTAACTTCTGCATCCTTTCCAATTTTTAGTCAGGAGGGAAGAAACCCAGTGCCATGACTTGACCAGTGGCATTTATTGAGCTTTCTGCTATTGTGAAGCCATGTGTTAGTAGTGTCTGTGGTCTGAATACACCCTCTGATTGCTGTGTTGAGAAAGTCCAGTGTGGAATACAGCTCACTGGGCCAGCAACACTACTCTCTGGATGTTATGGAGGGCTTTCAGCAAAACCAAGGCAAGTTACCAGGAGTCTGCTGTGAGATATGGCCAGCAGGAGCGTGAGTTGGAATTAAATAATTGAGATGCTTTTTAAAATTATAAACATAACTATGGAATTTGCTAGATCCTTCCACACAACATTGCTGAATTTACTAAACTATGCTTGCTGTGTGCCTTATTTTAATAGGCAACACATTTGTATTCATAAGCTCTCAGTTCTAATAGGAAATACAGAAAAATTTCTCAGGATACAAAAGTAATGGCAGTATATCTGAATGATTGCTTGGTGAATCACTCCTCTACCATAATATTGACAGCAGTGTCTTCACGTGTTTCTCCACCTTGCAACAGGCTCTTTCTCACAGACTTTCTGTGCTCCATCTATAAATCACCACATAGAAGCTCTCTCAGGTTTCTATCATCCCAGCACCCAGCAGTGCATTTGGGCAGACGTGCTCTGTCAGGGCTCCCTGGGCTCAGCTGTTGCACAGCTCAGTGAGAGAGCCTCCTCCCTACCACCCTCTGACCGGCCATCCTCTCGCAGCTGGAAGGCCACTAACACAGGAGAGGGTGAGAAGGATACTCAGAGTTACTGCAAGTGGCTTTCTTCCTGCTTAATTTTTAACTTCCCAGTGCATTTCTAATCTCTGAGTGGTATATGGTCATTTATGTTGACTCCTATAGGGGTTTTGAGAAATCCTGAGTTGAACCCACTCTTGTATGCAGCGAAATGTGGGAATATTTGGTGTGCCCTGCCACCATCCCTGGCCCAGCTCTGCTCCTCACAGAGGGACCAGGTTTCTGGGAAAATCCCCACCCTGGTCTGTCCCATGGTCTTCTTGCTATCCACCCTGGTTGTGCTTCACCCTGACAGGAAACTCATGGGTTGCAAACAGGAATCCAAAATGGACCTGGGCAGCTCTCTGGTGCTCACAGACCATGCAGCTTCCTTCATGGTGGGACAGTCACATAGATTTACTTTTCTTAGCCTTTCCTTCAGAATTGCTTCTTATGGTGAAAGGATGGTCTGTACAGGCTAGTGATTATAAATACCACACAGAAATAAGGGAAAAGCATTGAGGATGTGGATTCTGGTAGATACATATAGCAACAGAATGGCATCTTAAAGTGAATTTTGCTGGTTAATTCATCCAACAAATAACATTCTTTCCCTGAGTGTCTTTCGCAAGAGCTCCTCAAAAACCATCTGCAGGCTTGACATACTGCTCTGCTGGCAGTGACATCTCATTGTCTGTTTTTAATTTTTCCTGGGGGCCTTATGATTGCTCTTGATTGTATGGCATGCCCAGACAGGAAGCCATAATGGAGAAAGGAATAAAACACTTTCATAAAGATAAAATCTTGGAAGGATTTGCCTCTGTCATTGCCAGAATAATTATTCTGGGTCTTCCCTATGTTGTGTCTCAGAGCGGTTCCAGACAGAGGGGGTCTTGCAGCAAATCATATGGATTTCTCTGATAGCTGCAGCTCATTTTTGGTAGCTCTCTGCTCTGGTAACCATCAGATGCAGTCAGGGATTAATACCAGAATGAGTGGACTTTGGAGAGAAACTCTGGCAATGTTATGGTATCCCTGTGTACAAGGTCCTCCATAGAAAATGGTCAGTAGGTCTTCCATGTGAAAACTGAGCATCACTTGACTCTAGCAGTCCCTAAGATCTATCTGCTGTTTAGATAGATACACAGCCTGAGTTCAGCATTTCCTCACTTTCTGAGGGGTTCACTAAATACTTCATGTTGAATTTCCTAGCTGAAAAGAAACTGCACCCTAAAACGTTTATCTTCTGTAACTTGCTTCTAATTGCTTAACTATTTCCCATGGACTTTTTGTTTATATGAAATTAACTACTACCTTTCCATATATTATGAAACTATTTTCTTATAACTACTTTATCTGAAAATAAATACTACCACCCCAGTTTGGGGTGGTTTACTTTTATTGTGCAGTGATGGTTGTTACTTGGCTTTCATAAATTGGCTAAGAGTTGATCCTTACTTGTTAAAACAGATATTATTTACCAAGCATAAAGTTAAATTCAATGTAACTGTTGTAGAAGCTGTACCTTGCTGGGGTGTTTGTGTCAGTGTTATGAGTGCATGTTTTTAGCTTACAGCAAGTTGTGTACTTTAATATGCAGATGTTTTATAGAGGTCTTATATTTAAGATTTTCTTTTTAAAGATAAATAATGAGACAAAGAATAATAATTCTAAACACATACAGCAAAACAACTCAAAAAAAAGAGGTTGTCATGACTAGAGCTGGTGAAGATGTGGGACTGTGTCACTATGAGGAAAAAAAAAAGTAAAAAAGAAAGACTTGTAGTGAAAAATATTCCTGGATCATGGAAGGAACCATGCCAATTAAAAAAATGAAACCTGCTTGCCTTGTGACTGTTCCAAATTATTTATGAGCCAAAAAAAAAAAAAAAACACATGCCTAATAATTCTAAATACTCAGCATCAGATAATAATTGTTCTCTGCAGAACTACTGTTTCCAGTTAGTTCATACCATGACTTCCTAAATGCTCAGTTCCCCACATCTTCACATTTGATGAAGTATAGTGAATAAATAGAGTTAATATCTCAAATATTTTAAGCTAAATAAATTAATTACCATTGCTAAGTTAGAGTCATATCTATACATAAAGCTCTAACTATTAGAAACAATATGAGTAATGAGGCCAGGTGGTATATCTTGGAAAGCATTTTGCTTGACTTTTCTGGGTAACATTAACAAATTGCTTAATGAATGTTACAATTACATAAATATTCTGCAGCTGTAGGACCAAAAGCCTGAGCCTTCTCAGTTCTCTTGTTCCTTTGAACAGTGTGTTTCTTCTTAAAATCTCCTAAGGTTTTGAAAAATCAGAATAAAATATTCAGTAGAAAAAATATTGAAAAATATTGGTTTATGATAACAATATTAATAATTCCAATACTAAACCAGAACTTTTCATCTCTTCATAAAGAATTTATAGATGAATGCAACATTTTTGATTATGCAGTAGTTCTTATTCTTGCCAATGAAAATTCAGTTTGTGCTTTCATGTTTTCACAAGGTACATGCTGTGTATGCAAATGTTTGAATACATCTCTTCATCTTTAATCTGCTTCAATATTACCTTTGTATTCCTTTTCAACCTTTACCTGCAACTTATTTTTTTATTTTAAACAGTGGGGAACTAATAAAAACGATTAGCTGCTTCTATATGCATTGTTGTTGCTTTCATTAATGCAATTCATAAAATCTTTGCAAAGAATGGAATTTTTTAATTAAGAACCATTCATTGGAAGAGGAATTGCTTTTCTTTGAGTGATGTTGCAGAAATTCAAGCTTCATTTGCAAAAGGTTGATCATTGGTGTCTAAATTTTTCATTGCCCCTGTTTTTAAATCTTGTAATTAGAAAAGTCAAAGTCTTCTCCAATTTCACTAGACAAAACACTATTTTTTTCTATTTTTGTGAGTATTGTGAAAAGCATCTTCCAGCCACTTCAAAAATATAAAGGTTTATAAAAATATAAAGCCACAGCAGGACGGTTTAACAACTCAAAATTCTTGAAAAACTATCCTGGGAGGAGAGGGGGAGGGGGAATATAATTGAGGTCAATATTTTTATTGATTTATATTATGAAGCTGCAGAGATAACCATCCCTTTTAATGTTTTTCAAGCTGCAGGGTGACCTGGTTTACAGTAATTAGCAGGGCTGTGGGGTTTGAGAAGAGGTACCTACGGTTGTACTTCCTTGAAGCTGGTGGGAGCAACCCAGAGGACCATCTCAAACCTCCACGTGCACTGCACAGGAAACTGCGGGATACTTGCAGAAGAAAAACAGCCTTGCAGGCTCGTGCTGCTCAGGAAGACCAGTTAGAGCTGCACAAGAGGAACTATTCATGAAACAGAATGAGCAAGCTTTGATACCAGCAGTAACTGCCACACAGATTTACTGATCTTGTCAGGGAGCATTTCTTTGTCCCAGTGTCAAAGTGAAAATAAGTTAACTCATCTGTGAAGTCCCTCAGAAGGTCAGTGGGATCTCAGAAGTGTTTTTGGAAGAGAAATGAGAGCAGTGCTGAACATGATGGTGACTGAAGAGTCAGCTGGCGAATGCCAGGAATCCCACCATGAATGATTGATGCCAGGGCAGTGCAGTACAGCTCAGCTCTGATCGAAGGATGGTGACACTAGTCCACAGAGTACATTCAAGCTGGAGGGACCTCTGCAGATCATCTAATCCAAACATTCTGTTCAAAACATGCCTCAGGATGGACCTCCTATAGGTACGTGATGACAGTGAAAATAGCTTGCATGCCGAGATCCCGAGGAATACTTCCTCCTGTATTTTATTATACACTTTGAGTTTCAAAACAATTTATACCCTGCCTGTGGGTCTCTTGGAGGTGGAAACTGTCATGACACCATGCCAGAGAGAGAAATGAGAGATAGTTCCTCTAATGACTAAGTCAGAAGTTATTTCCACTTGACAATACAGCCAGTTACACCATCTCCCAGTTAATGCACCCATGGCAGCCACGGATTTTGCATGATGTTGGTGCCTGGATTCCATGAAGGATGTGAATGACAGAATTACAAGCCAGTACATTGAATTATGGTCTCATAGCAGACAGGACAGGCAAAAGAGCAATACCCATTATAGTACTTATTCCTTATAACCACTGAATTTGCATCTTTGTGAGGCAAGCCATGTAACTCCATGCTGCTGGTTCAGATACAGGTGGATGCACAGAAATTCAGGTTGCAAGTGGTTGGCTGGGCATGTGGCAGGCAAACCTACCTGTAGCATCCCCCAGCCAGGGAGGAACAGCTTCACCTGCAATGGACTGACCAAGTCCAGAGCAAGGAGAGAGTTGTTAGACTAAAAGGAAACAATCCATAGCAAATGGTAATTTTCAAGTTTTTGTTTATCTTCCTCCATATGCCTGTTGTGTTCTTTCTTCCTGACCTGTGGAAAACTGGTTTGAGATTGTTATCTTAAAAGGCAGCAAAAAAAATCTGTCAAAGAGTATTTCCCCCCCCAAATTTCTGTAGCACATCTTCTGCATTCTGACAGTTTAAATCTGAAAAGTTAAACCCCTCAAGCAAACATACTTGCCTCCCAGGAGTATAGCTGATGGAAAAATATCTAAATATGGATTGAAATTGCATCTAGGAGTAGAGTGTATTTCATAAACCAAATAATCCCAAACTTCTTTCATATCATACAGGTTTAGTTTGCTGAGGTCTACATTTTCAGTTTTAGACTGAGGTCTCTCATCACCTTCTGATGTAGTGAAAATATTTTCTTTGTAGTGTGTTAGGACCTAGAGTATGTCAGTTTTGAGGTCAGTCCATGCAGATCTTTCCCATACAGACAGCTATTTTATGTTCTAATAAAATATGTTATTTTATTTTGTACTTAAGCTAGAATGATTAGGTTTCTCAACAAAGAAAACTAAAACTAACTGGTAAGGAAAAGCAGTGAGAAATCTCCTAAACATGGTACTACCTCTACGTCAGTTCTGCCTTCCTGAGTTTCAAGAGACTCTATATGCACAAGCTTTTCCTCATGCCAAGAGAATTTGACCTTCAGACCTGGTTTGTTTGCTCCTCGCTGAGCATTTTATTCTCCTGCCACACTCGGCAGCATCTAGAACAGTTTGTCTCAGGAGCAAGTTCATCTACCCTCCAGGGTATACCAGCTGCTGGGGTTTTTTGTTTGTTTGTGTTTTCTTTCTTTCTGTAAGGGAATCAAGAGCAAACAATTCCCAATAATTTTTCTGAATAAAATTAATTATATCATGGCTGCTGAGTTTATTTATGTTGGATGATAGATATCCAAGTGAATTCTCTATTAAAAACAAAATATTTCTATATCTAGTCTAAAGCTATGAGGACAAAAGTTAAGCAATTAAAATTTCAGTAAATTAAGCTTTATCTGTGTTGTACTGATAAAGTTATAATAAACTGACATAACAGCCAGAAGTCCAAGCAAGGCCTGTTTCCTCAAAACCACTTGCAAAGAGCTGCAGAAGAAAGAGTAAACTAAAAAAAAAAAAACAAAAACCACACCTTCATTACAACAGCTCCAGTCTGAATACAAGCATAAAACCCAATCAGCCTGCTTTTAAATCTATAGATTTTGGTATGATGCCAAGATAATAAGATAATTGCCAGCTCATTTTTTCTAATGTTAAATAAAATTGCTCAGCAAGCTTCCTCATGATAATCATGATCACCTCACATCTGCATTATGAAATGGACAATTTAAAATATTTATTTTAGAACCACAATGCAAGACAAATGGCATCCTGTATTTCACTCATCAAAACAGCAGGATATCTGACTACAAAAAAAAAGAGATCATCACATCAAACAGGACATCTAGCCATCTTACTCTAACATTTGAATTGCAGATGTGCTTCTCTTCTTTAGCATTATTTGGTAAAGATCAGGAATTACTTCTCTTCCTTACTTTCGTTTTGGAAATGGGACAGCTTTGTCCAAATTTTATAGGATATTGCCTTTAGGCGCTGCTTCAGGACACAGTGTGCTTGTGGCAGTGTGGAGGCAGAGGGTATATCATTCTACAAGAAAAACCAAGTGTAAGCTCTCAAAATGTGGGCACCTTCTCCTGCTTGGAAACCACCACCCAGAGTTGAGATGAAATTTTTAACCTTCTTCTGGGCACAGGAGCATTCCTGGGTACTATCAGACCATGTCAGCTCTCACTGAGACATTACCCCAGTCCTGTTTCTGGATTTGGACTAGGATGTCTGGGATTTTGTGCTCAGCCAGATTCCTTGTAACTAAAGGACAGATGAAACATCAATACTCACAGGAAGGCAGTAACGTCCCTTTGGAACTTTTCCTTTTTGCCTAAACACTGAAGTATTTCTTGGGTTTGAGAGCAGCTGTCATTTAGTCACTTGCATCCTGAAACAAAAAAATAACTCTTGGATGTGGATGATTTGAGTTCAAATGGGAATTACAGACCAGAAAGAGGGAGTCAATTCCAAGCCCAATCTTTAAAATAAGTGAACCTGGTGTCAGCCACACTGGAGCTGCCTGAAGACTCTTTTGACAAATGATCATCATGCCTGTAACTTTCTCATGGAAAGTTTTAACTATTAAAAAAGTCCAAGTGTAAGGAACTATCAGGATGCAGCATTGGTGGGGCAGGGACTTCCTGCAGTGGCCCCATCCCACTGGAGGTGGCTGGGAGTGGTGAGCAGAACAGGTGAGTCAGGGTCAGGAAAGGGTCTGGGCTGGATAGACATAACTCTGACCAGGACCAGAGAAAGGTCTGAACTGAGACAGCTCCTGGGCAAAGAGTATGAGGGTACTTGAGAGGAGGACATTGGTGAGGCTGGTCAGGGACATCAAGACCAATTAGCGCATTCAGGGTCCTAACAGTTAACTAGGTTCAGAAATACTCATTAGAGTCAGGAAAAGCCCAAATATCCTTTTGTCTCCTACCAAAAAGTGATGGTGGTAGGACAAGGGGTAGTGCAGAAGAAAGACTAAAGCTTCTTGCCACAAATGCAAATTAAAATATGTTCAAACCAAAACATTATTAAAACATATCCTACTGAGATAATTAAGCACATGAGATTGCCTGTACAAGAATGCAACTAATAAACTTTTTCATTTTCACGTAAAATGAAATAAAATCTTTTCAGATCAGTATGTAAATCAAAACCTAAATAAAATCATGCATTTGCAGACCATCTGCCTTCAGAGAACAGTTTTGACTGTGATAAGCCATTTAATGATGTTGCCCACTCTAACAATGCCTATGAATTAGAGGAGTCATGTGCCTTGCAATAATTTGCTCTTGTGTGTCTTTTCCTAAATATCTTTATTATCGCTGTTACACCCTGTCACAGGAATTTATCCAAAGAAGGTTTTAATTAAAGCTGGATGAAAGCTTGGTTCTCAGACCAGAATGTTGGGCTTGGTCAGATGAATGCTGTTTCAAGCCCTGCCAGTGATCACTGACTGATATTTCAGCAAAAGGCAATATTTAAAATAACATAATTTACCTGGTCATACTTTGTGATAGAGTACCTGGCTTATAAATAAATTCTTGCTTGAACACAGTGTGATTTGCTTTATCTTCTGCCACATGAATTTTAATTATCCAGCTTATCATGTGTAACTGCAAACACTGCTCATAAGTTTATCCACTTCTTTTTAAACTCAGCTGTAGCACACAAAGGCTTGAGCTTCTCTAGCCATGGATTGTAGAAAGCCTACCTAAAAATTGTAAGTTATATCCACTGTAAACACACTCACTTGTTATTAAATATATAGCACGGCTTACGTGATTCCAGGAGAAACTGAGTAAGAATTTTGAGTTTTCAATTCAGGACACAATATGCTGCCAACACATGGCAGCAGCTGAAGCGAGCCCTAGGCTCAGAGGCCTAAATCTCTGGGAAAAAGAAGAATGTCAGCAGCACATAGCAGGATTTCTGAACTCATGGTTAGTATGCAAGATGAAATTCTTCAGACTTATCTCAAATCTTCCTAGGATGCTTGGGTTTGTGCCTGTAGAAATCAGACTATTGGGTTTTATGAAGGGGTCGGGTCAGTCATCACTTTGCTATCACAGGGGAAATCAAATGAAATGAAGGGTCAGGAAAAGCTCTTCTCCAAAAGGGTTGTGGGGCCAACACCATCTCATGCATGCTACAGTCAAGTCCTTCCGTTGTTAATTACTTGCTTGGTTTGCAGTAGAGGTGAACAAAATGTTCCCAGTAATACTCCAAACAATGTGAAATATGCTTGTTTCTTATTTTTCATTGCAAATAAAATCATTTCAGTGGTTTTGTTGAGATTCACAAAAAGCTTTTGAGTGAAAATGGGTCTTTGTTGAGTAGAGAGAAATTAGTATTTATAGCAAAAGAATTGAAAAAATGCTAGTCTTTGCCATTCTGATATGAAAGACGGTAAAACTCGCCTGAGCTTCATTTCATATTCTCTGATCCTTAAGATGAACCTCAGAAGTTATAAATATAGGTGGAAAAATGAAACGTGAGACCCTAAATGATAACTTGTCGCATTTCACCTTGCTTTATTCCTACAACTATCGCTAAATTGGTAAGAGAAGAGAATTAACTCATTAAAGGGGTACAGACGATGCTTTAAAGAACTTGAAAAATCTCATTACTTGCATGCAAGATAGAGAGGGCCCGATTTGCATTTATGTAAATCCACTGGAAGAAATGCAATTATACAAGCATAACTTAATGTGAAGATGAATCAAACTTGATATCTTTCTTTATAGCTTCGGGGCAAAAAGCTGGATTCCACAAAGACCTTTAAGGTGAAACTCAGGGTTTCTAGCTGATAGGTTATTTCACTGTTTTTGCCTCAGGCAAACATTTAAAAAAACCTCTTTATTTTATTCCTTTTTAAAGTGTAAAGTGAGGTATTTGCTGGGAGTTACTTTTAGGTTATGTGCATACTGGTCATGTATACTCTGTAACTGAGCCTGCTGGTCAGCAAAGCTCAGGGTTTTTGCTTGCTGGAGATATTTATTATATAATGTTCTTTGTAACAGCCAGTTCTCTGGGGAGTGTTTGAGATGGGGCAGAATCAAAAGAGCTGCCACTCACTGAAATGACTTAGAGTCAGAAAGGAAGTAGTTATTTGGAGCTATATTTTTTTGTGCATTTCAGATCAGACCTCTAAATCACTATTTTACAGAACAACTATGTCATTGGTATATGTCAGAAGTAAAAATTTCAGTAAATAAATTGGGCATATTGTATTCTAGAAATAAAGGCCAGGAAAAAGATGCATTGTCTTCAGATGATCCAACCTGAACTGACACTGATGTGTAAATGGCTCTTTTTAAAGATGCAATATATATATATGTCTTTATGTATAATTTATATAAAACATCTCTATTTATATGCAGGAATATCCAAACAAAGATGTGTCAATATTTACCAACAATTAACTATATCAACCTATATATATATTTGCTTATATTCATATATCAACAGAGATAAAATTGATTAAGGGAAATAGAATCAGACTTTTTGGCTTGGTTATTTTATTCAAACAGCAATTCTAATGTTTCATTGATTTTAAGGGCAAAAGGAATGGCCATTAATTAATTTCCAGCAAAATAGGAAAACATTCAGAAACCTCCTGTGAAGCTCTGAAAACATGATTACAGCAAAAAGTGTTAAGGGTCTGTAACTATGCTCCAGTGTCATCAACTTTATATTAGTACCACTAACATTATAAACAGAGAAACAACCTCATTGTCACAGGTTGGGATTTCCTCCAGGTGTGTGTTGCTGAAGATACCCCATTTTTGGGACTCATACTAGTGTGTTTATAAGTAGCTCAGCTGTCTCCAGGTGAGGGTAAGGCATAGACAGATTTCATCCTTTTATATGCTTAGTTTAACCCTAGGAACAGAAAACCTAATGGGTACCCTGTCCCAGTGGCCACAACACTGGAACAGCATGCTTGAAGTTGCTGCCAAACTGAATTGGAGGTTTCTTGTCTAGGTTACTAATTCAGGGGGGCGGGAATATTTTAACAGGTAGGTAATCCTGTACATGATTTGTATATCATGTCAAAGACATAGTATTGTCGTAATGTCAGAGGCATAATAATGTGTGTAAACATGACTAGGAGACTACTGCAGTTTGTTGCAGTCTGAGAACTAAATGGGGATTAAATTAAGTAACAACATAAAAATTAACTCTAAGAATGTAGAATTCATCTGATCATAAGCTGATTTTCTTACTACATATACCTCTCAGCATAAACTCATTACAGATTGTCAGATTTAGTCATGTTACATTAGTTTAGAACTTCTATCAATTTTACATATTCTCTTAAACTCATTTACCACTCAAATATAGCAAACATGGCTATGAAATTTTCATAGAGATTTTCCTGTACTGCCTTATACAAGTAAACACTCTGTCTCATTGTTTTGAGTTGCAAAATAAGAAAATGAAATGTGGAAATCGTGGTAGGATAATAAATGTAGTATCTTGAAATGTCATTTTTACTGACACTGAGCTTTAAAGATTCCCTGGTTTTGATCTCTGACAGAAGAACTGTTTTAAAAAGAAAATTTCTCTCCCCAGTGAATTGATTTGGTTTAGGCAATTCTCCTCTGGCTACCAGGCTGGCTGTCCGTATGTAATAACCTGTGATTTAGGTAACCTGGGAAACCAGTACTAACAGATGTAAAGGTCTACTGTTTTTCATATTTTCCCATTTCTTCTCTTATCTCAAAAACCATTGAAAGGGTGCATAATATTGAACCAACATATATAAAGATGTTCTAATAGGCTACTGGGGCAAAAGGGTCCTTCTCCAGGTGTGCAGAGAAGATATGAAATGTGCTGGGAATTCAGAGCACACATCTATATGGCTGTCTCAGGAAAGAATAAGGAAGATGTTTTTAGGATAGCTGCAATTATTGACAGTTCAAGCTACAACTAAAATGCTGAAAGTAGGGAACAGAAAACGATTTTATGTAGCTCTGCAACAAGAGAGTGGGTATAAGCTGATTAGTTTGCTCATCACACACTAAACTTGTGCATGGGTAAAAATGCATTCCTATCGACACAAAGACAAGATTCTGTGATGCACAGGTTACCAAGCCAACGAGAATATTGGTTTAAATACAACTGTTCTTTTCTAAATAGCTCTACCAAGTTGCTGTGGTCAAAGAAAGAACTTGGAAGTTTGATTGGTGCACCTCTTTCTTCCAAGGGGAGATGGAGGTAAGGGAAGCTGACAAATCTAACTATTCCTTTACTCCTCACAGAATGAGTTGTTCAGGAAGGGAATAGACAGCTACCAATCTCCTGACTTGTCCTCTTTTAGTAACAATGTGTGTGTGGAAGGAATGTTGCATCATCCCATGAGGAGACTTGTTTGGAAGACACTACATCTCCATATTTGTGTGCTGACCAGTATCTCTGTACTTCTGCTTACCAAATTAATTACTGTACCGCCAGGAACTGACACCTTACAGCTCAGTCTCAAGAACACACTGACCAATTTCCTTTGCAAGCAGATATTTTGAGTGAAATTGCTGTTTGAAATGGGGTGTTCAGTCTTCAGTTTGAATCAGTGATAAGTATGGAATATTAGCTAGCACATTAATAAGCAGTTGACCTATGTTGGCTCCAAAATTTAACAGAAAAATTCAGTTACATATAATAAAGAAGGAAAGAAAATGAAATTTTCCAGAAGTAAATACAATTTTCTAAGTGGATCTGATATGTGCAGCATTGTGTTATATTTTTTTCCTGGTATGGTTTGCTGCAAACTTGAGTCTTCTTGAGGGGGTATGTAAGAAATATATAGAATTTTATTAAATTATGCAGGCTTACTAAAGTATAGTTCTTTCTACACATAATTTCCTAGTGACAAAGAGTACATATTACTTATCAAAGCAACAGGAAAAGACTCGCACAGCTGATCTATGGTCATGATTCCTGTGTGGATTCAATCTCTAAAGAATTCCTAGAGTCCTGTTCGACATCTTGGGGTTGAACACCACTGAAAATTAAACTTTAAATTAAGCACATGCATACCATTGTTGATCTATAGTACCAAATAATGTACAAGTACAATTTACGGAAGAGGTAAAATGAACATATAATAATGGGATGTGAAGTGCATGGTAACATAGTGGGTTTGAGGTGTTCCCATCCTATGTAGTCATCTTTCAGGTGTGTATCTCTTCCACTAGAAGACATTCCCAGGACTCTACCACAAGACCACGTATTAGTCTTTACTAAATTCCGGGGTCAGTTGTGGATGTTTATTCCATTTCATATGTATCCTTCCCTTGCTCACCTGTTTTCTGGATTTAAAGACCTAGTTTTCCCTTGCTAGTATTTCCATTTCTCTTTCTGCCACCTAATCTCCTTAGCTCCTCTTCACTACTACCACTTTAACCTTCTCACAAGGCTGATGCATAAATAACTGATGGAAACAGAAAGGGACAATGGAGATGGAAAACACTAGTTTAGTGTCATCTTCTGTCAACTTAATAATTTTGGAAACTCATTAGGGAAAATCATAATGTTTAGGCTGAGATTAACATAATTTTTAAACTACTCTAGCACAACTGAGCTGCACAATCTATTCTAATATCTCCAGAACTTGGAAGGACCCAGAAAAATTAAGGGCCCAGATGGAGATCATGGCTTGATCTCAAGCAGACTGTGGATTGAAATGTTGTACTTCACAAATTTTGGATTTTTTCTTCAGTCTGAAACTTGAGAATAAGGACACCCACCAGCATACTGTTCATATCCCAGAAAAGATCTGAACTTTCCTTGCATCTCACCAGGAAGCTGCAAAAAACCTGGAATTCCAAGGTTTTCAGTTCACCTTAGGAGAATATGCTAGTCAAACACAGGGAAAAAAATGAGTTCATATAACAGTACAATACAAAACCTCTGCTGTCAAGTTAAAAGTCTAGCCACAAACATCTGCTGCTCCATACTACAGAGCTGACCAGTGAGATTTATTAGATTAATGAGAGGTATCAACAGCAGAAATCTACAGTGCTTGTGGTGCTCTTTTGCAGGAAGAACAAATAGCTGATACTGGTGCTTTTTGTGGCAGAGGAGAATGAAATCCCCTTTCTGTTCCTCCAGAAAAAAAACATAGCAGACTTATGCTCAGTAGAGCAGCAAAGGGTTTATCTGTTTTGGAAAGCAAGGCAACTGAACTAAGCAATGAGGTGGTTTTAGTGTACTTTATTTGACAAGGACAAAAAAAAAAAAAAAATCCCAGGGAACTTGGGGAACCTTGTAGTACAGCGTTAGAAGACAAGTGGGGGAACTAGCTTCAAAATAACTTTCTCTACTCCCCATCTCAAAAAACCCCAGTAAGAGGAGACTGTGGGAGGAAAGAAAGTTCTGACTCACAGCAGAAACAAAAAACTAATGCAAAAAGAACAGCCTCCATATGCCTCAATAAAGAGCCTCGTATGTCTTTAATTAGCTCATTATAGAAGAGTGTAAAACAGATACAGTAACCCAGTATGGAATTATCAAATGAAATGGTATTAAAAAAGAAAGCAGGGAGGAGATGCAGGTTGTGCTGTTAGTACATCGTTCTAAGCAGAAGGGAAAAAGAAGAAATCAGTAAAGTGTAAGGAAGAAGGATGAAATAGAATAAAAAAGATGGACATAATCTGCTGTAATGGAGTGAGCGGGGGGACTATATAACTGCCATCATCATTTTGCGTACGTGTCTATATTCCTGAAGAGGACTTCTCTTTCCATATCCACATTCACTTTCATCTCTCCAAACAGTGTAATACCGCAGGTTAAAGAAACGTTAAAAAAAATGATGTGGCTTAGCACAATGTGTCGAAATGTAGAAAGCAAGTGTAACATTATCTTGACATTTAAAGATAAATGACATTAATTTCACGCTGTATCTACCTAGCCTCTGCTGCTGTATGATTTGCAATTCTGCAGCAAAAGAAATGAGATGATCAGTTCAGGTACTGTAAGTGGTCTGGCTACAACTAACCATCACTGTCAGTTTTACTTCCAGCTCTTTTCTCACAGATATTTTGGCCCATGCATGAGTTGTACTTCTTTATATTCCTTTGAGTTGCCAAAACAAAGCAAAAAGGCAAATAGACTTTAGAGACCATGGCATAATGAATTTAAACAAGCTCAGCAGCTTTTGAGAAAACAGTTACAGAAGTAAATGCCTTTGAACTTACTTGTTTCCCTTCAGTGCAAATGGAGTGGAAGTATGCTAGAGTAACCTCCTCTGGGTGTCTCTCTGTATGAGCTATACTGGAAAGCAGTTGGCATGACTTGGATCCTAGATTATAGGTGTTCACTGCTTTGGTCCTTTTGTGGGTACACAAGGGATTGCAGGCTGTGCTTTTATTCCTTTTGTCTGCTGAGCTCTAGTGCAGTGGAGAAATACAGGAGTTCCTTCTTCCAAGTAGCAAATGTTCCACTTATGAGTACACTACTGCTTTTGAGAACACACGCAGGGTCACTCTTGAGGAGAAAAGACAACGCAGAAAGAACCGTGCCTCGTCGATATCACCTGGGGAGTCTTTCTGCTGTGCCTTCTGCAACCGGACTTGTCTATCTCGCATTGGCCTTGTTAGCCATCAGCGCGCTTGTAGCAAGCGTGGGTAGAGCCCTTCTCAAATCTTCGTACACGAAGCCTAGCCATGATGATGATATATAGAATGTCTTCTAATACTTCTACTGTACAGCTGTGTTGGTGTGCTTCCCCCACACCCCCTCTAGGTTTTGGGGGAGTGGAGGGTAATATAGTAGCCAGAGGCTGTTGGGAAACAAAGGAATTGCTGATATGCAAATGTGACTATAAGTCAATCATCTTACTCCAGAAATAGCAGACCTCCCTGTGCACATTGGGGTCTCCTACTTGGTAGTGAACTGCATGCCAGGATCAACCCTTCAGCAGGGATGCCTCTCAAACTTAATCCTCAAGGCTGAGAGACTGCTTGCCACAATAGAGTCTCAGTAAGTGGTTAATAGCATGTTACATTTCAAAATCTTGGCTAAGTGACATAAAGGATTGATTGCAAATATTTAATCCTTCAGAAATAAACCATTGACCAAATCCGAGACTAGGAGTGGATCCAACCACACTCAGACTCCTCTCTGAGCAGGAGCTTAGAAAGAAGAGGGTCCTTTCTGAACTTCATGATGCAATGGGAGGGGCTCCCTAACAGGTTTCTCTGACCCTGTCCTCTATTGTCTCAGTTTAAATGAGACATTAGTATTTTGCTGAGGATGAGTTACGAGGAAGACCCAAACTCCTCCCTCTAAGCAATTGTAAATCCAAAATTAAGAGGCTCCAATTGAGAAAAAATGTGGAAAAAGGAAGGATAACAGCCCTTTATTAAAAGATATATGTATATTGGCAGAAACAATGAAAGAACACAAATAAAACAATCAAACAATAATCCTATACCCAAAAATAATCCCCTTCAAAACAAACAGCTAAACAAACAAACAAGTAAACAGTTCAGTTTTTGTCCTTTGGTGCAATTCCAACCACAGTCAGCAGGGGGTGCTGTTGGATCACTGGTGGTCACCATGTGGGGGACATTCCCCCAGTTGTGCTGGAGAAAGGGAAAATGGAGCTCTTCCCTCCACCTCACCGTTGGGTCCTTCCCAGCAGGAACTCACTCTGTCCTACTGGCTGAGTCATGTGGTGTAACTTCCCCTCTCCTTTGATGTACACAAGAACTACTGCCAAAAAAACGGAGGAGGAGAGGCCTCCTGAACAGTTCCTTGTTGATGAAAATCCAAGCAAAATTCCCAGCTGGCAGCCAGGCCAAGAACAAAACCACCTCCAAGCTCCTACCACCTGGACCCAGTCCCAGCTCAGGCAACAATGAACTCCCTCACCTTTCCCAGGAGAGGAGAAAAAAAATTAGATAAAAAAGAACTCCTCACCCCTCCTCACAGACAAGATATTGAGGGCCATCAGCTTGGAATGTGGTTTTACCAGCCACTTCTTTTGTGTCATTCAATTGCCTGAGCCACAGCCAATCTGCCCATTCAACATCTCCTTCACACAGTGGGCAGGGGGAAGGGAAAAATCCTGCTTAGTTTCTAAGAACAAGCAAAATCATAACATCTATGCAGTAAATAATCAAGTGCATATGAATTTTGTTAAACCACTGTTTGCTATAACTTTGATATATAGATAAAGTGTATTGTTGCTTCTCTCTTACGAGTGAAGTGTGTGACTGTCACCCATGACAGCAGTACCCTCTGTTGTCTTCATTAGCAATCAGAGTAGCTGAAATAATGAGTAATACTGTAAAAATGATCTAAAAAGGGAGAAGATGTAAACTCTCAGTCTAAGGTGAGGAAAAACAGGTGAAAAATTACAGCTCATCTCCACTGGCAATACAGCCCTGGGTGCAATATTTCAAGATGGATGATGCAATGTTAAGCCACTCCTGCTGTATCCTTTACTAGCTAAACTGCGAAGTTGACATCTTTCTCAAACGAAACAGAACACAACATATTTTTGATGTGCACTTTAAAATGAATCGATAAATGCTGAAGATATTAATAACTCAGAAACTGACTTGGTGAGGTCTGTCTCCTACCTTTCAGGATGTGTTTGACCCTGTCCTTGTGATACATCTTGCCTTGCAGAAGGACAATTTCTGGTTAGTTATTGAGACTAACCTGTGTGTGAGCCTGGTGGTTTCTTATGAATCTATGGTCTCTATATCAGTAATGCGTGGACTTGATCTACAGTTTATGCAAAGCCACATAGTTCTATGAGTATGTGACAGCCTAACACTCCATGTACCCAGTACCCCACAGGCTAACACTTCCCATTTCCTCTGCACTGACTGGTGGGAGCTGTGTACTGAATAGGCAGTTGCTGAGAAATGGTAAGCTCTAGGTCACCTGGACTTAGATAAGTGAAAGGTTACAACGCAGATAAGATTGGGATCTCACAGTCTGCAGGCAGGTCTTGTGAGTCCTTTGCAATTCTGTCTACATTGCGTAGCTACAGAATAAAGATCAGTGAAGCACCACTTGCCTCTTGGCTTCAGTTCTATTTTGATGTTCCTCTTTCCACACTCTCTACTCTCGTTAGACAACTTACCCAACTGTAAGGAGGCCCAAAAGAGGCAAATTCACTCCACCATAAAAAGTATAAAAACTTCACACAGCACATCAAGCTTCTGTATACATTGTATATGTAGCAAAATAATTTAAAATCGACTCCACTTTTGAATTCAAATTGTTGTAGTTAAAATTAGCAGTGCTATTATATTACTGATTTTTAAATATCATAAATTGATAAATTGATAAACATAGATTAATTTATTATACAGTTCAGTGCCAACAGGAGGGACCCAGCTTTGGTGAAACCCAAAGTGTGAATAGTGAGCCAGCCCCATTTCCAGACCCCACTGAGTGAGAGGGGGCACAGCCCCATATCTGCCTCTCTGAGTGGTGTCAGCTCACACCCTCTTCGTTTGGGGTCTGCTCAGAGCTGGCTTGAAACTCTCTACACATTTCTTTTGGGAAGAAGCTTGCTATGCTACAGTGGCTCTTACCCATATTGTTGGTTTACTCTTTCTTCCTCCTGTCAAACAGCATCACAGGCTTCAGGGTCAGAGGAGTCTGTAGGAAGGTACCCTGCTCACCTCTCACCTGTCTCAAACTCTAAAGCAATATCTCATTTACCTTAAAAAAAGAAAAAAAAAAGAGAGAGAGAGAAAGATGCATAACTGCTATTCTAGAAAAGAAAAAATCCCAAATGTATTAGACACTCAGAAGAAAAAGAAAAGAACATGCTTTGGTACATCAACCTCTAAAAGACCTCTCCACTAAAACATACATTTCCTGGGGAAATGGAGGAATTCGTACTGTCTTTTGAAAACATGGCAAGAGTTATTCTATTTAGCTACCTGTGAGATTCAGAAACAGCGATATAGAAAATGTGAGATAAATATCAAGGGCTCAATCCTGCCCTTTGGTACAGCAGTTGAGCATCACTTCCAGTTTTTTAAAATAATCTTCTGACTGCATATGCCCTTGAAATGTGGGAGGCAAAACAGGAAAAAACTCCTTCGGCTGTGCATATCAGCACAAAAGGTGATGACATTTCATTCAGGAATTGCTGCAAGAGATTTTACCTCATTCTGTTATGTAAGAAATATGATGTTTGAGTTTAATTTGTGCTGCCAACACAGAGTAATAATGCCACCACAGCAAAAATGTAAGAACAGACTTTGTAAAGAAAACAAATCCAACCACCCAAATGAACAGTGCTCACACAACACACTGTGTCTCAAAACCAGTGGCTTTTTGCTTATTTTCTCCTCAACCTTTTTCAGAGATACTGGTTAGGCTTGTTTTTTACTCAATGCTCATTCATGGTACCACTACATTTCACAGTGGTCCATATTTTCAGAAAAATGGGTTTAAAGTGACTCATAAAGAATAGTTTGGAGGTATAACAGATTTATTCATATGCCTGAACATTCTTCTTATTTCAACTCTATTGACCCAAAAAACTCAAAAAAATATGCTTTTCCTATAGGTGACCAACATTCCATAGTATCTGCTGTAGTGGAAAGAGTATAAGAGAGAGGAGAAAGGTATGAGCAAAATGATAAGTAACATGACAGATTCAGACAAGTAACACCAATAAAATACCTCAAGAAAATAAAGGGTAATGGGATGACCAGAACAGAGAGATGAGTAAGTGATGTACTGACACAAGATAAGCAATGGAGGTAAAAATCTGATAAGGGAATAGAGATGATAGGAACACAAAAGATAAAGGAAAGAATTAAGTAAAAAAATCCCAGAGGAGAAGGAGAAATCCAAGTATGTCTTTCTTAATTTTTAACACAAGCACTATATTTCTATTTAACTCAATGGGAATGAGATAAGATTAATGATGAAAAGTAGAGAAAAAGTTTTCTTGAAGATGAAGACACTCCAAGAACATGTTTCCAGAGAAAAATAATAGGAATTAATTCAACATTTTGAAGATGAAATGTACTCTAAGGATAATACATATTATTATTGGGAATTGTAAATCTCACAGAGATTGGAAAACAGAATTTATCACTATTTTAACAACTTACAGTGGTTTCTATTTCTGTCAATAGAAAAGGTCTCTGAAGAAGTGCTGGAGTCAAAGAATCACAATTTAGATTTCCTCCTCTTGTAAATTTTTGCCTTTTGTCTCTTCTTTCCTCCCTCCATCCCCAATAAAACAAACTGAAAATAAGTCTCACTCTATGGAATTCCCCTGTTGTATTGATCAAGAGGGTATGTGATATTTTGATGCTTCTAAAGTATGCTCAGAGGGCACAGGAGAAATGTTTGCCTCTCTACTTCTCCATAACAAATCTGGAAAAAAGATCAGATCCCTGACATGCCTCTGGGGCTCAAGATATTTTTATTATTACTCTCGTCTACAACAGTGTGGCATGTAAAAGGGATGAGGGAAAGGCATTTTATTACTGTCAAGGGCATGTGTCTCCATATGGGTGCTTCAAGTCTCAGTGGTCCAAACAGAAGGTTCAAAATGCATCCCAACACAACCCTTCCACTGACTCATGGATATATTTGGGTATACGTTTGTGCGTGCTCTTATAGGTATATCAAAATTATGTCCTACCCTTCCCATTGACTTAGCCTCTCCATAATCACAGTTTCCTCCTTTTTTTTCCTCTTGCAACTACTTTCTTAAACAGTGAGAGACCACAAAAAATAAAGGGTGATATAGATAATCCACTATACTAGGGAAAACACAACACCAATAGTTTGAGAAACCTTGCAGAATTGCCTTGGGAGGGGAGGAAAGCAATGGACATCATCTGAAAAATCAAAAGCAGAGAAGGCAGCAGAGCCTGAGTTGCAGAAGGCAGCAGAGTAAACAAAGATGAGTCTGGATCACACTCCTTTGCTGAGAGAAATGAATATGAGCTGGGTTTAATGACAGCACCATTAAGTGCAGTCCTTCTGCTGCAGCAAAGAACCAAAATGTTGTGGGAACACATGTTTTGCTGGTAGGGACAGGGAGGATTGCCTGGATTTCTGAGATATATTAGAAATAGCAGCAAGATTTAGTGGGAATACTGAGGGGAAAAGAAATTAGGAGAGAAGTTAAAAAAAAAGCACCAACTTTGTGACATTGATAACTACAGGAAATGAGAGAGTTGCCAGTGGTAACAAACAAAGCAGAAGATTTATGTGAAAAACACGTAAGTTAGCCTCTAGCAAATGTGAAATATCAGCAAAATCTGGGAAAGGAGATCTATATTGGATGATTCATCTTGCAGAGGATCTTCTAAATGTTGCAGTTATCTAACTTGAAGTCCTCAGCTTCAAAAAATTTTAGGCACCTACAGACCTGAGTAACCAACAAAACTGTACATTGACTGATTTTGGTTTTATCTGTGGGACTTCCTGAGAGCTGAGTGAATTGATGAAAGGAAAGCAACATCACATAAGCTTGAACTTGAGAAAGTTTAGTCTTGTACTGAAAGCAATAATTTTAAAACAGCTCCTACTGTTTTCAGTACATTTTAATCTAATGTGGAAATCACCCTCTCCTTAGTGACTCAGTTTTTCTGTGTTCCAACTGCTTCTTCTTGGCTTCCAGCTGCCACTCTTCCTATATGAACTGCTGTCTCTTGATAGGAGAGGAAAGCAGTTATATGGGAATGTTTCAACATGGTATTTTCTTTTATTCAAGACCCATTAGTGAGAGGGAGTTTGTGCTAGATCTTATGATATGAAAAGACACTGGATGTGATTGGTACTTCAGACTCTGGTCCCTTTCATAGTTTGCAGTTCTGGAGAGGTATGAAAACAGTGTAAAATATTGTAATCCTTCCCGAGGAACATTCCTCTAGAGCAGAAAGTGTAAATACTCAGCAGTTCTGTGAAATCAGAAGTTTTAGTGACTCCTTCTGACTCAGTTTACCATTAGTTAAAAAAAATATAAATGTTAATTTACCTGCACTTTAAAGATATTGTGGGAGGTGACCTACTTAAGGTTTGCAAACCATTTTCCTTTATAATTTTTAAACAGTGTTATTTAGCTAGAATGAGAGCATTTGTGAACACTTGTAACCATGGGCTTGAATTCATAGTTGTAAGGCATCTTTTGTTTAATAAATTCACACTGAGAACATTTGTATCACTTTTGCAGGTTTCAATTACCTTAGTGAGGGTTTCAGATAAAACATTTGTGTAAAAGACCCTTCTTCTCTGAATGTTAGTTTACAGTCTACAGAATAACAACAGTAATAGCAGTAGTGACAACAGTAATAGTGGCACCAAATAATATCATTATAATAACGATGCGTTCTAGTTTTGATGACTAAGAATCTTCCCACTGATTTCAGTGGATGCCACATATAAGACCAAGTCATCCAGACTTAACCTTCTTGACTGGAACTTTGTGTAAAACTTTGTGTAGAACTGTTGAAGTCACTGTAGTAGCAGGAATTCACAAAACTTTCAAAGTGTAATGACCTCCAAAGATACTAGAAGCCGTTGAGTCAATTGAGATATTAGTTTTGTGACACACTGCAGTTTTTCCCAAGCCGTTTCCTGATAACTCAGTGTTCCATAGGTGATAATTACTAATTTCTCCTTTTGTCCCGCAGGAGCTGATGACCTTATCATCTCTTCTTTTTCTGACATCCCCTTTTTCCTGACTGGTGCCATCCACATTTTTCTTTCAGATTGTCTAATTGAGTAACATAATTAAATTAAACCCAGAGCAGTTATTTTCAGTCCAGAACTGCTTTGAAACTGCTATTTCAGACTTAAAAAATATCTATTATCTTCCTCTTATTTTTTTTCTAGAAGTTTAGCCTGTGGTGGTTCAAAACTAGTTATCACCTTTCTAAAAAATACTTGACTCATTTAAGTCATTATCACCCTAACTGTATAAAACAATAATAAAAAAGGAAGACACATATATTATCCATATATCAGACTACATTCTGAGGTATGAAATGTTTTCTATAGTCCCAGTTGCAGTCTGAACAGTGTTATCCCTGAGAAAAATGAGAAGGCCCTGTTCTGTAAATAGTGACACTTTACATAATGCCAACAAAAAAAAAAAAAAAGCCTGAAGATGGCTAATCAAGAGATCAGTTTTCTGCTGAAACCTTAAATTCTGTAACTGGAGGGCTTTTTTTTTTTTTTTTTAGAATATATATCTATCACAGAAATGCAATCAGACCAAATTTGAATCAAATGAGCACTTTCGATTTAGGTTGACATGACAAAGGTAGGTATCACGTTATTATGCTCTGTAATGATACACATTGTGACCTGAAACAAACATTTTTGAAATTGTCTTCTTTGGTTCAAGGACAAATAACGAGAAAGTAGGGAAATGTGAGCTTAGTCAAGTGCGATTGCTTGTTTATTTATTAGTTTATTTTCCCTAAATCACATAGCTTTGTAGCTAAAATTCTGAGTTAGTAAATGACCTGGTTTCCAAGCTATGACATTTACATTATTGGTTGTCTTGGTTTCCAGGAAATATTCTTTCCCTGCTGTTCCTCAGGGAAGTTAAAGAACAGCAAAAAGAGAAGGTGCAGTTGCACTTACTTACACCAGAACCTATCCCTGTATCCTGTGGAAAGAACTTTACTTGAAGGAAATCTCTGGGAGCAACGATGGCCCCAGGGGAGGAATTGCCCAGACCTTGTTTATGCCCTGGGCTTGGTAGTGGTTTGTGGCATCTTGGCAATGCTGCCATCCTGGCAGTTTTTGCTGTCAGTAGATCTCTCAAGACTGAAATACAGACCTGTGATTACTCTTTTTATATCTATTATCCCAGATCCATCCAGCTCAACACAGGAATAGAAAAAAAAAAATCTTAATTACTCCCTAGTTATGACTGTTGTGGGCTAACAAATTCTTTCACATAAAAAGCCGTATGAGGAAAATTGGTGAAAGTTTGGTAACATAAAGTGCTGACATCCTTAGCAAGTACAATGTGCCTCATTCAGCTTTTTAAAGTGCAAAATTAACAAGAGTAGACTCCCCTGTTTCTCTGCATGCCAGCACCATTTGTTTATTTTTCTGGGGCAATTGAAAATCCACTAACCCTACTTTTGAAAGACATTTTATTTTGGGTCAGAATTTAGATCACAGACCTCAATAATAATTTTTCTGGTGTACCATGAATGGTGAGTATTGGCTTGATGTGCTAAAAGGCAATTCAGATACCTGAATTGTAAGTCCACCTATACTAGCTAGATAGTGACTTCCTTCCCTCTTTTAAATTTATTTACATTAATATGAGAAAAAAGCTGTAAGGCAGAGGTATGGGCATGTGAAAAATATGCTATGGTGTATGAATTTACAGAGAAGCAATTAATCTATAGTAACTGCCCTGGGCAGACTCCTCTCACACAATGTCCTACGGGGTAGCAAATGTTATTATGCCTCTAAGGTAAGCAACTTAGCATGAATTTGCATTTGCCAATGAATAATTGTGCAAATGACCTGACTCTGGAAATTCATTTTCTAGATTGTTTTTTTTATGGGTTGTTCATCAGTTCATACACTAAAGCCTGACTACAAATGGATCTCCACATTTTCACCTCTTTTAGTGACGCAAGTTGCTTACACTAGGAAAGTTATTATAATAAAGTGGGCAAGTTGTATCAGTAGGAAGCACTGGTACATTGGTATAACTGCATTTACATTGGGATTGTAGCACTATATTACTAACCCCTTTCATGTTGCAATCAATGCAGGCTAATGTAAAAATTGTGCATAGATTGTATCTAATATATATGCTAATGCACAATAGAAAACTGCCCCTCCTCTGCTTAAAATGATGGAATACTATGCAGAACAGATCACCTCTCCAAGCAAAAACATCAACATTTGGCTTTTGAGTGCCCCCATGATTGCTAGAATAAGAATGCATTAAAGTTAATTTGCACCTTGTCACCTTCATGGAACCAACTGCCTGTGTTTTGCATGTGCCAAATTTTTTTGTAGATTAAATCCAGACCAATTTCCTAAAAACTGATGCACACTATATGACAGTAAATGGACAAACAGCTAAATAAGCTGATCATTTTTGCTCACTGAAAAGCAAACAAATACAAAATAAATAATTTTCTTTGTTATTTGAAGGGTGACTAACAGACTTGTTCCTTTCGGATTATTTGAAATGGAAACAAACAGTTTTACTTTACATGTTCCAAGTACCAGCAATTTAGTGATAGGCACAGTCCTGATTTCAGCCCTTGTGTTTTGCCAGTCTAGCACAACGCTCTCAAATGGAGAATTATAACATTTTTGGGTACCATGGAAAAACACAATGAGATGCAAAAGGTTAAAGCAGTACTTTTATATTTGCCTAATGCCTACTTATATCAAGAAGAGGAGAATTTGCTGTCATTACTAGCTACAAATATTTAATATATAAAGACATGTCAAGGGTAAAGAGAAGTGCCTTGGAGTGCTGCCCCTAGTGTAGTTCCCACAGGAAAGAGGAATGAGCATTTACACCCACAATGAATAACTGTAGAGAGTTCTCACTTTCCTGCCCTGGGAAAAGCTGATCTCCAGCCTCCCACAGATTAGCTGAGAAGGGGTTGCTCCTCTAAGAAGTCTGAGATGCTTTACTACAAGAAACCTGGAAGGGGCAAAAAGTCATTGGCAGTGGCAGATACTTACCTTGGACAATCAGGACAGAAGGGTTCTCTTGATCTTCCCACAGGTGGATTAAGTGGGAAAGAGGTAAGAATAGTTCAAAGCTTTTAGAGGAATGGGGGTACTTTGTCACTTTCTCAGTTCTGTGCTCTCTCTCACCTTGCATTTCTGACATCTTTTCTAAGGAAAACAGTAAGAGAAAGAGCCTGCCCTGTAGCTGGTCTCTCTACTTTAATTAAAAGCTTTATTTCAGCTTTGTACAGACTGTGTGTGCTTAATGAGAGCAATTTCAACAAAGAAGAATACTGTCTGCCATCCCACCAGTCATCTCCAGGTCAACAGCAGAGGTATAGTCCAGTGGAAGAACAAGGACAATTGAGACCTTTTTCCAGCTCCAGACACTCCCATCTTCTGTTTCAACATCATATTTGTTTCACTTCTTCCTTCTCCCTTTCTGTAGAGGATAAAATCTTTCTCTCTGCACTTTTTTTGTCACTTTCTCTATAAATAAACACTTCCCTCATCATTGCTGAACAACAGGCTTTCCTTAGCATGAAAAAGTTGCTCTGGCTAAGTAGAATTACTCCTCCAAATTCTTCCAAATGGCTTGCAGTGGATACAGTCTTTGGTAACTCTACAGCTGCATGTGAGTCATACTCACCATAATTCTATTGTGGAAAAGTGCCTTTTGTTCTTTTGTATCTCTGAAGGTTTAAAACTAAAATAACCAGGAAGGAAAAAAAAAACACAAACACATCAGTTGTCCTAGCATCCTAAATTCTGGTCAATCCTAATAGAATCTAACTGACATGAGACCATGCCCCACATGGGCTCTATGTGTTAAGAATACCTGCAATATTTGCAACAATAACATCACAAATGCCAATAGCAGTTTCACATTTCAGTCTGTCATCTTTAATCCTTTGCTCCACTGCAGCTCCATTTTTTTTCTGGACCATGCCAAAGTGCTCATTTTGAGATTCCTAAAGCAGGATGCCAATATCATGGACCTCAGAGCTGATATTTTCTTACTCATAAGCATTCAGCATTTACAGCTAGCTTTGAATGGTAAGCTCAGTATAAAATTATGCCTTTTTTTGTCCCAAACCTGTTTACTTTCTTGGTTTCCAAAGTTAAAATTTGGTCTTAATCACAAAGAGTAGTTTGAATAGCATTTATCTTCAGATTGATCTTCTAATATGCAAAAACTAATTGGAAAAAGTCTTTTGCAATACATAAAAGATTTTGTAACAGGGTAGATTAAAAATTAGTAAGTTTTGATGGACTAAAAATCAGTAATGTTAGTTATGCAAGTGTCTCTTTTGTAATCCATTCAAAAGGCATCTAGACACAGTCCTGAACTGAGGGCTTGGACCAGGTGACCTCCAAAGGTCCATTTCAACATCAATCATCCTGTCATTCTGTGATTGTGACTTGTCCCTAAAGACACTGGGGACACGTGGCACTTTATCATATAAACTCAAGAACTAAGGGTTGCTTCTCAATTTAGCTAGATTAATCAGGCATGGATAGAGGACACCAACATTCAACACCCTGGTCTAAATGACAGAATAAATTCAGAATTCAGAACTGTAGGTATCCTCTCTTACCGCTAAGCTACTTATTACTATGGGAGTGTCGACTGGTGGGTGGTTGGGTGGAGGGGAATTCCAGGAGTTCAAACACCAAATTAGGAATATTTTCTAACACTTTGAAAACACCTAGCTTGTTTTTGATATATTAGCATTTTCTTATTAAAGATTTACTGAATTTTTTCTAATTACTTCTAAAGCTACAAAGTTGGGACTTAGGGGATAATCATATTAGGAGATTGTTACAGAGATCATCAGTATTAATTACTGCTATAAAAAGTAAACGTATTCAACTACAGTTCAAAACTAAGACAAGCAGGACATTTTATACCACTACATGATATTTATTTAAGATAGTAAACAGATTACTTTCGAAAGAAATTTGAAAGAATGTTCTTTCTAATGACAAGTTCTGCAGTGATCCAGAACAAAGAAAAAAATTTTCTAAAAAGAACAAAGAAAAAGAGTCTCTGACAAAGAACAGGTTTTAGGGCAGCTGCAAAATCACTAAGGACAGGGGTAGGCACACATTACAAAATTTAACAACTAATAGTAATTTTTTGGAATAATTTTGGAGTACCTTTTTCTGATTTCTGACTTCACTAGTGATTTTGTCTGGAAAAAAAATCCAAAACAAACAGTAAATATGGACTGAAGAATCTCAATTGCTGCTAATACAGAAGAGCCACAATGATGCCATGAGTTGCATCTTAACAACGTCTTCTTCAATGTCTTCTTCACAGCAACTGTTGTGGCTGAAAGCCCTAAGTACAATGGAAGCCGTATTGTCAGACTCCATTTTGCCACTTGAGCTGTGATAATCTGTTTCAGTCCCACATCCTAGACAGTGTTATTTGTTTCAGTTTCAATATCTCCAGGTGAACAAATCCCTGTTTTGTTTCCTTCTTGTCTCTTGTTTGTCCATAGCAGTTTTCATCGAGGGATTGGAACACAATTCTCTCATCATGCAGGTTTCTTCAGGGCCATGAGAAATGCAACTCATGCTGGTTTTTTCTCCCTAATGAAGTGCCAATAACATTTATATGCTGTCCCATAACGATGTACAGATTTTGTGTAGATGAATGTGAGGATAATACTGAGGAGACTGTAGAAATCTTCTCCCATCAGTCCCTGATCTGCATTGCTGGCTTAATCAGAGGGTCATGGTTAAAAAGCCACTCACTCCCTCCCTAAAACACTCTTGGACCCAACATCCCTATTTTGTAGAGGAAAGGTTTATTAAACAGTGAATCTGCTCTCCTCAGTCAAACCCCTAAAAGTCAGCTGGGGAACAGGAAAGGAGGGTGTGAAGACCAATGGACTCGCACTGTTCCCAGGGAAGTCCATGTGGGGACACTCTGATTCTGTGAACACACAGAAGCTGATGTAATCAGTGACAAATGAAGGCTGGTAATAACAATTATAATTGCATTCAGTACTATTTTGCTCAGGTGCAATAACTTTTAGCTTCCTAAAACAATTACAAATGATTCTATTTAATTAAGTGATTAAAAAAGAGCTGGGCATAAAATGAAGTTGTGTGCAGCATGTGGTTTGTTCAGGGTGCTGCCTGCAATCACAGGCAGGTTCAGTTCAAGACAAGTCATACTGGAAAGCCGTTCTGACAGCATGAGATACTCCTCACAGTGTTTGAGGAGATAGAAACTACTTTGGAAATGGAAGTAAACATTGTTTTTCCTCTCTTTGCAACATAATTAGTTACTCTCTGCACATAATCGGTCTAAAAGCCCATTTGAATTCACAGAGATGTGTCTTTGCATCAGGAAAGATTTCTGACTACAAAACATTCTCCATTGCTCCTCCCTTACTGGAAGGAAAAAGTACATAGAGCAGCCTTCTCCCTGACTTTTTTCCCTCTTTACAGTCAATTATTTCACATAAACCTGAAGAACAGTGTTCTGTCTCTTTTCTCTCCTCTCCTTTCCTCCATTAACTTTCAGTCTGGACTGTATTTGGCACCTGAATTATACAAAAAGCCCTAGGACGGGGAAGGAAACACACATGGCTCTGGGGCTGCTTCAGAAAAAGTCCTGGGTGTACTCTCATCAGTGGTACAGACTCCATCCACCACATGTGCTCCAAAAGAAATTAGCTTGGGAGTGGAAATGCAGCAGCTGTGCCAAAATGGTGCTGCAGTGGTGCTAGGGAGCCCTACTCACTGGGACAGGGAATTTTATCTCATGCTTATGTTGCTTCTCTGACGTGAACTGCTATCTCTGCTTGGGTTCCAACAAGGCTGCCCTTACAGAGAATTTCCAGTGCAATATGTGTAGGTGTGCAAATGTCTTCAGTGGTCATAATCCTGATTACTGCAAATATCTCTGTGTGTGTATAATATTTATAAATTTTCACACATCTCTATGTACATTTATATATATATATACATATATGTATATACTCACACATTTACACACAAGTGCATGCTCACATCCTCCCTGCCAGTTGCAGTGGCACAACTAAACCAACTCTCTCAGTGGGACAGTTTAACCATACATAACATGAGCAGAGATATTTACCTGACCAAGCAGAACAAGGAAAAAAGGTAAATTTGCCAATTCAAGAACATCTTACTGCACTTAGGATATTAGATGGGCATTTTGTTTCACCATCTCTTCTATAATGCAGCTAAGTCTCTTATTGATTTGTGCTTGAAAGTGTCAGAGTTCATTTAAATAATGATATAGAAGGAGAAAAAAACTTTTAAGAGACGGGATTTAAAAGCATTTACAAGATGGAATCAAGGAGGGAATGTCAGTCAATAGGATCTTCTACAGGGAACAGTAATTCCTGTTCAAATGACACCTCCCATAACTGTGAAAGAGAACATTTTACAGAGGGAAAGCTCTTCTACAGTGCAGAAAATCAGTTTTTAAAATTGAATCTAGAAAGTTAAATGTTTTGGTCTGGGAAAGTTTTTGATAGTGTTTGAGGTTTTCCTGACCTTTAGTTGCCTAAGGGAAACTTTAACTGAAATAAGCACCAACTGTGTGTGTATGCATCACCATATATTATGAAATAAAACTTCCTTTTATTCTTTCATTTGTGCTTCTGGATTAAACATTTATGAAAAAATATACTACTTGATCTGAGGTGTGATTTGTGTCTCGTTTCATGAAAGAGACTGCAGCTCAATTCATGCTCCATAAAGCTGCCAGATTTGTTAATAGAATCAGCAAATATAAAACCCTGATATGTGCCAGCAGATATTTTTTAGTAGCACAAGAACTTGGATGACAAATCCAAAAGAAATCCTCCTGTACTTCAGATTGAGCAGATATTGCAAACAAGCTCATTAAGTGTGACCACCTGTTACTCCTGGGAGTAGCAGTGGAATCCTCAGTGCTCGAGTCATGCCAGACGGGATCAGCAAAACATGGGGAAGGGTTGTAGGATAGGGAACAAGTGTGCACAGGCCAGGGAATAGACTGATGAACTAAGTAGTCTTTGACAACTTTTCTTTGATGAGATACCAACAAAAGTCTACTGGAGTTCACATGATATATTTAGAATAAAAATATAATTTAAAGAAATTTTTGTGAAGAAAAATGTTACAATAGGCTCCCTAAATACTGTTTTCCTTTTTGGCCTATGGATGAAAATTGAATGTAAGAAATTAAAGTCTTCCTTTGGACAAGAAGTATCTTTGAGAAGAATTCTGTTTTAAAAAAAAGAAAAAATAATTGAGATTTTATATTTGATTTTAGATATGTAACTTTGCTGCTTTTAACGACAATTGAAATCTAAAGAATGAGTTTTGTCACTTAATGTTGAGTAATTCTGAAGACTGTGTTAAAGTTTCAATATTTTATACTTATGGTTGCATATCATATCACCTAAATTCTATGAAGATGAGTCTTTTTTTGTGTTTCACTCATTGCTTGGCAAAGGAATGAGAGGGATGAGGTTTACATACAAGCGCTTGATGAAAATAGGATTATACACATGAAAAATAATTACTCAGACGCAGAAATGTTCATGATGACTGCGGGTACTATAATTTTTTGAAATTGTCACTAATGTAACAGTCACCAAATATGACAGGCAGAATCACAGCTGGAGGAACCGTCTTTCCAATTGTAGATCTCAGGAATAGGGTAGGGTATAGGAATATAAGTATGATAGTGGAAGTAAGGGGAAGAGTCTCCTACTGTGTTTCTGCCATGAAAATCACTATGCTCAGGTGGGAGTGGGAAGGCTGCCTTTGTCCCAGGTCAACCTCTGCTCCTACAAACTAGCTGACCTCCTGCTACTGCCTCAAAAGCCCTTAATCCTTTCCAAAGCACTCTAGACCAGCACATTTTGCCCACCAAAAGCTGCCTACATGACCTGAGCTAGTTCATACCCTCACAGCGCCAGATCACCCCTCACACACCATGCTGCCCTCTTCCCAAAATCTCACATTCTGCAACAGTGTCACCATCTGGGGAGACCCCTCTATACCTGCTGGTCTGCATCAGACTTTAGTGCAACACATAATGTCATGGGTGTTCTAGGGTATTTTGTAACAGCACACACAGACACCAGCAGATAAAATCTGGGTAATACAGGATCTGTGTTAGCTCTGCTCTCACTGAAGCTGTGAGGCTGCAGACCTGTCTCTGTTTTAGTATGCTCAGTGTCATGGCTTTCAATATTCTGTTGTGCTTTTGAAAACTTTCAGTCATGAAGAATATTAATCTGCATTTTCAGACCATGAGTCCAGTGCAGTGAGGTGGAGAGGAGGGGGAGGAGGGAGAGAAGCCAAAGTGTTAGAGACAGTCAATCATCCTGTAATGTGTGACACAGTCCACTGGAGAGGGAACGATAAGTTACAGCTCTCTGAGCACCTCCAAACCTCTCAGTAAGATTGTGCTGCTTCCTGATGAACTGGCACAACTACTGTATACCAAGCTTCAAAACCCTCTGTAACCCACACACAGGACATTTTTTTTTCATAATATATAAGTACTTTTATATAAATTCTACTGTAAGTATAGGACTTATATCCTCTCACAGCTGGATCCTTTAGCTTTGGAATTCCTCCAAATAACTGAAAGCATATTAAATATTTACTAGTAATACTTTTCAAATTAAAAGTAAAATGGTCTTAAAAAAGCATTTGGACCGCACTCTTAGGCCCATGATGTGATTTTTGGGGTGTCCTGTGCAGAGTCAGGAGTTGGACTCTATGATCCTAATCCAGCTGGGTCCCTTCCAGCTCATGCTCTATGGTTCTGTGAAGTTTGTACAGTGAGATATTTTGGATCAAAACAGCCAAACATGCCTACTTTTTTCTTTGTTATGAATCTTTGTACTCAATTCTTTACCCTTTGAAATGAAAGGAAAATAAGAAAATTAGTAAGAAATTACAAATCAGATAATAATGAGTTGGAAAAAATGGAATTAAATAGTGTGGAAGCATTATTTTTAACTTGTTTCATTTCTCAGGAAAGCAACATAAAATCTTTCTGCTTTAAAGGGAAAATCACTACAAATAGTAAAATTGTCAACATGTTTAGGAAGTTACTTTCCAGCAAAGTAACCATTGATGGAAAAATTATAAACAGTTCTTATCCCACTGAAGTGTGTACCGTTTAGTTTGAATCACAACATGAATTTTACAGATTAGATGCAAATTGTCTAAAATAAACATTTCCTTTCATCAGCTGAAGATGTGACACTTTGCACTTGTGGAAGCTGTAATAAAGAAGAGTTCCAAAATTATTTACTTTATATACCAACTACACATTTTAGTCTTATTCAGTTCATTTCCAAAAAAACCTAATAACAGTGCTAGTCATCTTAATTAAACTCTTTTTGACTTTTTTTAAATTCTTATTTCTTGCAACTGAACAGTCTCAATTTCTATAACATTATATTTAGTTTGGATAACCAGAGCCAAATACTGGAATTAATGTGTAGTAGTACAATTTTACCTGCAGACTTTGTAGTTTCAGGATTATTTCTATACTGCTGTTTATACTTACAGATTTCCATGTGCACGCCTGTGTTTCTACTGCCTCAGCCTCACTGGACTGAGTTGCATTTTGAACAGGAAATGGTCCTTTACATTTAGATAAGAAGTTATTCAACTTAGACCCCATCAAATGTTCTGGGGTATGTCTTGCATGTATTGATACTGAACTAGAGCTGCCTCCATGCTCTGCATGGGATCTAGCCAAGCAGGCAGCTGAGTCATCTCTCTACCATTGAGTGAGTGCTTCGCCTGAAACTGGTGCTGCCTTGATCTCCAGTCTCTTTTCTAACTCAAGAGCAGTGATCACATCTGTGATCACATCCCAATATTACCCTTTCACCCTGCTGAAAACCAGCAGTGCTTTTCCTACTTTGTTTTCTGTCTTTAGCTTTTCCTAATCAATCCCTGACAGCACTTTGTCTTTCATATCATGACAACTTATGTTCCTTAACAGCTTCTTGTAGTGTACTTTTTCAGAAGTTTATGAATAAAATCTGATGAATCACAGATTCAAGCTGCTCTCTGAATGTGCAGGGTCCAGGAAATAAAAAGGGAATCAGCAGATGAAAGCAATTTTGAGTCATGTGATCAAATAAAAAACTGACTAGACTGCTTGCTTAGAGAAATCCTCTGCCCACTGCAGGAAAGTCATGGGCTCTGAAACACGAAATGCAATCTGAGGATTTTATTTTGACATGGTATTAGTGCATCAAATTGCTGATCTCTTTAAAAACCAACTGAAAAATATCCTACCTAAATGTCTAAGTTAGTTATCTGGTTTTAAGGCTACAGACCTAGCTCTGTGTACCTGAGGGACGGTGATGGTAAGAGCTTTAAAATAGCATGGAAACTAAAGCAGGCAGGTGAAGCACAGTCCTCATACTGTCTAAGGCTTAGCTCCATGGATATTAGTGGCTGAAAGCCTTTGACAGGAGGACATTTGTAGAAACACAGTGGGAAATACGATTACTGCTACGGGCAGGGTGTACCCGACTGCCATGTGATAAACTGTTATATGTATATTATTGTAGTGTTTAGGGGGGTCCGGTTAGAAGCCAAGTTGTATTTCACTATGTATTTTACTGTGTACTAAGAATGTTTCTCAGGGGATATTTCAGCCACCATAGATTTGGAGCCAAACCCATCACTTCCTTCTTCTCTGGCATGAAATTGAGAGCTGTTTACTCTGCTGGGTTCAGTTGGAAGCTGAGTGTCACCAGAAACCAGAATGGCGAATTGGGCTGGTTGAGAAACAGTTATCTTCTTTCTTCATCCCCTTCTCTCACATGTCAGAGAAACTGCGGCATTTTTCTAAAAATCTCAAACATTTAACAAATCCGTGAGGAAGTAAAGTGTCATTTACCATGAGATGCTATCACCATGCTGAAAGTGGTAATTCATGGACTTGAAAGTTTAGGTGCCTCTAAAGGAAGCAGTTAGATATTAAGCTATCTTTTCCAAACTACTGTTGTTTCCTTACCATGATCCTCTCTGAGACATTGTCAGCCCTGGGGTCCTACAACCAGAAATGTCTGAAGGAGAGGGAAACCCAACACAGAACAATTTGTTCTGGGAATATGCTTGTCTTGCTTCTATTTATCCTTCAGGGCAATTTAAAATTTCTCTTTAAGCCTTAAAAATTTTATTCATCTTCCATTCACTGCTCCTTTTCTTTTTAAAGTTGATTCTGTAATGATCTGTAACTCTCCTCCTAATTCTTTTTCCCTATCTTTTCCAAGTATTTATCAACTTCTAAATGAGAAAAATACAGAGATGGCTCCCAAAATAATGTCTGCAGTGAAGAACCTACAGTAGCTGCAGCTTGCATAGGAACACCCAAAGTAGCTTTAAAATTTGCACGTTCAGATGGTAATAACAGCTGCTTCAGCAGCTGAGACTTATTGAGCAGCTTTTATAACACCTGCAGAGCCCTCTACTGCTGCTGCAGACTCACCCTTGCCCAGTGCTAAAACCACAATGAATATTCAATTGGACACTGTGACTGCATTTCTAGGAGGTGCAATGGTACCTTTGGCTACAGCACAGACATAACCAAGAGATGATAAATCACTGCAAGCAGCAAAGTTGTCTGTAAGTTAAGAATACAGAATGAAGCTGTTCTCACCTGCAAATTTCCATTACAAGGATGAGAACTTTTCTAAAACATAATATTCTTGAACGGATAAAAAGACAGCGGTTCCCATGGTGATGAGAAAGAGGATACTGGAATGAAAATGTGGAGGTCTCTTGAAATAACTAGCAAACAAATGATCAGTAAAGTTGATGAAATGGTGAGTAAACACAGAACCATGGAAATCAGAAGAAAACTATTGAATCAAAAGAAAGGCACAATATATGGGCTGCTCTGAGGGTCAGAAAACCTCATTTTCTGGTTATGTGGTGGTTAAATATATGACTTTTGTGTGTGGGAAAGCAATGTTAAATTCTAAATAAAAGACATAAACATTATTTTTATTGCTAGATATGGATGTTTATTTACCCTGAAATGTTTTGTTTTTAAAGAAAAAGTATAGCTTTACATTTTGTTATGATATTAAAGGCCTCTTTTAACAACTTTTCAGAAATTGCCAGAATTATATTGCCTTTTTGAAGGTTGTCAAATATATTGAGTCTGAATTTACATATCTAGGATTTCTAGAGATTCTAGAGATAGTGGCAGTATAAAGTTTAAGATCAATCTTGTGTTCTTGAATATAATAAAATTTTCAATAGCGCACATCCAGACTAAATGTCTGTAAGCAGATATGTTGTTAACAGAATATTTCTGTAACATATTTCCCACTTTCCCCAAAAAACTTAGTGCACATCAGAGACTTTATGTACATTGACTTTCAATACAGTGCTGCAACATGGTAAATCACCAGCAAATTTTCAAATTTTCAGACATGTTCAATCACCAGATTTGATGTTCAATCACTAGATTTGATGATCAGAAAACAAATTTGAGGCATAATGAATTTGAGGCATAATGAAAAAATCATTCTGTGATTTTGCCAGAGAAATAAGGCAAATGAAATATAGGTACAAAAATATTTGGTTGAAGAAAAACATATCTTCTGAATGAAATGTAAAAATGCTTCCAGTGTGGGTGAGAATGTGCCCTGAGGAAGAAAATAACAGGAAGCTGGAAGAGAAGAGCAACCTGAGATCACATACCCATATCTCGAACTGGTAAAAAAATTCATGGGATTATCTGGGGTTTGACAACATGAAAGAGATTTGGTAACAAAGCACATCCCATCTTTGAGTCTCCAACCACCTGGGAAGAGCACTGCAGGGGTTTGGGTTAGCATGGGTGCTGTATTCTGCCTTTTAACTGAAGATGGATCAAACTGTACCCTCTCTAAAATATTATCAGTTTCCTTGCTTGCCTTATTATTCCTCCTCTATGAAAAATCCACTCAGCTTTGTCTCAGGCTCTGTCAGTTCTTGATGAATTCAACCAGGCAGCCTTATTCACGTCTTTCCACTTGTGTGTTCTCCAGCTTTTAGGATCTATGCAATTCCAGAGAGAAAGCATTTAGAACTAAATCTATCAAATGACCTCACACAGGAAATAATCCATTTTATTCAATTACCTTTGCCATGGATTTAGCTTGCAGACCTGATATACAGAATCCTCGTTCTGTTGTACTAAACAAGATCAAAGGTGATTCTGACTATTCCAAATTGCTTTGAAAAGTTAATCTGAATCATTATGCTTTCGACAACTTCTCTACTAGGAAGCTTTTCTTTAATGAACCATTATTCACCATAGCACAAGATCTGCTCAACTAAAATAAACCCAGGCCTCTTAGAGTTTTACAGTTGCTGCAATTAAATAAACACTGTCAGACCAAACTTTTCTTTTTATACATACATACATACATATATATATATGTATTAAATTTAGTAGATCTGTTAAAAGCATTCTAAGAAATATTTTAAATCCAGATATAAGTATCTGTTGCCAATATGCAAAAACTGAAAAGGGAACCTAATTCAGTGTTCATTATGACTAAAAGCACTTTTGAGTTCATTGCTTTGTTCAAGCAGAAATGATAGGGCTTGATCCAGTGGAACTGAATTAAATAGAATTGAAAATGAAAGTGAATTGAAATCTTTAAGCTCTTTGTCTTTCAGCAGGTAATGCTGCAGTTAGAGGTAGCCTTAAGAGCATCAGATTTCTTCTGAAAATATCTCTGGACAAGAATATCTCTTCAGTACTCCAAACATGGTAGCTGTAGGTACTAAAACATTCAAAGTATTGTCATGAAAATATTCATAAGACTAGTGCTTGAAAAGACAAGAATCCATCTTCCATAAGAGAGTCTGATTCCATTATCTGATTTCCTTTAAGAAAATATGTGGGTAAGTTTTCATGCTTATTTATAGCTACTGCTTTCATTATATCTTGCTTTCTTATGTGCCATTTCATGCATTATGCAGGAGCGAAATGAAACAAGACCCAGTGAAAATTAGGCTACAGAACATCCCTGAATTTTACCAACTTAAATCTCGTGTAGTATTTGAAAAAGGTATGTTTTCTGCTGCCTGTGAGAGAGGCAGGGGCTGAGATGGGTGTACCCAGCGGCAGGCTGGGGAGGAAGGTATCAGTGCCCATCCTCTGGGGAGTGCACTGAAGAGGCAACATCCAAGGGTTTTGAACACAGGCAGTGTCTGTGTGGCAATAAATGGAGAGCCTTGTCTGAAATATGACCATTTTTGCATAAAAAGGGAACAAAGCACAGTGGTTTTCATTATCCAGACAGACTTAAAACATTACTGCATCTAGTCTGCTGGACAGAATTTCCATTTCCAGGTAGCTGATGTTCCTTTCATGGGCCACTGATATGGTGCCATTGATAAGATGCCTTCATAGATTGACATGATTGGATATGATTGACCAATTCTTAAATCCCCTTTAGAAGTCTAGGGACACATTTTTTTTAACATGTAATTTTTTTTTCTTTGCCTAACTTCTAGGATTAAAAAAAAAAAAAAAAGGAAACAAAACCTAATAAAACAAAAAAACCCCACCTAATACAAATGACTCTTTCTAGTCCTTTTAAATCCAGTCAGAACTCCAAGATAATTTTATTTTTTTAACATTTGGGTTCACTACTCTTCTCTACGTTTTCTGTAGGCTGAGAAAGCCCCATAAGGCATTTTATTACAGGTATTAATATGACATCTGATTAATACAGGCACCATTATAATTAAAAAACCTTTGTTCCAAAAAGATAATTGCATTTCCTTTTCCTTTGATTCAATTATATTAGTATATTACCCTTGCATTTTACTTTTCCATTTTTAAGGTACTACATTCTGATAGGAAAGTTTTATTTCTTTGCAATTTTCAGTGTTTTTAAAGATTATTATTGGTTACAATAATTAGATAATCAACAGAAAATATACAGGTCTATATAGAGGAACCTGCTGTTACCGATACTACTAATTTTTTTACTCTAATTGCAGACTTTGGCTAAAATCCATGAGAGGAAATGAAGTGCTGAATAAAATGTTAAAAATGAGTCACTTTCTGCTACATGGCAACTGATATTGAGCTGTCCAAGAGAGACTGTCGGAGGAATGGCAACCTGTAGATTCTATGAACAGAAGGAGTCTAAATAATCATTTGGGTCACTTTCTGTTAGATATAGGAACATAACCATTAACATTAAAACATAAGCAAAGCGACAAACTTTTGAAAATTAATTCTCATCTTCAACTGATGTCTTCCAACCATAGCAGGCAAGAATGATGCTTCAAAAGGCGTATGCACACACAAGACATTTGGGGAGAATCCTTAACATAAATAATCTCTATGGAATCACAGAATAATTTAGGTTGGAAAATAAGACCATTGAGTCCTACCCTAGCACTGCTGAATTTACCAGTAAAACAGTTCCTCAAGTGCCACAGCTACACTTCTTTTAAGTGCTGAGTACAGGGTGACAGTCATCGCCCTGGTCCTGCTGGCCACACTATTTTTGAAACAGGCCAGGATGCCACTGACCTTCTTGTGCACCTGGGCACGCTGACAGCTCAAGTTTATCCATTGTCAAACAGCAATCGGGTCCTTGTCCAACAGGCAGTTTTCCAGCCACTTTTCCACAGACTTGGAGCTTTGACTGGGGTTCTTGTGACCCAAGGATAAGACCTGGCACTTGGCCTTGTTGAACCTTGACCTTGTTGAACCTTGGCCCATAGTTCCAGCCTGTTCAGATCCTTCTTCAAAGCCTTCCTACTCTCCAAAGATCAACACTCCTGGCCAACTTCCTGTCATTTCCAAACTATCTGTGGGAGCTCTTGATCCCCCTGTCCAGATTGTTAAAACAGACATTAAACAAAACTGTCCCTAACACTGAGCCCTGGAGAACACCACTGGTGACTGGACACAGCTGGATGTAACTCCATTCCCCACCACTCTCTAGGCCCAGCCATCCAGCCAGTTTTTTACCCAGGGAACAGAGCACACACCCACACCATGAGCAGTGAATTTCTCAAGGACAATGCTATGGGAAACTGTGCCAAAGGCTTTACTGAAGTCCAGGTAGACAACATCCACAGCCTTTCCCTCCTCCAGGGAATAGGTCATAGAAGGAGATCAGTTCTGTCAATTAGGACCTGCCTTTCCTGAAACTGTGTTAGCTTGTCCTGATCCCCTGATTCTCCTGCATGTGCCACATGAGGTCATCCAAGGTGATCTACTCCATGACCTTCCACAGCACTGAGGTCAGGCTGACAGGCCTGTAGTTCCCTGGATCCTCCTGAAAGCCCTTCTTGTAGATGGACATCACATTTGCTGAGCTCCAGTCAACTGGAACCTTCCTGGTTATCCAGGACTGCTGGTAAATGACAAAAAGTGGCTCAGTGAGCACTTCCTCCAGCTCCCTCAGTACCTTTAGTAATCAAAGGAGGGTTAAAAGAATCTTTGCCCTCCTAAGGAGAATCTTAGAAACACTTTTTATTGTCTTTTACAGCAGTAGCCAGGTTAATTTCTAGTTGAGTTTTGGTCTTTCTGATTTTCTCCCAGTATAACATCAGAACATCCTTATAGTCCTCATGAGTTGCCTTGCCCTTATTCCCATGTGATCATGCTCAGGTGCATCCATAATTTCTAACATATCAATAACCCTTGTGTCTTTTCAGTCTCATAGATCTTTGTTCCCTACCTCCACTGAGATGGCAGACTGAAGGACCTCACTAGCACACCACCCCTCAAACACTGGTGTGCTGTCCCCAGGTTTCTCTTTAGTGATTTTGATTTTATCTCTTTCTCCCTTCAAATCCAGTTTAAACCTCTTTCACTGAGCCCTAGTAACGCCTGTGCAAAGATCCTTTCCTCTCTTTGAGACAGGTGTAACACATCAAACATGCAACCTGCACTCAAGTCTCACTCTCAAGAAACTTCTGACTGTGGCAAATATTTAAAAGCCGGAGACCTCATGAGGTTTAGTCTGGGTAGAATCAACAATGTCAAGATTTATTTAAATTAGCACAATAAGCAGGTGATTGATAAAATCGAGGTTGTAAGCATCATATGCAAGTTAAATATTTTTTCTTTTTACAACTTGGAGATTTTTCCTTTCCCTTCCTGCCCATACAATCATTTTTGTTAAAATCCTTCCATAAGACTTTCTGGAAAAACATCAGATTGACATTTTGGAGGCATTGTGATCTCTGCATGTGCACAGAACAAGCATCGACACAAAAACAAAAGTGCAAATATCTATGTAATGCCCCAGAAATGAAGTGTCAGTCTGACTCTGAACATTTATAAATCAAAGAAGTATAAGATTACTATCCACTTGGTGCTTTCCCCTCCAGGGTACCCAAAAGCATGCCAATTAGTGCCAGTTGTGCTGACAGCTATTCATTAAGTCTATCAGGAAACTGCTCTGAGATTTAGGGGTTTCATTAATTCCTCTAAAAGCATCAGAGCAGGTGCTTTACTCATAGTGGGAAATCCAAATGCTTCCTTTCAAGACAGCTCCTATGTGCTTCATTGTGGTCAATAATAATGAGGGTTATAAATGGCAGAATGCACTGCTTTCTGTGCTCTTGCCTGCTGAAGTAAAGCAACCTGCACTTACTGGCAGTTCTAGCCCTGGCAGTGAGTCCTCTCTGTCTACACATCACAAGAGAATCTCACTGCACACTTCTTGCTCCTGAGCACATGATGCAATCTGTAGTTGTCAGGGGTAAGTTCAGAACAGGCAAGCAAGAAAAATGACAGCAAGAAAATTTCCACTCTCAAGGATTTTCCTAGACTTCAGGAAAAAACAGATGGGATTCTCCTCCCTTCCTTCTCCCCAGATAGGTGCCCTCAGCACCAGCCGGCTGACCCTGTAGAACCTCTTCTCTCATGAGACAGCATTTATCAGAGCAGACCTCAATTATTTTGTGTTCTGGGTTCACTTGGATACATTCTCCCTAGCAACAGAAATTACTATGGATTATTTTCCTCTTTAGTTTATGACATGAAGGATGAAAGTTTAATGCTTGATATTCTTTCCTGACTGACACAGTATGGATGTCATTATTACCCACAAAAAGCTCAAAGTTTCTTTCATGTCAAATTTTTTATTGAGTCCCAGTGATTGCATTTTCCTCCAGAAAGAAGGAAACTCTGAACATTGTATCCAATTTTTACTTAATATTTTTCCACTTATTCTGGTTTATGATATGTGTATATTTTCAATGACATCTGCTATTTTATGTATCTCTATCATCATATATACCTTGTATGTATTGTCTTTGTCTCATGAGCACATTAAAAAGGCTTAGCCATTGAAGTCTGTCAAAAATAATTAAGTTTTTAAAATACCTTTTATCTCTTTTCTCTTAATAACTTCTTTTTCTGTGCTATAACTTAAGACAGAATGGAAGAACAGAAAATACTACTGGTACTAGGAAAGTAACAATAACGAATACAACTTAAGCATCTCCATCTAAGCTCTAATTTTCTTTTTTTTTTCTTCATGTTCGCAGGACATTGGAGTTAAGACTTGAGTTACAGAAAATAGTTTCTCTCTTCAAATAGTGTATACATGGGTGACATTTTTTCTTTTTCTTTTCTTCCCTTCAACAATGGTATTTCAATCTGCTTTTATTTATTCAAATCCCAAAAAGTGTACATTAAAGAAAATGATTCCCATATTTTTCCAATCATCATTTTTTCAAATCTTTCCACCTAGGATTGACATATTTATTATTAATAATCTAATTTCAAAGTCTCCTCATTTGCATATCACCATGATCTTACATAGCTTTACTAAAATTTGTGTGTGTATACACATATACTTATATGGATTACGTGAAATCAAGAACTACTAAAGGCGATGTTTTTTTTTTCCTCTGAAAGCATTAAATATAAATGTCTACCATGATATGTTATTTTCAAAAGTAATTGTGTATCTCTTCAGGATTTACTGTAAAATTCCCATTGACCCTAATGGGAGCAGAGTCAGTTCCATAAACCAAACACTTCTGAAAACTTTGTGAAGACTCCATGTTGTACAGATGTTTGCAGGAACTCTAGAAGGAACCCAGGGCTTTTATTCTCTCAATCTATAATTGTTTAATTCATTAGGTTGTATTAACTCTGGTATTTGATCTCTTTTTTGATGTTTATGGCCGATTTTTCTGTCACTTTTCCTCAGCACTGGAAAAATAGACAAATTAAGAAAACATTTTACCATTCAGGCAAGTGTAATTAATACCTCTTTTTGTCTAGAATTTAATAAAACTTTGAGTTGAGGCTCAGGGGAGACCTCATCACTCTGCAACTCCATGAAAGGAGATTGTAGCCAGGTGGGGGTCGGTCTCTTCTCCCAGCCAGCTATCAGTAAGACAAGAGGGCATGGTCTCAAGCTCTGCCAGGGCAGGTTTAGGTTGGATATTAGGAAGCAAGTCTTTACAGAGAGGGTAATCAGGCATTGGAATGGGCTGCCCAGGGAATTGGTGAATTCTCCTTCCCTGGAGGTTTTTAAGATGAGGCTGGATGTGGCACTCAGTGCCGTGGTCTGGTAACTGCAGTGGTAGTGGATCACGGGCTGGACTTGATGATCTGAGAGGTCTTTTCCAAACCATCTGATTCTATGATTTGACTTCACTCCTTCTTTTCTTTTCTTCGGTAGTTTGTAATTGTTTATGCTCTTATTTCTTTTAAGAGATTCAGAAGGGGACCTTTAAAACTAAGAAAATAAGAATTTTGAAAAAAATAGCACTATATAAGCATTAAAATCTTGTATTATTGTTATTATTAAGCTGTGTGACGACTTTACTGTCACAGGTCTAAACCAGCCTCCAGGGGACTGGATGCCAGGGAGGCCTCAGACAATCCTGGGTGTGCTCCTCCTCCAGGGACCTCTGCTTTAACTCTTTATTACCTCTGAATTAGATTGTCCCCACAGGCTGCAAATAACCTTGCTCTCCATGTAGTCCCAGCGTAATGTCTTTGACTTTATGTCTGAGGGCCAATTAGGGTCTGTTACTCTCTTTTTAAGCCTTCTCATCTCCCCCCCAGGAGTATTGCAGAAGTACTAAGCAAGGAACAATCATTTGCAAAATGCATCCATTGCTTCCTTGTTTCTAAGCTCATATTGGATTTATCTGGCCAGAGCAGATGTAGTCCAGAGCCCACTTCCCTGAGTGGTGCTCTTGGGTGGGCTTTTCCACATGGCAAATGCTTGTGAGGGCTTGGAATGGGACTGTGTCCATCTTTATCCAACTAGGGATAACTTCTATCCATTTCTTGACAGCATTTATTCAATTGTGTCTGTGTACTCAGGTGACATCATGTATACACAAAAGAATTTTTAATTCTTAGAGGAAAACTGTTTCTACTGAGAAATGTAAAAGCACAAACTAGCCCTGAGACTTATAATATTTTCTTATAATCCTGATCTTTTCCACTGTCAAACAGCGAATTTCAGTAGATCAATTTATCTGTGAAATGCTTCCTTATGCCACAAAGTACTACAGGGGAGAATGGACGCTTTTCAAAAAACACATGGGTACTGCTGCCAAAATGCCTCTTACTTAAATAGGATTAGAGTCCATATTTAATGATGAAAGTGCTTATATGTGATGAAAGGACTTCTATAGTAGCACTGCCTTTATGATTAACACTTCCCAACAAATGAACCAAAAGTAATGAATTTTATTTAACAGCTCCAAAATTATGACAGAAAATAAGATTTACAGTGCTTTAAATCTTTCTTCTTCTCCTGAAAGCTTTACCTAAAATACTAAAAGCAGTAATTTCTTAAGTTCAGTTGATAATGGGCATGAGAGATGAGGCTTCCAGTCTTTTAGGAACCAAAGCCCTGGGTCAGGTATCTTGTCCTAAGGGCCCCCTGCCACAAAGGGCAAAGGGATGGGCAGAGCTGTCCAAGGCAGCTAATAAAAGAAAAGTAGGCACCTCATTCTGCCGGTGGCTCTTCCTCTTGAGTTTGATTGGAGGTTATGACATTGGTCCTGTCTTAAACTATACAGAGACATGGGTAACTTCTGAAGTAGAGAAAGAAGTGGAGATGGGCAGAGGAATGAGGATTTTAGAAGCCCACACCACCATGGTCCAGCTTACTCAAGCAGGGATCCTCTGCCTTCCTGTGTGCATGTGCCTGACTTAGTCATATAAGAATAGCTAAAGTCTTGGCCCCTTCATGGCTTATGGGAGTTTATGCACAGATCTTAATGGAAATGGGTTTTCACTCAGAAGTAGGGTACTTTTTTCACAAGTACTTTTATTAGATTGGCATATAGTTTACCATAGAAAGTGTCAAATACAATAATACAAATTCACTTGAAAAGCTTTTTTTTCCATTCAGTTTCCATCATCCCATGAATACTTTGGTGTCATTAAGAGAGTAAGAAATTACATATGTTATGTGCCCTATTTGGAGAGACTGAGGTGCCTTACTAAATAACACAAATTAAATGATGCCATATTTTGTTTGACAATCATGAAAATAATGAGAAAATAGGTAGTGTATATGTTTAAATATATAGCCACAGTGATAGACCCAGTTTATATGAGAATGTAGTAAAATGGCATTTATATTCTCCATTTTATAGGGAAGCATCATCACATTTCTAAATAAATGTAACTAAATGAAGCATTTCTATTTATATTTTAAAAAAAAATCAAAATTTTCTATAGAGGAAGTAATAGGTCCAATTTTCCAAATAGCACTACTTCAGAAAACATCATTTATGAAGACCATTAGTCTGACCTCATTTACCAGCACAGAATTCACTTCAAACTGATTATAGTAGCAACTTATCTGTCATGCTCTTTTGAAATACAAAGAACAAGAAAAATTGAATCAATGTAGTAATTATATTAAAATATCTTCATTTTTAATAATTGGTTTTATATGTTAACAAGAGAGAACCATGTAACCAACGAAGTAATTACTTGTTTCTATCTGATCACTATTTTTGTAAGAAACAAAGTGAAACTCGTGAACTAATTATTTTAAAATTCTCCTTTTACCCAGCCTTTTCATATGCTGGAGACCAAAATTGATGTTTTCATGAAATAATTAACATAAATGCTCCTCTTTTCTGCATGTATTCATGTAATGTGTGTTGAAGAGAGGAGATGACAAACAAGTCAATGAATGGATTACTGCAGAAATTGAAATCTTTCTGTTCTTTCTTGTTTGGATGACCTTGGATGCTGTTCAAGAGGAGTGTCCCCCTGAGCTGGAGTAGATACAATTTTGTAGGTTGTCACTGGTTTTAAGCTGAGGTTAAAGCCATGTAGTTTGTGGGAAGTAAAATGTTTCAGGAGGACTGTGCAGGGTAGGATGGAAATTGGTGCTTACGTTCAGTGTTTTGTTGAACTCTGTGATTCTCTTCTGCAGAGCACACAAGTCTTTAGCTGTGGCTAAAGGTGGTGCTGAATTTTATTGCATTTACAGCTGCACACACATTTTTGTAGCTGAATGCTGTACATGTTAAATCAGAGCCAGGTGAGCCCTCTTTGGCTTCTGAAGATTGTGTAAACTGTGTTTCAGAGACAGGGAGGACTTTCAGAATTCAGCAACAAGTTTGTGTTCTGGAACACTGCTGGCTTGAGTTATACTTCCATGTCTAATAACACACACTGCCCCAAACCTACTTCTTTCTTCAGGAATGTAAGGAATTACAGATAAAATAGTAAATTATTCATCTCCTTTACTTAGGAGCTGTTCCTGAAAACAAACTTAGGTTCAGTCCTAAGTCAAGGTTTAGCTCTATGAATACAGACATATGTGTACATATACACATATATCTTTGCATAAACTCACTTTGAAACACACCCACTCACATACTCCCGTGACTGCTATTACCCTGGAATGACAATCAAGTATTCAACTTACTGACAGTTGCCCTTTCCCAGGCAGGACCTGCAATGAATCTAACTCACTCTTTAGTCCCTGCTCCCCTAAAATGAATTCCTAATGCTGAATTTACTGCCATAGCCTTGTGACTCTCATGTTCCTCCCTTAAACATTGTCACTAATCCTCATTTCAGTATTAGAATTTAGAATGTTACTCATGTAGGCACTTCTGATCCAAGCCTGACTGCAATTTACACTAAAAACAAATTACCATCACAGCAGAGTACATCATTATCCCCTTAGCTGATGGTAACGCATTTTTAGAAACTCTTACTTTTGTCCTGTAGTACTTGAGCAAGAAACTTAGCATTTCAGGTTCTGCTGAGTCCTAACTCCAAATCTAACACCAACATCAGCGTGAAACTTGATTGATTCCAGAGGTGCAGTAAATCCTACCTCCTGTCAGAACTGTGCCACAACTTTTTGCACTTTCCAACAACAGGCTTCATGTGAGCCCTCATTCCTTGCACTTTCTAATAGGAGATTGAGGTCTCTTGACTTTGACCTCAGCCAAATCCATAATACAACTTTAAACACAATTAGTCTACAAATATCCATGGGTTATTATCATATCTCTGAAAATTAGAACTGATTTTAAATTGTTTGCTTCTGCTGATGCTCTTGATTCTAGTATTAGCTGCTTGAGAGTACCTAGAAATTAATGTACCTGATCAACTGCTGCTTTCAGCTTGAGAACTGATCCATGTTAGGCCAATATCACAGCCTTGTTACACCAGTACAAGCTGGAACCATAAATCATATTCTCAGTCCTTGCTGAGACATAGACTCTTAACTCTATAGATTTAGAATGCTACAAATACAAATTTAACTCCCTGACTTAACCTATTTCTGAATGCTAGATCCTTTGCTTTTCCAAACTCTAGTAGCCTTCCATTGTTGAGGACCACCCTTTGAGTTGTAACTACACCATTGCAGCTCAGCCCAACCTTACAAGCCTTGTACCTTGCTTCTACCAAAAAGTAAAAACTTTTTCCTCTGCCCTTAGACCAGTAAATTATCATATTAATTGTTATTAAATGTAAACCTTTGTCTGAGCATAGCAATAATCTTAGCAATTCAGTCTTTCCTGCCCTGAATCCTGAACTGAACCTTAGCCACATTGTCCTTATCCAGAAATTATTAGAGATATATTAAGATTTTCTGTAAGTTTTTATCACCTTAGCCACAAGGATATAAGATGATGTAAGCAGTAAAACTATTTATTTAGACATTACTGACTCAACCCCTAACTCTAATATGCTTTGCTGACAAATGAACCCATCCTGATCCAGACAACAATATGATACTTATTTGTCTCCACCAGAACATTCTAACCAGCTTTGCATGACCCAGTTTATTCATTATTCTTCTTTTGCCTGGATTTTATTCAAGACAACTGCAATATTTAAAGCAACCCCATGACCTAAAGCCTCCTAAAATATAACCCAGCCTAGTCCTCACTCAGAAACAATTACACATTGTAAAACAGTAGTTGTTTTTCACATATATGAATGCTCTTTCTTCCTGCATTGGCAAGCAGATGAGCATGGAGTGAGAACAAACAAGGTCTTATAGTTGGGACTGGCCAGATTTGAGTTAGACATTGATTTTGCTTTAGAATTTATGAAGCAGGTATTGGGAGTGAATCAAGTTTAATACAGAAAGGTCCTAAATTTCAACCTAACCAGCATCAGAGGCTATCTTAACCAGTGATGACTCAGAAGATGAACAGGTATAAACATACAGTTATGTGTAAACTGGAAAGCTGTATAGATGCTTGGTTTTGATTGTGTAAAAAAGAAAACCTTGAAGTTTTTGTTTGGTTGGTGTGGGTTTTTTGTTGTTATTGGTTTTGTTTTTGTTTGGTTTGTTTCGGGTTTTGTTTCCTTTTTTTTTGTGGGGTCATTATATTTAGGTTGTTGTTCTTATATTCTTAGAGCTATTTATATAAATTACCAGACAAAGCAATTTAAGTGGAAAACTAATGGGGAAAATTTTATCTAAGCAGCAGTACCTGTAGCTTGCTAAAGAGTAAGAATCATACTTCTATACATAAAACATCAACAGAGTCTGACATTTGTTCGACTTTTGCAGGAAGCTGGAGCTAACTATTTGACTGGAGGAATGGTTCATTAAGGTCTGGGATTATTTGTGAGGCTGTAATTTGACAATCCAAACACTACTGTTGATTCATTAAATAAACCTGACTACTAATTCTATTAAACATGCTTGGCTCTTACCTTATGAATGCTACCTGGGTCTCTTTCAAAACCGAAAGACTGGAAGCACGTATTTCTGATCTGCTAACCTGCTTGATTTTATAATGTCAGTATGACTGCCTCCAGGCTATCTGTGGCCTGTGGCCAACATGCAGTCTGAGAACTGATAGAGAACTGGAGATATTGATGATAGGATATTGACACTAGGATTTCATCAGGCAGAATTTGTGTTAGAATTTGTGCTTAAGACTGATGGTCTTGACTGCTGCCCCTCATGAGGGCAGAAGCCTTTTTTGCCCCTGGCATTTGTAAGAGTAATGGGAAGGCACTGGTGTTTTAAGCATATAAATGTTACTCTGTGGATCTGTCATGATATAGAAACACTTGGCTTTTTAAATTACTTCTACACTTAGCCTTAATGAAATTACAGTGCCACCACTCATCAATTCCTAACAGTACCTTAAAACATTCACTTGTTAAAACTCCTACCCCAGCCTCTGGAATGAACAATAAATCTACCTGCCTTCTTGCTCTCCTGTCCTCTAACTCTAGTTTTAATCTATCCTTGACAGTATACACCAGAATCTGTCACTAGCTCAAGAATTAACATTAAGCTGCACATGTTGGTACTGTGACTGACGTCCCTGAAAATGCCCGACTACTTTTTGTCAGGCCAGGAGCTGGTAGGAGATCCCTGCTATTGCTGTTAGAGCAGTAGTAAAATTTAGAACAGTGGAGCCAGCTGTATATTTTGGTCCTCCTAAGATCAGTAAAGGTTGATGCTGACATGGGCAAATGCCTTACGTGGAATTTAGGAGGGGAATGAATTAGAGTGGTTTTCATTGTGGCTGGGATTAGGTGTGGAACAATCCCGTGCTTCTGCCTGCAAGTGCTGCATGTCTAACTGTGATGAGCAATCCTGGAGAAGGGAAGGTTAATCAGGGGGTATTTGAGGACTTCCTGATCATCCCTGGAAGGGGAAGGAAGCCTGGCCTAGATCCTGCAAGATGCAGGACAGGGATTATTTTAACCCAGAGTTAGAACTGAGGATAGCAGAGGCTGAATAACTAACTCCTGGATTAATTCTACCAGGTTCAGTGTATAATTGATTCTGAGACTGTAAGGGGTGAGTGCTTTATTGTGTTAAGGCTATGTTTAGGCTTGTAGTGGGGTTTGTGGCAGCTGAAGTAGGAGAATTAAAGTCACGTATGAATTCTGCAGGACACACAGAGTTGGGCTTTTGGATATATTTTGTTCTGGTGCTGGTTAGATGAAGCTAATAAACTACTACATTAAATGTAGGTATGGCATGAAGCTTTAGGAAGAAAAATTATTGTATTTTACTGGGCTAAGTAGGAGTGAATGCTGACAGAGGATTCCTGGCTGACTTTGTTAAACGCAGTATTATATTTGAGTCAGGCTTCATGTCAGTCTTTAGAAAAACAGGTTGAATTTAAGTAGGGGTTAACTTTATTGCTTTACTATATGAGAATAAGCTAGGACTAGATAAAAAACATCATTTCATCTTTAGATCCACATAACTGCAACTAGAAGAAGAGTGTGACTGGAAAGTAACAAATGAGATATCTGTTTGTGATTAGTGATTGGGTTAATCAAGGTCATTACAGTTTAATACACAGTTTTTATACTAATGTCAGAATTTGGTTTAGGATTAGCATCAGGTCTGACCACTGTAGTTCACTGACAGATCCTGCAAAGCCTACAGAGCTAAAAAGAAGGTCAGTGCCAGCAGTGGCATTTGGCTTTTGATTGATATCAAGACTCAGGAAGGTCACTGCACTTGTGTGTTAATGGTTCTGTTAGGGCAGACACCTGAAAGAGCAGAGCTGGGTTTATTGATTGAATTTGCAAGATTACCAGGGCTAGGGTGATATCTTAAATAGGTCATACTCAGTGCAGGGACTAACAAGAATTGCTGCTCTTCTGTGTTAAGTTTGTGATAAGAATTTGCTGTGTCAAGGACTAAAGAGCTGAGGCCAGCAGGCTGGAGAGGAATCAATCTGAGAAGGAAGGCTTGTTGTTTGTTCTGAATGTAATTATCCCTGGATTGTTACATACCTGATAGGAAAACTATGTAGATGAATCTCCACACACACAAAAAAAAGGGTGGGAGAGTCCAGGTGATGAAAAATTCTCATAATACTCATACCTTGAAACTCATTACATAACTTTACTTTTAGTTTATTACAATTTATAAAGCTCAGATTACCATGAATCCCCTTCCCTTAGAAACTGGAAATATTACATAGCCCAAATAAATGTAGCAAGAAGAGATTTATCCTGCTCAGGTACAGCACTGGATTCTAGCTAATAAGCCTTCTGAAATGTAGAACATTGGACAGCTCTGGCTGACACAGACTCATTCTGCACCTGAGGCGCATCAGGACTTGTTATTTCAGATATAGCTGAGGTTACCCTGAAACACTTTGCTGTTGTAAACCTAAAATTTATGGAGCATATCTCGGGGGAAAACCAAAACAACACAAACCAACACCCCCCTCCCAAAAAAAAAACCTAAAGAAACCCAACTAAACCACAAAAAATCCCATGATATAAAAGGCAAGAACGTATTTGTAAGTTAAGGATATGCTACTTTGCAACTATAATGTGACTATTCTAACTATAATACTACATGTGTGGTATTCAGAGTTGCCTTCTACATATATGGATTTGGAGGAGGATTTCTTTCCTAATTTTTTTGGGTTTTTTGCAGATAAACAACAACAAGAATAACATATTTTCATAATTCTATTACTGGAAATATTAATGAAATATAAATTTCTACCCTTGTTTCAAAAGGAATTTTCAGTTTAAAAAATGGAAGAAATATTGCTAAAATCTTAGAAATTGTAAGTTTACCTTTGACATAAATATTTAATATGTAGTCATATAACAGTTGAAAGAATCTGAATTAATCTGTTAACTCATATAAAAGGAAAACCAAATGCTTTGAAAAATTGTTTTAAACACTTGTTTTAAAGAGATGTGAGCTGAAATAAAATGAACTACTTGCTAATTTTCTGCATGAAAAAAAGAAATTACTGCATATTCAGAAATAATGTGATGTCATTTTTGGAGAGGTGTACTGCCTTTTACATAGACTAACTAGCTGAAGCCTTACTTCAAAACCAGAAAAATTCAACTGGCTGGATTCTTTACCTTTGGTTCTGTGATGAGTGAGAATGTACATTTGCACAAAAGCAGCACAAAAAACCTTCATTCCTACCCATAGAAACACGGGGTAATCACATGTTTAACAATCCAGGCAATCCAGGTGGGACAATCAAATTTAGTGTGGTGCCCAAGGCAGCAGTAGTTACACTGATTTTACCTTTTCACTTTCTCACTGGTACCTACAGTGTTGCAAGGCAGTTAGAGCAATGAAGGCCAAGAAATGCCCTGAGGTTTATAATATTGTACAAGATACTGCTACCTGATGGCCCACAAGTGTCCAAGAAGACTTTGTTCTTCACTGACTCTGGTCTCATCTGAGCATCAGAGAGCAGCTGATGTGAGCATTTCCAAGCAGCTCAGTCAGAGTATGAAACAGCATTGATGATGATGTTTACTTAATGAGGGACAAGGCTGATGAAAACCTGATGGTTAATGTTGAACAGCATTGACCTAAGCTCAGAAATCTGATCAAATACCCATTGATATCAAATATGTGCAACCCAATAAGGGTATAAGAAGAAATAATTAGGACTTGAAAACAGAAGCAGCACTGCTAGAACATTTTTAAGGGAATTTTCTCATCTGCCACAAAAACTTTAGGTAGACACAGAGGATGGGAATTTTCATCCTGAACTATGGTTACCTGACTAGCCAGCATGTACTACAAGTTATGCTCTCTTTTCAACTAGAGGGATAGGCATTCTCAGAATGTGATTAATTCTTCCTGGTTTAGCTGCTGAATTACTTTGAATGGATTACTCTCTGGAGACACCTTAGCCTACTGAGTTTGTTTAAGGTAATAATAGAATATGGAAACTGTGTGTATATTTTTATCTGGATTCACCTTTTTGGTTGTTGGAATTGAACTATGTTTCAGTTGCAAGCACTGCGAGATTAACATGGCAACAAGTTCAAAGAGGTCATAATCATGTCTCAGATATCTGGATTTTTTAAAATAAATATATCCTGTTGCTCAGATTTTTTTTTTTTTTATCTTTAATGTGGAGACCCCGCTAGATCTTCTGCACCATACTTCATTCCTCTCTCACATTATTAGTGCATTCATCTTCTTACAAGTGCATGCAAGTACTTTTGAAAGTACCATCTGAGGGTTCACGGGGTCTGTTGTCTGTAAAATCTTTTTGTCTGACATTTTTATAAAACCTGCACCAAAAGTGCTCCCATGAGCCTGTACCCATTTAGATGAGGTCAGTATGTTCCTGCTCCTGTCTGGTAGACCTACCCATCTTTCTGAATATGAAATGATTTTCTAAAAAATATCAATTGTAAAACAATCTAAGCTGGGGTAATGCAGCATGTGCTAAGGATGGCTGTTCTCCTAACAAATTTGTGTAATCTTTTTCACTTAAGTGAAAAGTAACATGTGCATATATCTGCTTTAATCCTGCTCTTTCAAAAATATCCAGTCCATGAAACAGTAAGCAATGCCCTGGGAAACTAATTTTATAAACAGACATTTGCATTTCATTACATGTATATTAGCTTAGAATGATTGACACCAATGTTTTCCAGGGTTCAGGTTTTCAAGCATTTAAATTTCAGAACAACTTTATTTTGCAAGCACAAAGAAAGAAAAGAGGGGATTATATCTCTGTTCCCCAATCAGGTTTAGCAATCTGAGCAGATCTGGAGAGTAAACCAGGCAGTGCTGAGCACCCTGTGTCCATAGCACACACATTCCAAGCAGGGGGAGGAGGAGCAGATTTCAGCCAAGTCCTGTCTGGTTCCACTGCCTGACCTCTCACTTGAAGCGGAGGCACAGCCAGTGGATACCTAGAGAGTTCACTGAAGTTCAGTATTATCCAAAGGGAATTCAAATCCAGTGTGCTGAGCCAACTCTATGGTGAGCACCAAAGCATGATAAGCAGGGAGCATTGGAGGAATATTTTGAAATATATACTCCTGGCCCAAGTAAAACAGTAATGCAAAGCTCAATGAGAACAGACCTCAGGAAAGTACTAATGAGAATAAAACAAATGTTGTTTTCACCTGCTTTGAGTTTTGAAGATGCAAGAGTCAATTTACCTCTCACCATCACCAGCTGGCAACTGAGATGAAGCAAACAGATTCCTTCCCTGTTTGCCGATAAGCACTGAATTACCTTAATCTTAAATTCTGGTCACTGGGATTATCATAGGCAATTTTGAGAGTTAGACTAACACTGCTAATTGCAGGCATAATACAAAAACATATCCAGATGTGGAAATAAAGTCCTTATTAGGCGAACAGCTGTAAAAATAGTCCCTTTCCTATTAAACAAATTGCTGATGGAGAGAGTCAGGTTATCCTCCTTTCATTATCAGCAGAAGTGCTAGGGGCAGCAAGGCACTCTGGGACAACATTACCAGGCATCCAAGGAAAGGTTTTTCTTTTGTGAACTGTAGAAAAGTTAATGCTACCTCTTCTATCTGTTCTTGCAAATTTTGATGCAATCATAAAACTGGTAGCAACTGAAGAAATGGGTGATATAAGGAGTAGAATGTCATTCAAATTAGATATATAGTATCCGGTCTGAGAAAAAAAAGAAACTGAATTAAAAGTAATTAAACAGAATAAATAGAAACCATGGAAGATGTCAATGTGAAAAGGTCTTTTACTGATTACAAATTTAATTGAATTTCAAAATGCTCCTCTTCAGCCAAATGTTGAAGAAGCTCTGTTATGTATTCACCATTTTCTGGATGTCCTAGAACTGATTGATGACAAACATGTTATCATTTTGTCACAAAAGACGGTTATATATTAAAAAAAAAAATAAATATTTACTCAACATGAAAACTGTGAGTATATTTAGCAGGAGACCTGTTTTTAATATAGTGCCATTGCACTTTCTTAATAGGTAAGACATCTGTGATCTATCACTTGGGCTCAACACTCACATAGATTTTGAAATGCTAGTATTCAGCAGACTAGTTCATAATTACACTGGGGATATGAATTTAAATGCTTTCATTATAGTTCATAGTAACATGATATAATCAATACACAGAAGCAATGGTTTACTGTTTGTGATAGTTAATGTTGTTTAATTCTGAGAACTAATGACTTGGATAAAATGAAGAGTAAAAAGCAGAAATCTAATTTGTGAGTAAAGCAAGTTTTAATTTTATAAAACTGCAAACTGTTAAGAGTTCTTCAATCTCTACAAGAATATAATTTCAACTTGGAGGGCATTTTTAAAATACTGTAATAAACAAAAAACAAAACCAAAACAAAAACAAACAAAACCAACCAACCAAAAAAAGATAATTTGTGTTAGTTTAAGCACAAACCACGTTTTCAATGAGGTTTAACAAAGTCTCATAAAAGCTGCAGGGAGGTTGTTTGAAATGTTCAGTTTTGGTTAACAAAATTTACAGCTCTCAAGGATATTTACTTTAAAAGATTTCAAGTGACTTACAAGTCATGTATCCAGACATAGTCCATTGTGAAATTTGAAGTATTAGGATTTTTAACAGTTAATATTGGGGAAAGAATTGTGGGGTTTATCATCAACACCCTGATTTTTTTAATGGGTGTTTTTCTCTCCCGTCTTTGGGAAGACAAGCTGATCAGACCATAACCGCAAATGAAGAAACAAATAATAGTATCGTCTTTCAACTACTGAATCATACTTGTTAATCCTTTTGTGTAAACTTCCATTTTCTCTTCCACAACCTGCTACTTGTTTTGAGCTTGGTTAGCTACCAAAATAAGTTGAATGTGATAACTTACCAGTACTGGATTGTAAATACTGTAAATATAAGGCAGAAGTTCTATTTTTATTTTTAAAAATGTAAGTCAACAAAATTTAACTTCATATGCTACAGAGTGTCCAGAAAAACAGGTAAACCAACAGGTTTTTGTCTCTAATGCAGAAGAAAAATGTAAGGTGCCACTGTGGTTAGTGATGTTCTGATAGAAAATGTATCTGTGCTTTTTAGGAACTAAAGTGAGCATTTCCGTTATTTTAGATTTAAAGTTTGGAAGAATAACATCAGAATGAACATAAACCTTGAAATTATCAAGGTTCTGATTTATTTTCTTTTCAACAGATACAGTGGCATCTCTTTACAACAACTGCACCATTGGAACATTTCAAGTCAGGTTTCTGATAAGAAAAAATGGATCAACACCATGGCACTGGGGTATGTTCTCAGAATCATGTGTTTCATCAAGCTGCTGTGCATATCCTTGGTAATGTGAATGGTCATAAATAACAAATTCCACTGGAAGGTGCTTCCCAGGTGGGGTAGGCTCCAAAGGAGGAGATGTGACACAGCCCAGGCCGTGACTACCAGTCCTGCTGAGATGCACACGAGGATTTTAGAGACTACCTGTACCTACAGTGAATGCAAATCTAAGCTGAAAAGACTGCGGAAAAGAGGAGAAGAGAGGAGGGGAAAGCCACACTGTCACTGCTCCACTTCCCAGCAACTGCCCAAATCAGGGAGTGGTAGAAACAGGTCTCATGCCTCTCCAAAATCCTCAGGCAGATATACACTGCCTTGGCATACAGGGAGAGGCCTCCTTAGGGGTCACAAGGCAACCTATCTGTGCTTTCATACATGGATGCTTCCATTCTAATTCAGAAGGATGAGGGCAATGGGTTAAACACATCCTTCCTTTAACTTCTCTGAAGTGAAAGCAAATCCTTAGCCAAGGATTTGAAATTAAAAAGGTTTATCCTTTTTTCGGTTTAAATTCCTCCAAAAATTTGGAAAGGTTTTTTTTCTCAAATATTAAAGAAAACTAGTCCTGGAGAGAAAAATCCAGAGGATAAATAATGAAGAGGGGAAAAAACAACAAAAAAAAGAAGATTGGTGTGGAGCTAGGGTTTGCATTCTCTGCAACATGTATTTGTGCCTCAGCTTAATTTTTGCCACTTTTTCTGTTACTAATGTAAATATTCCTCCTATTCCTGGTAAACCCAGAAATGTTACCTTTGTCTCAGCTTTGTCCCTATCATTACGAGTTCTTGAGGGCTAATTCTCACTTTGAGTTCCCCATAGCATATAAATGGAAAGCTACTGTCATTGAAGCTGAATTATATTTTATTTAAAAAAAATGTACCTATATTTAATCCAGTTATGTCCACAGTGTACTAAGATACATATTGTATATAATGGCCAGTCTTCGCGAGCGAAGATCCGGGGAAGGTCTTTCCACCTTCCAGCCTGCGCATTGGATTTTTTAGGTGAGACACAGTGTGCGCGGAACTGAGCCCACCCTTTAATCCTAAGGTTCATCTGCCGGGGCCAAGCGAGCTTGGACGGTGGCAGTGAGGTCCTCAGGACGTAGATGGGTTGCCTTTAAGGGCTAACAAGCTCCATCTCGCCCGGGAGTGTCCCTGACCGGGAATCGAACCCGGGTCTCGGCAGTGACAGTGCCGCGCCCTTACCACTAGACCACCAGGGGCTCCCTAAGATACATATATGAATTATCCATATGTACAGGCTGGCTTACAAAGTGATTAAAGAAAGTACTGATGTATGCCCACTGTTATTTGGGATGTTCCCAAAAAGAGCAGTCACATTAGATCATTCATTCATGGCATGTTGCCTGAGCTCAGCTGAGTTCCAGCTGCTGACAGGCCCGATGTTGCTGCAGCCAATACTGGGGGTTTCTAGGAAAGGCTGTGACAGCCTTCTGTGTCAGGTGCCATCACTGCAAGGGCATTTGGAATTTTCACAGAGAGCCAAGAAAATCCATTTGATAAGCATATGCTGGAAAATATCCGAAGGCTCACAGTATGCTGGAGGCTTTCTTAAGGAGCTACTAGCATGGATTATTCTAAAATGTGTCCCAAGAGCATATTTAAAGATATAGAAATGCAGTAAAGCCGGTAGGTCTCCTCTCTGCAAGACAATTCACAGTTTTTCCAAAATATGACCATGAAAACAGTAATAACAATCAATTCCACCCCCCCACCCCCTTCCCCAGACTAAAGAGTATTCTGTTTTAAAACCTGTGGTACTGCATTTTACCTAATCCACTAACAATGCCACATATAGAAACCATAGGCAAGACATGATAAAAGTTTAGACCCTGATATGTACATATTTCACTTGAAACATGTTCCCTGTTAACCTGCATGTTAGTTCAGACTTTGAATGGCTGCATAGGCAGTAAGGTGGTTAAGGATCAGACCCACTGCATTTTATACTCTAGAATAATTTTTGTTGTTATATATAGCACAACAGGTGTATCTAATTCTTGACAGAGAAAGAGCTACTTTGTTAAAACTGTCTGCAATGTCTATAAGGCTCTTTTACAAATTGTGAGTAATTAAGACAATAAAAAGTATCAGTTTCCAAAACTTGGCAGTGGGTAGGGCCTTATTCTGAAGATGAGTTTCCCTTCCACATCCTTTGAGTGCTTCTGTCACAGCCTGTAATGAGGCTTCTCACAGCCCCCATTCTATTTCTCCCAAACTGTGATCATAGTGTTTTAATCTGGATGGTGACACTGTTTGTGGTAATAGTCTATCATGATGTTCATTGCTTTTCCAAATTTAGGCTCTCATCAAAGTTGTACCACAATGTTTTAGTGAATATATGTCACCCTCCTAGAAAGGATTGTGTCTAGAGTATTATAATAACTAAAAGGGATGTGAATGCCTACTCTGTTGCCTCTCTCTGGTTGCAAACTAAATGACAACTGCAAAGAGCTTAGTTTGTGGCTGTTTTTTAAAGGAATGCATGCACATAAATAGGTCATGTCTAATACCTCATGTCACTTAAGGAATTAATTTTTAGAGATTTGTTATATTAGTAATATTTAAATTCACTCTGGCTTTAGTTCCATTTTCTGCATTGCTCAAAGTTTGGATTTGCTATTGAAAATTGAATTTTAGAAGGTTCAGGTTTTAAATAACTAAAAGAACCTCAATTACTGTCAAAATCTTATAATTATACATTTAAAATTACTAATATTTAAGTTTCAAATTATAAAAGCAATTATCCTTTCTTAAATTAATAAAAATTATTAAAGTATTAGATTTTAAAATACAATCTTCTAAGATCATGAAGTTTGCTGTTCAGATAAGTGGGACTACTGAAAATCTTAGGTGGTATATGTGTTATAATGGCAATTTCTGGGAAATTATTTTGACACTTTCTATTAAAGATACTCCAGAAACACCGTGTACAGCTCATTCATGTGATCACAAGAATGATCACAGAAAGAACTTATGACATTGTTTATACTGCTTATGAAGGTGATGATTTAGTTTCTGCTTTATGGTAACCAGAATCACTGTCCCTTTGTTACCAAAATGGATTTTTCTTTTTGGCAAGCAGATGATATTGGGAGGTGTGGAACAAAGAGGGTGAAACAAGGGACAGATTAGTGTTAAATGAAAAATCATTCACCTGAAAAATGAACTAACACAATTTTCACCAATAGTGTCCCATGAGTTACCTTCAAAGTACTCAGTCTGTTGTGAAATTTTGTTCTGACCATCGTAATTGGCAGACTCCAACGCCAATCCTGCTCCTAGGAGGAGGTGTGTTGATACTCCTTATAGCTGGAGCAAGAACTATTGGACAGAAGAGGAAATGTGGATGTTGAGGATGAATGTGCACCATGGAGGATAGCAAAAAAAATCATTTAAATATATGCATGCATAGATTTTTTTATTTAGTTTTGCTGCTGACTTAATCTAACAAGAAATTACATGTCCATACATAATGTTACTTAAAGCTGCTTTAGAGATCTTTATAATATTGAGATACTTACAAAACTACCATTTCATGCTTAAAATGCTTTGGGTTGATGCAGCATTTTCTCAGTTCGGGAAATTGGGGCTTTTGCTGGTTTTGGCTGGGATACAGTTAATTTTCCCCATAGTAGCTAGTATGGGACTGTGTTTTGGATTTGTGCTGGACACATTTTTGATAACATAGGCTTGTTTCATTGTTGCTGTGCAGTGTTTGCACACCATCAAGGCCTCCTCTGTTTCTTACCCCACCAGCAAGGGGGCTGGGAGGGCACCAGGAGTTGTAAGGGGACACAGCTGGGAGAGCTGACCCCAACTGACCCAAAGCAATGTCCCAAACCATATGGTATATATGGCTCAGCATACAGAGCTAGGGGAGGAAGAAGAAAGGGAAGGATGTTCAGAGTGATGGCATTTGTCTTCCCAAGTCATTGTTACGCATGATGGAGCCCAGCTTTACTGGGATGGTTGAACACCTGCCTGCCTACGGGAAGCACTGAATTAATTCCTTGCTTTGCTTTCCCTGTATGTGGCTTTTGCTTTACCCATTTAAACTGTCTCTATCTCAACCTGCGAGTTTTCTCGCTTTTTCTTTTTTGGTCCTCTCTCCCATTTCCCCAGGGGCAAGTAAATGAGTGACTGTGTGGGGCTAACTTGCCACTGGGTTTAAACCATGACAGTGCTGCACTAAGCTACTTGTTTGCAAGGTATGTCATGTATTCTGCACCCAGGAGGTGCCAGAGAGCTCCATCTGAAGGATATGGTGTAAACATTGCTGGAACCATTGTGCCTTATTTAAGCTGGGTAGTTGTCAGACCTGAGATTGCTTGACAGCACAGGTCTTTGTCTGAGCGCGTTTACAAGATTGTGTACAAAAGATACGCAAAATCTAACATGAGAAACTTGAGACTAAACACAGATTTTACTCAATTTTAAGTTCTCTGTTTGTGGAACTAGAACAATACAGTACTAGTACAATATAGGCTAGTATCAATATAGCAGTATCCAAGAAAACAAGAAGATAAGGATAGTAAAAATAAGGGGTTTCCTGAAGACGTTATGTCAGCAGCAAGAATTTTTGTCCTGTTCTCACAGTTCACACCACTGTCTTTTTTACTGCTTTTGCCATCTGTATCATGGTAGGCTTTAAATAGTTATAAGTACTGTGTTTTCTCCATGTATCTGAACCCAGTAACAGTAAAAGCCCATTAAATATGTATCTGACTCACAATAAATTACAAATTATTATGTAGTCATCTTTACACACTTTAACATATCAGTTCTTTTCTTTGTTTACATTATTATTTCTGTCATATAGTTATAAATTATCTGTTCCTGTTTGGGTATACTTTTTGTCCTTTAATCTTTCAGGAAATTCAGAAAGGAAAGAAAACAACAGCATTAGAACTAACCCATTTAATTCTATCCAAAGAAAAAGGCTAGCAAGAGATTCTGAGGCATTGAAGGCAAAAGGTAGGTATGTCAGACAAAAAGAAAACAGGAGAAAGTTTTTTTAATGGATGTGAATCATAAAATATAGGTAGTCTTAATACAGTTTTCCTTTTAATTCCTGAACAACTACAGAATTTTTCTCAACTTCATGGCCAGTAACTTAATGAGAAAGTACAATTGTCAGGTTTTTATGAAAACCTTCTACCTTTTCACAACAACAGGAAATAAATTAAATCAAAGAAAGCACAGTAAGGTAGTATAAGGAGAAGAGAAGGACTCTGAGGACTTTCTAACCTTTAATCAAGGCTGTAAGAAATCCCTTCTGTTTAAAACAGATTCTCAGACACGCTTCTTGATAGAAAAAAAATCCTACCTATGGGATTTTCTGGATACCCATCTCCCACTGAAATCTTTGCATGCTTAAGTATCTTTTCTCCCATATTAATCTCCTTTTATGCCCATTCAGGCATATGTTCTATGGATTTACAAGGAAGTCATGAGGGAGTTCTGAAAACTTTGCAATAATCTGGCGTCAAAGCATTAAGGAAATTGTGTCTAGGTTTCTTTCTTCATCTCCAAATAGAAACAAGCTGGGGAAAAAAACATCAGCAGTGTTTATTATTTTGTCTTACAGAAATAAAATTTGATGTTACTACTTAATTGCTTTGGAAAAGTGCATGTTTTCCTATGAAACAATATGTGACTGAAACAAAGAACATTGCAAAAAAAAAATCCATCTACAAAACAAAAGGAAGGCTACACTTACTGAAAAAAACCAGTATATTCTGAGATCCAATGCCTTTGATTGTCTCATGTTGCTTAGGAAAAAACTAATAGTTAATTTGCTATGGAGTATGAAGCTGCAAACTTTAAGCAAAGTGGGAATGGAATGAAGGGAGGAGGTATATGAATTTGGACATCCTCTTCATAAACAAACTCCTTAGCCACAGGCTACAAAGTCATTTCTCCTATGCTTTCTTTGGACTACTGAATATTTAATTACTGTATATGAAGTAAAACAGTTTCAGTGGAAGGAATTTACCGTGCCTCAAAAATCCTTACCTGGTATGCTAAAGTCAATCCCATTGCCCTGGGCAGGAACAGAGGAGGAAGAGAGAGAAGCCATCACAATCCTTGCAACAGTCTGAGTTTGAGAAGTTTTCACTGACACTCAGCTTAGGGGCTGAATTTCTGCTGGGGAACAGACAACCTGTGTTGACCCGAGGGAAATGTCTAACTCTGAGAGAAAGGTACACTTTATTGTATATGTTTGTGCCCATTGTTTTGTATCCTCTGGCATAAATGCTTATTACTTGGTGTGCTATTTTCTCTGATTCACCTGCTTAAACATGAGGTTTTATTCCTGTACAACACAAAGAACATAAACCCTTAAGAAGGCCTGTGAATGTTGCCAGGTAACAGTGTACCATAAAGTTGGGCATTACACTGTCAGTCTGCTCTCTGAGATTAACTTCTCTTGAGCTGTCTCAAATTCCTCCATAAGGACACAATGTTCACCTGTGTTTTGACAGGTGGCAGTGATGCTGGTACTGAAATATCCAGCGGTGGGCAGAGCATGCTAACAAAATCATACTTTTGTTTTTCCTTCTCCATCCAGCTTGAGGTACCAAAATCAGTCTTTTCCAACCTCCTTCTTCATTCTTTGTTCTCCAGTTTGAATCATACCCCTGTGTATATTTTTGCAACCCTGCTTATTTCCTCATTCCCTTGGTGACAGCTGTATAGTCACATTACCTTCATTTAATGTCAGTTGTGGCACCTAGGTGACCTGAGGGCATCAGTAAATTGGATCATTGCCTCAAATTGCACTCAGTGTTATTTTGGTTATTTCTGGGGAGAAACCTCTACTTGAACACAGCTGTAGCTGGCTCTGCTGGACTGGTAACAGCAGAAGCAATAAAATCTTATAGTTTTTGTCACAATTAACAGATATAAATCCGAATAAGTAACAGAAATTATCCTGTTTCACAAGAAAAAAGAAACATTTTTAATTTAGGTACTTTACAGAACCACTTCCCTGTTCTCTGCCCCAGGACATTTCAAGAATTAGATTTCAGTTGACAGAAGATAAGAAGATTTAAAATAATGCCTGACACTTCATGCATAATCCTCACTGTTGTGCCATCTTCTTGCCCCCTTTTCATTTAGTTCAGTACAGTGGCAGGTGGCAAGGACATGTTAGGTGCTTTCACCTTAGATTTCTGGGTTCTGTTGGAGCTCTGTGGTCATTTGCATATCATTGGTACACTTCATACCTAGAAAAGTACTTCCTCCTGTTTGGAAATACAATAAACACAGGCATAATTAAAAAAAAAAAAAAAAAAAAAGGATTAAACTGTGGTGTGAGGTTAAGCTAAGAAGGAAATTAGATAACTGAAATATGATTCACCCAGGTGAAGCAAACCAAGATAAAATTGGATGATCTGTGCACAGATTTTACAAGGAAAGAATTGAAGAGTTAAAATTCAGTTAAAAGTCCCCTAGTTGGTATTTCTTGGGCTATGATTATTTGCTTGATATAAAACCTAGATAACCAGAGTAGGCACATGTTGTGCTTTCCAGAGAACAGCAATCATCTTTCAACATAATGCTAACTGTATAACCACTCAACCACTGTAAATTGGTACTCTTTTCCTTGGCAAATACACACAATGACAACTTAGGAGACAAAACAGGAAAGTTTCCCATGAACTCATTGCAGATCAGACTAATTGAATGTAGTGGGTGTACCTGGCAAGGTTTTGGTAGCAGGGGAGCTGCAGGGGTGACTTATGTGAGAAGATGTAGAAGCTGCCCCCATGTCTCAGAGCCAACACCAGTCAGGTCCAAGATGGACCCACAGCTGGCCAAGGCTGAGCCCATCTGCAGTGGGGTTAGCACCTCTGGGATAAGATATTTAAGAAGGGTAAAAACTTCTGTGCAATGACAGCTGGGAGAGGAGACTGAGAAAATGTGAGAACAATAGCCCTGCACACACCAAGGTCGGTGAAGCAGCAGAGGGAGGAGGTGCTCCAGGCACCAGATCTGAGATTCCCCTGCAGCCCTTTGTTGAAGACCATGGATGGCAAGGCAGCTGTGCTCCTGCAGTCCATGGTGGCACAGCCTGTGGAGGACCCCATGACAGAGAATGTGGATGTGCCCTGAAGGAAGTTGTGACCTTGTGAGAGTCCACGCTGGAGCAGGTCTGCTCACAGGACCTGTGGTCCCACAGGAGACCCACACTGGAGCAGTTCCTGAAAAACTGCAGCCTGTGGGCAGGGTTCATGTTGGAGAAGTTTTTGGAGGACTGTCTCCTGTGGAAGAGACTCTGCAATGGAGCAGAGAAAAACATGAAGAGAAAGAAGCAGCAGAGATGAAGCAGTATAGACAGACCACAATTCCCATTCCCTGTCCACCTGGGCTACTCACAGAGAGGAGGTAGAGAAGTAGGGACTGAAGTGGAGCCTGTGAAGAAGGGAGAGGTAGAGAAGGGTGTTTTTAGATTTGATCTTATTTCTCATTATTCTACTCTGATTTGATCATTAATAAATTAAACTGATTTCCCCAACTTTCATCTGTTTTGCCCATGACAACTGGTGATTGATCTCCCCTTGTCCTTATCTCAACACACAAGCCTTTCATTATATTTTCTCTCCTTGCCCTGTTCAGGAGAGAGAGTGAAAGATCAGTTGTGTGGGCACGTGACAGTCAGACAAGACCAATTCACCACATGAGAGAGAAAATTCAAGAATCTACTGGAATAATTCCACAAGAAATAAATAAACAAGTAAATGAATAAAATCACCATAGCAGCATGGAGTGAGATATGTGAAATAAGAAAATTATTCATCAATCCAGAAAATTCGGTTAAAATCAAAAGAAAATTTCTTCATTGTTCTGTTCTTTAAACTTATCTTGAAAGCTGCAAGTATTATTAACAGTTGTACAAAATAGCACCTCAGTAGTTCCACTACAAAGAAATGCCTCAGGGGAAAACAAAACAAAGTGATAGTTTCACCAATTTTTAAAAATTATTAGTGTGTTAATCCACATCAGGAATTTTCTTAAGATACTCAAAATTCTTTTCAACAGATTCAAATAGTATTACCAGAAAAATAAGGTATTTTTATGTAATGGGAGACAGGGACACCTAAATCATGTATTGGAAAAGCTTGTTCAATAGGACAAAAAACCCAGAAATCAAACCAATAAAACCCAACCAAAAAAACCCCTACTGACTGTTGTTTTAAATGCAAAGTGAAAGATTTACTAACATGCACCAGCTTTTTCTCACAAAATTTCCCCCCCACCCTGTATTACAGTGCTAAGAATGTATTTTTGTTTCAACCTGTGAATTAGCTGAGTCTCATTTTTAGATGGCACACAATAAATCTCATTGTTTTGCTTACACTTGGATGTGCTCTGAAATCCATGAAAGGCACTTTTCAAATACTACTTGTGTTGTTTTTTGCTTTCAGTTAATCCATAACCTGTCACGGTCTGATATTTCACATTAGCAGATGTGCAGCCTTTGAGAATCATTTGTGCTGATTCACGTTCCAGCTCTGTTTTCTCCAGAAAAAAAGCCTGAAGATTATAGTTTAATTAGGTCAGTAGCTGGACTGAAAATGCAGAAGAAACTACTCAAAACACCTGTTTTATTCAGTCCCGATTAAGTCTACTGGTACAGAGATGACAAGAAAATAACAACCAGAATTCAGAACACCTTTTACTGAAAGTTTTGTGTGCAAGTAGTAAGTGATTTTTTTCTTTCTCCACTGGTAAATTAAACAAATAAACAAACCAAAACAACAGCAACAAAAATACTGAAAATAAACAAAAAACCAAACAAAAATAATCTTGGGTGTTTTTTTTTTTCTAGAACACATGGTAAAATTATACCAAAATATTTCTTTTGAAGTGTTTAAGCTTTAAGATATACTACAAAATTTGTGAAACTTATGATAAGATTGTGAGAATTAACAACTTTCTGCCCTCGTTTGCAGTGAATGTGCAGGAAGAGCTGGGGAGCACAGTGACTCATCTACATGAGTTAATTAAACATTGCCTGTGGTGCTCTATTATCTCACTTTCATGCTGTTAAAAGGGTCTCTGGCACAATTTTACTCTGGGCCACCAAGGGCTCTTCTAGTCAGTGCTTAAGCAAGTCTGCATGACCATTCCTAATAGACAATTTGGATAAAACACCTCTTTTGGGTGCCAAAAGAGTTTAATTGTATTGATGCACCAGTTGGCCCCAGGGCCAAAGAATGGATCCAGTCACCATTTCATTTGCTACTTTCAAGGTGACCAAAGTGAGGGAGACTTGTGAAAATATATTTGGAAAATGTGTAGGGAAAAACAGTACAATCATTGGGAGAATCTCTTCCTCATAAAGAATAAACAAAAACCTCATTAAGAAAAGTAAAAAAGAGATATATACTCACCAAGAGAGAAGTCTGTGGTCAGAGAATACCAACAATTGCAAAAGTCAAGCTGATTTAGAACTTGCAAATTAACTTATACAATAAAAACAGTCATATAAATAATCAGGAACAAAAAATATGTCCTGTCTCCCTCCCCACCCATGCTACATAATAAGGATAGAGTAAAGATTAAAGGCAGTGTTGTCATGAATCCAAATATAAATTAAAGCTTTGTCATTTCTTCTGGTATAGTTGATGAAAGTGACTGGTCAACCAGCCTAAAAAAGTAAAAGGAAAGACAGTAGGCACACAGAATTACAAAATCCAGGACTGAAGTAAAACTAAGTTTAGATATATCTCAGTTTGGAGAATTGCTAATAGGTTTATCCAGATTTCAGTAAAACATTTAATATGGTGCTGCATGGGAAATTATTAGTCAATACAGATAAACTGATAAAATAATAGATTAGAAGATTTTATTGGACTATGCCAAAAAGCAAATCTTTTAGTCAGGAGAGGCTGGTAATGGAGCTCTTAGATCAGTACTGAGGACAGTCTTATCATCCTGCCTTTGCTCTTAGCTGTGCTAAGGAAGAGTTCTGATTCACAACTTTGGGATGCACTGTCAATAAGCAAGTCTAAGAATAACACACATAAACAACAGAGGACCTTAAGACTTAACTAAAGGTTGGAATTTGATGAGAGATTGTAACAACTGCATCTAAAAACATGCACCAAAATTAACCCCAAACCCTTATGTATAGAGTGTGCAGTTTATTATTAGGCAATTCTGAGTCATTGCTCTAGATATTTGTAAAAAAAGATTATTTTACCCAGAAAAATCACATTTGAAATAGAGATATATGTATCAGTGGCATTTCACAAAGCATTGGTGGAAGATTTCTTGTAGACCATCAACAGGATACCACACCAGAACCATAACGGAGAAACCTTATAGATGCTGAGGGGGAAGAGTATCTTGGGAAGACAAGGTTAACTTGTCTTGTTTATCTTAATAAGAAAACTGGCTGTCAGGAGTATGAATGCTACATAATACCTATTACTTTGTGAGTAATGAGAATTATTTTTTGCACAGAAACAAAATTGTCACAGAAACAATGTATTCAGGGTAAATGTTTAATGACTTTTAAACAGTAGAAAGTGGTGGTCTGGGACAATATCTAAGAGAGGAATAATAAAAAATTACTTGGATTTAAGCTTAAGAAAAGTACCATATTGGGTACTTAGGGTACCCATTGTAAGGATTGGACTTGACAGCCAGTAATGTTTGCCCTAGTACAATATTTATAGGGCTGTCCTTTATTTCTACTCCATGGCACCTTCTAAGAGTTATCTGAAATAGGTACCAAGCCTGTTTTGGACTTGCCTGGGCTTCTTTTATGGCATGTCTTTTTTTTTTATAACTGATAGAGGAGATTTACACTTCAGCTCCACAGCTTCACAACTTATTTTCTTCAGTGGTCACATCCTACAAAGTATTTTAAGACAAAAGGGTTCTCAAGAGAGAAAATATTTCCCCAGAAATAATTTCACAACTGAAGAAAGGGTAGGGAAATTACTTCTCTACGACTGTAAATTCATTCATAGTTCTTGAAAGAAGGTGAAAGTCTTGACCTCATATGGTTAAGTCACCTACAAGTAGGAGTCAGGAGGAAAATCAAATTATTTCCTATTGTTTCTGAATGAATATTTTTTAATCATTAATCATATATGGGTGAACAGTTACATAAATTCCTGATCTGTGAGCATAATCTCTTCAGGAACAGAACTATCTCTTCCCACATTGAAATTAAAGATTTGTAACACTACACCTTGTGCTCCAGATTCTGCTGATGTACATAGCATATTTGACATCAAATCTTAAAAATGTCTGTTTAAAGTTAAACTAACTTCAGACTACAATAGTTTTTGCAAAGTGGTCCATGAAAGTTTGAAGGTCAGACCTCATTTCTCAGTCACACACTACAAGCTCAGAAGGGAAACTCCAGCAACTGGCTGGAGAAAACAGAAATCAAGGATGGAATACCCCACTGTTGTTTTATGTCTGATGTCACTTTTGAATTAAATCCTTGATGGTGTTTATTTGTTTAAAAGAATTTAAACTTCTTCCATTTTTAATTAAAAGTTATAAAATATGTTATTTACCCTGGAGATTAGATCAGAGCGATTCCATCCTATTTATAACAAAGAGAGCATGTAATAAGTCCTTGAAACCCCTTCTAATCTCTTATATTAATATTTATTTTAATGGTTTAAACATGCTAATTATTTACCAGAGAGACTGAGACAACTTCTACAAAGTTACTATGGATAAAAACATAGTTTTTGAAGTTTTTTGAAAGTATCATGTGCTTAATAACTTGAAACAATTCCTTTAGAATATGCTCAAATCTTTTTTGTCAAATGCATACTTAGGTTGCTATCTTTTTATTGAATTTACCTATAATCTCAGGAGATTTTTCTCCAGGCATCTATTGGTTACATTGCTAATTAATATTTGCTTGGAATTGTATGTTCTGTTATTACTATCTTTAGAATAAATGCTGCTCTTACATTTCTATTACTACAGTTTTAAACTCTCTCTCATACCACTTGCGTTGTGTTTACGTGGCAAGGTTTTGGTAGAGGGGGAAGTACAACAGTAAATTCTCTGATAAGCTGCCAGAAGCTTCCCCTGTGTCTGATAGAGCCAATGCCAGCCAGAACTGCCACTGGCCAAGCCTGAGCCCATCAGTGATTGTGGCAGTGCCACTGGGATAGCATAGTTTAGAAGGGAAAAATCCCAAATGTGCAACAAACAACAGCAGCCAGAAAAGAAAGGAGTGAGAATAATTGAACAACAGACCTGCAGGTACCAGGGTCCATGAAGCAGAAGTGGGAGGGGGTGCTCCAGGTGCCAGAGCAGAGATTCCCCTGCAGCCCATGATGAAGACCATGGTGAGGCAGCTGTGCCTCTGCAGTCCATGGTGCTCCTGGATGAAGCAGTTATCCACCTGCAGCCCATGGAGGACCTCATGCCAGATCAGGTAGATGCCCAAAGAAGGCTATGACCCCATGGGAAACCTGTACTGGAGCAGATTCCTGGAAGGACCCATGGTCCCGCAAGGGACCTATGCTGGAGCAGTCTGTTCCTGAAAGACTGCACCCCATGGAAGGGATCCATGCTGAAGAAGTTTGTGAAGGGCTGCAGCCTGTGGGAAGGATTCATAGAGAATTCATGGAGGACTGTCTCCTGGGGGGGGGGGAACCAAAGCAGGAGCAGGGGAAGAGTGTGAGGAGTCCTCCCCCTGAGGAGGAAGGAGCAGCATAGACAATGTGTGATGAAATGACCACAGCCCCCATTCTCTGTCCCCCTGCACCACTGCAGGGGAAGAGGAGGAAGCAAAATCAGGAGTAAAGTTGAGGCTAGGAAGGAGAGAAGGGTGGGGGGGAGGTGTTTTAAGATTTGGATTTATTTCTCATTATCCTACTCAGATTTTGGTTGGTAATAAATTAATTTCTTCAGGTAAAATTTGTTTTGCCAATGACTGTAACCAGTGAGTGAGTTCTCCCTGTTCATCTCTCAACCCATGAGCCTTTTTTTTTTATTTTCTGTCACCTATCCAGTTGAGGAGGGGAATGACAGAGTGGCTTTAGTGGGCACGTATTGTCCCACTAAGGGACAAGGTCAAAGTCAAGGTCAAAGCACCACAACACCAGATCCTCAGTTTGTATATCCAAACAAATTTATACTCTTTAACTTTACAACCATTTTCCATAACAAAAATGCCTCTTAGATGTATTAAAACAACCAGGATATCAAAAGCAAAAACTATCTTTCCAGAAGACAGCAATGTAGTGTCTTGATAGAACACAAAATTCTATGGCCAAGAAGAATAATTATTTACAGATAGGTGAGTTTTGCAAGTTAACTTGGATAAGCCACCAGTTGCAGTAGGAGCTGTAAAGGTGACTGTGCTAGCACTGCCTGGAGATGTTCAAATGTTGAGGCTCAGCACTGCCTATTGATCTCACCTGTCTGGGGCCAGAAACTGGGATTGAGCAAGGCCTGTGGAAGACAAAAAGGAATTTATCATATGGGATGAGATGTCAACCAGCATAGGAGGAAAAGTCCTTTTTCTTGAATTCTCTTTCATAGTATATTCCTCCTCTAATGCTTTGTTTTCTTTCCATTCTCTCCAGTATGTGTGGTGCTACTGTGGAGTGCAAGATGATGATCACTGGAGAACAAAAATCTTGTGGCTGTTGTTGGCAGTGTACCCAGTGCTGCTGACAGAAAAGCCACAGTATATTCCCACTTCAAATATTTGGGCTGTGCTGCTTCTGACAGCTGTCTCCACCACAGCCAATACTAAATCTGATGACAGTCAACACCTAATTTCTCAAGACAGAAATGAAAGTGCTATATAAAGTAATCATAAGGGGCACAGGCTTTGTCCTAGCTTTACCTTGCTCAGTGCATATTTCCCTGCAACATGAATATGGAGAGCATACTAAATTGGGTAAGATTCATCAGTGTTCATAGAAGAATAGCTATTTGATTTTGTGACATGCATATTGATTTAAAAGAATGAACCCATTCTGAATGCAACTGGAAAGTAAAACACATTAAAGACCTCTGACTAATTTTCTGGAGCCTATTTTTCAATCTCTAGACAATGCATTTGGACATTGCTTCTATGTTACTGTTTCATCTCTTCTGTTCAAATTACTCTCAATACTGTAGGTCCTGTTCTGCCGAAAAACATGCTTACTGTTCATTTCACTTTTACATTTGTTTTCACTGAGATTTGGAACTAAACTGTGTGCAATCCATGAGTCTATTCCAGATGAGGATGTGTTTCCCAGACCTTTTGGAGAAATTTCGAAAACTTAACTGCCATTACAGATCTATCTTGCATTTTAATGTCTCTTTCTTATTGTCAGCATCATCTTTAGTAAGATGATTATCAGCGTGTTCTTTTCAGCTTGTTTAATGGAAGACCTTTTTAAAGTTCTTCAGCTGAAAAAAAACAGCTTTTTACTTACAAACAACAGTTTTATTTGCACTTCAGTGGATACTGTAAATACCTGAGCATTTAATTTTCACTTATGTATGTATTACTTCAAATGACTTTCTGATCTCCCTGATGCAGCAGTTGACATGTAGGCTCACGGTATGTAAATAGTTGCATTTCACTTGTCTGTCCATGAAACTGTGTTTCAATTACAGATATCATACTGAATTTCTCACAAGGCAAACCTAGTACTTAAAGATGCTTATTTTTTCAATAATTAAAAAATTCAATTATCTGTGCAAAAAAAAAAAAGTAAATCTGAGGAAAAAACTCACCCCCTCAAAAAAAAAAAAAAAAAAGCCAAAAAAACCCAACACCTTCATGTAGGGAAAAACACAAATGGGAAATAAGTATTCATAAAGAGAGAGAAAATTAAATTTAATCAATCAAAGCAACCGCTTAAAAGAATAACTCTACATGGTACAGGTCAGTAGAATCCCAGAAAGTTGTCCAGATGTACTTTAAATATTTTGATAAGCATTAGTGCTTGTTGGTGCTTTTGCTCTGTCTTTCTGTTTGTTGGTATCTGTCTTTTGCTCTCTTTATTTATTTATATTTTTTTGGAACCAAGACTCCAGTGCTCTTCAAGCAATCTTCTTGTTTACTTACTTTTTCCTGTAATTGTCTCTCTTCAAGCATACAGCCCTGTGTGGCTTCCCAGTCAGTTCATACACGCATGATTTTGGGAAGGAATACCAGCAATTAATAACATTTCTGCATTTGTACTTGTCTCAGTCACGTGTCTAAGAATTGTAAGGGATGCAGAGCAATGCAGCAAAGAATAAAGCATTGTGTTCTTCAATTTTTTTTATTAATGTCTGTTAAATAGCAATATTTAAAAAATGTAACTAAATATACATAAATATTTTTTGAATTTACAGTGGATACCATATTTCTGTGCATGTCACATGCTGGTAGTTGAGTAATCATAAATCTTATGATGTCTAATCGAATGCTAAATGCACTTCCTGACACCGTATCAGGCCAATGAACTGTGCTGATATTGGTGAAACCATGATCATTTATGCATATGATCTTACTGATATTTTGTATAGCAAAGATAAAAATCTCATGAGAAGTAGATGAAGCAGACAGCTTCCAAGTTCAAAAAGGTGACCATCTGTAGAAACAATATTTTGTAATATAGTTCACCTTGACTCCAGGCTCCAGACTGTAAGTGCAAAATACAGTGGTTATATTAAAAATGCATTTAAATGTCATGTCTTAAAAGTTTCATGATACTCATGAGCTACAGAGACACATGGTGGTCTATGGCCTGGGCTTCTGGAGCTAGAAGATCACCAGCCTTTTTTTACAACTTAAGCTCTAGCTATGGCATAAAATTGACATTTGTAAGAGTTGCTGTGCATTGGTGCCTGTCTCTTATTGCAAGGCCCCAAATTTTTATGTCACAGAGGTTCAAATTTGGAGCAACTCCCCTGGTATCTTAGGGGATGCACAACTTTAAAAAATAATGGAAGATTGTAAACAAGTGTTTCTTGTGTCTTTAAAGACTTGAGAAGGTGAGGGTCTTGACAGAGAAGCCGAAAAGAAGCTGATTTCAGTTCACGTGACTGGTATAACATGACTATGAACCCATTGTCTTGGATAACTACACTCCTGATTTATGTCACTGCAGTTTAGAAGAGAACCACAGAGCTTACAATCCTTTAGAAAACCAGGGACGGAATTTGTCCTGACACAAGCATGGTGTCATATTCAACAAACTTATTAAGGAAAAGCACTCATCCAGGTTTTCAGTAACACCTTCCTTGACATTTCCTTGCTAGCTTTCATTTTTGCAATAGCAACATTGCTGTGAGATGAGCTACTTCTGTTTCACTACAGTTCCTGTATCAGTCAGAGGGTCTTCCACGGTGCTCACACACACCACATACACACACTGCTAAAAATTATTCCCTACCATGTTACTTTATTCCCCTGTCACCTTGTGGTTCCAGTGGAGCTAAACTGTCATAAAATTTGAGCAAGGCTGTAATAAATCAAACATGTGTGCGCCACTCCCACACACACACACAGAACCTTTCCCTCAGAGAGTTATGAGACTGCACTATTTGCTTCACTACGAGTATATCCATAATCCATTGTGTTTTTAAGAAAAAAAAATACACATGAAAAAAAAATATATATCCTAAAGTAAACATCCTTAAGAAATAAAACAGCAGAACAAGAGGAAACAACAAGAAAGAAAATATTAATGCAGGGATATTTACTGTTAAAGTATTCTTAAGCAAAAGGTCAGATTCTCAGCTGGTGTAAACTGGAGCAGCTCCATTGCCTCCATTGGAGCTGTGCCAGCTCATGCAGCATGTGTGCTCTGGCCCAGTATGTCCTTCTCCTCAAATCACTGAACTGGAATCTTCAAAGCCTTCCCTATCACGCTGTTAAATTTCTATAGCTGCTAGCAACAATTTCGTCTAAAAAAAGTTTGCATACGCAAATTATTCACATTGCTTTATTTTTTCTTTGTCAGTTCACAAAAAAAAGTATTTCAAGTTGTCATAACCTTGCATTTAGCCAGTGAAAGAGTAATCTTTAAAGGAGAACATTGTTTTACAAACTGGACACATACCCTGATTATTTTCTTTCTAAAATTTGCACACTATAAAGCAATTAGGTTTCTTTGTTTTAAAACCTTCTTCATATATTATTATACAAAAATATTCATATGCAAGTAATAAAGATTTTTTTTTAAACATCCAACCTTTTTTAAACCTAACGCAAAGTCACACCAAAAGGGATTTTTTTGTTTGTTTTTGTGGTGGTTTGTTGTGGTGTGTTTTTTTTTTTTTTTAATCTAGACAAAGTACACCTTGTGCTTTAACAAACCTACAGCATCATGTGCTCTTTACAAGGATTCTACTGAATATGCTCACGTGTCATTATTCATTAAATAATCTAAAACTTGCCTACTTTTGTGGGGTTTATTTCCCTTAATCCTCTTTTTTTTCCCCTCTGTGTGTTATTTGTGTTTGTTTATATGTGTGGAAAAGTTAAGGCAAGTGCAATCAAAGTTACAAAAATCAACATTTCTATTGCTAACATGTGCAGCATTCATATTTAATGAGTGATGTGTTTTTTCCTGTAAGAATAAAAATTGATGAAAGTACAAAATTTTTTATTATGTTATTACAATAAGTTATTTTTTTTTCTGTACCAGGCTTGGTGAATTTTCCAAAAGTTAGGATAACATAAAACATGTTTTGTTTAAAGTAACATACACTGAAACTAGGTAACATTTTGATCACGACTCTCTTGCTTTTCAGCATAAGCATAGTATTACTACAAAAATGGAGTTCCTTTTAGCTATGACCCATTAAATTTTTTTAAAAAATAAATATATAAGTTAATCTCTTTAGGTAAAATATTTAATATACAGTAGGCATAAATATAGGTTGATGTATTTCTACTTAATTTTAGTGCTTCTATTTTAACTTCAGTGATTTTGAACAAAGTACACAAAGAAAGAGACATATTTTCCAGTTTATAGTCATATATGTAGCGTTAAAGAAAACCTTGACAAGAATGCATATGTTAATCTATGGTTTATGTGGCAATAGTGATGGACATTTGGAAAAGGCAATGATGCTGAATCTTCAATTAAATTGTAGAATAGCCAAAAATTCATGTTCAGAAATTCTGGGCCTGATTCTGCTCCTTTTTTCTTGCACCAGTTATACACAGCATTAATTCTGCTGAGTTCAGTAGAAATATTTTTTACTTTTACCACCTATTAAGCAAATTAAGATGAAAGTTCTCAAAGCCTAGCATGGTACTTCCTTGTTTCATTCCATCAATGCAAAATGATTTAGAGATAGTAAGTATACATTTATATATTCAATGTATGTGAGGGTATTCAATAGGGGCTACAGAGCCTTTCTACTGTGGTGGTTCCCAGGATTATGGAAGGCCATAATTGTTAAAGCTGAGAGCTTTAATAACAAAGTACTTTATCAAGATGCTTATACAGCTATTAACTTTAAACAGTGTGTTTCCAAGAGGGGACTCTTACTGCTTGAGTTGTGTTGTGCACTCTGCTTATGGACAGTCAGCTGCGCCTGAGATGGGGAAAGTAACAGAATAAAATCAAAAAGATTAAATCCCCTAGACAAATTGTGGTTGGTAAAAAAATGCTGCAGCTGACATTAGACTCAAACAATTTTTCACACACTTATGTTTCTTTATTTGTATTACTTTTACAGCTTTTTTTTTGTGAAAGAGAAGGTGGTGACATTTTTCTTCTAGTATTGCGTGTTCTTTCTTTTAAAAAGCTTTTTGGTCTTTTTGTTTTCTTGTCATCTGAAGAAAGTGCAGTATGCTGATAAAAACATTTACTTATGAAATAGTAGATATGCTTAAGCTTATATATTATGAATAGCAACATCACGTTGGTAATAGTGCACTTTTCTTGCAAAATTAATGTGAGATTCAAAATTGCTGTGAGTCACAGCAGTGCATATCTAGGTGCAATGTTGGGAAGATAATTTAACTCCATTTTACTGCTCGAGCTAAGACTATATTTTGTCGTTTAGCATTCTGGACTCACTGACCATGCTGGCTGCTTTACCACTGCCCAGCACTGGGCAGCTGCCTACTTTACTAGCTGCTGAACAGATATAAAATAAAGACCAGTAACAAATCTGCAAACATTTATGATGAAGACATTATATTAAACTATTTATGATTTTGCTGACTAACATAATAATAAAAACCCTTGGATCATATTTTTACAGGATATGTAAAATAAGTTACAGCCGATGACTATCTAGAGCAGAAGAACAGGAAGAGTTACAGGAAAAAGATATCTGTGTTCTACACAGCTATTTAGAACAATCAGTGATATTTCCTACATTTACACAGATTCACCTTATTTTGAAATATTTGATTATTATTTGAGTCTTTGGAGCACCTTAGAAAGCCAACAAATAACAATCAGAAGGCTGAAATAGGGAGGGAACCTCAGGTTTCTCAAAGAAGGCTCATTGCTCAGTCAGAATGTGGCATCAGACTCACTGTGCCTGAGACTGCATTTGTAATGGCACCTGAAAGCATCATCTTCCCTTACAAAACCTCTTTGCTGGATTGCCTATGAAGTGGAGAACTGACTGAAGTGGGAGCTAAGGAGATCCAGCAGCTCTTTGAACAACTGCTGTGTGCACAGGTAGGAGACTTTCAGCCTAGATTACGACTACTCCAGTTCTCTGGACTTCCACTCCATTCTTTCTAATGTGGCTATGCCACCACTAAACTAACGTAGTGCAATGGTATCTCAGTCCTGATGTCTCCTTACGAAACAAAGAAAATTAAAACAAAGCAAAGCAAAGCACAACAAACCAGTAATGAAAACATTCTCGAAAATTATAAGCATGTGCATCTCAGTCTGTCTCCAACCCCTTATGTTCTAGATTGCTGTTTGAGGGGGTCTTGAAAGAAGCATAGTAGGTAAGGTGCCCAAGATGACTAAACAGTGAATTTGCTTCAACATTCCCTAAAGAACAAATTGGCAAGTGTCATTTCAAGCAGATAGAGAGTCTTTGCTGATGTCTCTCAATCTTCAAATACTTAACAATAATAATAATAATTTTAAAAAAAGTCTAGGAATGGTATTAGCTATATGGTACTGACAGCTGTTCACAATCTCTTCTGTTTAGAAGAGTGAGAAGGTAAACAGAGAAAATATGAGATGAACTGTGCTGACACTAATTATTATTTACAGACAGGAACTCTGGCAGATATTCACATAGATTCAGGGAGACCCTATGACCCAGAAAAACATGTTTCCTACCTCTAACAAATGGCTTCAGGTAGCAAACAGGTGGTGAAGGAAGTAGCTGGTAGATTTGGTTATCTACTGACCTGCAGGCAAAAGATATCTGTAATCTCCTATGGCAGCAGGACTAGATGAGTGCTAGTTGAGTACACCTACCTGGTTATGACATGACCAGCAAATATCTTGCCTATACTTCTCCCACCCTGTGTCACCCACCCTGTGTCATCCCTAGCTATGTACCTGTGTCATAGTACTCTTAGCAATGGCCTGGTTACAAGTTTGTCATCTTCTTAAAGCACATGGGAAATGTCATCCTATGAATAAACCCAGGTTTTTGGAATTTTCTTGGTTTTATATGAGAGTGCTACTTATTTTCTTTTGGTTTATGGTTCTATGATTAAATGATTACAAGTTAAAATACTTATGTATAGGCATAAAATTGAATAAAGTGCTTTTTGTGGTATAACTAAGATTTGAGAGTGCTTATTGCAACAATTTTTTCCCAGATATGTGCACATTTTGCAGATTCACATATTTTGCTGAGGTAGCCATAGGTTAGTGATCTCAGAGAAGGAGCCTGATGTCATTGAACTATTTTGCTGAGATAGATGGAGAGACAGTTGTGTCACTGTTCTCCTCACTGCTTTATATTTACATAATTGTTCCATTTGAAGTTGCCTGGGTCTTAGGAAGACAAATATACAACGCTCTAATGTGATGCTGAAGGTAAAGGTATAACACTAATTGTTTACATTTTCTACTGAAATGTTCCTAAGAACTCAATTAGGGCTGCAGTGAGCTGTTCACCAGAGGGTATTAACTCTGGAAAACAACTTCTTCTATGTCTGCAAATTCATTGCCACTTGAATTTTAAACTTTCAATGAAGAATGGGATTTCCTGAACAAATCTCTCTCTGTCATGCAAAGAATGCAGAGAAAATTTCAAAAAGTCTCTTACATAATTTCCTACAAAACTGCAGGAGAAAACAACCTTCCACGAAAAAAAGAAATTTCTAAAACTAGGTTTAAATAGGTTTAGTAATTGTATTGTTAGTTTGCTTTTCTTTATTTCTGGATTTCAAGTGTGTGCAGACTCTGCAGCTTAATGGCATATTTTAAGCCCATAACTGACATTTTCAAGACTTTCTTTTTACCTCAGAGAAGGTCAGAATAATATCAGGGTGTTGCTCCATATGAGCACTCTAAGAGGATTTAAAAAATGGTGTGCTGAGAACAAAAAAAACCACACTAACTTTTCACAAATCAAAGCTTTGCTCTTGTAAGTCTCTTCTTAGGAGAGAAGACATCTATTCACCCTAAACATCTCTGCAAGGAGTTTTCATGTGTACCTCATCCTGAGGGCTCAGAGTATACTTTGAGTGCTTTTACTTCTAATACACTCTGCCAGGTAATTAGATAGGATAGGATAGGATAGGATAGGATAGGATAGGATAGGATAGGATAGGATAGGATAGGATAGGATAGGATGGGATGGAAATTTCTGTGAGGGTTCTCAGGTGTGGTGCTAGCTGATTGAGATGGGAATTTCCTATTAGTGGACTGCACACTAACCCAGCAAGCTGACCTCTTTCTCTACTCTGTGCTGGCTTTTGCTTTGCACATGGAACAAATGGAAAATACTGTTTCAGAGCTGTTTCATCTCTTCCAGCTGTTTTGCAATAGAGTTTACTGTCATTCATATCAAGACTTACTGCCCACCTTCCCTGTATGTTGCCTATAGCACGTAGGGCAGCAGTGGTATTTGAGTCTGTGGCTCCTTCTGTACCCACCTGACACAGGAGTAACTAAACATGAGGCCAAAGAGGCCTGTGCTCTCCTCCTCCATGCACAGGCACACATGTTCTCCTCAGTGTGGAGCTTCTCAGTCACAGCAATGCAGTACAACCTCTCCCTCTGGCTTGCACTTCTTTATCTGTCACAAAGTGTGTTTGAGAGTATGGGCTCAGCAAGAATTAGTTTTTCCTGAATGATTTTTTATTTTTAAGAAGAGCTAACATTTGATAAAGAGAAAAGAGAGGGTTAAAAAGCTCATCAATTTTATTTTTTGAGTAATTTGTGTATTCCTTTTGTCATATCTTGATGGTTAAGAGAGGTGTCTTTATAAAAATATCAATAAAAGCCTCATCATATTCTTAGCTCTCAAATTTTACTCCAAATTGTTTTCCTAATGCTAGTGACCCAGTAAAGAAATGTTTGTAGTTCCTGTAAGCTCAGTACTAGATAATCTATTTTATTTACCATTTAAATCATAGAGAATCATGTTGCTCTTAATCCCCCCAAATAAAATATTATAATTGACTATTAAATGTTTCTGAAATGATATTATCCAAAGTATTGGATATTTACTGTAGAATGCTAATAAGCTTTTGGAATGAGGCTGTTTGTAGTTACAACCTGAATACTTCCCTCAATCAAAAAGTACTAATTTTTTAGTAATTTGAACTGCTCCAGAATTTCTATGTTTTCCAAAGAAGGTGTCAGACCTGCCTTTGTAATTTCTTCTTTGACTGCTTCATGACCCTGTGGACCCTAGGTCTTCTGCCGGAAAAGCTTATTAGTCCAGAACAAAGGTTTAACTCTGTTTTAAGGAGAACTTAAACAAACAATAGGCATAGGAAAACTCTTAATAGCTGAAACATTTCTCTCAATTTCACTCCCCAGGGTAAGAACTCTGAGTTTTGAAACATCCAGTCAAGGATATGTGGAGAAGTGTAATGCTGCCAACACATCATCTTGGAGGATATAGCCAGAGCCAACAGAAAATAACCCAGCAAAATTACACCAAAAACAACAGCTCAGTGTCCATACTAAATTCAATGACTCTGAAATTAAAGTGGAGAACACAGTGGTGTTCTTTAGCCTCCACTAAGTGGGCTATTTAGGAGGTCAGGAGATGTGTTTATATGAAACAAAAATGCAAGGGATCTTGCAGCATTCACTACACAAGGAGGGTCGTTGTTATGAGATTGCTTACATTTTTTCTCTTGGAGCCACATTAATCTATTTCTCAACCGAGAACTGGGTTAAAAAAAATGTTCTAATAACAGCAAATCAGACAAGGGGTGGGTGTGAAAGAATATAGTTACTCTAGATAATAACCTAAGTCTGTCACGGAGATTTTTTTAGCGCTGACAGATTTCTGCCATCCTCTTTATCACAATAGAAGACAAACAAAAATCTCTCTGTGTTAAACTATCAACAAGTAAAAAAATAATTCGGAAGTGTACTAGATGTACAGGGACATATTTGTGTTGCTGGTCTATCTGGATGGCCTCCAAAAAAGCCAGTTGCTTGATGTAGGTCAGCCAGAGTACAGAGCTTTGCATAACAAAAGAAACCACAATACAGTCAAAAAGCAGGTGGGTATTTTGCTCTTTATTCTCCATTGGCTTTTTTTTAATTATTATTCTTATTTTTGAACTTACTTTACTGCTGTGATTTTTCTTCTTCTTTGGATTTTAATTAAACTTTCCTTAGGTTTGCTAGCTTGACATTTTCTTCTTTTTTTTTTTCCTCTCTTATTTTTTTTTCAATTAAAAAAAAATTAAGAAATCCTGTTTACCAGGCCAGTTTTCCCCAAATCCCACTGCTTTATCTATAATTTAAATGTGTCATTAATGCTCAATATCCAAATAAAACTTTGTGAATTTTTATAAGGTGGGTATAACAAGCTTTCTAATTATTTTGAAGCTGATTATCACCCATTACGTAACATACACATGGTTTTCACCACTGTGCAGTAATAGGAAAATCTTAGTTTGCATCTAAGCCTAGCAGTATTTAGCTCTGAACCAGATCATATTAAAAGTGTTTGATGTTGGCTGCCAGGTGAGAACTGGGTCCCTACTAAAACTCAGAAGACATTTGCTGCTGCTTTCCTTGCAGCCAAGATTTCAGCTTGTCACAGACTGCAAATATGAATTCCTTTTCTCTTTGCTTTTCCAATTTTCTTCTCCCGCACAAATCAATCTTACACTCATTCAACTTTATTAGATTTACTCTCAAATCATACTGCTACAAGTGAGAACAGAATCAGACCCAGCAATGCACTTTGCCTTCAAAATAATTAGCTGCGTACTATACAGTCTCCCATTTCTGTCCAGCTATAAATGCTGTCTGGAGAGCCTATATACTGAATTTACACAAGTTGTGCAACAGAGTCCTTTAGTTTTATAACATAGACTACCCTGATTAGAGAGAGCCTTATAAAGACAGAGCACCACACTTGGATAATTCATGTGCATAGAATCCACATCCAGACCCAAAGGTACTGACCAGGCAGAGTAAGTTTTTCTGACCATCACACTGTGCAGTTTTTAAAATAAAGTGCTATTTGCTTATGGCTAAACCTTATATGTGGCTATTGCATGCAGAGTTCAGGCTGCATTGTCAAAAACTGTAACACCTTCACCAAAAAATGATGGAGCCTAAGCACTAGGGCAATGACAGTTTTTGTTAGTTTTATGTGTGTTTTTTTCTTTTCCATTTTATTTTGCGTTCCAACAGAACTTTTGTCCAAGAAAGAGCACGTGAGCACACAACAGTTTCCTTCCCTGTTCCCCACACCGAGCTGTTCACAGAAGAGGAATACTAAGGAGGAATTTTTCTAAAGCCGTAGACAGCTTCTCCTTTTATTTCAGGTTTTATTTTGTGGTTTGTTTCTTTTTTTGTTTGTTTGTTTTTCTTATATTTGATATTATGGCAAAGCATTATAAGAAAAACTTTTTTTTAAGTAGTGTGAATATCAAATAGTATCTGTCAATCCCTGAATCATGCTTTTCAAAGTGCTTAAATCTACACTAAAAATAGAACAACATAAAGGTACTTCCTGTGTGGCTAAGAAAACACCTACCAATTGTCTAAACGTAACTGTGGTCAGATAATTAAATCCTGCATTTATTCCACAACCCAGTCTTTACCCCAGGGCATAGAAAGGCGAGGGAAAGGGGAAAACAATAATGCATTGCTTTCAGAGGATACTGGGGTATTCGGCATCCAGATGAATGAAGGAAAATGCCACCAGTGCCTGACAGGTGTCTGTAAGAGCAAATAAATAATAGCTTTCTTACACTATGAAAATAACCAAATGTGCAAAAGTCTCTTAAAATTTTATCTGACTTGGCAGCTTCATTTCCATTTTGTGGATGTTTGGCACATGTCCAGAGAGAGAGACCATAATAAAGAACAGACTGTAGAAAAAGGCTTGAGCAAAACCTCAGAGAAATAAAGATTTCTAGCAAATAAAAATCAGTGCACATCCCAAAGGTCTATTAGCTTCTTATGCAGATAGTGAGATTTCTTGACTTTCACAACAGGAGCATAGTCATTTCCTCCCACACTGTCAGTTCTGGATTACTCCCACAAACATCCCCCAAACCGCAGTTTCCCCACTCACTTCTCATTAACAAGACCAAAATATTATAAGCTATACTTTTCTCGTTGTGGCAGTCAGGATAAACAAAACCCACACATTCATTATATTGGCCAATATCATTCAGCTGCCATAAAAATACCTAAAGCTAATTAATTACATAAATAGACCATAAGGCCTGTTTGCCAGGACACCAGTTACATTTCTGCCAGGGTAAATCAAACCCATGACTACATGACAGTGTGCTACAGCCAGTAACTCTACTTCCACTTCTGCTAGCAGGGACTAGCAGAGAGCTTGGCCTGAATATGCTGGAGAGCTGCACCACTCCTCTCTCTTTCTAAACTCAGAAAGGACTTTTCCATTATTTAAAACATAAATATGAGCAAGGTGCTTATTTAATTGGTCTTAAAGATGTCTAGATATAAACACAGTGGTGTTTTTTTTTTCTTCCCTGTCAGCCATGGTATATGCATTATTTGTAACTCCTCAAAGATAGAGTCATACATAAAAATAAAACTAATTTATTTATTCATTAAAGTGAATAAATTGTTTTTAATATTTTCAGGTCTGATTTAAATATTAATTTTGTATAAATAAAGTTTATTCTGAAAACAGTTATATTTCTGGTATTCATGTCATTTTTTCTGCCTGAGTTCTTACTAAAATCATGTTGAAATTAATAAAGTTTTATTTATCATTACAAGCTAAAACCAAATGAAAGAAGATTTCTTAATCCTTAATATAGCATTTTAAAGCAAATACAATTTTTGGAACATTAAAATACAAGGGGACTCTGTAATCCACAGTAAAATAATGTTTTGCTCTTACTCTTTTTTGAAAATAACACTTTCTATAATACAAAGTGACAAACCATCTACAATACTGTCTTTTTATTCCCCTTTGGTTTGGAAGTCATCACTGTACATATCAGCAGGACTCTGCACTTCAGTGCCTATTGCCTCACTCGTCTTACTCGCCTGACATTTGCAAATGACATCATTTGCAGGATTTTTTTAAGGGGGAAAAGAAAAAATTAAATGCTTGAAAAATAAAATCCACAACCACATTGATACTTTTCCAGGACGTGTTAAAAATAGGGTTTGCTTTTATATTTATAAAAGGAATACAATCAACTCATTCTTGAAATAATAATTAAAAAAACCAAACCCAAGAAAACAAAAAACCAAACCGGCTCTAGTTTCTATACACTCTGTAGTGACTACTGTGAAGCAACCGATACAGACTGGGTATATTCTGTGGTTTGACAGGTATCTACCAAGTTACATGTTAGATGGTCAGACTGCAGTGTTACCCCACACTGGGGTCTTTGTAAGGGCAGGGAAGGAGCAGTGCACATTAAGGGAGTAGAAATGAAACTGGAGCGCTCAGTGAGGGATGGGGTCCTTCTAAAAACAAATACTCTCCAAAAGAGGTGAGCTGCAGCAGGCATGGCCTTCAGGAATCAGGCTAGGCAGGCCAACAAAATGGATGGTGCTTCTGATATCAACATAGCTTTGTCCAAGCATTCCCGAGAGAGGTTAAAAACAAACAAACAAAACCCCTAAAACTATACTAATGAAGCAAAAAAGTTTCCTATCTATACAGCAGTCTCTTCATTTAAAAAAATGTAAATATACAAATTCCAATGACATATAAAACAAAGTCGAAAATGTGAATGGGAAGAGACATGGGTAAAACAGGAAGACTGATGCTACAAAGAAATTGCAAAAACATATGTACAAGACCCTGTTTTTCCTCGTATGTTATCGATTGTAATGCATGTTTAACAGCAGCAGTCGAGGATGTAGTTCCAGGCACCAGACTGCAGACTCTGCTCCTACTCAAGGGGGTTGACAGCCCCTTGCATCTCGGTCACCAGATGACACTGGATATACTGGTCTCCCGTGGCAGGAGGGGCAGTATGGCACTGTTTGTGTGAGCCTCTTCTGGGTTCTGCTCCCTGTTAGTTTTTGTCTGCGGCCGCTGCCCGTTTATAAGTGTCATAGGGATGTTGCAGTAGGTGTGCTGGTTACCTATTGAGGTAAGCGGCAGGGTGCCGGTTGGAGGTACATCGTATTCATAGCTTCGATAATAGTGTTTCTGGCGCATCTGTGAGTGATATGTGTTATGAAAGGTGGAGCGCAGGTCTGGATGGGCAGTGGCAAGAGCAGTAGAGGTGGCAGCAGCCATGGAAATTGCGGAGACTGTCTGCAGTTCCCCGAAGGGCCCCTGCTCACTGACATCTAAAACCTGCTCGTTTGTGATGGGTTCAATCCTCTTAAAAGGCATTTCGTACTGTAAACGTTTCCAGAACTTGGAATTCAACTTGTTGCATTTTGGTCCGTGCCATTTAATGACAGTGAGGAGCTTGATGGTATGTTTTAGGGCCTCGACCTCCTGGTAGTTCATAACTCCTCGTAGTTCACTGCATTCAATCAGTATCACTTTGATTTCTCCCGTGACTAACATGTTTCGAAGCCTTGTTTCCAGTTCAAAGATGCTCCAACCTCTTCTTACCACATAACTTGGAGTCATGACGATGATCAGTCGCTTGCTTTGGTCTACACATCTTGCCACATCTTCAATGTAGGCTACAAAACAAAACAATTGCTCAAAAACCAATCTAAGAAAACAATCTGCTCTCATAGACTGGTGAGAAACAACAGAGGCAAATCCCTGCTCCCAGAAGATCTCACTGAAAAAAACATCACTTGCAAATGTGCCAGGCTGGCTTGGAAGAACATGGTCCCAGGCAACCTGCTCTATGAGGCCCTGCTTGAGCAGGGAGGTTGGACAAGGTGACCTCCAGAGGCCCCTTCCAACCTCAACCATTCTTTGATCCTGAGAAATATCTATTACTACATGAGCTATGGATTGTGTTTGTTCATGAGTTGTAGTTTTATGTCATTATCTGTATTGAAACAGTTGTGTCCATCACGATGTTTTACTTGAAAAAGGCAAAGCCACCCAGGTAGACAACAGATCAGCATCTGTGGGCTTCAGGAGCTCAGTCTCAAACTCAAATGATCCTCTGTGGGATATGGTAGGCTTAGATTCTGCTTTTCCTTCCATGACCCCACCATGCAAATTCATAAGAACAGTGTTGTGTCCTGCAAATTGCTGTAGGTTTAAAAAATATCCATGAGACTGTTTGAGCTTTGCCTATACCAAGCATCCTTTAGTATCTTTGCTAAAAGATATTGAATTTAGTAGCTGCCTACATGGTTATTACAGTGAGCTTACAAAGAACACTACAACGACCTAAAAAACATTACGGTATTTCTGCTGGAATAGGTCAGAGAAACATGAAAAAGGGTTACTTGTACCAATCAATTCTAATTTTTAGTGTCTGAGAATGATCAAGTACATCCACTGCACATTTATCTGCAGTGTCCACTGACAGAATTCACTATTTTTCTCTGACGTAAATTTTACTACTCAACCGTTGCCTTAGTCCAAACACAACTTCTTCCTTTGTGTCTTAATTTCTGTAATACTTAGAATCATGGATATCTTTCCAAACAACCTCTAAGGAACTGAAAAATACAAACTCTGTATTCAGTCCTAGATATGCAAGCTCTCAAAAAACTGTGAAAAATTAGTCTTTCATTACCTTTATTTATGCATGCCCTGTCTGCACTATCTCACCTTCAATCAGAATATTTTAATTACTAAATAATAGTCCTCTTATCTTGGAAATATACATTGAGTATGTTTGTTGGCTTATCTTTGCCATTCTCTAAGACAAGGGAGAAAAGATGACATTCTGAAGGAGTAGGTACAGAAAAGAGACTAAAACAATAATTTCAATCACTGCATTGGTTGTTTAGAAAACACATAAGAATAAGGACATGACTTACTTCCTGTGGGAATCAAATCTCTGTCTGGGATGAACAACTTGTATCCATAATGCTTTTCAAGCATATCTGGTAGGATCTCAAGAGCAAATCTTTCTTCTTCTCCAGTTTCTTGATTCCACTGGTCAGGATCCACTTTGGTATAAGATAGATATGCATCATAGTCTTTGTTGTCTAAGGAAAGACACAAATTAAGTTAGTTTATTCATTATTTTTGCAGCTTTCCCAGATTTTTCCCCAAGTATTATTTCTGGGACAGTTTTCCCAGAATAGGAAATTGTTTAGATAAACAATTGTTTAGATAAACAAAAGCTTTCACCCCATGTCCAGATATGAATCCATTCAGCTTTCTTGTTTCACCTAGCAGAGTTAATCCTTACTTACACAGGTGCAAGGAAGGAGGAATCCATACCCATACACAGAAGTCAGTTTGTGCACAAACATTTGTGTAAGAATCTGGATGAAGGAAATCCACTCAGCTGCAGAGTGACAGCTCATGAGCACAAAAGTCCCTGAAAAGAATTTGCATTCTTCTCTAGCTTTAAAAGGGAAAAGAAAATCATGGAGATACCTAACATAAAGTGCAATTGTCTCTGTTGCATAGTAAAAACGTTTCAGTATTGCCAGATTTTTACTATAAATTTGGGGCCTGAGGCTGAATGTTCTAAGTTTTTCTGTAGCTTTCCTTGCAAAACTCCTTGGCTCTCAGGTCTGAAATTATTGCCAAGCTTAAATCTTTGCAGTATCAGCTCCTGATAATGCCGTTTAAGTCTCTTGAATTCTGCGCACTTACATTTGCAGATTTAATGTTGCATTAATATACATTTTGTTACTTAACAGTGTGTTACTTCATTTCAATATGAGAAATAACCATGCCTGTTTTTTAAATGTGCTTGGTGTGCCTACTTGAAAGCCTGAGTCAAAAAAGTTGTCATTAATTTTCATTAGGAGGTCAATAATGCCAAGTGCTCTGGAACTAATTCAGTGGAATAAGAGGTCACGTTTTGACTTTTGTTGTGAAGAAAGCAGAGAAAAATCAATGACAAGAGTAATGAAATGTTAACATCCTTCTAACTCTCTGGACAACATTATGCACAGACTACCAAGAATATCAATTGCTTTTAAAAGAGACCCGATTAAATACTCTAAACACTGTGTGTCATAAGTAATGTTATATTCAGTCAATGCTGACTTCAGTTATTTATTGAACCGCTCTTTTCTTCATTTTATACCTTTTTGTAGTCTGGTAGCATTATTTAGAAAAGCCTGCCAACTGTAGGTAGGGGCAAAGAGTATAAATTGAATTAATGAAACAGTGCTAATCTTGAACAGTCCTCTCTCCCTTCTGAGCAACCATGTGTACTATGCCCATTAACCTTTGCAGATGACAAAACAAACTTGGTTGTATTGTTATTACTTTCAAACTTCCTGCACATCTTTTGTGTGATGTCTATTGGATTTTTATATCCACAGAAAAAAAACCAAAACAAGTAAAAATAACAATCACAACAGCAGGAAAAAAAAAGAGAAGAAATAAGAAAAAGAGAAGCATTGTCTTCTATGGTTCACACTTTCCATTGTTTTTCTTTGGAGTATTTGTGAAAATATGTTTTTTAATGTCAGACAAACATCTCATGCCTTTGACAATGCCTCAAAATAACACTAATTGGAACAAGCATGAGACGGGGAGATTACATGGCAGGTTTTTATTTCTACAGTAGGATAGTGTTAACCCAGCAACAGAGTTAACACACAGTGAGGTCAAAAAATACGTGGGGAAATTGCAAAAAACCCCACAAAAATATGATGTTGCCATTTTCTATTGTCACCTCAGCAACGGTCATGACCACAGTACATGCTGGAGAGAAGTTGCTGTTTAAAGTCTTTGAGTAAAGATGAGAATGTATCATTTATCAAAGGGATAAATAATAAGAAATAATGCAGAATTCAAACTGTTTTAAAGGCTCAGAGTATTTTCTGTTTAAATGGTGTCCACATTATGACTTGGAGGGAAAAGTATCCGTGCAATGCACTAATGCACTTATTTGAAGTACACATTTTTCATATCACAGAGGTTCTAGCATTTCCACTAACTACAACTGCATTATCCTGTATTGCAGGGATATCTTTCCTCCCTAGTTTTATTGGTATTTGGAGGGCAAAGAATGGTAAGGATATAGGGTATGTCTACTCCCATGGGTTCAGACAATTGTCAATTTATTCAAATTCCAGTCCAGCAGGATGTGTAGTCTGGTTCAGGAAACTGTTAGATGTATTATCACAGTGGTTTCTTGAGCTCTTATAGTCCCATCTGCCAGGTGTCTTTTTTTTAACTGTCTTTGATGAAAAGTAAAACATTCAGTTTACAGTAGAACTACCTTATGTGGCAATTTTCTTATCTGATAGGCTGACATACTGGCAGAAGCAGACAATTTGCAAAATGTAAAAACGTCTGGGATACACAGAGGATGTTCACATATAGTAGCCTGGTTTTGGCTAATTAAAATTATTCATCACACATTGCCAGCTCTGTGAAACATTTTAAGGACTACAGCAGGGTCTTAGCTCAATGGTCCCAGCTACTCTTCGTAATGGGAGGGACTGATGCTTACATTCTAAAGAACGTTTCTGATCTTAATTTGTGGTTTTCATTGTGCTGTCCCAATGGACTGAGAAGCAGAAATGGGAGCCTGCAGACATCCAAATCTTTCTGCTGGTCATAATCTGGGAGCTGGGACTTGCATCTTGCCAGTCTTCCTGCCCTTGTCACATGAAAGCAGGAGGCTCTTGACTTTTCTCTCAAACCCTTTGCTCTTCATCTGTTTTCAATGTAAACTTTCCCTCTCTATCAATGCATCCAGGTGTCCCCAGACTGGGGGCAAGTAGCCCAGCACAAATTTGTGTTTTCTTGAGCACTCACTTGAACAAGTACAAGTTTACTCATGAAAATATGTCAGCATATCTGCCTTTTCCAAGCAAAAAATATGTAACCAGAAAACTTTTAATCTGGTCCAAATCACATATCAAGGCATAAAGGACTTGATATTAATACTCATACTATCATATAGTATGATAATTACAGATTTGGCTGTGAAAGATGTTCAGATACTGGCTGGATCTAATACCCAGTGTCAGAATAACAGTGCAAAAATCCAAATTCAAAACAAGGCTGGTGGCAAACTAAGATTTCCTTTGAAATGACAATCCCTTTATTTCTGTTCACCAGCAAACAATTAAGTCTTCTATCCAAGAACCCTTGGAATGAAAATGTGTTTTACTGTTGCTTGCACTTGTGCTTTAGATATAGATTATGGTGTTTCAAAGACGTTTCTGTTAGACTTATGTGCATCTACAAGTTGAAATATAGTTACTCACTTTTTCTTCCCACACTTATTAAGAAAAATACCATTTAATAACCAAAGGCAGGGAAATTGATAGTTTAATCTGAAACTTGTTCTCTTTCCCATGAAGATTGAAAGGAATTACCTATTATCTAACTATATATTTTTTTTATCTGAAATGGCTTAACTATTTCAGGGGTTTTTTGTTTAGAAACATACCAGAAAACGTTAATCTTGCACTGCTTCCAGGTATGTTGCAAAGCTGATTTATGTCATGCCTATTCTTTAATTCAGTGAACACAGCTCAGTATGGCATACAAGATCATGCAACAGTAATACTCTGAAACATTTTGGTGCAATAAGTTTTTCTTCCCATTCTTTGTGACTTGACAAGTAATCCTCTTCACTTAGATGGTTAGTAGCTGCTTTCTTAGGCCTACAGGTAGTAAGCAACTAGGACAGAGCTATTCAACTCAACAGCTACCATTTCTGTGAGGTTTTGTTTTACCCATTAATCAAAAATATTGAACGAAATCCTAAAGTACACCTTGCATGGCCAAATTCAACCAGACTCGATGTAAAAAGTCCTGTGTTATTGCACTGTAGACAACCATGAGAGCCCATGGAAGGTCAGGGTTAGTTCATAGCAATAGGGTAAAATACAACCTGTGCTCAAGGTGTGATGCATTAAGTCCACAAATGTTTCAGTCAGCTCAAAAATACTGGTACTGCAAGAGCTGGGGCAAAACAGACTGTGACATACAACCCTTGCCATATCATTTTAACCGTTCTATGGAATTGAAAAAAAGGATTCAGTAACAATCCTGGAGCTGCCCTCAGCCACAGGTCTGAAAAAACTGTTTAGATAGATCTTAGGGGTAAACACTGAGGGTCAAATCTCAGCTTCTTTAATAACACATAGAACCATCACTTCATTTGGTGGACCAGGATTTTAGCCAAAGCATCCTTTTCATCACTGCAGCATGCATTCTCCTGTGCTGTCCATTCCTTTTGGTACTCATCCAAATGCAGAATACATTATCATACTCCCTGTAACTTTCTACAGAGTTAATCCAGCAGAAGTGATATAATTTTTTAGGGGAAGAAGTTGCAAGTGCTGCTCGTTATTCCAAGGATGTGCTCAGCAGCAGCCACTTAAAGGCTCAATGTAAGCATAAAATGAAACCCGGACTCTATATGCATCTACTTTGTCACATGCAAATGGGATCTTTGGGTGAGTAAATTGCTATCAGACATCTAAGAACTCATCTGTATGCATGTTCTTCTAACAGCTACACATGAAGAAATGATATACTGGTGCCTACAGAAAGATAGATAAAACTTCCTCTTCTACAGGGACCACCAAACAGATTCAACTTCAAATTTGCGTTATAGATGTACAAGTTTTCTAATGATTTCTATGTTGCACTGCAAGAAGCCAGCAGTTTGGGCCTTTGAGGGTTTATTAAACCTTAAACATTGCAATATTTCTGCTAGTGGGGCACAGAAAAATTAAATATATATATGTGAAAAATTAAAAATAATAAAAAAAACTTCCTAGAGTCAGTTTTTTTCTTATCAGCCATGTTCAAGCTGATGACAAATTCTAACTTTTAACTCGAATGATACACTTTAGCACAAGACAAATTAATAGAGCAAAACAGAGAGAAATCACACAATGTCATATTTCATAGTAAATAATATTTCAGTGATGTTCTAAGACCTAGATGGTGGGGTCAGCCCATGTCTCTGAGCATCCTGAAATCCTCCAGAGCACTTAGCAGTGCCTTCAGAAACATTCAGTGCACTGAACACAGCTGACCCTGTATGGGCTGCTCTGCAGCTTAATGTTCCCAGCAACGTGTTTGGTAGATCTTCCATTTCCGAATCAAGAGGGATCTGGACAGCTGATTCCTCTCCTTCAACAGAGAACATGCCAGCCTCGTAAATACTTGGATACTCAGCACAGGAGTTTAGGAGCAATGGGCTGATTTAACTCAGAGTTTCAGGATTTCAAGGGGAGTTCATGGAAATGACAGGCTAGATTCTTCCAAGTGCTGCAGGGAGCTGGAGCCAAACTGGTGCAGGAAGCTTTGGCTTTGAAAAAACACCCTGTCCTCAGGAAAGGTTGCAAAGTGCCTTTCAAAATTTCCCAGACACTGTATTTGCTTCAAAATTTTGGCATTTCTTAATCTGTATTTGTTTTGTTATTTGTGGGGCCACATTTAATATACACATTGTGATAGTGTTCATCCTTAATATCAGGAAAAATGTATTTTAAATGCTTGGTTGAGTAAAATGCCCAAATCTTAGGTCTTTAAAATACTTATTCTTTTCCTCACACTATTTACTGTTGCTTATGAAGCTCACTGTAACATTTTCTATTATTTTTAAATGTCAAGCCCTTTAATGCTAATAAAATTAAAAAACTACCCACACAACTTTTTTCCATGGCAAAGTATTTGTTAATCGTAGCATTCCTCATGATAGTTAATAACATTGTGCAGAGTGAGCAATGTTGAATTAGAGAGAAATTTTGTAAATGCAATACTGGGGAAGAGGTTAAAGAAATCTAATCAGTTCTAAAGAGGATCTGGAGTTTTCTCAGCACACCATTGACCACGAAAAAAAAAAAGTTCATTGTTCTAATTGGCAGGTGTATAAAACTATTGAATCAATTGTTTCTTTTCCCTTAACTCCATTAAGCCATATTGAATTTTGGCAGTCTAAAGAACTTGAAAAGATAAAATAAACACCAATTTAAAAACTGATTCTATATGAACACTTATGAAAACCCCAAGATATTAATGCTGCATTGGATGTTTCTTGAAAATTAGGAGTGATTCCTGGCAGATATAAATTCAGCCAAAAAGTAATAAAGTGATATGATTTCAAGTGCAAAATAAATTCTCTCTATAAGTTATATTTTCCCTGGTTTTCTATAATTACAGCTAAAAATGTCATTGATAGATACATAAGATAGACTATTATATATTTAAATTGAAAAACTTACTATTAAAGGGTATTTTATCTTATATTTAGCCTGTTTTTGTGTTCCTAACTAAATGAAGAGTGCATTTCAAATGTTTCTCAGTATTCTCATTAACATGGAAGCTTAACAAGCTCAGAAGTCCTTATAAAAGTTTCAGATTATTAAAAAATAATGAACTTAAATTATTCTCTTGGTTCCTATGATTATTTGCAGGTCAAACAACAAACTAAGAAAAAACTATTATTAGTAGATATTGAAAGACTGAATGACAACTACACAGCTGGAAATTCAACATAGCATAGTAGTTATCTCTGAAAGACTACAAGAAATTAGCTATTCTATTAAAAAGCAGAGAGAAACACTAAAAAAGAGTGTCATGCAAACTCTGAAAATGAAAAGATATATTTTTTCTATATTAAAGAAATTTCTTAATAAAAGCTGTCAAGATATGATGCTCTTATTATGGTACTAATTCAACAAAACAAACTGTATAAAGCAACAACCAGTATAAATTACATGCTTAATTTTAAATATATTTCTTAGATCTGTTATCTTAGCAACAGTGTTTGTTTCTTAGGATTGTGTAAAGTAGTTTGAAAACTGGAGTTTCTATCAGTCTCTACCAACAGAAAAAAGTTAAGTAAAGCACTATAAATATAAGCAAAACCAAGGGAGAAATAGCTTGGAAACAGACTTTCAATCTATGACTCTTGAAATCAGATGCCAGTATGCTGTGTTCATCTCACCTACCTCAGAAATCTACAATGTTATTTGTCCTTTGATTAAAAAAAAAAAAAAATCTTCAAAGCTTAGAAAGCTGGTTGAACAACAGGAGATATCTCAGTCTTCATCAATTCATATACGGTAGTCTTTTTTTTTTTCCTACTTTAAATCCGAACTTTCTAACGTAAAACAATCTCTTAGTTTGAAATCTAAAGAGGTTCTTGGTGATATTTTATTTTATTTTTTAAGATATATGTGTATTACAGATATAGTTCAGATGCTATGAAATAGGAAGAGAGAAAAAAGTAGGAATTTTCTTTTGAATTAGCATGTCTCATGCACAGAATATAGAAAACACCATATTCAGTGGAGGCATAAATCGAGATTTTATTGTTTGAATTGTATTTCAGATATAAATAAATGGCATAAACAAGAAGAGAAGCAGTTTCACCTCAATAAAATTTTAATTAAATAACAGGAAAATCCCTTTTTTTAACCAGCAATATTTAGAGAGAAGAAAGCTCCATTTTTCTCTGGTGATTTTAATAGAATTTTAAATTGATATTCATAGAGCAGGATTTCTTATCACCACAATTTGCCAATAGCCAATAAGAATACATAAACGAGCTGTGAGGTTGCTATTCCAAACTTATTTTGTGGGTCCCCAGGGAAGATTCTGTAATTGCAAAGTCACTAACTTCAGCAGTAATTTCACTCTTGCTATACCTGCATGGCATAATTATTAACACAAGTGCTTTGGTGGTGCTTAAACCAATTGTAAAAGTTATATTTGGAAGTTAACAACTTAGTCATACAGAAAGCTTAAGTATCTCCAAGCATTACCATTCCTGGCTGCTTAAGAGCCTCACTGGGGTGAAACCCAGGGAATCACCTAAGAAGTATTTCTTACCTGCTCTTGTCCTGGACAGTTAATAAGATATTATGCAGGCAATCCCATAGGTTTTATCCATGAACCCTGATAGTCTTTTGCAGCTAAATGATAGCAAGGACAAAAATCGTGATTGACTCCTAGGTGCAACAGAGACTTCAAGGAAGAAACAATTTCATCAGTCTCTTAATCTGAGCATTGATTTGCTTCCCCTCGGCAAGTAGAAACTCATCTCTCAAGAAAGGGCAGCCATCCCAGCATAGATGTCATATACCAAATCCAAACAAGATTTCTTGAATTGAGAGAGCTCAGCAGTGGCACATTTTAATCTCATGAGGAGCACTTCATTTTATTTCAACAATGTGGTGAAAATAAATAAATAAATAAATATAAGCAGCCACTTTCAGAACTGAAAATGAAACTCAGAGAAACTCCTCAGGCCTGGGCCCAGTTGCCTTCCCTGCCAGCACCTCAGCTGAACAGAGGCTGTGTCTTCCTTAAATTCGCCAAGATTTCCATGGCAAAGGAAGCTGAGAATAAGACTGAGAACACCATGGTGAGTTCCTGACCAACAAAAAAACAGCTGATAGGGCTTAAAGGCACCAATGTCTTTGTGAAGGTCATCATGTAAGCTGTTAAGCAAAGCTCTCACTTTCTAGTTATCAGCTGCCTACAGCTTTTATTTTTTCTTGAGCCTAAAGCTTGACTTCTAGTCAGCATAGCTGTGAGAAAGGATATTTATGTGAATTCCATTACAAAACTATTTACAGCACATTTGATCAGACCGGGTCTTTAATTGCTACTTTTTTTGCCAGTCTCCTAATCTAATTTTTTTTTTCTTTTATGATAGTGTTCACCCTTTCTTAATAATTCCTTCATACAAAACTTCCACCAATTTAAATGGTTACTAATAAACCCAGGTAATGGTGGGTGAAGATGCCTGTAAACTCTTTCTACTGATCACTGTACCATATGCTCTTTCCTCTGAAACTGGAATTTGGAATGTAAGCACATGTAGAAGTTCATGATTTTGAGTAATTTTGCCTATCTAATCATGTCCAATGGTTTTTAGCCTGTCATCTATAGACTTCTGAATTTATCCTTATAACATGCCTTAAAACTGGCATCTGCATATACCCTGGAACCTGACAGGTCTTGGAATGGCAAGAAAAGAATTAAAGATGGCTGTTTTGGTCACTTTGAGCCTCCTGTCCACTCTAAGGCAGCATCAAAACTGGCTCTACTTAGAGAAGTGCTCTGAATCCCCCCTCCACTGTCACTGTGTCTGCTGTGATGGCTGGGGACTGATCCTTGCATGACTCGGTGAGCAGGAACAGTGTAACAAAGGAGAAAGTTGTCCCAGGTGAAACCATGGGAGAGTTTCCATCGATTTTCTGGTGCCAAGAAGTCAGCTCATTTGCAGACAAAGAGTAGACTCCTATACAGTGGTAATACCTCTTCTGATACAAATATTGAGGTCACAGAGTACAAGGTGGAAAGAAGTCAGGGCATGTGTTGATAGCAGGTACTATTTACAATAGTTATTTGCATTTTCACTCTTAGTTAAAGTACTAAACTTTTTTCATAAAGTCATTTAAAAACTCGGAATGACAACAAGAGAAGGTCCTTGGAAGATAATACATAAAAAGCAACTGCTAAAATGCTCTACAGAGAATGAACATGGTATTAAAAGCTCTTTTGTTGGATCTCAATGTACAGCAAAATAGAAGAAATCATCACTTCTAAAAGTGGTTTTCACTAATAATGTGTTAGTCCCTAAAGTGTTCTTTATGGACAAGGCTTTTTAAAATAAGCTTTTAAGTTTAAAACTGCAAAACTAAAAAAGTTGCCTGACATTTAACAATGACTAGCCCTCTGAAGTTTCCAGTGAAGTATCTATTTGTGAAAATTTTGTTTTCAGAGTAGCACTGGACATTTCTTTGTTTGAATAGCACTCCAAGATACCATCTTTGCGGAGAGATATCGAACTGAATCTTTCCTTTTAAACAGATTTTGGAGTCTCTGACCACCAAACAGGTAGTGGTGAGTTATAGCTCTGAGATGCAAGGTCATGCTAAACACTTGCTGTTTTGCCAGGGGTCAGAATGTTTCTCTTGACCCTGTGCTCCAGTTACTGGGGGGAACTGTCAGACTCACAGTGAGGTGCCCTGACTAAACCAGCCTAGTGTGGAGCCAGTTCCCATGCTGTTGGAAGCACAGGTGTGGAGTGGGAGGAGAAGTGATAAAATTATTATATTCCAAATTAGTAGGAAAGGCAGGGAATTAACCATGAAAACCGAAATGGAGGCTTCAATTTCCATTCGCAGGAAAGAGCTGCAGTGTTTGCAGGAGAGAAAAAAAAAAAGTAAGAGAGTCTAGTCCCTAGGATGAGAAAAAAAAAAAGGAGAATAAAAAGCTGTAAGTTAGAGAAATGACAAATCAACAGCTGCGATCAATTTCTTAATCTGCAGTACCCCTACATAAAGTAATAATTTCAGTTGAATTAGCTGTAAGGGTTAAACACTTTGTTTTCAAATACTTCTCACAATTTACCCATACCTTCCACAAAAATGCATGTTAGTTAGCCTGAGAAAAAGTATATGTCTAAGGTTTGGAAAGGAAAGAGAAACTGTGATGAGATTTGACATCCTGAAGGGCTTGTTCTCTGACCAGGAAAGAAATGAAGCATTGAATTTTAAAAGAGATTTCCAATTGAAAATTTTAATTGGACCTCACCTTTAAAGTGTTTCAAATCCTCTCTGGGTACAATACAGTGCACGTAAAAAATTACTGTGATATTTTGATGTTTCCTTATCTACAGGCTGTCCTGAAGTATGACAGAACATGGTGTAAATTATGAATACCTTGTGGGCACTCTGCTGCTGCACTGCAGGAGATGTGGTTAGAATAAGATTTTAGCTTTCAGCATTTTGTGTCTGTCAATAACAAAAGAAGCCAAAGGAAAAGATCTCAGTGTACATCTGCAATTTATTTCTACACAAGCCATGGCTTGGTTTCTTTGGGACGTTTTCTCTCAGTCTTCTTTCTTTTGCATGACTGTAAGTGGAAGAGACAGAGTAAAATGTGCAGCTGCAGTCACTTCGTTGGCACAATGGGTTTTATCTCTGTTGCTACTATACTGAACACAGTAGAAGCTGCATGTTTTCATTAGCAATCTGTAAATAGTATTTTTCTTCTTATATTGCCATGGTTTAGCATCCAATCTATCAGTGTTTGCATTGATCTTCTAAGGAGATTCCATGCTTGACCTTCTATAATAGTGACCTTTGCTCAGAAGGATAAACTGAATGGATATTGGTTTTCCTTCTTTTGAATCACAGAACAGCATCCTTTGGAGGTGACTTTTTTTTTTTTCTTAGGTTTAAAATGTGTGATGCAAGTATTGTTGTTCCCAGGTGGCCTTGTCTGGGGACAAGACAGAGGCAATAGTATAACACCTGGCAGAGTTAGTTTGCAAATGAATTGGAATGATTTGAGATAATGATAAATGACAGCTATAAAAGTAAGAATTACTGATACTGAGAGAGAAAACATTAAATTACATCTATTTAAACTATTATTTTTTAAGTGTCTATTTCTGCATATGACTATTATTAAATTCACACAATTTATGCAAGTAAGCATGTCCATTTAAACTGGCAACTGGTTTGTAGTTTGTAGAGAGAAGTGGATCTCAGCTTCCCCAAAAAAAAAAAAAGGTGTCTGTCAAAATCCTCCATGACTCACATTCCCTCTGAGCCTCAGTTCCCTTCTTTGTAAAATAAATAGAATAACCTGACTTTTTTCTCCCCACTGAGCTGATATATTAATGCATCTTTTTGTAAATCCTGTAGAAGGTTACAAAATGTTCTAATGTTCTTGGGCTTGTTGTTCTGAGAATTTTCTATTTTGAATACTTGTGCATTTTTAGGTGAAAGGCAGAAATGGGTCATTCCCTAGTGAGTTATTATGGAATTCTTTCCCTTATATAAGGACTTGTAATTCTGCTGCTGCTCTTCTCCCTTATCAGTGACAGATTTGGCCATCACTTGTTTATCAGTACATATTTATTTTTATATTTCACAGTGGCTTCTGCCTACAAGCTGTTACCTGGAACTGTACAATAACTTTGATCAGTATTTCTGTAGAAAAGAAGGTCCTGTCACCAAAGACATAGCGGTAGCACAAAACATCAGGAACTCTGACCTGAGAAACCAAATCTGATTAATCAGAGCCTCCAGCTCAACCCAGTTAGCTGTTCACTGTTCAACAGCAATTTTGATTAGTAAGGCTAGAGGTAAACAAGACCTTTTTCTTCAGTGCTTAAAGAGAGAAGAAAAGAAAAGAAAATGCATGTATATGTTTGACAGAGCTGGTGCGTACATTGTGGATTACTTTTGTTTAGTCTGGGTGTCCTTGAATCACAGAACAACTTTAATGACCATTAGCAGCTCTTTCAGTGATTAAGTAAATGAACTCAAGAACGTGAACTGCCGGGTACATTTCCAAACACTCAGCACAGTTTATTGAAACTGATCAGTTTAAACAAGCAGTAAATTGAGATTCACTTCAACCTCTACCTATTTGTTGAATACAATTAGGGAGGACACTCCCTAGCTCATGCAGAAGTGATGCTGGCTTTCAGTACTGACAGAAAGTGAAAATCTTTAATGCATCAATGTTGGTAGTTGACATTCAGTGTTGGAAATAAGAATTGAAAAGACATGGATGTCTTCTGGAGCTCTGGAGAGCAGCATGTACACCTCAGCACTTACTGAGCTTATGTGCTGTAAGAGGAAAGTGTATTCAAGTCGGTGCCTAACTCAGTGAAAAATAAAAATTGCAGTTGTTACCACACCTTGAACTGAAATGAAATCTGCGCCTTGGTGGAGAGAAATAAAAGACAGGAATTCTTAGAAACTAGAAAATATACTAAGAAGCTGCCTTACCTCCATCTAGTTCTTCAGCTCCAAAATGATTCCTGTAGAAGAGCATAATCTCTATCTTGTAACACTTGTAGATAGTCACTAAACAAACAAGCAGCAGCAGAATAGCACCAAGCCCACCAGCAAGCTCAACTGTGTACATCAGCTCTGCAAAGAATTACAAAACGCAGTAACAACCACATTCCAAACCACAGAAAGATTAGTAGCAGACCTCGCGCTTCTGTTAAACATTAAAATAAAATAATGAATGTTGGGTCATTTATGAATTTATTTAATTATAGGGCTCTTCAAGAAATACATAATAATGTGGAGGTTTTTTGGCTTTTCTTCAATAAACTGTTTTTTCTCTGATACACTATATGAATTGCTCATTTAAAAAAGAAGAATTGCTGGGTATGTGTGTGTGTGTATGAATATGTGCATATACATGATATGTTTGATAACTCTTCCTTTTCTCTCTCTGTAGATAGATCACAGTTTGCTTTACACAGATAAATGTTGATGCTTGACTTACAATGGAAGCAGTGGTGAATGTTTCCTTTTTGGGGACTATAATGCAAAAACAGCTTCTCCCTTATTCCACATAGAAATACGGCGAATTTTTAGTCTACTGGACAAGACCACACTAAGGCTTTGACTATTTTTTAATGAATAAATATAAAAAAATTAAATCTCAAAAACCATGAGAGATGTGAAGACAAATTATCCAAGGAACCCTACATCTCCACATCCCAGTTGTATGTTCATTTCTTTAATACAGTTTCTGAGAGATCTGCAGTTCATCCTTACTTTCACCTTTCCCCCAGCGGGCTTAGCTTATGTCTATTCACAGCAAACCATCCCAATTTGTCTGTTCTGACATTCCCATTCAGCCTAAACCCGTTGGTGTCTTTGCTGCAGTCGGCTCACATGATGGATTGAGGTCACCACCATGTAGCTCTGCTCCTGAGGTCGGGGACTCTGGTCAAATGAGGTCAAAAACTGTCTACCATCAGTAATGGAGCCACTTATCAAGGCAGAGGTAATATGCCATCATGGACTTTCATGTCCCCTGGTTTTAAGTGTTGCACACTCAGGGAAGCTCACAGAGCTACGTGGTTTCCATCTTCCTGATACTTTTCATTTGCTCATTGGCTGAAAATTGGCGATGTTAAAAAAAGGAGGGTGGGAGGAGAAGGAGAGTTATAAACAATTTTTTAATTTGAAATGAGCAATAGGTGGAAAAATGTTAAGACTTTCCATACTTTTCCAAATCACTCAGTTTAGAGGAATTAAAAACAATCAAATCTTTTAAATCTAAGATACAGAGCATGCTTCATAAAAAAAATCCGCCCTGAGCAAGATCAGTTCTGTGTTATTTTCATAGTATCCTCTTTCAGTGGGCAGTTTCTGTCTGAGTGAAGTAGGATAGCTCAGAACTAAACTTTTTTTTTTTTTTTTTAATGTATGCATGGTTTTGCAGATATGATAAATAAAAGGTTAGAGAAAAAAGTGACAATTCCATTTATTTTGACAGCATGTACTGAGAATCACACACTTTTTTTCATTATTTTGAGGAAACTGCAAGAAGATTTCATTACTCTCTAGAAGACACTAAAAATGTAATAAAATAAAATAAAAAGGCATTTATATTCCATGTCATTCTCTCCAAAACTGTGCTGGAAACTCCTTTGTGTTAGATATTTTTAAGACTGACATGGTTATTTCAGACTTCCAATACTTTTCTGCTCCAGAGAGGGGAATGTTATTAAAAACACTCACAAAAAATTGTTTGCATAGACAAGTAATACAATATTTTAGAATATAAATGGAAATGGAAATTACTCTGCACTGACTTACTACACTCTGTTTATCATTTTGTACTACAGGTGATGCAGCTGTTCAATGGTAACTAGAAAAAAGGCCTTAATATTTTAGGTTGCTAGGCACAAAATACTCTATTTATGTGCCTGCTGTTATGACTCATTAACAGCAAAGAAAAACTTTACAACTGGAAAATGGAAGTTTTTCCTAAACTAATGATTTTGAGATTAAATGAAAAAAAAATAACTGCCAGTATCATCTGCTGTCTGTCACTGTGCATGAAATCAGACTAATGCACTGCATCACTTTTGCCATCAGTCCTCTTAGTTATCTTTTCTCCCATAAAAGAAGATTATGCCTATATTTTTCTTTCAGTAAAATTTATGTGAAACCACATGAAGTTGTCCTTAATTGGGCAATCAAAGCAAGTAACAAAATTCTCGAACTCAGCCTGAAACGTACTAGCAATTACCTTTTCATGTGTTGCTGCTGAGACAATTCTGATTGCTTCTGAGTACAAGGATAAGGTGGTTCTTTCTTAAACAGATTTGTCTGCAAAGTAGGTTTCATGGTCTATTGATCTAACATAGTAAGCTATTTTTTTCTTTCATGCTGGACAACATCTCTTAGCACATGTTCATTCCCTGTCTTGGGTGCTGTTTGTCAGGGTTTGGAGGCAGAGAGGGCAGTGGTTAACCCAGCAGATTGCTGCATCCTTACACCCAGCCCTGCAGATGCCTGAGCCAACCCCCAAAGTGCTGGAAGTGGGACAGCTACATCTCTGCAGCACTGTGGAAGGCAGAATGGATTGGCCTGAGCACAGTGTCATCCTAAGTTGGTTGTTTTCAGGCCTTGAGCTTGTGTTTCTGCAGGATGCTAAACTGTGCCCTAAGGGGCCACTTGCTGGCTCTAAGCTGCCCCAGGGAACAGTGTTACCCCTGGATGAGCTGAACTCAAGGTGTGAGAAGCAGAAGGCTCAGTCCTGCCTCTTCTGTCAGCCCCTCAGGTGACTGAAGCTATTTCACATTTCTTTGCCTCAGTTTTACCAATGTGAATTGGGGAAGATGCTCTGGCTCCTTCCTAGGAGAGGATATTCCTGAAAGGTGCTTTGTGAATGCCAAGGGTGTTGGTGATGTGTATGTCAACAGTTTCAGCAGTGATGTAGTGACTGTTAAAGCAGAGTTAAGTGTAGCAGCAAGGTTAGAGTGTATGGTTACCTTCACAATAACATTTTTTTCTGCTGCTTTAGTCTGCGTTTTCATTGTGATTTGAGCACACAGTTGCTGCAGCAGACATTATACTCCCTTTGAAGTGTGATCTGTTTTTCCTGCTAAAATTCAAGTTTGCTGTAGTGGCTACATACTAAAAAGATTCAATTTCAGCACAATTCCACATCAGAAGGGAGAGACAAAAAATGCAAACCTTTTAAAATCTATTTAGCTTCTGTGTTGTGTTGCTCAGATTACAGACCTAGCCCTCCTTAAGGAGGTAAGACTGAATGTAGAAAATAGTAGAGGAAAATTACTTGGCTAGCCCTTAGGGGGACAGGCATTCTGTTAAACACAAAAAACGAGTTGCCAGAAAGTTACATCCAGAAGCACAGCAATCATTTAGTTACAGGCAATTAACAATAGTCCTCCAGTAGCACAGGAGCAGTTCTACTTCAAGGGAAAAAACATTGATTACTGCAGTAGTAGTAGATTGTTTACTGAATAAATAGCTTCAATTTAAAACAAGATTTGTTACAAGCATTTTGACCAATGGCTACATTATTTACCCTTATCAGGAGGCTTTGGCCAAGGAACCCAGTGAAAAAGACAGCTAATTAAAACAAAGTATGTGTTCTCTCGAAATATCTAGCATGATATGGCTGGTAATAAAAAAATGCATTCATCCTATATTTTTCTTTTCTAATTTTTGGGCACATTTGTAATATATACCTTTGATCTTCACCTGGCTCTAATATTTGATAAACTTCCTTTCACTGGGTCATGCAGGTAATTCACTTATCATAGCTGGAGTTGTAACAAGAAAGTAAATAAAAGTGTTCTGTTAAAGATTCATATCTTTTGACTTATATGACGTGCTTCAGGGACTTTACATTAAATGGTCTGTGATAATTTGAAATTAATTTTATTCATTAATTAGTCCTCATACAGCTGAGCTACTAAGAAAAATAATTATATTTCAAACATTCTTTTTTTTGTGATATATAACTCTTCAAGGACGTGTGATTTATAGCTGTGTATTCAGTTTCTGAGCCTTTTTCAAAATCCAATTACAGTCTATCTAAGGTTTCAATTTTGCAATCACTTACGCAGATTGCTCAACTTCATGGACTATAAGTAATCCCTCTGAAGTCAACAGGACTATTAAGAGAGTTTCAGGTTAGCACATAAACAAATCTTTGCAACTTTGTGGCCTAAACTGATTTCCATTCTCTGCTTGGCTTTGATGATTTAACCCACAAAGAGATATGGTTTGGTTAGAGGCAGTTTTCAGTTTGTTTAGGTAACTTTCACAGACTTATATTATTAAAGGAAATGTAGAGATATTGAATATAATTTGGAAGTGGGGTAGGGAACTGATGTGTCATACATGTTACATACAACTTTGGTTATGACTGGGTGTGTTCCTTCTAAAGAAGGAAGGTTGCTAACACAGGAATTCTTGACTGAGTGTCATTTCAGACATCAGCAGTAAAGAGTAGGCAGAGTTTAGGTTAGGAACAAAGAAACAAATGCTCACAGCTTTAAAATAGAGAAGTATGTGCTTTTTTTCCTTCCCCCCTCCCCCTCTTGTTTAGTACAGTATTCGTTATGGCATTGCTGTAAAACAAATTACCTTCTCTAATCTGAGCATATGGAAACAGTTTTATACAATGCATGCATATCCAATACACATACTATATATATATAAAATCTAGTCACTACTTTTTAGAATTTTTGTTTGTTTCAAATTGCCAAACAAAATCTGTTTGTGCTTAAGGTACCTGGATGGCCTTATGGGTACTGCTGTGAATAATTACTGATGGATATTGGAGGACATAAATATTTCTGATAACAGTAGAAACAGACTTGGGCTATTCATTAGCTTGATTATGAAATAATTTCTTAGTACAAAGTATATGCCTTCTGCCAGTATGGGCTATGTGTGCCTGAAGATGCCTGCAGAGTTCACTGAAGCTAGCTAAATTTAGTTGAGGTTTTCAATATGGTTTTGAATGCAGTAGTTTCATTTTATTTATTACAGCTATTGAGACCTAGTTATCTTGCTTTATTTTTTTTTAATATCAATAAATAATATATATTCCTGATTTGTGTATGAAAAAGAGCTGGTCAGGTTTGGGATTATATGTACATGTGTATATAATATGCATGCATGTGTGCAAATGCAAGACAGGGGTCTTGTTAATCTCTTCATTAGTATGGCAGGCAGGATATCTGAGCCTTGCTGCTGTTGGATTTCCAGTGTTATTAGAAGAGAGAGAGTAAATTGTTATAATAGAAGTATATTCTTACTTGATGACATTTTTATTTCTTCTGAGAAGTGTGGCAAACCTGTTCCCAGAAGGAGAATAATTACACTGACTATTTCCAACAGTATGTTAGCTCAAGAGAGGACAAGGTTGGGAAAGATATAGTTGAAAGCAAAATGAAGTTTACTACAGTTAAATACATAACACTGCATTTTAAAGGCAGTTTGTAACATAGGTTGAAGGAAAAAAGTGTCATGTTGTGGAACTGGAGTGATCTCTAGTCAGCTTCCCAAAATTAATGAATTGTGTATGACTTAAAACCTTCTTGATTAGAAGAGTTTCTATTTGCTTATTGCGCTACAGATATCAGACAGCCCACACAATTACTTTTTTTAGATCTTCAAAAAGAAATTAACGTAAAAAGCACTTAGAGGTGCTAAAAATGTGGGGAAAAAATTGACTACCGAGTTCCAAGGATGTAAGATCATAAAACATACTGTTTACATTTTTTCTGAGGATAGCATTAATGAATAATTTAGCTCTGCATGGGTTATGGGAACAATTTGTGACATTTTATTTGAAAATATTTTCATCCTTGCCAATAAAGGTAAGAATTGCACTTAGATGTTACATAAAGAGAAGAACTATGGTAAAAGTGGTACAGAAGTTGTTTTAAAAAGGAATCTGTTAAACAAACCAACTTGTTTGATAGATTGTCAGAAGCAAGATTCATCAGAGGAAAGTTAGATTTAGGAACATGCTGAGTAATCTTACTAACCTTTTTGCTGGAGTTGCCTTAGTACAATTTTCTAAGGGATGAGAAAAACCTCACTGACTAAGAGAATGATCTTATGAGGAGTTTCTGTCAGGCAGAGGTCTCTAGTATTCTACTCCTTGCTGATTTTAGATGAGATTGAGTGTTAAAAGAGCAGTCACTTCTGGTTAGGTTTGGGACCAAAGGGAGCTGATATTTGGCTTTTGGCCCTATGTCATGAACCTCTTGGGTGAACAAACCTTTGTGCTGCTGAGTACAGTGACAACCTCAAGACTTCTTCATTGGACATAGGTGGATGAAAAATCAATTTTCATCAAATCCAATCCAATTTCAATTCCAATTATAAAAGCTGTTGAGGATCTCAGAAAAGCTTTCCCTTCAGTGCAGAATGAAAACTAAATGCTTTATACACTGAAAGCTATACACGTGTAAGGTCTTAACTAACCAAGTGGATCAGAGTTCTACAACAGTTTTGCTTCCATTGAGATTTGCTGCAATGGTCAAGTAATTAGGACCAAGTAACAGAAGCTGAAATATAAAACCTATTGCTCTCATATTTCACATGTTGAGTTTCCATGCAGAAATTTCAGAAGCATTGTGAATCTTTGTGATAAAAGGGAGAAATAACACTTGCAGTTTCTTTGCAGAGGTTAGAAAAGAACCACTTTCTTTTCTCTTTTAAGTCTTAATTGTCACTCATCACTGTGTGAAACCATGTCCTAGTAACTCAAAATGCTTGTGAGATCAAAAACTTAACACATTCAATAAACCAGATTTACACTATTATGTGAATGACACTGTAATTTAAGGTGCTCGTAAGCAATTCAGTATCATTAATAACCATATGAAGAGAATTCAGAATTACTTTCTATTCAGAATTTGCCATTACATTGTATGGGAAATATTAATATGATGTTTATGCACTAATAAATGATGAGTTTAAAGTATGCCTACCTACTTGTAAGTTTCCTCGATATGCATTCCATCTAGGAAATATTAACTTTTATGGTTTTCAAACGTTTATTCTCATGGGCAATTTCAAACAGATAAATCTCTTTCTCTAAACAATGTATATATCAGTGAAAATATGGGGTTTTTTTTGTCATGATAGGAAAAAACCCTGATTTTAACTATTCCTCATTAACTCATAGTCAGCAAAATTCATATATGCCCATTGAGAACACCCATGACAGAGGAAAACAAATCAGAAACACAAAAGAAGCTCAGGATAGGAAATCAGATAATACTGTGAAAATGGAAATAAATGGTAGTAGATTCTTTGAAAAAATACATAAAAGTGTGTTACCTGCTCTTAGTTCTGGTGTCTGTCCCAGGAAAAATACAGGTATACTATTAAGCTTTTAAAATAATATCAATACCATTTAAGGAATAATGCCAAAATAATATTTGAGATAATTTTTTTTTAGAGTTCTACTCGCAGACATGCAGAGAGGAATTTCCACAAAAATAATCACATAATTAGATAAGATATTTTATTTACAACACACTCTATGATTAAATGAGACTACAAAGACATTGATCCAGCATGAAAGACATACTTGCCAATACATAAAATTGTAGAAAAGCATTCTTTTCCTTATGCATTACGTTTTTATCTACTACATTGATAGACTATGGTCTTTTCTTTTTTTAATTAAAAAAATATGGAAAAATAGAATTATAGTGTGTTATCAACCTCATGTTATCTTCAGTATATGGTCTGTCATTAATAAATTTGTGTTTAGCTGCTGTCAATATCACTCTAAAAATTAATTTCTAGAAGGTTCTCCTACCTGGATGAAGATTAGCCTGTGACTGCTACAGATGATAGATGGTAGCTATCACCACTAAGTAACAAAATCAGTCTTAGATTATAACAAGTATATTTTTTTCCTTGGACAAAAGAGAAAATAACTTGATTATTGTAAAGGTAAAAAGGATTTGGTCAAAAGCTGGAGGAAAGGAACGAGACTTAAATCTCCTGGGTTCTGATCCCTCTCTTTTTCTCATTATCTTTTGGACAAATTTTGTAGAAATGAATAAGAAAAAGAAACAGGATTGTCATTGTCACGCTTGAAATGCTCTACTGCCTTTAGCTTCGAGTTAAATGCTCCCTATGAACAGCATCTGAGGAAATTTAGGAGTCTATAAATGGTTAGCCGGCAGGAGAAAAGCATGGATCATAGGTTTTCTCTACTTGCATCAGAAAGCAAAAGAAGCTCAGGAGAAAATAAGGGCTCAGCTCCCCGAGATGCAGAGCACCGGTGTCCACGCTAGAGGGAGGCACCAGGCATCCCAGCCTTCTCCCGGTGCAGGATGCTGAAACGAGATTCACTTTCCCTGCACAAGTGGTGTTGGAGTTGGGGGCACTATATTCGGTCCCCTTCCTGAAATTAATTCATTTCAGGAAAGGAGAGGCTCTGGCTTTCCATTCCAGTGCCATGTCAGGGAAAGGACAGAGGAGGCCCCCTCTCCCCATCTGAATGTGCCGAGCACTGGTTTGTGATAGGGACCACCACGTGATGGATCCTGCTTGTGGTTTCCATGAGGTGAGTTGTGTTCCTGCTGGGCTGACCAGTGGGAATATTAAGGAAGATGCATCCAGGTTTTTGCCAGTGAGTTAGACTCTGGACTTCTTGCCCTTTTAGGGCCTGTTAATTGTAATTCTAAAATCTCCCCCTGGACTTTTAAGTTTACAGAGACATTACTGACCAGGTTGAAGCAGTGGTGTTTGAAAGGCTTAAACTTTGTACCTGAATCCCCACTGCAGTGTTTAGCCCTAAATACCTCTTTTCCCAGGAATGCTCTTTGTTTAGTAGCAAAAAAAGCTTTCTGCTTTTCTGTCCCTTCTGATCCTGTTGATAATGTTCCACAGAGGAAGCTTAAAAAGGATTATAATTTCTTTTTCAGGTATGCAGTGAACATTCCAGATTCAGCACCTTTGTTGACTTATACTGCTGGAAAAAAAGATCACTAACTAGAAAACCAGCCAAAACTAATACCTCTGCAAAAGTCTCAGTGTTCAGGAAGCAAATTTTCCTAATTGTTAGGTCCCAATTGTTCTAAGTCAGCCAAATAATCAGAAATTAATAAACAGCTAACTCATTCCTAGCAGAGACTTAATGTGGATCTAAACAAGGAAACCTAAACCGAAAGGTTGTCATGGTGATATACAGAAGACTAAGCAAGCAGTGCAAAGCTCCTCTTCCTAGGAGACCTGAGAGACTAGCTCAAATTTTTATCTGTCATGCTTAATTTATCATTTCACTGAAACAGTTGTCAACATGCAAAGTGTGTAGAAAGCTTGTATCAGGTACCTTTTGTTTTTTGAGGGCACAACAGACTGTGCTTCCAAATCACTTTCAGAATCAGTTTTACTTAAAGGAGAAAAAAAATATTTTGGGGAGGTTTTTTTCTGGTTTTATCATTTTACTATTCATAAGGGCAATTAAATATTGAGATTATTTCCTCTTAAGTATGTCATCATGAGGCCACATACTGTGGTGTGTTTGACTTACTGAGTACTCCAAGAAAGGAAGCAAGGAAAGCAGACTCTTTCAAAATTCATGTCTACACTGTTAGATTAAAAATCTGGTGGTCACAGAACAGAGAAGTATGTCTTGTCAGTGTTGGGGTTACTGCTGGTATGGAAGAGAAAACAAGGACTCATCATGCCAGTTAATTAAGTATTGGTTTTAAAGTAATTTAAGCCTTAAAAATTCTTTATTTTCAGTGTTTTATTAACTAATTTAATTATTAAGGGCAAGCCATTGGATTTCAGTGGTGTTTTGGGTTAAGATCTTGCTCTGGGTTCAAATGTCTCTGAACCAGGAGTATATGACTACTAACTGGTATATTGTTGAGGTTCAATTACTTAACATGATAATTTCTTATCTCAGTGAACTCCAGAAAATATGACAAATGCCAGGCTATTTGAACATCTGGTTATTCACATCTGCATCTTTTAAGAAACAATGACGAGTTCAGAAAAATGGCTACAAATTAGTTCAATTAATTGGAGGTACAATATATTTAAATAATTTGGTCACACTAGCTTGATTTATGGTTTCCTTCTAAACTTAGACAGACTTTGCATGCTACGAAAGTAAATTTAGGGAAGACATCACTGCTGTGATACAAATTGAGATGCCAAAAGTTCTTCAGCACCACAGTAAGAACCTGGTTTGCTCACCTTTACAAACTATCTGAAAAAAGCACAGTAATGACAGCAAAGTGCACACACTGCTCCTGCTCATTCTTTGCTCTCTCAGGCCAGCGGGATGCGGTTTGAGGGTGGGGAGTGTCAATCCCAGGCATGTGGAGAACCCTCTGAGAGGTAAAGTGGACAAAATGGGTCTAGGAGCCTTGATTTGCAAGAGTTTCTCCATCTCTCTGTAATCATCTCTGTGGGAGACGGCTGTGGCTATTAGACAGGGAGGAATCATGGGATGTGAGTGGTGAGGAGAAACAAGAAGGTCCTCAGCAGCTTCTGTCATGATGTTTTACTTCAGAAATGCTGATGTTAAACAAAAGTGTTAGAAGGAAAATGTCCACAGTTCAGCAATGAAGGAACTCTCCTGGCAAGGGGTTTAGGTGGCATTTCTGATAGACGTGGAATGTATTTTTGTTGGTTTCAAATATTTAATATTATTTTGTACAGAAAATTGTTACAGTTCTATTAGCTGTTGTTTCCTATTATTTTTCTCTATTGAGCCTTTATTAAGTTCAAAACTAAGGAATTTTTAAATGCATCTTTAATACAGATATAATTAAAAGGTGTTATTGTATTTTTTCCAGTGGCAGCCGTAATTAACAACACCCTTTCTGTTTTATTTTTCAAGTTGTACAAATTCCTGGGGGAAAATAATCATTGAGTATTAGTTCTTAGGAAGCCAAAATTCATGCTTGCTCTACAAACTGATCTGCCTTACATTTTACCCTTTCATGGAGGAAAACTGCATATTTACCCCTTTTGTGTAGAAGAATGCTGGCATGCCGGCGCCCATTGCCATTCTCGACGTAGCATGAATAATTCCCCAGGTCTGCCTCTTCAACAGAGTCAAGAATCAATGAGATGGAAACCTCCTGCTCCCCAAGATGTTCCTTGAGAACCCTGAGAAAAAAACAAAACAACAAAAAGCAACCATCGCTGCTATTCTGCTTGTATCATAGTGGAGCACTGGATAATCATGACATAATAATGCTGCTTACAACTTCAAACTCTCTGTCTTCAAATTTGGCTATGGTTTGATGCAATCTTAATCAAATTATATCATGCCCTTTTCTTCCTCACTTCTAATGAGGAGGTTTGGTTCTGTAAATGTTAATGAGAGCCTCAGTTCATTGTCTTCTTTAAGCAGAATGATATGCACACTGATAATATATCATTGCACACTCTGATGGAGACCCTGATCCATGAAGTCTTGAAATGTTAGAAGAGAAAAAAGGGAAAACTGTTGTTTTGGGGTTTAGAGTCACACTAGGAGTCTGGGCCAAACACAGTATTTGTGCTCTTTCTGAGGCTTTTCAACATGCCACTCAGAAACAATGTGTTCCTGCCATGGTCTGAGACATTATTTCTAGAATGTGTTATAAGATTTGATTATGTATTATAAAACAGTAGAAAGAACTGGTATGCCAGATGCCTCCTCTGGTTCATACAGATGATAAATAAAAGGCTTCCTGTGTAAGACTCCACCTGTCTTCACGTTACTTTCTGTCCTTCTTAGCAAGACTGTCAGTGATTTTAAGAACCCAGGAAAGCAAATGACAAATTTTTCCAGGCTGCTCCCTCATGTCCCACCTGATGTAAGAAGTGGAAACCAGCCTTTCTGCTCCTCCCTCCACAAAACAAGAAAGCTGTAACAGGGTTCTTTTCACCTTTTTGTTAGTCATCAGAAAGCCAAATCACTGGTAGAAGGGCTGGGGAAAAGCTTTAGATGCAAAACATATCTGATCTGAGTGTCATGTGCCATTTAGTGTATTGGTCTTGACCTTGAAATCCACAGGGGTGAAATGCTCTTCCATTTTGCCTATATCTGGCAATGAGAACCTTGAGTATCGAGGTGGTCTTTTTGATTTTGCTATTTTGGTTACTCTGAAGTCCAATGTTTGGATGAAAATGAGCCTGACTTCATGTCTTTTGATGACACTGTAAATATCCAGGTAAGAAGTGAAGTAAATAGGCTGTTTTTGTTCTGCTATAGACAATCACTGTAGATAACACATCCGTGATTTCTGAGTTTCCTTTGTAATGCACTGTCCCGGTTTTCTGGGATAGAATTAGTTTTTTTCTCAGTAGCTGGTACAGTGTAGTGTTTTGGATTCAGTATGAGAATAATGTTGATTACACACCAATGTTTTAGTTCTTGCTGAGCAGTGCTTACCCTAAGTCAAGGACTTTTCAGTGTGTTACTCTCTGCCAGTGAGCAGGTGCACAAAAAACTTTGAGGGAATACAGCCAGGACAGGTGACCTGAACAGGGAAGAGGGATATTCCATACCATAGAATGTCATGCCTAATATATGAACTGGGAGGAGTTGACCAGGAGCCGTGGATCACTGCTTGGGGACAGGTTGGGCATCGATCAGTGGATGGTAAGCAATTGTGTTGTCTTTCTTGGGTTTTATTAATCAAGCTATCATTTTCATTACAATTATTATTAATAACATATTTATTATTATAATGAATATTATTGATATTATTATAGCCTTTTATTTTGTCTCAATTTATAAACTGTTCTTATCTCAACCCACAAGTTTTCCTTTTATTCTGATTCTTCTCCCCACCCGAGGGGAAGAACAGGGGAGTGGGTGAGCAGCTGTGTGGTGCTTAGTTGCTGTCTAAGGTTAAACCATGACATGCATATTTAGATTTCCCTTTATTTCTGGGTTTATTAATGATAAACTCAGTGATATACACACATACAGAATTATAAATGAAAAAAGAATCCCTTCAGATACAAGCAGATGCTTCATATTAGATAGGAGTTGGTAGGCCAAACATTTAATTCTCAATACAAACCCACTTTTTTCCTTAATTTCCAAATGAGACAGCACTTCTAGGAGCAGTAGAAGCACAAGACACAAATGCCAGTATTTCAGCAGATATAAGCAGCCCACATAACAGGATGCCCAGCTCTCACAGGCCAGATAACATCCCTGAAAAATCAGTTTGCTTTCATGAAGAAAGTAAATCAAAACTTTCCAAAAGGGAAGTCAGACTTCAGCATTTCTTTAAGGCTCCATGCTTGAAAATACCTTTTTGAGCTGTTTTTCTTGATGTATTTATTTTTCTTTGTTTCATCTTACTAAGTGTCTTAACAGTTGTTATTGTAGACTGTCACAGTTTGAAAAAGTCAGTATGTAAATTCCTGTTGGTCAACACTACAACACTTTTTGGGCAACTATTCTGCTTTTGCAGCTCTCTAACATCAGATCTGGCTGAGCATTGCATTTTTCTTTTCTCTACTTGTGGAGACAAAAAGGTAAAGAATAGATGTTGCAAAAAAGGGATCAGACTCAAAAGTTCCCCTGAGTTAGTCTGTAATAAAAAGTATTACATTAAGTATCAAAAAAATATAGAGTAAAAAAAAAAGCTTTTTCTTTTACCTAATATCACTTTCCCAGACTCGACTATCATCTAAATCTTCAATAAACTTCTCTCCTTTCATCCAGTAGATCAAAGGACTGACATCTCCACTATATCCAAAGAAAGCTCGGCAGGTTAGATTAGCAGAACCACCTGTTACAAAGAATGTAAGAAAATACGTTACTTCGAAATCTGTAAAAATAAAAGTTTCATTTTTGAATCAGATGCTTTAATTGATTTAAAAAATACATTAGTAGAAAATTTCCAGAAGTATCTACTTGTCTTGACACTAGCTTCAATACATTTTCTGAAAATAAATACAATAAAAATGAAATTATTAAATTTTTTATTCTTTCACTAAGTTTTCTTCTTGGTATGGAAATCAAAGATCATGTTTTTCCAAAAGGAGTTAGCTTAACCATGTTTTAGCTTAACAAAAGTTAAGTTTGTTAAGTCTTAACAAAACATTTCCATGTTTCCTCTGAAAAAGATAAAGGTTAGGTAAAATAGACCTGCAATCATATTGTGTTAGTTCAGCTTTGCAGTGGTTTCTGCAGAGAGGCTGGTATATTCCTTTAGAGTACCATTCCCAAGGGACATCTAGTAGAAAGATGTGTGCTCATTGCTAAACTGTCTTAGCAGGAAAGTATTAAACACTGACACTTGAAAAAATGCACATTGTGGGACATGTCTCACATTAAGAATGGGGATAACCATTAGGTACATGCAGCAAGGAGCAGAAATTCTATATATGTTCAGCATTACTGATTTAATCATTATAGTGAAAATTTTAAAATGTAATATGCATTCACTTTGGTTTATTTTCGTTGTGTCCCACATTATGTTTGCACCACTTGGCTTTGGGGATCATCCAGAGCCCATACAGGATTCAAAACAGTACTTTGCACACGTTTTGTGTGTCAATAAGATTAGATAAAACGAGAGGACAGACACATAGTTAAAGATTTCCCATTCAGTGCTGTAAAGATATTTGTCTCAACAGGCATCAGCTCTTCTAAACTGCTATATGCATTCCTTTAGTGGATAATTACACACTGATTTAAGGAAGTGTGATTTAAGGAGTGTTTTCCACCCACCCCCCAAGGACAGTATTTTCATGGAGTTTATATTACTGCTGAGACCAAATTCATATTTTATTTACACTTTCAGTTTTTGATTTTAGGAATTTAAAGCTCGCTATCCACAGTTCCTGGGTAAAAAATAAGAATAAAACACTGTTAGCACTACTTCATTCTGTATCAAGATGCTATAAGTTCAGCTGGGTTCAATGACTTTCCTTAAAAAATACACTGCTTTGTGTCATAACCTGGTCCTTCTCAAACCTGTGACATTAATATTTGAATATTTTATTTACTTTTTAGCATGGAAACAAATGCAGGATGCTACACGACAAAAAGATGAGCAATTATTAAATACGTCTTATTTATCTGAAATGATTTATGATTTTCTGTAAAAGCATCTGACTCGTCTGTCTCGAATTCTCACATCCACACCATAAAAGGTGCAGAATTAAATGTTTGTGTTCAGGATGGGCAACATCAAGAAAGTAACATCTGTGCTGCTTTCATAAGCTGTTTAGGAACTCAGTTGATTTTAGTCATTTCACAAAGTTTTGGTTGGAGCCACATGCTTTGTAAGCAGTGCCTGCTAAGGAAACAGGAGTATCCCAGTACTTGAAACCCAAATGGAGACAAGGATCTCATTTGTAATCAAAGAGTATGAAATAGGATCTCTGAATAATGAGAAATTTTTATAATATCATAAAATTTAGAGCTAAGTTACCAAATGTGAGATGAGTATCTTTAGTGAGAGGGCAAAAACTGTCTTTCTAAAGACAACCATAGCTCCTATTTCCACACCCCAGGGAGCAATGGTCAGGACACCTCCCTGGAAACTCAACTCCTTAATCTCTACACAGCTCGAGAAGTGCCATTTGGAAGCACTGAGGGAAAAATTTTCACAATCTTGAAGCCATTTGCAGGAAATGAGCATCGGGGCACCACTTAATGCGGGTCAAGTGCATGAAAAACTGTTATGGAACACGATAAATTTCCTTGCCCAGGACACACAAACCCAGTTTCTTGTGGCAATTTAATTGCAGATATATACCAGCTGTTCGTTTGTTTGTTTGTTTGCATCAAAATTATGATACTTGAACTAATGAAAATGAAAATATAAAACCTTAAAGGACTGTGAATGTCTTGGCCACTGTGGAATCTGTTCACTCTCGAAATGGGGAAAGGTACTTGCACATCTAAAGCCAAAGCAGGGTTCTGTGATAATTGGATAACCCCTATGACATTATCTGCCGGTCTTAGAGGGAAGAGTGCTACCTAATGCATCATTGCCACTTCTGGGACTTTTTCCAGAGCTTTCCTACCAAGCCAGGGCCCGGCTGAAACTTTATAGCTTTTTAAAGCTGGCAAGATCACAGCTAGAGGGAGTGTAGCTTCTGGCCAATTTATCCATGATTCAAAGAGATTAGATACCACAGGTGCAGAACCATCAAAGCTCTCCAGGCTCCTGCATCTAACAGGTACCACCTGAGAGCTAATTTTTGCACTGAGAGGGCTTCTGGGCCTTTTACAGGCAAATATTCATGTACATAGAAGTGGGTTTTTTTTAAGAAAACATGCTCTGTGAAGGGCAAAAATATATAAAAAATAAAAAGAGTTTGTAAGATTAAGGTTGTTTTCCTTATGAAATTCTTAAAGAAAATCCTCACCCCCCAAAATAAAATATTCAACCATGTTTTTCAACATAGAATCCAAAGCTTCCTTTCAACATGAAATAGTTACAACTGAGAAATAAATTAGGAAGAATGTAATGCCTTAGTAGTACTGTGTTGATTGCAGTTACTCAGTGGAGGCAGTTTGCCTGCTGGGGGTTCAGCTATAAATTACCTGTACTGCCTACCTTGACCAATCTTCTCAACAAGCCAGTGGGGAGTTCATTAGCAGGTCATCAAGAAAGATTCAGTGACCAGCTAATGACCAACTGTGACCATTAATGAGGAGGTCTGTCACTCCAGAGCCCACAGCTCTTTGCAGAGGGCATGGAGCTCACTTGGTGAAGCAAAGAGGTTCACAGCTGCAGGCATATGTAAATAAAGGCTGACTGAAGGGCAATATTATGAGTGGACAGAGTATTTTGGGAGCACATCTTCATCTCTACTCCAGAGCTGCCGTCATGAGAGTGAATTAATTTTACTGCTGCATTTTTCCCTGGAAGTGCACCTCTGAAGTGAGCAGAGGGAGGATGCATATTTTGACACAGAGCGGCTGCTCTGCACGGGTAATCTGCTTTTAAGAAGTCTGCAGATTTTTAGAAAACATGCAACACATAATAAACATAAGAGCTGCTTTGCACCATCTTTAAGCTACTGTATAAAACAACTTGACGGTCAATTAATAGAAATCACTCACAGCTAACCCTATACAAATTTTTATTCCATGTGTTTTCTGTGTTGAGAAAAACTAGAGAAGTGATTTAAAAACCATAAAATTTTCATAAATGGATATGTAATGCTTGCTATGCTACTAATTTCAATTTTCCTGTAAATGCTGAATTATTACAGTTTTATAGTCTATCTTTGAAGGATTTTAAATTCATGTTGTAAATTCACTAAACGTTTTCAATTAAATTACAAGGGAAATTCATCTCTCTCTGTCCTCTTCGTTATGAGATATTGTAAATTCAAGTTACATCCTTCGTAAATGGCTTTGTTTTGGTTTTGTTTGTTTGTAAGGTTTTTCTTGGTTGTTGTGGGGTTTTATTTGTTTTTGTGGGCTGGGTTTTCGGTTGATTTCTGTTTGGTTTTGATTTGGTTTTGTTTGGTTTTTGCTCTTGTTTTCATTTTTGTTTGTTGTTGTTTTTGTTTAATGAACCCTGGAAAAGTGCAAAGGCAGGTGATTAGAATTATTAAGTGAAACTGACAGTGTTTCTATTTTTATTAGCAACCCCCTCAAAAACAAACAAATAAAAACCCCCAAAATAATCCAAATACCTTAAAAAAGAGATAAAGAGAAAAATGACACTTTTGGCTTCTCAGTATAACTTTTTAAACTGTGAAATAATGCAATAAAGACATGCAAGTCTTAAAGACACAAAAAGTAAGTTCAACTGCCTATTTCTCCATCACGCTTATTTCTGAAGATGAATATGCTTTATTGAGTTATTATTATGAATATGCTCTATATTGAGTTTATTTTTGAAAAAATTGGAATATATAGCACTACATGTTCTGCTGCTCCTTGTGACAAAGTCTCACTGTCAGCCCTAGTCAACAAGGTTCAAACTAAATAAGTCAAAAGCTCTTTGCCATCTCAAATGAGACCAACTTGTGTTGCACAATATGCTTCCATGTAGAGCAGGATGCAAGAAGGGACTAAACCAAAGTGTACTTCCTCGAAACCAGCAAATCCCTTCTGCAGAGCAACACTGACTTTGTGTTCATTTTCACTACCTGACATCACTTGGGGCACTTCGCAAACTACTGCTATGGAAGCGTAAGTCCAGCAGAGGGCACTGTCCAACTTGCAAACATTATTTTAAAAAAACCCAAACTAAGTCAAATCCTAGTATATAAGTTCTAATTAAAAATATCAGCCTGTTAAGAACGTGCTACTTGTAATTAGCAAACAATGAATGTTTTGTGGTTAGTGAAATGTCATCTAAGTTACACTTGCACCATTAATCATACAAGTTAACATACACCACGATAGCACCCTTTCTAGCCTTTGATTTGACAGATCCTTCAGTGAAGTATAACCATTTTTCTTGGAAGCAATGACAATAATCAGACATCTTCTGCAACCTCTTTTCAGAAGAATCCTCCAAGACATATTAGAAACTGTTTTAGAGCCATGTTCAACATTTAGTAATATTGAGGACCAAAAGAGTGGAAACATAAAGTGTACTGGAATCTGGGACTTAATATTACTGTGCAATGTAAAAAAAAAAAAACAAACCACCAACCAAAAAAACCCTCCACCAAACTTATGTATATAAAATACTTATACCATTTATTTAAAACATTAACATCTTGAAATTATAAAAGGCCAAGACAGACACAATCAAAATCTCTTACACAGGAATTAAATACTATTCTTTCCATTCACATCTGAGAAAAAAGTACTGACAAAATATCAATCTTTCAAGTGGAGGGTTGAGAAAGCTGTTAACTTCCTAGGTGTGACAGATCAGCACCAATTCCTCACAAAGTCAATGACCCACTTGCTTTGCCAATGTTGCTGCCAAGCCCAGAGGGCAGGTAAGCAGAAGCTGTTCCATTTTCAGAGAAGTCTTGTGTCCTAAAACAGTTCATCAGTTGTTGAAAGCCTTCATGCAAATGTGATTAAGAAAAAAAAAAAAAAAAGGAAAATGAGGTATCATTTAGTTTTCAGCCACGTGCCTTGATCATATGATCATATACTCAAGATCTGTAAGTACTCTCTCAGAGCAGGCTGAACTGCAGAGATTCCTCCTGATTCCTTCCTTGCCTACAAAAACATCACTTACTGCTATACCACCCTCCAGTTTACATACAGATTTTTGCATCCTGATATCTTGTACTCTCTTTCCACAATGTAACTGTCTTGCTGCATGTTTCATACAGCAGGTCAGGACAAATTAAAACAAAACAAAGCAAAGCCAAACAAAATGCTGTTTTCTGAAAAATACTGAAAACTGCAACCTGGGAGCAAATCTCTGGTAAAACTCAGTCTCATCATCAAGTGGTAGATTTTGAAGTCTTTGGCAAGCAATCAGGTCTGGTATCCATACAATTGTAAAGACACAATCTGCAAATTTCCTCTGCTTTCAATTCAGTAGATGTAGGTTTGAAAGGGCTGGGTATAATCATTCCACTAAGTATTATCATGCAAGCATCATACAAAGTCCTGAATGTGATTACACAGCTATATTTCTTCATTAATAGGCCTGTCCATATTTTGCTGTGCTGCAGAGCTGAATGTTGATTACATGGGAATCTGAATTACATTTTGAATAACTCCTTCAAGCCATAATTGTGTAAATTTAGAGTACACACAACCATTCCTTCACAATTCCTTTACTGAATTTGCAGATATTACTATTTATTGAATTTTAAAAAAAATCCCATCAATTTCTGATTATATTTGTTTTAATTAGAAAGGAAAAAAAAAAAAAAGCTTAGTTCTTGTTCATTGGGGTTTTCTTTTTACTAAGAAAGTACTCCTCATTCACCATAGGGCTAAACTCACTCACCTGCTCATAGTTACTCACTGTCTTATGAAAAGTCTTTTACCTTCCACGGCTTTTCTCTCCTGAATTATAGTTCAACAGCAGGACACTTCATGGAGGTGTCTGTAAGTTGCTGCTGACATGCTCCCTCCCATCAGCCCTGAGATACTGGAGTCTGTAACACTTTATAAGGTGCTATACTGACAAAAACACATGGTAAAATCTAAGATTAATCTAAGAGCATTAAAAACATTTACTGGATTTCTTCATAGCTTGTGGAGCAAAAGAAACCCAAGTCCTTTACGCTTTGAACAGGTTCTTTAGCAGCGGGACTGTCAGAGAGAGAGTCAATGAAGACTGCAACCACCACAGCAGACTGCAGAAAAAGAAGTGATGTATGGGACTTGGAGATTGAAATGCCCAGAACATCTCTCAGGTGCATAGATTGTTAAACTTGCCCTCATTTCACAAGAGGTAACAAAACCTGTGAACCAATAATCTTGATTTTCCTAACAGCAGGCCTCTCCTCTTGATGGATGGTAATGTCAGGCTGATAAATTAGCTGTTCAGCAAGTATTTTTCATTCCTTCCTCTAAAGAAGTAGAGGCTGGGGTGGGAAACAGGCATACCCTAAGCATAAAGCAAGCATTGCTAAAGAAAAGGAAAGCCACTGCACTTGTTTTAAAAGCTTGATTTAACTTTTATTCTAGAAGTTCATATTTTCTTTTTTTTTTTAATGCATTTACAAACTCTTTTTTACTGTGTCCTCTCTGTGAGATCAAAAAGCAATTTCTGTTTTAAAGCTTAGCTGCTTTTAGATATAAGTTCCAAGAAAAGATCCTAGGTAACAAAATATTTCCAATCAGGGAGAAAAAAAGAAGGAAAAAAAAAAAGAAAGTGGCTCTAAATGTCAAACTTCACATGTTTCTTAGCTCTTACAGGCTTATGACTTGAGAGCTTTAAATCTGTTCACTCTGTGCACAGCTTAATATTGTTCAGTGGTTTCTTTCTGGATTCTCTTTCAACCATACCGCCTCTGATTATGGTGCTGTGGTTTTTGCATTTTAGTAATGCTGTATGGTAAGAAAATAACCTTTGGACTAGCAACCCAGAGCTCCCATTGCATAAAGGACTCCCATAAGGGCTCCACAGGGGACAATAAAGTCTCTTCCTGTGCCTAGAAAGAGAGTCAGTAGGTAACACCCTGGGGATGCCACTGACTCTCAGCAGTCACTGACCACCAGAAAGGCCTTATGTTTGTTTAGCTTTGTGAAGTCCTACTCTGGGTTGTATTTTGGGAAACTCCAAGAAAAGCGGAGAGATTTCCTGTTTATCTTTTCACATTTCAGAATTTACATTAGGAGGCAAAACAAAAAAAACCCGACCAAACAATTATTCAATATGTGTGCCTCTGGGAAAGAATATTTATCGATAAGAAATACCATAAGACCTGTAGGTGACTCTGGGCCTCAAGAAACTACACAATTGGAATAGTTTCTGTACTAGTTTCAAGCCATTACAGCATTCACTACATATTTCTCCTTCCTGAACAGAATCCAGAGGCAAAGCAGAATCAGATTCAAAGCAGGACTTTGATGTCTCTCTTGGTTAGAACACAACTGTTGTTAGACTTGTTTTGCTGAGGAGTTTCTTGAACAACACACTTGCAATAGCTCCCTTTCCACTTTACTTTCTTTTACCTGTGAAAAACTGTAGTTATAATTGACTTTTTTATTTTTAACCTGAAGAGTGTTGTTCCAGCAGACAAAAGCATTCAAATGTCTCACTGTAGAGGTTTTCCTGTTCTTTCTGAACAGAATACAGTGGGTTTGCTTTGGTCTCTTGTGGGTGCTAGTCCGTGTCAAAAAACCCCTCTCATAAATCATGGCAACCAACTGCAGCGTCAGTACCTTCTCCCAGCCTCCCTCTCAGATGCACTGCACAGCCCTTTCTGTACAAAGAATAGCAGACATTGTTCTGGATTCTAGATAATGATAAATAACATACTTCTATTTTTTTTTTTTTTTTTTTTTCCAAAAGAGGCTAACTCTTGGGAGCTCTAGCAAACAACTTACTGTGTCAGATCACACTTAAATAGAAATACACAACAACCCCCTGCAGTGCTACAGGCTGAGCACAGAGTGCCTGGAGAGCAGCCAGGCGGAAAGGGATCTGGGAGTTTGGATTGGCAGGAAGCTGAACATGAGCCAGCAGTGTGCCCAGGTGGCCAAGAAGGCCAATGGCATCCTGGTCTGCATCAGGAACAGTGTGGCCAGCAGGAGCAGGGAAGTGATCCTTCCCCTGTACTCTGTGTCTGGTGAGGCCGCACCTCAGAATTGTTCAGTTCTGGGCCCCTCAGTTCAGGAAGGATATTGAGGTGCTGGAGCAGGTCCAGAGAAGAGCAACCAGGCTGGTGAAGGGACTTGAGCACAAGTCCTATGAGGAGAGGCTGAGGGAGCTGGGGTTGTTTAGTCTGGAGAAGAGGAGGCTCAGGGGTGACCTCATCACTCTCTACAACTATCTGAGAGGATGTTGTAGCAAATAGGGGTTAGTCTCTTCTCCCAGGCAATCAACAGCAGGACAAGAGGGCATGGTCTTAAGCTCTGTCAGGGGAGGTTTAGGTTGGATATTAGAAAGAAGTTCTTTACAGAGAGAGTGATCAGGCATTGGAATGGCCTGCCCAGAGAGGTGGTGGATTCACCATCCCTGGAGGTTTTTAAGATGAGGCTGGATGTGGCACTGAGTGCCGTGATCTGGTAATCACAGTGGGGTTGGATCAAGGGTTGGACTTGATGATCTCGGAGGTCTCTTCCAACCCAGTTAATTCTATGATTCTATGATTCTATACCAATAATCTTAAGAAACAGACTTGGCAATTCAGTTTACATTCAAATTCAACTTCTTGTGGCTATTTCAGCCCCAACTGTTCATCCAGCTGATTTCTTTGGACATAGAATTTAATGAACAGCATTAGAAAATGTGTTTTACTGGACTGTCTCATAATAGCTGCTCTTCAACTGCTTTGGAAAGAGGGATTGTAGTGTTTTACCATCATTAGGTAATTTGCATACAGAAAATTCTCAGCTTTGGAGTCACACATATATATTAAATAATAAACTCTGGTTTTACTTTCCATTGGTCAACCTGATTACTCTTTTCTTCTCTTTGTCCTTCCTTCATAAGCAGGTCTACCATGGATTGAGTAGGCTTCAGGAAATTATTTGGGCAAGGAGTTATTCTGAAAAATTCTGCAGAGATGGGTTGCATATGGAAGATTTTTTTTTTAAAAGCAGAGGTTTTGGAAGTAGTATGCACAGTGTCACCTACACCTGCTAAGTGGGTATTAAGGAAACTGAGACTCCAAATAACAAACAACAAATAATTAAACACTCTATTGCTTTAGTGATCTTTCTCTTCAGCACATATTGGAAACATTAGTAGTTCCAAGATTTTCCTTAACTAATCTGTTCCTTCAGATCAGACAATATGATTGAAAATGTCATTTGAAAAAGACCCAGACTAGTTTGGCAAACATTTGCACGGAGAAAACTACTGTTCCCATGAAGCAACATGGCACAACAGGATAAATACAACTGAAATAAACCACATCTATTATGTGAATCTAAATACTTGAATTTGGTTCAAAAATACATGACACAACTGGTCTGTTCAAATTTTCTTCAGGAAAACCATTAAGAAGCACTGATAATTTGAACCCTGATAAACTGAACCTGTTGATTATCCATAAAACCGATATTTAAAATCATCACCAACTTTACACTTTACCGCAGTAAATCCTCTGATGGTAGAAAGGTATTTTATGTTTATTCACACTGGATTTTTCTATGTGAACAAAAGAATGAAAAAGAGTAAATATATATCTCGTCTAAATGTGCTTCTGCTTTAAATATTGGTGTTCCCACCTTTTATCATGAAAATATTGCAACAGACAAAGAAAATACTAATGCTTAGCATATCCTTAGAAACTGTTTACAATTAAATTACATATTGCATGGATTAATATTTGTTTCTATAATTTAAAACTTCTAACACACCAAATATTTTTATTGCATAAAAATGGGAATGTATGCTGTTTGTAACAGCACTAGGTTTTTTCCTTTTATTAAATATGTAGTCTTTTTATTTTCTTGCATGTGTCAGTTAGTCCTGTTTTCTTAAGAAAACACTGAAATAGAATCCATTAGGACAAAACCCTCTAGTTCACAAAGATGCAAATAGAAAAACTTGGTTGCTTCTCCATGACAAATATGCTGTACTCTTGGATCATACACATGCTGGAATCCACTGCTATTGATCAGCTTCCTTTCCACATGAAAGGCAGGCAGGCATTTTTAGATTATACCTCGATATAATTGCATATTGATAGACAACACTTAGTGAAGGCAGCTGCCCAAGTGCCATCAAGGGAATAAAAAGAATCCAGCCAGCACTGCATATGTGCTACCTGACTTTAAAGGAAATTAGTTTAGAAAAGTGAATAAGCTTAAAATCTTGATGCCATACCCTGCTTTTTGTGCTGTGGGTATACAAGTGGAGCAAAGGCTTTGTGTTATAACCAGAATTCCTACAGGGAAAAATATTTCTGGCCAAAGGTAGATTTCCTGCCACATTCTCCTGGGCCACACAGCTCCTCCCTCCATGTCCTTGTACTGTATGAAAGCTTCTCTTCTACAGCAGCACCTTGAGCCCTGATAAACTGAACCTGTTGATTATCCATAAAACCAATATTTAAAATCATCACCAACTTTATATTTTACTGCAGTAAATCCTCTGATGGTAGAAAGGTATTTTATGGGAGCAGTAGGAAATTGCTCCCAACCCCAAAAACTTGCCTTCTCTCACTCTGTTTCTGAGGTAGATGAAGACCTATGATCTTCACTCCCCTCCACAGAGAGTAGCTGTTCTTGCACCACATAGAGTAGTTCTTGTACTCCTAAATAACACCTGCTCAAGGGCTGGTTTCATCTTGGTTGTCACTCTTAACAGGAAGATGACCTGGCCAGACTGGCAGCACTGTAGGAAGCTGCAGAGCCTGATGTCCCCATCTGTGTTTAAAGTCGGCGCAGTCCTGGGCACTGTAAAATGTGATTCTCCCAAAATGACTTCCCTCTCAAGAACTATTAATCATCAAATTATTTAGGTTTCTTGAACATTTTCGTTCAAAGGAGATGCTCTTGAGTACTGAAAAGTCTGAACAGCAGCAAGGATGAAATGATTTATCTTCTTGGAGAAGACATGTGGGCCTCATTTCTCTAGTCCATCTTCATTCTCCTTTAGTCGTAATTTTCATGGTTTTACTGCACAGGATCATGCCAGCAAAACTTCTGAGAGATTTAGGGCTCCACTATCTGTGGCCAAATGCCAGAGGTTCACAAGTGGAATAACAATCCTTGTTACTAACATAATTGTGAACTTCCTGAACAGTTTATACAACTCACCCTCCTTCTGCTGCATGCCCATCAATGCTGTAATTTTTCGTTGTTATTGTGATTTTTGTTTGTTTGTTTGTTTTTTAATTTTCTGAGCTTTTGGGAGGCATGGGAGTTGTGGCATTTCTAAAAAGTAGAAGGGAAATTTCACCTTGTTCCATTCAAGCCCTGGGAATACAGAACATTGTCTACGATGTTGTTTGTGCTTTTAACAGTTTTTGCGGGTTTCAAAGCAAGGACTAAAAGCAGGGTTTGAGTGACAATAGAAATATAAGGTACGACAGCTGCTGGTTACAGGAACAGAGACAAATATTCATTATGCAATATTTATGATACAAACTGTGCAAGGAGAGAGGTGGCAGGCTGGTGTCTTTGACAGCACAGGTCTCTGCAGAGGTGCGGGTGCCACCACTCAAATGGTCCTCTGCCCCACCAGAGCTGAGGCTGCCAGTCATCCCAAGCTGCATGATGGCTTTATAATGTGGACACTTGTCCACGAGGGACCAGGGTAAGTTTGCAAAACCCATTTGCACTTGTGACTTGGAGCTAGAATTTTAGTCCATGTCTGTGGAAGAAGAAGAGGGCGTGTTAACCCTTGCACTACACAGCCCATCACCTGGTCTAAAGAATACCACTGCAGCTATAGGCTTTGTTTTTTTACTGAGGCAATAATTTATATGTGTTGTTACAAGCTACTGGAGAGTAAAACAAGGATGGATTTTTAGAAAGTACTTAGTACAGTGTTTGCTTTCACTCCTTTGCCATCTAAATGGCATCCACTCATTTAAAAATGTGTCATAATTGCAGACATATAAAAATGAGTATTATTTATAAAACAGTCCAAAATCAATGGCTTTAGGCATTAAGTATTGAATGATTAATATCCAGACAGTTTCCTATATGCATAATATATGCATAAACACTCTCAAAGGAGTTTAAATCCATATGTATCTTAAATTAAGTCATTTGGATTATCTGAGGTGAGAATAGTGAGGAGAAAGGAACCACTTTAAAATGCTTTAATGATAATTTAGGATCATGGATCTTCAAACACAAAAAATAGGAAAGAAAACAGTCATCCATACTGAATCAGAGCAAAGATCTGTTATTTCAGCATCCTGAACCTGTACAGTTCAATAGCATGTGGGTAAACATTGAGATAAGAGAGTCATAGTCCCTGAATAACAGAATCACAGAATATGCTCAGTTGGAAGAGACCCACAAGGATCATTGAACACAACCTTAATTTTATGATGAAAATTTTGACAGACTTTATACTACAGCAATGCCAATAATAAAAAGCAAGGTCGTATTGCTGTCCTCTATAAGCCGTTTGTCTGTTCTAACAGGATGTGCATATAAAACAGGAGGAGGAATCAGCTTCATTAGCACAAGGATACAAAAAGAAAAAAAAAAAAGCCTTCTGAGAGAAGTTCAGCAACATGATTTTTAAAGAAAACATGCATTTACACAGGAAGTTAAAATATGTAAATTTATTGGGATGATAAGAAGCAGCTAACTGATCTTATCCAATTGAGCGTTTCATCTCCAATTTTTATTGTTTATTTTCTCCAGTTTTCAGGGCCATCAGAGACAGCTATAACTTAAGTTTGGAAAGAGATGTTTAGAGATTTTTTAAAATGTATTAGATTTTGGATAACAAGTATATTAAACTATACTACACATAAATTATTGTCCTAAAATACTTTGTGGTGTGTGATGATAAAGTTCAACTGTTAATTAATAGGGTAATTCAAGAAGCATGAAAAAACAGAGGAAAATAACAAAAGGCAGAGGGAAAAAGGCAATTTTTTTCCTGTTCTAAGTGGTCACTTAAATATGAAGTGAGGATTTTTTTCAAGACTGTGATGGCAGGCAGTACTTCTTTGGTGTCAAAAGCAGGTAATAGGGTGAGAAGGGGTGGTTGGTCCTGTGTCTTTTCTATTTCCTCTGAGTCAGTCTCTAAAACTAATACCTCTCTTGATGAATGTGAGAGAAAAGCTAATTCAGTGGCAACACTAGTAACTTTTCAATGTCCTGCTCATTTTTTTTCTCCTTATGCTGCCATAAGGAATTCTTGTAAAAGTTATTTCCATTCTGAATGTTTAGGTCAATATTGTGTGGAAGGAGTAGCTGGTAAGCAGAAAAAGATTGCTGTTGAGGTTAGGACCTGAGCTCTTCAGCAGTGTGCACATGGAAAGCTGGATGATGTTAATGAAAAGACATCCTTCTAGAGATGGGCTACTGGCATCTACCTAGTGACACTGCCACAGACCAAAAGCATGTTCCAGAAAAAGGCTGAGCTGAGAGAAGAGGATATTGCTGTTTCTCTTCAAAAGCCCCTAACATTTCTGTTGCCCATGTTTCCACACCCACCGTGTCTTATCCCATCCCTCCTCTCTCCATCCTAAAGGCCTCTTGCAATTGCCAGTACCTCCCCTGCAGGCCTAAATCTCCAGCACCCAGGTCAGGCGAAAGGCAGCCTGAACCTTGTTAACATGAAGATTCATTTTACACTTCTGTCTTCACATGTAAATTTAAGAAGACTGAATTCTGCCAGCCCCCTAACATAAGAGATCATTAAATATTATGAAATTACTTTCTCTGGGAAGTGATCAGGAAAAATTAAAAAGTCAACAATATGAAGCAAAAGAAATGCAAAAGAAATGTGAGAGAACTGGCTGAGAACAGCCACTTCACCCTTGAGAAAGATTCTTCTGCTGTACATTTAAGAGTGGCATTACGAATAAGAACTAGCTAAGAGCAGCAGTTTGCCATTCTGAATAAAATGAATCATTCCTAATATGATTAGCACTTGTTCCATATTAGAATGAAACTGAAATGGAAGTTTGAAAAGAGCATTTGTTGAAAAGGCAGAAGAAAAAGGTTGACATGACATTTTCTGCATAAATGAAGACTTTGAAGGAAAAAAAAAAATCTACTTTTTATATTAATTTGGGAGGTATCTCTATTAAAATACTATTAGTTACTCAAATGTCACTTTTATGAATAAAAACTTATCTTGGTGACATGGGAGATATTGCAGATGAGCTCTTATTTGTGTAAAGAGCTGTAAATCCCCAGATTTTCACTAAGACAAAAAATGCAAAGCTATTAGCTACTTTCATGAAGTGGGAATAAGAGAAGCTCCAATAGATTATTTAAAATTACAGAGGTAAATTGTTAGATTGGATAGAAGGAATGAAAACATATCTCACATAGAATTTTTACAGTTTTATTTATCAACTGATTGTAAATGAACATGGACTGGACACACTGGGTTCATCAGAATTAATTTTCTGTGGCTTAGACAGTGGGATGAAAAGCAGAGATTTCCAGAAGACAGGATTTCTGATAATAAAAGATTTGCTTTTTTATTTTATTGATTTTTTTTTTCTGTCTGCTAGTTAGCCCAGGATAGCAAGACTGGCCTGTTAGATAAGATGCTGGTATCTCTCTCAGGACTTGTAGACTGAATTTAGTGATGCAGGAAAAAGTCTAGCAACCCTGTTGGATCTTGATCCACCTATGTTCTCTCACAGTTTTAAAACTAGGAGAGTAATCTAGTTGGGGCTGGGGATCCCAAGACTTTTCCACTAGCAAGCTTCATATCAATGATCTTGGAAACTCTTATATGTCTTTCTGCCTGGAGACATCGACCTTGAAAGTTCATCTTGAGCTTCTCAAAGCTGTAGCTTGTAGACTGCCTCCCTGTTGAGCATCTCAAGACCCAGGATGCAGGAAATGTGCACACCTGTCATGTTGGACAGTAAAGCTACTTCCAAGATGACAACTTTAGCCCACAGGAAATTGCAGCTTTACTGACCAAGTATGAAACATCCCTCATGACTGTCAGTATTCAGTATTCACTGTAAGCTTGGGGATCTCCACTGACTTGCCACAAATTCAAAGATGTTTGATTTTCCAAAATGTTGTGGAGCTCATTTGTTCTGGCTGAGACTATCTTTTCCCCAGAATTACTGCCCTCAACATGTAGGTCTAGTTCCATCTCTGCTACATGTGTTCTGTAGCATTTGGGATACTTACTGACACTTTCTGTTCTAATGTACCTGCCACCAGGTCTCAGAGAAATTTGTCCTCTAGTCCTTTGTTTTGTATAATGAAACTACAAGGGCAGCAACTCAAAGAGATTCCACAACAGGGACTCTCCAGCATCAGCTGAATGAATGAGTAGGCCTGGGTGTGTCACATAGTAAATCAATATGCAGATATAATGGCTACAATCCTGAAAGCAGTATAGCTGTAAAATGCTATATTGAATCATCTGTACTGCTTCTCTACCCAAGCTCATTTGTTCTGAGCCCCACCAGTGTTATAGCGGTAGGATGTGTTGCTGACTGTAGCTCTATCAATACTGTTTCTTCTCTAAAAATAAAATTAAAATTGCAATGGATCCTCCTTCTGGTGGAGATCAGTAAATGTTGCTGTGATAACAAGCACTGCTAGTTACATTTGTGATTGCTCATTTCTTTATTCACTCTATCTTCATCTGTTCCTCAAAGAGGTTACTTGTTTTGGCAGGCTACTTGAAGATGTGTGATGAAAAGGGAATATTTATTAATGCATTTATATAAGGAGTGTCAAGTTAAATTCAGTATAATCTGTAGGGCAATATTACTTTCAACTTATTAGGAAAAGAATAAATAAAATGGCTAGACATTGGAAAGGGCTCTAAACAAATTGCTGGTGAAAACTTAGCAGAAAGCACCCTTGTTATCACTCCGGTCTAAGCTACACTTGTGCAAGGAGGAAACTGCTTAACACTCTGCGAGCTATAAGGTGACTCATATGCTTCAAATTAAGCATTTACATAACTGTTTATAGGCTGGGGGCGTTGCATCATAAGCTTCGTGGGGCAAGAGAATAATTTCTCTCATGCTCATTACATACCTAAAACTTCATTCTTTTTCTAGAAATCTTCCTGCTTCTAGTAGGATTTTTTTCTTTGTAATATCTGTTAAACATTCAAGATATCTTTTTACTGATTTTTCTTTTCACTACTGACTTGTAGTAAACACACTGCTTTTAGGATGCTTTTGTACCGGAAAGATACAGGCAAAATGAAAAAAAGCTAAGTAGAGAAGATGCAAATCAGGGAAAACACTTTGTAATTTAATACATTGTGTCAGACAAAGAAATATATGTGGAAGAAAAATGAGTGCTGGTTACTAATCTGTCAGTCTTAAATTGATACTCCATATCATTACCCTACAATCAAGATGAAAAATCTAGCTGCATATGATACAGGTAGATGTTCTTACATGGATGTCAATGTTTAATAGCTCAGGTACTATTATTTCAATCAGTCTTGTAAAATACACCTTGTAAGCACAATTATTGCTGTGAGAACCATTGTAATAGGGATGAATTCAGACCCTAACAGCGTAACCTGAAAGGGTTGGAGGCAATATTTGCTAGAAGATAAGGACATGAAGAAATTGAAACATTTCTGGCAAAGTTAGAACAAACACTTGCCCTGTCCACCTCTAATCATTGTCACTTCCACACTATATAACCAGTGTGTTTCCCATATATTAATCCATAGAATGGTTTGTGTTGGAAGAGGTCTGCCAAGACCATCTAGTCTAACCTCCCTGCAATGAGGAGGCGAGGGTCTCCTATTTTTTTCCTGGTTTTGCTGGTTTTCTCCTGTTTCTGCAATCCACTGGAAAAACCTGTCTCCAAATTACATAAACTTTGACCTGTTTATTTTTACAAAATGATTAGTTACCCATCTTCTTTTATGGATAGCATTTCGTGTTTCTGTATTGAATTCATATTGACCAGCTAAGGTATTCCACAGAGCTCTTAGCACAACAAAACAGCACAACAGTTTTACTGATACAAAGGCCTGGTTTTATGTTTTTGTTCAGTAGAACACAATTAATACACTTTTTTTAATGATTCCTAGCATTATGAGAAACCAGTTGTTGAAGTAGGATCCAGGCTGACATCAGAACTCCCATCCTAGTCTGGGATTTCACCCACTGTCTTCACAGCACCGCAGCGTTTTGCACAGTAATATGCCATCTGTTTACGGCTGGCAAAATAACCCTCAACATTACCACTGCCCAGCTCAACAGCTGTAGTAGTTTAATGAAATATAAAACCATTTAGGGTTCCTATTGCTGTGAGATAAATTCATGAGGACAGTCCCTATTATTCTATGTAAAGGTGCACCACTTTGGAATCTTTTCTTATGGATGAAGAGTAGGGAAATGGAACCTGAGTGTTTATGTGGACTAAAAATAAGGGCCTTTAGTCAGTCGTTCCTCCATGGGTCACCGAACAATTTTCACTGCTCTCACAACAATTAGTGATGTGCTTCTTGGATTTCTGGCTTGCATTACCAAGTAGAGCCCTGTCCAATGCCACCTGTCTTCCACCACCAAATGCTACTGTGATGATCACTTGAAAAAAATGTGTGGTGAACTGGGAAAAGAAATATGAGAGTAGCTCCTTTGAGAGACAAGAAAAATGGCTAAATCATAGTCATCTGGAGAAAGTGCCTAACTGTGAGGAGAGAAACACAAAATCAACCCATACCTTGCAAGAGAGGATTTTATTTCTGGTGTTAGGGGATGAACACTTACTGTTAATATGAAAGGTAGTCATGGAAACACGGTGGCTGCAGCAGAGGCCTTTCAGACCACTGAATCCACATCCTTCGTGCAGGATACAGTTTTCATACTTCTAACATACTTAGTAGATATTAAACTGATGTTTTCTGGAGCTTAGCCAAGAGACCAGCAAGAAAGTTGCATAATTATGCAAGAGATTTGGACAGAAGCCAAGACAAATGCTTTTAGATTAAACACTATATAATCAGTTTTTATTTACTATAATGCCTTAAAATTCTCTAGAAAGTATCCCCTTTATTGGTAGATTGAAATATATTCCTTTTGGGAGAGTATTGGAGGGAATATTTGTCCTCATGAAGTAAATACTTATTCTCATTCTCTTCTCAGCTGCCTGATAAAATAGTTGTGCTAATGGTTCGTTTGCCAGCTTTCCAGTAATCTCCGTGACTTGCTTGGATTCAGTCTATCTTCTTGTGGGGGATATGGGTAATCAATCACTTTAAATACTAATTCTTTCTTCGTCTTCTAAATTCACAGGGAACATAATGTTTCTACTATTAAAGATACAGTAAGGAAATCCTTTCCTTTTTTTATGCATAAAATGGAGGACTATCCAGAGACCATAACACCAAGGGAGTTGACCTATTTAGTAATACTTCCTAACTAATTCTTATCCTCCCAAGAAAGGCATCTTCAGTCAATTAGATGGTTCATGTATATGAATTGTTTGGAGCTATTCAAGGATGATGATAAAAATAAGGTGAAATTTGTAATTGTGTTGGTAGAGAGTGGAACTTTACAAATGGAAGAAACTGGAGTGGGTAGAAGGCAGAAATACCTACTACAGGCTCATTTGCAAAGAGAAACATTCTAAGCAGGGTACATTACCTCTCATTCAGAATTGTGACAGTTCCAGTTACCCAGAAGATGGTAAAGAAGAGAATTCCCAGTGAAATACCATATAGATCATAACTATGCCTGCTTCCTCAGATGTACACAAAGCTTTTATACAATTCACTTTGCCTTGACAAAGGCAATGTTTTTTCAGTGAATATCTACTTTTAGAAAACAGAGGAAGAAAGATGCAAAATCATTTGTAAATTCAGGTAGATTTTGGATGACAGACTAACATAAGGTAGAAAATATCAAGAGAGGGTTTTTACTTTCTCAAATAAACATTGTCAATATTTCTTATTCTAATTTATTTTATTTTGAGAAATTACCTACCCTGACAAAGGAAAGACTTTTTAAAGGGGATTTAAAAACTGGAAAGGAAATGCAATTTATTATTTTGTGCTGAATGAAAGTGTTGGCTACTCCAAAGTGAGACACTGCATGATATCATTGTTGCACCAAATATTCCTAAAAAAGTTATTTAACTTCAACCTTAAAAATTGCACTCATTTCTAAGCCAAGTATTGATCCTTGGCAGATTCAAATCTTGAGGGTTAAACTGTGCTCATTATTGTGATAACAGACTTTTTTAATGTGTTGTGTTTCTGTATCTAAATTGTTCTTTCACCACATCCTACCCTTTCAGGAAAATGGTATTTTTTAGAGCAAGCATACCTAGATATTTGAGTTCTATCAAGGGGTGAGATGCACAACTTAACACTCTACATTCCTTCAAGCCCCTCAGACTTAGGTTATACTATCTCCTGTGAGTTTAAATTTCCTTTAAAATATGCCATGTGAGTGGCCTGTAGCAGATTGCATGGTTGTATGATCGCTGCCATCATGCAGAGATGAAAAGCAGCATATGGACATTAAATTACAGAGAGCCTAGGAAATCATGGAGGATTTTACTTTGCATGGATTTTACTTGCCTTCTCATAATTCTAAAACCAACACATTGAACCCAAGAACTTGGGAAGATCATGTGTCAAGAAATTTTCTGTAGATCCTTCCTGATTTTTTTCTGGGCGTAATATTTCCAGAAACAAAACAAATTTTACAGTATTTTAGTTAACAGAAGTTTATCTGTTACTATCTATAACATAAAATACTTGAGAAAAAAGTTTTTTGGTGGTGTATCAAAATTGAAATGGACTATGAATCTTTAGACCTGGAACAAAATATGCCATCCCAGAATATTTTCCATACAGGTTATTGTGCTTTCAACATCTTAAGTTCAGGACATTTTGACCTTTGTTTTAGCACTTCTACATATAGCCAGGAGAATTGCTTGTGAATGTCACAAGAATATACAAGAGGTGTTAAAATTTCCAGAACCACTGAGACAATAGATTTTCATTTAGAGTTTGACTTGAATTTCAAATAAAAAAATATCCTTTCTGATATATTCCATACACCTCTGTCATTCAGCTGTAATAATCTCAAATAGGGTCTTAACTCTCATGAATGACTAATGCCTGCCACGTGGATCCCTCTTTCTGTTTACACCCTATATACCTGCACTCTGAGCCAGATGGAATTATGTTTTACATAAAGTTTTGCTTAGGGGTTTTTGTTTGTGATCAGAGTACTCTGGGGTCATATTACAGAAGCTAGATTGAAGAAATGTCCCAGGGATCTGAAAGGGAATGCTGGGATTTCTGCCCTGTGGTTCATCAGAAAAGTCTTAAACAGAAAACGTGTTTACAAAGAAGTTATCAGTGTAATTGTAGAATTAAAGCTGAAGAAAGTTTTGGTTTTTTTGGACAAGTATCTCATAGTATTCAGTTTTCCTAGTAGAGATTCTCCATAATGTAAACTTAATCAGATTTTTCAATTTCAATTCTTCTTAATTGTTCTTAATTTTGGAAAATTTCTTTCATTTGTTTCTGAAACCTTTCAAGAGTGGTCTCAGTTTTACTCATACCCTTACCACTGACTAACTAATTAACTTTATACATTAAGACAAAAGTGTTAATCCAATAGAATATTGTATTTGGCAAAAATAATTATAAGCTATTTCCAGCAGTGTGAGAAAAAAATATTATTTTTAAATCTGACTCAAAAGCTTTTATTCATGAGCATTTCAACATTTTTCATTGTAGTTTGAATTCATATAGTGGGCACATAACCATGAAAAACAATTTTTAAGCATAATTTACCATGTTTGTTGTGCCATATCTCTGATTATAGCAAAGTAGCACAATCTTTCCAAAAGGTGAATGATAAATAATTAGTAAAAGTTACATTTTTAATCATGTTCAGATGAATTTAAGCAATTTCAGATAATCAAAATATATAGAATGAAATATGTAGTCTAGAATAGGTTCACTGTTCTTTCATTAAGCATATTTAAGCAGTACATGTCAAGAAAATAGAAGTGCAGTTTAATGTTCTAAGCATTGGTTTATTTAATACAGATTTTCATAATAACAGGAGACTGTCCTTGCTAATCACAAAGTCCCTCCAAATCTAAAGACTATTAATATTCTTTTTTCTTGATTGAAGAATAATTATCAGCAGCAGAATAAATCATGTATTACAGTGAGATTCCAAAAGCAGAAACTTAAAGTATTAGGCTTCGTTGTGCCCACATGATACCCCTTGTTTTCAAATTGTAGGTGCAAAGACAAAGACACAGTCTACTCATATGCAGATTACTCTGAAATATTTAATTTGCACAGTTCTGGCTTTCAGTGACTATAGGCTAAATCTTCAGCTTATTAGTATGTCTGCATTTAATGTGCCCTTTATTAAAGTGTGAAACCTTTCAAAGGAGTGACATAAATGTTATAAAAAACTTTAATTCTTCTTTAATTTGTTTAATTCTTCTTTATCTTTCCATCACATCCTGAAAGGTATGAGTCTATTAAAACACTATTCACATAGGACACCGTTCTTGAAAACAGGCAACATTAGTCTTGAGACCTACTGTCATTAATAAAATTCAAAGCAGAAAGTTATATATATTCTAGTTAAAGAGGATTTCAGGAGAACAGATCTGAAAATTCTCCACTGTTTGGAAGTTATTATTTTTGTTGGTCTCCCAGACAGCTATCAGTAAGACAAGAGGGCATGATCTCAAGCTCTGCCAGGGGAGGTTTAGGTTGGATATTAAGAAGAAATTCATTACAGAGAGGGTAATCAGGCACTGGAATGGGCTGCCCCGGGGAGGCGGTGGATTCTCCGTCCCTGGAGGTATTTAAGAAGAGACTGGATGTGGCACTGAGTGCTATGGTCTAGTAACTGTGGTGGTAGTTGATCAAGGGTTGGACTTCATGATCTTAAAGGTCCTTTCAAATCCATCGGATTCTATGGTTCTATAATTCTATGATTCTCTTAAGAAAAAAATTCTTTATAACCACAGTGTGGATGATGTTGGTTTTACATTGTTATAACAGGAAATCTGAAATAGATTAACGTGATATGGCAAATGCTACCACAATCTTCCTGTTTCTAAGCACTTGCAGAAATGTTTCTGTTGCCAATGCATGTCACAATTTCCTCTGAATGCCAAGTACAGTTCAAGCAGGCACACACTCACTGGTCCCTGCTCTTTGCATACTGCAGGTTTTGTCTCCTTGCCCGTTGTTTCTGAGCAACTTTCTAATAGTGTTCCAAGGAAGAAAGACCTCAGGCAGTAGCCCAGAGAAAGAGACAAGAAAAATGTGACTACTCTCTTTCAGTAGGCTCTAGAGTATGAAATGACAGTAACTAACTACTGTGGCCATATAGCTCATGGAAAGAAACAAAAAAGGAAATCTCATAGTATGGAAAATATTTTTATTCAAAGTAAATTCTGTGTAATCAGAGTTTCAAAATGCTACTTAAAAATACAGATGCTACCTAAAACCTCAAACACATAGAGTAAAAAACTGTGGACTTAGAGCACAGTAATTCTTTTCCATAGATGCCTGTGAAATCACAGTCAACTAAAGAGAGAATCCATAACAATCTGAAATCAATTTACATTACAAGAGTCATTGGACTTCACTGTCTCATCATTTTTCACTATATGAGGCAATCTAATATCCTGCCTTAGCAGGTGCTTCACTCCAATTATTGAACATAAATTGCAAATCCTTGTCTATTTCTAGACTTCCTTTGAAGTAGGATTTAGGAGGAACAGTGACCTCTAGTATCCTAGGATCTGATATCTTTGAATTAAAATGTTGTAAACATCCTGTTAATAAAAAAATGAAAAAAAAAAAACTACATCGAGTATAGATGAGGAGTAGAGTAAAAGGGGAAATTACATTAAAGAAGTCAAAAAGAAATTGCTTAACACCTTCAAAGATTCAGATGTTTAGACATTTCTAATAATGGGAAAGTCAGAAGTGGAAGAATTGGGTGAAAATACCACTTGCTTTCTGTACGTATCCATGTGAGAAGAAAGTAGAATATGCCCTTTGACTAATGGCAATTGCTTGTGTGTGACAGAAGGAAAAAATTTGAGAACATATCCAAATCTTGTTTTTCTCTTACATTCTTGCCCTGAATGTATAATGTGCCTAAATCTTGTTATTTTCTTCAATGTCATTTGTGATATCCACCCTTTCCGATTCTGAAGATCCACTACATCTCATCTAATTTCTATGCCAGCCTTCTCTCCAACAGTACTGTAAAACTCACTCATTGTTATAAAACCTGACTACTAAGATCAGCTTGTTTGAAAGCAGTTTTACCTATCAAAAATCTTTCATGCTCCCACCTGAAAGGCTGTCCAAAATCACTTTTATTCTCTCCTTATTCATTCTTCTGTGGATTTTTGTTTTGTTTTGTTTTGTTTTACCACTCCTAAATTACTCCAAACAATAAACTCCAACACAACCTTTTAAAAGGTAAATCTTTCTCTGGAAAAATACATGGAAGTTTTGCTTAAAAATGGAAACAACATTTTAAAAAGATCCACTCAAAAATTATGGTGAAAGGTTTTGACTGATCTGATTTATCTTGAGGTTTTAGTTCTTAAAAACTTTTGTGATTTTGATTTTTTTTTAATTCCAATTGAATAATTTGAGGGGGAAAGTAACTGTAGAACATTAAAACTGCCTCTTCTTGTGTAGATACTTGATTTTAAGTGGATATGTACACTGCCACTGGACAGAAAATGCTTTAACTACTTTCCTTTTATCATAATCCTTTCTATTGACCAGGTTAGGAGGTGTTTCACTGGCAGAACAGAAATGGTTGATGTATTAGCATAGTTTCAATAGATTCAGGATAGAAGCACGAATATCTAGTTCATGGCTTTAACTTCCTTCCTCCTGTCTCATGCTGCTAGTCTAAGGATTTGTGGTATCAAGTAACTTGTGTTTCTGGTTAAAAACTTTTTTAGAGTTTAGCTGTAATAAATAAAGTTTTAAAAGCTACAAGTTTTCAGTAAGGGAAAGTCTCAACTAGAGACTTGAAAGAAAAAATTATTTAGAAGCATTATTTCTTAATTGCCTACTACTGGGCTTTAACGTTTATTAGCAAATGGATGGATGGGTCCAATCTTCATCTATTCATTCATCTATCCAGCAGAAGTATTTCAGGACATTTTTACTACCTCAGGAATTTGGGATGTTTACAGCAGCTATTTTATAACAAAAATAATCGTTTCTCCAAAGGTGTACACAATGACAAATACTGTGGGCAGAGTTGGCACCATGGAGGCACAGGAGGAGGCAGAAGGGCAATGTACTGCACAGACCAGAGATGTGAAAGAGGTGGGGTATTTAGCGCTGCACACAGAAAGTCAACCAAAACAAATCATCCACCTCCATCTTGGATTATCAGTAAACAATATATAATATATCAATAAATTATCAGCTCTTGATACCACAGGAGAAACCAGACACCAGATTTTTGCTAACTAGGGAAAGATTTGTAGTCATTAAATCACCATCTAGTTGTTTTTGCAGAACTCACCTACCATCTAAGCCTTTGACTTTAGAGAAGAGGTGATAACTCAGGAATTGAGCTATCATGACCATGTTGGAAATAACCCAAAGAAAAGTGGCCTAACCTGATTAGCTTTGCTGAGTGGAAATGCCTTTTTTTTTTTTTTTTTTTTTTGCAGACTGTGGTATTGTAATCTTACAGGTCACACATACTTGGAAAAATAAAATGAAAATTAGTATTTGAACTACTTAGCTGTATTGGTACTTGTGTAGAAATAGATGACATTTTTATTTTTTCCTTCAAAGTGCAGCTGTATTGGCCCACTACGGAGTTAATCTCACATAAATTTATGATACATAAGATAAAATTTGAATCATTTAGGCCAGTAGTTTTAAAACTGCACTGTTTTAGTTATCCCAAAATATTGTTTTTTCTTCATATCAAAACTCACTGAAGGAATATTAATATTGCCAACTTTTTCTGAACATCAACTTCCAGTTTAAATAAGATGTAAGTAGCTACACCCTGAGAAATGAAGAGAACTAGGCTGCCTGTATATTTTACAGCACAAGGTTGAAATTGAACGTGCCATTTTTCACCAAAATATTGTTTCCCATTACTGAAGAGAAGTGATGGGCCTGAGGGCCTCATGCATTACAAATCTCATGTGCTTTAAATTGCTAGTAAATCACTTGCAGTTTTGCCTTTAGTAGTTTTTGCCGAGCTCAGCATTTATTGCTTACAGCTGAATACAGCCACCTAAATCATCCATCACAATTTTATAACCCACAGTCGCCTTCCATTTCATACACCAAGGAACTGGCACATCTTCAGAATTGGAATGGGTGAACACACTTTATGTACACTGAATAGTTCTGTATTGGCAGCTTGATGCAGTGTTTTTAATAGCACAGGGAGAAACTTGCTGGAGTTTCAGCCATCAGCCCTTGGCCTCACCCGAGGGGACAGGGATCCAGTGCGGAGCCTCCCCCACAGGGTGGAGTTCAGGCCTCTATTGCTTGCTGCCATCATATTGCTTACACCTACATGAACATTTCTGTCCCTCATTGGCCCCACACAAGGAATAAGATGAAACTTCACCCAGCTGTACCAGAGACACTGATGACCAAGGAGCACTGAGCCAATACACTCAGACCTGGTTTGACCTTTAGGTCAAGATTTTGCCAGGTTTAAACTTCCAGTTCCCTTGGCAGAACTCCAATAGGGGCCATAGTCTCTCTTTCACTAGCTGTAAAGTGTTTTGTAGCTGTAGATAGCAAAATGTCTGTTGCTAGCATTTAAGTCCCTAAGGAGGTAATACCTTTGAAACCAGTGACCAAACAGAGAGAGGGGTAACATTCAGTTCTGTGCAAGAGGCCAGCACCTCTTTATTCTCTTAGAGGTACTGCACAGATCACAAATCACACAGGAGTTGAGAGTTTCAGAGGCTTTGTGTTTCTGGAGCCTGATAGAGTGGTCAACAGCAAAAATTAAAAATTTCAGTGTAGCCAGTGTTTTACTGGGTCCAAATCTGATGTCACTATGTAGAGCTCAGAGATCTAATTCAGCTTCATTGCTTGCTGTTGAAGGCTCTCTTGCCATACATATATTTTCTTGGGATCCGGCCATATTGATTCTAAAACATCTAGTTTATGGGCTTATTTCAAAAGAATCTGATCCAAATTCCTAAAATGGACTTTTTTCTTTCTCAAATTGCACATTGTCTTTGTGTAACAGCAGTTGATTTTAAAACTCTGAGGTTACACCTTATTACTTCTGCTCTGAGTTTTTCAATGAACCATTCAGACTCTAGAATTTTTCAGAAAATTTTGCTATAAACTTAATTTTGATGTCTCATTTTTCATGCTCTTAAGAGCTGCCATTTCATATTGTGTTCAACTGCCTTTTTTTTCCCTGAATTGGAAACTAAATGCATAGTATAATGGACCTTTCCACACTTCTATTATAAAATAGCATTTTAGATTATTACAAGAACATTACTTCAACAGCAGAATCATGTCCTGTTTGCTTACAGTTTCTAAAAAATTCCAACACAAATTACAGAGACTAAATTTGAATGGATATTACAGACAAACCAAAGGCTCCATCCATTTACTCAACAATTGTAAAGTCACCTCAATACATTCTTAAAGAGAACAAGAGGCTTGATTCCCTGTAAATTGATTGATATGTACTTAAGATGCAATGGGATGGATACTTAGTGGAAAGGGATAAATAGCTTTACTGTAGATACACTATAAATGAAATGTATAATTATAATCAATAATAATTAATAATTATGAATCATTAGCCAGTTACTAATCACTATTTAGCAATTAGTCACATCCACTGAAGTATTTTATTATTCATTAACTGATCAGTATTAACCAACTAATAGTTTATAATCTGTTATTATTAATTACTTAAAAGCAATGATCTTCACAAAGGGATGATTTTCATATTTTTCAAAATTTCTTCAATATTTATTTTCTTCTTCCTACTTTTAAAGGGGAACTCCTACTCCCAAAAATATGCCCTTGGATCCTTTTGTTTGGGTCAGTACCAGCCTGCCACAAACAGACCTGAATCTTCAATTTTTTCTGGTTAATTAACTCCAGTGGATGAAGATGCTGTAAAATGCCTAAGTAAATCCAGGAGCCTTCATCCTGAAGACTTTATTAAGGAAAAATAAAACTTTTTGTTAAGGAAAAATAATATTGATACTAATTTCCATTTTTTAGTTCAAGTTATTTCTGCTCACTAAATTCATATAAAACGAGATAAAAACTAAAGGACAGTGAATGTAATAAAACTGTGAACTTTGATTTCAGAAGACAATGTGTATTACCCAAATTTAAACTTTTTATAAGTGCATTCAATTCACATTTTAATATGACTAATACAATTTATTTCTATTAAAAGACCATAATTTTCAAAAAGCAACACAGAAATTCAGAGATCAATAAGATGACTCATTGATTTGGGGGGAGGGTGGGTGGGGAATAAAACCCAAAAATGCAAATTCAAACACACAAAAAAATTTGCTCAGAACAAATTCCCATTTTCAGTTGGCTTTGTACAAATAAAATGAATTTTTAAATTATTCTGAGCTGAATGTGCCTGTTTATATGGTAGATGATTAATGACACATAATGTGAGGGAGATCTCTGAATCCCCAATTAACTGACTTCCAGTTGTAGTTTGTGTCTTATCTTTTTGTTCAAATAATAGAAATGCTATAGCCATGCTGGATATGCTTCAAACTATGTTTATTCGTCTGCTGTTTAGGTCATAGTAGCTTTTCTGGCTACACCTTCATTCAAACAACAGGAATAAATAGAAGGAATAAACATGCTTGGTCCACAGCTGGTATAAATCAGTGCAGCTTCTCTGTCTTCGGTGGAATGACATCAATTTATGGCAGCTGAGGATCTGGCTCTTGGAGCCAAGTTATGAGCCAGATGAGCACAATGGGATGCAAAAAGAAGGCATAATGTGGCCATAAATTTGCTCAAAGGCTCTTCACATTTCAATGATAGTCTCTTTGTAGAATTCAATTAGCATTGCTGTTTCTACTCATAAAATATATGCTCTTCCTGAATAATTTTTTTCTTGTTCTTTTACACTATCCAGAGGCCAAATCTTACAGCTGCTGCTGAGGCTAAATCTATTGATTTCACAACATGCCTTCAGTATGTAGGCTGGTCTATTTGCATTTCTATTTTAAACAATATGAACTTGGAAAGCAGTCTGGTAATATTCTTTAGAGTGCGGAATCTAACATTTGTCAGATGTCTCAGTCCCTCAAAGGTTCAACCCACAGTGCTGCCTTTTTGCAGTCATTTTATTTTTGCAATTTATCAATTACATTTTATGTCATGTTGGGTTTTATGTTCTGATGTATTAAAAAAGGGTATTTGTGTGAGTGCGAAGCATATGCTATACAAAAAAACATTAAAAAGAGTCAGAACCACATTAAAAAAGAGTCAGAATGAAGTATCTTTTTACTGAGTGGTGATAGTAAAAGAGAGAAAATTACAGGAACAGCTTTTTCATCTTTATATTAAAGCAAGGGAGAAAGCAATTTAAAACAAGTTTCTGTTAGCATGCCATTTGTAAAACCCACTGCCTTTAAAGATTTATTAGAATTTTCAGTAGATGTAAAGTTCAGAACTAAGAAAAACAGGTACAAATGCCAGCAATATATTATCACTGTATTCATGCATTTTCCTGCCCATTTATTCTTAATAGCTAGTTTGAGCCTTTTGACTGAGTCAACAACCTAGGAGGAGCAGCAATTGTGACAGTCCCTTCTCTGTTCTTCCTGGGCTGAAAAGTCATGGCAACTGCAAAGGTCAGATTGTTATCCTCCTTACACGCTGCCATTAGCTGCATTATTTAGGTGCTAAATCAAGACTCCTTTTCCTGTCTAGCAATATCTCTAGACAGTGATATCTGCATCCCAAGAGTGTCTGACTTTCTCTAGCCTCTTCTATACACCATTCTGAAAGCTTTTACAAGAACGTACTGCAGGCACATTCCTTGAACCACCCTAATATTCCACTGAGGGCACATTATATTTTTGGCCTTTTTCCAATTACATCTCAAACTTAATCTTTCATTTTGCCTGTTCAAGTTTCTCTTTTAGTTAATTATTTTTCCACACAGTTGCTAATGCAACATGTGCCACATCTTTCCCTTTACTTTCAAATTCCTCTTCAACAACCTTCCTTGGAAATCATCCACAGGCTCCAGTCAGGTGGCATTACTAAGGAACTGACAGGTATGTAAGAATGTTAGACTAGGATATTCCTCTGGGTATGAGTCTCTTTAAGAGCATTAGGAAAGAAGAATTGCCATAATTTTTGTGTCTAATGTGTCTGTCCAGTCCTTGCCTATCTACTTTGTGAAGTTTTAGGGCAAGACCTATGCATTCTCTTATGTTCTACAGCATGTGGAGCTGGATGTGAGTGCTTCCCAAAGATGGATCTTCACAATAAATGACAAACAGTGTTCAGACTCCTTAGCAGTTCTTGGGCACAAACTTTGGAACACAAACTTAGAACATTCCAAAAGAAACAGCTAGAGCTGGAGGATGTGACTACACCACGACAACACAGGCCACTGAATTGTTGATGAGAGAATAGATCACAGGGTGTAACATTTACATCCTTTAAAATAAAAATCTAGAGTATGTTGGAAAATACTTGACTAACATAGAAAGCTTCAAAAAGAACATTATATAACCACAATTAAAAAGTATAAAAACTTGTTATAAACAAAAATAAATATTCAACCATGAGAGAATTAACAATATTCCAACAGAAAAATAATGACAAAATGAATAGTGCAAGAATTCTTTATTAAAGTCACAGTTAGTTTTAAGATGAACTGTATAAGATTTTTTTCTATTTTATCTGAGCAACAAAGCCTTCTCAAAAACATTTAAATCCCTTAATGTAAATTTCCCTCTAAAAACCTACTCTGATTTGAAGGAGTAAAACTACCTTTGCTTTTGTGGTTTGCAATTTTTCATTATGACTGATTTCACTTTTTCCCACCCAGTCTTGTATTTTTGCAAACATAGAAAAAAGCCTTGCAAATTTTGCAGGTTAATTTAGGTTAAACCAGTATTAGGCTGTTACATGCATGAACAAATGGCTATTTTAGCAAACAAAATTGGTTATGTACATGGGATCTTACTCTGGTCTTTATTATCTGTGGCCATTAAACTCCGTACAAAACGAGCTTAATAATTCTATTTCATTTTGGCAGGATTTAATTCCTGTACTGCCCAGTAAGCAATCAATAAGCAACAAAGATTAAAGCACACTCTTTCCTCTCGGCCCTTTTGTGCAGCTAGGATGTTAGCCTAAGGATTTTTACCCTTCAACAAATACATGGACAATCCTTTTAATGAAAATCCCAAACTATAAAAATAGAGGCTAAATTTTAGTTTCCACTTATTTTTATTGTAGCTTCAGTGATACCTGTTAGGCTCAGAAAATCCAAACAAAAAAGCTTTTACTTCAGTTACCCATACTTAAAGCTTTGACCCTGTTCCAGAATCTAAGTGAATTTCTTCTAATGCACTGCCTAGATGCTGCAAAAGAAATCATAGAAGAAGCTAAGAGGAGGTTTTCTCTTCATCAGGTAGAGATAGATTATTAAATTTCCTCTCATCACAACTCCCTCAACTTCAGTATTTGCCAAAAGGATATCCTCCAATCCCATTTGATTTTTTAAGGCTGCTGTTACTGGTTAACTAAATAGAGTTAATAAGAGACTAAAAATAGAAAACAAATTATTCACCAAAAATATCAAAGTCAGATGAAGATTTGTCTTCTATATTTCACCTGAGGCTAATAAAGTCTGCAAATAACATATGGTTAAAAATTTTGAAATGACCATAGTAAGTGATTGGGATTTGCTACTAATATGTACTTATGTCATTTTTTTGTGTGTCTGTATTTTGATCATATGGCAATTTTAAAATAGGAATTTATATGACTTTACCAATTTACTTCCTGTAACAAGTTCATAAATGATTTTGAGTGAAGATTGTGAGTGAAGTTGTCAGTTTTGATGTCCAAATTATTAATACTTGATTAAGAGGAAACTTCAGTACATAGTTGTGACTATATAATTACAGAGTCACATACACAGTTGGTTCATTTTCTGTCATTTGAGTGACATTATTCCATAATTTTTCAAAATAATCATATACCTAATGTAATTGATTTCTTCATCTTTGCCAAGAGGGTTCCTTTGAACAAGAAGAGGCTTGCTCATGAGGAATACATCATTTTGTATTGTGTGAGATGTGAAAGAAGAACACTATAGGTCATGTGCATTCTTAATCGTAAGCAGCTAAACTCATATTGAGGTGTTCTGCTAAATGGCATCGAAAATTTCTATGGCTGTAGTAATATGACATTAACATATATAAAGGGATAACTAAAGAATATTGGCAAATACTTTGTCCTTTAAGCAATTTCCAACTTTCAAGAGTGAAGGAGGAATGAAACAGTGAATTTGCACAGTGACATTTCAGATCCTTAGAAAAACATTTTAAGTAATATTTTCATGTAAATATAGATATTGATTAGGCAATAGTCAGCAAAAAAAAAAAAAAAAGAAGAGAGATTTATGAACTTCCTAGATGAATAAATGCTTTAAGGGATTTTGAATTTTTTACTTTAAAATCTTATGCTCTTGTGATTTTTATATCCAGTTCCATAAAACCATATTAGTCTCAAAAGCCAGTGACATCCACTCATTTGTTAAAGGCTAGGTATATGTTTAAGTGTTTTCTTCATCCAAGCTCTTGTATTGCTACAGTCACACATCCTTGTACTTTCTGCACTTATTTTGTGCCTTTTTTTCTGTTTTTACTCACAGATCTGTGATGTATTCTGAGAATTACAGTTGGAAAGAGGCAGCTCAGACACAAAGCTCCCTGTATCTGCTTGTTGTCTTTTACCTCAATCTAAACTTTCCTGGGCAATGGCAATATCTCTATAATGTACTTGCCTGTTTAGTACAGTTGTCCCAGGGCACTAACATGATACAAAGAAACACATAAATAAATAAACAACAAATCCAATATTGCAACTCCGTTCAGATGCTTTGATATGCCTCATTTTTTGAAATGGCAATTGGGATTAATAATATATTTCTAAAATTTTGCCTTAGAAAATCAGACAAATATTCTTGTGATTGAATTATTTATAAATATGATTTATTTTTCTTAAGTTTGATTCTTATTGCTTATATCATCCTCTCTTTGCTTTTCAGACAGCTTATGAGTATGGGAAAACTTCTTCTCCATGTGTCAGCATGATTATTTCCAGTCATTGAGTTCCACATAAACTGGGTCATCTTGGTGCATTGGACTCACCAAATTTTTAGGACCCCTGTGTTGAAAATCCATCTCATAACAGCTGGACTCTATGCACAGGCCACTAATTTCAAACAGATTTCAGATAAACTATACTTTTTCACCTTTCATCATTTTATGACACTTATCTGCATGAAACCCTAGGGACTTCTTACAAGCGATTTCAGAACTTGGGCTACTTTAAGTATGAATGATGTTCTAGTACTGGTTTTTAGCTATAAAAGTGGTGGAATTAAAATTTTTCTCTAAATACTCAAACTTTTAGGAGGTAATTTAAGGTAAAAAGATCTTAGGAAGAGCTTTAACATCACCTTAGTTTCTTTCATTTTCCAGCCTAAATGAATCTATTATTTTATGATTATGCTGTTAAAATTTTTAGTTTCAAGGACCTGAAAATTGGAAACCATGCTATTCTTGATTGTGGGAGTGCTGCATAAGCACTGTAACAAGCAAAGAAGTTTTAGGGAAGTATAGACTGGTAATGCAGATATTTCTTTGATAAATGTTTATCACTCTCCTACATAAAGCTGTTGATGGAGTAATGTATTGGTGCATCAAGCTGCCTGCTCTTTGTGAGAGGGTCTACATGATGAAGATGAGACAAGATGGGACAAGATCTGGTAATATGTCCTCCTGACATATTCTGCGTGCATTCAGTCACAAGGGTAGAAAAAGCCTATGTTAATAAGGAAGAAAATGCTGATGTTTTGGGAATAATTACTAGGATTCTCTAACTTTCATCATAGGGGTTTCGTGTCATTGTTAGTTTCAATAATTTAATAAGAGATATTGCTTATTGCCCCCAATCTTGTTTGGTGTTTGCTTTGGGGTCTCTGAACACTGTTACAGGGGTTCCTGTATTCTGAAGGATTCTGCCTGCTAGCAAAAATACCAAAAAAGCTACTTTGGGGCTGGAGTAGTGGGCTTGTGAAGAAGGATGATATTGTACTCCTCTTGCCTAAGTAGAAGACTTCTACCTGGCTTTCCCTGAAGAGCTAGGGAGCTGTGGTAACCCACTTGATACAGGTAGGTAGAGCTAACACTGCCACAGGTAAGAAACATATCCATATTTCAGGACAAATGAATTGAAATTATTGTGGAGCTTTGTTGAAGCAAAAAATCTGTAATTCTCATCATGGCTGCTTCTGCTGCCTGTCCCAGGAGATGCTGTTGACAGCATAGTTGTTCATCTTCCATATCGACTGTGAAACATCTTTTGTCTGCTTTTCAACTGTCTCATCATGAAAAGCTTCATTTTGAGTTCATCTTTCAAGGCTGTTATAACAACTTGAGGTGGCCATTAAGGATGCAGTTTTACACCCTTTTTGCAGGGAGGAAAGAAAAGACTGGTATTTCACCTCAACAGTTTCAGAACTGCTAGTTCTCTTTTGGAAAATGCCTTTACCTTGCTCTATAAAATCTCTGGTTTTGGTAATATTTGCTTTAAATTCAACTCTTGCTGTGGATGATTGATGACTAGAATGAGTATGCAGAACAGAGGGATTATGGAGAAAAATACTGTTACATATAAGAGGTCTGAAGGGATTGACGTACAAGAATAGATTAAAATTTTAATATGTGTAGAGTAGCTAAACAAAAACTAAGAAGGGATTGATAGTCATGCAGGGAGTAAACACAATAACTTGAGGCAACTGAAGGAAATTAATCAGAAGAAAAATTAGTCAGAAAAAAATTAGGAAAAGTAGAATCGATTAATTTCCCAGAACAAAAGGGGAATTCCCAACACTTTAAGCCTTAAACGCAATATAGAGGAAAAACATAATAGGATGTCCTCTTGGGGGAATTCCCTCATTACAAAGAGATATTACTTTCTGACCTACTAGACTGCTAGTCTGGAATTTGACTCCTTCTTATCACCAATTTTTCTGTACATGTAATTAACTTTTGGAAGAGTGCCAGTGAAAATACTGCAGAAAATCCTATAGAATACTGTCTCCTTATTTTCATATAGGCAATGGTGGTAACTATTAACTGTGACATGGTATAGGAAATATATGCAGATTCTGTGATTTTTAAAAAAATGACAGTAGGCTGTATATCAGGCTGGAAACTTCATTAGTATTGAAATTAAATTATTTTTTTCCCCCCTTATTGTCCCTACTTTGCCACCTCTATGTTGTAATATCTGTTGCTCATGAGGTTGCCCAGAAACAGGCTTTGGGAATATACTGTCCCTTGAGAACTATAATTAATTACTATTGTTTCCCCCAAAGGATTTCACTTTCAGATCATTTATTTTCTAGAGTCACTGATGAGCTGGCTGGGAAAATGAAACACTTGAGTTTAATTACCAGTTAAAATTATAGCTTTCTAAGCAGGTACTTCATCTCATACCCTTTTTACAATTGTCTCTTCTTATGATATAATATGCAGTTATATCTGCTGTCTTTCACCTTGTTAACAATGTCTTACTACCACTTTCAAGGCAAAAAGAAAACAAAATGATTGCAAGAAACTTAAGTGTGGCTTTAGAGTGCACTAAACAGAACAGTTTAATCTCTCACAGATGCTTATTAATTTTCCCAAGACCAGTGAAGAAATGAAGAAAGGAAATGAATAAATGAGCTCCCAGAAATAACACACTGACGTTAAAACTTTAAGGTATTTTCAAATATAAGTTTATAGAATACAATGTAAATGTGACAATGGATATAAACTGCATTATTAATTTCAGTGATACACCACCATGACCATCGAATGTAGCACTTGAAGCCAAATTCCCACTGGGGAGACCATATCCTCAGGATCTGAGCTCTGCTCTGCAGTGTGAGCATCTTCAAGGTAGGGTCACTTATAACAAAGCACATATCAACACTGTTAGCCACAAAAGACTAAAAAATCTCAAGAAGTAATATTTTAATCACCACTAGTTTTATAAAATCAGATTCTGTTCCTACAAAAAATTAGCTTTCTTCCTCGCTAGCTTGCTTACAGACAGGTGTGGTGGTTTTAATCTAGGCCTTCCTTGGTTACCAGTTTGTAACCAAGGAAGAGGCAGTGTTCCCAGTATTCCATACGATTTTTACGTAAATCGGGGTATAAATAAGAAGGGAAGAGAGGCCTTCACTCTCTTCTCTTCCAGCGGGGTACGGGAACAGTGGGTCCTTGCGTTGGTCTCGCTTATCTAAGGCTGAGGCCTGAAGCGACCGCTGGCCTGCCACGTGGAGGATAGCAGAGTGCTGGCCGTGTGTGCCAATCCTGCTTCTTTCTAAGGGACGTGGTGAGATTACTTTTACTAGTTATTTTGCTAATTCTCGGGTTTGATTGCGTATATCTGCTCAGTGTCCCTTGTTTGTTCCCTTTTGTTCCCCTTTCCCCTTTCCCTATCCCTTCGGGGGGTGTTTGAATTCCTTTTTGCTGTGTACATAGCATCTTACTGTAATATACATCAAATATATATTTTTTTATATAACTAGCTGGATTTTCAAGTTCTTCAATTTACATAGTTTTTTTTCCTTTGTTCTGGGAGAAGAAGGAAGGGGAAAGGGGGGGGCTGCTACTGAGTCTTTGGGCATTTGGCAGGGAGCCAAGTCTGAACCATCACAACAGGTTATTCTTTACATTGCTTATACTGGATAATTAAATGGAGCTGCATTTGATTAAATAGATGAACTAATAATTCTTCAGTATTTGACCTCCATCTTCTGTGTTGCCTCTCTCATATTCTCTGATACAGTCTTTGCAGTATTACTCTTTCTCCTTGGGAGGTGGGAGGGAGGAATTCAGCGTAGATGAAATGATGACAAATCAAACTGAGGAATCGATCACAACACAAACCCAGCTCAAAATGCAACATTTGGTCTACTCCAAGTAGGAAAATGTTTATTGCTACGACCTTTACCTTATAAATTTTCATTAATTCTCATATGTGTCTAAACATACTTCAGAAGTTTTAGCCAGCAATTTTATTTTTTGCAGTTATGAATTAGAATTACTGGAGCTAAGCAAGCTGCTGATGGGATGGAGTTGCCACAAAGCTAATAACTGCATATCTTTAAAGATGATAAATATTTTCTTTTTCAGACATGAATACAATTTATTTTTACTAATGGCAAATATGAATGAATATTCAAATATTACGATTTGAAACCAGGTCAAGTTTCCATTTGTGTTGTGTGTTGCCTAGAGAGAGTGACATCTAAGAGAGAGGTGTAAGACCACGAAAGTATAAGGTCAGTTCTTAGGATGTTGACAAACCATTTGTTTATGGGCAGTTTACTGAGTTTTAAGAAATGTATGCATTAATTAGAACTGAGATCTTCAGTACCATTACCGTTCATGTAACTACAAACAACAAAAACCACTCATTTCAAACTATTGTAATCCTTGCACAAATAAGAAAAATCTCTGATGCCTAGTTTTTTGCTTATGTATCACTGACTATACATCACTTTACTCTTGTCCCCAAGAAGAAAATTATATGTACTTTGATTTCTTTAGAATTCTCTGTCTCCTCCACTGAAAAAAAAACCCAACATAAATCCACCAGACACAAATGTCTCATCAGTGTATTGTCAATAAATTGCAGCACATTTCTTATTTTCCACATTATACAGATGGCCATAGATAAAAAGTGTCTCAATGCCTCTTTGGTTTTATTTTTTTTTTTGGTTTTGGGTCAATGTGAAAAAAAAAAATTATGAAATCATCTGTAGAGATGAGTAAAGGGAAAAGCAACACACACACACACACACACATCTCACCTCTCTTCTTGATACTAGGATGGTTATTCCTTTTATTTTGATTGTGTGAGATTACCAAGGGGTTTTTTCACTTTGGTTTGATTGTGTGTATGTATCCCCATAAAAGAGTGTGGCAAAACAAACACCTGAAGAAAAGTACTAAGTTTACAGAGCCATTGTACTGTCTACTCTTTTATATGGATCTGAATCATGGGTCATTTACCAGCACCCCTTGCATCTCTTAGAACGCTTCCATCAGCGCTGCCTCCGCACAATCCTAAACATCCACTGGACTGACTATGTGACCAACACATCTGTCCTTGAACAGGCAGCAGTCACGAGCATTGAGGCCATGCTGCTGAGAACACAGCTGCGCTGGGCAGGGCACGTCTCCAGGATGCAGGACTACCGCCTCCCTAAGATCGTACTCTATGGGGAACTTGCCACTGGCTACCGCAAGAGAGGAGCCCCGAAGAGGAGGTACAAGGACTCCCTGAAACAATCCCTCAGCCTTGGCCATATTGATCACCACCATTGGTCTACCCTGGCCTCCAATCGGGAGGCCTGGAGACACACCATCTATAACGCTGCTGCTGCTTTTGAGAACACACACAGGATCACTCTCGAGGAGAAAAGACAACGCAGAAAGAATCGCGTCTCGTCGATATCACCTGGGGAGTCTTTCTGCTGTGCCTTCTGCAACCGGACTTGTCTATCTCGCATTGGCCTTTTTAGCCATCAGCGCGCTTGTAGCAAGCGTGGGTAGAGCCCTTTCAAATCTTCGTTCGCGAAGCCTAGCCATGATGATGATCTCATACACAAGTTATTTCTTAAAGTTTTTCACACGTAAAAGTATGTTTCATGTAGTTGTTTATTTGCTTTGATAGATTTGAGGTGTTTCAAGTGAGCAAATGCTCAGAATAGAGAATCTCTCATCGTGAATAAGGGATGCTGTAGATGGTTTTTTTGATCATCCCCTCCTACCTCCATGGTCTCCTCTTTGGTCTTTATTAGATTACGCTTTCAAATTACGAGGGTTTTATATAACCTGTCTCCAAATATTTTTGAAGACAAAAGTAATATTTTCATTAGCATTTATATTGTTTTACTTTCAGAAGATGGTGGAGATAACATTATCGTAGTCATCAGGAAGGATAATAAAATCTTAAAAATACAAGGATCCAAATTAAGATGACAAGAAGAAGCACATTACATATGAATGTATTGAATTAAATAGAGTCCTCTGAAACATAAGGTCATGGCATATGATATATCTTATAAAATATTTTGCACAAAGAATGGCTTACATGTCTGTTCTTCAAGTTCTTTACAGATTCTAGATACAACAGTGAAGACTTTAGGAATGAAAGTGCTTTAGAGAAAACTCTGCTTAAGATTTTGATTAGGAATAACTCATGAATAGAGCAGAAGGAATGTCTTAGGTCACCAAATTTAATTCTCTCATCTTATCAGCAAATAGAGTAGCCAAAATTCAGCACTCTTTCCTTAGGAAGTGCAACACCTATACCTTTGGGTTTAAATTAAAAGTTTTGTTAAACAACAGAGACTCAAGAATGCACAGTAACTTATAACTAAGAGAGAGAAATGAAAGAACCGGAAATGTGCTTGTGTTTCCAGCGCTAGAAAAAAAAAATTGTTTTGTCTCAATAGATCACTACTGACCCTTGTAAATGGTATATCCCTCCTTCAGAAAGCAAGATTTGTGTAAGACATTTGGAAAGCCAAATTTCTAAACCAGCTTCTCCTCTTTTCCTGCTTACATTACAATTACAATGGGTGAGAAATAATCTTAAGAATAAGTAAAAAATTTAAAATCCTGTTCCAGTCATTGAAGACACAACAAGCTGATAAATTTTATCATCCATTTTTATATGAAGATACAACAATGTCACCTGCTAGGCAAGCTAGAAATAGTTCACATTAACCCAATAAGGAATGCCTTAACAGTGAGGATTTCGATCTGCCTCAGGCATTTTCCAGTGTTTACTTAAAACCCTAAATCTGTTATTTTTCTTAGTCATCGAATATGCCAGACAGGAACACAGCCATTTATATATATGTAAAAAGAAAAAAAAAAAACATCTTTTTTCTTGTTTTTTCCCCCATAACAAGGGAAAACAGGATAGCACCAACTTTATCACTATTTTGACTGTGGTAGCTAGGCAGGATGACTGCCACATTTCTATTGGCAGTGCATAAGCACTGGGACAGTATATTCCCTAACCCTCAGCATCAAAAGTCACAAGTCACTAAGTGGGAATCAGATCCAGCAGCTTCTAAATTCACAGGAATTTCAAATCTTAGGTAAGAGATTCTTTGGTAAAAGCTTTCCTTTGCCTCCTGTTTTCAGGAAGGAAAACTCTCACCTCCTGCAATGTATTTCAGACCTAACTTGTTTCCTGCATGGCTCACAGAGTGATGCATTTTCTTTACCCCAGCCTACCTCATTTGAATGTGCTGTTGGTGTGATCATATACCATCATCATTAATTATTAATTGAGGTGCAGTGAGTCAGCATCTTTTCTGTATTATTTTTCAGCTCAGATCTTGCCCTGCAGAGGCAGCTATTGAGCTATCAAAGGCAGGAAGATGCTATGAGACCTGTAATGTCCCATAACTTTGACATGCAGCTCTGCAATAAACATTTTAGAAGAGAATCAGACAGATAAGTGAATAAGTGAATTAATTCACATATTCTTATTTATGAAATACTTGCTCCCAGATTCTATTAAAAATTAACTTATTAGAGAAATGGCAATTTGCTTTCATGAAATGACCATCAGCCTCTCTCTGCCACACAACTGGCCCTGCAAATAGCACATAGATGAGGGCACAACCTCCTTTTGAAGATCAAAAGCCCCGACAAAATTGTCCCACTCTTGTAACACCATTTGTGTGAGCAGATATGCCTATCGTTTAAGAACAAAAAAAAGTAATTTATTTTATTTATGGCTTATTTTCCTTGAACTTTAATTAAATTATAGAGGGTCAGAAATACCGTTTATGCTTCAAACAAATCTGCTTTACCCCTTTGAGATACTTGGTCTCTTTCAACTTGTTCCCTGATAAAAATATGGTTGTGTTGAGGCCACCATTCTATGAAATACTCTTTCTTCTTTCTCTGTCTATCTGAGACTTCTGTCATTTGGAATATATTTATTTTCTGCAAAATGTTTATCTATCACTTCACTACTAGATTTGATTTGTTATGGAAACTGAATGTATTTAAATGTCTCAATATATTTACCAGTGAGACCTCATAAAAGATCTTTATTAGGAGTCAAAATTAACTTGTTTTAGACGATTCTGTTACATAAACTGAGGAGGACAGACTGCCTGAGGGAAGTCTTCCCCTGCTCCTACAGCAGCAGGTATGCCTGCACCATGCAATGCAGGAATATATTGTTACTTCTGAACAGGAGGATTTATCAGTATGGCTCAGCAATGCAAGGGATGGCAGCTCTTGTCCTACATGTTATAGGCATGCTAGCAGTTTGTACATGAAGTTTTCCACCCTGAATGCAGTTACTAATGCTGATGCCAGCTCCTGGGCTAGTCCAGGTCTGTTCATGCAGATGTTGTAACACAGGGTCCCGATTTGCTCAGAGATATGACCTTCCTTCCAGCCAAGGTTATTTACCTGAGTGAGAAGTGATAGTACCACAAGTGACATGTCTGGACTCTTGACTGATTGTGGTGGGTTGATCCTGGCTGGATGACAGGTACCCACCAAATCCTCTCTGTTACTTCCCTCCTCAACTAGACAGGGAAGAGAAAATGTACCAAAAGGCTCATAGGTCAAGATAAGAACCAGGAGAGATTTCTCAGCAGTTACTATCACAGGAAAAACAGACCTTACTTGGGGAAATTAACTTCTATTTATCACCAACAAAATCAGAGTAGAGTAACAAGAAATAACTCCAAACTTTAAAACACATTCCCCCTACTACTCCCTTCTTCCCAGGCTCAGCTTCACTCCAGATTTCTCTGCCTCCTCCCCTGCAGCGGTGCAAGGGAACAGGGAATGGGTGCTGCAGTTAATTCATCACAGTGTTTCTGCCCATCCTTCCTCCTCAGAGGGAGGATTCCTCACACTCTTCCCCTGCTCCAGGGTGGGGTCCCTCCCACAGGGGACAGTCCTCCATGAACTCCTCCAATGTGAGTCCTTCCTACAGGATGCAGTTCTTCATGAACTGCTCCAGTGTGAGTCCCTCTCATGGGATGCAATCCTTCAGGAACGCTCAGATCCGGGGTGGGTCCCCCATGGGGTCACAGTTGTTGCCAGCAAACCTGCTCCTCCAGTGTGGGCTTCTCTCTCCATGGCAAGTTCTCAGAGAAGCCACCCCTGTAGCAACCCCCTACCAAAACCTTGCCACACAAACACAATAGATTCTAACCCTCACCTTTGTGAATCACATATTTAAGAATGATCATTAAAATCTACACTCATTACAAATCTTCACAAACTCACATCAACCAAAAATACAATTCCTCACACTAAAATCAAAATATGATCAAAACACTGAAGGAAAGTGAAAAATTTGCACATAATTCACCTCTGGTCCTTTCACCACAATTACAAAACCCAAAGTTCCTCACAGTCATTCTGCTTTCTAACACTGTTCATGCCATGTTTTGTCTTTTACCTCTCCCAGTTCCTATCCTTATCTTGAATTCCTCATGCCCCATGTTGGGCACCAAAAGGGACTGTGGTGGGTTGACCTTGCCTAAATACCAGGTGGCCACCGAGCTGCTCTATCACTCCCCTCCTCAGCTGGACAGTTCTGGAAGAAAATAAGATGGAAAACACTCATGTGCCAAGACAAAGGCAGGTTAAAAAAGCAAAACCAAAACCACATACAGAAGCAAAGGAAAACAGAAGATTTTTTTCTCTACTTCCCATCAGCACATGATGCCAAGTCACTTGCTGGGAAGCAGGGCTTCCACATGCGTAGCATTGCTTAGCAGCAGCCAAAACACTGATGTGTTGTCAACGCTTTTCTAGCTACCAATACAAAGCACAGAACTATGAGGGCTACTGTGGGACAAGTTAACTCCATCTCAGCCAGACCCAATACAATTCTTTATACTCTCTAATCTTCGTATTACAAACTTAATGTTTTCACTGGTTGATGCCACAGTGAACTGAAAAAATCCTTCATTCTGTCAAGCTCCATCATATATTTCAAATCAAAATATATCCCACTGTAATTAATTAATCTAACTAATTAGCAAAAAAATATCCACAGAGGTCTCATTGACTTCATATTTTGAACTATATTTTCCAAGAAGATGAATGAAAGATGGAGGGCTAATAAGCAGATTACAAACAACAAATTTTTAGCTACATTTAAATTACAGTTAATTTATGTTTTTCTCTGTACAGAGCTGAAGATGATAACTTAATTTTTCATTGACTTTTAACATTTTGCAGCAGTATGATGTTAAAGTAGGTACACAGCATTATTTCTTGAGCATAAGTCTCTAATTAAAATTTGCTCCACAGGACATCTGGCCCTACAATTTATAAGGTGTATAATGTTTCCCCATGTCCCATGCCAAATCTTCTGTCCCTGCATTTCCATGACCCATCTGTCAAAGCTTCAAAATAGAACTGTCTGTGAACAGAGATCCTGCACCTGAAGTAGCCTAAATTCTGAGAAAATTAGGACTTGGGGTGTGGCCACATTCTCCAAGTGGGTATTTCAACTTTGCTTTTGGTAAAGGAATTGAAGAACTTCATAAATTTATTAGTTTTCGGTTCTGATTATTTCTTTTTAAGTAAGCCAGTAACACCAAGAAATCCTGGTTCATTGTAGCCAACAGCCAAGGAATTTTATAATTTGTCTGTAATCCTTTTTCTTCTTAGATTCATTTCAAATTGCAGCATGGGCAACAAACACACATATTTTCATTTGAATTCTCTTGTTGAGACTTTCTTTTTCTGAACTCGTTCAGTAATTGTTATGATGATACAGTGAAGGTTTCTGATATTTCCTTCACCTTGCTCAAGGTCTTTCTTTCATATTCCATGGGGTATAAATAAATCAACATTATAATTAAAAAAGAAAATTGCAGCTGAGATTAAAATCTGGCAGTGGGTAGACCTAGAAAGTATTGCAAGTTTGTAAAGTTTAGGTGGGACAGAGATCTTTGCTTCAGTGATATGTAAAAGAGAGAATAAATGAAAGAATTCTTTATTTAAAAAATGTTTTCATCTTGATTACACTACCAGAATAAAAAAGCAGGACCTTGCATTTATAGTTATTATGACCAAAAGAGTAAAATACCCACATATTTTTAAAGAAATTCTTAATTTTAACAATATATTGATATTTAAGTGCATGACAGTCAAATCAGATAAGCATTATCTTGAACTGACTGAATCTAGGGACAAAGAATTTTCTGTGTCAAGACCTGAGCTGTGGTCCATATCCCTCCCCTTCCTCTGTCTTTATAGGTCTTCACCTGAAATAGTAATGATATCATCACACATATTGCATTAAATAAATAAATAAGCTCTGCAGATTCCAAATGTATAATCCACAGATACTCCAAAAGCATGTACAAGCTGAATTTTTAGTGCGAATTCTCTATATTTTTAAAATAAATCTCTGGGAAAAGTTATGCTTCCCTTTTCCTGTACTACTACAAAGAAAAATAAGCAACACAGTAAAATGCCAAAAAGAGAGATGTCACCTAAGAGTATATTAAGGGCAACAAATACAATATGTGAATTCACAGCAATATTTCATTTCAAACAACTTTCCATTCTTGAGTGCTAGAAATGACCCATTGTTGAAAAGCAATGTGATTTGTGACAATGGTGGTGTGAGAGTTCAATGCAGGAATCTGTAAACACATTTCAGTTCTATTTCAGTAATTACTGAAACAGGCGTAATAGACCATTTTTAAAGATTTAGGTTTTAAATATATTTTTTCTGTTTCTTAAGTCCATATTTAAGTAGCCCACAAAAATCTTTACTTTTCACTGTCATATGACACTCCTCACAAATGACACCACACTTCAGGAGAGGATAAAATTGACAAGTTGCAACTAAAGCTCCCCAAAAATAAACATGTTGCATTTTATTCAGGGACACGAGTATGTCTCACCTTGTCAGCTTTCAGACTGTTGAGCTGAGAAAAATAGGTGTAACTTTCCATTAAAGGTCTGCTTTAAACCTGGTAGTTAAGAGCATAAAAATGGTACCTTACAGACAATTCCTAAATCCTAACTACGAACCACTTAGAGCATTGATTTTCTAAAGTGCTGAGCACTCTGCTGTTCAGGACAAGATAAATGTCTAGTGATGTCTGTGTGTCCACCTTTAGATGTGCATATATATGGGTGCTTTTGGTATTTAGGCTATATGTGTAGGTGCTTAAATAGACTTAATTTGTTCTACAGGGATTTGTAGGCTAAAGACTGCCTTTCCCTGCTTTTCGAGGTGCCAAAAATTTTCAGATGTGAATTCTGGTAGTGTAATCAAGATGAAAACATGCAATAGAAACATAATGGAGAATGACTACAGTTTGTTTTCTTGTTCACCTGATGAGCCTTGAGACTGATGATATTCACAGCAGACCAAGCTGTTTGCATGCACTTATTCTAAGTTGCAATACCTATATACTGTTCTTGATGTTTACACAACATTGTACAAATATATTACAAGGTATTTTATTGAAGAGCTTGCAGTGACAGTCAACTCCTGACGTTAGGTGATACTGGATGGGATAGTTTTTCACGGCAACAAGGAATGATTGGCTGAAGGAAGTTTGGGAGTGGTCTCTGAATAATGAAAAAGAACAGTTGAAAGAGGGAGGCTGATTTAGCTGGAGCATGAGAGGAAGTTAAGAGAAGAAGAGACACAGGGAGAAGAACCAGTAAGGAATGTGCAGATTAAAAAAAAAAAAAAAAGAAAAATGGAGGTACCAGTGAGATTGCAAAGAGTTTTGTCATCAAGAATTAATAGCTTTACCATGATAGGAAGGAGAAAAACAGTCAATAGAGGGTTTCAGAAATAAGAGTGACATGATCAGAGAAGAGATAGGAGAGGGAGATTCCTTTGTCAAGGGCTCTCAAATTAGAATGGAAAAGACCAGCAGGCAGTGGGGGTACATAATTGCAGGGAATCAAATCCAGCTATGTTCAGGTCAAAAACATGCATGGATTTCAGCAATGTAGTATGGTGGAACCAGTGGCTCCCAGAGATGTTAGATGGGAAAAAAATTGCATCTTCTAAGTGTCTGAGTATATCTGTGCTTTAAAAACACAGTAAAAACATACCACAAGAGGTTTTGTACTTCTCTGGAAGACACATTTACAACTTAAAATTAAATTTCTTCCAAGAATCGTGAATCAAGGACATCAGTTTTTCATTTTGAACTCTAGCCCTCATTACCTTAATGGATTTAACTTAGACCCTTAATCACATATAATACTGTCCATTGCTGTAATGATAGTTCTCAGTCATGGAAGGAAGACAGGTAGCTGGCAGCCTGCTGACAGTATCACTGGCCACAACACACTGTTTTGGCTGGTGCTGAGTGTCTTTGCCATAAGGTCAGGAGAACGTGGCCAAACCCCTCATGAGTCCTCCTATTCAGCAAGGAAGCTACACTGTGTTTGGTGGCCCGGTACCTCATTTTTCTGTCTGTTAATTAAGAGTGAATTAGGGAAGCTCTGGGAGAACTGTAGCTCTGATCTGCAAGAGGTGGTGATGTTGCTGCTACTTTATTCTCCTGTTTGCCATCTGAGTGAGTTCCAGGTAACAGTCACCGATCTTTACACTCCAGATACCTGCAGCCTTGCACTGGTACTGCAGTGAGATTTTCCACAAAGGCAAAAGGCTTCAGGGGAAAGAGGTTATTTAGGCAAAGACTTCTGTCCCTACACGTGAAGCAAATGCCATAATGAAAGACAATATAATGAGGCAAGTAAGATGGACTTTGGCACAGTGATCACGTCAGGTGAGTAAAATCTGCCTGCTTTCCTTGATAAATCATAAAATATATTTTTAACTACCAAAAGCCTTAGCTCAAGTATAGATAAAAAGTTGCTTCTTTCCTTTGTTCTCACTTTTTAAAACATTCTTTCCTGTACTCTGATGATATGGTCCACAGGTGAAAGGAAGATTGTCATTGGGTCACAAGCATGAGTAACCTGGAAAAGGACCTGATTGTTAATGCTGATGTACAGCCTTCCTGGTGGTGGCAAGGATAGTTATAATCCAGACAACAGGTCTGGGAAACTTAGGCTAATTGAAACCATTTTGCTCAGGTGAGTTGGCTCTTTTAATTCTTTTGGTGTCTACAGAAGGCTTCTCAGTGGAATTCTAACGTGTAACTTACCAGTATGGTTTAAATTCAGATAATCTTTTCTACCACAGAAATACATCAGATACCCCTATGATGAATGTTATTATTCAAGTACTCCAAAATATTCAGTGAACCATGCAAGTATGTTATTGTTGGTTTTGTTAAATAGACTAATTTTTGAGACCAAAATTAGCAAAGGGCAACAGCGAGGTAATAATGCAACCAAATTCCATCCCCTTTTGAAATAAAAGGAAGGTATTATTTTAGTGTAAAAGTAAATATGGGGGAAAAACTATCTGAAACATCTGAGGTAACTGGCAGTAAAATCAGCTACAAGAAAAGCATCAAAACAAAGTCTCAGAAGAATCTGGCCATTACATGTTTTCTCAGTCAATTCAAGAAATCACAGAACTTGCTGTGACAAAGCACTGGTATGACATGACAACTTCTGCTGTATCTGAAATCCAGTCAGGTTTCAAGGTTAAAGCCATATTTATGTTTTCAGAGTTTTTCTTCCTAATTTCTAAGGTTATATCTATGAATATTGTAATATCTAATCTGCAAATTTCTAATAGGTTAAAAGGCAATCTATCATCATCTTTAAAATGTGTTGTTAACAGCTTTATAGTTAAATTAGGCCATGAAAGATGGCTAAAGGTTGTCTACGAAAAAAACCTCTTTTTTATGACAGAGATAATTGAACCCATTGAGAGGAAAGTATAAGCTGTAAATGATTTAGAAAATTCATCATGGAAGTGTGCCATTATATAAATTTAGAGGGAAGAAACCTTTTTTTTTTTTATTTACCTATCTCTAATGAATTCATCTTTCTCGGAATAGACAGGCTAAGTGAATGTCAAAATGTTAATGATGAACTTGTCGAAAGTTAGACTTTAACCTTGTCACATTCTGCATGAGGCTTAGCAGTTAAAAACAGCATTTCTGATGTCTTTGTAATATAACATGAGATGGAGCCTTTTTTTTTTTTTGCTTTTTCCTCTTGAAGGATAAAGGAAACATATTTGGGAAAAATTGAATTCAATCAATTTGTTAGCTTTTTTTTTCTTCCCCCGTATCAATGTATTATGCAATGAAAGAGTGTCCTAAGAGAACTCAAAATTTCGCTTCAGTCTGCATATAAAATGACTTTCATTATTCTCAAAACATCATTCTTTATCACCTCAAGATAATGAAGATGACAGAATGGGATACGAAGAAGGGAATTTAACGTCCTGTTACTGTTTCTTAGGTCTACATATGAGCTGCAGCACACATTGACTCAAAATTTTTCCATTTTATCACTGTTTGTTGAGTAATTTATAGTCAGTGTCATTAATTGCCCAAGTAATGAAATCAAAGAGCATACCTTTACAGCAAAAAATAATGAACATCCAAAGTACTCAATGATAACTAAGCTGTGTCAGGCCCTGGAACATGTCACTTCTTTTCAAAATGAGTGTTCAAATAACATTTAACTGTTCCCTTAGACATTTTTCATAATGAACCTTCATCCTAGTTTTTAATTTTCTTGGAGTTCAAAGATTAAAACAATTTTGAGCATCTCTATTTAGTGTTAGGACTCCACTTAATTTTGTGAATTCTCATAAGAAAAAGGCATTTTCTTTTAATGAGTTTAAGCAAGGAGTATGGACAATGCCTCACTTGTTAAAAAAAAAAAAAAAAAGAAAGGAAATGAAAAATTTTGTTGAACCTACTTGATATTTTAGTAGTGTTCAACATTCATTAGATAAAAATTTTGCTGAAGTACTGATTCAGTCAGAAAAGAAGTTCTTCTCCTAAAAATGAGGTTGACAGATCTTCAACTTGGACAGATTTTGTGAAAGAAGAAAGGCACATATCTGGGGATATTTAAGTTTGAATTTATATGCCTCAAAAACTTCCTAAATGTTGTAATATATTTTGGTGAACTGCTGACACTCAACAGCCGAAAGTCGGGGCTGTTTCTGCTCTCATTTACATTATCTTCATAGGGGTATATTTTTTTTTATATCTGTTAAATCCATTTTAATTTACATAAGTGTATGTCGATGTAAAAAGAGGTCCATTTGGGTTATTTCTTTCCCATTATGTGCATATTTCTATACATTTCATTATAACCAAATCACAGCTGAAGAGCTGTTATAATGCACTCAGTCGAAGTTCAGAGCTGTTGCACCTCTGTATCATTCCCCCCAGTCTGCTAAATAGAACAGACCAAAATATAACTGTTCAGAAATGGATAGGAAAATAAAATATGTTGTTCTGCCTATGTTTCTCTGCCAGTAGCTGAATGCAATGTAAAGGAATAACTGTGATGATTCTGCAGCAAGTTATTGTTCCTTCACAGAGAGAAAATCAATATTTCAATCAAACCAGCTGCTAGGAAAGCAAAGGACACAGTCCCAAGATATGAGGAAGAAATTTTCTACAATGATGGTGATGAAACACTGGAACAGAGTGCCCAGAGAAGTGGTAGGTGCTCCATCCCTGGAAACACTGAAGGTCAGGCTGGACAGAGCTCTAAGCAACCTGATCTAGTTGGGGATGTTCTTGCTCATTGGACGGGGTTTGAATGAGATGACCTTTAAAGGTCCCTTAAAACCCAAAGTATGTTGTGATTCTGTGATGCTACAAAACCAGAATTGGTCTGCAAAAATGGCTACACTCATGCATTGGATAAATTTTTGGTATGGATGAAGTTGTGTATAGAGGGATAAAAATAAAAGTGCATGTCTTCCATGCACAGTTGTGGGGGAACCCAGCTGGTTCTGGGCTCTCTGTAAGCTAAAATACTGAAGATGGAACTTGTACACCTGGTAGAGGGTCAGCCACGGACAGTAAGGACTGTAACACAGAATGGGTTTCCTGTCAGAAATGCTGACCTATTGTGTTCAGACATGTGTGGCTATGTCCAATCATGAGTTGTTACGTTAGTGGTAAATCAATGATGTGTGCACATGTGTTACCTAGAACTCTGTAAGAGCAGCAGCACTGTTGTAATAAGGAGCTGGTATCATGAAACCATGTCGCTATCCTGCCTCGACCCGCGACACACAGTGGATTTAAATCTAATGTTCACCACTGAGGTACCTAATTCAAAATGTATTTTTAATCAAGTTAAAGTTCATAAGAAGAAATTATATAGAAAAGCACACAAAACTCTGTAAATTCCCTTTATATGAGAGTATAAAATGTTTGAACTTACCTCAAAGAAGAAATGCCTCAATAAAAGATTCATTCCCTTTTTTCATAGATGATATTTTGCCATAAATGAAGGGTCAAATGAGTAAAATATATTATCACAAGTATAATTTTGGAACACCTGTGTTTTATTTCCATAACTAAGAACTATGCATTAAAGACAAATGAGATGTTGCACCTAGCACTTTCAGACACCATTACCTGTACAGGAGAGCTAACTGCAGATACTGAATCAATAACCCACTGCTTTATGAAGCTGAAATGTAAGTTAATACACTTATTCAGACATATATTTTGAGACCTCCATGTAAACCAAAGAAAACACAATTCAAAGTTGTAACTAAGGTGTTTGTCACTATCAGATAGAAAACAAAAATATCACTATTGAAAACAAACTACACGTGAAGTACTACTGAAAAAAAGAACCCATCCCCCTACATTTAAATGTGTGAAGAATGGTATAATGCAAGAGAAAAGACAATCTAGGTGTTTACAGACATTTTCTTCAATATGTTTTCCTTTTTAATTAGATATAAATAACCTTATTAGAGCAATGTTCTTCAACCATTCAAACTAGTTTTCTCAATGAACACATTTACTGAAGTCTCTGGATAAGTTACTCCCACAATTCCACCAATGAAAAAATAAAGGAAAGGTCATCTTTTATGTTTCATATTAGGCATAGTTTGTCAGGGCTGTTAAATTACTTTTCTGGGGATTTGATTCATGTTAATTGGTTAATTTTTGCATTTCGTTAACTCAGAACGTTATTAATGTCATGATAAGCACTAATGGAATACAGTTTCTTTCACTAATAGACTGTCATAGTGATGCTCAGAGAGATCTTTTCCTTGGTAATCTCTCTCTCAAATAGGCCTTGCATGAAGAACAGCTAAACCAGAAAGAACATGCTCTAAAAATTGGAACGTATCCCTTATGCCTGTGCCTTCTTTCATATACATAGAAGAGCCGGAAAGCTTCATCTTCATCTGTCTTCGAGAAAGAGGAGGTAGTGCACAGCCTCTCCTCCATGGGTACAGTTTTGTTGCTAACAAACAGGGAATGTCTTGACATACTTCAGTCTGCAAGTTTTTGTGTTTTTTCCAAAGATGCTTTTAGGTGGATAAAATGCATATGTTTGAGCATAAAGAAACTATACAGGTCACTGTCCTATATAGTCCAGTAGGCATTTATGTGTATTTTGGACATCTGAAAGGGAACATTGAAGTATATGTACATAGCTATCCTCATATGAATTTTAGACTTATGAGCATGCTTACTAAGGTTGATCCCATATATAAATAAATTTTTAAGATTTTCTAGATAAAGAGCAAAATGCAGGGAGGTTGATTATTACGTCACTTGCAATTACCAAATTTTCTCAAGCTACTTGTTATTTGAACTCTATTACACGTGGAAAAAATAGTAATCACAGTTCTTCTAAGGGCCTTGCTTTTCCTTTTTCTCTTTTTCAGATTTCATTGTGACAGTCTAGATAGAGGAAACATTTTGTAGCATTTATTTGAGTTTTTTCTTCATCTCCTACTGCTCTAGGGGCAGCTTTACTAGCTTTCCCTAGCATCACAAATGGGAATGTTGCTTCTGGACTTAATTCAGTTTTTCTATTTGCTTCAGATTCCTCTTCCCCAATCTTACTAAATCTTTGGATGATCCATTTTATTGGTTGCATTTCAGATTTCAGACCCGTGGTTCTGCTATTCTAATCCAAGACCAGTCACAAAGGTGTCTATACAAATAAATCCTAAAATGCAAATCCTGTTTCTAATTGGGATCAATTAAAAGGAATTGGAGTGAAGTACTATGGGTCAAGGCCAAACTGGCTTTTGTTTTCCATCTGAGATTTTTAGAACCCAGTTTTCCTTATCAGCTCTCTGTGGCTATATCAGCAAAGACCATGGTGATGTTGCCCTGAGATAAAAATCTAGTCTGCAAAAAAGGTGACTGAACAAAAAAATGTCTTGTAAATCACATATTTCCAACATCCTGTTTACAGCCATGTGAACACTGGGATTGGTCCATTTTTTCTGCAGGTGACTAAGTTTAACTTTGCATGACATGACATAACTGTTGGATGAAAGAAGGCACTTTTCTTTATATGTAGTTGTGTGTTTTACTGAATGGCACCATGCTAACACAGAACAATGGTAGCCGAGTGATGATGACTTTAAGTAACTGAATATAAATAAAGTTTCCAAAACAGAAATATTTGATTGTTTGTTTGTTTGTTTGGTACATTTTATTCACTTTAACTTCTACATGGACAATTTTTAGTATAAAAATATTTAACTTAAAATATATCTTAACATAAGGGATTATTGCAACACTCTTTTTGCTGTTGTTCATATGGTTCAGGCTTAGAAATAATTGATAGCACTGGGCTTTACCTTGTGTGTACTTAAATGATCACTGGCTAAACCACTTCAGTGACTTAAGTGACACTTTGCTCTTCTTCCCATTCATGTTTTACTCATATTTCTACTGCATGATTAGTTCATTTGCTGCCTGACTGTAGAGCAGATAGGACAAGGATCTGGGTAACACATGTTGATGAAAGTATCTGTATACAGCAATTAGTGCTTGGCTCTTTTCAGCATTTGACCATTTCATCATGGCAGAAGATGATACCTATGTCTCAGTTTAGACAACAACCCATACGCATCAAGTGCCATTTCAGTTGCACTTACATAAGATGTTTTGTGGTTTTGGGAGACTTATGTCCTTGCAAGTGCAGAAGGAATGGTCATAAAGGTCAGTGAATCCTTCCCTACCTATCTGAAAGATCTGTTCACCATTCACACTTTCCCCTTTTTCAAGGGGTAATTTTAAGCTGATTCTTCTGTTTATATTGCAGTAATATTTTCCTACTTACAAAAATATGACGGTTGTTTAAATCCTCTTTTTAAAAGACTTAAAAACTCATCACCACTTATCTCCCCAAGGAGAAAATTGAAACTAGAGAGGTGGCTTGTTTTTTTTCTTTCTTTTTTTTTTTTGTTTGTTTTTTTTGTTTTGTTGGGGGTTTTTTGTTTTGGTTTGGGTTTTTTCTGCTGTTTTCTGAGATACACGAACTAGAATATACTGGAAAAGACACCAGTCCCTTCTGGAACTTTAGTCACAATGTAAGCACTATGAAAACAGTACCACTGTCTTCACAGTAAAAGACTACACAGTCAGCACACAGCTCAGAACACATATATACGTATATACTCTGAAAAACTTTGCCACTTTTGATGAAATTCCAGTTTGACAAAAAATGCAATACTAGTGAGCCTTTCAGTGGTAACTGGCACCTCTCCACAAACATTTTAAAAACATCTGTTTTAAAGGTTACCATGATTGACTAGGGCTGAGACTGCTCATATAAGGTCAGTTCAAAGTTCCCTCTACCCCAGTACCAAGGCTTCTCAGGGGGTAAAGACTGGGGTACAGAGGTCAAAACTGAAGCAGAAACTCTGCTTATTCTACAACTAAGAAGATATTGCAGAGCATGTTAGGGCAGGCAGGTGCTTGATTGACCCTACTCTCCATTAAACTTGTGAAAGTCTCCTCTTCCCTTAGCATTTAAATCTGCTCATCCTCTGCTATTTTCTATAGGATGAATAAATACAAGAAGGACCATATTAATAAATCATGAATTTATAGCCCATTAAAAAACTTTTTCCTATGGATTTGACCAATCTGCTCAGAGCTGCAGTGCTGTTCTACAGTGCATTGCTGTCATCTGCTCTCTTTACCACGTATAGCCAAAGTTCGCAGAGAAGTCTCTATGTGAATTAAAGTCCTTTCAAAGAGAACCCCATTTGTGCACCAAATCTGCTCCCTCTGGGCAGCTCTGAGCCACATACATGCTGAAGGCATGCAGTTACAGGGATAAGTCTAAATCTATTCTGAATTAAAACTCCAAAATGTAAACACACAAACTTTAGGCCTCAACGTAAACCAGCTCAGTCTATTTGACTGCTGATATTGCACCAAATTGTTTTTTAAGGTAGAGATACTCACTGCCTCCAAGCTTCTGATTTCAGTTTATAAGCTCCAGTATGAAAGTGATTTTCGGCTTCTTAAATCTCAGAATTCCCCACACTGGAAGGAAAACATTAGGATTGTGTATGTTGTATCTATCTTTCAACTGTCAGTATTATTAAACCATTCAGGGGCACAAATACAACTTTTTATTTAAGACCAAAAGCCAAAGCAGATAAATGGGACTCTTGATGGCAAGTTGTATGCTAATAGAAAACCAAAAGATGTTTATAAATTCAAGTCCTTCCCAATTCCCTTTCAGATTATTGAATTCACTCTCCATTATTCAGCTTTGATTTGAGCACAAAACACAGTATAATTGTATGGAGGCTAGTAAATTTCTACTTGAACAGAACATTAACTGCAGATATAAAATCTCTGATGTAAACTGGTTAAAGGTAAAATTGATACATAGGAGACACAGAGAAAATTGAGAAAAGCAAGAAATCCAGCAATTTAGAAGGTTACATGTGAACATCTATGAAGTTCTGAGAGAAAAAAGAAATTAGCATTTCTTCTGGGTTGTGAAATATTCCTCCATGGGGAAAGGATGGAAAATGTAGTAACTTAAAATATACCAGATTTCAGATCTTTAGAAGATCCAAAAACACTGGCAAGAATGGTGGATTGCAGGAAGCATTTATTCTTTTTTTCTTTTTTTTTTTTTTTTTTAATTCTCTAATACTTATAATTATTTTATGACTAAGAAGTTATGGATACATCAGTTACCAGTTTTCTGAGTGGCATGGTGTATTGCAATAACAGCTTTAGCATGTTGTCCTTTTTAATCTTAATTAAGCTTTCTTAAACCTAAAGTAGTTTATTTCAGGAAAAGGCATATGGTATCTTGTGAAAGGAATCCATACAGATGTTGCAAGAACTGCAAATGAAATAGTTATATGCAGTTTAACAAAGTGGATACTCTCTGATAGCATGAAGACATTTGCATTCCCATTGTTTTGGTTGGTGCTACTTCACAGGGCAATAAAGAAAAAGACATTGCAAGAGAATATTCATATGCCAGGAGGAGAAAAATATCTACATAAAGGTGACAGTGCAAAAGGTCAGAAGTAGTGGCAGTTATACAATAGCTTTTGAACCTAAAATAGCAGCACAGAGGAATAAAAAACAGGCTGTTGCAGTCCTTAGTCTCAAATTCCACTAGTAATGGAGAAACAGAGAATGTTAGTAAAACTGAAAAAATGAACAGCAGCTTTCTTGGTACCATTCAAGTTGACTAAAATGGCATCACTGTAAAGCAATTTGCTTATTTTGATTGTGCTTTGGAGAAAATGTTCAGAAGCAATTCATCTGTCTATTAAAATTTTGCAATTTAAGATTAAATGTGTAATGTAGCAAGGGATAAATTTTTTTATCGATAACTTGAACATGTTAAAGTTTAGAGACCTTTTTAAGACTTTCTTTTCTCAGAAGAACTCATTAGTTTTTTATCTCTTTCCTTTCACCATATATTTTAGATCGGTTCTTACTCTGTACTTGAAAAAAAGAGAGCATTATAAGGTTCATCAACAGCAAAAGTTGGAGTCGATTGTCTTAAATGTGGCCATCACTTCAGAGAGACTAATCTGCAATCACATCCTGTCTCAGTTATGAGCCCATCATGAAAAGAAGTATTAATCTCCTTTATTTGTATAAATGAAATTTGCAAAAATCATAGCTGTTGTTTTATATATTTGGTAAAGCATAAAGTATGACAGAAATAAACTCCAATTGAAATATCTGTATTGCTGTAATAGAAAGAACATTTTGCTGTAAGAAAGAACACTTTACTCATAGGTTAATGCCTTACTAATTGTTTAAGGAAGAGAGAGGAGATATCTGCACCAATTCTGTCCAAAGGACATTAACATTTCAGGAGAAGTAAGAGCAACTGGCAATCCAGGAAAGAAATTCTTCATAATAAAATGTCTGCCATTATTTTCAAGAACAAGAAGAGATTTTGAAGTTAAAATAAAACATAAGAAATGGCATAAGCATGCAAGTTAGCATTCTGCTCTGTTCAAAAGATCTTTTTTATGAAAGTAGCGTGAAGACTTCTAGCTGGCAGGAGGTACAAGTTCCTGACCATGCACAGTAAGTATGTGTCTGCAATTTGCTAGTAGCCCTAGGGAGATCTCCATCTAGATTTACAGAGATTTTATTCTGAAATAATCAAAATATTTTCCTTTTGGCCACTTCTGTCTTTGTAACTTAGGCTGTGTTTATAGCTTTGGTTGCTTTTTTTGGGTTTTTTTTTTGGTAAATTAATTTGTTATTCTAATGGCATGACTTTCATTTAGAAAGATTTAAAAATAAAAGGGTAACATACACTTGAGAGATACACTTCCAAGACATTCCTACAGCACACCAAATTTCCACAGATAATCCATAGCATACTTCTGCAGAGAGAAGTTTGAGAGGCAGTACTGCAATGTCTAAAGGGATCAAACATGAACTGGCAATCATTCTCAGCTAAGAAATTTCTCTTTTCCAAAACAAGTTACACTTGAGGAGTACACTTGATTCTTGATAGGCCTAATGGAGTTTATAAAATAAGTATGCAAAAATAGGAAACTAAGATGAATGAATCTCATAAAGATTATATATTTCAAATGTGTTGGATATTCTCTAGCTAAGTCAGGGGACAAAGATGTCATAATACTTCTGAAATTATACACTGCTAGAGAGGAATAACAGCTACTTTTCAGCTATATAAAATAATTAGTCAACAATACTAATATGAGTGTTTTCTTCTGCAAAGTTTTTTTATGCACTCTTTTGGATTGCGGTGTTAAAGATGACATAATGAAACCTATAGTTCTGGGGAATAATACTAGAGACAAAAGTTGTCTCACTTTCTCTTATAATTAGTATGAGCTAAATATGGGTAAAGAACAGTTTGGCATTCAGGAGATTTAAATTAGACTGTATTGCTGATTTGTCTGTGACAGTCTAATGCATGGGATGAGAGTGGGTTTATAACAATTGCTCTCAGAAAAATGACTAAGGATTAAGTCACTTTTCATTAGGAAACCCTGTACATTGTCTCCCTAGATATTTTTAGGCTTCTTCTCTTTTATACAAAAGGAAGTACTCAATGTATATGGGATGAGGCAGATCTATTATCAGAAAAAAAAGGTATTTAAAAGCACCAGATTTTTTGAGTGCCTACACATTTGCATATTCATCTTGCTATCACTTTTTCTAAAGTGTACCTTGTCAAGACTTTCTGTAAGCAGCCCTACTGTTCCCTTAAGTTACCTTAGGAACCCCTCGGTGTAGAGAAAGAACACATAAGTAGTTGCCTTTGAACATGCAGGCCATAATCTACATGAACACTGAAGCATGAGAGTGAATAGGGATGATAGTTCTAAACTTACTGAACTAATTCTATGAAACCAAACGTCCTTCTCTTTCTTTTTATTTTTTTTTCTCAAGTACTTCCAGTCTCCCAGGTGGGGAGAGAATGGAAAAATAATAGGCCACTTCTAATCCCAATGAACAGGGATGAGCATATTCAAAATGTCATGTCATAAAAACAAAAAAATCAAAAGACAAAATATTAAATTAGTAGCGGTTTCTCATTGCTTCTGATTGCTTTCAGTCTCAGTAAAACTGCCACTTGGAGACGCCAACACAAAAGAACAAGAAAATATGAGGACAGGGAGAAAGACTCGTGAAAGTCCTAGAGAAAAAAACAGCTCAGGCAACAGAAATAATCATTATTATTTGCAGCAGGTTTCCCAGGAGCGTCAGACTCTAAAGCAGATGAATTTGGAATAGTGACAGTAGCAAATGGCCTGAAAAAATGCTAGTGACAGGAGTCTTCCAGGCTGGTGTCCAAATGTTGGCTGATGCTATATCAAAATAAACCATATGCAACAATAATTTCTATCTCAGAGCACTAACAGCCCAGAAAGGCAACTGAATCCTGGGCTGCATCAAAAGGAGTACGGCCAGCAGGCTGAAGGAAGTGATTTTCCCCCTCTCTACACTGCTCTTGTGAGACTCCACCTGGAGTATTGCATACAGTTCTGGTGTCTCCAGCATAAGAAGGACATGGAACTGTTGGAGTAAGGGCAGAGGAGGGCCACAAAATAATTGAGAGACTGGATCGCTTCCCCTTCAAAGGTTGAGAAAACCAGGTCAACCTGGAAAAGAGGAGGTTGTGTGGAGACCTCATAGCAACCTTCCAATATCTGAAGAGGGCCTACAGGGAAGCTGGGTAGGGACACTACAGCCTTTGCCAGGAACTGTAGTGGTAGAACAAGGAGTAGTAGGCACAAATTGAAAGAAGGGAAATTTAGATTAGATATTAGGAAGAAATTTTTCACTGTGAAGGTGGTTAGACACTGGAACAAATAGCCCAGGGGGGTTGTAGATGCCCCAGCCCTGGCAATGTTCAAAGCCAGATTGGATAAAGCCTTGAGTAACCTGTTCTAGTGGAAGGTGTTCCTACCAATGGCAGAGAGGGTTGGGACTACATGATCTTTAAGGTCTATCTCATCCCCTTAACATGCTATGATTCTGTGATTCTAAAACTGTAGTGTAAACCTTTTCTATAGACATAAGTCTTACCTAATCTCATACACCAGTTCTGAGCTCATAATTTCTTGAATTTCCACCATTTCTTGCTCTTTTGTATCTCTCTGGGCAAATCTCCCCTTCACACCTCCTATAGATGAGAACTGAGCCAAGCCCTGCGGTGAAGCCCTGTCACCATCACTTTTTGATCTTAGACACTCAAAGGATATTTAAAAAGCAGTCTAAAATCATGTTGTATATGAGAACTACTGTTCTGGATCAGACCCAACCTTGAGTAAGAATAAGTAATATGTAGAGCACTACTCCCCAACTATAATTCCAGTTTATAAATCTCACCAGTTTAGAAATCTCATGAAATAGCCCTTGTATCTGGTGAGGATCTCTTCTGTTAATTTGCTACTCCTTTCTTGAAACAGTTTGTGTTTTTGCTCCCAATCACATCCCAACACACTGATATTACAGGTGTTGACAGAAGGTCAATAGGAAACTCTGGGTATAGAAGGACGTTATAGTATCCAACAGCATTCAGATATTAACTATATACTGTGATTTGTTCCCTCCCAGCACCCAAAAATCAGTTTAAAAAAACCCAAACCAACGACTTAAAATCAAACACGACACTTCCACGCACACACACACCACACCCCTACCAATTTCTTTTCTTCTTGAAAACTATGACAGTATAAAGTATTTACAAGTTGAATGGCTCAATCTTCTCACTTCCAAATCACTGCTTTTGTCTCTCCTTTTGTCTCCTTGATATGTAGGCTAAACCACAACTGGTTTGTGGTCTTGAAAGAATCTCCAGGTGCAAGAAAAAACATTAAAATTATGGTTCGAGTGTTCTTTATAGTCCCCTTACAAGAGGAGGATAAAAAGAACTTTGCTTACACTTGGGAAAGTATACAAGATACCTTTAACAGACTCCCTTGGGGGTAGGTATAGACATTCACCTATAATTGCTCTTGCTGTGCTTGCTGAACTTTTACAGTTTCACTCTCTCAAGATGTGAAATTATATAAATATATAGATGATATTCTAAATGGAGGAGATTCCCCTGAAAAGATAGGGGAAGAAGCAACAACAGCATGGCACGTATTACATAAAGCAGAAGTCATGATTTTGCCTTAGAAGTGTCAGGGTAGAGAAATAAAGTACTTGGTGGATAGTGCAGGCAGCATAGTGATTCTTCCAGGGAACTTCATAAAAAAATGAACAACTGCAGGTGCCCTGATGTAGGAAAGAATTACAAAAGTTAATGGGAACTTCAGGATATTGAAGGAAACATGGGCTTGGATTTTTTACCACTGCTCACCAACTGTGTTTGCTTTTACAAAAGGGAAAAGCATTGAATAGGGACTCAGAACACGAAGATGCAGTCAAAACCCTAAAATGGGAATTGAAAAACTCTCAGTCACTGGAGCCAGTACATCCCTGTGGCCCTATTATGGCAAAATAGGGTTTGCTGAACATGGTACTTACTGTGATCTATTTCAAATGGCCCTGATGGACCAAAGAGATCGTTATTGTTCAGCCTGACTGCATTTAAAGAGACAGAACAGAGATATTGCCAGTGGGAAAAGGGACTTTAGCCTGAACAGTAAAACAAGTTGAGCCACTGAGAGGTAACCTGTCTGGACAAAACCCATTGAGCCTTGCATTATTTTCCCCTTCCAGAAATGACCCTGGGAATGATGCCAGCATACCTCCACTAGAGATTAGGTTGATCCACTGAGAAATTACTTATCCTTCTTTGAGGAACAATCACTGCTAGGAGGAATCAAATTTAGTTCACATATCAACAAGTTTGACCCACAGGGTAAAGATCCTCACTGATTTTATTTATGCTAAGAAATATGGTAACTATAGCATATTCTGCCCCATAAATGCTTCCCAGTTGTGGATACAATCTCCTATAAAAGCAATTTTAAGGGAAAGTGATGAGGGCACCTTAACCACTGAAATTCCAACTGTAATCTGGTATAATGTAACTAAATTTGAAAGGGAATTCCAGTGTTGGTGGTTTCTAATTAATTTCACAAATGACCCTACTGACAGCTAAAGCATAGCTTCTGTTATGACATGCACCATATACCCAATCATTGCACTGGGAATAAATCATAATGGAACTATAGCAACAGAACACAGAGTACAAGCCCAACAAAATGAGAACAAATGTTAAAGTGTCGATATTGATGCATGTGTTGTATGGGAAAAACAAGGATTTATTTGTGAAAGTAATACCATCAAGGCCCAAGACATTCATCTTTGACACTGAACAAAATGTTTGTCATTTTGAAATACAACCTGATGAAACTCCTGAAACTGTACTTGTATATGTTGGAAATAGATGTGTTTGTATGAGAACTATTTGTGATGCTACACTTATAGACAACACCACTGCAGAGACAAGCAATCACTCAAATATCTGTAATTTTACCAAAATTGTGGGATGGGACTTTAACTATTCAACTCCTGTCACAACCTACAAATTGTTACAATCTAGCTGCACATCATATAAAGATTTACTGCCCATCCCCATTGGAACAAATTTTACATTGGTAAAGAAACTACTATAACAGAAGACCTGTGTCAACTGCTAGAATGTGTCCAAAACAATGGATACAAAACTCTAATCACGGCTTATCATGACATAGAGAAGAGATACTATGTCCTAGAAAGACTGAAGAAGGATGGGGGTCATCACTGGTGGGACACCTTATTTGTATGGTCACCAACAGCAACAGAAATTGTAAATCCGATGCTGCACCCCATAATAATTTTGCTAATTTCTCTTGTATTATGCTTGTTATTGCATATTATTCTGTGTGTTAAAATGTGGACAATAGCTAGATGTGTGACACAGTTGCAAAGACCTCCTCCTTGCATACATAATACTACTCAATCATGTTTAACAAAACCTTAATAATTAGGTAACAAAAACAAATTCCCTCAAATTATCACTGGAATAAGGCATAAATTGTTTATAGGCACAGAAGTGAGAGGCAAACACACAGCCACTCTGTGGAGCAAGATGGATTGGCTTTCATCACAGAGTGGCCTGTGGCAGTGCATCCCCTCCCCAGTCCTAGGACCTGGTCTGTGATCTCAGGAGTTCCTGTTAAGCCTTGACCAAATCAGTTGGATGCTGAAGCATCCTTTGACTGTATGTTTGTATCAGGGATATATCTGTTGCCTGACCAAGGTGGTGAACGAGAGATAATCAGTTATGTACTGACAACCTTGGAACGTTGCTTAGTTGAATTGTAGGCCACATAGAATTAAAACAATTGAACTTCTGAAAAAAAACCCTTCAGTAGTAACCAACTCTGATTATGACCAGGATGGAAATCTATGGATGACTAAAACAAATCATTTCACCACCCTATAAACAGTGGTCCTAAGTAAAGACCTTTGAACCCTCCTGGATCATAGACCCCTCTGCCAATATCTCCCTCTGAGGGAGACGCCTCTCAGAGCTCACGAACTCTCAAGTTTGTGATAATCAGGGGCCATCATCAAAAGCTGGTGATGGGGACCTGGGTTGATAACCCCACTACTCAAGGCCCAGTCCTCACCCACTGAGAAATGCCATGGAATTTGATGTATTTCACTAAACTCAAGGGGAATTTTTAACACGAATTTCTTTATGCATTTAGATGTACACATCACTGTATCCATGTGTGGTTGTGGATTGATTTAAATGCCCTCTAGCAAGTATAGTATGAATGTTGCCACTCAGATCTATAATTAAGCCATTATTGCAATTGTAGTAAACTCTATCAAATCACTTTGTAAATGTTAAATTAGTGAATGATTAACAATTATCTGCTGTTAAACCCTTTTGCACCTTTAGTCTTTTGCAACCCTGGTTTCCAGGTAAATCATTCTAAATTGCTTGTAACTTGATTTCCATTTTCTTTTATATGTTTCACCATGTAGTAAATAATAGAGTGAATTTTACCATCAAATGTTAAAGTAGCACTTTCACAAATTTATAGTAAAACCTGCTTTGACCAATACCTTTGACAATGATTCTTTCAGAGGCCCAAAGCGTTCAATTGTGACAGGAGAGCAGAGAGAGGCACCTGAGTTTAAGTTAATCATGCTTGTGATCCCTTAATGAAAAGCACTGTCCGGAGCCAGGGAATTTCAATTTCTTTCATAACAAAGGAATAATTAACACTGGACTTTACACTTTACTTTTTTAATTTTTGTAAAGTCTACATTTACACAGTCTACCTTGAAGCTAATTGACTTGGTCAATGGAATTAAACAAGTACTAGTAAGATGCAATTAATCTGATGTGTTTTGGACATCACTTGTGTTTACTCCAGATCAATTGATCAGAAGAAACTACCCATTTCAGATTCCTTAATTTATTCAGATGACCACCTCTTTTTTGGATCCTGTAGGACTTGACTTCACTGTATGGTAGAGACTGTTCTGGGCACAGATGTGAAGTCACAGATGAGGCTTTTAACAAAACTGAGGAACTGCTCTGAAATAAAGCCGAGGCATTCCTGCTAGAGGTAGCAATTAAGTTCTGTTTCAAAGACTACAGTTGTTTCTATAGAAGGCCTGAAGATCCCCTACACTTTTCAGTGCCTACATTCTTGTACCAGACTCTACTGTAGCAGGCAGAACTGGGGCTCTTGAGGGTTTTTTGTTTGGTTGTCTTTTTTGTTGCTGCTTATTACACCTTCTTTTCAATCTGGTGTCACAAATGGTCACTACAGGAGAGAATTATATTTGGCAATGTGTCAATACATTTAAGGCAAAGTACTCAGAGGTTAATTGTTTGGCCCTTTCTCCATCCCATTGTCTTCTGAGACTGTTCTAAAAGCATGGATTTTGTTACTTAACTTACTTCTAAAAAGTATATTTCTTAGCTTTCAGAACCAAGCTGAAGAACTATAAAAATCCTTCAGCAACATGTGTATTTCCTGCTATTAGGCAAAATTCTATTTTTTATTATTTTAATTTTAATATGTAATAAAGATTAGGAAACCATATTCTCACACTCTAGAATTGGCACAGCTAGGGTTTGCTGTAGATTCTAAAGAAGACAGAGCTGCCTCATTTGGTTTTAAAATGGACACATTAAATATAGCACATGTAGGGAAGAATTAACTAACTGTAGCAGAATGTTTTTCTCAACTGCTTGTCTCTGCTGGAAATCCCACTATCATACTTGAAATCTAAGATAATGGGAAAGCCTCTTAGCAGAAAAAGCACTACCTTTAATCATTTCAATCCAAGTATAACATACAATTTCAGAAGACAGAACATCTTTCCTTATCCCAAATTCAGATATAAATATTTTCTTTTCAAATTTTAAGATACTATTTTGCTGTAGATCCTCACAATGCACTGCTACCCATGCTGACATCCTAGTAATAACAAATAGACTCTCACTACACTCGGGACACAATAGTGACTAGGAATGTACAACAGCCCACTGAAAAAAGCTGGAGGGGTAAGATGTGGAGTGTGCACTGAAGTGTGACAGCAATCAGCACCATTCCAGCAACACGAAATGTAAAGATCACAAGGATGTACACAGTAACAGGATCTAATCTCAAATAGCTGGGGTAAGAGAGAAATACTGCCAATTGCAATAAGAGTTGTACTTATTTAAGAGGAATTTAACTCAGCTGCAAGTCCATGATAGTCCAGTACTGCAGTTGTGGTGACCTTCCTCTTTGGCTTATGTCACCATGGGTCACTGGGGACAACAATAGAGAGTATAGGAGTATAGGATTTTCTGTGTGTGATATTTATAGTGCCTGACAATAAACATTTAAAGATTTTGTTTAAACAAACAAACAAACAAACAAAACGCAACAAAAACAAAACACCAAAAAACTACATTCCTTCTGTTATTATTAGTAAACATTTTCTTGGAGAAAATTTAGTCTTTTCAAGTTCATGTCTAAGATGGGGTACACCTTTGTTGGGACATGTCCCTCTCTTACTCCTAAATATATAGTAGTTCTAGATGCTAAACTTTTAGATAGACAAAACTAGGAAACTGAATCCTGTCGATTTTGGGGAGATAAAGCAGGGAAGTAGAAGATGGAATAGAAGAGAGAAAGAGATTTCTCATTAATGTTTATGTTCTTTTCCTCTACTATCTAATACTCAACTAGTAAATATTAATATTCATTCCAGTTAACAGTACATGCAGCAGATGAAATAAATAGTATCTTATTTAAAACAACCCTGCAAACATATTGAAAAACATTAATATATCAATGTGATGAAAAAATGAGTAAACTCTGAATGTCTGAAAAAACTGGAAGCCACTTCACTTGTGAGTCAATTGACTGCAAGTAAAAATAACTTTCAGAATCTAGTACTGTTCCACATTTTGTACTATGATGTGGCAAAATGGAAAAGGGAGTGTATATGAATAATGCAGATGAGGTTTCTGATTAAATCCAAGGCATTCAGCACACCTCCCCACCTCTCCACTGAGGAAGTGTGTCAGGAGTTTGGCTGCCATACTGGGATATGGACTGGAAATTCATTTATATGCAAAGTAGATCAACCTAACTTCCCAGCACATATTAAATTAAATCTAAACTGCTTTCAAAGTAGGTGAAAAAGGTAAAGAATGCCTGATGTGTTAGTCTTCATTGATGGACAGGAAGGGTACACCTTTCATTGCTTGATGACATAATAACTTTAAAAAATAACCAAAAAACAAACCCACTTTTTTTTTTCATCAAAGGGACAGTGTTTATAAAAGCCTGATATGACATTGTATTTGTGGAAATTTCATTATGTAGTTGTGTGCAGAACATTCAAATGAGTTCATATAATTTCACATAATTATGTAATAATATCCAAATGTGGGGGAATTACTGTTGAATTGCACAATGAATGTTCAATAGGATCACATATTTATGCAATAACTAGACTTTCTGAATTAAAAAATAAAATAAAGAAACCTTTAAGTAAACATAAAAATTAAAAAAAAAATTTAGCTTAAGGATAAAAGATATAATCTGCCTATCTGAATATATTGTATGTACACGACTTGTGCTGTTTTTCACATTACATTCTTTAGAGAAAGCGGCATTATAATGCAAGTCTAAAACAGAGAGGAAAGTTAATAACATTTGTGTAGTATATTCTTTTAGAAGAAAGTATATGAGCTATTTCAAAAGCATGTTGGCAGTTTGCTAGTTATGCTTTCTGGAAGTAGTCCCATAAAACGACTGCAAGCTGCCCTCTAAATTACAATGTAATTTTCTTATTTTAGTGGAAGGTAAGCAAGCAGTTGGAATACCATCTTGTTTATCGCAAGTAGAGAATACCACATTTGCTCAATGGAAAATTTTAATCAATTAGGTAAAGTTTGTGGATTCAATTTAACCTTTGTTAGAAGTCTGTTTTAAATGCTGTACTACAGAATATGCTTCAGCTTAATTGATTAAAATGACCTGTCTGCAGAATTATCACTATTGCACATGTGAAGTTACTGCATGAAGATTTTTGTACACTGTAATATCAACCCTGCCTACTGGCTGTATTTTAGCCAGTTACAAGAGAACATTCCACAGCATAAAAAATAGACTCCCATAAAGGACAAATACTATCCTCAGATCCAACACATCTTCCATCTACTCTAGGTTGTTTTGTCTGGCTCCAGATCCTGGAGCAGAGATCTGTCTGTCCATTTCTTCAGTTGGTGTACATTTGAGTGTTTGCTTCTCTAAGATGTGTCTAAGATATGCTGGACCTACTGTACTTGTATGACACTGACACATTATTATGAATAATTTTTCATTTGCAGTTAATCGAGTATATTCACCAAGGCAAAATTAATGAGCATGGTAAGATCACTCTCTTTAAGTGTAAACATCTACAAATCTCCCCAGATACGTCAAAGTACCCTTCACTATGGAGCCCTCTTTATTTTATGCATGCTTTGTACATAAGAACTAGGTCTTTTATGTCCCAGAGAAAGTTCATTATACATGTGCTATTCTATTTATGCATCTAAGATCAAGGCAGAAATACTGCATTCCTGTCTGGAGGAGATGAATCATTACTCTGGGCAGTCGTGTTCGGATCCACTGTCTGTGGACCACAAAAAGTGACTCTATCCAGCTCTTGTAGCACAAAAGCCCAGAGTGCAGGAAAGGTTACCCTGTAAAAGGGATGTTCCAGTGGCTTCACTGAGTGGTACTCAGGATGTTACAGTGGCTAGAGTAACCCCAGGTAATCAGGGTTATAAATTCTCCCAGGGCTTTCTTAGTGAGCAGAGGTCAAACATTACCCTGCACAAAGATGTGCCAGAGAGGAATACAGGTGGTCAAATAAAGAATTAACACTAAAGTCTGTACAATTATTTCAGTCACAATCGTAATATATGTGAGAACTATGTCTTACAAATTCAGACAGTATTTTGCTTACTAGTGCTAAAACAGAATGAGGTTGCAAAATAGTATTCTTGAGAACTGAATTCTGTTACACACATTGGACATGCAGTGCCAACATCTTCAAAAGAGGTTAATTGCAAAGGAAAATATGAGAAACAACAACAGAATGTAAAACTCAGAAAAACACAGGTTTTTATCCAGAGGGAACCATTATGATCATCCAAATTTCATTTCCAGCAAAATAGCCCCAAAAATGGGACCACTAATTCTTTCACTGAACCCATAACTCTGGTGGACTTTGAGCATGTCTTTTAAAATGGCAGCTTATCTTAATTTAAAGACTTTAGATGGTGGAAGATGCACCACAAACCCCAGCAAATTGTTGCACATTTTAATTATGTTTTATTGCTGAAGAAGTCTACCTCATTTTGACTTTGAATTTATTAAACTTCTAATTCCAGCCACTGGGTCTCATTCTCCATTCATCTGTAACATTAAAGAGCCTTCTACCACTGGAAAACTTTCCTCTTGTGGGCAGCTGCAGACTACAAACAATTCACCTCTTAACCTTTTTTTTGTTTAGTTAAATAGATTAACTTTTTTTTAGTCTTTTACAGTTGAGACAGGTTTTTCAAACTTACATTATTCTTTGAGTTCTTTTCTAAATCATTTCCAAACTGCTGACATCCGTTTTATACTCTTTAAATGAGAACTGTACAAAGAATTTCAATAAGCTCTTGTTAATATCATGGATAGCCCTAACCACCTTACAACTGCTTGTTAGTCTCACCTTTATTAAAACAAAGTCCATGTATGGCTTCAGAGCCACAAAATCACTTTGTAACCTCAAGTTCAGATGCTTGTGCCCTGTGACCTCCAACTGCTCTATGGGAACTGTTAAAGGTTCTTTTGAAATCTTTAATTTTAGCTAGAGGTTTCTTTAAGTGGTATTTCTAAATTACTTTCAGACAGATTAAGAAATGCCTATATACGTAGATATGTATGTATATATATAATATAAAATCGTCACACATGGAAAAAACCATCTGCGCTTATACATGTATTATCCCAGGAATAAAATCATTCATGAACTGAATAGGCAACAATTTAGTTCTGGATATTAATATTTTTATTGATTATAATATGATTGCTTAATTGTCTAGAAAAAATCAAATGATTATAAATCATTGCTTAATAAAAACAGTTTCCACTTGGGTAATGTGAAAGCTAAAATCAAGGAATTTAGCTCTTAGCCATTAAAGACATAAAGAACTCCATGCCTACTAAGCTAGACACTGAAGGTTATGCTGAATAGGTCTGACAAAAAGAGGTTTTAAACTGAAAATGCCAGTCCAAGAAATCTGTTTGTGATATTAAATATCTTCTTTGTATCTAGAACCTTTCCATTTACACTCAAACTGAAAGAAAGCAGTACTTCTCCTCCAAGTGAGTAAGAAAGCCAAAATGAAAGCAGGTATTTTCAGCTTTCTTTTTATAACATTTTTACCACCCATGCTTTGGTTCCCAAGCAGCAGAGAGATATTCGTTACAGTGGTTTGGTGGTTACTCATGGCAGGGTTTTTTTTTAGAGCAGAGTTTCTGTCTTCACAGAATTTTTGATGATTTATGCTACAAGACAACTTCTTAAATATGAGTTAAAGTTTGAAATAGTGGCTGAATTGGTTTTGTTCCAATGCAAACAATTTTAAACATGATTATACAGTTCAAAGTCTAGTCATAAAGAAACACTGTTCTTGGTTTCTGCTGTGATGATTGTCCATTTCCTGAGGGCTGGACTGATCCATTTCTCAACATAATAAGGATTTCCTTCTTGTGAATGAGAATCTAGGAAACATATTTTCCTTTATGTCATACTTCTGCCTTCTCACTCTGCAGAACTATGTCTTTTGAGGGATGGACAAAGGGCAATTAGCTCCTGCTACAAATTTGTAGTCTACAAATTCTTCCTCTGTGGGACTTTGAGCTTTTCAAGACCTTGGAAATAGAGCCATCTCCCTTTATTCAGATTCCTTATGAACACACACCCACAGAAAAGAGCCACTAGGAATGAACATTATTACTTTCCTATTCCTGCTTTCCCCATTATTGTTCCAAGGGGAACCTACAGATTAGAAAATCCAGGCTTGTGCAGATCCATCCTCCACACGTCCAGACCAGTAATATTATGGTTGTTCAGCAGCTGATATTTCTTCAGTGTGACTGCTGACATTTTGATCCTATGAGATAACCTGTAATTTTCACTCAGATAAGAGAAGCTACCGCACATCTGTGACATTTGGCAGACGAACTGTATTTTTTCTATTCTGCTTCTAAAGAAATTACTAGAAATTGCTTCAGTGCCACAAAACTGGGGGTATTTTCCTTTCTTTCCCCATTATTGGCAATTATTTAGAAAAAAAAATTAGCTGCTTTCTCAACAGTTAGTAGAGCTGTGTGAAACTGAATTTCTCAGTTGCTGGAAGGATTGCATTCAGTTTTTGTTTGTTTTACTTTTTTCATTGGTGTTCCACTTGTGCATGTTGAGGACTTCTGTGGAAGCCAGATTCTAACAGATTCTAAACTTCAAACAAGATTGACAAATTTTGCTTGTCTTTGCATATGAAACTATGCAAAACCCTGAACTCCTCACAGAATTGCAAATAGCATCTTAATACACGACTCAGATGTTTTTAGAGCAGAGTCAAATCTGGATGCATTCCCAGGGGCGGTGCAGCCCTCCAGCTCCCCTGTAACTTTGGGAAATTAGACTTGGCCTAAAGTTTTGCATGGTGTTAACAGGTAACTCTTTTCATAGACAAAGGTGAATTTGCAACCCTGAAGAGTATTAAGGTACTCCCTCTGGGACTTATTTTGCATATATGAATTGCAGTCAATGGTATAAATCATAATTATAAGCAATGCTGTAGTTAGAAAGATATCTTGATCTTTGGTCCAGTAACAGAAAACAATGCATTTCTGTTAAGAAACATGCAAAACCACACAATGAATTCCAACTGCAAATATTTTCTGTTATTTGTAAGGATTACTTATCAAAACAACATGGAATGCTGATATGTTTCATTGTCTCTGAGCAGTATCCCAGACTGAGTGCAAGTTCTTCACTGCTCCATGCTGAGTTATAAATAATTCCTGTCAGGCTCAGAATAAAGCTTTGTTAGCCTTTTGAGCACCTGTATTACATGGAAGATTGACTTCACCTGCTGTCCATCATTATGGTCTCTGGAATAAATTTTAAAATGTTGCTAGACCTTCTTCATGTCTTTAATGGATGATGTGTTATTTTGGTGGAAGTGTATTTGTTCACACTTTTTTCCAAGCTAATATTCTTAGGCTAAATTTCTAATCTTCTTATAAATATTAAATCTCAATATAAATTTTATTATTTCTTTGTAGGAATGTTGCCACATATTAATTCTCCCTCCTGCTTTATATATCATCAGTAAAAACCATTCATGTGAGAACCATTCCAGCTTCCACAGCAAAAGTTAATATATTAATGAAGATGGATAATAAAATTTTGCCCTTTGGAAAGCCACTTGACACTTCTAGTCAATAAAATACTATTTATTCTACTGATTATCTTAGGATAAATTAAGCTATAATATAGCTAAATTATATAAGTAAATTAGCTTGGACTTCTGAACAATGTAAAGCAATTTGTTGATATTTCCTATACAGAATCTTGCCCTCAATAAAACAACCAGCATCCATTGTCAGGAAAGAGAAAGGCAAAAACATTTGTGAGAGTACCACAATTAGCTATTTATAGTTACTATGGAAACAAAGCAGAATCAAATAAGCATCAAAGCTTGTGTGATTACACTTCTGTTCATTTGTCAGGCTATTGAATCATAGACCTGCTTTTAACAGCATTTTCTTTCAAATATTAATAAAATTTGGTGTTATGGATTTTACATTCAGGTGTACCCTGTTTGATGATAATAAGTAGAGACACAGGAAGGCTTAAATTCTACTAACCTAGTTGCAATGTAGAAAGTTTTACTTGTCTAAAAGAACAATTTTTGAAGTAGGCTTTTGAACGGATAATGTTGCTGCTCATTGTTCTGGGCTGCAAAAAACCCAAACCAAAACAGGACAAAAACTTGCCCCCAAAAAACCCAACCCCTGTTTTTTCAATTCATGATGATGATTTTACTGTTATGACAAAAAAACTATTTGTGCAGACCTTATTGGGCTGTGTGGATTAATGTCACTGGTAAGAATATTTATATCAATGGAAGAACTTAATCGAAATGCTTTATCCATTTTAGATTCTTTTTGCTAATAATCCTGGTAGATGGCAAGTGCAATATGAGTCAGCAGTGCCCTGTGTCGTGGTTTTGCCTGTTGGAGGCTTGTAAGCCATAGAGAGACTCATGCCGGAGCAGAATGGCTCGGGTAAGCTTGGGATCTCAGTGAGAGATCCATGCTGCTGATGAGAGATTTGTGACCCTAGAAGAACCTAAGCTGGAGCAAGAACGGCTCAGGTAGGGTATTGGGATCTGCGTGTGGGATCCATGCTAGACCCATGCTGGAGAGGTCTATCAAGGACTGTCCTCCCGTGGGAAAGGACCCCACAGGAAACAGGCATGGACTCAAAAGCCATTATCCCCTGTGACTCTATGGTGAAGATCCATAGTAAACAAGTGTCCCCTTGCAGTCCATGGAAGAGAAGACCTTCAGGGCCTGGATAACCACCCAGCCTTTGGTCTTAGTCCAGGAGGGGGGTAGGCCCAGCCCTGGAGGCCGCCATAAAAAAGAGAGAGAAAGAAAAAGAGTTCCAGCTATGACGAAAAGGCGTTGTTGTCCTGAGATAACAAAAGAGCTTTAGAGTGCTGCAGAGTTATTAAAAAGACCTGGAGCTCCAAGAATGGAGAATGAGACTGCTTCTCCTCCTTGGACTGATAAAAAGGGGGAGAGGTATTTCTGTAAATATATAGTACTTTTACCTAAGTCGAATTATTGTAGATGTAGTGCTTTAGTTTTTTATCTTGCTGGTAACAAATCTTAATATTATTTTTCCCCAATTGGATCTCTTTTGTCTGCATAAATCTTCTCTCAACTAATAGTAATCGTGTGGGGGTGAGAGCAAATTAGCCCAGAGCAAAACCACAACACCCTGGCAGCCATGAGGGCCAACTGTGTCCATAGGGACATCAGGCAAAGCATTGCCAGCTGGTCGAGGGAGGGGAGAAGAGGCGGATGGAGAAGAAGAGACTGAAGGGAGACCTCACTGCAGTTACAACTTCCTCATGAGGAGAAGGGGCGGGAGGGGCAGGCACTGATCTGTGGTGACCAGTGACAGGACCCGAGGGAATAGCCTGAAGTTGTGTCAGGGGAGGTTTAGGTTGGATATTAGAAAAAGGTTCTTCACCCACAGAGTAGTTGGGCACTGGAACAGGCTACCCAGGGAAGTGGTCACAGCATCAAACCTGACAGAGTTCAAGAAGCATTTGGACAATGCTCTCAGGCACATGGTGTGACTCTTGGGGATGGCCCTGTACAGGACCAGGAGAGGACTCAATGATCCTTGTGGTTCCCTTCCAACTCAGTATATTCCGTGCTTCTGTAATTCTGTGACAATAATATATGGGGATAGATTCCTAGCAATATTTTGTTACACAAACAATTTTTTCTTTGATAATGAATACTAATTTAATCATTACCAACTCTTTATTGCAGATGCTCATGAAAATAACTCTTTAGCTGTGTAAAAAATTGACTGAGAAAATTAACTCTTAACAGTGTAAGAAATTTGTATCAAGACTAGCATAAAAATTTCTTTGTCATGCCTACATATATACAGATTTTTAAATAAAAAAGGAGTTGGTTTTAGCTCTCCATACAGTTTTCAGGAAAAAACGACAATATACAAAAATTATCTATACACATATATAAAAATTGCAACAATAATATTTTCTTTGTGGATCAGTTTTCAAATAATTCTATCATTCATGGTTTGTATCCTTTGCTTGGACTATATTTTTATATTATATTAATATCATGCTATGTTATTCACATATATAATTTGTGTGTAGTAATAATGTGTGTAAAGATATGAAAAGACAACTTTATCCAGTAGCTCCATCACACTCAGTAAAACCACTCTTTGTCTCTGATCCTTCTGAACTCTGTCGATTATTTGACAGGAAGAGTTAATTATATATTTTTTAAAAAATAATATCTTCAAAACTGTGAAGGGTACTAGTGAGATTTGTACACAAGAGTCTTCCCTGCAAACCGTAGAAATTGTTTCCTAGCAAAGAAATTAAGGAATGTTGGTTTGGGGTTTTTGTATGCAGTGAGGTCACTGCCAGAATTCTAAGAGTGTCACTGCACATCATGTAGAATCTTTACTCATGAAGAAGTTACATTACATCATTTCTGGTTTGATTCTTGAAAAATTTCCAATGTCATTTTACTGAAATAAGCCCATAAACAATACGCACATCCTTTTGTTGAATGGAAATATATTTTTATACAATTTTTTTGCCAATTCTTTGGGTAGTAGATTTGCCATTTAATAACTTCACAAACAATTTTGTTTACTATTTTGGTAACGATTCTGATATTAATTCTGAAAAACTGTACCAATGGATAGGACAATAGGCCAATATTTTGTTTAACTTTTTCCCCAACTGAAAGCTGTCTAAACAATGCATGGCTATACTTTATTTAGGTGTAACAAAAGATTGTGAGTTCATTTCCACAACAGTCAATTGTCTCATTTTTTGGGGCTTTTTATAATTCTAAATAATTATATAGCTCTAGGAAACAGTAACTTCACAAAGAACGAGAAAGACTGGAACGATTCAAAAAACCCCCATCAATCATGAGCAACTGCTACCTATTGTAAATGTTATCTCAAGCCCTGGAATATGGCATTAACTTGAAAGAGAACTTGAAGTTATTTATAAAAATAACATCATAGCATCAGTACAGAGAAGGTTTTCTTAAATGTGGAAGGAGGGGCTGAAAATGTCATGCTTTCTGACACCTCAAATAAATTTGCTTTTTTGCACTTAACAATTTAAGTAAAAAATTGTATCATTATTTCACATTTAGATTATGAATTTAAAAATATCTAAAATTTTACAATGTGCATTTTTTTCATGTTTTTCTAAGCTCCAGATAGGCAAAGGATGCAGCGCCACAGTCTAGGGACAAAGTGGCTGGAGAGCAGCCAGGCAGAGAGGGATCTGGGACTTTGCATTGACAGGAAGCTGAACATGAGCCAGCAGTGTGCCCAGGTGGCCAAGAAGGCCAATGGCATCCTGGCCTGCATCAACAACAGTGTGGCCAGCAGGAGCAGGGAAGTGATCCTTCCCCTGTACTCAGCGCTGGTGAGGCCACACCTGCACTACTGTGTTAAGTTCTCTGCCCCTCAGGTCAGGAAGGATATTGAGGTGCTGGAGCAGGTCCAGAGAAGAGCAACCAGGCTGGTGAAGGGACTTGAGCACAAGTCCTGTGAGGAGAGGCTGAGGGAACTGGGGTTGTTTAGTCTGGAGAAGAGGAGGCTCAGGGGTGACCTCATCACTCTCTACAACTCCCTGAGAGGAGGTTGTAGCCAGGTGGGGGTTGGTCTCTTTTCCCAGGTAGTTATCAGTAAGATAAGAGGGTATGGTCTCAAGCTCTGTCAGGGGAGGTTTAGGTTGGATATTAGGAAGAAATTCTTTACAGAGAGGGTAATCAGGCATTGGAATGGGCTGCCCAGGGAGGTGGTGGATTCTCCGTCCCTGGAGGTATTTAAGAAGAGACTGGATGTGGCACAGTCTAGTAACTGTGGTGGTGTTGGATCAAGGGTTGGACTTGATGATCTCAAAGGTCCTTTCCAACACATCTGATTCTATGATTCTATGATTCTGTGTATCTTTATTTTGGGACAGGTCAGCTGGGTCTAAATACAAAACTTGGAGAGATGTGTAAGGTAACCTAGAACACATAATGTTGTATAAATGAGTCACCAACTGGAGAGCAATCCATTGTTTTTCTTCACACAGTGTTATTCCTTGTCTCTGATATGCTCCATGCAATTAGTGCATCTCCTCCTTAGACTTGAGCAAGAGTATCTTGTTCATGGAAAATGAGAAGAATGACATTCTGTTTCTCTGTGTTTCAAGAGATTTACATTCTATCCAATTTGTGTACTAGAATTTTGTAAAATGCAAATCCTAGGATTAATACCTAGGGGGAAAAAAAGGTCATGCTTTAACTTTTTATCTTATGGTACAGGTGAAAATATGGTTTTATATGTAGGAATGATGCACCCAGTCCTATCAAATCACTGAAGGTGAACCAAGCAGTAGATTAAAAGGAAGAGGTGCTTAGTGACATTTATGAAACATTAAAAAAATGCAGAGAGCACAATTTATATGTATGAAAGCAATTGCAGTGTTTTACACAGTCTTTAGATTCAACCACTTATCTCAATTTAAGGGTATTCAAATATAAAAAATACATTACCATCAGCTTACTGCAATTCATGTCGAGCAGGTACAGGACAAGTGTCCCTGACATTCAGCACAGATTCAGATGGATCACAAGGAATTACTACTCTCACTGTTGTTACCCCCCATAGGCATTACTGTGGCAGTAACTCCTGAGGATCTCCATTATGAAGAAGCACATTCAGCAACAGTTTGCTGTCTCCCACACAAGTTATCCATCAGCCTGCTTTCCTGAGACTCATTCTATGATCTTATGCTGGTTCTAATTGTTCCTGATTTTATCTTTACTCCTTTCTTAGGGGTAGGAGGAAGTTCATCTCCACACCACAGACAGAACCACAAGGCTGCTGCCACCACACTGCTTCACTGCTCCTTCCACAGAAGCTCACAGTAGTAAAACACTCTAAAGGGAAGAGCAAACTATGGATGAAAACTGATGTTCCCCCACACAGAAACCACGAGTTGTAGTTGTAATGGTGACTTTATAGCAAGAAGAAACAGAAGATCTTGGTTACAAGAGTCAAACTTTCTCTCATACCCAGAAAGATTCTGACTGCAACCTCTGCTGTATTTCAATTAATCACCAGTTCAAAGAACCATTTCAGACGTGTAAAGAGAATTACAGTGATGGCAGCACCTAAATTTTCTAATTGCAAGGGACTTGCAGGTACTAAGATTGCAATCAAAGTTTTAAAACATATTTTGACAGCATATACAGTGCACACATTACAGTGGTGTGGGATAATGCTTTTATTGGTACCACTAAGGAAAGCATCCTGTCTCCCTTGCCTCCCTTCATGGTGATAAAAACATCATAATTCAGATTTCGTCTTCTCTACCACAGCTCTTGACTCTAGTTCCTCTCCTGGGCTTGCTGTAAGTTCCATATTTAAATCAGCTTTTCTGTTAAGAAGGAAATTACTTTATGGATGACATCCTGGTTCAATTTACATCAATAGCAATATTGCTTTCCCTTCATTGGAGCCAGAATTTCATAACAGTAGCTCAAATTAATTTTAAAATTATTACTGTAGGAAATGCAGCTTCCAGAGGTAAAATTTGTTCTGTTTCCCAATGCTTTTAATAACATGCACAATTTTTAACACGTTCACATAAGTAAAGTGTATCCTTGTCAGGAAAAAAAAAAAAAGGACAATGAAAGATAAAAATATATAATTCCTATAGTGATACAAATAAAAGGTGAAAACCAATAATTTAAATAATAAATTAGGTACAGATATGATCACAAATGCTATAACACACTAATTTACCTGATTTTTTATGATGTTGTTTGAAAAGAATATTATTCTGTAATGCTATTTCAGAAGAATGGTTTGATCAATGACATATTTCTATATGTCCTGCTTTCTCATATTTTAATATATTGTCTTAATTTTCAGTATGATTAGAACTACTGAATTTTCTCACTTTAGAAGTATCATAAAATCCATGTGATGTAGTTAGATAGGTTTTCAAACAACAGTTTCTTGAATCTACTTTATTTTCCTTTGGACTGAAAACATACTTATGTATGTTATTATACTGCTAATTGTTGACATCAGTCAAATCCATGCTTGAAAAATATGTCTATAATTTCAGTGATGAACTTGCTTTGGAACTGTTGCTAATACGTTAATAAATCAATCACTTAATATCAGATTATTTTAATATTTTTTTCCAAACTAAAACTGACATTCACATAAAGGTCTTTTAAGTTTTGAAATTTAATAATAATAATTACATTTCTTAGTGTCTCTTTCAGGTCTTTTTAACATTTGATTCTTATTTCTCTGCCATCTTTCTCTAATTTCTGACATCATTTTGGATGAAATTGAGTTAGTCAGTAAGAAAGAATGTGTTGCAGACTTCTGTTTATAACCCAACATCTGACTGATTCATAATATTAGAACATCTTGTCAGCTATGCAGGAGAGCACAATGTGTTTGTTAGCTAGATTCTTCATTTAGAATATTTCTGGTTTTGTTGATAGAAATTACTATTTTTCCCAATACTGTATCATCAGGGAAAGGAAAGAGGAACGTTTCCTCTTCCTACTACAATTAGAGAAGGCTTTCTGTTGCCAACACATGTACATGTGTTTGCTTCTAAAGACAGAGTCCTTATGAAAGAATTGCAATAAATACATTTTGGTTGGTTTAAACAACAGATGGCTGACATCTTCTACAGTTTCGTTTCTCCAGTGGTGTTTTACCACCATCCAAAAAAGCTGGAATTGTAGCACTTATGTTTTTGTTGATTTTGCCATAGGAACCAATCTGGATAGGAGTATTGACATCTCTGTGAAGGGTAAATGTTTTGCAGGACTTTTCTGCACATAGAGTCTGAGATAGTGAAAAAGAATAGGTAATATGAAGGGTTTAGCTTTAGTTATGTAGCATCTTTGGTGAGAGATTGGAGCAAACAAGAACTATGCTAGCAAGAAATTTCTAGAAATGGCAATGTGCCTCCTTGCTCCTTATTGAAAAATGTAAGAAATTGTTGCAAATGTCCAGTTCTTATTGCTACACCGAGACCTTTGACTTTGAAAATAATCGACATTGTAAAAGCTCATTTTTTCTTCTCTAAGCAATTTAGAAATTGGAAGATGTAATAGAAAGCTGAATGCGGATGGAAAAACTGGAAGGTTTCTAGGCTGAAACAGAAACATTTGATCTTAACTCAGAAACTCCTTAGGCGTGGATTACCCAGTAAAAGCATTCAGATACGTTAGTAGAGGTAAAAAATTAAAATTTTCTTCTTGTAAACAAATGTTATCATGACTGTCCTCCCTAAGGAAGGAAGAGAGTCGTGCTGCACGCAGCTGCTTTCACCTCCTGCCTGGGGTCAGGCAGGGCTGTCCTCAAGGGCAGCTCCTCAGCAAGCAAAGCTCACCTGTCCCCTTGACACATGAACAGCAGAGACACACTGGGACTGGCACCCTCTGCATGTCCTCCCACCCCTTACTTTCTTGCAAAGCAGAAAAACTGCCCGGATATGTCAGTTTGGACAATGATGAACTTTTTAAAACAAAAAGTGTGTGAAGAGATACAGAGAGAGATACAATTCAAGGTATAGGCGTACAGGTACCCACATTCTCACCCAAAATGCTCAGCCAGCATAATTTGGATATTTGAAAATATTAATAGGTTTTGTTTACCTTACAACAAGCAATTTCAAAAGAAAGAAAAAACAGACAAACAAACACCCCCTCCCCCCCCCCCAAAAAAAAAAAAAAAAAGCCCCAGCACCTTAATATTTGAAGCAATATAGAAAAAACAAGGAGGTTTTTTTTGGAAGCTTTCAAAAAAATCTTGTAGCCATTTGCCTGTAGTATATTAAAATAGAGCTTTTTTAGCTCAATTATTGAAGACTTTAAAGCTGCAGCTTGAGGGAAATCTTAATTAAGCTATTTTCATACAATATGCAATGCAGCAAAAAATATCCAGTATGATCTCTCTCTAAGTAAAAACTAACTGAAGATTATGCAAACTTGAAAAAATCATGCAAGGAGGTAGGATGAAATATAATTGCATCTGAACAGTGTCATGTAACTTCTTTCTTTTCTATTGTTTTTGTTTGTTTGTTTGTTTGTTTGTTTTTCCACATTTCTTGAGTAGCGTTCCTTATCAAAGTATATCATGTCATCTGAGATAAAAAATATGCTGGAAAAGAGCTACATATATATCATACTGTGTATAAATTGTCATCTTTGGGGGAAGAGCAAAAAAGATCGAAGCACACTTCAGTATCCAACATATCCCTATTGATTCAATGTAAAGATGTGCTGGAACTATGGTATGATATGAATTTATAACTCGGTCAGCAAAGGAAGAATTATCTTGCAGTCAAAAATTTCTACTGCTCTGAGATGTATAGTGACATTTTTAAATGAAAATCATTTGGCTTTGAGAACACTGAATAAAGGAAAGCAATACAGTGCACTAATCTCTGAAATATACAGCATTTTTTAGTTGTTCTTGGGAAAATCAGTCATATTGATTTGGAAGGTAAAGAAAGGAACTTCCCAACAGGAGAAAAGGATAAAGAACTTTACATTGGCTCTTAAAGACCAGAGCAGAATCTGGGCTGCCCTATACATTTTTTATACTGTTTTTCCAGTGGCAATTCAAGGTAGCTCTGAATGTTTAGTTCAAACAGATATTCTCAGCATTTGGATTTTGGTTTGTACTAGTTTCTGTAAAGCTGGCTTGCCTCCCTTCTTGACAAAAATTCAGAGAATGAAATAGCAACGGTTTTAGAAGCCCTCAAGAGGTTCATCCTGTGTGAGACTTGGTGGAGTGGGAACTAGGACAACTACAAGGAGATCACAAGAAAATTCTGTTTTCATATCAGATGAGATGTACCCATGTGAATTGGCCATCACAGTGATGGAGAAATGAAACAGAATGGTTCACAGCCTCTCTCTTTCCATGGCATACAGAGCATATGCCACTTTGGGAAGTCCTACCTGGAACTCACAGCTGCCCAATGAAGAGGAAGGAACATTTCCACAAGCAGGCTGGCTCCACCACTGCCAACACAGTCCAGGGTGCTGAGACTGCCTTTGCCACAGGACTCACTGCTCACATTAAACTTGATGAAGTTCTGGAATCCCTGGACCTTTCCTGCAGATCTGTTTCTGAACAGTCATCTCCCACTTTGCATTGCTCCATGCTGTTGTTCCATTCTAGCTGAAAGCTTTTGCATTTTGCTTTGTTGAGCTTTCTGAATTATTTTCCCACCCATGTCCCAAGTCTGTCGAGTGCCACATTCCAGCCCTGCCCTCTGTCAGATCAACCACTACCCAAGAGAGATATGGTGTTAACAGGCACAGTAGGAATGTGTATTCCACACCAGGGCCTGAGTTTGATGGCTACATGCTTGTGCTGTGGGGAATACTGCAAGTAAAAGTTGTGTCTTTATTAGTTGTGAAACTTAAAAGTAATTCTGCCATTGCAAAACAAAAGGATTCAAATTTTGCCCACACAGAGCATTTTTCAGTGCAACACTGTCAGCTTTTTCTTCTCACAATGAGAAGAGCTCATAGGTCACATGAAAAGAGGATATGAGAAAAAGCAGGAAGTAGTATTAAGCCAGCCCCACTCTGAAGTTAGAATTTATTTTTGCATCTTATAAAATCCTAAAGGTGTGTTAGGTATATAGTCTCATCAACACACAGAGCAGAGATGGAACTCAGCAAACGAATGAAAGGCTGGCTGCTGGCACCTCTCTCTCGATATCTTTCTACACAGCTCTGAAAATGCATTTTGTCCTCCAAAATATATCCCTACAGGTACAGCACTGGGGTGTACTTGGCTCTATAACCAGAGGCCCAAAATTTTATCCTTGGGGTCAATGAATAGTAAACAATGGTTTGAATTCACTGCACTACTACCTGTGTATGACACTGTGAGTGAGAAAATAGGCATACACAAAGTATTTCATGTTTAAGCTCAGAACTAACTATTTCTGTCTCTCATGGATAGAGACAGAAACTGGATAGAAATTCATGACGCAAATGATCTCTACAGATAGAATAAATAAGTCAAAAAGATACAGTCAGTCTTTAGCCACTAGTAAGACAGTATTCTTATAAATGTTTGTTTAAAAGCATGGGATGCAATGGAGAACTTTTTTAATTAAGTGGCTGGAGTTAATAAAAATCATGTACAAACCAATAATAAAACCAAGAAACTATATGAAGTCTTGATGAATATAATGCAAAGAAATATTTTGATTTAGGGCTTCAAAAATAAAGTAAATCTGGTATACATAAGTTATTAAAAAGATTAATAATGACATGAAACTGCTACTGTAATTACTTTACTAATCATTGGGGTATTATGCAAAGTTCTTTAACACAAACAACTGCATTTGCATGCGCGCTATTGCTAATTAGGTTGATGTGTTGTGCTAGCAGAATGGTCACACACTAGGAGTGTCTGTAACAAGTAATTTATTCAAGAGTAGTTTTCTACATTTGGTTATGGTGGAAGACTTGCTAACTTTGTTAAACACTGAATGCTGTGATTGCCCTTTCCCAACTATGACAAAGGAGGGTAATGCATTCTCCACAGTGACTGATGCAGAGAGATGGCAAGAGCCATTTATGGGTTTAGGAGAATATAACCCGTAGCACTTTGTGAAAATGACATTTAGCAAACAAATATTGAAAATCACAGCTGCAGGCTGTTGAAATTCATATCAATAATATCCTTGTTTTCCCCTAGCAACTGAGAAAAAAAGAAGAAACACAGTTAGTTGGATCACACAAAAATTCCTTTTAAACCTTTGGTTCCAGGGAATGAATAACCAGGAGGGTGAAATTGGGTTGGCATATTCAAGGGCAGGTTGGCTGGGGGTCTGAGGAACCTGCTCTAGTTGCAGGTGTCCCTGCCCATGACAGGGGGATTGGAACTAGATGATCTTCAAGGTTCTTTTCCAACCCAAACGATTCTATGAATCTCTGATTCTTTGAAGACACTCCTCCAGACATAGTTTACCTCCAGAGAAGTATTTGAAAACACCAAGAAGATATACAAAAATACCGTGCTGCCATCCAAGAGTTTTCAATCTACTTTCAATTTGACAGAAAGCAATTTAACATTAAACAAAATAAATATGTCTATTGTTCCTTTGAATAAGGAATTTATTGTTATTGCATTGAATATTTTAAAAACTCTCATGCAGTAAACACTGCAAAGAACATTATAGAAAACTCATTCATTTTAAGTAGTCCTGTTATAAATTATACAAGTGACACTTCTCAGCTGCCTAGCACTAAGTGAAATGTCCTTTCTGAATTCTCATGTAAATAACTATGGGTGAGAGGAATATCTTGACAAAGGAGTAATAATTACTGTTATTAACATTACAACTTAAGAACAATTGAGGACTGAGTTATATCTGTTAAAATAGAAAGCTCCTTTGATGACAAACCCCAAAATATTCTTTTCACATGCTCATTTCAATCCAGTTTATTATATGTTTAATGAATGCACAGTAAAAACCAGTATGGAAAACAAAGCAATACGAAACAAAGGAAAATAGATTTATTGTTCTGATGAGTACATGGAATGAATTCTAACGTACTGTAATAAAGATTTTAATTAGTCTGTGTTTGATGCAAGATGAGGATGAGAAGCAACAGTTTTTTATTAAAGTTTTTCTCTTTTGCTGATATATTTGATTTGGTAATTGTGGAAGCTTGTGAGTAGATGTGGACCAAATTTTTGTAACTATAAAATATTTTTTTAAATCATTTTGCAGTGAAAACCTTTTAAAAATGTATGCACTTAAAAATGTAAAAAAGACATTTTAAACTGTTTAATTTGGTTTGGTTTGCAGTTTCTTCAAATCTCTCTTTAAGAAACATAAACAGAATTTATTAAAATGTTATTTTCATGCACCTATCTTGTTTTATGGTTCATTTGATCCAAAAGAAGTAGTTTTTAGTTGTCAGCAAATTGAAGGATTTTTATATCTTTTTATATATTTATATCTTTTTATATCTATTTATATCTTAACACCCCCAAACTTTTACTGATGCTTAGGTAAAGACATGGGATTGTCTGTATCACTGTCATATCAGAGATATTTATTAGGAAGTCATCACATCTGTTGCTGATATATTGACAAATGTTATGAAATAGTAAATAATTATTTTCCTCATGCATTGGCCAGGAAAAAAATTGTCAGTCATGGTGTCAACCAGGTTTGGTTTTTTTTTACCTTAACTGAAATGTAAGTTTTTTAATTTTTATTGATCACATAATTCACATGGTATTTTTTTTTCTAGATCATGGGAGGAATTAACTCTTTGTGCTCAGAAGAGTAAAAAAAAAAAAAATTAACAATGGTGTCATGTTCTGCCTACAGTGGACCTTTCTGACTCTTTCTGTAGTATGTCCGTATGAGAGACATATGCACTAATTTTTGTCTCCCTTCCCTCCTCTAGAAAGTCAAAATAGGATGAAGCTATGGTTCTTTCCAAAGTGCACTAAGCCCATCTGCCTTGGGGAGGTCCTAATTGCCTCTCACCACGCCACCAATACCATCACGACTCACATGTTATTTATACTACAACACTTCTGCCCCTAAGTTCTGCCTATTTTCCTTGTCACGGCAAGCCACAAAAATACACTGAGATATTTCTCTCAGGGTGTAGCAAGAATAGATTCAGCTGTGTTATACATGGAGCACTGTGTACCCCTAATGTGCTTCACTCATCTCTGAGCATACAATATGCTGAACTAGTTTTGTTAGTGTGTCCACTATCAGTTATGGGTCATAAAGCTATGCCCAGTCACCACATTAAACCTGATCTGTAACTTTTCCTGAATACTTAGGATGTTCTGTCTGAAATATTTTTAGAAATTCAGTTATTTTCAAATTCCCCTGTGCTGATTTAGTTGTCCTTAAAATTGGACACCAAATCCCCATTGCTGATAAAAGTGTAGAGGAAGAAAATCTGTGCATAGCAGTTCCAAATGGAAGCACTTCAAGTAGAAAGATATGAATGCTGCTGGGAGCACTTGCAGCAGACTGATCTGGTTATAGATTGATCTCTTTTGTGCAAGCCAAGCCTGCTGTCAGCAATAGCTTCTCTCTTTTTCAGCTGATTTCAAAAGCATCACACAGAAAATTAGTAAAATGAAAAGTGGTGCTTCTCCGTTCTGAATTCCACACCATGCATGGTACAGAATTCTGTATGGTCTAGCAAAAGATTGCAAGGCAGTGAACTTGCAGGCAAAGTGTAAGAGTCCACAGTGACTTCTGGTTGGGGAGTAGTTTAGAATTTACAGTGTCTGTAGAGAAAAAACATGGTTACCTATGGGTCCCTGGGGAAGTGAATGAAGACCAAGTAAAAATAAAAGCAGGAAAGACAGTCTAATATTTGCTTTAGAGGACAGAGTGGCAGTGACAATGTACTGCTGGATCATTAAGCTCCCAATCCAAACAAATAACAATGCCAGACTTTTATTAGCTGTATCTTGCTTTTTGACACATAAAAGCCATGTTTGATGGGAGACTTTGTCTGAAAATTATTTATTTTAGCTCTTCCTTCAGATTTCTTCATTTTGGTCGAATTTAAAGCCTTTGGGAGTGGACATGAATAACAAGTAAATAAAGATTTTATTTGTCTTTTTCTCTCTTTGCTAACAAATGGTACCAACAGTAACACCAAGATGTATATTGCAGCAATATACTATCAAACTTTATTGTGGATTCAAATGAAATGGAAAAGAAAATCAGAATAAATTCTATTTGTAAATTTCTGTAAAAAACAGATGAGCTGCCATCCTAAGATGTATAATTTCCATGTTATTTCTTTTTTCCAGAAATGGAAAGGGATCATTAGGAATATATATAACCCAGGAAGCAAGCGACTGTTAGACACCTCTGAAAATAGAGCATAATAAATCAGTGAACAAAGTCCATGAAGATTCCACTGTTCAAAATATTGTTTTTAAATCCCTATGACAGATGTAACTGGGTGGTCTAGCTTAAAAAAAATATCCCCAAAACATGAAAAAGGTTCTTCCCAGCAGCAGAGTCCTCTCATTATTTTTAATCTCAGGTTTAAGGCTTGAAGAAGCAGCAGCAGGGTTATTATCCTCTGTAAGATTCAGTCTCCTGTGACAATTTTTTGACACACTCTAACAGGATAACAAGGTATGCAAGGCTGACACAGGAGGATGATAATGCACTCGAGATTGCCTTTTGAGTAATTATGTGATCCCAATTAAATTAGTTTAGAATGTCTTAAAAGGCAGGTCAAAATTCAGTATTCATTGTCCATCTTTCTCCAGGAGTTGAAGGCCTCTCAGTACTCTGCTTAATTGCCATGAAAGTAATGATTAGAGCCTCCTTGCCAGGATTCATTACTGAGCTTCCTTTGCAGCACTCACAGCTAAGGTTGCTCCCCAGTTTTCTTGCATTCGAATGCATGAGGTTCTGGCAATAAATGTCATTTAGGATATATATAAAGGTACTGTCACTCCAGAGATAACGTCAATCTAATTACGCATTTGCAGCATTTCTAGAATAAAGAAAGGTTACTTATGCTTGTTCTTTTAATAACATATGGATCTGGACTCTATGCAGTCAAATACACCTTCTGATCACAATCAGAATGTGGATGTACTTTGGGAAAAGATATCCTTTGGTTAAAAATGAACTGCTATACCAATCTTGTCTCAGAAGACTTTTTACACTAGTATTCCAGAAGTACTTTTTCAAAGAGGCACATTTCATCATGCAGGCATTTTTGATTATTTTTCTGCATGAAGTACATAGATTATTTGTCCTAAAGGACTGCAACTGACAGTAAGAAGACTGTTTCATTTACTTTAAAGAAAAGGATTAGCATTCAAAGTGTCATGGGATCTTGGCTGCTCTCTCTTTATATGGAGACAGCAAATGACTTGCGTTTAAATATATGCATAACTACTATGCAATTATTTTGATCAGTGAAAAATAACTAACTCATGTCTACAAGAAATGTAGGCCAGAAATGGTCAGTTAATTTTTTTTTTATAATTAACTGTACCCTCCTATGGTTCTCTCTTCTTGCTTTTACAGCCCAAAAAATATCTTTGTAGTTAACATCAGTTATCGAGTTCACCATTCAAGTAGAAGAAATTGGTCCATCTAACAGCAGTGAATTTTCAGCTCAGATGTTAGAAAATGAGATGGCACCCAGCTATTCAATAACAGATTGGATGCAACTCCCACTAGGCATACAGTGTCAAATTGGTCAAGGCCCGCAATTATTACTTTGCTTAAATGAGTGAGGTCTTTCAATAATTTGAATTAAAAATATCAAAGCTTCATCAATCTGCCTGCATACATGAGGGTGAACAATGTTTACCTCTTAGAAAACCCTGAAATCATACCCAAGCTAATGAGAGGGAAATGTGAAAAGATCACAGACAAAAAAGCTGTGAGTATTTAGTAAAGTAGGAGCACTTATTAAAATTTGCATGAAATAACAAATTCATGAGTTGTGATATCGATTCTTTCTCAAATGTAATTGCTGCACAATTATTTGTTCACTGAAGGAAGATACTGATAAACAACACTTGCCTCATGGGCTGAGATAGTTAGTGCCACCTTCTGGAAGGAACGGTGCTAACCCATGTTTTGAATAACACTGTAAAACTGTCTATTTAAAAATACTAACTTCTCATAAAATTGATTTCAGCAGTTTCAGCATATATGTGTATGTATAATCTTGCATTACAAACATGATATGGCAGTGTGCTGTACTCTTCAAGCAATAACTATCTACAGTGGTTCATACTTTTTAAAAAGCTTTCATAATCCTACATATCCCATTAGATCAAACAAAAGAATCACAACAGTGTTTGACCAAAAGCTTTTCTGAATATATGTACTTGGGCTGCACAAGTGGAAACATGTCAAACTCAGAGACGAGTTAGGGTAAAGGGCTCCAGAGACTCAATGGCTTGCTACAGTCCTTGGTAATGAATTGCTTCATTAATTAATTAATAACTCACTTGTGGGCTGAAATCCAGAGATGAAGGCAAGAGCATCTTCTAACTTCAAAGTTGTTAACAGCTGGAAAGTCAAGTTTCGTAAGTTTCCTTAAATAAATTTTTGATTCTATTAAAAATAAATAAAATCCATCTTTTTAGGAGCACATCCAGTGTGTGCAGCTGGAATTTTGCGATAGAAAGAGCATAGTGTAACATTTGAGTTGATATAAGATTGGCCTTTCCCCAAGAGAAAATTATAGATTTTTCTACCAATCACAGAGTAACACAGAGTTTGCCAGACTTAAAGTGCTTAGCAATATTCTTGGCAAAGGCTGATGTATAATCATCTGTCAATTACACTACTGCTGTGTGCAGGAAAAAGAATTCATTTTGACTACATTAAAATTTGATCTCCTTAATCCAAGCCTTGATATCTTTGTTCTAAAGGAGTATTTTTTTCCATGCAGCATAAGACAGAGATTTCAAGCTTTTCAGATTGTTCCCACCGTGCACTACCTGGAGTAGAAATAAAAAGTGAAGGGAGTACTTTGCAATTCAAGTTGCAATATAGAAAACTACTAGAAGTTTAATTTGAACTTTCTTTCAACAACAACAAAAAAATGCATCAGTTTTAGTCCTAGCCTGGCTCGAAGAAGGAAAGCCAAGATCATCCAAAGCTTAAGGGAAAAACGCTGTTGTTCACAGAATCATTCCACAGGCAACACAACTTCGTCTATTGCAATAATAAAACATATTTGTGCTAGAAACAGAGCTTTGGTCCTCTTAGAATTAAATATTGTTTCCAAAATATAATTTATGTCCCTTGATAGCTGTGGAAAGCTTTGTGTTTTTCTGATTTTCTGTTCACATATGTGAGCATCCCTCTGTACTCATCTCTAATAGAGTTGCTTCTACTTTACAGTTGAGCTTCATGTAGTTGAAGAGCTTGTGATTCAGTCATAAGGGTTCTTTTTTAAACTTCTGGTCCAACTTTCTGCATTGAAAAATATTAATGTGTCCTCAATATAATGTCATTAAGGAATTCAGAACTCTCCTGAGCCTCCCTTTTTTTTCAAAACTTAGATCTTCCTCTTATAATCAAACATACCAGTCCTTGGAGTTTTAAATTTGCTTTCTTTAGGTTTCTTGTCTCTGTTGTGATGTCCTTTCTACTTTTTTTCCTTGAGAATCATGGGGCCTCATGAGTCAGAGTCAACTAATTCATTTCATTGATCAGAGTCAAACTGAAAAGGTCTTTTTCCCCTCTACTTTGCTGCATTCTTCATCTGGCAGCTGCCTGAGTAAGTCAAGTTCCCTCTTACTACCAAATCATGTATTTCTTTAATCATGGGGAAATATCTTCATCTGTAAGATTCCCCCTCCATATGCTTCTTCATTTTACCATAAACTCACATCTTTCTTCGGTTGTACTAATAAAATGAGAATTCAGTGTTACTTCTAGTGGTTTGTTTTTTGGGTTTTTTTGGCCCACACATGCACACATACACCCAGTAATTAACCAGAACATAGAAAGATTTTAAGTAAACTTAAAATGGAAACCTCCCCTTTTTGAATTAGAAATGGAAAGAAAAATAAAAGCATATTTTGGGGAGAAAATTTCTTGCTCACGCAGTAGACTGAAATAGCTTGTTTAATAATCTATTTCATTTTAATCTCAAAGACTATGAATATTCTTTACATAAATACTACTTTAAATCTAGAATTTTATTTTCTTGAACACTATTCCATATAGTGCAGAATTCCACAGACTTTTTACATATTATATAAAGTAGAATCTCTCATTTTGAATCTTTGCATTTTAATTTCGAATGGCCTCTTGTCCTTCTGGTATTGAAAAGGGTTAATAGATTTCAGTCTAAACAATTCATGATCTTATATATCACATCGATGTAAAGTTTTGCTTTTCTTCCAACAGTAAATAGGATTAGTCTACATAATCTCTTAAAACAAAAGCTTATGGTGTTCCTGCCTACAAACAGGAAGTACTTTGCAGTACTTTCCTGAACTTTTGAATTCTATTTATTTCTGATATTAGCTAAAATAGACTTGTAAGTCTAAATCCCATTGCAAATCAGAGACCAGGTATTATTAAAACTGCTGCCTCAGATGTTCCTCTTCTTGCAAGGTGAATATAATCTAGCACCTTTTGCCATAGACCATAAACTTAATTGCACCAACACCATGCTAATTTAAACTGCCTTCTTACTTTTAGCCTTTCTCTTTTGATAGGAAAGAAAATTTAAGATATTTAGAAAAACATATCTTCCTCACTAACTGTGAATGAGGCTCTGTTCTGCCTTTTCCCTAAGCGTTCTTTCTGTCCTTCTAGAAGATGGGGCCTCTGAACTCTCAGCTGTATGCTCAGATTTCACTGTGCTGTGCCATACAGGACTGATACCACAGAGGATCTGCAAGACCCACATGCATATCCAAACCCTCACACGTATGTGCTGTTTCCATGGTGTTCCATGGTGTTTGTGGTTGTACTCAGTGATCTTAAATGGCCTTTTCCAACCTCAACGATTTTATCTTTTGCACCAGTGAGGCTGATGCCAGCTTAAGGGAGCAGCTGATGGAGCTGGGGTTGTTTAGCCTGGAGAAAAAGAGGCTGGGGGGAGCCCTTATTGCGCACTACAACTGCCTGAATGGAGGTTGTAGACCAAGGAGCCAAGCAACAGGAGGAGTGCAAATGGCCTCAATTTGCACAGGGGACATTTAGACTACCTATGAGGAAAAAAATTCTCACTGAAAAGGTGGTCAAACATTGCAACAGGTTGCCCAGGGAAGTAGTGGAGTCACTATCCCAGGAAGTGTTCAAAAACCATGTAGATGTGGCACTTAGGGACATGGTTTAGTGGTGGACTTGGCAGTGCTGTGTTAATGATTGGACTTCATGATTTAAGAGGTCTTTTCAAAACTAAATGAGTCTTATTGCATTGTGTTCTACTTCTACATGGGCCACTATACTTTTGGTAGACCTTGTTTAACTTCAGGAAGTTATTTGATTCTTACTCTTCACAACTTACTGTAATTTATATTAGTTGTCTGTAACTGCATTAGTCTCTTTTTTTTTTTCCCTCTAATAATATGTTAAGCTTGCAGATTCAAGTCCCTGATGTGCAAGTTAATGAAGTTTAGGAGAATATACTGGGGAACTAACATATATTTGCTCTCATCTAAGCATTTGTTACAGCTTGTCTTGGAATGTAAAGGACTAAAGAACTTTGGTTTGTTCTGCTTCACTGCTGGCATCCTTTACCTTCATGAAGCTTCCCTCAAATATGCATGTTAGCTATCTCCCAAGAATATGTTACCTGTATAATAACAGACAACAAACACACAGCATTTGACTACCAATAAAAGGAAACGAAGTAACATATTAGGCAATCCATGCCTTCACACACCTGAGCACAAACACACACAAACTGCACTGAAAAACTTGGTTTCCCCTTACAAGCGAACTCCCCACAGACTCTCCAGGACAGCTTCCTGTATGAATGTCTGTATATATTTTCCCTATGCACTTAGATGAAATATAATAATGAAAAAATATTGTGTGGGTTTAAGTAATACACAGAAGCTATTTATTGTTTAATATTATGTCATCACTAATTTTATCCTTCAATTAATTTTCTGCTGTATTTTCTCAAGTTACATGAGAAAATATTTATACAAAGTCATCTTTTTAAAATTCATTTCATTTTCCTATCTGAAACAGACCATCTGCATGAACACACTGAGAAAATGAAACGGAAAAGTTTACATTTTAATTTTGTAAATCAGAATTATTCATATGATTAAGCTTTGTTGAGTTTAAATGACAAGCTTATTTAACATGCTCCTAATCAACTTGCATAACCATTACCTTAGGAAAGTAACTGAGATACACACTGTCTGACTGCATGTGGAATTAAGCATAGGAAGCCCTGGCAAAGCCTGGTAGCAAGGGGAAGGAAAGGGCCCTCCACTCTTTCTCATTGCATAGGATTTTATTTTTCAGGGTGGGTGGTTGCCAGGAAACAGTAAATACAACTGGAGAAATAGATTGATTTGAGGTGAATCCCATAAGTGAGGCGAGGGAGCAGAACACCATGCAGTGACTAAGCTGAGGATCAGTTCAAGAAATCCACATTTGTTCAGGTGAATACTGAGAAAGCTACACACAGTATTTTATTTTTGAATCCTTTTCTACCCTGTGTCCACCTCCTACAGGAAAGGAAGATGAGTGTAGTGCTGGCACCATGAGCTCTGAAAGCAGCTTTGCTGGGATGATGCCTGGAACTAAAGAGGCACCTCTGTTATTCTCACATGCTGGTAGGGACCCTGGGGGAGCAAATCTGCCTGACAGTGTCAGTCAGGTACCAGGGTGTTCCCCACAGTCCCAGCTCCATTCCCACCTCTCTGACTCCTCTCCTCCCCATCCTGTTCTTACCTTCTCCCTCATCTCTTCCTCCTTCCCCGACACTTACAGCCATGGAATTAATGTTAATTTGCTTCCAGCTCTGCTTACACAACATTCTGTGAAACATTCATTTCCCATGCATGTATTTCATCCAGACTGAAATCTGCTGGATGCAAAGCATATATCCTTCTTGGTATTTGTTTGGGGTTTTTCGTTTTGTTTTTGTCTGGTACAATCAGGCGCTATTCTTGTTTTTTCCACACATCATCACTGCAATAAATGTAAATAATAACAGTCTGTGCAAATTATCCATGATTAACTGTTTCTGGGGTGAGATTATCAGTTCTCTGGGATACACCCCTTCCATAAGAAGTCTGTAATCTTATAGTCATATTAAATCATTGAAATGATTCAGAAATGTAAAGCAGGAAGATTTCAGCAAGGGAAACTGAAATCTGTAACTCCCTAATAACTGCTCTGACACTTTTATGTAAAGATATTTTTCAAAATACATTTTAATTGACAAATTTTGTTATAAAACTTGATTATATCCTACCCTGGTAATTATATGTACAATTAATTTGGAAGTGTACTACAGAAAAGAGAATTAGTGCAATTACTTTTACTGTAAAAACAGGTATCTGTGGACATATAATTTAAGACCACATTTAAAAATATCGCACTTTCTTTTTAACTCTTAAAATTTGAAGATGATAATTGGTGAGAAATTCTTGTGTAATGGCTCATATATCTGATTTATCTTTGTTGTAAAGTTGCAGACATAATATTCTGTGAAAGAGTTGTTCTGAGTTGGGTAAAAAGATATGTCTATCTAAGCAGCTAAAGTTATAAAAACTCTGTGCTCCCAGAGTTATCATATTTTGTTCAAGTTTAGTTAGAAACTTTGATCTAAGTAGGGGTAATATCATTTATCTATTAAAAACATACCTGCTATTTATACAGATTTGAGGACAGTAGGATATTCCTGACTTTGTATTATTTAATCTCAATAATATCAGGTTTAAGGATGAGTAAAAGAGAAAATTCTTCTCCAGTTAAAAAGAAAAGCCATATTGAACCTATAAGAAACCAAGTTTATTAGAGAACTTGCAAATTCAAAAATGTAAATATATGTTGCACTGTGTAAACAAATACATCAATTCTAACATTAATGCATGCCCTGTTTTACTGCACACATTTTGCAGAGAAAGAAAGATGAAAGCACTTGTACCACCCAGGCTCATGAGGAAAAGGGTGGGAAAGCATAACTTCTCATGGAGCCTGGATGAGAACTGCCTGGATGTCTTTGGTGGCTTATGGAGCTGAAAAAGACACCATTTCCTGGAATTAGTACCCGCCTTGGTGCCATAGGAGTGTGTGCTATGGAAACCTGGCATATGCTTACCCCTAGCACAGTGGACATCCACCAAAATAAGGAGATGTCATAGATGTGCAACTTACCCCAAGTGACTTTCCTTATGTCAGGGCATACACTGTCAGGAGCACAGTGACCAGAATTCCTGAACTGCAACGCTGTATTACTTATCTCAAACCCCACTGCTTTAAGTGTTTACAATCTTTACAGTAGGATTTGCCATAGGGAAATACTATCAAGGCAGGTCACACTTCAAGTCTACCAATTTTGACAGTATCCTTTCAGCACATTTCTTTTTCAAAGGATCAGTGTGAGCAACTGCCACTTCTTATTGTGTAAGAACACTTGCTGATCTTACTACTGCCAACTTCTTCACTGAATTACTTACTGAAAATGTGGTGACAAGCTAGAGCTGTCAGGAAATCACGTCCTCTACAAATATCTGGCTTTAGCAAAGTACTGGTTCATAGTAACATACTATATTTTATTATATAAATATATAAGTTCCAATACATACCTGATAAACAGAACTATTATTTATACAATACAAAAAGCCATGGAAGATTTGTTATTGTACATGACGTATATGCACAGTTGCAGAAAAAAATATTCATAGGGTTTTACTGGGTTTTTTTGTTAGTTTTGCTGCTTTTACTTCCATATTGTTATGAAATATTACTTTGAATTAAATAAAATTCCACAGCAAATTGCCTCTTAAGTGCATGCATGTGTGCATATATACAAATACTGAAGACAAGAACCCAAAAATAATTCTTGTTCTGTCTCTGTACTTTCGATGTTCTCCTCAGTTTATAACTGTGCTCATCATGCTATTCAGAATACCCCTCAGATTTTATTTCATTTTTTATTTTATTTTTAATCTTTAAACATGAATCTTTAGACTTTCAGAAATAGGTCAGTTATTGTTCCTGTTCTGTTGATAGGAAAAATGAGGCAAAGGAAGATGAACTAATCTATTGATGATCATACATTGTCAAGCATAGTATTTGTCATGCCAGAGGTGCACTTTCACTTGTCTACACATGGCAGGGTGTTCCTCTTCTCTCTAGCTCTGTCCTCAAGGAGCTCACCATTTTCCTGGACTGTCCTATAGAGTAATTTCTTTAAAATATTTAGGACAGGAATCATGCAGAAAATTAAAATCTAAACAATTCCATGGGAGTTTTACTGATGACTCTCACGTTTCAGGATTATATTTTTTTCCTATTTTTAATGTCCTGATTCCTTCTAAAAACTGTATTTAATATCTATTTAGAACAGAAAAAGGTGTTTCTTTCCAGAGAAGATAGTTCATCCACATTTGTATGTGTTTCCTTGTTTAGTCAGGAGGCTCCATGAAGTCTGTACAGTTAGACATCAGACAGCTAGAAGGGCATTCATTCCCTGCTTCCTGATATTGCTCTTTTCTTAGTGCTTTATGAGAACAAGGCTATGCATTCTTTCATTCATTTTCCTATCTCTTAAATATAGGAAATGCAGTGTCACAGCTGTGCAAAACAATTTCATCAGTCTGCCTGTGGTGGAAAAGCCTGTATGGATTTGACTTCAATAATCTGGAAATGTGGGTGTGCTGAAATGAAGGAGATGTGGGATGGTAGAAAAGCAAGAAATGCGTTGGAGGGAATGTGGAGGGAGTGAAGTCGAAGGCACGGGGACTCCTATTTACTCTGGAACTTTCTTCTAGCTGCTAATCCTAAACATACCAATAGCATTCTGTGTCTGTTCAAAACAGAGATCTGTTACCTGCTGCCCTGTCAGATCCACTTGGAACCCAGAAAATCTGTTCCTATAGTTATTCCCCTTTGTACTTAAGATCACAGCTATATCTATATAAGCAGCCAGCTGCCAGAGAATACTGGATGGTGGTAGCTTCATTTATTACTGGTATAATCTAAAATTTAATTAGTAAAATAAAAATAGTATTTGCAATAGTGTTATTAAAAAATATGTACTATTTCAAAATACACATTGAGAAAAAAACCACTTCTGCTTGAGAAGAAACTAAACACAGCCACAAGCCAACTTCATAAAGGAACTGTGGGGTTTTTTTCAGCTCCCTTTTACAAATTTCTGAATTTCTTTGTACTTTGGAAAGTGTTTGTCAAATCATGAGTGTCTCCAGGTCAGGACTGACAAGCCCTGTTGCAGCTAAGTGAGCCTAATTATCTAATGTAAAGAAGAGGAAGCTCAATCTGTGTACATTTCATGTTCATGCACCCTTTTCTGTGGTTAAACTATGACACCTGCACTTATTTCAAAGATTTTTTACAGAAAAGCCAGTTAATTTTATCCTCCACTGAAACAAGGCACACATATCAAATGTTTCTGACAGCACATGCTGACCTTGATACTTTTACTTTTTATAATATAGTATATAGTAAATGGTTGTAGCATGGTTCCAAAGCACTTTAAACTAAAGCCTGATTTTAATTAACCAAGGGAAAACAAAAGCAAAAACCAAGCAAAAAACACTCTCAAAAAAAATTTTTTTTGATGGAATGATCAATTTCTGTCTCAGTTATTTTGAATATGAAGCTAATTCAATTCTTTTAAATACTTATGGAAAATTACAAAGAAAAATTTTCACAAAATTGCAGAATAAAGACACCTCTGGCATAAATATAACTATGCAGATAATATATTTGCATGTATTTCAAAACATCTGAAAAAGCAGGAGTAAATCTGTAATTTTAGCTTTCCAGAAACATATATAGTAAGAGAACATGAGCCCACCTACAAGCAACTTTCCTCTTCATTATCTTTATTATCCTTATGATACTGTAGTGTATTGTGCAGTGAAAGCAGAGAAAGAGCATAAACCAGCAAGACTACTAGAAAAAAATATATTTTTCTTCTGAACTCTGCTGAGAATTTATTTTGGACGTTGCAAGCTGCCCTTCTGCAGTGCCATAGTACCAGCTTGATGTGATGTAAGTCCAATTCATGGCCTCACTGGCATAAATGAGTCTTACCCATTGATACTAGTAATGGAAAAATTCAAATAAAAAGCATTCTGATATAAAACTGGGAAGTTCTATTGGTTTAATTGTTTTCAGTATGGTGTAAAATAAGGAATACACTGGCAATTTGTAATTATTTTTATTTGGTATCAGTTGAATTTAAAGGATTGGATTGTGCAGATTCCAGCCAGGAGCTAATCATCACTTGTATAACTGTTCTCTCACTCCTCCCTTTTGGTGGTATGGGGGAGAGAATAGGAAGACAGAAATAAATAAAAAAAAAAGTTGTGAGTCAAGACAGATAGTTTAACAAGTGAAGAAAAGACTAAAACCTATAAGCAGTGCAAACTGAAAAAGGAAAAAGCAGCCACTAACAATCCCTGGAATTCAATGTACAGTGAGAAAGCGGGTGAGCAAGAGATCAGTTGAAGGAGCAAATAAGTCAACATCACAACCAGCAACAGAAGTAATAACAGCCTTCCAAGTCACAGCTAAACTCATATAACGGCTGTAAATTCAGTCTAGCACACTTTGGTCAGATCTGTCATGATCTTGAATCCCATTAGCCAGGAGCCAAATAGAACTGTGGTGGGTTGACACTACCAGCAACCAAGCACCTACACAACTGCTCACTCAAACACCAGCAGGACAGGGAAGACGATAGGAAGAAAAGACACTAAGAAAAGTTGTGGGTCCAGTCAATAGAATTCAACAAGTGAAAGAAAGAAAAAAGAAAACATAAGCCATGAAAATCAGATCCCTCACCACCTCCTATAATCAGACTGATGACCGATAAGTTCTGATCAAAGGCCACCTTGGAAGCCAAAATTAAAATCCCCATCTTTTCCTCTACCTCAGTTTTTGTTGCTGAGCATAAAGTTAATGTGGCATTATTTGGCAAAATATCCTTTCACCAGTCTGGGTCAGGTGTTCAGGCTATGTCCCTTCCCAGCTTCTTACCCATGCCCAGCCTGTCTATTTGCTTGGGGAGAAGGAGACAGAATGAGGAAAAAGAGAATACATCAGTGCTGTGTAAGCACTGTTCATGGAAAGCCAAAACATTAGTTACCAACACTCTTTTAGACACAAATCCAGAACATAACACCATATGGTTTGCTATGAAGAAAGTTAACTCATCGCAGCCAGAGCAAGTACAACTTGCGACAGAAGATACTTAATCACTTATTTTGCAAAATTAGCAAAAATCGTTAGCAATCAGCAAAAGCAACTGCTACTTATGTCCTTTAATGCAACAGAGTTTGTAAGAAAAGAAGGCATAACTGAGACCTGTCTAGATCCCAAGAGTTTCTTGGACAAGCACTGAAGGCCCTACCACTCCCAAAGAAAGAGGTCATTTGAAGGCAGTTCTTCCCCACGTGGGAGATGTTTGGATGACTACAGTACAAGTTGAGCAGACCTCATTCACATCCTGCTACACAAATATCTGACTTGACACAGAAGCTGGATTCCAGACTCCCTTTATTTTGAGAGAATTAAATTAGTCTGTTTAGATGGGAAGTGCAGTGCTAACATAGCCTGACTTTTAAATGTTATCTCAAAGCTAGCCTGTCAAGGACCCCTCAGTAGTCACTGAAGGCTACAACATATTTCCTTGGGGAATTCAGCCAACTACTTTACAGAGGTGTCAGGATGAGATGAATTATCCACTTTAGGTATTTATTGTTCTCCAGGTATTGATGCACTTGTGTAAGTGCCAAAATTCAGTATCAGAAAGAAAAAATGAACATCACTGATTGAAGAACTATCTTGAAACAAGGTTCCAAACTATAACGATTAGCAAATCTACCCAACGTAGTCACAGTTCATAGAATCATAGAATAATAGAATCATCAAGGCTGGAAGAGACCTTCAAGATCATCCAGTCCAGCTGCCAACCCAGCCCTGCCACTGTAACCCCTAAACCACTAAAACACATCATGCAGCACCAGATCCAGATGCCCCTCAAACACCTCCAGGGATGGTGACTCCTGGGAAACTTATTCCAATGCCTGACCACCCTAACAGTGAAAAGTTTTTTTCTAATATCTAATCTGGACTCACCTTAAAGCTATTTCCTTTTGTCCTTTCACTGCAGGTATGTCAGAAGAGACCTATTCCACCTTCACTATAACCTCCTTTCAGGTAGTTGTAGAGAGTGATGAGGTCCATAACTGATTATAATTTCATATCTGACTGGGGTTTATTTGCTGTTACTAACTGACCTGAATGTTTCTTCTATGAAGAGAAAATAAAACCCAAACAAAAGCAAAAAAACCAAACCATAACCATGATCAAGAAAGATCAATACATGCAAAACTGGAAGGCAGTTGGACTTTTTCAACTGTAAAATAAATTTTGGGCACCATTTTCTGTCCCTTGAAAGTGTTTTTTAAACACTAGCAAAATGTAGACCAGTCTTTTGTATAAAGTGAATTTACTTCAAATAAGCTGAATTAAGAAATTGTAGAAAATTAATTGTTATAAAAACTAGGGGGAAAAGAATTATTCTAGGTTTATTACACAAGACATAACTTTTCTAAGTACTGAGTTAACATTTCTAAAAATTAATTAACTCTTTTTACTTAGGTGGAATAAATAAACAGATGATAAATAAGTATTTTGATGGTTCTGATCAGATTCCTTCACTCCATACTCTCTAGTGCATTTCTTGCCACTAATTAGTATGCTGCAGTATTGTCAGAATAGTAATTAACAGAATAAAAACCAATCTGGTAAATAAAATCACTGGGTATGACAATAATATATGCTATAGACATTAGTAATTAAAAGTAAACAGGCAAACAAAATTATGACATTTTCATCCACTAAAGTAACACATACAGTCAAGCAGGTACCTGAGAACATACAGTTCTTTCCTCAAGCTTAGGAAAGTTTGTGTTTTCTCTGCATTAAACCCTTGCTCTGTTTGAAACCATATTAAAGACCATAATTGTATCACATAGTTGTAAAAATAATTTTAATTTTTCTAAAGGGTCTACTATATGGGTGGCATTGAAAGAGGATGACGAACAACTGTTATAAATAGCTTATAAAACTTAAGTAACCACACCTTAACTGTGGACAACTTTAACCTGGCTCCAGGTTCCTTTCATAGTTAGAGAACTGGATGTGCCAATAGAAACAACAGGTATGGGCAAGGTCTTTTCTACCAGTTCTGCTTTTTTACATCAAAAATATTAAAATACTTCTTGATAATTAGCCTGGATTGCTTTTCTGGTAATTTCTTGTTTTTGAAGAAAATGAAAAATTAATCTCTGCAATTATAGTTAATAAAACAGCATTAAAGAGGAGATAACAACATTTTTACGAGTTAGAGCTGAAATTTTTTTAGCCAACAGTGACACCACAGAGATGCTCTACTGCTTGTAAACCATAAAAATAAATCACAGCATAGAGCTGAGATTTCTTTTTCTTGAGAGATCACTCATAATATTATGTTTTTAAGTAGAAATTAATCAGTTTTATTTTAATTTTAATTTTTTGCCCTTTTTTTTTTTTTTTTTTTTTTTTTAGTGGGGAGGAATATTCAGTAAAGGGTATAGTGAAGAAATGAACAAATTATGGTTTAATTTATATGTTCTGCTGAAAATACCTATCTGGAAAATAGCCTACAGTCTCTAAAGTAAGACACAATAAGGAAAGTAGAAAAAGTACAATCTATACTGTTTCTGTAATATTTTACACATTTGTTCCAGAAGTGTTACATGGTCTGTGAGAACCTGCAAAAGTTACAGACAAACTGTAAATGGTCTAGTAAATCCCAAACCTTTCATTTCACAGACTATCAACTGTCAAATGCCTGGGCTGAAGTATAAGCTCTACAAGGCAGAAATTCCACTGCAGAGGTTTTTAATTTTTATTATTATTACCCACCTCCTTTTTCTTTTTTTTTGCTTTGGGTAACATGTAAAAACTCAAAGGCTTTTCCATGATGCAGCTTTTATAAAAACAATTTTCCATAAAGGGGTTAGTATTATATCTAAAATGAATGCTTTTCTTCTATGCAAATATGCAAATGGTGTTTTTATAATGTGTAGAAGATAACAAAAATGATGCAACTGAGAAAATACATAAAGCTCTTCAGACTCTCATAGAAGCTGTTCAGTAGCTCTTAAAATGAAAATCAACCCTCTCCATCCTGACATCTGAAAGAGAGGTCATAGATTAGGATATAAAAATGCATTGAGATAAGTTAGACAAATAGAGATGTGGAATGTTTTAATTAGTTGAGGGATTTCTGTGAAAGATCAATTCAGTTGTTAAAAATGAGACTCCACTTTCCTTTGAAAGTTGATCAGAAAGTTGTTAACACCTTTGTTCTACAAATTACCTATTTCTGAAATATGTACAATAATTCTTTTTTATTTCACCTGAATCTTAGAAGCCTTCAGTGCTTAGAAAACATTGGGTTTCTTGGATAAGTAGTAAGACAGCTGTGTAAAGCATTTTTCTCAGCCAGAACAATGTGACAAATGAGCTACTCTTTGGAGTATTTTAACAGTTTCAGTGAACTGCAACAGGAGGTGAAGAGACACCCCATTGTCCAACCTGTATATCTCAGGGATAGACATCAGCATGATTTATTACAAGAGCTTGAACTGAGCTTACAGCAAAGGAGAAGCAGTTTCAGATCACTTGGAAGGGCTGGGCTAGGCTAACTACTTCACTGAAGTCAATCACTCTTACACAAAGCATCTGCCAGAACTCTGCTACAAGACATTTACAAATCAGGGATCATGACAAGTACAAAATGTTCTGTACTTCATCTTCTGTTTTTTGCCTTGTTGAAGTTAGCAGTAAGATGATTTGTATTCAGTACTCTTGTTTTTCACCATATTGCACCATATTTTGCTTTAAGTGCAGTTCAAAATTTCTCACCACAGTATAGCCAACTTCTTCCCTGATTTTGCTTATGTAAAGGTACTACACAAGAGATCACTGGAAACAGATGCACTGCACTTGTTTAACAGTGTACATACACAAGCTTTTTTCTCTGCCCTCTCTGCCTTGTAAAATCATTCCAGTATATCTCCTGAAGCCAAACTCTGCCATGGAGCTGACTTCATAGGCTGTGGTTAGGTGAAAGACATACTATATGCTACCGGTCACTTAACTTCACACTAAAAATATCACCATTTGGACATCCACATTCGCCAAATCCTCTGTTCCTCCATGCTTTTACCCAGTCTTCTTTTTCTTTCAGCAACTTATGAATGTGATATGACATATTGATATATGATATGACATAATGACATGCGAAGTATAGCACTATTACTTTAGAATGGTTGTCAAAATTGCATTTAGAAAACCATATGGGCCGCATCTAATGGAAAATGGGGAGATTAGGTATCAAAATAGAAAAGCTTGTATGGCCCCCAAGTGTTTCTAAGTGGAAAAATGGTGAGCATGCCTGAGATTTTCATGCCAAAGTTTTAAAAAAACCCTATGTCCTAATTAAATAGTTTAAACTGTACTATAATTCTAGTATGTTATCCATGGTGTGTGTGTGGGGTCTGTTTATTTGAATGAAAACCAGTATGAAGAGGATTGGTAGGGCACTTCCATTATCATTTAAAATGGGGGTCCATATTTTAAAATGTAATATACCCTATACTGGGTATGATAAATGAGAGATAAATGTAGAATTAATCATGATGGATAGCATGGTTTTGATTCAAGAAATCAGAATGTTCTAATAATTGTTACAGCAACAAAACCCAACTGCATTTTCTCAAAGCATAGATTTACCCTAGGATGAGTTTGAAAAGGACAGATAATTTCTGCTATTCTTACACAGGGAGATAATAAAGATTCAGAAAACTAGGCACAAGAGCTTTATATTATTGATGAATTCATAAATAGGTGTAAAAAAGGAAACAAGTCAAGAACCTGGCTGAATTACAGAATACAGAGCAGTTCCTTCAGTGTGGATGATAACACCTTTACTCACTCTGACTATGCAAAGGATGGGAAAAGGCGACAATTGTCAGTACTTATGCAACACTTTGTCAAACATGAAATGTGCTTCCCTGCCAGGAAGCCTCTTTTCAGTTTAACCTCAAAATGTCAAAATATCTCTGTTTCCTAAGTTTCCTGATCACCTCTTTTCCCAGTGATAACTGTTCATAAAAGAAGAAAGAAAAGAAGAGTTGTAGCCTTCCTCCAAATGGGTCTAATAATAAATATTTTAACACTGATTTCAAAGGCTTAGTTATTGGCTCCTTTACACTGATTTTATAGTTCCATGTTATGCCCAGCAGTGATCTTTGGGCCACTAGGTATAAAAACATCAAAACTTAACATAAATATTTGCCAAAAAGGAAGCTTATGGTTGCAATACACTATATTTCTTTCCAAGAGCTAACAAAGAGCTGAAGGTTTTGGTGGCTGTATGCTCTAATTGGCAGAAGTACAGAGTGTGCACTCTGATTTCAGGAACTACATCCTGATTTCGACTAAGATATCATGTTAGTTCAAGACAATTATCTAATTAGACTTCTTCCACTGTAGCCAACAGACGGGAGAATTCATCCTAAACTTAGAAACAGGTTAAAACAAAGCTGACAGCTGATAGTACTGTTGAAGGGTTTGTGGTTTCTTTATTGGTTTTGTTTAGTAATAAGACTAGCTTTCCTTCTGTTCAATCTTTAATACACAGGTTACATTGCAGTAAATCTTCTGTCCTGACAGACTGACAGAGTAAGAACTAGAAAAAATATAATCTCGAGGTGATCTCAGAAGTCATTCTGCATAAGATCTTAATTAGAAATAAATAAAAATGGACATTTTCAATAGTTCAAAGAGCTTTTGTAGTTTTGGTTTATCTGTATTAAATGCAGTATATTATTCCTTATGAAAAAGGAACACATTGAAAGAATTTGTCTCTATTCATCTCCGGTATAAGCTTTGGAATGAACACAGCAGAAAGAGAGGCAATTTTAGAGAGCAGGTTTGGATTTTTTCTACTGTAAACCTAATGCCAATAAGGACACAATAAAATCTAACCAGGATATCAATAATCAGTTTTGTACAATGGAGCCAAACAATTTTGCTACCCACTATAAACCAGGCTGCAGATAAAAAATACTTAAAGTACACTGGTTGCACAGATTTATACCAGTTGGCAATTTCTACCAGCTTTTTTAGGCAGACAATATTAGAGTTTTCAGTATGTCTCTTTTTGGCTCAAATATGGGCCTTCTTAAAAAGAAAAATCTTTTCTAAATCTGCCCCTAAACTGATCTTTTTTTTTTTTAAGACTTTTGAATGGGAGAAACATCATGTATATTTTTTCCCAAGAGAATATTTTTAGAATGAATTATATTTACTAATACAAAATATAGCATTATTATTATTAATGTATTATTAACTAGAATATTTGTACTACCTACTTGTAAATATTTGTATTTATACATGCAAATTTATATGAAAGCATACATACATACATATATATATATATATATATATACAGATGTGTATGTATACATTCACAGTTTCCTGGGACTGAAAGAAAAACATCAGCTTTTCTCATTTAATGTGTTCACTGCATTTAAGTGTAAGTGTATGGAATATCTCAAAAAATGTGCCAGCCTACAAGAAGTTGCTGACTTTTACAGAAGAAAGTTACTTCTAACCATAAATGTTTCATTTTCTTTCCTTTTAATTTCTAAATAATTAATACCATAAAACAGCAGTAAATTTCAAAATAATCATTATGCTAACATACAATGTAAATCCTGTTGGAAAAAATACATTATACATAAAATTTGCAATCAGAGAGACTTTTAGTCTGACATAAGTCAGTAATTTTATGTTGTTGTATTTTAATGTGATTTGTGAATTTTTTCTCTTACAGAAATAAAAAGAAAAATATCTGAAAATGAATGTATGCTAACAAACATTGGTTTAATTTGCACAAATATCTTTATCTGAGAATTCAATTTAAAAATTCCTTTCTTCACTAATAATTAAAATATTAAAAAACAGATAAAAATCCATAATAAACACCTCTATGAAAATATTATATAAATCTTTGTTTTAACCATTCCTTGAAGAATAAGAATATCCTACCTATTTCATGCTGTTTCCTTATAAAGTGGCTTTTATGTCATAGGAGGTGTTTACTATACCACAGTGGGGAAAAAAAAAATAAACAAGGGACACATCCTCTAAAATAATTGCCTTAAATTCAATTCCAATGGGTATCTCTTTGTCACCACCTCATGCACTCTATAAGAACATAAAAATGCCATGTACCTTTGGTAGTGAATAAGTTAATCAGTCTCATGACCTGTTCATGTTGTGTCAGGACTTGTGTGGCTCAAATCAGACCATCAATGGCACTGGCTCTGTTTCCACAGATGACAAAGGGCCTAGTGCACAACCTTAACATCTAAACTTTATGAAATATGGAGAACTTTCTGATCATCAGGGATGCAAAGAAAGCTTGGATGCTGCTCTAGTTAGAACATGTTGTTCTACACAACGTATTCTTAAGTTTAAGAACTATCCTTCATTAATTTTGCAGTGGTTTCGTTTTCTCATATTGAATCAGATCTCCTTTGTGGGTAAATGCTGCTAAAGGAGTTCCACTTGCTGTCTTTAAAAACAGGACACTTGAATAAAGAATTAATCCCTCCTCCCAACTCATCTCTGGGGAACCAAGGACCAGTTCTTCCCTGTCAGTAGTGAGGAAGATGGAAAATATGTTATCAATGTCTGATAACAGTCAGATGTTGGAGAAAAAAAAAACTTGATGTTACTATCAAAACACTATATTTCACAGTGTAGGGCTACAGGGATTGCGTGCAGAGGGGGAAGTGGAAAGAGGATTGTTAATCACTTCAAAGAAAGTTACCTGAGAGGTGCTTTTGGTTCTGGTAAATCTCTTGGACTTGCATAATTGATAAGCTATTTTCTTCCAGTCTGACTAAGTAATGGCTTTTCGTTTTAAAGGAATTTTTTTTTTCTTTGAAGAAGCACTGAGTTTATATATTGAAGGAGAAAGTGTTGTAACAAGTAGTTCTCTGCTTCTGTTCAGTTGGATGTTTTTATTTGACAAGAGTACTGAACAGAAGTAAATAAATAAAATTTTCCTTCACATACAATAACAGTCACTTCTGGAGAGATTAGGTGCCAGAGGTTCAAACTATATACAAATATTCCTTATTTTACCCCAGGAAGAGACCTAAAAACCACATTGTAGAGCTGAGCACTTGGCCTGGGGATTCTGAGGTGGAGGTTTTGTAGGCTTCAGACTTAAATTCCTTAAAGCTATGATTCTGGCTTTGAGAATAATCATGAACACTAAGAAATACTTTCTAAATCCTAAAGAATCAGGAGTATCTATCTCAGAAGATGATCCATGACAAAGGTGAAAAGCAACTTTCTCATTTCTCTGAAAGGTAAGAATAAGGAAATTAAAGGAATTTATGACTTAGTTTCAGGATTAGGTAAGAAAACAAATTTTATTTCCTCTTACTCTTTTTCTTCAGTGGATATTATAATGTTGTGATAAACCCCTAATGCTTTTTCTTATGCAGCAGCAACACGAAGAAGCCTCACATTCTGGATGATGGTTACAACAGGAATGCAAATATGGATACCGTGGTTTATCATGAGACTGACCTGTCTTTCAAAAGGAATAAAAGTTTGAAAGTGTTTTGCTTAGGCTTTTGGACATTTTTCAGAAACACACAGTTGTTTTTCTGAACCAAAAATATAAAAATTTCATTAGTGATTAGTAAACACTAACCTGCTCCAAATGCTTCAGGGAAAGACTACCAAAACATTAGTTATGTGAGAAATCATTGGTTGTATATCTATTTTGTATCTTTTTTGAATGAATGAATGGTTTTATGATTGAAGCACAAGATTGACATCTTATTTTCTAAAATTCAATTTCTCTAAAATTCCAATTGTCATTTAACTAAAGCAACTATGGATATTTTATTTCACAAACATTTCTCATTGTTTTTCAGTTATGCAGCATTAACTTTAACAGATATGTCCATTATTCTAACCCACACATTTTGATTAAATTTATTTTCAGTTTTTGAGTTTTCTCAAACGTCTGATTTTCTTACTGCTTATTTCGTTTGCTTTAGATCTTGCTGATTATCTGAGTCAATATGTTTATGTTCCTTTTCCTGATCAGAGCTGCTAACTGATAATGCTGTTTTTAACTATTAGCTCCAAAAAACCCGAAGTGTTTAAGCAGTAAATAAAACTGGTCATTATATGTATCTGAAAGTGGAGCCTTCTTCCCTGTGAGAAATGTGCCAAATGCCCTGTGTGAAGAATGAGTGTGAGCGTAAGAAGTATCCTGAAGCTGGAGAGAGCACATTCCCTGATGCCCTTCAGGACATTTATAGATCCCAGCCTTTGCTCCTGGCGGGGCCAAGCACCTCCCAGGCACAGGGAAAGCAATCATCAACACCAATAGGACTTGACATTCTAAACTATCATTTCTCTGGTAGATTTTATCTTTTAGCAGCTTCTAACATCTCTCTGGTTTAGAATTAATAGTGAAAAGTCAGAACTGCTGATTTGATTGCAAACTTTTATAAGCATGAACTGATAGCAAAATATAGATTAAACAGATTTTACAATTATTTCATCCTGAACATTCACCTTAGTTATCTGTGCATAAACATTAGTGTATCTATTTTGTAATAAATATTTGAAAGAAAACCAACAAAGTCTATGAAGAAAAGTTTGCAGATAACAAGAAAAATACATCTATAAGTATTTAATGTGTTTTAACATATTCATGCCATGTTCATTTGTTTTAACAAAATGTTTTAACATGTTCATGCCTTTTTCTGTACTCCATATTCATTGAACTCTGCTGGCAAATTTTAGAAAACCTTACATAAATGTAAAGAGAAGCAAACCCAATTCCTCTACACAATTCATACCTTCCAAGATTTTGTATACATAACTTAGATTTCTGTACACTGTGTAAAAGCCACATAGCTGCAGGCTTTTCTGTAGATTGTTTTAAACTGAGAACTTTTCAAAACACACTGAAACATTTCCTTACTGCTGGGTTGCAAAATTTATTCATTCTGGAATATAGTATATGTACTTATAATCAATTTACATAGACATGAGAAACTTAATAAAATAATAAAGAAAACAATAATTTTGCAATTATTAAAATAATTTATTGTTAAGATATATATTTTAGAAAGGTTGACTGCCTGTGATTTTGGTATATTCTGCCTGAGGCTCTTAAAGCTCTTTTTGGACTTCAGTGCTTTCTCACAACACTGCAGCAGAGATTGTAAATTATTTTCCTCATTTTGTCACAGAGTAAACACTTTTAAAAAAATATCTTTTATCAGATGATAGAACCACTGCAAAATTTAGTGATGAAAAACTTATCAGAATAGAGGCTTTTAATTTTTTTTTTAATTTACTTCATTTATTTATTTTTTTTTCACCTGGAAGGTTAGCATTCTAGTCACTTCTGGTACTCTAGGTTTGCATGTAGATAGAAATGTTGGATTCAGTCTGTGTCCTCATGTCTCTTTAAAGGACATTTTACTGTCTATGAATAAAAATATACTTTTTTTTTTTTTAAGCAGAAATAGGAAACCACCCCCCACATCACACAGAACATTTCAGAATGAAACAACTGTGATGAGACATGATATTTCTTCACTGCTGTCTTTTCAAAAATGTTATAAACAGCTTTTCTCCTTAAATGATGAAACCTTAAAACATTATATAAAACAGCATCATCATTTTATACTTTCTAGATTTTAGCTGTAAGTACAAGGGAAAAAATCATTATCTCTGGGCTCTGAGAAATGATGACAATTGACATTACCATAGTATCTACAAATTTCAGCCATGTAGCAGACTATTATCATGGCAGACTACAACACTCACAGATGTGATCTTAAGTCTGTAATACATGTTTCAGATAAGAGGCAACAGATTGTTATAGGCATATAAAAGAATGCAAGAGAAAATGATGTGATGGAATTAAAACCAGCAGTTTTCACATGCTAGCGATCTATTTTCCAAATTTCATTATTAGCATCATAATAAAGGTGACTTTTAAGGAGGATTTTGAAGGATAATGTTAACATAGCTTTGTGGAAGCTCTTTCTAGCAGCAAGGACACCACAAAAGAAAGCAAAAATTATTCCTTGATAATTTGCACCATGGAAGTGTAGCATATGGCTCACAGAAGATCTGAAGTAGGGCAAATGTTGATTAGCCTGAAAGTCTAGATGGGGACACCTGACCTTAGAAGAGCATGGAGAATAAGACTTGCAAAAGAAATCAAAAGGAAAGAAGTAATAATATGGATTTAAAGGGCAGCACAAAATGATCAGATTGCAAGTGAGAAAACAGAGAACCTTGTGCTTGGTAGGTCCTATCCTACTCCAGAGACCAGAAATGACAACTCCATCTCATATCAGTATCTCCATTTTCCATGCTGTTTTACATATCCAGGTAGATGCACACTTGCTTTGCTCATAGCCTCCACCAGCCAGATGAACTCTTACTCTGAACTGAAAGTCAAGGTATGTTAGCTTACTCACTCACTCTGCCAAGGGTGGCAGTATTTCTGGCTAAGCTGACATTCAAGTAAGCAATGTTGGCCTCCATTTAGAGGGTAGAGGAGGTGGCATTATGCTTCTTCTGAAAAGACCTTCTAGACATGTCATGAAAGTCCTGACTACATAATGTCCAGGCTTTGTATTTGGTATTTGATTTGCCTTGCAAAATAGCTGACCTAATACCAGTACTCAATCAAAACCATATATCTTATTTCCTTCCCTCCCATAGCATGTAATAACAATGTAATTGTCATCACTTGTCAGAGAGGTGCAGGGTTTGACTTAAAAGCAGAAAGATGGATCACTGCAGGTGAATCATTCCACTTCTTAATAAGGTGCTTCCTTAACTCCCTATGGGCTTATTGGTTGGATATAAATGTAGGAGAGGAACCATCTGCCAAAATGTAAGAGGGGTTTCCATAGAATTTAGTATACGTCTTACTTGACAGCTGAAAAAGAGTTTAGTTTTCCTTTTCAGAACACTAATACACTTTGTTCCTGTTTCTCTCTTTCACCCTTTTTCATTTATTTCCTTAAGTTACTTACTTTGACAGACTGGTAAATGTTATTTTGAGTACCTCAGAGGTCACTGCAAGGGGAATGGAAGAAAATTTGGGCAACCTGAGAATATTACCCAGTGAAAGACCATCCAGGTGTTGGAAGCAGAGCAGAAGATGCTTTGACTCCTAAGCATTGTGCCATGAAGCCAACAATAAGTGAAGACCAGGTTAGATGAAGCTGTAGAGGCTAATGGAGAGAGGATGAGATGAATATCTGCAGAGTTGTAAAGGAAGTAACCACATTATCCTATAAAGGTGACACACAAGTAATTAGACTGCTTAGAATGTTTAACCAGTTCTGTTCTTAAAAAAAAACCCCACCAAACAAACTCTATCGAGCAATACAACTTTCAGTTTTAAACATCTATGCACACAGAAACACAACCAAAGACAGCATGTGAAAGTGTAGAGTTTATGAGGGTACAGAGTTTTCACAATATTTGTTGGCTGACTATTTGATTTATCAGGTGTGGGAGAATAAAGATGCCTGGTCAACAGCACAAAGTTAATGTGTATACTTTTTCAAATATTGAGTAGGTAATTTAGTATAATTGCAAAGTACATATTTGGTAGAAATATCAATAGAATCGACTTAGAAAAAATGAAGTATAATTTAAAGAAATGTATAATTTATGATTATCACCACCACTGAAATCCTTATTAACACTAGCACTTATATTTTGACTTAAATGAGTTCTAATATAAAGCAAAGACTACATATGGTTAATACTAGGCAGTCATAATACTGCTATTATTTAAAAGCCCTCACCAACCTAAATGTTTACCTTATTTCCAATTTCACTTGCTTTTCTTGAAAACACTATCAGATGTAAGTGAAAACAAAAACATAATTCATTAACTCACTCTATGGTACTCTGACTAATTGAGGGAACATAAAAATTGTCTGTGCTTTTTGCATCTAGCTCCACTTGTATCTTAAAACAATGGAATTGTTATCGTACTCCAGCGGATCATGGATGGTAAGAAGTACTTTCTCATTTTTTCTGTACTGAAACTTTTAGTCAGAAAACTTTTACAGAATTGAAGATTTTACAAATTTAGTTAGGAAAATTTGTATTCTGAAAGGAAAAGCACATGTTTTGTTACTGTGATTATTCTTTGAATAATAAATCTGGAATCCCTGAATTCTTTAAAATGGCAAATTTGAATATTTAAGAGCCTGAAGGAGTCTATTACTGCCTTGCTATGCAAATGAAGGTCCTGTAAACATGAGCTTAGGTTGTGCATGTTTCAAATGAGAACATATCCTTCTTATATCTGGAGTAGTTAAGTCAATTACATACACCACCTTGCATCAATACTAATAGGAGAAATGTATGAAATGTATAAATTGAAATTTGCAGATGAGTCTGCAGAAATCATATGAGTTCAAAGGTGCAATTTGTGTGAACAGCTTGTTCTTGATGCTAAACTGAGAGTTTGTCAATCTCTCCCACAGACTCCTACTAAAGGTGGATCACTTTAAGCTTTATTCTCTATTCCTACACACTAGACTACTTCCATCACCTTTTCTAGCATTTCAAAGCTGACATCAATCATTCTTGATAAAAGATGCTCACTGGGTTCTTACATGTGCCTCATTTTCCACCCTCTGCTCCTTATCTCCCTTTCACAGCACAAGGCTGCTGGAGCAAGTGTTTCTAAGAGAAGTGAATTTATCTGGAGTTAGGCCCTTCTGCTATAAGGGGATGTCAAACCTTGCTGTAAGATTTACCAATGGGCAGCTACACTCTGCTGTTAGAGAGTGTCAATCTCTTTACACTGACTGCAACACTGCTTTTTTTTACACACATACTTCCCGACTCCAACATCCAGGGCCAAATTTCAGTCTATGGTTTCCTAGGTTTCATCTCCCATTGGAACCTTGCTTAACTGCTCCTTCAGCAGGCCAGCTGAAGAAGGAGGGAAGGTGTCTGCATAGCCTGTTTGGTGAATGTAGCCCCTATTCAAGAGCCCTGTGCAGAGAGTGATAAATTGGAGTTTATCGCTTTTGAAACTTGGGAAAGTTTTTGGCTCACGAGGGAGATGAAGCACCTCAAGAGCTGCACAGAGGAGGGAAGAACAGATATCCAAAATCCTTCCAAACTTTGAAGAAAAATCAGCCCACAGTACACCCATGGGTGAGAAGGATGGTTGAAAATGTCATATACAAAGTACTGCGTAAAAGAGCTTTAGGCTTTTCCTATAATAATGCAGTACGTTACTGACCAAGAATAAACTGTGCTTTGTCATCTTCCCTAAGGACCAGACACTGTTCTGTGACATGAATTTGTACATTATGAAAAGAAAGTTGATAGGCAGCCCAGACTTGTGGGCTGTTTTGTCTGCTATGATGATGTTTCTGGCTTTTTTTCTGAACTGTTAAAAAAAGAGATAATGCTGCAGTGACAGCACATCCAATAAAACTCATTACACAAAGCTTATGTTCCATGAATAATTATTTAACTGCTAAACAATGAGTTTGACCTTAAAGTTAAAAAAAAAAAAAAACAGTTTGAAGTACAGTATTTATCAGACGTTAAAATGTTGCATGTTCTAAATGGTAAAACTATCTCATTATTTAGGTATTATAGGTTAAGAATAAATACTTTTGTTGAGCACTGTAATTTATAAACCAAAGTCCCATGAAAAAAATTTCAGGCCCTAATTAATAAATATAATGAAATTTGAAAGCTAAACTATGTTATCAGGTTGTATATTTTGCTGGGTAAAAACTGTCTGGACATCCAGGCCCAGAGAGTGGTAGGGAATGGAGCTACATCCAGCTGGCATCTGGTCACTGGTGGTGATGCCCAGGGCTCAGTCTTGGGGCCAGTTCTGTTTAATGTCTTTTTCAATGACATGGACAAGAGAATTGAGGGTACCCCCCGTCATTTTGCAGACAACTCCAAGTTGTGCAGGAGTGTGGATCTTTGGAGGGTAGGAAAGGATCTGAACAGGCTGGATCAATGGACCAAGGCCAATTGTATGAGGTTCAACAAGGCCAAGTGCTGAGTAATGCACTTGGGTCACAGCAGACTCAAGCAGTGTTCCAGATCTGGGGAAGAGTGGCTGGAAAGCTGACTGGCAAAACAGGGCCTGGGAGGGCTGGTCAACAGATAGCTGAATATGAGCCAGCAGTGTGCCCAGGTGGCCAAGAAGGCCAATGGCATCCTGGCCTGTATCAGAAATAGTGTGTCCAGCAGGACCAGGGCAATGATTGCCCCCCTGTGCTGGGCACTGCTGAGGCTGCACCTCGAATCCTATGCCCAGTTCCCTCACTACATGCAAGACACTGAAGTGCTGGAGCTTGTTCTAAGGAAGGGCAATGGAGCTGGTGAAGGGTCAAGAGCACAGGTCTGATGAGGATCAGCTGAAGGAGTTGTGAGTGTTTAGCCCGGAGAAAAGGAGGCTCAGGAGGGATCTTATGTCTCTCCACACCTACCTGAAAGGAAATTGTAGCAAGGTGACAGTTGGTCTCTTCTCCCAAGTAACAAGTGACAGGAGGACTCAAGTTGCAGCAGGGGAAGTTTAGTTTGGATATTAACAAAAAATTTCTTCACAGAAAGGTAAATTGCCAAGCATTGGAACAGGCTGCCAGGGAAGTGATTGTGTCACCATCCTGGGAAGTATTTAAAGTTCTATAGATGTGGCACTTAGGGACATGGTTTAGTGGTGGACTTGGCAGTGTGGATGTAACAGTTGGATTCAATGATCATAAAGGTCTTTTCCAACCTAAAAGATTCCATGATTCTAAGACATCATCTAGCCTAGAACTTAGGAAAGGACAACAAAGCAAGGAATAGTGTTGCAAACTTTTTCTCTGTATATCTCTTCTAGTTTCATCATTGACTTCCAGAGTACAAGCCATTCTTACTCTTACTCTCTGAAAATTCACAAATAATTTCTTGATAGTATATCAAATATACTATCATAAAATCTACTTCAGACTTGAATAGTGCAGTTTATCAACTCTTTCCATTCCCCTTGCATGAAACAGAGTAAGGGTGATTGAAACGTTTTCCACTGTCCTTTTTGTTCTGTTGAGAGGAAAGAAATTCTTAAGCATTCCCAGATGTTCAGGTAGACCTATTTACTGATCTCATGTTTTCTGAAATGCAGAGGCAGTGCAGCACAAAGATTCAAGCAGACAGTGATCTTCTTTCATTGCTATCCAGCTCTGATAACTCTGGATCAGAATAAACACCAGTCTGATTTGAACATTCACTTTCATTAATATCTTCCAGGTCTGTAACTTGAAAGGGGTAGGGTATTCATGTGAAGCCAGAATCCCTGCATTGAAATCAATATAATTGTGTGAAGAACAGTGGAATTTAACCTATAAGTTGTCTTTATTTAAGCTTTGCTGCTTAAGGAGATTGTCATTTGCTGAATCTTGTGACCTACAGCACTAATACTGAGGTGGAATACATACATTCTGCTGTGATGTTTGCTCAGGTACATGGTAAAAGGTTTGCTTTTACCAGTGGAGATACAGTCATAAATACTACGAAGGCTATAGCTACAATGTGAACATATGCACAAAACACTTGTGTGTTTCAGAAATTGTTCTGCCTCTTACTGATAGTGCCAAATTTCTTAAATACAATTAACAGATCACACAATCTGCCCAGGTTTATGCATTTCTGCCTGCACTCATAACTCATGGCATAAAAGATTCATATGTAAAAGTATTATATTAATACTGAAGTAACTGTATAACAGTTCACTCAACAAGAGCCACCTGAGCTTTGAAATCCTGTTTCTATTACCCCATAGATATTACCCCATAGATAGTACTTCAGTCTCAAAAATAGAGCAAACTGTCTATGAAGGCAATTGGCCACAAAAAGTAGTTACACAAAAGTATTTTGCCTATGTCTAAACACTGGACAACTGAAACTCATCCCTACTATTAGTGCTAGTCATATAATATAACTATGCTTATCTCATGGTTACATGAATAAGTAAATAACAATAAATCAGGGATATATGATCTAACAATGCAAAGAAATCACTTTCAATTATTCTGTAAAAAAATTAGGTATTGCTCACTTTGTTTCAAAATCAACTCTCTTGAGTAGGGAAAGATTTATTAATATCACATTCTAACTTCATAGATTTTATACTATTATTTTTCTATTATCTTCATACATTCAGAGCATGGGAAGAACTTACAAGAAAAGAAGACAACTCAGGAAAAAAAACGCACATACTTAGCAAATGTATCTGAGAGCTACACTTTGAATTCATGCTTTCATGCTTCTGATATGTGTTATTACAGCTGCTTAGGCAGCAATTAAATCTAATTAATCTTTAATTGCAATTATACAGAGAAAGTAGAAAATGTAACCTATTTGGCCAGTGGTGGCTTTCTGTTAACTTTAGGTAGAGTCTGTTTTTAATGGGTTTGTTGTTGTTTATCTAACATATTGTTCCACTGACAAATTATCTCACTGACCCGTGAATAACTCTCACATCCCTCTTCTTTTCTTCCCTCTGACTTTTAGTTACACTGGTGTTGCCAGCAAGTACATAAGGACTTTGTGTGGACAGGAATTTCTCTGGTGTTTTAAAAGACTCTTTAACACACAGAAATAAGACACAATCTGTTACCCAGAAAAAGCTGTATTTTTTTGTTCTTCACTTAGACAATATGTTGCATGACATCTTTGATTTGAAGTAAAACTTATTGTTATGGCCCCATCCATTCCTTTTTATTGCGTTTTACCAGCTGTAAAATCAAATGGATTTTGAGAAGTACATGGTACTTGATATTGTTCAAAATGTGAGGGACTTGTTGAGACTTAAATTTTTTAAAATTCTATTTTACAGAATGTAATGAAACACAGAATAACCCTTCTATAAAATGATGGTGTGTAGCTACAATCAATTTCATTGATCTTCAAACCTTGATCATGTTCTATAGTGAATTCCCAAAAATATAACTACAATGGAAGAATGAGGAACTTAATTGTTTGTAATATAAAGTCAATAATTCGACAACTTTCTTAAAAGTTTTAGGGGATTTTCTTCTGGCCATCATTTCGTTCCTTGCTTGTAAAACCAATAATTTTACCTCTGTCAGTGTTCACAATAGCAACTTGCTAGCACCTGTGTCAACATCAGCCAGTACTGCAAGTCCATCGCAAGTGAACTGTAAGCTAACACATACACACAAGAGCCATGCTAGTGCTGCTTTTCAAAGACAAGCTATTACAGCATAGGCAAGAGACACACAACAAGGTTATGTAAATGGGAACATAGAGAACAAGTTTTGAAATAGGTAAGGTTTTTTTTTTTCAACTGGTCTGAATAACAACAGCAAAAATATGATGTAACTACCAAAAGTAACACATCTAAATAAGCAGAAATATAAAAATATAATTTAAATACTTTTCTCTTTTCAAGAAATGTGTGAGGTAAAATAAAAAAATGAGGTATCTCTTATGCCAAAAAAAGCTGAAAATGGAATGCCTCAGTGTATCTCAGTGGACAGATAAACCAAAAAAGGTAAATAACATGAGGAGAGATAACTACGCTCTCACAAATTGGATTCCTGTTACAATAAAGCTCACTACTGGTTTCAGGGATGAGACAGAGCTTCTGAAAAGAAAAATTCCATTTGAATTTAATTTGAAGACACTGGAGGTTAGTCTGGAAGCAGGAAATTAAGAGCCTTACAATTGGGGGGGAGGGGGCAGGTATTTTACCTCATCATAACAAAATGAATAGAAAAGAGCCTAAATGATCAACAGCCCAGTGAGAAACCTGTCTGTCTTCTTATGGGAATAAATTTTCAAGTGTGTATCTATTTTTTTTTTAAATTTGGGTATTAGTATGTACAAAAATACAGAGCTCTCTGTTTTGTCAACCTGCTAATACTTTTGATTTAGTTATCCTGAACAGGAAAAGCTCATAACAGTCCCTGCTGACAGGCAGATGGAAGTGTTTACTTGGTGCTGACTCTTGTCCCATTTGGCCTTTAACAATATCACAGCTGTATCACCTGACATCTCCTGTTTCCTGTTCACCCTGTGATTTCACAGACCAGTAATCATAATGTCCTTTCAGTGACCAAAGACTATGCATTACTGAAGATACAGTCCTCAGAAGCACCTTTGTACATCTTACACAATAAGATAAGACTGAGCACCATGCTTCTCCCCTGGGCTAGCTGAGGAGACTTTTTTTTGCCTCCTGGTCCTGAAAAATGCAAGGCTTTTAGACAGATTTCCCAAGAGGGACACCTTAAAAGCAGCTTTTCCTGAGCTGGAATTCAGGACTCTGGGAAAAAAAAAAAAAAAAAAAAAAAAGCCAAAGTATAACCTAGAAAAGTGAGATCTGCCTTTTGGGATTTTGGTGAGTTGCTTGTAAATCACAAAGTTCCAGCTTCCTGAAGGCAAGAGCCTCCAAACCTGGGCCTGATGCAGGCCAGTACAGGGTAGAGCCTTCTGTGTGCAACAACCACAAAAGCCTCACAGGAGCCAATTGATCATTTTTAAATCCTTTTTTACTTGTTTATGGACAGTCTGAGGGTATGGTCACTAAGGTACAAGCACATGTCTATAATTTAGGTGTGCTCAGGGTAGTCATAGGCTGCTACCACTGAGATGTTTCATGACTTAAATACCCTCTCAAACACCCACTACCACCAGCACTGATGATCTCAACACTATTTATTATTGAACTTCATGCACAAAAGTAGGTCAGGAAATGAGTATGTACTCTTCTCAAGGCCATGTCTGTCTCATCCTTAATGCCCTTAAGAGCAGAAGATGCTCCAGGGGTAAAATTCTGTCATAACCTAAGATGGTGCTGGGTTTCTCTCCTTCCCTACCCTTTGTTCAGGTTACTGCAGTCTACCCAAATCATCTAAGGACCTAAAATCTCTCCCTTTGTGTAGCAGCACCAAGATTTTGCTGAGGAGCAGCTTTATTGCAGCAACAGGGAAAGAACAAATCCATCTTCTTTGATCCCAGCTCCTGGTAGGGTGGGAATGAAAGGGTTATTGCTCTAGATATAAGGAAAGCAAAGAGGCACAGGATGAGGCTGGCCTGCATGGTTGAGCATGAGATGCAAGCTGATTGGATCACAAACTCGCTTTAGGAATGAGCAAGTCTGGTGTCTTTCAGCTAATTCAAATTTAAAATCATCATACTACCATCCTGTTGAGAGATTGCTTGTCACTAGTTTAACAGCTTTTTGAGACAAACCATAAAACAAATAATAAAAGACCAGCTTCAGGAGCATCCCTATAGTCAAAGTAATAGGAGAGGAAATAGGAAAAGAAAAGAAATCTCTTCATGATGATGATAAAACACAGTATGAACAATATCCACCCCCTCACTGTTATTGAGCAGCTTGCATAAAGAGCAAACTATTCAAGGAAGTCAGTGCTGCTTACCCGACAGAAATACTAAGAGATGCAAAGGGGGGTAGGTAAAAACATTAGGTACTTTTGAAGGAAAAATGGACCACAGTGCAACTGTTGATTCTCCTAATTTACATTACAAGATTAAGACTTTGAAAGCAAATCTCCTCCATAAAAATAGAAATACATTATTATAGCCTTAACTGAATTCTGATTTGTTGATCCTTTTAGAATGACAGGCAGTTCCCATAGCTGTTATTCATTAATGGACGTGTTGGATTTCTCTTCCCCAGGACACTAATGTAGATAGTGCGGTCCTTTACAAGGCAGGTGGATGTGCTGGAGCAGATGGAACCTATTTGCTGGTACAAGAGAAACACTGGCATGCGGTTCAATGAGAGTATCAGCAGGTAGGCTTTCATGGATAGAGCTGGAGTGGTTTAACAAAGTGTCTCCCTTACTCCAGCGTGCACAGATGTAGGCATTATCATGCTGTGTGTGGTGACTGAACTGAGGAGACAGTACATTAAAGAGGTTAGCCATGTTTGCCCATACGGATTGCAACCCGAGCTAAGCAAGAGAAACAACCAGATTAAGGCAGCTCTGCAAGAAATTCTCGAAAGTTGGAAGACTCTAGGGTTTTATTTAACATTAAAACCAAGAATCTAATATGAAAGAGTTACCTTTACTGCACTAACAGGTGTAAAAAAGTAATTTATATTGGCATAATTCGGGACATAGGAACTAGAAAACCGCCTAAACTTTTCTTCTGTAAGGGAGGAATTTTGTCACTGCATCTGGGGAAGCACTATTTCAAATGCTGAGGTCAAAAGTGAATAGTAATTTATTTTTCCATGAGGAGGCAACTTGCCCACAGCATCTCTGATATCTTTGCATGCTGCATGTGCACTATAGCTTCATGTCCCAAGTTTTCCCAGAACCAGCATGATAAGTGAGTTTTCCATCTCCTTTTGACTCAGATTTTTATTCTGCCTAAAGAAGAACACAACATCTTTCACATAGTGTGAATCAATAAAGTCAGTGTCCTCCCCACTTTTTTTTTTGTCCTTAGATCATGTTTTATGAACTCATTCCTCATCCTACGAAAATCATGAAAGATCATAGAAGATACAGAATATGGACAAAATATCTGATAGCTGTTCCACTTGCAGATGTGGACAGGAACCCATAAAAGCTATGTGTTAAAAACGGAAAGAATTTATATATATTTAATTAAAATTTAGTTTCTAACTGCATTTTTAAAATAACTTTTTAGTGTCAGAGGACATTCGACAATAGGCAGCCACACTAAAATTACTGAGGATTCCCATTGTGTTTCTGCATTACACTGTTAGCCCTTTATCTCTGTAAATGTGCTTTCCTGGCAACACAGCGATTAATGGAAAAGAGGTGAGTTGTTAAATAGTTAGCTTTCATGTCTTATGTTCTCCTGACAGGGATCTGTAAGAGCCACACAAATGTAAAAGTCCTTTGAAATGTTGCCCTTATGAAATCATTTTCTAAACACTTTCAGAAATTAAAAATGCAAAAGACACTCCAGTAGTTCTATAAACTGTGAAAATGTCAGTAAAGGCTAGGAACTTATTATCATGTATTCATTTATGCTTAAATCAGGAAGACAGAGTGTTACCAGTAAATATAATATTCTCAATATTATCTCCTATACCTTTTAATGAAAAAATATTTCCTAGGTTATCAAACCCTGCAGGCATAAGAGGAAACGACTACTTAACCATAATTATTTCTTTCCTCCTCCTTTAAAATATGTTTTGATTTTTAAGAGCATGATTTTACGCTCGTCCTGTACTTTTTAACCACTTAGACACAAGCGTTATGTGTTTTCCATTCTGACATATCTCTGCCATTGTGTCTCATGGGTGCATTTTTGCAACCAAACCTTATGCTATGGGACACTTTTTCATCAGCCTGTTTTCAAAATAAATTGTTGCAGGAACCTTGAAGAAACGTCTTCCAACTAACCTCAAAGAGACAGCTCTGTGCAAGGAATTGGTTAATCATTAGTAGCTCTGCAATGGCTCTTTCTGCTCCTTTCTGAGAAGGGATAGCCCTCAGTGTGTACAATGATCAGTGGAATTGTGGTAGGGAGGGGTAAGTCACTCGTCTGCAGCAGACCACCAGGCTCACTGTGGAAGTGCCCACAGCTCCAGACCCACACCCATCTAGGTAGGTGGCAATAATTCCTTTCCTCCAAATAACCTGAGCCTCTGCCTTTCTGTGAGGAATGCAGAATGAATGTTGGTGGCTTACAGTTAGACCCCATGTAAAAGCCTTGCTTGGTGAGTTAATGAGTTGGATTCATACAAATTACTCCAGGGAAAATAAAATCATACGTTTTCTCAGCTGTTCCAATCGCTGAACAAAACTTTAATGAAGAATTAGCTCCTGCAAGTTCCAGGACTCAGGTTATCAAAGCTTTGTCAACATGAAAAATTGCCTGCCAAAATTTCTCTTTATTTAAGAACTATTTGTGTCAGTGGGGGAATGAATGTATATAAATGGGCAGGGGTGGATACTGAAATGTCAGGAATAGACTCTACCTTATGGTAATTTCAGAATTACTTCTGGCCTCTGAAGGCATTCCAGGCCTGCATGGATTTGATGTTTGCACGGGTTTTACTAGCAAGCATAGAAAAAAGTGTGAGAAACAGATAATCCAGCACAGACTATCACAGATCAATACTGCACCAAGTTCAATTTGCTTTGGCCAGTGTATTCCAGAGAGGTACAGAGTAACTAGAAGTCAAGCAAGCACAGATTTCTCCTGTACAGGATCTACATCATTCTCCATAGCTGCTTTTAGTCATGAGCAGTCATTCTCACAAATCTTATGTGACAGTAATAAGCTTAAAACTGAAAAAACAGTAGTTACAATAAATGGATATAGAATGTTGGAGCTTCAAAGGCCAAGTGAAGAGTACCCTATCAGTCATTCTCAAAAGACAGAGCAATTGCTGACCATCTTTTCATCTTCTCTCTCTTTTTTTTTTGTTTTCCCCCCAGCCAAGAAATAGAAGAACCTGCTTTCTTATACATGCCTCCTATTTTCTGCTTTAATTCAACAGAAATACAACTGGACAATTATATACCAAGCATGGTCTAATATGACTAATGTATTTCCTGCAAAAAAATTATTTACATTTCTTTAAGTTTTCATTTAACAAACACAAGGAATCAGTATTAGCCTTGCAGGCTGACATTAATCTAATAAACATTTATGTTATTAAGAAATCTCTTACTTAATATCTATTATAATCCTGGCAGCATGAACAAGACAGATTCTTCCTGCATGCCCTAATGCCCTTTCATTACAGTCATAACCCACTATACACATCATCCTTCCTTTCTGCATTTACCTGCTGCTTGTAGCACATTCCAGCCCCCCAGTAAGGGAGTCAGTGGATTTCCCTTCCCTCTGTCACACAAGGGAAATCATATGTTGTCTTAATGATGTTCTCCATAATGGGCTGTGGCTATGTTATACCTCATGATTCCTTCCTTTGTTCTGCTCTTTGGTAGTATTTGCTTGCTTTTTCTCAACCCTTGCAGAGGTTTTGTGTGCTTCCCACATTCTCCCCCTCTGATGTCTGAATTTCTGCTTTTCAACAGGCTTGATTTTTTTGTTTTGCTGGAGGCTCTCAATTTATGCCCACTGCACTTAGTCTTCCAATCTACTTCTTATTTCTTGCACTAATTGCCACACATATCTTTTCTGTTTTCTCAGAGCCAGTTTTTTGGCTAGAGGTCTTTGAAGGACACTCCAAATATCTCTGAGGTTATTTCTAAAGTTTAGGTTGTTAACTGAAATTTGACCAAGACACAAGATATGGCATATTGGAAGATTTCTAAATATCACATCTATCATGAAAAATCAACATCTGATAACAGAGATAAGGAATTCAAGGAGCACTCAGGGGAAAAATCTGCCATGAATATGGAACACAGCAGAAGGTGCTGGGAGCATATAAAAAGTTCTTTCATATTTCATTAAGCATTTCTACACAATGGTTCTTTCCATAGCTTCATAAACTGCTAATGAGAAGTCTATGTGTGATGTCTCACAAGCTCGTGCATGCATAGCTCATTAAGCCACAGAAACTATATTGCTGACACAGGGTGGTCCAACAAAGGGCAAGCAGGTGCACTCAACTCAGTACTATTCATTTTAGCATTTCTTATCAGTTTAATCCCTTTCAGAATGAAGGTAGTGTTCCCTGCATTGCTGAAACATCAGTAGGCTTCTGCCTGCAAATAATGATCGTTTGGGATCAGTGAGGAGAAGAGTACTAATAAATACTGCTTTGAAATCTGTAATCACTACACATAGTGTTTACTGCAAATTTGCATGCAAAAGATTTTCTGTACATTTTATTTCCCATTAAAATTGGCAGTGTGGATAGGAGGTGGATGCACCCAAACACATGGTCTAATTTCTTGCAAAGCTGCTAAAATACAAAATGAAAGCTATGCTAAGCAGCATATTTTTGGACGTTAATGCAAGGACTCATCCTGAGATTACACCATGACCTGAGAGAGTTTTCAGTATCCAGAAATGTCAATGAAATGAACACTACAAAGGATCACTGGTGGCTTCCATCTCTTCAGAGTCCTGTGGGGTGCCTGGCAGCTGCAAAATATCTTCTAATAATGGCATTGAATAGACTTTGTAGAATTTTTTATTTAACCAGTTTAATTTTTAGGGATATTTTTATGGTATGGAATAAGTTTTGCTCTTCTTTGTCTTTCTTTCTCTTCTTGGCTGGTAAGATAGAGGTAAAGGAAGAAGGAAGAAGGCAATGTCCTTTATGGGGTTCAGAACTTTATGCGGTTCATGGAGAGTTCAGTGGACTGAAGAAAGAGAGACTAAGGAGAAATAACTGTAATCTAAATCTCTTTCCACAGCTACCATGGCTCAGTATCACTAGCTGGGCATGGCTCTAGACAGTCCATACATAGTAGAATATACGTCTTTCCTCAAAAAGCTTACATACAGAAAATCATGCTGAGACTGTGAATCAAGCAAGTTTTAATAATTTTGGTCGTAGTTTGTTCTTCCTGCCCATCAACAATAAATATATTTCATCAATAAAGAGGGTGATACCTACCTTATCTATATCTGCCATGTGTGAAATGCACAGGTATCTGAGTGAGTTTTTGAGGATCCTCAGCTGAGTTAAGGTAAGGATGTGGGAAGATTAAGAGGTTTCTGATGTAATGACTTGAAGTGACTGGCACTTATATGGAGGGTACTGAGGAAGGAGAAAGTCTCTTCTATTCGAAGTGTATTTTAGTGAAATTTCAGCAGGAGAGGAAGTCCCTTTCATTACAAAAATTACCACTCATGAAGCTTTTGCTGTTCCAGAAAATGCTCTTGCACTCAAATCTTTTTTGCTTTACTGATACAAGAAGTGTCTGTCCCTGCTCTGCAGGCAGCATAGCCAAAGAATAATTGGAAACTGAATTCTTTTAAATGCCTCTCAGATAGACAAGTAGAGAGCAGTCCATTGCTGGCAGGTATTATAGCTCTGCAAAAGGCACAGTGTTTGAGTTCCAGAGAATCCTGTGCAGTTACATTAAGGTAACTCTTGGGAAATAAAAACAGTAAAAGAAGGCAGAACCAGACTACAAAATCATCATTATTCATCACAAGAGACAAATATTTATGATAAGAGTGGGTAAGGACTGCCTAAATAGAAAAAGACAGCTATTTTTGAAGAGAAATGTAAGAAACAGAATTGGAATCAGGGTAAAATTTGATGGCTCTGGCCTTTATGTGAAGGATATATACGGTAGCAGTATTGCAGGTAAAAGTCTCTATCTCCAGCAGGCAGAGAAGATTACTGAAGAGAAAAAGTGTACAACCCTCTAGAGGGTGAAGCCTGGTAAGGAAGAGAAGGCACATTTTATATCTAGTTAGAATAAAATATTGAGAGTGCTTTATAAGTCTTTTTAAAGAATCAATTATATTGTTTTTCCAATACAGAATGATTTCAATTGTCCTCAGGCTTCAGAATCATTGACATCCACAGAGAGATGCAAAATGTTTATGTGACTGGCAAGGGTTTGAATTGCAAAGACAACTCAAGATGATTGACTACAGTGAATCAGAAAAAGTTTGGGATTGGAGAAACTCATTATTCCTTTCAATACCGTGCTTCTGAAATTAGTTTTATCATTACTGACACATGCCAGACTTCTGTCTCACTGTATTTTTAACTTACTATTCCAAGTAGTTTGTTTATAAAATTGAAATTTTAGGAGAAACACATATGATTTAAACATTCTTAACAGTACTTTCTACTTAAATCAAAAGTATAGATTCTGACAGAGACACTGTTCCCCAGCATTAGTCATTATTAGAAAAAAATCCTAACATTAATGTAACACGAACTATTTTCTTTAGCTACACTTTGGAGATTATCCCTCCAGCCATCTATTTCTGTTATTGTCTTAGGTTTTATAGAGGCAGCACAGACCTTTGCAAGTCTTGACCTTTACTAATGATTGACTGATTCTTTTTATTTTCTCCTTCTCCAATATTTGCTTAGAGCAAAATAAATATTCTTTAGATCAACATTTTAAATAGGCAGACCTAAGTAGCACAGGTGCATAGGGAGGAATGTAATCACTGGAAAAAACTGTTCTTTTATTTTCCTTCCCTGGGAACATTTTCTTTTTATTTTTTTCTTCTTCTATATTCAAAAACAGTCAATAGATAAAACCCAACTATTTCTTGTTTCTTAAAACACTTTTATGGCTTACTGCCAGGAAGGTAATGATAGAGGATAGCTTTTCATCTCTGCACAAGAAAATCTGCTTGTTTTTTTATTTATTGTTATTCCACCCAGCCTGTAAAATCTACAGTTACTGTAATCTGGTCCTACTTATGCCTGTAATATACATAGGCTACGTGTGGATGCCATAATCCAACATTTTCCATTTAAACAGCTACATTTAAAGGTAGACTAGCAGCTTTAAAACAATGTAACTTTATATATGTTTCAAGAAATGAATAAAAATTATTCTATACAGAATATAGAATTTACTAGGGAATAAAACTGAAGATACATATTACATTGGCTTCAAATTATTTAGACTGTCTAGTCTTACATTTCCTCTAGTTTAAACTGTAAAATTATATAAAAATTAGTTTTGTTTTTGTTCAGAATGTAATACTTTTGTCTTTTAACCTAGGTGCATGTATTTCAGTGCAGCAAAATATGAGCTGCAAAAACAACTGGTAATAATTTTTAGATTATTGTCTATGTTGGGTTTTCTAATTTATTTTAAAATAACACTGAAATTTTAATTCAAAAACAGTATCATCTTGTATATTCACAAACAAGGTAAATTTATGTACACATATTTACCTGTATGAAAGATAATGCATTTGAGGTAGGTCAATTGCTAATCATAAATAAATAAACTGATCATTACTAACTGTGAAGGAGCTGTTATGTACTGAAGAGACAAAATAGATATTAGACAGATAACTTAGTAAGGATTCAATATTGTACTTTAAATTACAAATGTGTTACCACAGTTTAAGCAATTTCAAAATATCTTCCATGGCATAATAAGTGAAAACATGTACTATTAGACTTTTAAAAAGCAAAGAAAACCCTGCTGTCTTAAACTTCACCAGTGTTCTACCTTGCATTTGCAATGCACTATATACATGTTTCAGGAAATGCTGCCAGGGGTCAAATACTGAGGCTGAGCTCATTCACAAGCCAGTCACACTTGAGACCCCAGCTAAGTGACTTGGAAGTAACTAGCAATTATACATGCACCACTTTCCCTCTTCAGATATCTCTAACTAGTTGAGACCTCCTTTTCATCTGTGGGTTGCTTGTAAATTGCTACTGGCAGTCCAACACTTTGGATCCCCTCATCCATTAGGCTATTTCTGAACACATCACACTGAATTTAGGACATAAAAACTCATGAATTACATTTCATGCCTTGGGATATTATGACAGCTCAGCAGAGTTGGTCCACACCCACACTTGCTAACAGATTGCCACAAAGCAAAAGAGGAGATGGGGCAGGAATACTGCAGAGTGGTGGGTGATAGAGCAATCAGTGACACCATCTTGCCATAATAAAGATAACACTTCTAAATGACAAGCAAAGTTCAAAGGAGGGGATGTTCAAGCTCTGAGAAATACTAGCTTCTCTTGGTACAGTCTTCTCTTTTGACTTACTTCAGGCTGGAACTCTACTTCTAATTACATAAAATGCTTAAGAAAAACGGAATTGAGAAATAGGATGTGTGAAAACACTTGCTGAATGAAGTGAGGGTGGGCCCATGGTAGTTTGGCATGTGAGATGTGGACACAGCAGCTCACTATTCTTTGCAGAAAACTATAGTTTCCAGGGTAAAGAAATAAAGGAAATAATTTCAAAACAGAAGCAATTTGCTTTTAAAATTATTAATTTGAACCATTTTAATTGATGATTGCATATAACATAAAGTCAGACCAAAGTAATAATTAGATGTCCCTCAATCCTAACATTAGTCAAATTATCTTTTCAATGTATTGTACAAAAACTCCGTAATGTTACTTGTGAAAGCTGTATTCATCAGTACATTTTTTCGCATAACAAAGAAGTATTTCAAATGCAGAAATAATCCTGAGTTTATTTTTTTTATACCATTAAGAGAAACAACAAAAAAAGTAGGAAATATAAGTCTTCTGACACAACAGTATTAAAAGACTGAAAATTTGCCAAAGAAAATATTATCTGCCTAAATGGAAATTGCCTTTGAATTTTGCTAAGCTGCATAAATATGACCATCAAAAAATATTTGTTATGTTTTTCTCAGTATCACTAATTTATCATGTACATTTCTGCTGAAAAACAAGAACCATCATTCAGCTTTTTATTCATATTAATGAGTACAAAGGAGACAAAGTAAGAACAACTGATAAACAAAATTAACTAAACATCTAATTAAAGAATTGATATGAGTAACACACTTTTTTCTTTTATCCCAGTTAAACATCTTCCTTGCTCTCAAGTTTCTGTAACTGGATACCACACAGACAATTAAATAGCAGTGTGATTAATATATTGCTTTAAATAACATCAAAATAATGATGGAATAATTCCTTGTCATGGCCATGGTAAAACTTTATCACATCTCAGGTAATGGAGCTACATTTCAATGAATTTACCATTCAAAAATACAAAAATATTAGAAGACCTGGGCTATAACTTTCTATGATATACCATGACTTTTACATTTCTGTTATAAAATACTTGTTGTCAAATGGTTCAATGTAAAACATTTCTGAAAGTTATATTTTAAATATTTTTGGAAGCCTGGCATTCATTCACCTGCTCTGTATAGGTATCATGAAGGAAGACATTCACACACTCCCACTTCAGGTATGTCATCCCAGATGTCTAAACAAAATGTCTGAAATCCTACACAGTGAATGGAGCAAGTTGTCAGTTTGCCAAAGTCCAGACAAAAGCCACTTTGATGGGAAGATGCAGAGAGCTGCAAAGCAATTCCATTCTGATGTGATGTGATTTCTGTCACACAGGTGCCTCTTGATGTATACTGACCTTTTTGGGAACCTACTGTGACCAAGTCCTGACGTGGACTGATGTTTCATTATCAGTTTGAGCCAAACTCCTTCTCTCAACTTTTCTCCCTGGCTATACCTCCCACTCTCACCATATCCTGGCACTAGGGCTTGTTGGACCCCTGTTACCATCAGCATAGCAAGAAATCCAGCTTAAATTGGTTGTCTTTCCTTTGAATGCTTTTTTAGCCCTGTAAGCAAGAGTGCTGAAGATGGATGGAATAAGAGGGGTGCAACAGGAGGCAAATGTCAGAGCAGCATAGATTTACACCTCTTTAAAACAATCATGAAACATCACACCATTAATAGCTAACCTAGCTGCCAGGTGGAACTGTGTGTCCTCTTGAGAGGTTCCACTGACTAATTCAAGAAATTCCTCTTTCATGGTGACTTGGAAGCACTTTAAACAGAAACAACAAGAGCGAGGGGGTTGCACATCCAGAGACTGCAGGAAACAGTAGCAAAATTTTCCTCTTCCCCAGACCTCTTTCCTCTGTAAAAGTAGGAGCCTATATATTCACTTCTTTCTTGAAGTGCTGGCTCAGACTGCCCTGGAACCCATACTCCATTTTCCACCTCCCCTTCCCTGATATAAGAAACTCCCAAAATAAAACAACTCTGAAAAAGGATACCAGATCCATAAAACTCAAACTGGCAGTGAATTGTACCATGTACCAATGCTTTGAGAAAAGTCTTTCATATACACTGAGTTAGACTATGTATGTGTGCCTTGAGTAACTACTACAATAGCATTTTAGTCCTCATTTTAGTTATTGATTTAAACTGGGTTAAACTATTATTGCTTATGTATTCATCAGCATATGTGTCCACTATAGTAAATAAATTATTCTGAACAACATCTTGGAAAAATCTAAAGATCATTCATTCCCCAATAGCAATTGAAATTTATTTTGTCTTGGATTTTAACCTTCTAAATGTAACTTTTGTTTGCTTGTTTTTGTAAAGAAGAATAATCTCCACTGATTTGAGTACTTGCATGACAGAAAACATTTGCATTTATAAGTTTTTTAAGTGCCTGACCTTTCCAAAACACTGGAAGACTGTAAATGGCACTTTAGATACTGTATCTATGATAAAATATCTGTTCTGAGATTAATTACCACTTGACAAAGGAAAAAAAAAGTATAATATTTTCTGCTGTATTTTTAAATCATCTTTCTTTATACAAGTATTGAATCTCTTTATTAAAGTTGAAAAAGTCTTCCAAAAAGGAAATCCTTGAATTTTGACTTAAGTGAGATGAATGTTCTGTTTAAAAATGACTAGTGGGAGATTAAAACCACATGCCAGGGAGGCACAAAAATTCTCTATAATACTTAAACCATAATAAACCTATCTTTAGTATCAACCTCTAAACATATTATAAAATCAGCACCATTATATATAAACATATTATAAAATCAGCACCAGCTCCTTATGATTTTTAATGAGCAGAAATGTACCATGCATGCTCTTGGATAGCTCATGAAAGATCAGACCATGAATGAATGATTAAAAATTACAAGCACTTACTACTTCCAATTAATTGCTTTGAAAGCTGTGAAAGAAACAAAATATATGACCCTACATCTGCAAGTCTCCAATCTATTAATTACATTAGTATACAGAGAAGTAATTTTGCAATGCTTGTTAAATTTTTTCTAAATAAGCCTAATGTGGTTAACTGAAGAATGTGCTTCATTTATTTCTGAAGTGAATATGAATAGTCACTTGATATGTTTTATTTCATGGTGAGTGTAACATTTTCTCTAATATTTGCTTTCCTAAAAATATTAGTATTGGAATGAGATGGGTATATTACTAATACTATTATGCATAACTATTCAAATGATACTTTAAGCAGCTGAAATGATCGATAAACTAGAAGGTGACATTTACTGCAGAGTTCTAGGTAGATAATCAAGATGGGCCTTACAAATAACTACATACTGAGGTATAAATTTAAATTTTGGGTTTTCTGAGCTGAATGTCTTTTCTCTTTAATTTTGTAGCTCCATGGTTCTTAAGAGTTACCTCTGAGTTCAGTGAAATAAGTGTTTAACACTTGTTTCTTTGTATGTAGTCTTTTATTTGTATACACTTTCAGATAGGCATGAAAATTAAGTTCTGAATAAATCTCTTGCTTCAGGTGGTATTTTACTTTCTTATGTGGAAAATAGCAAAAGTACCTAAGTAGTCCATTGTCAGAATTTTACTTCAGGCAAAAGAATAAGAAATTAAAAGAGGACAGATTGCAGAAAATGCTGCTATTTTATCTTTTGCTTTATAACTATCTAGAGTATTCTGAGATGGATGTAGGGCAGTTATGGTTGACACGTGAGTGTTGAACACATTGCTGGTATTTTACTGTCAAATATGAAATTTAGACTAATAACCTTGTGTATCCTAATATCCTCAAGCCTAATCCAAAGCAAAGGCATTCACTGACCTGTAGTTCTTCGTCATGCATTCATTACTACCAAAATGCTACATGAAGGTTTACAATACATGCCATAAATAAACTATTGTTGGGATATTTATTTTAACATCAATGCTATGCAGCATCAAATTGAATTTTTGTATTTTTTTTAATTTACAAGTTCCTTAGATATTAAATATATAAAATTAAATAGCTAGTAAATTGAACATTTATAACAAATATGTGTTGATTATATCTTGGGATGAGGTATCCTGTGTGTTCATCCATAATAAACAGACATGAATAGCACTTGCACAATATGAAGTCTCATTGTTACATATCTGTTAACAAATATAAAAAAAGATCCTGTTCAAATATATGCTTAAAAATATTCATACTATTATATTCTAAAGTGTAAGTTTATCAAAAGCATTTAAGCCTTTCAGACCTTTAAAGTTCCTTCAAATAACTTTCCATTTCCTATTGACATGACAAGCTGTCAAATCCCTGATAATTATTGCTTTTAAGAATGTATGTAAATTTAGATGGATTTTTCAGAATGAAACCTGTGTGCAGCACTAAATCTTAATACAAATGTACAGTATATCTAAGAAAAAAAACAATGTTCAGTGCAGCTTCATGTAAAACTACTCCTCATTTGGATTGCATGAGCATGCACTGACGTCATTAATAAGGCTGGAAAGCATTTCTTCTAGAACTGGAAAGCAGACAAATTCCTGTGAGTAAAAATTGTAGTGTTTGTCATTCCACCAATATATTATTCTTGAGATCAGCTTTACATGTGAATACCATTGCTGCTTACAGGAAATCTTTATCTTTAGAGCAAGATGTTCTGGAGGAGTTCATTAATTTAAAATAGTTATTAATTATAAGTCACAGTATTAAATTTTGAGTTTGACATTTGCTACTTAACATTTGAATGTGTTTGCATAGCACCATTATGTGATTTTTTTTTTAATACAATGAGACACTCGTGTGTCTTTCAGTATCAGACACAATGAATCCCCTACACACAAGTTGGAAGCACAAAGTATAGCTTGAGGAAAAAGTGTGGCAAAAAATGATGACAGAAAACAATGTGAATCCTGATGCTTCAAATTTACAAAATTGCAGGGTTTTTAGGACTATAATTTCATATGAAATAATGTACAGTATGTGTCTAAATTGCATTTCTTGGTAATGTGGTATTCTGTAGTTATTATGATCTTGGTTATAATGAGTTATACCCTACTGTCTCCCACAGAGTACTCTTATAAAAGTTTTGGTGCATCTGATTATATTTTACTCTGCTAATAAAAGATACATGGGTTTTGATCGTTCAATAAAGTCTTAAGTAGGAAACCAAACTTTTGGTTGATTATCCAACTGATAAGAAAAATCTTTTTGGGTTCCACAGTCTTCTTTTCCTATTACCAAAATAAAGTGTTTGTATTGCACAAACAATCTGAAATAGAAAATTCTCATATATCTAATCTGTACATAAAAATTAAATGCGCATAGTTGCAGACAGAATAAACACACCCTTTTTATTGCATTAAATCCAGTTTAAATGCTTTACACAGGAGGTACCTCAGATGAGTATGGTATATACTATTCTTTAGAGCAGGTATTTCTCAGTGGATTATAACCTAATATGAACAAAGGAGTTTTACTATACCACCAATAAATCAGATACATATCTCCCAGAAAAACATTGATAAAGTGAGATAAAGTTTAAGCAAATGCATTATCTTCTTTATTTTTTTTTTCAAGCTCCCCTAGTTGTTTTCTGAAAGGAAAATCCCAGATCTCAGTTAAAAAAAAACCCAGATGATAAGTTTGAAGTAAATTATGAATTTACAATTTTGTTCATTCCATGTGAAACTCTTGCCCATACCATGTTAATCTAATAAAAGAATACATCAAAGTGTCTAGTTGAATCACATGATCTAAAAAAAGTTCAGATTTGTTTAAAAAAAGTTGGTGTAATTGGATAAATTTAGAATTCCTTATATAATGAAAAAAACCCCACACATGTTCCTTTTACAGAGTGAATATAACATTTAGAGGAAATGTGTAGAGATAAAATCTATAACTTTCTCTATTCTTTCATTTCCATTTCCATCCTGAAAGGAGTCACTGGTTGCTAGTTATTTAATATAATTTTAGTTAATTTATTTATACATCTACTGATTAAGCTAGTTAAGGAATGTTTTTATCTTTAACAGGGCCAATTTGTGTGGAAGTTTTTTATGACTACAAAGTACTATAAATGAAGTAGCATTCTTCCATCCCTGATGGGGAACTTCATTGTATTATTACTTTAGAAATAGTTTATTAAAAATAGTTTAATGAATTTTTTCTTGAATATATGCAGAAAAGGAGAAGAAAGAAGAAATCCTCAATTCCCTATACAGTAGTCAATTTAATTTTATCAAAATAATGCCCTAGATAAACATGGCACAGATATTCGCCGCATATTTGGTCACAAGAGTAATACTTTTGTGTTGGATGATATTCAGAGAAATTCACTTTATTCAGATGACAGAGAAAATGTTTAGGTTCCTGTACAAACTTTGCTTTTAGATCCATTCAGAAAGTGTTGGAAATCTTTTATTCTTTTTTTTTTTTTCTCTTCTCTAACTTCATGGCCAGCTAAAAATAATTCAACAATAGCTTTATTATTCTAGGTGAAATTTGGCATGTCAAATTAGAGCCTTGTGCAGAACCAGGAAACACACTGAAAAAAAATGGAGAGAAGAGAGGCTGACTACCTTGTGAGGTGTTTAAAGTAATTATTTCATGTTTTGTAATTTTTTTATTTGGATCCATTACTGTCTGCTGTGGAATCATATCTATCTTCTTTAGTAACATGAGATGAACCAACTGGATACTAAAATCAGATTTTCTCAAGTATTCTTGAGAGGGGAAGATATGGGGCAGTTCTGGAAGCCAAAAGAAATTTGTCTGAAAGACAGGTGAATCTAAAAAGACTGAGAAAAAAACCCCAGACAATATTTTTAACATAAACTTACATATCACGGATATGGTATATTTACTTTATAAATATATAAGATTCGCATGAATCTAGAATTAAAAATACAGTTACCTGAAGTTTTAGGATTTTTCATATGTAAGAAACAATGTTAATAAATTCCTTTTTGAACAAATCTTAATGAAAAGGTTTGTGCTTTTATTATTATTACAAGAAGGGTTTATGTTAGCAGGGATTTGTTCATTTGATTTTGCTAGCCTTTGGAAGGTAAGAGGAAGAATATTGTGGGATGGAGTTATTGTGGGATGGAGTTGCTTGGGTCATTATGTTCTTCGTTACCCTGCCTTGCCTTCCCTGGCCTCCCATTGATTGCCAGCTTTTCTCCCCTCCCTGGTATATGCTGCTGCCAGACCACAGGGTGGCTCAGAGTTGAGTGGGAAACACTCTTCATCTTCTTACAGCTCCAACCTTTGCAGGATGCAACCTTATCTGGATTGGTTGTTTCCAGAGAAGAAATTTATACTGAGGTCACCACCACTGCCTAAAAACCCGTTTAACAGGAGAAAAGCTTAGAAAGAAAACAGTGGTTTTACCCTTGCAACAGGATTAAGTAATTGATTACAAAATTGGAAGTGAAATAACAAACAAAAAACATTAGGTGCAGAACAGAATAAGTTGGAAACTAATCTCTCTTTTCTCATCTATGTTTCTCTCCTTTGTTCTTTGGCTGTCCCATAGGGATTTTTTTCACGAAAAGCCTTTGAGAAATTAACTTCTTCAGTTTTTATCCTGTGTTTCTATCTTATGCAGTTCTAGTTACCATTTAGTGAAATAAACAGATAATTCTGATGAGATCTCAAGACACTGTGACTCTCTGAAGTTGCTCATTTCAGTGCAGCCATGCTGAACACTCTCTCAGACATCTGTTGAGTAGCATGGTACCTCTTCCACAACTAACTGTGGACAACTTGATCGTGATGGGAGGTTCATTGGACTGAGCTGTGCAGATTCTCTAGCTCTGGTTTCTTTCCTTTTGTCTTATCAACTCAAACTGCAGCAAGCTTATGCCATAACACTCTATCAGTCATGCCTTAGAGAAACGCCTTCCTTACTGTGCAGTCACTTTTCAGTTTGATGCTGTTTTATGGAAGCCATGCAAAACAACACAACAGGTCTGTGGTCCCATGATATTAATTCCAATTGCTGGTGTATAGAAGCCAATATATTCCAATGACAAATGTCAAATATCTCTAACACTGAGCAGTGCTGGAGCCAAATGAAAAATGTTTGTCTGGAATCTTCCCACCTTGATTTAGACACTAAATGGAGGTGCCCTGCTTAAGTAATGAACTCCAGTAGCTTGTTCAGCAGAAAACCCTCTGGCCTTACTGAGGCCTTCCTCAAAAGTGTGCCCAGTTCCACTGCACAGCCCCCTGCCCCTCCCCCAGCAGGGGAAGATTTGGAGGTAAGCCATCAGTACGGACTTTTTAGTACACTATGTGCACCTGCAGCTGCATACACATCCCTGTAAATTAGGTATGCACCTCCCAGAGCTTGCCCTGACACATGCAACCTGCTTCATTTCTGACTCAGGACAGAGGACTGCAAGGTGAGAAGGACAGAAATGTGGGTAAAGAGTGGGGATTGCCCCAGCTCCCCACCACACCGACTGGTGACCTTCTACTGAAATCCCAGACTATCTCAATTTCCCAGTTCCTGGCTCTCTTCTTTTGTAATGGGATTGCCACCCTTTCCACTTCCCCAGCTTCCACCAAAATAAATTTGTTTTCCAAACAAGGGACAAACACGCCATCCCAAACACATTCTGGAGGACTGACAAGTTTTCTTGGCAATGTCTAGACCAGTCTGCAACATGTGGTCACCTCAAGACTCCGGTAGGTAACTATCTAAGTTTCATCTAAGTGAATCTCGGCATTATTCTGATGATGAAATATTCTGCATTTTTTTCAAGGTATGCACTGGCCTCCAGAAATGAATACTGAATTTCCTCAGGGAAACATAGACCTTTCAAAGGGTATCCAGTAGGACCAAGGCATTAAATCTAGAGAGCGGAACAACACAATTTTTATATCAGGGAACTATCAATTTTTTGTACTTGCTCCAGTTCTCACAGGTTATTTCACAGGCTTTTAAACAACAAATTAATATATTCTTGTAACTTCTTGACATAAGGCTAAGTACTGTAGATTCACATTCATTTATGGTCAGACTTTCCCATCTGTGTCTGAAAGTGACATTTTCAAGTTAACTCTTCCATATTCATCAACATCTATTTAGTTTTCTGAATAGGGTCTTTTTCAAACCTACCTCTTTTCAAATTATTTAATCTGTTTTTTAGAACTATGAGAAATACAAACTGAGATTAATTCTAAAAGTCATAGACAAAAAGCCTCTAGCTAGCCATTAATAATTACACTTTTCTTGAAATAGTCTTACCGTACAGTATGTTTAGCAAGTCAACATCAAAGCCCAGAAAAGTTCTGCCTTTTGGGGTTTTTGTTTTCAACAAAAATATCCCAGTAAGCAACATTAGTTAAGAAACAAATGTGTAGATTGTTTTGCTTTCTTTTCTCTGGTCTTCTACACAAACAATAACATAAAATCATATAGAATTGTCATACAGGAAAAGATTTCTGAGTCAGTATATCAGAACCAACATCTTCAGAAGAACAGAAAGTAGCTCGAGAAGGAAACATTACATTTCTCCTTTTCTATATGATTGTTTCTGAAAAAGCTGTATATCAGCACTTCAGAATATTACCTGAATAGCATGAATTATTCAAAGTAATAGTTTAATAATTTCAAAAAAAAAGATGAGTTATTCTCTGGCCACTATTAACTACAAGCTGGCAATCATCATAAAACACTCTGCCAATGACTGTCAGAATTAATTTTCAAGCCTTCTGCTTTTTCTGATGATGTGCTGCAGAATGTACTGAGTTTTGTTTGCTGTATTTTTTTTCTATGAGATTTAAACAACCACTATACTTGTATCCAATTTCTTCCGTAACTAACATGCTAGAACACCTATCAATAGGTTACTGTTCTGACACCAAAGCATAATTCCAGAGTAACCCACTGAGGACTTCTTGTTTCTTACAAGTTTCTGTCTGTGTCAATCCAAGAAAGAGACAGATTGTTATATCCTGCAAACTGTAGTAACTTATGCACTTAGTTGTGGAGCCTTAATTACCTCTACAGCAGTGGGACACTAAAGTAACCAAACATACCCACCATCCACTAGACTAGAAAAAGTGAAACAAAATGTTTTCTTCATGCATCAATTTTTCTTCATTCATCTATACATAAATATTCTTACATTTAGAATAATCAGATGCTATTATGGTAAAATGACTGTTTGGTGGATGATTTGACCAACACAACCCTTATAATTACAGAATGTCTTTGCAATTCTGTAAGAACTGAACAATCGAAAGCATCCACAAAAGCAAAGAAGTCTTGCAAATCACAAAATCCCACTGAATCCCACAATAAGTATATATGCATATATATATATATATATATATATACAGAAAAGGGGAAGTTACAAATAAAAGTTCAGCTTCATATAACTATTGACTTTCAGCAAATGTAAAACCCAGCATCAATAATATTCAAGAAATAAGCGTTCAATATTAATTACTTAGATGTTTTTGGGGAACAACAATCTTCTAGATGCTATATGATACATCTCTGCATAGAAACAAAGTATGTTTAATGTCTTTTGAATGAAATTATTAATGCCAACATGCCATCAGATCACCGTCATACATTAACACATCAAATACCTTCATACAATTTGAACAGAGATTACGTTTGCTACTTACCTAACTGGGTCTCCTGAATTGTTAGCTTACTCTCCAAGGGATGTAAAAGCTTTGGTGGTTTATCTGTTAGTGGCGCTAGAAAAGAAAGAAATTCACATATATAGTGTTCTGATTATTATTGGGTAGAATAAGACCTGGTTTTATACCTATTGGTTCAGGAAGGCCTTGGTTTTTCTTTCATTTCACTAATGTTCATGCCTTCAGTAGCTGCAAATGTTTTTGCTTAGACAGTAAATATAGCACCCAAATTTAGAATATTTCACATGCTAAGGCATTAAAGGCACTTGTGTAAAAAAAGTAATCTCTCTATATCCTCACCAAAAAAACCTAACATGCACTGACGTTGTAATTTTATATTTTCATAAATATTATCCAGCACTTCATAGTTTGTTGTGATAATTATGTTTCTATAAAATATAGTCATTACAGAGAAATAATACAAACTTTGCTACTGTAAAACAATTTTGAATAGTTTATGAAAATTCTATTTAAAAAGATATTACCAGTACTGAGACTTAGTAAAGTGGAGTACTAGAAAAAGGTTTAGTTTTCAAAATCCAAGGGATGGATACAATGACATAATGTCAAGAATCCCAATCAGACAGCTTCCCTCCTCCCTTTTGATCTACCCTGACATATTAGTAGATTTATGCCAATTGTGGAATAGAAAGAGTTTTGTAGTGGTCAAAAACCTTCTGAAGGTTGTTGAAGTGTGTTCAAACTATGCGTCCAAATAGTGCAGCTATTCTGTTAGATTTATAATCTGTATACTTAATTCATAGAAGTGACATTGATTATTACTACTTTTGTTGCTACTAGGAAGTGTTCTCTTTACTATCTCCGACAGGTGAGTGCATGTCATATAAAAAAAAAAGATAATTTATATTTTTTAATACTGGTAATAAATATTCATGGGAAAGTTCTAACTTTTTTAGTCACCTGCAACATTTTGATATTTTGCTTTTCAACATTAATTCCTACTTCAGTTTCTAACACAGATTATGGGCTGTCACAGATTTAAAATACATCTGACATTTTGATATAACTCTATAATATTTGTTCCCTTCAACTTGTCAAAATCAATACTCCTTTTCTTGCTGACACACACACACGCATATCCATATGTGTATGGGCTTAATCTACTAAACACACTCATCTCCTGTCAGTGGAACAGCAGTTGCATTTTCTTCACTATGTTTCTTCTGCTCTTTTATTAAATTATCAACTTTCTTTAAAATGTACAGCATTAATTTCAACTTTTCAGCAATTACAGAGTATGTAATACACTATGAACTCATGTTTCTGCTTTACATAAAATGTCTGGGATGTTGACCCATCAGATCTATCACTGAAATCAAAAGTCAGGAATGAGAAAACTGTATTTGATCCATAGACTTTCTTTCAGTTCATTCTTCCAACAACAACTTCTATCCTCTATGGGAAATCATTCTCACTGCAGACTTTGGAGAGAACCACAACCATGAAAGACTTTTTGGTGTCATCTCTGGGTTGTAACTTTTCTTTATAGCAAATTTAATTCTTTTTGTCTCTTTTTGTCTCAGTTTGGTTTGGGTTTTTTATTCCCCCTTGGAGGCTAAAGTGTGTGGAAGGGAAAAGGATTAATTTTTTTTTTTAAACTGTAAAATTAGTCATTCCCATTTCTTAACTTTTCTGTAAAGGCCCATAATTCATCAGTAAATTGCCACTTTTTGAGCATCCACTATGAATTTAAATTTAGTTTTGCAGTTCTGTCATTCTCAACTCAGTTACTATTCACCAGATAATGTCTTCTGAGTCACTGTTGTTCTAAATCTGTTTTGAAACTCTGAGCAAAGTTCCCTCACTGTAAGTAAAGATGTAGTAACTTGTGGAGTTAATCTGAATGCGACAAATAAGTAGATTACAAGATGGCATTTTTCATCAATTTAAGCAAAGATCAGCATTACTTTTGACCTGTACTTCAAGTCTCTAAGAGGCTCTATACTGTTAAATTATTAGGCTCAGGATGTTAATATATGCAGATACATCATTCTTCAACTGAATTATGAAGTTATAATATTTTTGCCCAGCTTAATTTTCCTATAACTTGTGAGATTCAAAAAATAATTTAACAAAGAAAATGTTACTGAAAATAATAAATTAGACACATAACTGGTGTATCAGAATCAAGGAGCTGGAAGTATCCTCTGAAAACCAAGTGATCCAATGTCCTGTTGGAAGCAGGTCCAACAGAGCAAGTTAACAGGACCTCCAGTCATGTTCTGAACTTCTCAGTGGATGGAGATTTCACCAGTTCAGGTGTTCCGGCCCCCAGCCACCTTCTGGCCCTGCACTGGACTCAGTCCAGTATATCCATATCTTTTTGTACAGCAGAGAGTCCAGAATTGTCACGGTATTCCAGGTGTGGCTTCACAGATACTAAATAAATGTAAAGGATCACCTTCAGGGACATGCTAGCTAAATTCCTTCCAAGACCTGTGCAATTGGCCTTTGCCAACTCATGCTCAGCTTATTGTTCACCTGAGCTAACAGGACTATTGCTGCAAAGTCTTTTCCTACTCAGTCAGCCCCCGGTTCTGCACTGCAGCAGGGGGTTATTCCAATTCCAGATCAAGACATTGCATTTGCCTTTGCTGGACTCCATGACTTTCTCCAACTTGTCAAGACCTCCTGAAAGTGCGTCCCTGCTCTTTACTTTGCCACCCATTCCTCCCATTTTGCTGAGAATGCAGTCTGTCCCATCACCCAGGGGTACATAAAACCTCTAATCAACAGTAAAAGAAATATATATCAGAAGATAACTGTGTCATACACTTATTTCAAAGGGAGAGTTAACAATATTTCTGGCCAGTAAGAGTTAATGCTTTGTAAGACAGCACAATTCTAATATCTCTAAAAGGAGAAAATATCCATATTCCATTGTTGTGTTCCTTTTAATGTCTACCAACCTCACACTGTTGTGAGTATCTCTATACTACAATTTCCCAGGGCTAAGTCCTTCCCTTGCTTGGAAAAGTGAAAGTAACCCTAGGTATTCTGCATTTCAAAGCTTGAGATTGTAGGGAAATACCGTGAATGTGGGTAACACAGGCAAGAAAAATAATTTTATTAACTTGATATTCTTAAAATATCAGTTTTTCCAAGGTGATTTGAAAGTTGTCTTCAGTCAATCAACACCTTTAGTGTCTCTTCTTTAATCTATGTCTTAGCCTGAAAACATATGTATTTTCCGGGATATCGACCCCTGTGGCCTGATGCAGAGGTGACAATTTCTCCATCTGCCTCTCTGCCTTTCAAGTTCAGACTCTCCACAGATAGCAACATTAATGGACACACAGAGTTCCTGCAATCTTCCTTTAGTTCAGAAACTCTGGAGTAGACCTATAAGCTCTTTCATGCCCTTCAAACCATGGGGAATGACTTCATAACTGGGTAAACCCACTATGCAAGAGGTTCTTCAAACCCAGTGATATTTCAGATGGATATATTGAGGCACAATTAACTACTAAATTAAACAGTAAAACCACGATTCAATCCTTTCTTCCTAAACTTTTACTAAATAGCAAGAACTCACAACTCCATCTGGTCTCTTAAACAAGTTAAATACCTTTTATTCTTTTTTTATTAATAAATAGATGCAGGAAGGCAATAATTTTCATGTCCTACAAAAATATCCATGACTTCAAAGTACTTCCTGTTCTGTACTGCATGCAAAGAACAAGAATTCTTTTGAATATGTTTAAAAATAAAAAGAGAAAATCCTCTTCCCACCAGGTAGTACTTATCAACATGGTTGTCATACAGGAGGAACAGAGTGCTCAGATTCCTATTCTTGAGTGAGGGAATTCTCAAGTCTCTTGGCAAGAATCTTAGTTTCTGGATATTATTATCTACTGATACACAGATTTACTTCTCCCTCTCTCGTCTCTCACTGTCTTTTTTTTGTTTTTTTGAGATTTTTCTTGCCCCACTTAAGAGTCAAGAATGTTATCCCAGAAAAGGTAACCAAAAATGGTCTATTCCTCTCAAGAAAAAAAAAAAAAAAAAAAAAAAAAAAAGGGTTTGACAGGTCAATGCCTTTAAAAAAAAAGTTGATCACAAATGAAGTTCACAGTTCATCTTATTTTTGAATTGTCAAACTTGGGTTTTATTAGAAACAAACTAAAGTTTTTTTTTTTTAAAAGGTGAAGTAACTGATTCTGAGGCTTTATTAAAAATTAATATTTTACTTCAGAGACACCATTCAACTGCAGACATATTGATCCTGCTCAGAGAAAAAGTGCCTGAATTTACATTCCATGTCTATCAGATTGGATGTACATTTGAAATATATTGAACAATTTGTCTTGTGGTAATGAAACTGAGAGCAACCACAGTCATTCACCCTACTGGAAACTATCCAGAATATATTATTTTTAGATCAGCCACCTACCTCCATACTCATCTCCCTATGCTGCTGCTTTAGCTTTAGATGCACACGGTCACATGCTACATAAATACATTTGCTCTATGAAAAACACTGTTATTTGAAGAGACTGGCACAGGTTAGAATCAAACACATGTAATGAAGAAATCTTAGCTCAAACTGCACATCAAAATAGCACTAATCCGGACATCAAAGTGCAACTGCTTCAAAGGCACAAGTTTTATAATCATCATCATCATCATGACTAGGCTTCGTGAACAAAGATTTGAGAAGGGCTCTACCCACGCTTGCTGCAAGCGCATTGATGGCTAAAAAGACCAATGCGAGGTAGACAAGTCCCAAGCTTTATAATAGAAAACTGATAATTCCAAAGATCTGTATTCACGTCTGTTTTACAAAATGCTCTAAGATTCTCCCTTGAAAATAATTAAAAACATTTTTAATTTCTTAAAGAAAGACAGGGTTGTGTGGGATTGTCTGCAACTCAGAAAGACAGTTTATTATCTGGATATTTCATTCAAAGGCAAACATTTGCATTAATAGCTGCCTTACTTGGCCAGTCTGAGCTATATATATTTTAGAACATACATTATTCAGCCATTTTATTGAAGTAAAAATTACTTTTTGAGAATGAAAATCCTTCTGATTTTTCTGAGATTTGAGATAATACAACGAAATTAAATCTCTTGTGTTTATGAACTTAGACCATTTTTAGAAGAAAACACTGCCATGCCCCTGGAAGATACAACTATAGCACAGGATTAAGCAGGGGAAAGAATTCATTACTATGTAAAGGTAAAATATTCCTACACTTTGAAATCAAGGGAAATCAAAAACATGGAGTTCTTTTCTTGAAGTCTGTGCTATTTCTTTGAATTCACCCCACAGTTCAAAAAGATGCCCCACCTATTGGTTTGCCTGTAGAAACTTAAGAGAATTCCTCATTCTGATGTACCTTCCTCTATTTTTCTGAGCTTGTGTTTATTTTTCTCCTCTCATCATGGTGCCAATTTTGTCACAGGTAAATGACTGAGGAAACAAGGCACTTCTATCAGAGAAGGGATATCAGGTCTGCCTGCCTATAAAGCTGAATGGGTTGCCCAGATAAGTCGTGGATGCCCCATCCCTGGTGGTGTTTAAGGCCAGGATGGATGGGGCCCTCAGCAACCTGCTCTAGTGGAAGGTGATTCTGCCCATGACAGGAGTGTTGAAACAGGATGGTATTTAAGGCCCTTTCCAACCCAAACCACTCTATGATTTTGTGACGGTGCCTGGCACTGCTGCCTGCTCCACGTGCTCTCAAGAGTCGGCCCCTGCCTGGCTGTGAAGTGCATGTGGTGTGCTCACCCCTCCAACTACCACATCTCAGCATTTATTCAAGCATTTCAAGCACGATAATCTTATACCAACAGCAGTGGAGAAGGTTTGAAATGAGAGTAAAACAATGAATTTGAGGTTTAGATTGCTATGTTTACGTGTCTACTTCATAAGCGAGCTCTTGAAATCAAGCACACTCATTGAAATGCCATCGGCTATGAAATGATGAAATTGATGCCCATATTTAGGAATCATAAGTAATTATGAGAATAGAAGGAAAAACTACAGCATGTCAGTTGATAATTCCAGTGCCTTGGAAAACACCGATGTACACTTTCATGTTTGTTTTCTCTTTTTTAATAGTAACGCCTTTCTCTTTTTAATAGTAATGTCTGTAAAAGAAATAATGCAGTAGCAGTAGTCTACAGTAGATTGCAATAAAATTAATTATGTGCAGCCTGAAGCTGCACTCTTGAAACATTAATCTACACAGTCACTGTCCAGATGAATATTCATATTGAGAACTCTGAGGTTCCTCAGAGCAAAAAAAAAAAGTAATGCAATGCAAGGGTATTGGGCTTTTTTTTTATTCCTCCTTACATAGGTATATCCATACGTATTCAGATATATCTCTAGAGAAATCTCTGCCTTTTAAAAAATAAATATATGGCATGGTCCTTCATAAGAGGGGAACTCTTTATACATGTTTGAGCCTTCTAACAACCTTAAATCTCAGTTCTCAGTTTCATTCAGATTAGTTGTCATTCACAAGGGCATCATTTAAAATCATGTATGCCATGAATTGCACAGCAGTCCTCTAAGAATATTCTGCTTCACTGTGTGAACTCTGAATCAGGCAGTTCAAGCTGAGGGCAGATACATACAAGGATACTGAAGATATGTGTGTGAAGCCATAGGCATATGACAGTAAATGATCTGTCTAATGTGGCGTAGTTATCACTATGACTGACTGAAGATCAGCTTTTATCTTCTGAAATGTTCCCATAAATCTTGCATTGAGAGACAAAGAAGTGTCTCTCTTTTCTCAGTTTATGTCGGTCTCATTGACTTTTTACCACATATGAAAAAAACCCAAAACAATCTCCCACTCCTATTGCCTTGGGCATACAAATGAAAATGGTCTTTATTTCTCATACCTAATAATTTCTGCTGATGTTTTTTCCAAAGTGGTTACAATCCTTAATTTTTTTACATAAGAAAATTCTCCTATAAAGATCTATGTAATGCGTTCAATAGAATATTAGCCCTTCCTGTAAGAAAGTGTAGAAGCAGCTAAACTGGTAACTAATTAGGAGGCTGTTATTATGCAAAAGTTTCCATGATGCATGTAGAAAAGAGGCACTGCTTAAAATGAAATCTAAAAGACAGGAGGAATATTTCCAAGAAGCCTTTTAAGATGTTTTAAGCCTGTGAGTCCCCTGTGGTTAGCAACAACATTGAATACTGCAGAAGAGTGAATTCAGCCAGGTGTTGGGGTTTTCAGTATCTGCTCATTGCTAATTGAATCTGATGTGACACTTGTGCTACCTCTAGGACTTCAGAGAAGATGTTAGTTTTCTTGAACACACAGTGACATTTCCCAGTGATCATCTCCATGGAAAAAGTACAAATAATCAAAATGCTGCCATGGCAGGTGTTAATAGTGTCTTGAAATACAAAAGAACCAAAGAGTATAGGTAGTCAAACTTTTGAGTGAAATATCAGTCTAACATCCTGATAGTATTGGTCTCCTTCTGTTTGGCTAGACCTAGAATTTATATATTGATCTTACAAAGAAGAAGGGAAGGAATAAAGCAAGGCTTTGATGCTAAAAGATGTTTAATTATAGAGACAGGATTCCCCCTTTTCCACAGAAGCCCTATTAAAAAAAAAACAGAAAAAAAAGACCCAAAATACGAAAATACTAATAAAAATATTAAAGAATCTAAAACACCCAAATTTATTTTTCTCTCTTGCATAAAGTTTCTCTGCACTACAGCACTTTCTGTACAAAACTGATCCCTAAAGCAAGATAATGGAAACGAGATTTTCTAGGTAGATCTGTGAAAAGGATGTCAATATAAAGCCTGGTCTTTCTGCATTATCTGTATGCTAAAGCCTGGTCCATCTGCATGTCCCTGCACTTGTATGTAAGAGGTGTCAGATGATCTGAAAAAAAACCCAAAAAAAAGAGAGATGGTTGCTGCTGTTGTTGCTATAAAAAAGCAGATGATATATTATCAGTGCATTTAATGAAGATAAAAGCTCTTGTTAACAAAATAATTAAATGATGTAACAAAGAGCACTTCCACCAGTAGATCCTCAGATATTTCAGCTTAATGATGAAGCTCACCAGCAGGAATGCAGTTATAACCCATCAGGGAATTTGCTCCTATATCTACATGTTAGGTTATGCCTTTGTTTAGAAGAGTCTTCAGTGAAGGGGTATGTTTTTAAAGGCTTGTGAAATAAATAGAAATATACCCAGTGCTCTTAACACCTGGGCCACCTGAATAGATGTCATATTCATGAAGCAAAACAGAGAGTTATGTAAACCATGAGATTTAGTCAAACAGTTAAGAAAAGCCGGATACACATTATCAGCAAGCAAGCATTCTGCAACACACTATTAAAATTTTTCTGCATATCATCATAGATTCCCTTCTTATATCATTACCTTAATCTGTTCTCTTTCCTTTTATCTCTGGGTTAAAATACAGAAAATATGGGGATGGAAGTATTATGAGGTTATATTCTCTGTGACTAGACCAAATATACATTTTCTTAACAATTACTGTATTCTTATTGACAGATGACCCCCAGAAAATCTCATTTATACAGTCCAATTATTCAGTGATATCTGCATTTCCTTCTTCAGCCTCACCTTGACACTTGACATTGAATTTAAGTATTCACTGTTATTTCTTGTCCTCAATCTTTTCACAATCATTATAATTTCCCCCTGAAATTTAGCAATAGTTTTTTTCTTTTTTTTTTTTCCCTATTATTTGTATATTCTGTCTCAGATTTCAAAACCAAGTAAATGGACTGCATTTTAGAATCACAGAGTCATAGAGGTTGGACAAGACCTTTAAGATCATTGAGTCCAACCATTTACCCATCACTGCCCAGTTCACCACTAAGCCATGTCCCTAAGGGCCACATCAACAGGTTTTTTAAGTACCTCCAGCAGTGGTGACTCCATCACTTCCCCATGTTCCAATGTCTTTTCTCTGGACGCACTTCAGGACCTCAATGTTTTTCTTGCAGTGAGAGGCCCAAAACTGAACACAGGATTCAAGATGTGACCTCACCAGTGCCGAGTACACAGGGACAATCACTGCCCTGGTCCTGCTGGACTCACAATTTCTGACACAAGTCAGGATGTCATGGGCTTTCTTGGTCACTTGGGCACACTGTTGGCTCATGTTCAGTTGTCTATTGACCAGCATTCCCAGGTTTTTGTCTGCCTGGAAGCTTTTCCAGCCACAATTTAAAGTACCTCATTGAAAGTAGCATCAGTGAAATACTGATTTTAGAAACTGAATGGTAATGCTGTGAAACTGTTCCTGCCTTGCTTTTATTATTCTCTCCTTCTTTGAGAGTTAGGGCAGATACTTCTTAGAAATACAGTAGTTCACGACCTTTGAATGCAAATTCTAGATACTCTGTGCTTTTTTTCTTTCATAATTAAATCTTTTTGCTGATAATGCTGACATTTCAAAGTAAGATTTCTCAGCCTCTGAGGAAGCCTTGTAAAGGGAATAGGACCCAATGCACCCTGACCACTTCAACTCTTCCAATGATCTGACATTTAAAGGCCTTGCAATTAAAGGTTTTACATATTTCATAGAGTTTTCACTTTCAGGACTTGAAGTCAACCTTTTAATTCTGTTCCTTTATTTAAAAATCATCTGATTTACAAGGTGACTTGGTCTAATTCTCTCTGTTCTAGTTCCTTCTTAGAGTTATAAACCTCTTTCATTTGTTTTCCAGGTGATTTCAGTGATTAAGTCTTGTGAATCTGCTTTTGCTCTGCTAGAAATTTGGACATTATCGTGACCCAAAAATTGAAAAAAATCCATGATTTCTACTTTTATGAACAGTGAGAAGGCTTTTGTATTTTTCTTTTTGCACTTCTCATTGAGAGTACTTGGTCTTTTTTGTTCTCTGGGGTGGCTTTTTTTGATCTGCTCCATTGAGGAAGGGTTTTTGTCTTAAAGTTGAGAGATTTTGGACTGCAAGAAAATAAATATCACTCCTAATCTTCAAAGAGGGTTAGAAAGAGGAACTTGGGAACACAGACTGGTTAGCTTTACCTTGATCCCTAGGAAGCTGATAGAACAAATAGGCCTGAAAACCATTTCCAAGCACATTAAGAACAAGATGATGATTAGGAGTAGTCAGCATGGATTTAAAAAGGGAAAATTATGGTTAACTAATCTGGTAGCCTTCAGTGACAAGATGACTGGCTAAGTGAGCCTGCAGACAGAAGCTGATGGTGGTTATTACTTTGCAAGGCTTTTGTCTCACTGACAAACTTGTGAGGTATGGACTAAGTACATGGATAGTGATATACATGTACTGAGTGAACTGCTGCACTAAAGAGGGCTTCAACCAGCAGCACAAAGTCTAACTGGAGGCTGTACCAGCAGTGTATCCCAAGGATCAGTGCTGGTTCAACACTGTTTATCTTCTTTATTGACCCGGATAACAGAACACAAAACTGGGAAGTTGATGACCAAACGAGACGAGTGTGCTGCCATTCAGGGGACCTTGAAAGGTTGGAGAAATGGTCTGACAGGAGCCTCATGAAGTTCAACAAGATGAAACACCAAGTCCTGTCTCTGGGGAGTAGTAACTCCAAATTTCAGTCCAGGAGCGAAACAGCTGAAAATCAGATTGGCAGGGAAGGACCTTGGATTCACAGAGAACAAATTAGCCCTAAGCCAGCAATGTGCTCTTGCAGCAGTGAAGATCAACAACACCCTGGGCTGCATCAAAGAGAGCAGGGCCAGCAGGTTGAAGGTCATTCTTCCCCTTTGCTCAGCTGTGATGAGATACATCTGGAGATACATCTGGAGAGCTGTTTCAGTGCTGGACTCTCCAGTACAAGGGAGATACAGACATAAGGACAATGAAGGGTGGCCAGTAAGACTAAGGGATTAGAGCATTTCAGACAAGGAGAGACTAAGAGAGCTGAGACTGCTCAGCCTGAAGAAGAGGGCACTCAAAGGGATGTTGTCCACGTGCAAAAAAATATGTAGGAATGGGGGAAGTCAAGACAACAGACTCTTCCTAGCTGTGCTAAGGAACAAAATGAGAGGCAATGGCACAAAACACAGGAAATTCCCCTTCAACACAAGAAGAATAATGTTCACTACACAGGTGTTCACACACAGGAACAGGTTGCCCAGAGATGTTTTAGTGTCTCCATCGCTGGAGATACTCAAAACCCAACTGGACGTGACCCTCAACAACCTGCCCTGACTGACCCTGTTCTGAGCAGGGCATCGGACCAAAATGTCTCTAACAGGTCTCCACTTGGTATTTAATTTTTAGCAAATATTTGCATTTTCAATTAGGTTTAGAAAGTCTGGAGAATTCCTCAAATGTCCTGAGTAGTTAGTGTCTATGTAGCAGACAGGATGGTGGACGTAGTAATTGCCCTGTGCAACTCTGAAGTTTATCATACAGATGTTCTGCCTGGTCCTGTACTGTGTGCACAGACCCTCCCATTATAACAGCAAACACGTTTTCTTCCTGGCACAGAGGACTTCAGGTTTGCATTATCTCTGTACAAATCTTGACTGAAGCCTAAGCTGTGCAGTTTCAGTAACAAGGTAGGAAATCAAGGTCTATCATAAGATATTAAAACCAAAAAAGTTACACAATCAATATAAGTGGAGAGAGAGCGTGCCTGAGAACAATCATATTTGACACATATTGTCCATTTGATGTGCCAAGCTTTAAAGAAAGCTCTCTGTACAAACCCAATATGGCAGATGTTATATTAGCACATATCATAAGGTTACTTGGCAACAAACAGAGATTAGAAATGATAAACATTTGGTCTGCAGAAATGTTACCAGAGGTGGTAGTTACACAACCATATTTAATGCTTGGTGCATAAAAAAAATCTAGTTGTGCATATATAAAATGTCTGTAAAGCAAACTACAAAACTAGAAAATCTTATTGAAAATAATATTCCTATTACATAAAACAAACAAACAGACAACACAAATCCCCCTCTTGTAATTACAAACAAATTGATAAAACACGTTGCTGGCAAATAATGAGCATCATATTGGTTTGGGTTTTTTTCCAGGCAATGTAACTGGGAAACAATGACAGAATTTTACCTCTTTAATTAACTTTTTTTTTCCCCCCCAAATAGATCTTCTCTCACTCTTCACTGGAAACAGAAAATAGTGGTTGGACAAAGTTAATTTTATTAATTAAAGGAAATTCATGCCTATTAAAGCATCTGCACATTAGTTTTCTCTGGCTAGAAGCATATGAATTTTCTTTGGCTATAAATCTATGTCAGCCTATTTCTTTGGAGAATCTGTATTATCATAAATTCACAATAAGTCTCTTGATTATTATTGCACTGTTGTCTTCATAATCAAATACCTTAGGGTAGAGGAAATAGAATTGCAAGGCTTTCCTTAAGTTTTCCCAAAACCTGTTATTTCTTCTGAACCTAAGGATGGATTTTTATTGGAATGTATATCTTGTTTACACAGAAAAGTAAAGGTTATTCAGATTCTTTTTAATCCTGAGGTTTTCAGTTGGAATGTGTACATTTCCTGGCAGAAGTATCTAAAGGAAAATCCATGACATATTATTTTGGGATTTCTGTGCCTAAAATAAAATTTTTCATTTTTGATATAACATTTAGAGTAAGATCTCCTAAATATTCATCTTTGTCTGCCTAGGCTTCTGCTTCTTGGTTCTTGTGGTACAAGCACCTTATTTTTTGCAATATTTTGGTTTGAATCAAGGCTGAAAGTAGAAGATACCACAAACCTTTTCAACTAAGGGACCAGCTAAATATGTTAGAATTTTCTAATCTATTTTGGAGTTTGTTTACGAGGCACTGTTCAGTGTTATACAGAGGTGTATGATCCCCATTAGAAAGGATATTTTAGGACACTGAGGTGTCTGGGCTAAAAGACTACTTCAGAAGTTCAGCACAGCATGCTGGTGAGTGAGGGAAGAGTGCTCTGCTGACAGATCTGTGCTGCTTCTAGTGCTTGAGCTACATGCTGCTGCACAACACTTCTCTATAGCATATCATTAGGGATTCAGGAGCCTTAATCCAGTTTCCAAAAATGAAGTAGATACTTAGCAGCCTGAGTGTCACGCCAGCTCTCAAAAACTCATGACTTGATATGGATCCCCTTTTGTTTATTTCCTATGCTTTTGTAAATCCCACTTGGTACCATAATGCTTGTGTAAACCTAGGAACAGGAATCTGGATCCCTGGAAAGAAAGTGACTTGCCTGAAAAGTTTTCTTTGGCTGAAAACTCAATTTTCCAGTAAGTTAGACTCTTTCCCAAAGAAAGTTGTAATGCAAAGTCTGCGTAGAAAGTAGCAGCATAAGCCATTTTGCATTCAAGTACTTTTTGATTCTGTTTACGTGGCTGACTTTTCTCTGTATGTTTAAAGTGCACTACATGACATACTGCAGAAATGAGAAAAATAGCTGCCACTTCAACAACAAGATAATAAAAAAAAAAACCTGTATGGAACCTAAAAGTGTAGATCTGTAACACTCTTATAAGAACTGAAGTTCTTTTTACTGGATAATAAAGAAAGAAAAAGATCAAATAAGAAATGTAGAAATTTTTACAGATGACAAATAAAAATTATAGCAAGAATAGGAAAAAAATGTTTTCATGAGAAAATACTCATTCTTATACTGATTGGGAGATTGTCTCTTGGAAATATTTCATCCTTTTGTTCCATTTTGATAGCAAGGAATAAATTTTCATTCCACAAACAGCTAAGTGTAGTAGCTACTACATTACATGGCTCTGGGTCTTTTAAGCTGAGAAAGAAGGCAAATAGAAATTATTAGCCAGCAGTAATAGCTATGTCTTTGCTATGTTGTGCATGGGCTAGGAATAGTCCACCCAAAAGACTGGTATCTCTGTTTAATACTCTTAAATTCTCAGTAATAAAAATAGGCCCTATGTTACAATTAATATTTAGTTAGTAAACGTTGGGACACAAAGCCTCCACAGGCAGTACAGGAAGCTTCTATATCAGAGAGAAAGAGATCTTATGAGTCAAATGAACAACAGGTGATACCTTCTGCTGCTACATTACATTCATAGAATCACAGTGGGTTGGAAGAAACCTTAAGGATCACCTAGTTCCAACACCCCTTCAAAACAGGCAGGGACACCTTTCACTAGACCAGATTGCTCAGAGTTCCATCCAACCTGGCCTTGAACACCTCCAGGAATGAGCTTCTCTGTGCAACCTGTTCCAGTGTCTCACCAGCCTCACAGTGAAGAATTTCTTCATTATATCTGGTATAAATCTCCCCTCTTTCAGGTTAAAGCCATTTCCCCTTGTCTTATCACCTCACAACCCTGTAAAAAGTTCATCTCCAGATTTTTTTCTAGCCCCCCTTCAGGTACTGTAAGGCTGCCATAAGGTCTCCTTGGAATCTTCTCTTCTCCAGGATGAACAACCCCAGTCCTCTGAACCTTTCCTCAAAGGAGAGGTGCTCCATCCCTTTAATCATCTTGGTGGCTTCCTCTGGACTCACTCCAAGAGGTCTATGTCCTTCCTATGCTGATGACCCCAGAGCTGGATACAGCACTCCAGGTGAGGTTTCATGAGTGGAGAAGAGGGGGAAAACTATGTCCTTCAACCTGCTGGTCATGCCTCTTTTGATGCAATCCAGGATACAGTTGGCTTCTGGGATGTAAGCACATATTGCTGGGTCATACTGAGGTTCTTGTCAACCAAAATCATCAAGAGAATGGTGAAGATCAAGTTAAAAAAGTGGTTGAGTACATGAGCCTTTTCCATATCCCAGGTAACCAGGTATTCTATGTAGTTCCAGAGAGGGACTATATTCCAAGAAAAAGTAAACTAAACTTGGAAAAAAGCAGTACAGCTAGCAAAACAAAAAATACTAGATTCCCCAATTTTTTGTTATACTTCAAATAGAAACAAGTATTCACTAAGGTAAGTGTGGTTTTATGGATGTTTTATATTTTATATGGCTGTTTTACATAATATTTTATTTTTTTTTATATTTTATATGGCTGGTTTACATAATAATTTTATCAGTATCTTCCATAAGGTTTGAAACATAAGAAACAAGTATTTTAAAGGTCTATATTACTAAAATATGAAGACAGACACATAGATGGATTTTCAAAGTCTCTGAAAATCACGCTGCCACTGTACCCCACAGGTGTAGACTTGTGTCACGTAAAAAGAGTCAAAAATACAGTTCTAACATTTTCTTTCCTACTAAGTTATATCTCAGGTATGTATAGTTACAATATTTGTTGTTTTCTTCCATATAACTTCTCCCACAGAGAATCCAGAAATTATTGCCTCCCACAGAGGTTTAATTTACCTATAATACTTGGTGCTGGCATATGTGGCAGATGTCTCCTGTATTGTATCCTACAAAATACAGGTAAGATGGCATAGTTTTTACTATCACAAATGGGTTTCACTTGGATTTCAAAAGCTACTACAGGCCCTTCTTATGCCTGATTCATAATATACAACCTTGGGAAAAAACACTGAAGTGCAGATCAGTGACAAAAAAAGAAATAATGACACTATTTTTCAAATAAACTAAAAAAGTTGATTGCTATTACTTTTTTTTTTTAGCAGTTTGAGAAATGCCATCTTTATGGGGTTCCTCTCCGCTTTCTTTCTCTCTGTTAAGCTTTCCTATTTGTGCAATAAAAATTCAGTAAAAGTCTCATTATAGTTGTTTAGAGTTGAGCACCAGAGAACACACAATAAAAGGTGGTGTAACAGGGAATGGTGGCAAGTTTAATAGGCTGTACTGCACTAATTTAAATTAGTCATTGAGTGAACTAATCACAAATTGCTAATCTTGAACCCACCACAATAGGGGCTCAATAGAGAATGAAAAAGTACTCTAGAAAAAGGAAACTCAAGGGTACTTTCTGCATTAGGACTATGTGTCATATATCTTCAGAGAGAAAAAGAATGAGGAAGGAAAGCAAATTACTTCCAAATTCACTTTGCATAGAGAGTGGAGGAAAACACAGCAACATCACACATTTCTAGTGAAGTTAACTGCTTGATGTATAAGTGCAATTCTTCAAATTCTTGCAGCACTTGAAGCTTTTCCCTATCATTACTTTGCTACTTATTTTGACAGAACTGAATTTATCAGGTATTGATGGTGTCCCAAACCAATTCCATATGTATATATTTATCCTTCATGTATATTTCAAAAATATTCATCAATATGCTACAAGTTAAATTATTGTTCAGCCAGACTCACTTCTGATAAATTTGAAATGAATATATTCCACTTACAACAGCAACACAAAAATAAGTAAAGAAACAGGGAATAAAAATTACATGAAGTCACATATATTATACTGTATTTTCATTCTCAGAGTATAACTGGCTTTAAAGTACAAGGTGGATCCAAACTATCAGAAATCAACAAGAAAGAAATTGAAAGAACTTTTGGCGTGGAAGAACTCTGGAGCCATGCCATAGTAATTTTCCTATGGAAAACCTCATACTAGGAAGCAAATGTGGAAGGCAAAAGGATATTCACACAGTGAATGTATGTTCCTTGATGTATGCACATCTTATTTGCTCCTACCTTCTTGTTTTTTAAAGGGAAAGGTGAGAAAGTAGATTTATCGGTACATGCTTCAAACCAAAACAAACCATATACATCAGAGAACAAACAATGCAGTGCAAGGAAAAGAAAAAAAGTATAAGTATATAGAAAACCTTGACAGAAAATTGTCAAGTACAAAGTTGGACAGATTTGAAAAAACATTGCACAAAGAAATATTGTAAAGATAGTAAAAGCAGGCTGCAATTAATCTTTTTGAATAGAAAGTATCACTGAAAAACTGTATATTTTGGAAATATCCAGTGTCTTATTCATACATTAATCAGAATACCCTATCGACATGTGGGTATTTCAAAGAGGATTGTAAGAGTGAACTTATTGTGTGAAATATCAGAATCACAGGTTGGTTGAGGCTGGAAAGGACTTTACCCTGGAGGTTATCTTGCCTGAAACCCCTGCTCAAAGCAAAGCAAAATAATCAACTCATGTTCAAAGAACCTTAAAGAAATAATTTTTGTTATATTAATGAATTTCAATTCATCTTCCAATTCATCTTGCTGTATTTGCTATAGTTAAGATGTTTTGAGTGAAGAATTTTGTTCCCATCCACTTTTGTTTTGCCCACAAGTGAAGGACTTCATGCTGGAGTTCTGCCATATGAACTTACATGAAAATTAGGTTCTCAAACTTTTCTAAAATAGGTTGTTGACTGCTAAACTTTTTACACTACAATAAGGGCCAATTTCTCTGCCAAGTGTTGTCATTATTTGAAAAAAACAGACTTATTAAAAGCTGTCTGTGAGTGGTAGCCAAGCTTTTAATAGCTGAGCATTGGCAGCAGACGTAGGAACCTTTAAAATATGTTTTTAATCTCAAGAATTATTTCATACAATAGACTTCCTTCATTTTATAAATCAATGTCAGAAAAAGTTACTTTGAAGTTAAGAACAGTCAGATATTGTGAGATCATTTACATGCATGCTAGCATTTTTATTACTGTAAATGCACCTTAAGATGCACTTAGTAAAATGATTTTACCTCATTAATAAGCTTTTTTTACTCTTCTCTGTAAGCTGTTGTCTGTATAGATCTGCAAGTCTGCAGATACTGTTAATTGTCTGTTGATAACCTGTTCATAAACTGATGATGGTCAGATAGTGTTAAAAACTACAATGCCACATTTCTGTAATGCTAGGATGAGTAAAACTTTGAACAATGAGTAGACAAATAACACTGACCTCTAATGAAAGTAGGACATTCAAGGAAATAAAATAGATTGTCTGATAGCTTCTGTCCATAAGCAGAAAGAATTGCTGTTTTTGAGAAGTGAAAATTAAAATATGCAAAACCCCCATTGTCCTTCCATCTGCTAAGAATTATGTACTTATAGAAGTATTAACCTACTCTGACATAAGGTAACTTCTTAAATATATTAATTTTTCCTAAAGATTTTCTAGCTGCTCAGCACTTTTGTCTGTATTTTACATTCAAACATTGAACTCCTCAGCAGATATAATTTCCACAGATTTTCAAAGTGGATCTTTATGCAGGACCCTCAGCTCTTTAGACAGACATAGAGGACTTAACTAAAACCATAAGCAGTGCTTCCAGCTTCCCTACTGGTTTGCAGAGGGCAGGCTCTGCCTCCTGGCCAGTTGGTCCAATCTGAGACCAGTCTCACAGTGTGTCAACTGGTGCAAACCCAGTAGCCTGTTCTTGTTTTATCTGTAGTAACAGGTTCACCGAGGAAACTAACTCATCAGCTTGGAGCTCCTCTGATGGAAGTTGGTTTTTTCATGAGTGGATGTCTAAGGCCCCAGAACAAAACAAAAATGGAAATAAAATTTCAAAGATATAGTTGCAACTCAAAACTTTTTTCCTAACTGTAATGCAGGGGTAACAGCTGAGAGGATGGATGGATGTTTTTGGTGTTTGTTTTTTTTTTTCCTGGTAGGCATCGTTGACTTAGATATTTTGAAAAAAACTTGCATGATAAAGAAAAAGAAATGCTTAATTAATGAAGAAAATTATTTTAATTATTATTTTAATGAAGAAAAATCAGCAAGAGATCTCCATTTCCCAAAACTGTGAACAATACTGGGTACAAGACTTGAAGAAAAAAAAAAAAACCTCCCCGTCTGGGCTCACAGTGAGAATATGGGAAATACTTTATAGGTCTTATCCACAAATTTCTGAATCTTTTCATTCAAGCAATTAACATGATTAAGTACAGTTTTCTCATCTGATTTAATTAGCTGTAATCATACCAAACTATTGTAAATTGGGCATTCAAGACGTATGACACATCTTTTTAAATATGGGCACAATTATTGTGAAAATGAGTAATAGTAGCATTCACTAGCCCAAGGCAATTACGATTATGAGAAGTGCCTGTTTGGTAAAAGGTCACAATATGATGTCTTGCATTTGCCTGAAATAGTCTTGTCACTGCAGAAACTCTAACAGGGAAAGCATATTCTTAACAAACATGATTTGGTAATTTAACTTCAGAACTAATTCCATGTGCTTCTGAATATTTTAACAGTGAAAATTTAGAATATATTCTCTTGATAGAAATTGCATATTAAACATTAAAACTGGTTTTTATTTTTTTTCATTTGAGCGATTTATACGTTTACCTATAGGTCTATTGCCAAATAAAGTATTCCAGTTTTATGAAACAGCAATGCTCTGACCATGATAATTCCTTAATGCTATGTGAATTGCTGGAAATTTTTTTAATGACCCTTTCAAAATTACATTAATCCTCAAGCTTCTCTCCACTGTCTCCTGGTTAATTCACTTGCATTTTGCTGGAGGCTACACACATATAGAGTCTTTGCCTTCAGCTGAAAGCTGAGCAGGATGTTTTCGATGCAGTTCACATTACATCAATCAAAGACCAGGGCTCTTTCCCCATCCAGGTACTGTGTATTAGTGACCTGGTTCCTGAAGCCAGGGCTCTGCCAGAAATGAGTTTTCTTACCTGAATTTTACCACACTACATTTGCAGAGGATATAACGTAATTAGTCACTTTAACATTTGCTGCCAGCAAGGTGTCAAGCATTATTTGGGGAGAGAGGAAAGGGAATAATATAGAAATTGAGAGAAATCTTAAAGTAGATTATTGGGAAAATGAGTATTTTTTAAGTATACTATTCCTCAAGAAGGAAATGGAATGGCAATGAAAACTAAGGTGTCTCCTATTTGAAAAATGTGCAGAAAATCAAAATGCATAAAGTTCATGTTTCACATAATGAATTAACCTCAATAAACCCATCAAATCTATTAAACATGCAAAATCTACTTGTGGAGGAAAAAACTGATATAACGAAAAAATGTTATCAAATTGACAAAGCATCCCTACCGAAAAATGGACATTTGTAATAGGTCTTGCCAATGCTGTGGTAAACATGCAAAATTCTTAAGATATGGTTACATTTCTTGGGCTTTTTCCCTTTTGATCTATGAATAAAAAGCCAAATAATATGGATAATTTAAATATGTCATTACAAGTTGCTAGCATAAAGTGCTGTGATATAGGTGTTTACTGAAAAAGTGTGGTTTCTCTCTTGTTGATTTCATGTAGAGGTGAAAGATAAGACAGAGTTGTCCTTAAAGCAGGTATTTGGAATTACAAAGTATTTTACCTGTATATATAAGCAGAAGAGAAGAAAGAGAATACAAGTAGAAAATTCACAGATCAAATAAAAAAAACTACAACTTATTGAATTATAAGTCTATACCATGAATAATCTATTACACACATGGTGACCTGTGTCATTGTTTTAATGACCCTGTTTTGCCTCCTATTTCATCTTTCTTTCCAGACATGTAACAAGTTTGCTGAATACCACCTGCCTTTGTATGAAAGTCTGTATCCTTTCAAATTTCTGTTTTGATGAAAACACTTCATTTTTCTTTGGGAAAACAATTCATTACTATCTGAAAACACTTCTTTGGCTTAAAAACTAAATCTAACCAACATTTCATATTCTTTATCTTGTGGGTCACAGCAAACAGCAAAATATATAAAAATCACAGTATTTTAAAGTTTCACAGCTATTGCCTATATCTGTTCCCCTAGGAATTTTCACAGAAAGGAACAGGTTTTTTAGCAGCACAATCAAACTAGGGATTTTGATTAGATTTATATTTTCTCCAATACAATCAAGTTGCCATTGAACTAATATAAATGTTTAGTTAATTTTCTTTATGATTGAACTATTTATTGATTCACAGGCAGGCACAATGTAACTAATAATAATAGCCTTCTATTCCCCTCTGTACTTTCCTGCAAATAAAAATATAATCAGGAAAAGTATTCAATCTTCTTATAAAAATAATTGACAATGACATCTGAATGCTTTATTGCCTTCACAAAAAATATGATCTTCTTCCACAAGACATGTTCTTCTGCATAAGAATCTGTAACATCTCTTTTCTTTAAAAAAATAGACTTAGTTCATGCATGACTTATAAAACCTTCTTTGTATTTTGAAATTATTTATCCTGCTTAGACACCCAGGACAAACAGTGATTAGTGACACTGCACTTCTTATTCATAAATATGTATAGCAAGTATTATAGGGCTGTGTAAGCAAGAACCAGTTTGTGAGCAATACAGGAACATCAGAATAAAGCTACAGCAAGTTATTTGTTCAAAATCTTTATGTCATATCCAAACATCTAGTCTCACCTGGAATTGCTGCAAGTGGAGCTGATCAAAACTTTATTTATTTGAGTTAAAATCAGTTGCAGTCTGTCTATATTTGCAACTTTTCCTTAGTCATATTTATTTTATTGAACTCAGTATTCACAAGAATGCACCTTGTTTGCTTGCATGTTTATTTACTAATTCATGTTAAGCAGTAATGGAAGATGTGGTTTCCCTATCTTCATAAGGTAATTGATCTAAGCACAAAGAAATCCTCTCCAAACACATTTTATGTACAACAAATACTATTAGATTAACCTCTCCTTCTAAGTAGCCAGGTTATGATCTTGAACACAAAGTTGCCTTTTTTCTGTTGCTCAGAAAAGTCAGACAAAACTGCCACTCATGACTTTTGTCTTTCCTTCTTGGGTTAAAAAAATAAATAAAAAACCCTTCAGACTAATAATGCTGTTTCTACCAATGAAATGCCAAAGCTTATCACTGCTGCTTATCAGTATTAAAACTTTGAACTTCATTTCATAGGTGTTATGGATAGAAACGTCAAATGTAAATGTAAAAGTAAGTCAAAGCAAGTTAGCAACAAAACAACAAAGGAGATCAACATCCTAATGCACTTCCTGTTCCACACAATACCCAAGCTTCATATTCACAATGACATTCACAGCAATGACAGTGATGGAAAATATCACCAGTACATACACAGACATGTTACTGAGGCACATGGCAGACGTAGACAATTAGCCATGGATGCTTTCATCTGCTTAGTAATAACCATGAGGTTATATAGTGGAAAGGACTTGTGAATCATTAAGGTAGAAAACTGCCCTTACCTGATGTGCAGAGAGTGTTTTGGGGAGTTTTTTTCAGTATGTCTTCTATGGTCAGATAATTAAAAGCCAGACAAACATATTTAAAACTCAAAATATACTAGGTAGATTGAGGCTCTGTTGCCTGAATTCAAATCCCTGTTTATCTTTAAAGAGACCTTAACTGAAGGGATGGCATGAATAATATTTTGGAACAAACCAAACCAAACCAAACCCAATTAGTATCCAGCTGGTAGCACACTTTCCCTGGAGTGGTGGGGAAGCAAAGACCGGAAAGCGTGGTAAGGAGATATGTAGGCACACTCACTAGCTTCTAAATCAGACATTTTAGGGAAGGGTGATCATGAATGGGTCACTGTCAGGTTCTGAAAGATGGTCAAATATGAGTTCCAAAACTAATAGTGTTTTCTGTTGTCAGCCACTGATTTTGAAATTCAGTCACTACAGACATAGGAACTGTCCATCACAAGGGTTAGCAGGAAACTATGAAGATTTTTCCACTGCACAGTATACATGAACATGCATATATGTATATATGTGTATATGTATATATGTTCAAAAACATGTTTGCAAAGGTGTCCAACCCATTTTCTGAACCATCTCAGGATCAGAGATATTTTGGAGCACTGGAAGTGCCTGGATTCAGTCCCAAGCAAGGGATGCTCCAAAATTTTGACCTTGTGAAAGACACAAAGCCAATTTTTAAAATGTGACTTTTCTTTCCAAAGATTGTAGAATTAAGGTTGGGTTACCTAGCACAAGGCTGCTTCAGCTCATTTCTTTACAAATTTTCCTCTATGCGTCACCAGCCATTGAAATAAATATGCTCCTTAAATGTAAGAGTTCTTTCAGAAGAAAAGAAAGAATTTTATCTTTCTTGCAATTCTGAAATAACATATGATATGAATCAGAAGTAAACAGAGCAACAAAAGGAATCAGACCTCTAACAGCCTGAAATCATAAATGCTGAAAGTGGTATGTGTTCTGATTCATCACAATGAATTTAGCTTGGAATCAAAAAGGTCATTCAAATATTAAGCATTCTACTATTTCACTGAAGATAGACTCAGCTGAAAGCACACTGTACTTCTATGGTACAATCCTGAAATGGCATGTCAGTTGCCAAGTGCCTCTGATGTCTCCAGTTGCAGCTAAACTATTGGCAAGCCAATGGAACCATTTTCTTCTCTACTGTCTAAACTACAGCTAATTGTTATGAGAATGCCAGTGGTTAATGAATCTGACAGGAACACCTTACACATTTAAATCTGGGGAATCATTTACAGCTGAGAACTAGAAACTCTTAGGCTAGGCTGCACCTTGCTTCCCCCAGGGCCAAGAGAGTCTCTAGAGCAGCAATCTCTTACAACAGTATTTGGTCCCCACAAACTGACCCCGTTGCCCCATAAAAACAGGAATTAAATATCTTCTGGGCTAAGGGAGTTTGTTCCAAGTTTTATAGCATCACAATATTCAAAACTGTTCATAGTTCAATAGATGTCTGGGGGCAGGAGCTGCACGAGCTGTATCCGTGGTGTCTGAGCTGAGTCCCATAGCCCTGTCTCTCCAGGGGCTGCAGTCTGCACATGTGATTGTGAAAAGGTCAGACACCTTTCCAGCTTTCAGCAGCTCTGCCTGAAGATGCTGGTCACACAGACTTGAAGTGTTCTGTTGACCAGGCTGAATTTTTAGTTCCTGTCTTAGATAGAAGAATGACTTCTATTCTCAGTCATACTGTGTTAAACTTTTAAAAGGTTAACAGATGAGATTGAGTAGTTTTAACTTGATGAGACATTCTTCAGATCATTATGTCCTCATCAAAACGCTGGGGAGCATTATACTGTCATTCATTCATCAACTGGTTGGAATGAAGACAATAGCAAATGTCTTGATTATAATTTCCTTGCTGCTTTCAAATTTGTTGCCTTATACTATACAGAGATCGCATTCATATAATCGACTAATTAGTTGCAAGCAACCTTTGATCTTTGCTACAGATTGTAAATTATTTTAAATATATTTGTTAGAGAAATCTGTCTTTAATACAGCTCTTTGGAGTGATTCAGAGTATCTAAAAGAAGAGCATTATGTTTTTATCAAGTTTACCATGGAGATTGAATTTCTACAATTGTAATATTACTATGTCCTATATTAAAGAAATACTGATAACTATTGCCATGGTAACCAAGAAGCTTTAGAGAGCTTATAAGAGTTTTCACCTGAGAATTTCAAAATAACAACTTTATACTTTCCTTTTCATTCCAGAAATTCAATCAGCTCCAAGTAGACAATTGGTTTAGGAATATATATATGTATTTATGAATATAATAAAACATGAAATTGTCTTGCAAAATTAATTATATACATATATTTATTTCTAAAGTAGGTAGCTAGGTAAATTTTTCTTTGTAAGAAGTTTATATTTTACAATAAAATTAGAAAAATTATTCTTTCAGTCCAATAAGAAGGTATTTATAATTAACTCAAAGCCACAACCTACCACTGATCACAAGTAGTTAATACTACATACATTATACATGATATTTAACTTTAAAGGTTGTTCTGTTTGTTAGTAATTATATCAGCAAGCTGTTGGGGTTTTTATGTTATCAAATTTTGTTTAGGCATTCAGTATGAAACCAAATGGGATGAAGATGTATGTCTTTTCTTCAAACACTTGGATTCCCATCACTTTGCTGCTTAATGTGACTCCAGTTATGAAGAAGATAATTTTAATAATTTGATGTAAAGTTGGTTAGCTCTATAAATAATAAAATTCATTATTTAACATTTCCTATGGAAGTTTCAGACTCTCAGCTATGATAAATAAAGGAATAGACTAGTTCCAGCCTCTTTTTAACTTCAGAGAATGTGTAAGCAACAGATATATTTTTAAAAATTCTTTTCTCCTCCATGTATTGTTCTAATATATATTCTGGAATTCACAGAGCCAACCTTTTTATAAAATCAGCCAAGGAACATGTATTATTTATAAACCTGAGTATTTTAGCTAAAACCAATCTACCATTTGTTATCTATCATGCTTACATCTGTAATAATATATCCACTGTAAAGTATCTGAAACGCATTTTATGCATTATATTTGTATCCCATGCAACATTATCTGTTCTTACAAGTATACATTCTTAAATGTGACATATTCAGGGCTATATTTCAATGTGGTAAGCATCAAGGCATAATAATTTATATTAAAGCCCAAATGAATACATTCAATAAGAATTTCAGTGTCATACTGTAGTTAGAGATTTTCTTATAAAATACCCATAGAAAGCATTGTTATTATGCGTGGGTCATCATCATGGCTGGGCTTCATGAACGAAGATCCAAGAAGGGCTCTACCCACGCTTGCTACAAGCGCGCTGATGGCTAAAAAGGCCAATGCGAGATATGCATGGGTAGACAAGGTGAATTGAAAAGCTTATGGAATTTCCCTGGAATGACCAACCAATGTTCTAATACAGTAGATCCACAGCCACGATGAAAAAGTGGTGGCTTAGAATAACATCCAATAAACAACCAATATTTTAGACTTCTCTTAAATCAGAGCGATATCTGAACTCCATGAAAAGCATTATAGTGATAATTTCTATACACACAATGATTTATAGCATACAGATGGATACAGATACTTTACTTTCTTTTTTCTAAAGTCAACAGTGATAGAAGTGTTGATAAAGGGAAAAATCATTTAATGGCTTTGTTCCTGTAGTTCAAGTTCTTCATACAGGTTAAAAACAAGAGCTGTTTCAATGACGTGGTTTTGATGACTTTTTAGATAAACAGTTGAACACTCATGCCCTAAAATTATATGTTAAAAAGCGTAATGAAACGCTGAAGTATTAAAAATTATGAGTCATTTAAAGAGTAATAAGTTGAAATTATACCATCATGTGTAGCAATTATATCTAGAGATTTCCTGTGTTTTCCTTATAAAAAACTAGCACTGTGCAACATTAGGAATCTAATATAAATGGGCTCCTTGTATATTCATTAACTATCATATATGAAAGTGGAAACGAGAAGCATTTAAAAATATGTTAGAAACCCACAGAGATTTCCCTCCAAGGTAGACATTGAGGATTTCTTGGCCTCATGACCCCTAAGTAAAAGTCTCCCAGATACCAAATCATAGTTGCCAATGAAACCTTGGACCACTTCAGAATACAGATTTCCAGGGGCTGTATTCATATTGAACAAGACATACAGAACACTTTTTATTTTCTAAACTTGCCCGTCCATTTGTCTTGTGTGCACCTGACTGTGCAAGAAGGCTCAGTGCTTAGTATGGACACTTGATCATGATGTCGGTGCTTAGGGTCTATTTTTAGGTGTAGGAACACCTGAATCAGCTCCTCAAACCCCCTATAGTCTGACAGAACTGTCAGTGTAAAGCCCAAAGTTGGTAAGTTGCCTTCTCAACACCTCTGTGAAATTGAAATGAAACTTGGCCCTTAAGATTCATTCTTTCTCAGGCCATTCAAATTACAGGTCCACATACAGGGTAACTCAGAAAGGCAGATACAGAAAAATAAGAGTTAACAAAAACAAAGAGTTTGTTTTAATTTGGGGAGATGTTACAAATACACAGACAAACAAAAGATAACTTATTTCAGAAATGGCTGGGCCCCAATAAAATGCTTAAAGTTGTATTTTAAAAGAAGAAGAGTTCATCAGAGTATATATTCTTAAGTCAATACATACTTATCTTGTGCCAAAAAAGCAAAACATTCCTGAGTGGCTCAACACACTCTCAATGTGTTCATGTAGTGTTGCTCTTTGTAAGTATTCTACTAATTACTTAATGATTCTGAAGTATTTTAAAGTGCTACAAAAGAGCCAGTTACCAGTATAGTTATATTATGATATTACAGAACACTCAAAATACACATGTATATATGTTTTATTTTGATTAAAATTATCCAGTGGGTCAATTTTCTGATTTGCAATAGACGACAGAAAGTTGAAGTCCCTCTGAAAACCAGTGAACTCGGTTCTGTTCTGACAACAAACATAATGATGCTTTTCCCAGGATATTTGTTGTAATAGCGATATTTGAAGGGGAATGATATCCTTCTCTACTGTGTCTTATACAAGGCAGAAATCACTACCATATTTGAAGCTGAAATTGTATAGGGTAATAATGCTTGTCCTAAGAGTAAAGATACATAGACCTATTTGAAGAGTAATATATTCAATAAGTCATACAATGTCTAACAAGGGATTATAGACAACAGTTAAAAGAGGGCATTCTAGTTCTAAATGCTATCCTGCTAGAAGCAGTTTTCACACTTATGCTTCCAATCATCATGGAAATATGAGTTATTAATTACTCTTCACTATAACTCTCAATGTAATCAATGTCAACACACTCGTATCTTTTCTCTTAGCAAAATCTCACTGCTATTAGACCCCTGAAAGGGTGAAACCATCTTTGATCACATGATTTGTTATGTCTGAACTGAGGTAAGATACTTGTAATTGAAGCATTTGAAAAATCAGATATTTCACTCTTAGTGGGATGCTACTGCCAAAGCTACCTAATCCAGATCAAGGCACAGGGCTGTGTGTGTCTAGACACAATGTCCAAAGATGTATCAGTATCCAAGCCTCTGTCCAACCCAAAGAAAACAGGATCTTCTTTGACTGTCATCACTTGTACCAAACTAACTTTCTGTGTAGAGACCAGGCTACATAAATGCCCCAAATTTCCCACCCCAACTGAATTACATCAAAAGTTATTATCAGTATGAAATTAGACAACATTTATTTTTATTTTTTTCTTTAATTTTAGTTCTAGACGGAGCAAATGGCAAAACTTACTTTTGCTCTATTACTTTTCAATTTTCACCCTATTTTGAAACTAGTTCTACTCATCATGAGCATTGACCATCAGGGTTTGAATGAACATTATTAATAGTAGAAACATCAATCCTATACTTAGATTTTCATAAAGGTTATCAATCCACATTTCCTGCTGCTTGGAAGAAGCATCCTGCTTTGAAAAGCTTAAAAATTTGAAAAAATGGTGATACTCAAAATCATGGTATTTTGCACTCTTTATTTTGCAATCCATTTTTAAGGAACTCTTCTAGTACAGCCACAGTAATTGGTGACTGCACACTCCTGTTAACATATCATCCACTAGTTCTGAATACCCTGCAGCAGATTTTCAATGTATCATCTGTTGAGGTGGTAAGGTTGAGATTTTTCCTTCTTTCTACTAGACCTTCCAGTACCTATGTAAAACCAAATGGGCTCAAACAGAAGGAAAACCACAGGATTTTTCTACTGTTTGAATCAATTTGATTTTAATCCCTTAAACAGTCCACCAAATCTATAGAGAATAAAGTACAAAGTTAGCTTTTTCATGATGGAGGACCACTGGTACATTTGACATTCCTTCTTCGTACTTTCATAATTTTCAGTCTTCCCATCCTGATCACAAGGAAATGAATTTGCAGTGTCAAAGGGCTTACTGTAAAGGACTCAGTTATGTGCTTTGAAACACAGGTTAATGGCTGAGCAATCCTCTCTGACTTTGGAAAGTGAGATGTAAAATCTGCCTTAAAGAGGGTCACTTGCTATACGAAGAGTTTATTATTCTCCTAATAGACAAAATTGTAAGTACCACTCCAACAGATTTTCTACTTTTTTTTTTTTTAAATGAGTTTGAAGGTACACTTCAGCTTGCTCCAGAAGTAGGAAACATAGACAGCTACAAAAACTATGAAAAGTTCAAATGCTGGCTTTCAACATCTAAATGAAATATGCATTATATTTCAATAAAGTTTTAATACAGGACTGAAACTTTTACTGAAGAAGGGCATCTAACAATAAATATTTGCTCCTCCCTTATAGGTGAAGAAGTTCTAAAAGAGAATACGTTTGCCATTTCTTGTTTCCTACTTACATGACCAAAACACTCCCACCTTAGAAAAGTATTTTCTGAAAGTTTAAGAAAAATGGCAAAAATGATATTTTTCCTATTTAATTTCTTCTTAATTAAGTAGAAGTGATGGTCCATGGAACAGCTATTTTACAGCACAGTATGTTCTCACATGAAATGAACCAAATAACCCACTTCTGTGGGGTTTTTTAAGTTTCCAATGGCTAGTAAAAATTGTATATTATGGCTGCAATCGTTATACAGCTGCAGTTTACATTGAAAAATAGTGCATTAGGAATATATCTAATTAAATACTTTTGCTTACTAAAGTAATGTGTTTTTTTCCACTAACATTTGCTTAGTTGCTCAAAAATTAGTTGACATTTCATTTAGATATCATTGTGAATGATTTGGCACAATGATATATATACTGCAACTAATAATTTGGAGGTAAAAGTTACAAATTTTATACAGCAGCATTGTCAGATCTTCTTTGTGTAAAGATAAAACTGAAAGTAGGATATATACCGCTAAAATATATCTCAAACCTCCTATGATAAATTAATACTTTGTTTCTTACAGCTTACAGTGACAGGAGTTTGTGTCATGTACCACATTCTGTGTTTGCTAAAAGCCTACATAAATTGCCAGTTTATGTCTCATAGAGGCAATTGCCTCCCATGCCAAATTCTCAATAAATCAGACCAAGTATTTTTAGAATGCAGTATTTGTCTTGTAGAAGTTTTGTAGAAAATAAACAGTAATTTCTGAATTACACTTCTAGTTCTGATGCAAAAGAACTCTAAACAGATGTTTTACACCTTTTCCTGTTTTACTTGGATTGGAGCTATTGATTCCAACTGTGAATTAGTAGAGACAGGAGACACAGGACAACTACTTGTAAAGTTCAGCACAAGAGTAGTATTTCAGCAGTACCAGTGTCCCATTGGTTTTTCATCAATGGCAGCTATTCTTGAGTAAATGTAATTTTGCAAGATTGTTAGAAAAGTAACAGAAGGAATTCTACACAGCAGTTTTACTGAAAGAGGGAATAATGTCTGCCTGTGTGACAGATATAATGGCAATATTATTTTTATCTGCCATTTGTGTTTGATTTAATTTTTATTTTTTTTTACTCAGGAACTTGCTGAATGATGCTTGTTGTTTTGACTGCATCCCTTAAGCAAATATAGTGAATAGTTATTGAAGACAAATGTTTTTAAAATATTGACTTTACAGTGGACAAATTTATTAATAAAAGTTTCACTAATACTAATACTGTTCTGGACAAGATTACATTGTCAATGTTACCAATTTACTCACTGTGAATCAGTGAAAAGAAGGGAAACAATAAATTTGAAACATGAGAGATTGTTGCTATTACCACAAAACCTAATGCTGCCTAAGCTGCATTAGTGAGCAGTGGAAAGATTAAAGATGAACAACAAACAAACAGTAAAACACAGTGAGATGGCAGAAAAATTCTTTGTTTTTGAAGGACTCCTGTAAATGAATGCTCTCTGTGAGATTCATGTAAAAGATATTAATTCATGCCGTAGTTTTAAAGATTCAAATAGACCTTACAAATTAAGGCAGAGTTTAGGCATCCAGTTTTACTCTATGTATGACCTCATCATTCTTGGACTGTGTTATAATCTGTATTCAGACCTACAGTATACCTGAAGTAGAGGAGATGAGCAAGGGAAGGTGCAAGTCACAATTTTATTCAGCTAATGTGACACGTGGAATTTTGTACCATCTTACTTTTTCTTTTTTTTTTTTTTTTCTCTATGCCAATAAGAAAAGGAATGATCCTGCCTAGAACAATGGTTATAGTAGCAACAGAAAAATCTCCCAAGTGCTATGGCACATTGGAAATTCAGCAGAAAATAATCACTGTGTGTCTATACGTTTATGTAGACGTTACTTTTCCCCATGGACCTACATTTTCTCTTGCTTTTTATAAAAAATCAAACAAAACTCTAATTTCTGAGTTCACTGCAGTATGACAAGTTATTACAGAAACTACATAATAGAATTTTATAAATGTTATTAGTTGCCTCTAGCTTTTTTTGCATCTGTAGCCTGTTCCTAAAATCCTCACCAGGTAAGTCTTGCTAGGGAATTCAGGGGAACAGAGTGACTAATTTCAAAAGTGGAAGTGATAAACAAAGGACGTCATGCTCACAGCTCTCTACTCTTGCTACAGGTCAACAACAAAAATTTTATGCTAGCAATTGATAGTGATAGTATGGCAAAAGTTTACCACAGAAAAAGCTTATTTCCATAGTAATCTTTTTTAACTGCAGTTCATCTAGATAAAACTATGCTGCAAGATTCCCCAGCTTCTCCACCATAAAACAACCTCCAGCAAGTGTTGCAGGACATAATCTTTGGATAATCTTTTCTGAAGAACGCTTAAAACTCCCATCCATTTCAAGTTGTATTACCACTTCATTAATGAAAACCCACAACTATGTTGAACTGTAATCAACTTTCCTGTGATGTGTTGGTTTTAAACAAAGCTAGTATTGCCTGCTTTCTCTGCTTCATCCCTGAAGTCAATTACACCATCAGGATACCTAAGTGCAGCTCACAGTTCATCACAGCTTTCCACTCATATTAAAGTAGTTGCAAGAGCTGAATGTGACTAGAATGGAAGTGCATGATAAAAAATTACGTAACTTACTGGTGTTTCTTTTCTACAGCTAATGAAGTTGTTACTAAGAAGTGCCATATTACACACAGAACAGGTATTTTTGGCAGGTTATTGGTTTCTGGGGTGTTTCAAAATTGTTTTATTTGAAATTTAAAGAGCCTGCTTCAGTACAGAGAGGAGCAGGAAAAACTGAAAGGAACTGTGGAGAGAGAGAATCGAAGACTGAGAGGTCTCCTCCTGAGTCTGCAGGACCTGCTAAACCCTATTGAAGTACAGCTGAGGAAATGAAAGGAAAAATGTCAGATGGGGAGAGACAGAAAAGCTCTCCTACACAGTAAAGAGGGTGTACTTAATTTTCAAACAGTATAATATTTATTTAGCCAGTATTAACTCTTTCAGAGAAAAAATGTGTGTGAAGTCCTGGGAACACAGGGAGTATATGAAAATGTATAAGAAAGGTTTGCTTTCAAAAGATTATTTCACAACTTAAAATCCACCTGCTGCTGACAGATTACGGCATTCATCTCGTGGATCTGCACCTCACCACAGTTTGTTAAACTGTGGAGAAAGAAAATGTAGTGGGAACTTTCTGTTCCAATGGGCTGACTGAAATCACAAGGGCTCATGTTCTCTGTTTCAGCAGATTCTGGAAGCTGAAGGAAATCTCCATCTGTACATTTCAAAAGAATCAAACTTAAACTACATTTACTTTTCTGAATGTAGACATACACTAAGGGACTGACAGCACCAGATAGGTGATTCTCCACTACAAATTAGCTCCTAAAAGCAGGCAAAATAGAAAGGTGTGTTATTGCACACCTAGAAACAAAGTGGCGTTTTGGTTACCTTTTGTGTCACAGTTTGAAACTAGAAAATCAGTGTGTGCTGAAAAACCAGTCTGATGTGTCCAGCCAGGGTCCTTTGTTAAGGTATTGATGGAAACAGTGAGATAATGAGTATACAGTCTCCATAGCAGTATCAATGATGTCCACATGCTAACTTGTATACTAATCATCAATGGAGAAAGATGAATCCAGATACAGTACTGTAGCTTCTCTTTGTAATGACAATAAGCTATTAATTCAGATTTAGATGAGAAACAAATTATACTGGTGTAAGCTATCTGAGAAAATTAAAATAATCAAGCATAGTATCAAGATTTTTATACACTTCAGTGAAAAGAAAAAGGAATCAGAGAACCCCAAGTATGGGTTATTTTTTAAAAGAACCTGAGATGGTCCGAATCCTGAATTTTGAAAATACTTCAGTTAAATAAAAAAAATTGTTCCTTAACAAAATTACTCGAGCACCTTTCTATAGTCTATGACCTTAGGGACAAAAGTAGTGTCTCTTTGTTTCCATTTACAAAACTCATTCTATGTATTTTTGAAGCTCTAATGCTATAAATATATACAAATATATCTGTAATGCCATCACACAGTGTATCACAAGATATAGCACATGAGGTTGACAGCTGCATTACTTCCTCTTTGTAATGGTAAGGTGGATTAAATACATAATTTTGATTATTGTATGAATCATTAAATTTGTTTTTTAATTTTCTTAATTTTCCTTTCTGGTGGTATCACCGCAGGATAGAATTTAAACACATCTCCATTCCTTCATACACTTTTTTTCACTTAATCTGAGCAATAGATTTTATAAATTTTCAAGTAGAATTCTACTAACAAGTGTTTTAGTTTCCCCTATTAATTCATGGGCAGTTCTATCCATGAAATGAAGGAGATGGAGATGCTGTGCAGCAAAATGTTCATATTGGTCATAAAGAAAGTGGGAGCATGAGAAGGATTCCAGGCTCCATGACTGAAACATCTGATATGGGCTGGATAACAGGATCTCAAACCCTGTCATGTTAATAACTAGACACCAGCTGTAACAGTGACTCTGCATCTGAGAGATAGTGAGACCAATTTTAGTTTAAATTGAAGGAAGTTTTGCCCCTCAATACTGGGGAAATTGCTGTTGACAAATACTTTAATGTGTATTGTAGAGCTAGATTGCTAACTATAAAACATTTAAATATTTTGAGAATACCTAAATGACATTTAACAGCTTAAAAGCAATTGGGAGGTCTTCGGTCTTTGTATTTTTTTGAAAAATAATAAATTTTTTGCATCAACCAATATTTATACATGAATAAGGAATTAAGCAAAGATTTTACTAGGCAGTACTTTTGAAGACTTGTTCATTCCCATACATATTTCTTTTAAATGCTTGATTTAAGTAAGATTGTAACTACTTATACATGATTTTAAAACAAACTCTGCCTTAATACATTTTATTCTTTAAATATAATGTAAAACTACCGACTATATTTGCAATCCATATAAAGTAGAAACAAATGCTAAATCTTCTCTCAGAAGGCGTTATGCTCTCAAGTGAATGAGTGGATTTTTATGAACCATCTGGACATTAGTCAATTATTTTAAAATTACTCAAATGTGTGTTCATGTCATGGTTTAGGAATGTTGTTCTCCAATTTAGCAGTCCTGCTAAAAATACCACGCCGTCACTTGCTTCCCCTCAGCCTCCTGCTGGAAGCACAACAGGCAAAGATCACAGGTTGAAATAAGAACAATTTACTGGAAACAGCAATAAGAAAACAAAAATTAAGAGTAACAGCAACAATATCAATAACTAAGCTACAAAAGAGAAGCTGGTTTACACGCAAAATGATCAACAAGCCTGACCGAGGTGACGCCACGCCAGCCTGCTCACTCCACTGCTCCAGTGGAGCAACACTCTATGCTTGCTCCATTGGAGAAGGAACTCCCTTCTTCTCTCAAGTGAGAGACAAAGTCCCTTTCCCCCACTCCTGGCAATGACATAAGGTGGTATCAAAAAACACAATGTCTTGGCCCTGCCACCTCATGCTGTTCTGGGCCAAAACCAGAACAGCTCAAAATTTCCTAATCGCTTTATCCTAAAGACCTATTTCTATCTGTCAGAGATGATGGATTTAGACTTCTGCCTAAATGCAGAGTTACACTTTATTATTCAATAACAATAAATTTCCTGCTGAATGTGAAGAAAAACGCCATGTGCAAGAATAATGTACTTCTGTACTTATGCAATATGAAAGTGATGAGAGTCATCAATTGTTTTATTCTGTTATAATCAGTTTCAAAGCTACAGATTTTCTGTACTAGTACTTCATCATTCTCCCTTGTTTTCTACTTAAAATATTCATTGAAACAGACACATCAGGACGTGCACCTTGGGATGAATAAGAAGAGTTAAAAATGAAACGAAAGCTTCGTGTTGGTATTTTAAAATAAAGCAAATCATTTCAGGAGACTTAATCAATATTAACAATGATATGGAAATCATAATACCTGCAATTAATGAACTGATGGATATAGAAAGATAAAAAGAATACTTCTCTTCCCGTATGAGCTGCAGATATGGAACATACCCAAGTACAGCAAATAATAACATCCATTTAAATTTGCTTGAATGAACCAATGGAAATTACGACCAAGGCACTGATATTGCCAACTTCTATTTCACAATACAGTTCTATGTGTTTTGAGAAGGCCTGGAAAAAGGCCAATGAAAATGATTGCACGTTCAGAGCCAGAGATAAACTGCAAAATCTTTGCAGTTATATAATTAAATGAGAAAGTTCCCTCTTGTTAGACTAATTGATGGGCAACTCCAGTGTTTTTCACAATCTTACAGAGGCTGAGATTATCATGTGTGCTATAATCTCTAGATTGTAACAAATAAAACTGATTAACTCCTCTGTTCCTGTGGCATTCATAGCAAATCAATCTCTATAGCAATTGGGATGAACGCTTGTCACTCAGTTTCTCTGGCACAAGTAAATGAGGCATCAAATAAAGGCTTAAGGAACAAAAAAATGTAATTAAACCCAGAAGTTTTGAAAGATAATTATGGTTAAAATAATTGAGCAAAAATAATTTGTACCTTGTTACAGGTAATTTATAATGAAAATACTGTAGTTCACTTGGAGCCCCTGGTGGTCTAGTGGTAAGGGCGCCGCGCTGTCACCGCCGAGACCCGGGTTCGATTCCCGGTCAGGGCCACTCCCGGGCAGGTGGGGCTCGTTAGCCCTTAAAGGCAACCCACCTACGTCCTAAGGACCTCGCTGCCACCGTCCAAGCTCGCTTGGCCCCGGCAGATGAACCTTAGGATTAAAGGGTGGGCTCAGTTCCGCGCACACTGTGTCTCACCTAAAAAATCCAATGCGCAGGCTGGAAGGTGGAAAGACCTTCCCCAGATCTTCGCTCACGAAGGCTGGCCATTATATTATTATTATTATTATTATTATTATTATTATCCTATTATATTATTATTATTATTATTATTATTATTATTATTATTATTATTATTATTATCCTATTCACTTAATAGGACTTAGAAAACATGAATGTTTAAGACTGGCAGTCTGATGCAACAAGAGAGCTGATGAAAGAAGTTGGCATATTGCATGTCTTCAGTTATTAGGTCCTTTCAACTTTTTAATTTGTGTGTGAGAAAATGTCTTGATCCAGACTAGAGAGAACTAAATTAGAAGGAACAGAAAAAATTTAATTCTTTATGAAAATTATGTCCCAATCATTTAAGCCAAATAAAGATTGTCTGCTTTAATCATGGAGTCCCTTTTTTGTCCTGACCAAAATAAATTTAGTAGAACAGACAAAAAGAGAAAGCTACACACAATCAAGCTAAACAAAGAAAAAATAATTTATATCTACAAGATAAATGATTTTTGCATTTAATAAAATAATATTTAACCATATTTCAGGTTTACTGCTAAACCATATTTCAGGTTTACTTCAGGTTTACTGGACTGATCCATTAGATTCACAAGCTTTTCTTTGTTTCATTTCTAGTCACAATGGAAGTGTTTGGAAGTTATTATGTGCATTTGCACACAGTAATTTTCTTAAATGAAAACCTGCAGTCTTAGAGGATAGATAGATCTGCACTTTAAATAAAGATTATACTAATATACATACACACACATACTATATGTATTACACTGTTGCAGTGCTACAATGATTAAGAAGGTGGTGGCTCATTTTCATATATTTCTGATTTGTTTGGTACAATCAAATATTCCTCTGTGGTATTGTCCTACACTGACACACACCAAAACAGCATGAAAATAACAAGCAACAAGAAAGCATTGCCATTTGCATGATTTCTAACCTATAGTTTTCAGCATGTTTCACTCTTTTTTTACCAGATGTGAGTATTCACCAGACATTATTGGGTTTTGTCCTACCTTGTATACAATATGTGGCTTTTCTACCACAATTTCAGAACCTCAAAAAACATATTTTGCATGAAAGAAAGTGTTGATGTCTTTCAACCTACATACACTATTACCAAAACTCAGTAGTACTAAACATTCCTATATTTAAATGGCACACTTTCTTCTTATAAGGTATTAATCATGAAAACTCTGAGAGTTACCACAAAAAGTGAAGATTGCATTTACACACTGATACTGTACCAGCCTGGAAGAAAATTAAAATGGGATGGCAACACACATTTCAGTAAGAAAAAGACACAAAGCCAACATAAAGAGGTAAAGAATAATGGAAAGATGCAATCATTTGAAACTTTAATGACATTAAAACCCTGAAAACAATTCTTCCTGTACCTTCTCATGTTGAAAGATAATTTCAAGAGCAATACCTAGGATCAATCAAAATTGTTTTGTCTAGAGCTCAAATTGTATAAGACTGGCATTTGGATTTGAATGATATGGATATTATCAGATTGCAGCTAATTATAGAGCCTGTACATAACACCATTCTGTGATACTGTCATGAACACAATTATAACACAAAAAACACCTCACATGAATAATATGAGGCTCCCACACTCCCTCAGTGTGTGTTCAGTGAGACAAAATTGCTTCCTTAGCAGGGTGGTAAGATCACTATGTGTTACAGGACTCAACCATTTAGTTTTTCCTGTTGATTCATGTACAGGAAGAAATTTCACATTTGTTTAGAACTTTTAATCTTTTTTTCCCTTTTAAGCCGTGTAGTTTGGGAAACTGTATCACAAAAGAGACATGGTAACAAAATGCAAATTAAAAATATAAATTAAAAGCAAAAACCAAACAATGCATTTTAAATGGAATAACTAGAGCAATAATAAATTCAGACCATCTAAATAACAGTCCTATAAGAAAGGTTTCAGTTGCTTGTTGGTTGGGTTGGGGTTTTCCCCTGCTTTAATTTGATAAGTATTGATAAAGTCTCAGACCTCAATTATAATTAGATTGACTTCTCCCATTCAATAGTAGGATTTTGGACTCATCTCTTAGAGTTATCTTTCATTATTTGTACTTTTTAAACCTATCTCATTTTTTGCAGCTGGAGTAATGCAGATTAAATTAGACATGCCCTGAACATAAGAATTCTCCTGACAATTTTCTCAGTCCAGTTTCCCATTATGTTAAAGCATGTTTCAGTGCAATATATTTTGAAGTGTCTCAGTAGAGACAAGTCTAAAGTGGCATGAAAACGGGATTGTCCTTCAGTAATATCTGGAACATGTCTGCTTGTCTTCTTCAGGACTGTGATCCCAGGACACAAAATTTAAAGGTGTCCAACTGCTAACTAATCAGAACAAAATAAATAGAAACAGAATATTCTTGCCAATTTCATGCTTTAGTCTTTGAAATAAAATTGTTTGTACACAATACGAAAGTAATGGAAGTATTTGTCTGCCAGAAATGTAAAGGAAAGGCATAAATGAAAGACTATTTAACATAGGAAGAACAGTATATAACTTATATGAATTTAATTTCTCCACTTCAAATTTCATACTTATCAAACATCTGCTGTGCACAAACACTGAAATGAATCTTTTTCAATTCAACTGCAGGATGATTCTCTCTAAAATAATAATTTATTTGGAAACATATGAAAAGAAAGTGAGATTTAAGGGAGTATACACAAAATATTCCAAATAAAGATTTCTGGATAATTAGAGAATAGAAATGTTACTGGAGGATTTTTACACTATGAATTAGTGGGATTTTTCCAATACATAAATGTCACACAATTTTTTACAAGAACTGTAATTTTTCAAGTTCTAGTCTAATTTATCTTGTCATAATTGTACACTGCACTTGTAAATAACAACTATTAAATTCTCCGACAAGATAGCGACATTGTTATGTCCTCAATAAAAGCACACAATACCTTCAGACACTTTGATTTTATGTGTCTTGCTGAAAAGTTAGTTACATACCTGTAGATAACCATGGCAACAACAAGCATGTTTATCTAGCCAGCAGGTTCAAAGTTAGAAAACTGTCTTCAATAGAGAAAACTTTATTCTTAAACCACTAGCTTGATCTTTTATAGGAATAAACTCATTAGGAAAAGGTTTATATTGAAATGAGAACAGCATCTAAATAAGCATTAAAAATAAAAGTACCCAAAAACATAATTGCATAAGGTGTTTAAAAAAACCTGCAAACTATCTAATATTGTTCTTCTAGGAAGTAAAGATAAAACACACAATAGCAAAAAATTTACAATGTTATATTTACAGTTCAGAGCTTTCAGAAATTAACTTTAAAAGACTGTCAGTGTTTCTGTCCCTCAGTCTTCCAGTTTCCTTGTAGTAAATATAGTGGAATGAATGGCTCATCTATCCTTCATATTAAATGTGAATAGTTGTGACACAGTTGCAGTTAAAGACTATTTTAAAAGGACACAAACAGTATTTTATGCAGTAGAAAGACACTAATAGAATAGATGCTGGTTTGCTCAAATCATTTCCTTATTATTGTACTTAGAGGAAAATATGATCATACTGTACAAAATTTAAAAAGTTCCTATAATGATTTTATTAGTTTAGCAAGTATTACTTTAGCAAGTATTTTACCAGTATCACTTGTCTGTACAATGTAAATTTCAATTCTTTTTTTTTTTTTTGTCTCCTTGAGCAAATTCATTTTCTAGGGAAAAAATTAAAAAGATACACCCCCATCAAACTAATCTCAGACCGTACAAGATGTACAAGATCTACGAAAATAATTTCCACACTCTAAACTTAATCATAGACATATTTAAAGATAGTCACAATTACAGGCATAATTGTAGCTACATAAATGTCACTGAAATTAATTAAAAAATGGGGGTATCTTAATTAAATTTATGCAAACATCAAAGTATTTTTCTATGGTGCAAATCACAGCTCTGAACTTCATGATTGCAACTGGGATAAAAGAAGAAAAATTTGAAAATCCAAAATCTTCTGTTTGCATAGCAAAACATAGTTCATCCATGTCATAATAAATAGTATTTTATGATCAGAATGACCATAAATTTCAGAAAGGTAAAAAATAATAACAGCATATTTAGTTACATAAATCAATACAATTAAAAAAGAAGCAAGAAAACAAACATCAACAGAATTATATTTATCTTATTTTTCCATTATGAAGATTGTACAGCGTAGTAGGATTTTTAGTATGATACTACTTGAAGTTATTAAAAAGAAATTTTTTTCATTTAATAAATGTAATAGTAGCCATAAAACTAATACTAAAGTATTTAAAAAGCCCTATTAAGGTAACAAGATTTACCGTTACATAATTAAGCACGAGAAGGCATTTGATGATGTCTCTGCCATCCAGAAGGACCTGGACAAGCTCAAGAAGTGGGTCCATGGGAATCTCATGCAATTTAACAAGTCCAAGATGCTGCACCTGGGTCAGCACAACTCCCAGTATCAATCTAGGCTAGGGGTGAACAGATCAGGAGCAGCCCTACCAAGAAGGACTTGGGGGTGCTGTGGATGAGAGGCTGGACATGACCCAACCATGTGAACTCACAGCCCAGAAATCCAAACAGGTCATGGGCTGCATTCAAAGCAGTGTGGGCAGCAGGTTGAGGGAGGGGATTCTGCCCTTCTACTCTGCTCTGGTGAGACCCCATCTGGAGAACTACATCCAGTTCTGGAGTCCTCAGCACGGGGAGGATATTGATCTGTTGGAAGGAGTGCAGAGGAAGTCACCAAGATGATTAGAGGGACAGAGCACCACTCCTACAGAGAAAGGCTGAGAGAATTGGGATTGTTAAACCTGGAAAACAGAAAGCTTAGGGACGACCTAAGTGCGACTTTCTCGTACGTGAAGGGAGCCTACAGGATGGAGAGGTAGTATTTACGAGGGCACAGAGTGACAGGACAAGGGGGAATGTCTTTAAACTGAAAGAGAATAGGTTTAGATTAGATATTAGGAAGAAATCCTTTACTGTGAGGGTGGTGAGGCACTGGAGCAGCTCCTCCTGAGAAGTTGTAGATGCCCCATCCCTGGAAGTGTTCAAGGGCAGGATGGATGGAGCTCTGAGCAACTTGGTCTAGTGAAAGGTGTCCCTGCCCATGGCAAGGGAATTAGATGATCTCTAAGGTTCTTTGAGCCCAAGCCATTCTATGATTCTATGATTTCAGTACTCTAAACTTACAACTTGCCTTTACTTGTGAGGTGCATAAAAAGTTGTGGTGAAATAACTTGGGGTGTTATGGCTAGTCCTTAGACTTTCTTCAATCCTTTAAAATTGAAATTAAAGAAATTAAACTGGCCCTCAGTAGTTTATAACCTTCTATGATGAATAAAATGTTAGACAACTGTGATGACTTCATATATTTCAGGAACTTCCATAAATTTTCGATGAAGTAGCATCCATATGATGGGTCTTCAATAGTTAGTTGTTATTTCTCCAGTAGGATCTTGGAGAATAATAACAATCACTTAATCAAAAGCAGTGACATTTGTTCCTTCCTAAGCGTTGAACTGGGATGGAATTTGAATAAGAGCGAATTAAAAAGTAAACTAGTAAGTTATTATGAAAATATGAAGAAACATTGTTTTGGTCATTTTTTTCAAGGCCCATCCTCCTTTTGAACAGTTGTCAGAAGTAGTGTTAGACATTGGGTTGCACATTTTGGCACCTGTGAATATCTATCTCTTATCAGTTTTACACGATAAAATTGCTTGAAAAATGTTCTCATGTTGAAGGCTTTTTATCAAAGCCTACTGATACAAACATGACAAAGCAGACATGATAATACAACTCAGTGTCGTGACTGAGTCTATGGATAACCAGGGTGCCCCTGTGAGCAGAGCTGCTCTAGTGCAGGTTTCAAATATAAGTAATAAGCTTCAGCTATTCCAAATCCAGACCTCCCAGATCCTCAATGGGCTATACACTCTAATTCATATTCCCCAACCTCAAATACATTTATCACACCCAATTACTAATTCTCTGAACCCAAGACTTCTGTCAGATCCTCCCAAAGATAGCATTTATCAAAAATAGGATTACCTTCTGCATCCTAAGGTACAAGAGAGAGAGACAACTTTTTACATATTACTGCACAACACTGCTAATCTTCAGGATCTGAAATACTGACCACATAGATTATGGCGATTTCTCCCTGATATAGATGAAAGAAGTCACTGGAACATATTCTTATTCCTGTACATAATAGGAAGAAACTGGGAAAGGACTGAGAAAAAGATACCAATTTCATACAGATATACCGCAGGCTGTTGAAAGAGGGACGGACAGTGGGGACAGAGCTGTGGTAACACTGGTTCATCATTTCCCTCCTGAAGTGTCCTTTCTTTCACATATCATTTGTTTAAAATAGAGAAGAGGTTATCAGAGACTTACTAAGGATAAATAGCAATCACTGTTTTGACAAAATCGAAAACATCTCTGATAATACTTTGGGAAAATCACTCATTACTCACTGCTCTTTCATTTCTTAAAAGAAAAAAAAATAAAGGTTGTTGTTGTTGTTGTTGGGAATATTTCCATTTTGAACAGGTTCATACCCATAAGAATAATTCTATTCAAAGGGCTATGCTGAGTTCTGTTCACATTTTTCCCCAGTAGTAAAAACCAACCAATCCACAAAGAATTATCCCATGAAAACAAGGATCTACAGGGGGACAATTCTTTTCCTATGCATAAAGTATCTACAACCCTGATTCAAGAAAAACATGATAAATCTCAAAAGGATGTGTATAATTACACATTTATAGTAGACTAAAAAAATGTGGACTTTGTCCAGTAATCCAAAAAACAGTGAAGTTTCCCCTTGTTTAGCAGAGATTGGTATAGCTCGAGCCTCATTGAATAATCTTTCCTAGATAACTGAAAACGTGAAAATAACAAGAGGTGAACAGGGAAGAAAATAAAATTTCCTATCAGACCCAAGTCATTAAAAGCATAAGCAGCTCTTTTATGGTGCTGCACAAACAGGAGACGCTCCCATGGTCTGCTGTCCAAGCATAGAGCAGGGAGAAGGCTACACTTGTTTATGTTCCCTGACGTTAAAGAGGATCAAAAGAAGGGCATGAGGCATCTGTGAAAGCATACGGAATTGGCAGGAGGGCAGCAGTAAACCCCCACTTATCTCTGCAAGACTGAAAGGCAGGAAATACATTACCATTTGTTGGGCATCACATACAGCACTAAAAGCTGGGGACGGGGGGACTGGGAAGGCAGTGGAGGGGTGGGATACCCTCAGGTGGTCAAAACCACTGTGAGATGCTGTGAAAGAGAAGTTCAGGTGGGTTGTACGGATGAAGGGGAGAGAACAGGCAACCTAAGAAATAGAAAAGGAGAAAGCAGAAAACTGTCTAAAAATGACAGTTCTGGTATGTGAACAGGTTTAGCACTGCCTGAAGGGTTTGTATAAGCCCTGGATAGAGACGATTAAACAGTGTGTCAACACCGGGAAGTCACCATTATTTTCTCTGTGTTGTATTTCAGTGCAGAGCTCTCATTACAATGCTTTTAGCCCACCAGACTCAGAAAATGGCTGAATAGTTCATATTCAAAACAGAATCAAATACTGTTACCATGTGACCAGGGAGCTTCACAACTCAGCATTTCCTAATCTCACACAAGAGGTATGAAATTCTCAGTTTGTAGGTGAAGACTGAGAACCAGAAACTTTAATTCTGCAATCCTGTACCCAAGGTGCTACAGGAACCATTTGGTAATAGTGGAAAGCGAGATCTGTCACACATATTGGCTAGTGTCCTAACAAAGCCTTCAGAACAAATGCAGCACAAATTCAGTTAAGCACTCACTAGCATACTTGTGTTTTTTCCTCCATGCTGTAAAGATATACATTGTACTTTCTTCATTTAAGTAATAATTTAATGAAAAGTATGTGTAAACACAAATCTTAAATGGAAATTTGTCAAGTACATTTTAAGGGAAGAAAAGGAAAAAAAAAGCAAAAATAAAGATGCACTGTCATAATATTGGCTTGCACTTAAGCTTATGGTTTGTGTGTCAGAAAAAAATCAGTAACTAGGAATTTTCTGACAACACATTTTATAATGAAACCCTTGTTGGAAAACACTTTTCCTATCAAATGTCTGGTAGTGAGTTCTGCAGCCAGAAACAAGCACAAATTTGGCATTAATCAATGATATCTTACAAGCTGTTTGGACGGCCAGTAGATTTTATCAGGAGATGATTTTAAAAAATAAAAAATAAAAATAATAATAATAATAATAATAATAATAATTAAAAAAATAATAATAATAACACCACCAAAAAAAACCACACCACAAACTAACTGGAAAATTCTCTGAGGATGGTCTCCAGAATTCATTATCATGTTTTTCTGTCATAGACATGGGCAAAAAGGACTTGTGCCAGAAAAGGTTACATACTTCCCTCCAGCTGCAAGGCTCTGTGCATACAGTGTTCTGTACCTATGCAGCTCACAGAACTGCTGCAAAGGAAAGGTGGACTGGGGATACAAAGCGACATCAGCAGGCAGACTAAGACGACAGAAGGAAAAAGATCTTGCTGTCACATTGAATCAGGATTAAACTGTGGCATATGGTAACTGCACATGAGATGTTATACCCTTTTGGCATGGACCCTGGATACAGAAGTGGAAAGGGAGAGTCTGTGTTTAGTTATTAGTCCCTGCTCTGTATCAGGGTAAGAGAGCTGGGTTGGAAAATAATGTCTGGCAGAAGTTGTAGTATTGAAATATACTTTTTATGTCAGAAAAACCTAAAGAACCCTTTCGAAAAAAGATGTCTATTTCCGTTTTATTTCAACTGAGAATAATTTTACCATTGGATTCTCCCAACCATCCCACCTCATTAAATCTTGAAAAGGGGAAGGAAGAAAGTCATCTTTTGCTCTGCTTTCCCCAGGGGAGTGTCCATACTAACACAGTATTTACAGGCAGAGCATCAGTGCACATGAGACGCTTGAAATTAGGCACAGCTGGGCAGCTAAAGCCAGCTTTCAAGAGGTGGCTGGCAGAGCAGGTCTCAAGCTAAGGCAGGAAAGAGCAAGTGAGATGAGAAGTGAGCTAAGCCAAGGTTTCACTGGAAAGACTGGCTTCTCCATCTGCCCTTCTGCTTAACTGCAGCTCTTCTTTCATGTTCACTTCACTAGTTATGGACATTCCTTTAAGAAGTAAGTCCAGTCACTTTAGTGGCACTAAGTTTCTAGCAAGCTTATCTTACTTCCTAGTCAAGACTCACATTAACAAAGTCATTCATTTAAAAATAAACAAACAGCCACCTCCTCGCAAAATTAAAAGTAACAAAAAATTCTTGGTAATGTAAAATGTCTGAAGACAAAGGAAATAAAAAATGTAGACAATAAGAATATAATTAGTATTATGCAACATGCTGAGGTGTCTGGTTTTGATCATTAGCAATTCTACAGCCCAGGAATAATGGGGATAATGCTGTACTTTTCTCTAACTACAGTCATAAGGTATAGAAATTAATGAAATCTGTACAGAGCCTGAAATATGAAACTATAAATAATAATGAAAGTCTTTTGTACCCTGGAACTAAGTAATGACACATGCACTTTTTTCCTGAGATAAAAAAGCATTGTCTAGCTCTACATCAAGTGTCCTGCTGCTGGTGTGTAACACACTCTCCAGCTCCCAGTCTTATTCTGATCATGGAACAAGCAGAAGCATTTTTCTGCCCAGGGGTCTGAGGTTTTATATGGCAATGATATCTCGTTCATATTTTCTGCCCCACAATCGTTTTTTTTTCCATGAAGGTCATTTGAACTAAGGGTCCCAGCTCTACAAGAGGACAGACACAAAAGCAGTTTGCAGCTGGGCCCAGAGAGTGCTGGTGAACGGGGCTGCATCCAGCTGGTGGCCGGTCACCAGTGGTGTCCCCAGGGATCAGTGCAGGGCCCAGTCCTGTTTAACATCTTTATCGATGATCTAGATGAGGGGATTGAGTCCATCATTAGCAAATTTGCAGACGACCCCAAGATGGGAGGGAGTGTTGATCTGCTGGAAGGCAGGAGGGCTCTGCAGAGGGACCTGGATAGGCCGGAGAGTTGGGCCGATCCCAACGGGATGAGGTTCAACAAGGCCAAGTGCCGGGTTCTGCACTTTGGCCACAACAACCCCTGCAGCGCTACAGGCTGGGCACAGAGTGGCTGGAGAGCAGCCAGGTGGAAAGGGACCTGGGGGTGCTGATTGACAGGAGGCTGAACATGAGCCAGCAGTGTGCCCAGGTGGCCAAGAAGGCCAATGGCATCCTGGCCTGCATCAAGAACAGTGTGGCCAGCAGGAGCAGGGAAGTGATCCTTCCCCTGGACTCAGCACTGGTGAGGCCACACCTTGAGTATTATGTTCAGTTCTGGGCCCCTCAGTTCAGGAAGGACATTGAGGTGCTGGAGCAGGTCCAGAGAAGAGCAACGAGGACGGTGAAGGGACTTGAGCACAAGTCCTGTGAGGAGAAGCTGAGGGAGCTGGGGTTGTTTAGTCTGGAGAAGAGAAGGCTCAGGGGTGACCTCATCACTCTCTACAACTCCCTGAAAATAGGTTGTAGCCAGGTGGGGGTTGGTCTCTTCTCCCAGGCAATCAGCAGCAGGACAAGAGGGCATGGGCTTAAGCTCTGTCAGGGGAGGTTTAGGTTGGATATTAGAAAGAAGTTCTTTACAGAGAGAGTGATCAGGCATTGGAATGGCCTGCCCAGAGAGGTGGTGGATTCACCGTCCCTGGAGGTTTTTAAGATGAGGCTGGATGTGGCACTGAGTGCCATGATCTGGTAATCACAGTGGGGTTGGATCAAGGGTTGGACTTGATGATCTCAGAGGTCTCTTCCAACCCAGTTAATTCTATGATTCTATGATTCTATGGAGCCCCAAGGTAGTACTGAACATGCTGTAAATAACATTCCAAAGGCGCTACTGAACCCTCTGCTTTATCCGCTGGGGTGGGATGACTCACAATTAGGGTAAGAGCAGGGAAGTAGCACTTGCAGCAGGAATTTTAATCAGACCTTGAGTTGGAGACCTTGAAAAGAACAATCTTTCAGATGCACAATGTAATTTTTCTATTTCTTTTATAGCAGTTCCAAAGCTGTTTTTCCAGAACTGTTATATACCATTTATTTTAAAACATCTTTTCATTGCTGAAGTGAATTATTTGCTATAAAAGACTTTGTAATGGCATTTTTTGATCCCTCTGTAAGAAATAAGGCAAACATATTATTGTATTCAAAACATATAAAATTTAATTCTCATCGGACATGCAAAGTGACTTCATTTGTGTATTAATAAAATTTTCCTGTGAACAGCAGCAGAAATGCAATGGTTTGTCACCAAGATTCTTAGGTAACCTATTTTAAAAATACTATCTTAGCAAATAAACTGAAGATTATCAGGGTATTTTGAAAAAGAGAAAAAAACACTTAAGAGTACATTTAGGTTTAAAAAGTGATAAATTCCTCTTTTAAGACAACAATAAAAGAAAATAAGAGAATTCTAAACCAGTGACATAAATGGGTTTTCTTTTCTATTTTTATCCTAATGAAAGGGTAAAATAAAAATATTCCCTTAACACTAAAATTCTAATGGTGGGACTTTTTTTGAGACATTTTTGGACAGAGAAAGTATAAGGATGGAAAAGTGGCATACCACTGAATACACTTTTTACTTTTTTTACTTTCTGATGTCTAGGAAATGTTTGTAAATTCAAATGAACACAATACTTGGTTATCTGGCATTGTTTCTTATTATCTGTATTTTGAATATTGCCTCAATCCATACCTATTTTATAAGACCTAGGTCACAGGCTAAGACACCATGTGAAAAACTTACAGACAGTAAGTTTTTGCAATTTTTCAAAGTGTAAAATTAGCTTCAATAAATAACCCCCAAAGAGTGCTTGAGAAAATAACCCATTGTGCTCATACCTTTTGCACAGCTTTGAGTTTGGACAATGGCAGAAGGGATTCCCACATTACCCTCAGGAGTCTCAGACTTTTTTGTTGAGGGACCACCTCTAAATATAAGAATGTATATGTGTTCAGAAAAAAAAAACATCTAGTGCAACAGGACAGAACATGAGATAAAAACTGTGCATGGGATTAGTAAATCATGTGGCAGCTTGCCCACTGGGAGCCCTGGGGAAACCATTTACCTCATTCCACATGTTGCTAATTCGTTTCTGCAAAGGTTCCTCAAACTAATTGGTGTGTGGGCATTCTGGGCATTCTGATTGCAAATGTACTTGTTAGCAAACCTGCACTTTAAGAGTTTCTCTTTAAACAGAACATCTTCTATTTCTCTCAAAATAGAACATCTAATTTGTCCATTTTTTATAACCTTACTTGAAAAAGATCATATCGACAGTGAAGGGAATACAAAGAGACAGCGAAATAATGAGATAATCCACAAAACCTTGTAAGGATTACAAGACAAGAAAACCTCTGAAATAGTTCTAGTGAAGCCTGTGGCTCCAAAGGACAAGATGTGTTTTAGAGCAATCTCAGCTGCAAAATAAAACATAAAGAGCAAATATTTATGTATGTATTTATGTGTAACTGATACATAACTGAATGCATACATAATTACACAGATAGATAACTATAAGTTCTGACATCCAGAGTCCCCTTAATATTTTTTTTTCTGATTTTGCTCTCATCATAGCTTATTGGAATCTGACATATTAAGCATATATCTTGAATAAAATAATCAAATACATTCAATTTTAGGTGTCAATACTTTAGTTTATGTTTCTATATTTACACCCTTAAAAGAGCTACATGTCTCAATATTAAGATTTTTGAAAAGTACAGGAAATAATGGGATTTAAGAAAAAAAACACAGTGGAGTTGCTGTAACTGAACATCTTTTAAGTGAAAATGGCACACTGTGTAGATGAAATGGAAGTTTTAATTATTATTGTATTTTTAATTATTCCATCCTCTGCCTTCCCTCTTCAAATCATGGAGTGTTTGGATACCAATAATTTATTTCACCCCACCAGGATATTCTGGAAATACTTAATCTAAAAATATTGTAAATTGCTGTGGAAAATTCATAAAATATTATAAATTATAACATTTATAACAGTGCTAATGGAAGGTTTTCCACCTAATTTCTAGTTTGATAAGGAATGAAATAAAGATAGTGATTTTGAATATATTATAGATGAAGCAAATTTAACAGATACTAAAAGAATTTGAAGTTTTGTCTTAGTTTGACCTTTCTCTTTTCTGTCTTCATGGTATTATCTTCGTAGTAAAATAATTCACAGAAGTTCAGGAAGATTACTTTTGTGCAACAAGGATTTAATCATGTAATTTTTCTGAATTGTAACTCAGTTAAAAAAGATATATAGCATAGAGAAAAAGAAGGAAGACTGAATGAAAGAGAAAATTAATCTTTTCTGTGAAGGCCATGTACAAAATTATAATAAATACAAAAAGTAAGGATTTGCTGTGATCGTAATTCCTATTACTGGCCTGATAAGCATTTAAAAAGGTCAGAGTATTTCTGTATACCATCCAAATTATCCTCTGTTGATACAAAAGATGAAAATATTATTTGGCATGTTGTTTTGTCAAAGCTGAGATTTGCAACCATTTTGAATTATTTAGAATAGCATATATTGTCTGAGGCATCCCAGGATATCCTCACTGAGCCTAGTACTTTCAAAGTTGAGTGCAAAAGTGGTCGTTTTGGATTTGTTTGGTGTTTTTTGTTTTGGTTTGGTTGTTTGGTTGGGTTTTATTTATTTACTTATATTTTTGATAGTTTTTAGCATGAGAAAGCATGCCCCAACTTTGTGTTGTTTTTCCCACAGTGTGAAAGGGGCAGAAGCTTGATTCAGAAAGTGGTGGAACAAGCAGAAGGCTTCAGTGACAGAGCAGTCTAAAAATGGCTTTGCAGAACTCACTACAGACATCAAAAAATGCCTTCTGAATTTAGTGCAGAGATACAAAGAGGTTTAACTCAGCTGGGAACAGTTTATCTTTGCCTGAATATACAAACAGAAATTCCTGAAGGTACATGGCTTGGTCTTTAGATGCCTAAATTGTTAAAAATGCAGTTCCAGCAGACTATTCCAGGACATTTGTCAGAAAGCTTGTGGCACTGGGCCCAAACTTATCCCACAGCCTTTTGACCTCTGCCTAACAGATTGAAATTCTTCTCAAAGTTATGGGATTTGTACATTTTATCAAAACTCTTGAAGAAGGTAACATTTAGCCATCTAGACATATGTGTCTTCACAGCCATATAAATATAGCTGCCTATGAGCAAATATAGAATATTTTTCATATTCACTCTTGATTGACTACATGAATCAGTGCTAAAAATAACCATTGCAACTGACAGACCAAATGTGACAAAGATTAGCCATCATAATGTGTTAAACATACTTTAAAGTTCCCACTGAAATGTATGATTCAGCTGCTTTGATATGCACATTTTGCTGAAACAGCACAATTATTTATCTTCAGAAAAGTGTACAATTGAAAGAGCAAAGTCTGCTTTTGATCACCACTTTGAAATCTTCATTAGCACAATTTTATTCAGAACTGCAGCTGCTTCTCTTTGGTGGTGGAAACTAATCAATCAAACTGCAAACTTACTTCAGAAAGACTACAAAGCAGCAGCCAAGTATCAGTATATTTTTGGTATGGCTTTAAAGCACACTAATAAGGAACAGAATACGTAATTCTCTTTATACTAAATACACTATTCACAGCAATGACAGTTAATTAGCAAGTAAAACACAAAAGTAAATATTTGGCAAGATTACAACTTTTAAGAAAAGGAGTGTAAATGAACTACTGGGGAAAGTAACAGATGTTTCCATAATGTGTACCTGACAGGGGTGCTTTTTAAATGAGGTTGGTGATAAATTCTTTAAATTATATTTTTATTTTAATTCAAGTTAGAAAGAATTAGTAACTTGTCCCCTGTGATAACCTACAATTTATTAACTGGAAGCTACACTATGGCTGTTGGGTTTTATCTCTGGACTGCCTCAGGCTACAGGTATAACTGAGACTGCAAAAAGAGCAGAATTAACTGAAAGGAAGGTCTGAAGTAATTTTCCTGATTTTCCATCATCAATGCACTATCACGTGAACTTTGGCTGGACAGTGTTTTCTTCCATCACTTATAAGGAAGAAGATAACCTTTATAAAACTGAGTTGAGGATTTATGACTACAGAGCAAGCAGAAAATTGTATTTTGCATAGTCTTTTGCATAAAAATGTTATATAATCTCAATTAGTTCAATAAAACAGTGCAGATGTCAACCCTGGTTATATATTAATTGGTTAAAATACTTATGGGACTGGTACAGATGTCTCTTTATGGCCATGTGGTGCACAGTGGAAACATATTCCATGTGAGATGAGGTAGGACTGGAAGTGAAGACACACCTGGTGATGTGTTAGTAAAGACATATGCTGCATCCCCAGAAAAGGAAATTATAAATTATTCATGGGGGAAAGTATGGTCATTTTTTAATAATTAAGATGGGTAGAATTAACTTGCTTAGTCAAAGTTCACCTAACTCTTCTGCAGCACTCAAAAAACACTGTTTTATCAACAGGAGGGCAAGAATAGCCACAAAGGCAACTTGGTTTGATACAGATCCCAAGCTTCACCAAGCTATGAACAGAGCAAGCTTTCAAGGGCCTGCCAGGTGCCCCTCAATCATCCAGGGCCCTACAGCGAAAAAGGTCAGCAGGGTCTAGCCTGATTCCATGACATCTTGCTTGGGATTCCACTGAATTACAGCTACCCATCTCATTTGGCCATCTCAGCCCTGCTCTAAAGTCAAATTTAGAGCAGTGAAAAGCAGTAAAAGGAAGGAAATTTTGCAGTGCTAACAAAGTATCAAAGACCGTAAATAATTGGTGCAAAAAATTGCATAGAAATTTAAGATAACATACATGGCTCCTGGTTTTACTCACATGTGCTCAAAATAGTTAGAGTAAGACTGAAGACAACTGAGACATGTCATGTGCTTTGTTCTAGACCATCTTTAAAGATGAAAAAGAAGCTGGTATATAAATTCACCATTTTTAGTCTGGTGACTGAGAAGTTGAAATGATTTTAACAAAATCCTTAACATTCTGCAATCATTGAGTTGGTTGACAGTGTCAGTGCACTGTGAAATAATGCAAAAGGACAATAAATTGTTTTGTAGATCTTCGGGACAAAATCCTTGTGCATCCTTGCCTCTATCCTCTGAAAACAAACTGTCGCCTGATGAGATTTTTCTTATGGTGATCTGTTTTATGGTGCCAAACCCACAAACTGGTCCTTATTTGTTGTATTCTTTTCTCATCTTCAACACAGAAGCCATAATAAATCATCTGAACCTAAAAACTGTGGTCTTCATACCTTAGGAATTTACAAGCAGTTGCAAAAAACCTTTCAAAACGGAAACAGTGAACATGAAATTCAATAATACTTTCTTGGAAGAAAGTATGCAAGTGAATAATCCTTGTTCTGATATGTAGTTCAGCAAACCCCTGGGATAAGCTATGTGAATGAAGAAGAATTTGTAGCTTCTCAAGGAGTGATTTTTATTAATATAATGGATATATGAATAATGAGGTAAAGTCCTCCCTTTTATTTCCCTCTCCAAGATTGTTTTCAAACAGTTATTTGGTTCTGCCATAGACAATCTAATAAAAGAAGATATATTTTTCTTCAGACACTATTAAAGTAGCCTGTATAATTTTTTAAAAGCAATTTGCAACAGACATTTTATTGCTCCAGAATTTTCATAGATGTCAGCTACTATAAAATAATGTGCATGTTACTCACAAACACAGGCTGCAGAAAAACAGTTTTTCCAGAAATCCTGATCACATTCTGTCATTCAGAAAGAATTCCCATTTTTCTAATATGTAGAAATCTTCAAAGTTAGCACAATACGTACACCTATGATCAGAAGATGTGTTAATTTAAATGAACAGCAAGAGGTCCAGCAGATTTTGACCCTTTCACTGATATTCCTTTGAGGATAACATAAGTAATGAGTGGGGGGTGATTTAATTAAAAAATGAACTCTTCCTGGTTATGCATGATTAAGTTCACAGACCAATAAAGATTAACACTTCACATTTGCTTGTTTTAACAATGCTCCATGGACCTGCAGAACTGCTTGAGGAAAGCATTTTCTCTTGTAAGAGCCTACAGTACTAGTGGTGAACCTGGAATGACTCCGAAAATTGCTGGTACATAGAGAATATTTTTAGGTGAAAAGCAATCACAGGTATTAAAAATAATTCTAAGACTTTCAAATGAAAAGACAAAACCAAAAGAAGTCACAGTTTTGGTGTTATCCTTCCCTTAATGCATCTTACCACCAAAGTTACAGCACATATAACTATATCAATAGGGTAGAGTTTCTTAATATTTCCTATTTATATGTGATTTCATATGTATGCTAGTAAGCCTGGATTAAGAAATGAAACCACCTTTTTTCATACACAAACATATAGATATTATGCGTATATATGTTATATTCGTATATATATAGTCCATATAAACAGGATTCAGATAGAGAGAAATTGGATTGTCCCTAGTGCTGGAAATTAGTTTAACAGTTAATGGTTAACAGAAATACGATACTTAGTTTTTTAAACCTATATTAGGTAGGTAATGTTGTCCTGCAACTAAGAAGGAAAGAAAGACATTCTCTCAGGTGAAATTAAATAGTGTTTATAACCTCATGAAACACTTCACTAACACAGAACTCTAAAGCTGTAGCAAAATGCCCTGAAGTTAATGCAGCATTTGTGCCCTTCAGCTTCAGGGAAATAAAAGGTAAGCAACTACTTAGAGTAACCAGCTGACTTGCTTCTGGAGTTCCTAGCATCCTAACATCTTAACATCCTGACACAGCGACAACAGTTAGACGTGATGAAGCCCTTGTGCTTATCAGCCTGTTGTGAATAGTGCAGGACTTAACTACCAGGTTTTTTGTGTTCAACTCCCATCACAAAAAATAGTCCATAAGACTCCTCAAGCATATTAAACTATGAGACTCTCAAATATATTTTACTATATATTGGACTTCCACTGTAATCAGCTAGTGATAATTTTACCAGCGAAATCTCCCTGGGCCACAGTGTCTAGTTGCTGAAGTATTTGGTGAAGTAATGCTGAAGAATTTTCCATGAATTTGGTGGGAAATTAGAATGACTGTTCCATCTCCTATTTTTCAAGAATCTCTTAGACAAACCATACTGTCGTAGAATCATGAGTGGTTAGGGTTGGAAGGGATGTTACAGATCATCTAGTACCAACACCCCTGCCACAGGCAGGGACACCTTTCACTAGACCAAGTTACTGAGAGCCCCATCCAACTTGACCATCCCTGAAGGAAATTAGTTCATTCTCTTTTATAAAATCATAGAATCATTGCCTACAAGGTTGGAATGGGACCTTAAGGATCACCTGGTCCAAACTTTCTTGGAAACTCAATGTTATAACTTCAGAGTTATGAAGAGACAAACAAGCTAATGATGAGCGTGCAGATCCCACAGAGTTGTATTTATGTATCTTAGTATCTTACATAAAACTGTACTTTTGTCTTCCTCTCAGCTTCTAAGTAGAGTCTAGGAAATTAATAACCAGACAAATACTTCTTAAAACTCAGCCAAGCTGTGCTTGCATTGATGTTTTTGAAAAGATTAGGAAACATATTCTAAGACTATGGTGATGACCTAACTTTCCAAGATGGTTATGGGTACACCTGCCCTCTGACATCTTCAGGATAAGTTGAGGGTTTTGCTTTTCGATTCTGCACTAGTAAAGGCTACTGAGATACCAACAGCTCAGGGCTGGTTAAGAGTTCATACCTTCCCAAATAAAAGTTTTGAGTAGACTTTGTATTTTAAGCCACGAGGCTTGATTACCCCAGGTCAGATAAATAAGCACCCATCTGGAAGAACAACCATAATAAGCACAAAATTCTGCTTAGCAACTATGAGAACACATTATCCCTCCTTATGTACACTTTCTCCCAGAAGAACTGAGAGATCAGCTCAATCTCTCTGTTCTGATACCTAAAGCCCTCTGCAGTAGTTGCCTTCCCTTGGCAGCTATCATCTCTCCCCTTGTAACCCTCTGCTGCATTCTCCCATAATAATCAAACTTCTGACCCACACGAAGCCCCGTGAGTGTAAGGGGCATCCTTTTTAATTCAGATAGAGTGGAGAATGATGTATCTCTTTCCAACATGAAAAGGTGACACCGAATAGGGCAACTTCCAGAACCGAGAATTTTGGTATTTCCAAAACACAACAATCCTCTCAAAACCTTTACACAGATTAAAACCCAGACTCATCTTCCCTGGCATAAATGATCAAACAATGAACTAATAAAGTTAATTTTATAGGCTGGAGATATTTTTATTATAAATCCAGACAGCACAGCTTTGCATAATATAATCTGACCTCTTGCACAATGCAGGGTAGAAAATTTCATTGTATTCCTTTCCACTTGAAATAAAATCATCTTCTCCACATATTAAGAAATCAAAGCCTCATTTAAATGGTATTAAAGAAAAACAAAAAAAATATATCTAATTTTTATTCTTTCCAGTCAAAAATTCATACATATTCAGGAATTCAGTGTTTTGATAGTTCTTAGATTCACTTTATTCTCCATGCTACTGCTCTTACACAAAAAAAATCTCTGACAATTTAAGAGAAGTATTAAAAAATTACTACTTGGTAAAATCAATTCTCTATATGATAGACTTCTAATCTATAGTCCTCCTGAACTGGAGGCTCAGAAATCATGTGGAAAAGATAGAAAGTTAGTGGAAATATAAGTTTACTTATTTATCAGACAGAGACCATAATTTTTAATTACTTGTAATGACACAGCTGTTTATAATGAGGTACAATCAGCAAATTTGAAAACATTTTAATTAAAAAACATAATGCTGACAATTATTTCTGTCCTAACTAAAACTTTTAAATAATAAACAAAACGGATAAATTACTGGTTCCAAATAGCTTAACTACCAAAAAAACACCGACATCCCCCCACCCCTCTTTGGCTCCCCCATTTTTAGACTCAAAAGTGCTTTGCTTTATTAGATTAACACTAGAATTTTTGCCTTTATTAAATTGAAAACTTAAAGTCATTTGAGAAGACAGAGCTGCAACAAGCAGTTTTTATACTTCCATGCCTTTCTGCATGGCAGAAAGTCCTATACTTCCTATACTTCCTATACTTCCTTGCCTTGGTCCAAGGAATTTCCTCTGCCACCTGAGAGGGTGGATGCCCTGCTTCCCATGGTCACAGGCTGTGCTGGTGGTAGCCCTGACCATGGCTTGGCTGCTTCCTTTGCCAGTCTGCATCAGGAACCAAAGAAAAGTCACCAGTAGCTCCCTAGACTTTTTATACAGAAGTGAAAATATGCATCCATGCACTGATAAATAATAAGTCTAAGCTTATATTTCACACTGGTCTTTTAGCCTGACTTTTTTTAAAATTCTCTGTTACTGAGAATTAAAGCAAGTCTTCCATCTTCTCTATTTTTCTGTAGATAAAACTTTCTAGATTTTCCTTGAGATGATTTAATACTTTGTAAACATTTATTCAAGAAAAGAAGTTTTATAACTGCAGTATCTTTATTTGATACTTTGTTCTCAATGTACAAACACATTAACCATAAACACAAATGGGCCATGCTTTAATGATTTACTGAAGTTGTTTTTTTTATGTTATCCTTGTTTCCATTTTGAAGAGTTTCATGAGTCATTAAATCAGCCAACAGTGCACACACAATAGAATATCAAGCAAATGGAAATAATTTAAAATAGATTTAGTTTGGTTAATAACACCAACAACTCACCATAAATGTTAACTTCTCATTAAAAATTGATTTTATCTCTATGTTGACTTTTAAATCTTTTTCTATGCATTGTATACTCACATCTCCAAATCAACAGAGGATGCTGTACTTCTGATTGGCCCATTTACAATCCATGCTATACTAAAATGCACTTACATCACAACCAATAAGGACACAATTTTTACACAAATACAGAAATATTCTACAAATCTGAGAATATTTTTATTAAATTCCTTAGACAATTAACCCATGCAATATGATTTAATTTAAGTACTACCAATGGGATGTAACAGGGACTGCAAAGTCAAACTGTTTAGATTAATGTAAAGCCTGTGTTTTGACAGTGCAATTATCTTTTGCAATCAACTCTCATTTTTGTTTCATTTGCAATATGTAGTAAAACATGTAATAACTTCAACTTCCATACAGAATTTTCAGAGAAGAAGAACAAAAAAAGATACCTAGCATAATACAGAGATAAAACTCTGCTGTATCAATGGTAGTGATTATTTAATTTGTCACAAATTTTGGCAATATTTGGCATTGCAGATACCAATATAATATTGATATAATTAATATAATATATGAATATGAGATGCCAGAAGTTTGATTCCTTAATAACATATACATTTTAAATACAAAGAAGGAAAAATTAAATTAGCTATAAGATATTCAGAGTGTCAGGCTAAATATCCAACTCTCCAATTAGGATTATATACAACTATTTGAGGTCCTTTCAAAATTTTCTGAAGTATACATTTCAAGTTCCTTGTGATTTTGTAATTAATTCTTCATATGGTTCCTATAAGTCACTCTTTCCTATAAAAACCAAGAATTTGGCAAGCATACTGTGGTGTAAAAATATAAGACAGATGAGTCCAAGCAGGAATTTAGGCAGAGGCATAAGTTTAATATGGGCTTGAGGGAAACAGTGTAATAGATAAGACCAGAGAGATATTCAGCAAAGCCTAAAGCCCTTTTTATAGTAAGGAAGTGTTTATTGTCATTAATGCAGCTGTCAAGAAATGTGGGTTAAATAGAAACACACTCATCTAAATTAGCTAAGGAAAACCATTCTGTATGCAGCGGATGACTTGGGAGAAAGTGTGTTGTATTTCCAGATTGATGCTGTGCCTGGAATTCAGAAAGGGGGATAAATGATACTATGAGACATAATTTAAGTGCATTTTCAAGTGTTTTTGATGAAAGTATCTTCATAAAAAAAAGAGATAAAATGAAGTGTTAGATATAACAGTTACATGTGGCAGACAATGGTGTTGGAGTGGGTTCATTTGTAACAGATTAATTTCTCTGTAAGAGAAAAAAATCAGGGATACAAAAGCGCAATTTGAAGTTAAATTGGCCACTTCTGTTAGGGATAACAAAAAGTCCTTCTATAAATACATTAATAACAAAAGAAGGGGCAAAGAAAACCTCCATTCTTTGATGGACTCAGAGGGAAACATAGTTAATAGAGATGAGGAGAAGGCTGAGGTACTTAACACCTACTTTGCCTCAGTTTTTACCAGTAAGACAGGTGGCCCTCAAGGCAACTGGCCTCTGGAGCTGGTAGACAGAGATAGGAAACCAAACAGCCCCTCTGTATTCCAGGAGGAAATAGTTAGTGACTTACTGAGTTATCTGGATCCTCACAAGTCTATGGGACCAGACGGGATCCATCCTAGGGTAATGAGGGAGCTGGCAGAAGAGCTTGCCAAGCCGCTCTCCATCATTTACCAACAGTCCTGGCTCTCTGGGGAGGTCCCACATGATTGGAAGTTGGCAAATATCACCCCAATCCATAAAAAAGGCTGCAAGGTTGACCCTGGTAACTACAGGCCTGTCAGCCTGACCTCGGTGCCTGGCAGAGTTATGGAGCAGATCACACAGCAGCTACAGGATGGACAAGGGATCAGAGCCAGCCAGCACGGGTTTAGGAAGGGCAGATCCTGTTTGACCAACCTGATCTCCTTTTATGATCAGGTGACCCACCTGGTGGATGAGGGGAAGGCTGTGGATGTGGTCTATCTGGACTTCAGCAAAGCCTTTGACACTGTCTCCCATAATATACTCCTGGAAAAGCTGGCAGCCCATGGCTTGGACAGGGGCACTCTGTGCTGGGTTAGGAACTGGCTGGAGGGCCGGGCCCAGAGAGTGCTGGTGAACGGGGCTGCATCCAGCTGGCGGCCGGTCACCAGTGGTGTCCCCCAGGGATCAGTGCTGGGCCCAGTCCTGTTTAACATCTTTATTGATGATTTAGATGAGGGGATTGAGCCCATCATCAGCAAATTTGCTGATGACACCAAGTTGGGAGGGAGTGTCGACCTGCTGGAAGGCAGGAGGGCTCTGCAGAGGGACCTGGATAGACTGGAGAGTTGGGTTTATTCTAATGGGATGAAGTTCAACAAGGCCAAGTGCCGGGTCCTGCACTTTGGCCACAACAACCCCATGCAGCGCTACAGGCTGGGCACAGAGTGGCTGGAGAGCAGCCAGGTGGAAAGGGATCTGGGAGTTTGGATTGGCAGGAAGCTGAACATGAGCCAGCAGTGTGCCCAGGTGGCCAAGAAGGCCAATGGCATCCTGGCCTGCATCAAGAACAGTGTGGCCAGCAGGAGCAGGGAAGTGATCCTTCCCCTGTACTCTGCGTTGGTGAGGCCGCACCTTGAGTATTGTGTTCAGTTCTGGGGCCCTCAGTTCAGGAAAGACATTGAGGTGCTGGAGCGGGTCCAGAGAAGAGCAACCAGGCTGGTGAAGGGACTTGAGCACAAGTCCTATGAGGAGAGGTTGAGGGCGCTGGGGTTGTTTAGTCTGGAGAAGAGAAGGCTTAGAGGTGACCTCATCACTCTCTACAACTACCTGAAGGGAACTTATAGCCAGGTGGGGTTGGTTTCTTCTCCCAGGCAACCAACAACAGGACAAGGGGACATGGGCTCAAGCTCTGCCAGGGGAAGTTTAGGTTAGATGTTAGGAAGAAATTCTTTACAGAGAGGGTGATCAGGCATTGGAACAGCCTGCCCAGAGAGGTGGTGGATTCACCATCCCTGGAGGTTTTTAAAAAGAGATTGGACATGGCCCTTAGTGCCATGATATAGTAATTGGAGTTGGATCAAGGGTTGGACTTGATGATCTTAGAGGTCTTTTCCAACCCCATCTATTCTATGATTCTATGATTCTATAAATGGTAAATGGAGGGCTTTGTGTAAATCATGGCCTTGTTTTAACTTTTTTTTTAATAGAAAAAACTGGATTTATCTGGATGGGAATTCTCAATTTGCTGGTGCATATCAGAGGTATAACCAAACACTCCACAACCACTTTCAGTCTGAATACTTTGTCTTACTTTTGGCAGACTAATTACATCAATCAAAATCTTGGAGACTTTTCGATACTTAGAATATATAGATATTTTCATAGAATCACAGAATCATAGAATGCTTTGGGTTGGAAAGGACTGTAAAGACAATTTAGCTCCAACCCCTCTGCAAAGGGCAGGGACACCTTTCACTAGACTAGGTTACTCAAGAGCCCTATTTAGCCTGGTCTTGAACACTTTCAGGGATGGGGCATCCACAACTTCTCTGGGCAACCTGTTCCAGTGCCTCACCACCCTTACAGTAAAGAATTTCTTCTTATTATCTAATATAAACCAGCTCTCTTTTGAAGACATTCCCCCTTGTCCTGCCACTCCATGCTCTTGTAAAAAGTCCTTCTCCATCTTCTTGTAGGCTCCCCTCAGGTACTCGAAGGCCACACTTAGGTCACCCCTAAGCCTTTTTTTTCCATGCTGAACAACCCAAATTCTTCCATCTTTTCCTCATGGGAGAGGTGCTCCATCCCTCTAATCATCTTGATGCCCCCTCTCTGGAGGACAAATGTGTTTACATTACATATATTACATTACATGTATTTACATGCATTTACCCCCCTGTATTTATATTATCATGAAAATGATCAATGTGTAGTTCATATATGAATGTAGCTGAACAAAATTGCAGGAGCAGTAATTACATCTGTACCATGCTGTGCAGTACAGATGGATGGAAGAGCCATCAAACAAAACAGCTGGTGCTGAAGATCTGACAAACACCCAGACACATTTTCATGTTTTTGTTTTGTGCAAGTGGCTGACTGTCCTCTTGGAAACACAGACAAATCCCTTCATATTAGCCCTATTCTAATACCACAGATCTATACCTACCTATCACTGATATCACAGTGACCATTTACAGCTTTTACAGCTGCTGTGCATTGACATGTGCTATGTTATGTGAGAATTGTTTATTGGTTGTAAGACTACTTAAGCTCATAGCTCTTCAGGGGTTTTTTGTAAGCCTTTTCTCACCAGTGTAGCATTTAAATTAGGCAGGTGACATTAAAACTCCCTTTTTGCCTTGTTTGGACTAAGATGTTTTGGACATTTTTGTCATAATTCTGTATGAATTTCTAGGCTACTGCTTGATCAGTCACTGTTCAATAACCTTAGCATAAAAACAGTAATGCAATTTACTTTGATATGGAGTTGCTCACAGTGTCTCTTTTTCACGCCTATGGGATACTGTAGTTTAAATATGGAAATCTACTGTGATGTTTGTACTTACATGACACTTTTAGTTCAGTGCACGCTTAGTGAATTATCAACATGTAATTTTCTACTTTATATTTAAAAAACAAGCAAACAGCTTTACTGTGATATAATTTTGTCTGGCTATACATTTCACCAAAATAAAATAAGTAACTTTAGTTTACTTTGTAATAATATTGCAATGATACAAGTTTGTTGAAAAAAAATACCAAATTTAAGAGTTAATTTGGAAAACAAGGTGGATAAAAGTACACAAAATTTACACAAATGAACAAAATAAATAGAAAGAGAACCAATTATTCATAAATAATAGATATTTAAATGTGAGATGTGAATGATTGATAGTTGAAAAATGTAAAAGAAACAGCTTTCCATAACACATGAAACATAATTGTAGAAAAGTTACTCCTGAAGACAGTCTTTTTATTGTAATATACTTGAACTGTAGCACATATTAATTAGTGTCCATAGTTCATTGCAAATACAATATTTTTGTAAATTTAAAAAAGAAAGGGAAAAGCTTTAGTATTATTTTGATTTTTTAATGTTATATCTATATATTTTATAGCTTTTTTTATGCGTACTGGATAATAAATGCATACACCAAAATAATAAGTAATACTGATCTAAAACACAGCATGTAATACTTTAAAATACTTCCCATATTTCCAGAGGGACTATTTTACTGTAGTGTCTAAATCTTCGCTCCATCTCGTCTAAACCCCTGAGGTTAATCCAGCAGATAGTTATTTTGAAGCTGATATTTTAATCTACTCTGGGTTTACAGGTCTTGAATAGTCCATTTAGTTGAACAGGAAGAAAAACAGAAATTTATCAAGTTTGATATTTTGAAATGGCATTGATTGACTGTCCAGTAAGCACTGTACTAAAGGCATGACTGTTATAACTCACCTGTAACATCAGCTCCCCAAAACCAAATAGTTTTTTGAATACATAAAAAAACTATCAGACTGATGTAGAACAGTTTAAGACAAGCCATATGTAAGAAAAAAATGGCAAAATCTCTAACTTATAAGAGAAACCATCTGAAGCCACTCCAGTGTACAATACTTGACAAACAGGATTTCCCCTATTCCCTCCATCCCACTTGCCCTGCAGCCCCATCTTTGGCTCTCCCAGCTGCTGCTCAGAGTGGCAGGGACTGCCCACAGGTCCAGTCATACTTTATCGGACTGTCAGTGATTTTAGCATTTTAAATTAATCTTCTTTAAATTCACTGTAATACTTGTCCATGGACAAGTTCCCTTCACTCTCGTGTTTCACTGAAAATATGAACTGAAATGAACATATTAAACTGGAAAAGGGTATTGGAAAGTAAAAGTAGTATTTCAAAACAGTGAAATATCTCCAAAGACTACTGAAAGTTGTTATTTGAGACACAGTTTTGTCTTGCAATGTATGTTTAAACTTCAAGTTTTAATATATAATTATTTGCATTGGTTTAATCACTCTATATCCTTATTGTCAGTAGTTCTGATTAACAGTATTAAATATCACTAAAATATTATTATTTCAGAGACCTTATTTAAAATAAGTCGAATCATCTTAGATTTTCATTTGGGGAATAGTGTGGACTAAACATTATTTGTTAATATTGACTATATATAATAAATAATTTATGCCAAAATGCAAATATGTCTTGATCTTATTACAAGCTGCATTTTTACAGAAGTGACTGCTTATAACATATATGTTATAACATAATATAGTTGAATCTGTTCAGCAAGTGATCATATCTGACAGTTAAAGAATCACAATATGTTAGAGGCATGCAACAAGATTTTTCTTGCCGCAATTTCTGAAGATTATTGCCAGCTACAACTTTTACCCTGAATTTCTTGACAAGCACTGTGCCTCAGTTTGTAGGAAAATCACAAAAGCAACTGTAATTGTATTTTACAAATAAAGAAACATTTTTGAAAGTTATTAGATGTTTTTACTTAATGTTAACTTCAACTATTTAACTATAAGTGTACTCTCTGAAAAACTATATATTTAGTTTTGCAAAAATGGAATGAAAATTCAAGTGTACCTATTAAGTCTTCAAGTATAGTAGAAACTATCCTTCAAACTTTGTGAACCTGGATGAGCTTTTTTTGCAGTTTCCTGACTGAGTTAAATAAAGCACTCAGCCAAGAGCAGATGTGTAATGCTGCAATGGAAGTGGGGGCAGGGGAACTGAGAAGTAACATTATTTAGTTGGTTTTCTCGTTCATAGTCTAAAGAATAAAGTCTTTCATTGACTGCAGCACTCATGACTCCTTCAGAATTTTCAAGGCTCATTATTTAACAAATGATTTAATAAGTTATTCAGACATTAGGCTGTACAATACGTTCAAAACCCAAGGATGGAAGAAAGTAAATATTTTATAAGACAGAAAAATTTCCAAGTAACAACATCAGTTTCATTGTGATTTCATGAAAATGTGTTTTTGATGGGTACATTTAGGAATAGGTATCCAGAGAAATAAAACCATCCTCATTAAAAAGTCACAGAAAATGTGCATATATTACAAATTCTATTCTTGAGACAGTAGCTTACCAAAACACTGTACAGAAATCATTCAACAGAAAAATAATAGCATCCTTGCCTTAAGTATGCCTTAAGAACATTTGAAACGTAACTTTAAATGTAACAGAGCCTCCATTCAGGGTTACAATTTTTCATCCACCAGCAGATGTTTTCTTTTTGACAGGATGCTTCTACTCCAAATACAACTGCTAGAGAGAGTGAAAGAATGCACAGTGTTTAGTGCTGAAGACTAAAAACCTAATGAAATTTATACGGGTTCATGCCCTATTTAGGAGATGTATTTTTAAAGGGGACTTGGAAATAACTAAAAGACAACAAACATTCAGTGTATGCCACCACAGAATAATGAGTTAATCAATAGCATGATATTCTAAAAGACCACAAGATATACAGCCTAGATGCAGCTTGAGCTGACAAGGCATTTTAGTGCTGCCCTGTGCGGGTGTGGGTGTGCGTGTGAGAGAACCAGGGAGATCCCAGCAAAAGTTCACACCAAAACCCTGTGCCATAGTATGTCAGATTCTAGTAGGCTTTCCAGGAAGAATTCATCTTTCCATTTTGGTACTTCTGGTGAAAGCCAGAAAGAGACAGAATTACAAAAAATCTGTGAAAGACAAAGAAGTGGATTTGAGTTTGGTTTTGTTTTTCTTGGGGGGGAAAGGAAAACCTCCAACAAACCACAGATGAAACATGGAAGACATTTAATCCTGCCTTATATGACTCAAGCTGGGTCTGCCAGAGCAAAAGTCCATGCTGTTCCCCACACAGCTCATTGCTGGATTTTGAGGGACATTCAGGGTTATCCTGTCCCAGGTGCCAGATTCTGCAGCTGGGATGGGGCAACTCTGGATCTACAGGCAAACTGGCTAATGAGACTGGACACTAGCAACATGGCAAGGGACCCTGTGGTCTTAGTCAATGGCAAGTTAAATGTGAGTCAGTAGTGCCCTGGCAGCCAGGAGGGTCAACCCTGTCCTGGGGACATCAGGCAAAGCACCACCAGCAGGGCAAGGGAGAGGACTGTTGTGCTGAGGTCACTTGGTCTTTTCAGTCTAGAGGACACTGAGGCAAGACCTCATTGCAGTCTGAAGTTTCCTCACAAGGGGAAGGGAAAGTACAGGCACTGATCTCTCTGTGGCCAATGACAGTACCAGCGAAGCAGCATGAAGATGTGTTGGGGGAGGTTTATTTTAGGCAAAGGTGTTGATGTCATTCTTGGGGTTATCCTGTGCAGGGACAGGAACTGGACTTCTACAATCCTTGTGGGTCTCTTCCAGCTCAGGACTTCTATGAGATTTTGGGGGGTTTTGGTTTTTTTTTTCCCTTTGTCATAGTTTTTAAGAAATGTTTATACCAATAAGCTTACTGGGCAATGAAAAGAGAGAGACCTGTTTGTGCTGGCTAAGATATTTAACTAAAGAAGACACAATTTCAGGTCATTGCCTTATTATATATATTATTAAGAAGGAATGAGACGTCCCTCTTCCAGAACAATAAATCCCTTGTGTTTACTGTAGGAAGCTGAAATCTAAGTCCCTGATCTGAATTTCGTTTGCATCTTTTAGTCAGTTTTTTTCAGGAAATTTTGTCCTGCCTCTGGGCTCTCCTAGCACAGTTACTTTCCAGGGAGTGCTAAACAGAAATTGAACATTTTCAGCTGTCTCCAGGTATATTTTTCTAATCCTCTCCTGGCATTTTTCCAAGTTGCCAAGTTTCAAGTCTATCTTGAAATACAGACCTACTCCTGGACTTTGTCTGTCCTTTTTTTCACTTCCTACTTTGAAAAGAACTCAAAGGAAGCAGACAGTAATACTTTCATTATCTGTCCATATTCCTGTGCTCCGGGGAAAGTTTTTCTCATTAACCTTTCGTCTCCCCGTGTGGGGATTAAGCACTCAATCGCTTTCACTATAACACATATTGCTTCCACTCTGACAAAGGAAAATGTTGCAACCTTATTATTATTTTTTTAACACTTACTAACAACAAAATCAATAAAAAATGGCCATGGAAAAGGCTGTAAAACAGATGGGTTTGTACAAACAAATTTGTACATAACATCTTTATCTTTTGGAACTGTAAAGCCTATAATAAAACATTACGGCAGGATTGGTAAAATGCTGAGATTACATACTGTTTATGATGATAACTTGTTATACAAAATGCTTTTTGCCATCACCTCTTGTAAACAGCTGCCGTGCTGATTCATTGGTCTTTTTGTCTAACTTTCATATTATGAAAAAAACATTTCAGTCCTCTGAGGTGCTTTCCGGAATAAATGTGCTCTGTTGAATTAAGAATCTGTTAGAAGATCAGTGAATACAGTGGAGGAACAGGGAATAAAGCAAGCTTGACTAAATGTGTTTGCTTTGCCAGAATCTCATGTCCTTTCCAGAAAGCTGACTGGAAAATAAGAGAAGTGCACACTATAATCTCAACGTATCTCTATAGTGAAGGTAATTGCATATTTTGTACACTTAAATGTGCCTCTTATAAATTATTCAAATATGTTCTTTCCACTTGAACTTTTCAAAAATATGTCCATGTAGAAACTCAGTTGTAGACTAGACTGCATTACAACCAGACCAAGTCAGGTAGAATTTCTGGGCCCATCAACTGTATTAAATTGCTTTTCAGAAAGTAGATGGTCACCAGTAAACTACTAATTCTCATCCTTCCAATTCTGATGATAGATTAGATAAGGGTATTTCTTAGGTGATATTATTATTATTATTATTATTATTATTATTATTATTATTATTATTTCTCTAAATGGAGACTGAAGGCAGTTAAGACAAGCCAACAGCTTGGTGCTAACCGTGTCCTTGACAGATCCATGAGACCAAGGTAATGTACCCAGTTCCAGGAGCAGTCAAGCTATTTCAATACAATTGTGTGGATACTGCTACATACTACATGCATGTTTGCATCAACTGTCACTATTTTGGCCAGTTAATCAGAATCTCTCATTTCCTATGATTCTGCTGGACACCATTCACCAAACCTGTTTCTTCTCTTTCTCACTTTTCACTATAACTTCTGATTCATTTTTAATGCATATTTCTTTGTCCTTGATGTGTTTCAGTTATCCTACCTCCTACCTGCCATAAGAATATTAATGAAACTTGATCTTACCATCAATTTTTCTATAGCTTTTATGACTTTACTCTGAAACAAATTCTTCCTTATTGTCACAACTGTTCCATGGAAAAAGTGTATTTTCCCAGGTCTCAATTTTGTCTCTCCTTTCTCCTGTTATCATACCATATTCTCTTTAAAGAGATTGATTCCTTTACATTCCATTCACACCCTTTCTTAGCAAAGTATTAAAGTCTTTTAGGTTAAAATCCATTCTCTTAAACCCTTTAACACCTGCATCATCCAGTTCATTTCATAAGCTGCTCTTTTTTTTTTTAGTATTTCCATTATTTTTCCTATAAACAGGGTCATCCTATATTTTTGTTGCTAAAAATAAAAGAACACAACATTATTATTCCCTATTTTCTTGTTTCTTCTGTTCTATTTCTCCTTGAGACACAACGTTATCTGTTTGTTTCATGCTTGTCTCAATCATGGTATTTGTATTTTAGCATCCCTTAATGTTGATATTGGGGAATAAAAGGTTTTAGTTATTTAAGGAACAGAAAATATTTATATATGAAGCATATGTGCAGGTAATTTCAATAGTTTCTATAGAATGCAACCTGGAAGCACTGCAATAGCAGATAAAGTTATATCAACTACTTTACATTTCACAGTCTGTGATTGAAATAATTATGATATGACAATTGGCAGAGGGTAACTCTAATGAACTCAGTGGCACACAAACACGGTGAGTATTAGCAACGTAGTGTTATGGTGACTGCAAGTTCTACCAGACCCTTCAGGATGAGCACTCCTAGTTTCCTGAGCTCACCTCAACCTGCAAAGGACTGCAAGATCTCTTGGACAGCCCTGCAAGCCCAGTGGAGTCCTGTTGGTGTGCAAAGGCTGCCAGGAGGTGTTCACCCACTCCTGTACGAGTTGATGCTCCTAGCCTGGATCTGCAGGGCTTATTCACCCTTGCTCTTCCCAACTCTGCTGCAGCTTCTATGTTGTCTTGCTCCCCCTTCCCCACACATTGGGACCTACAGCTTCATGTCCTTCCCCAGTTTCTTCTGACAGATGGTTCATTGTTAGAAAGAGACACCTCTGACTGTGATCCAAAGCAAATTGATCACTCAGCCCTTGGTGCAGTTCTCTGTCTTGGGGTTGCAGCTCCAGGAATGACCCACAGATAATGAGTTCTGTGGTTGTTTTAGCCATGAGGGTGTCAATACAATAAATTGATATCTATGTTCAAGCAGGAATTCAACAAGCAATGTCTTACTTCAGTCTTCCCACAAGCAATTCTAAGTTTGTGTTGGGTTGACAATTTGTTTCCAGATCATCCTCACCTCAGCACCTGCCATTCCCCCAGCTATGTCTCAGAAGAGTTTCCTGACATGGAAATAGGTTTAAATATCCTACAGCAGCTTATAATGCCAAATCTAAATTCCTCCCTATATTTATTTCCCCTCTGCTTTCACTCGCCTCAATTACATCTTGCTCTAAGAGCATAATAAATGGCCAGATGTGTCAAACAATGTTGCATCTAGATCAGAAATCTGATTTCACCTAGCTGAGCAACATCAATGGGAAATTTAGAGATTTGCCACTTTCTGCAAATAATTCTCCCACAGAGTTGCTCACCCTCTGTCACCTTTGTCTTCAGAGTACAACCTTGGTCAAGTCACCTCCATTTTCTAAAGAAAATGGCATTTGATGTTCCTCTCCAGCAACTTCTTTTTGTCCTTTCTCTTCAATTTTTATGGGCACAGAATATTACAATTGCCTCTAGCAGAGTTTCCATATCATAGAATCATAGAATCATAGAATTTACTGGGTTGGAAGAGACCTCCGAGATCATCAAGTCCAACCCTTGATCCAAGCCCCACTGTCATTACCAGATCATGGCACTCAGTGCCACATCCAGCCTCGTCTTAAAAACCTCCAGGGACGGAGAATCCACCACCTCTCTGGGTAGGCCATTCCAATGCCTGATCACTCTCTCTGTAAAGAACTTCTTTCTAATATCCAACCTAAACCTCCCCTGACAGAGCTTAAGCCCATGCCCTCTTGTCCTGCTGCTGATTGCCTGGGAGAAGAGACCGACCCCCACCTGGCTACAACCTCCTCTCAGGTAGTTGTAGAGAGTGATGAGGTCACCCCTGAGCCTCCTCTTCTCCAGACTAAACAACCCAAACTCCCTCAGCCTCTCCTCATAGGACTTGTGCTCAAGTCCCTTCACCAGCCTGGTTGCTCTTCTCTGGACCTGCTCCAGCACCTCAATATCCTTCCTGAACTGAGGGGCCCAGAACTGAACACAATACTCAAGGTGTGGCCTCACCAGCGCTGAGTACAGGGAAGGATCACTTCCCTGCTCCTGCTGGCCACACTGTTCCTGATGCAGGCCAGGATGCCATTGGCCTTCTTGGCCACCTATACATCTTCCAGAAACCATTAAAACAAACTCCTTAGTATACTCTGAATATGATAATATTATAACAAGTGCCCCATTTTTCTTCTTTCATTTAATAGCTCCCTTAAGCCAACTTTCTTGTCCTGTCTTTGTTTTCTTTCTATTTCAGTCTATCCTAAACATAAAAATATGATCTCAAATCCTGTGGCAATTTTCTCCATGGTTACGAGAGTCCTCTCAGCCTTGTGCATTTTATGTTTAAATTATTTCTTTCATGAAATCTCTCCACAGGAAACAAATTTTCTTTCCATTGTTATATGGTAACACATCCAAGCACTGTATTATTGCCCAGAAAATTTACTACATGTAACTTCAGGCACCTTATACCTATTCTAGAAAACCACATCTCTCCTAACAGTCATTGCAGAAAAAATGCTCAAACAAACCCAGCATTTGTATTGATCTGTTTCAGATTACTATTTTAGAAAGAATGTTTTCCTAGTTGTATCTTATTTCAGATATAAAAGAGTTTAGTGTGGTTAGCTCAGATGTTAAAGTCATTCAGGATGTCAAAGCTAAGTCCTCCATTTGGCCTTTGATGAATGTTTTACTGGATGCCCAGATGTAAATTTAATTTCAGTTGCCTAAAAGAAACTTTTGCATACTTTTCCTCCTTGCTACCTTGCTCTCATCACCAAAAAACTCTATTGATTTCCATCCAAACAGACTGTTTTCTTGCATATCAATTTCAAATCATATTTCTTATTCAAATCATCACATCTAGGTTATCTGTGTCTTGACAAGTTTTATTTCTGCAACTAAGACAATTTTGAATTTCTATCATTTTAATCTTTATTAGCATAAATCCATTTTTTTCCATCTCAAATGCAAAGCTATTCAAGATGCACATGCCAAATTCGTAATTCACTCCTATTACATTGACAATACAAATCATCAAGCATATCCTAAATGAAAGCAGACACAAAAGGTTTCACAGTATATCAGTAGTCTTATCATTTATCCTTCAATATCAAAGATTTGCCTTGCACTTCCCACTTACAAAGTGCTCACAAAGCACTTCCCCCTCCATGTCCTCAAGGACAGTTAACTATTTATAATTAACAATGGCTTATTGTTTCCATGTGATTTATTATGTGCTAATCATAATGTTATTATGGGATTTTTTTTCACCCTTACACTGCAAGCTTTTTAAGGAAAGAAAAGCTTTTCATCATTGTACAAACTCTTGTTACGTGACCTCCTTCTATTGTGAAAATAGGAATATAAAATTAGACAATTCTATATAATTAAAATATATTTTGCTGTAATGCATAGTTTTTCAGTGCATACCTTGTATAGCAGAAAAGACTGATACCAAAATGATGTGTCAGGCCATAGAGAGCCTCAGTGGATGTTCTGTGACCCACAGTTAAATGGATTAGCTCAATAAATTCATATCTCCAAGTCCTATATATTAAACTCTCAATTGCCATCTAAAAATTACTTTAATTGTAGTAACAGTAGCAAAATACAATCCATAAGTATTCTTTGACCTGTACTGTCATATTATGACAATTTTATATAAATATTACATATTAGTATAGTAATGAAAAGGACTTAATTATATTTTAACACAAATGCAGCACTTTTACTTTCTAGGACTCTTCTCTTTTCAGTTAAATCATTCAATTATTCTGACAATAAACTTAAATGTAAGTTTGTTTTGTTGTGTTTTTTTTAACCAATAATTGTGATGTAATTTCGAACACTACTTCTAACAGTAAAATGAGTAGAAAACACGTTGTTACTTGATGCATTTAATGAAACCAGAGGAAACAGTCCATAAGTGAAAAAACACTATTTCACAGTGATGAAACTTGTTATAATCTTTGGGCTTTTCATATCATCAGAGGGTAGTGTAGTAAGAGTGTGATATGAATAGGCTGAAATCATGTGAAGATTTGAAAGTATTGTACAGGAAGATTATCTGAAACATTTGTACAGAGAATTGCTCTACCGTGGTACAATGGAATACATGAGATTTCCATGCAAAACCACAGAAAGGGCAAATCACTGTACACTTAGATCACCCCTTATCAAATTCACCCCATTGGGGATTGAGATCAAAGAGCTGTCACATGCAGGTCAATTATTCATGTTCTGAGATGAACTGTATTTCTGGTAACCAGCTTTAAATTCACAGCTGAACTTAGTGTCAAGGTGCTTAACACAGCCTGCAGGGAAGCATCCCCAGGATTATCAGCCTGGACATAAGTACAGCAGAGGAACTTTTCACATATGCTGGTGTCATACAGCTGGTGCATGAGGCACATGTACATGAGGCACATCCATGTTTCACAGGGACAGAGCAGGAAAAGAAATTTTAACTGAGATCTCAGGTACCATTCTTGAAGGGTATCTTGATGGATCTTTCTATTTTCTGAATTCTAGTTATCTGTAAAAGCTAAGGAAGAGGCTGCCTTCGCAAATCAGATCAATTTCTCAGGCTCTGTGGGAGATATCATTAATGAACCAATTGATATTTTCCCCTACATTTTTCTGAGTAGTTTGCATAATGTACAAAACTGTCTCTGGGGATAGAGGGTGGAGGCAGGAGGTATATGAAATTTAACCTACAAGTCTTTGAGTCTTTAGAAAAACTGAAAATAAAACTGATGATTGATTACAGATGCTTCTTTGCAATTTGTAGTATGAAACATCTTAGTATATTACAATAATGAGGGTATTCCTTAAAACTTTTGCTTGTTATCAACCTAAGTTTGAAATTAAGAAAATTACTACTTTCTTTAAAACGTTTTTCACTATACATATAAATTAACTTTTATCTCCATCACAGTTTGTTTTTACAGCTGATTTCTTAACTTCTAATACTCAGTTTGGTTCCTGAACAGTATACACATTTCAGGTTTTTTATTTAATATTCAATCCCCTTCCTAACCCCTATAAGAAATCAAATTTTGAACTGGGAAATGTGTAGAAGTGCATTTTAATTCTTCATTAAAAGACTTCTGTGCAATTTTTACGTACTAAGAGACCAGTAAGAAAAATCTGAACAGTCATATCTCCATCCATGAATTTTTTTCTCACACGACATAATTTTGCAATCGTTTCTACCTCAGTTTTCAGAAACATTAGTCTAGTGTAATAATCTATACTTAAGACAACATATAAATGACCAGGTTTTCTTTTTAGGTACTTCATTTATACAAAGTGTGTCTTTCTCAAGATGGATTAATGTCAGGAGAATAATGACACCTCATAAAATATCCTCAACAACATTCATATTCAAAGTTCATTAAACAAAGAAACATTAATCTCTAATAATAACAATTCTGTAAAAACCTGCTGTGGTACTGCAAGGAAAAAGACTTTAAAATTTAAGATTTCAAAATGAAAAATAAAATTTTATTATAAACCTTCTTTGCTAGTGGCAAATGTGGTCATAAGAAATAAAATGAGAACAATGTACGCAAAATTTACCAAACCTCATTTTTACTTGTATGGAATATACCAGTAATTAAATACATGCAAAGTATTTCATTATTATATTACTGAGTTCTCATAATAATCAGTTTTGATAAGACACATGCACATCAGTTCTGTTTCAATTTGTTAGTTCTTCCTTTCCATCCTCAATTGCCAAACTAGACCAATAGTAAAAACACACCATCTTGCTTTGCTCTATATGAATATATTATGGATATAATTTGTCAACTTCTTTCAGATGATGAAGAAATGTTCAGAAAAATCAAATATTTTCCTTAGTTATTTTAATGGATATTTTTCCCTTTTAGCAATTCAAAAAAAGTTGCTTTAACTTCCATGATTCATTTTTCAGTTTACACTTTAGTTGAACCACAAACCAGGAATTCAAGAAAAATTGCCTGTATTTTTAGCTTCAACTTCTGATAAACATCTGAGCAACTTAAAAAATTATGTCATGTGGAGTAAAAAACACGGATTTTAAGTATATGTTCTTTCATAATTAGTTTCCATTTGTTTTGTTTAGGTTGCTGGGTTTTTTCTTGGTTGGTTTGGATTTGGTTTTGGGTTTTTTTTGCTTTGGATTTTTTGTTTGTTTGTTTGTTTTGGTTTGTGTGGGTTTTTTTCTGTATAACTATTGAATAAGCACAGTGCCTACAGCTTTCTGCTTTGCTCCTCCAAAGGAATTATGGGAGCTGAAACTCATTAATCATGAAGGTCTGTGCTTTACATTGTGACATTGACTGTGCTAGCCCCTAATTGATCAAAAGCACTGTAGGGGCGTTTAACTCAGTTTGAGGTCTAGAGAGGAAAACCATACATTATTCAGAGATGTCTGGAACTCAAGGGTCATGAAGACAGATTGCATGAACTGCAAAATTAAAGGAGTTGTAGGCTCTGACATGGATGTGATAACTTCAGAGAAGATGAAAAGTGTGGAATAACAGTAATGAAATCTTTATTTATTTACCAAAACCACTGGAGTACAAATTTCCGATCTCAGTGAGATATCGGATAATAATGATCTTCAGATGCAATTGACTTGGGTGAATTTAAACTCATGACCTAAATGTGACAGATCATATATCCCACTCTGACTTCCTGAAGACAGCAATTTGGCTTTTGGAATTACTTTTTTGAAACAGATAAAAGCATAATGACCCTTGCATGGCCTTTTGTGATCAGGGATCACAAAGATATATGCTAAAACCTTTGTGAAAATGCACTGATTTTCAACAAGTCTTTTGATTAAAAAGATTAGGAAATTGATAAGTGGTCATCCTGCCATAGAACTATCAGATATTTGGTTACGTAAGCCAGACCCAAGGATCGAGGGATCCATTCCTAAACCCAACAGCTAAATTCTAAGTATTTCTATTATACAGTTATTCACAGATACTTTAAAAACTCAAAGCAAAATAATTTTTATTAAAAAGTAATACAGTGCAGATAGTCTGAATGAGAGGCATTTGGATCAACCATCCTTTCAGACTGCCTATAATATAGACTTCTGGAAGTCTTAAAAATTATTCATGGAAGAGGGATAGTTTCTTTTTTTTTTTTTTTAACCTCTCTTTTTAGCTTTTCATAGAACCACAGAATTGTTAAGGTTGGATAAGACTACTAAGAACATCAGGTCCAACCATTAACTCAGCACTGTCATATTCACCATTAAACCATATCCCTGCGTGCCACATCTACAGGTCTTTTAAACACCTCCAGGGACGGGGATTCCACCGCTTCTCTGGGGAGCCTGTTACAGTGTATGATATGCTTTCCATGAAGAACTGTTTTCTAATATCCAATTTAAACTTCCCTGGTGCAACTTAACACCATTTCCTCTTGTCCTATCCCTTGTTCCTTGGGAGAAGGAACCAACCCCCATCTCAATACAATTTCCAACCTCCTTTCAGGTAGTTGTAGAGAGTAAAAAGGTCTACCCTGAGCCCCCTTTCCTCCAGATTAAATAACTCCAGCTCCCTCAGATGATCCTCCTAGCACTGGGGCTCCAGACCCTTCACCAGGCTCTGTTGCCCTCCTCTGGACACACTCCAGCCCCTCAATGTCTTTTCTGTAAGCAGGGGCCCAAAACAGGATTTGAGGTGCAGCCTCACCAGTGCTGAGTACAGGGAGATGGTCACACTATTTCTGATCTATATCCCTTATATATATATATATAATAACATAACCCTGAATTAGTTCCAAACTTAAAATCTTTCAGTAACTGCTCACACAAAGACAAAGGTTTTCTTAATGATTACTTGCACAGTAATGCATTTTACAAACCCCCAATATAAGTGCCACACTGGCATACAGAGAGGGAAAACATGTTCCTTTAGTCATTACTACAGAAAGGTCAAATGAAGTTCATGACCAAGTCCTTGTTTGTGTGGGACTGAAAAATATGGTATATATCTCTCCGTCTATTATAATGGATGCCCCTTAATGCATTTGTTTTAAAGATTTATCCCCTCTTTGTTTAAAAAACAAGTTCTTCCTAAAAAAGACATTATATGATATTTTATTATTTAAAGAGTTCTAGTTCATGTTCAGAGAACATGAATGGCACTAAATTCATCAGTGCCTCCCTATCATCTTTAAGCAGAAGGATTATAGCAAAGAAATATTTTTTCTATGCCTTATCTGCAGTCTCACAGGGAGCAGATTATGGCAGACCTAATTATATTTACGATGAACTCAGAGGAAAGTGGTTCAGAGGTGGAATTTTCATTAAAACAATTACTCATATCTCCATATGCTAATTCATATATAGATGCTGAACCATAGGATGAGGAGTTTCTAATATGTATGAGCTGTATTTGAGTGTCAATGAGCTTTTTGAATACTTGTCATGAGAACTCATGTACTCAGAAATTTGATAAATTCCAGTGACAGAGAGAAATAGAGCCATTCAGACATTGAACCTTCAAATGATATTCAAAGCATGACATTTTCCTCCATGATGTATCTGAATTACCCATTAACCAAGATAAGCGGAAAAAATCTGACACCAAATGTCATCAGCAACATACATAAAGGTCATTAGCTTATTAATGTTATACTCAGCCTTGTGAAACTTAAGATGGTATCACTTGCATTACATGCCACAAAAAAGGTAATGATACAGAATAATAAAATATCACTTTCAAGTGAGTACTTAATAGCAGAAAATAGAACGACAATAATTGTCCTACTTGTGCAGAAATCAAAATTTAAGACACAATTTTTGGCATAAAAAACCCACTGCAATTTGAAGTTAAAAAATTTTAGCTGTTTCTATGTGGTTATTGTGGACGGCATTTAGTGACATCTAAAATTGCATGGCAACATGTACATTTTTTATCACCTTTGAAGTTCAGTTCTAAAAGTTATTTCCCATTGACATGACTAGGACATGCCAAACTTTAGCATCTCTCTTCAAGTCAAGTAATCCCTTCAGCTTAGTTGATATTGCAAAATGTGCTCCAGGCATTTTCTTTTTAGCACCATAAATGTGATAGCGTTCAGCTCTCTTGCATACTTATGCTGCATAAGAAAGTGAGGAACATTTATAACTATTGCTGAAATAGAGTGATGCTAAAAAATCTAAATTTAACCTTCAGAAATGTGAAAAGTGATGCATCTATTCCTATATTTTCACTCAGATTAAAGATGCTTACAAAACACAGAAGATCTGCAAACGTCTGAGTTCATGAAGAATTAAAGTGTTCTGATGTCCTTAGCTGTATGTGTGTAATCAAAATCATAAGTGAGATTAAATTACCAAGAGGCAAGAAAATAAGTTGTTCCTACTTTTGGTTATTATCAAACACATATCAAATTATTGGAAAATATGCCATTTCTTTTAGAACAAAATAATGGTTTATAAGTTTTATTTCTCACATAAGCATTTAGGCTCATATTTTCAAATGCAATAGGCATTTAATATTAAATTCAGTCTAAGCAATAGACTTAGTAAATATAGATTGAATTGAAAGTCAGGCATCTCAATATCTTTGGGGATCTGAGTCATGGTAAACAATAACAAAGCAAACTAAATGAGGTTCACAACATCAGTGTTATTTCAGAGGAATAAAAAACCCCTCCAAACAACACTGTGAATTGTGACAAATAATGTAATTTTTTTTCCAACAAAATCAGTATTGTTACTTTAGGTGCTCTATTGGGACCATTTATGCACAAGCTCAAGTCAAAACATGTGTTTTCCATGAGTCAATTATATCTTTGTGAGGAAGCACATGGGTGAATTTCAGAACATACCTGCAGGCTCGAGCTATGCAGTAAATTTTCTGTATGTTCATCTTTGTTGGAGGTATAGATCTTCAATCTCATTTAAAATGATAAATTACTTTTCCCCAACAACCTCTCCTACATTTACCCCTGAAAATCAGTGGAGATCAGTTTGTTCTCCCTGCTATTTTGATTTAATTTTATCTTGTATTAAAAATTAAATTAAATTCTTTGTCTGAAATGTGTTCTACAGAGGTACACACATATCCTAGATTACTGCAGTATTGCTAAGGTTTTGCCCTTTAAATATCAGTTTCATCAGTAGAGACTTAAACGACTTTGAAGTGGGCAGTGAGATGGAGAGGTGACACAACACATTGTTTGCATTTTCAACAAAAGCTGCTGTAACTGTGACACAGCTGTGGTGCACTTCTCATATCACTGAGTGTAAGGGAAACATGACATGCTTTCCACTGTTGGGGAGCTGAGCTATTAGCAATTCTACTTGCTGCTATTTTGAAATACTTAGGAAAGTGAGAAATTATTAGACTATGTATCATAAACAATTGATAAGCTATATAAAGTTTTTATTTTAAAATAGCTTTTAATAAGAGTATCCAGTTGACTTAATAAATACGCACACATGTACATCTAGAGAGAGAGAAGGGAAAGGGAGGAAGGGAGGGAAGAATAATTTCATTTTCTATTGTAATACAGAATTCTCTGGAATAAAATGAAGCAATTAACAACATTTCACAGAATTGCATAAGACCAGAAGCATATATTGCAGCCCATTAAAAGGGGAGAATTATGTTTGGCAAACAGCAATCACCCTTGCTGGAATTGTCCAGAACACAGGTCCAGACCAGCAGCTCAGTTTGTCTGGAACCTGGTTCCAAAAAGCAACTTCCAAGGGTGACTGTGCTGAACATTGGGTTTCACACAAGCAGCTGCTTACTCATGAGCTCAGCCTGGCTACTGAAGCCTGTCACAAGAAAGGTGGAGTAAAAAGAGCTCTTCAGCATCTATCAGGCAATAATAAAACCTCATCTCTGTACTCTTTTCAAGCACATAATACCTCTCTGTGCCTCAGCTGACTAAATAATTATCACAATTAAAGGTGCTTCAGTCAAAAGATGTTCAGCTGATTGATAATTTCAATGAAGCTTCAAAAAGCCACCACTGACATAACTTTCTCTTTTTTCAACTGGCATCACCAAAATTCAGGAAGCTATTATATTGGTGATCAAATTTAACCTGACATTTTTTGAATTCAACTGTCAGACATTTAGTTTCTGTTATGACATTGACATCTTATTTGTCCTGTGTATGGCTACCGAGCATCTGGAAAGAACTCACCAAGTCAAAAAGGAACATTAAATGTTCAGAAATAAGCTAAACTGAGAACTCTCATGCTCTTCTCCCTCCTTTTACATTTGCTTGCACCTGACCTCAGCAGCCTCCCAGGAAATAAATGAAAGGGATGAGGCAAGAAGCTTGGCACAGTGTAGTGTTCAACAAAGGCAGGATTCTTGGATTTACACTTCTTATCCACATCTATTCATTTTACCTTTTCTTTTTTTTTGGTTCATTATTATATTTTCTAAGATATACATAAACTGGCTGAGCCTGACAGGCATGTCTTGAGATCGTCTGGTCCAAGCCTCTGCTCAGAGGGTCCGTGAGAGTAGGTTGCTCAAGGCCTCGTCCAATCAAGTTTTAAACATCTCCACAGTGGTGGAAACTCCACAACAGCTCTGAGCAACCTATTCTTGTGTGTGACCACCTTCATAGTGAATAATTTAATGGGTTTTTATTGTTTAAGTAGAATTTCCTGTCTTTCAGTTTGTGTCCATTGCTCCTCATCTGTCTCTGGGCAGTACTAAGAAGAGTCTCACTCTGTTGTCTTTACTGGTCTTTTTTTTAATTTATTTAATTTTTAAGAAGAGAAGTAAGGCTGCTCTGTCACGTCCATTTGAGAAGGAGCTACAACTTAATACTATGGTCTGAAAAAAGCAACAACACATCTAAAATACTGGTCCTGAAAATCCTTCTCACTGTCAGTAAAAACTTACTAAGGAGTATTCTAAATAAATGTAACTAAGTTTGAATGTAACTAAGTTCTTTAACTTAGTTTCTATTTTGGTATCCAGAATTACTTATTTTACTGTGAATCTCTCTTATTTTTGTAACTTCCTTTCAGTTTGTTCCTAAATGAAAAAGGTACTTTTGGTACTGTTGATTTTGTATATGCTGCTATATATATACAAGTTATTCAAACCTCTCTAATTCATTTTTTGCCTGTAAAAAAAAGTATTTATAAAAGAAAAGGCTTAAGGGGTATTTAGTCTCAAGCTAAGTCTTGAGCTATGATAGTTTTATGAGTTTTTCTCCAGCTTGTTGCTGAGGTAGAAGAATATTATTAATGAACAGTGAATGGGTTTGTCACTGTAAAAAAATATTGATTATATGATACCTGAAGGTTTATTAATGTGTTTAGAGCTTGTATTTACTAGTTAATACATAAAATCACAAAATCATAAAAGTACCTACATAATTTTCTCTTTTGAGACCCATTGTTTGATTTGTGTTTAATCTCAGAAGTTTCAGTGTTTCCAGAAAGAGAAACAGATTTGAAGAGAATGAGAAAGGTAAAGGAATGGAAATCCTTCAAGTAATAGTACTGATGTATTACAAAGTATGTAAGAACATTATTATAGTCATGTCTCTTTCATCATGTTTACCCAAAAAATATTGTCAGAATTAACTACCATAAAACCTATAATAATTACTGTAAAGGTATGTAAGAAATTAGGTGGTTAATTGAATCAACTATGTGAAGCTTTTCTTTCTGTTTCAGGATTGATCTAGCAGAGAGTATTTTGGAAAACACAGTAGGCATAAAGCTATGTGAACCCCTTTGACATACAATGGGAATGTACTTAATCTAATTTAATTTTATTAATTTGATTTATTTCATTTCTATCTAAACACTTTCAAGAGTGACAGGGTTCACAAGGAAATCATTTGATTTTCTACTCACAGTAAATCTTCAAAGCCACTTCTCTAACACCTTTTTTATGGATCAAATATTCCATCCCACGCAACTAACCACAGCAAAGAAAAATGGTGAAGACAGAGATGAATTTGAGCACCATTCTTAAAACCACCTTTGATTTTTAAACCTACCAAGCTTCCAACAAGTCTGCATGTTTTGGTCCTGTTTACAATTTTGTAGCCAGAAAACACTGTGAGATATGGCATTACAGTATGATCCGTGAGAACTGGAAAGAAAATATTAATTCTGTGGTCTCAACTGCAATTTTTATTCTTCATGCCATATTAATTAAGCAGCAAAATTAATATGAGAAATTTATTATAAGTGTCAAGAAGTAAAATATGTCACAGTTTTAATCCTTGAAATTCTTCTTATTGTCTCTACTTTTGCTTGGAACAGATTACAGAAATTCTCCAATATTAGTTGCATCAAGTAGCATACTTTGTAGGCATCATTTTTTAATTTTCAGCTATAAACCTAACTCTATTCAGATGGGAATATTAGTCTCATACTAAATGCGTTGTGCAACAGTGACACTGTAAATTGTTGATCAGTTTCAAATCCTGGCCTAACATATTCTTTCTGAGTAGTCATCTTATATGACAAGATCTTTGTATTTATTTGATAAAGCTTTAATTCCTAGGTGCCATGGCACCACTACATGGCTTACGTCTCTCCAGGGTGGTATTACGATTATTTTATGCTAGTATAGATACAAAAATTGGGAGTAAGGGTAGAGTGGAAGAAATTGATAAAATATAAAGATTTATTCTAGTTTTGCCACATGCTGAATCTCTTTGTCTTGTTTGGTGACAACTATACATTGGTCATTTTTACTGAATTCAAAAAAATTTACTTAATTTTTCTTTATTTGATGATGAATAATGTGAAACTCTTTAATGTGAGCAGCATTGGAAGCTTAGATTATTTTGTGGATTTGTATATTCAGATATCTGAATAATTTGCTATTAGTTTGCCGTCCTACCCGTTTCTGGATTAAGAGCAACAAGGAAGAAGGGTTGGATGAAACACTTGTGATTTTTGAGAAAGGTGATGTATCTTAAATCCAGAGTAGGGAACACTGTCATTTCGTATTTATGTTGCAGAACTTGCACCACACCTCGACACAGTGAAAACATAAAGGGCAATCTAAAGAGATACCTTGTCTGAGAAGCAGGAAAAGTAATGTACAAGTGTATCCCTTTTTCAAAGTTAAACAGAGGTACAAGTAAAGTAAATGTCAGAATAAAAACCAGCAGCAGAAAGCCAAGAGCACCTGAGTACATCAGCCACGAGTCTGGTCTCTATCTTTTAAAAAGAGTTGAGTTGCTATCAGTTCTAAATGACTGGTATTTCCTGCTGACCCTGAATGGATATAATCTCACTAACAGCAGCCATGTGAAGTGTATACAGAGTGCCCTGACCGAATTAAGAGAGAAACAGACCTGCCTGTGCATCCATCACTGATTATGACAACAGCCTAGATGGCTAGCTCAGAATAAATCACTAGTGCTTTTCCAGCCTAAAGGCTATAAACAGGTGGGACAAAGCTGCACACTGACTGCCATCATACACATTATATGTGTGCTTGTCTGTACTTTCATGAAGTTTATTTCTTCTGAGGGTCTTCAAAATAGCTTCAGACTTTGGGAGTATATACAGGTGACTGCCTTATACTACCAGTATTTTAAACTGATCACTTTTTTATCTGCAGGCTATAGCTTCTGGGGCTGTAAAAATAATGAACATTTCAAGTAAAGCTGGGAATAAATGCTGACATTTTGAAGAAATGCAAAGCAGACGTAGTTTGCCTTCACCTTCTTTCTGAGCTAATTTAAAAACTCAGGGTCCAGACTTTTCGAGAGGTAGTTTGTTACTCAGAAAATTATAAAGTATTTTCATTTGCTTAAGCATGCTTGGTACTACTAGTTGTAGGATTTGAAATCATATACTTCTAGATTTGAGAACCAGAATATTCTATAGCAACACAGCCCCGTTCCTTTGAAGCCTCTATGCTACAACTGTAAAATCAGCTTTGTTCTTAGTTTTCAGCAATGTAACTTAGAATAGAAACAATCAATAACTACTAATAGAACAAAGTTTCAAGCCAAACAAAAACACCATTTTTCACACAATGCTTGATAAAAATAGTGCAATTCCTTCCTGCAAGATATTGTAGAGGCTTACAGGGTACATGGGATTGGGAAAATAAGTGAAATAGAGATTGGAAAAGGACTATTAGATACAGTTAGCAGTGGAAAAATTCCCTGAACTCCAAGTAAGAGGAAACTGGAAGGTATTCTCAGCAAAATGTTTTGGTCATGACATTGTGTTCTTTCATTTCTCCTTACGCAACTACTATAGGCCAAATGTGGACATATGAGTTAATTCAGAGCAGAATTAGTATCTTTAAGAAGAGCTTCTGAAAAGTTTTGTAATTAAATCCCAGAATCCTCAGACTGAAAACCATTTCCCAAGACTAAAAATTAGAAGAAAGCTTATTTCCATGAGCTACAGTACATGATAAAAGGCCTTTTAAATATTAAATGATATATGCAACCAATAATAAACACATTCTGTATGAATGTGTGTCCTATTTAAATTTCTCAGCATTTGCCTTCGATGCGGAATTCAGTAGCTACTTCATTTGTCTAAGAGAAAACATAAACACACACAGTAACCACTCGCTTATTACTTCAATGAAAAATTCATGTCTTAGACTACAAATCTATGTTTTGTTCACTATGTTTGTTATCTATTGGGAAATTAGTGTTATAATTCCACTTTTTTAAATAATTTGGGTATTCAGAGAGGACGTTAAGAGAGAACATGAAGGAAAGCTGATTAATCATCTTATTTTACATACATTTAATCCAATACTACTTGTAATATACTACTAATCTGTAGCGCTACAAACAGTGCCCCTGGTCAATATTACCAGTTTTAATATGAAACCAATCCTTATTTGGTTATTACTGCAACATAGGTAGCTTTTTTTTTAATTTGAACTGTTCAGAGTTGTTTTAACACTCTTAACCATGTTAAAAATGCAGTAATCAGAATATCTGTCTAATTAGAAATTGATAAAGGTGTACATAAAAAATTTAAAAAAAAAAGTTATATTTCCTGAAACACTATTATAGTTATGAATAAGCCAGGAAAACTATAAAAATAAAACAAATTTTTCAATAAAGAACTTCTTGGCATTACTATAAATTAGTATCTTAGCAATAACTATAGTTATATATTTGGGTTTCTAAAAGAATATACTGGGTCTGTAAGTCATGTCATATCTACTTTTCTGGTAACTACTAATTTAATAAAAATATTCAGTATTAAAATATATCCATTTTTATCCTATAAATTTCTTATTTAAAAGAAAAAGTCAGGCTAGTTTCATTGTATTTCTTCCTTCACTACTTTATACACTCCTATCATTTCAAAAGCAGAACACATATGTTCATTGCAATAAATCTAAATATACACTTTGGTTATGCTTTAACTAAAAAAAAAAAAGTGGATGAAAGCAGGGAAAATGAGGAAGGTAAAAAAGATGAATATACAATGCATGTAATAAATACAAATATTATGCACCACTAAAAGTTACTCAAAACCTGAAAATCAGTAAGAGCTCAAATTGATGTCAGCTACTGGCAGCAGACTTCGTGATAGCAGGGACTTCTAGTCAGTTCGATCTTAGATGCCTTTCCCCAGAGAGGATCAAGCTGTGCTTAAAGTAAGTGATAGATGCAAATATAAGTCAGTTCCAGTGCCAACTACAAAATAAAACAGTCTCACATCAATAAAAATCTTTAAAGACTCTTTTGCACAAATAATATTCCCTTTCTAGGGGAAGTTCATCAGAGTATGAAGTTTCTGACGGACAGAAATGCCTCATGAAGGAAGCTGGTAATTGTAGCATGGATATCAATATAAACAAGCAATTTATGAGAATTCTTTGCCTCTTCTTATGGCTAAAGCTTATAAAAAACAATCACAAATAGGGCTAGAGTTCACTACACTTTAAAAATTAATTCTGACACATACAAGGCAGTAATTTCAGTGTTTATAATGGGGGAACCAGTCACGTCAGTGAGGTTTGACTTGCCAAACCATGGCCCTACTAATATACATGTTACTAATACACCTTCATCTGAGAGGTTGTACCTTCCAATTCTTTTTGGAGACAAAACACTCTACTGACCTCCATCTCTCACTCTGAAGAAAGAACCACCATTTTTCAGGTCCTGTAAAATATTCACAGGGAGGAAGCTGCTGTCAGAGGGACCTTTAATGCCATCCTATATTTGTCGGTAGAAATTTCTCTTCTTTGAAAATACAGCTAATACAATACAGATAATACACAAATTCATGTTCCTTTTTTCCCCTCTATTTGCCTCTATCATTATTACTTTAACATCTATATCTCAAAGAAAGCAGTCAGAAGAGAGACTGAAAATGTACTGCATAGTTTTCTAATAAAAGCATTAGTTCAAAGTGATTTATTAAAAAAACCCAACCAAATCAAACACCCAAACCCAAAAACAAATAATAATAATAATAATAATAAAAAAATGAACAAAACTCCAACAAACTTCCTTGGAATTTCAGTGATAATTATAATGTATTGAAACAACAATTTCAGTAATAGCTTATAACTCTAATCAGCTGCAGCCTATCATATTAGAAAAGCCTTCTGCCAATCTGAGACCTATTTTAAATATGAAATGCAGAGGAAACATTCCTTCTACCTTCAAGTAGTTGATTCTGCTTTGTATTTTCACAGTTAATGACATTTATTAAAATGTTTGCATGACGACCAGAAATAGAAATATTCTTCCTTTAAGGAACAGATAAGAAGTGTTGAAGAAAATGCATTTTCCCCCATACCATGTTTTTTCCCTCTGTTACTCTGGTTTTTTTCTTTTTAAAATTTTTTTTTTGTCAAGGAACTGAAAACTTGTGAATGGATAGAAGATAGACTGTTTTGAAAGAATAGAACTGTCCTTCTAAGGTGATTTTGCTGCACAGACTTTTTCCAAAGTGATTGTTTTTTTTTAATTAATCAGTTCCTCCCATGTTTTAAAAAGCTTGTTTATTTACTTACTTACTGAAAGCAAATTTAAAAAGATCACTCCCTTTTGCAATGCAATGGATAGTGCTACTCCACTTTGATCATATTCTGGTCCTTCAGATGAACCCAGTTCTAACCTGATTCCATGAAACTTATTTAACTGAAATCATAAGAGGATATGTTGAAACAATTTTACTTTCTTAATTTTTATTTTGCTGGTAGGTCATTCTAAACAATTCAGCAGTGCTGTAGTGAAAGGAACCACTGGAACCAACTGGGTATTGCAAGTTAGTACGTTAAATGTGAGAATTGTTGGCAACTAAAAATGGTTGCTAAGAGCCCAGTGTACCATGAGATGACAAAGACGTTGTCTTTTCAATTTGGGTCACAATTAGGGGAAAAATTGGGTTAATGGGAATTACGTTTCAGGTCTGAACAACATATTATATTCTTGTTTCCTTGTACCTGTATGTATACCTATGGCTCTAGGAATCTTGTGCCTATTTTTCACTTCATAAGGTATATAGTTCCTTAATAAGCAAGAGTCAGAGCTGAAAGGTTTACCTGAAGGAAATTCAGAGTTTGAAAACAGCTTACTCCTGATTCCAGAATCATCTTTTGCTTGCCAAAAGTAGCACTAATGTCAGAGAGAGGTATCTTTTAACACTAAGCCTTGACCTCCTGGAGAAGCAGAGTAACAGTCCCATTTGACCCACCTTTTCACTGCCACATAAGAGGAAGGGAATATAGTTCCTAAAATGGTCTGAGGGTCAGTGAAGGGCTAATGAAAGTTTTCCATTAAGGACGATGATCCAGGAAGGAACAGTAGCCTGCACTATTATCCAGGCAATGTGCACTCGGTAAATAAAGTTGCAACTACCTGCCATGTAGTTCTACATATTTCATGGGTTTCCTTTTGTATGTCTTTCTATTCTGAAACTCAGAGTAGTGTTAATTCAAAACACTTTATTTTTTAAATAGTTAGTTTAACTTTAAAAAAAAAAATCTTTCTATAAATTATTCAGGGCAAATGCTGCATCACTTTGATGTCCAAATGCTATGGCACATAATAAAATTATGAACCTAGCTGGACTTACAGAATCTGAAGTCAATATCTGGATACTTTTCTGTCACTCAGAATCTGATCAGAAGAATTTGTGACTGGAAAGACAAGCACACAAAGTGTTGCACAACTGTATTTGTAACAAAGCGATTGGAAAATGCATTGGAGAAAGTTTTCTGCATTTTACGGAGTACAAAGTTAATGATGAGTCCTAGCACTGCCACATCCAACCTGTCTTCTTGACAGCCTGCAGCTGACTAGAAAAATCTAGATTACTAGAAATGAGTGGCTCTTACCTGCCAACACCACTCCTGGAGGTTTGACAGTCACAGGTAACTGGGTATTGTGCAGTTTTCACTGTCAGTTTGACATGTTGACTAGTTTAGAAGCACTGGCATCTTTAGACAGAAAAACAATTACCAAGTGGGTGCTGCTGGAAAGCATTTTGCACAGCTCAGCTCCGAGGAGTAGGGCTGTGGGCAGCCTGAGATCCAGCAGGGAGCGAGACTGAGAGCAGCAAGGGGAAATTTCAGTTGACCTTTATGGAAAATTCCAATGTCTGTCTTGGCTCTCAGAGGAAAGTTCAGTGTTTAGTTGTGCAGCAGTGCTGATGAGATAGGAGTTGCAGAAGTGCAATACAGCCATGTACTTAAAGGCAATGGCTTTAAATTTGGGCAGAACACTGACAGCAGAGTGAAAATGCTCTGCTTTCCCTTCACATTTTGGGATAGGCGGAACATGCTATCACCAATAGTTATCCTATTAGTTGGTGGGAGTCTCTTTGTTCATTTTGAAGTCATAATGCCTTTCAGAGTGCTAATACTCTGAAATAATGATGATTTTTACACTATAAATTGCTATTTCAAAACAATTACCTAAAATTTAATTAAAAGGACTTACAATTTAATGACTTTAATACCTTTAAAATATATATACCACACTGGTTTCATAATAACTGTCACCAAATTAATTTTAAACCTGGAAAATATGGTTTTTTGAAGTTACATCTTCAGAGAATACCAAGTGAATTCTGGGATCTAATACAGCAATGACTTTCAAATGTAAATAGCAAAGACTCCTCTTCCAGCCACTGTCAGGAGTTAGTGCACAAACTAATATCTACTGTTGAACTGTGTGGCTGCAAAATACAGCTGGGCTGAAGGGATCTTGTAGTGACTTAAAAGAATGCCAAAGCTATTTAAATAGAATCATAGTTTCGCTGAATCATTTAGGTTGGAAAAGACCCTTAAGTGCATCTGTTAAAAGACATTTAAGTCCAACTGTTAAAAACTGTTAAAAACTGTTAAACAAATGCTAAAGCTGACACACTGCCCAAGCTAATCAGAATACAGCACAGTCCTTCAACATAAATGTTTAACCTAAGCCTGGCTGATCCCCAGGCAGACCACCATATAGGAGTAATTTGGGTATCTCCTTAATAGGGAACAATACATTTAAATTCAATTTTAACACAGGTAGTCCAATTTTCTTACTTTCTGTGTGAAAAAAACAAAACAACCCACAACCAAACAAAATTTGGATCTAAGTCAACACCTTACTAAACAGGTTGATTTGTGATTCAAGAGTTATTTTTTCCATTTCTACATCAGCCACAGGTGAACTATTGAAAAAAGTTTAGAAACAATCATGTTATCATAAACAAAAATCTTTGATTAATCTACAAACCAGAGTAGAGTTTTCTTCATTCCTCCTGTTCTCATCTCCTCTAATGTACTTTTGGGACAGCCTGACAATGAGGTTGATAGCAGAGCCTTCAAAACTATTCAAGTCTCATCTGCTCTGAGATTACCAATAAGAGTGCCAATTATGGCTGACTGTAATGGCATTTTGTGTGATGTAAGCGTTGTCAGACAGGAATCATAATGAGACAGGCCTGTAAATTTATAAACAGGTATAAACTTAGTGTCTTTTTTTCCCTTTTCTTATGAATGCAGTACAGATGACTGAGAGATTAGGAGACATTTTAAGTTCTGAGTCTTTGAATTTATCAGTAGTGAAAGTAAAGGTTTACTTTTTTTTTTTTTTTAAGACATCTCCAAACCTGGAGCTGTCTGGACACATCCAGAAAGCTCCTGCCTATTCCTGTTCTTGCAATGCAGTATTACTATAGCTGTTTGGAATGAGTTCTTCATTTGTTTGGTTGGTAAGACTGTTTTTCAAGAATAACTGCCACACAGGGGTGACACTTCACTGACTCTAGCAGTGTCACAAAAGTCATCATTTGATGGAACCACTATGCAAGTAACAAAATTATGTCAATCGGAAAAAAGATTTTGTGAACATTTTGACCTCTCAGCCAGCACATCCTAATAGTTAATTGCCACTAGGATTACTAAGATTTCTAAGCCTCCTTTGCTGCAGTATCTGCCTTTTCTAACATGTGACCTCCAAATTTCTTCACTTCCACACATTTAAAGTTCTCACTTACACTATATTCATTTACTTCTGCATTCATATTTCACTGGCTGTTAAGACTCATGACTCTGAAAAAAAAAAGGTTCTAAATAATTTTAGCTAATATTTTTTCTATTGTATTCGGTAGAAATAAATCTCCTAGAAAGAAAACAAGGGATTGGCCAGCAATTCTTAAAAGCCTGATTTATAATGTAAGCATTTGCTTTCTTATAGATGGTAAGTGAAAAAAAGATTAGAAGAATTCTAAGTGCTTGTTTAGTTGTTGAGCTCCTTCAGACTTACAATTTAACTATTTGTAGCTTGCAATCTAACCCATATAACAATGTTTGGCAGAGTACCAGATGTGGATCAAGTTCCAAAGGACAATCAAGGTTATTTTAAAACAACTTATTATGTGGACACAAAATTCCCACCTTAATTTTACCTTAATATTTACCTTAATATTTCTAAGATGTTGCACTTCGTTCAGTGCAGCAGGGGGAGGAGATCTTACTGGCTGTGACAGGTTATTTGTATAACAAAGGCATATTAAGTACTAATTCAGTCTTTTAAAAACCTATTCTAATACTCTTCATGCATTCATGTTTTGATATTATTTAACAATTGTGCATAAGATGCAGATATATTTCTCAAATGTCTGTATAGGTAACCAACACAACCTTAGGGGGGGAGAAAAATGGGTTCATGTATTTGACAGTGCTGTTTGTTTTGCTTTAATGCCATTTTTAGATTAAAAGCAACTAAGCAAGTAAACCCAAATCATGCAGTAGATTACATATTAATAGCTTCAAAGGCAATTTGGAGCCTCTCACTTGTTATGTTCCTTAGAATGAAGACAACAATTACAAAGCTTTTTAAACAGGAATAGGCTGCATACTGCAGTTGAAATATTTCATGATGACAGGTAAAGGCAAAGCTGACAGGCAAAGGCAAAACTCTTCAATAGATTTAATATAAATTCTAAAATGATTGTGAAAACTACACCTTGGGGGTGAGAGGGAAATCATTATTTCTTAAATAAGTAAATGATATCTAGGTCTGCTTTTGGCTTATGTTTTCACTGTATTAATCTGTACAAACCTTGGGCAGTAAACTTACAGGACAGCATCATTTCAGTTAGATTCAGGTAAGGTACATTCTTCTCCAGTGGAATATTGAAATTTATTTAAAAAAATTAACTAAATATCCACTGCCATTGAAGTTCTCCTAGAATCTAAGTACTTATAATTTCAGCTGAGCAAATCTTCTAAAATGATTGTTATAGAGCCTGCTGATACATAAATAATAAATTAAAAGCCTTACATAACCTTATTTTTTAACAAAAATTCAGTACGATAGCTCTGATAATCCTAATGATATAACAATACACAAACTTTTAAAAAATCCATTTAATAGTTTAGAGTGCCAAATAGTCTAGCTATAGCAGTATTTTACCCTTCCCAAGCATTCATATCTTTAATTACTTTTCACAGTTGTTTGTCCTCTTGTTTTTCTCTCCCTCTCCTATTTCTTTTTATCAATCAGTCCTACAGAGTAAAAAGAAATCTAAGCATATTCATTACACTTACAGTGTTTTCTTTAATGGAATGTCAACAACTGGTGTAGTTCTGAAGAGCTCCATTGTGCCATGGACTGTTGAAGCCAACAATGGGTTTTAGAAGCTGTGATTACAGCAGCCATTCATGATGACAGATACAACTGTATTCACTAAAATATATTCATGACTTCTGACTAGCTCACCAGTCCAGTGTCAGTACTATCCTGTGAAAAATGGTACACATTTCTACAGTAGGGAAAATGATAAATGCATTTACATTGGGCTTCTTGTAGAAAAAAAAAAAATCACTGTCTTCTCTATGTGTATTTTTCCCATCTCTACTAATGGAAGTCTCTTACTACTTCCATATTTGCATATTCATTTTCTTCCATACCCACCAAATCTTTAAGGTTGTGCCTTCCCAAGCTCCCACTGCACAGTAGAAAGAAAGATACATTTGTCTAAAAAACTCTGTCCACAGTTATTCTACTGTCTTGGTTTGAATTCACAGCAACTCCTCCCCTGCCCCCAGCAATACTGTCATCTTATTCATGAAAAAGAGTTGGTGTATTAATGTGGACATTAAAAATCTGCTTCTTATCTCATAGAAGAGGTTTCTAATAATATAGCAAGAGTTTTTAAATTATCTTTCTCCTGTTAAAAGTGTATTTTGTTTCCAGGGTAGAAAGTTCCACATATTTCTTCAAAGACAGGGTAGTCAAAAATTTGGTAAAGGTCAAATACAGTCGAACACTCTTAAAACTATGTTTGTTTTTTCTCACAACAAAACAAACAAACACACAAGAAGCTTGTGTAATGCTTGTCCCTCTCCTCCCTTCTCCTCTCAAAAAGCTGGCAAAGATTTTGGAGAATAAAAGAGAAGGGTTTTTTTAAATGTAAATGTTTTCTATTGACTGGTAATCAGCACGATCCATTCAAATTTAGTGAATGGGTGTGAAAGTTTATTTAAAATATTTAATTAAAACATTAAAATATTTATAAATAAAAGTACAACAGGTAAAAATTATTTTAATAGTCATGTGACTATGCTTTTTATTTGCATAAGTTAAAAAAATCATCAAATGTCTCTTAGCTGTAGATGAGTATACTTTTTAATGTCTTCAAATCTTTTAATAACAGCCCACCACTGCAGGGTAAATTATTTTTTTCTTTTCTCAAAATCCTGCACAGACCATGGGCCTGGCACTGGGCTAGCTTCTCTTTTAATGGCTGAAATTGCAGAAAAGAACTTTTTTTCTATCCTAACATGCTTGTAATGCTGAAAGGTCTCTAACAAAATAAATATCCTTTTGCTGTGCATGTTGAAAAAAAATCCATATCCTGAAAATTTAACAGTATTTCAGTTAATTTAACTAGATGTTACTTACTTTCATAACAAAACAAGAATTAAGACCACCTCCAATTCAGTTTTTGAATCAGAATTGCATTTCTTAGTCTCCTCATTTTATTTACTCCCCATAATGTATCTGAGCAGGATCTATAGAAGCTTCTACACATGTAGTTAGTTATTCCATAACAATTTACTTATTAGAAAACCTCTCTTTTCTGCTCACAAAATCCTTTTAAAATCCCAAGAGTAAATTCATAATTTTTCTATTGACTTAGTGTAGTATTTTTAATCAAGTTAATGCAAGTTTTCTGCCCTTTGATACTATGAAGCACTCAGTTTAATAAGGGAACCAGATATCAGCTGGCACGTTTTCTTGGAAAAGTTATTTTGCCATACATTCAAAAATGGAAAGAAAATTTCAAGTCACGAATGCCTTTTAATTTGGCCTGCAAGACCCAACTCCCCCCCTAATTTATATTGTTTGGGTTTGGTTTATCTTTCAATTAAGCAACATTTAAATAACATTCCAGTTCTGGGCCCCTCAGTTCAGGAAGGATATTGAGGTGCTGGAGCAGGTCCAGAGAAGAGCAACCAGGCTGGTGAAGGGACTTGAACACAAGTCCTATGAGGAGAGGCTGAGGGAGCTGGGGTTGTTTAGTCTGGAGAAGAGGAGGCTCAGGGGTGACTTCATCACTCTCTACAACTACCTGAGAGGAGGTTGTAGCCGGGTGGGGGTTGGTCTCTTCTCCCAGGTAATCAGCAGTAGGACAAGAGGTCATGGGCTTAAGCTCTGTTGGGGTACATTTAGGTTGGATATTAGAAAGAAGTTCTTTACAGGAACAGTAATCAGGCATTGGAATGGGCTGCCCAGGGAAGTGGTGTATTCTCGGTCCCTGGAGATGTTTAAGATGAGACTGGATGTGGCACTGGGTGCCATGGTCTAGTAACTATGGTGGTAGTGGATTGAGGGTTGGACTTGATGATCTCAGAAGTCCTTTCCAATCCAGTTGATTCTATGATTTTCCAGAACTGCTATTTTCAAAAGACAGATCAGTAAAAAAATAAGTAACACTGACAAGCAAATGAAATTATCATGTCTCATGGAACTATTAAGTAATAACAGGACACTGAACTTGTATTTATAATATTTTCTTCCAATTTACGTATATGATAGTCTAAAGTAAGACATTTTCAGTGCTTTATGCTTTCTACTCATGCCTTAGCAGGCATATGTACCTTTATGTCTTTCTAAGTGGAGTTTATAATCATTGTTCTCTCAGTTTCATGTGCATATCAAAACTACTATGACAGATCTCGAAAATGCTTTTGAACCACACAGACAAGAAGACACCTAGAGCAGAACAGTACAGACTTTAGCTTTTGAAAATATGAGATGTAATCTGCCAACTAGCATTTATAATATATTAGAATAAGGCGTTACAGAGCACATGCAAAACTATTTTGAAATGTCCTTGACTTTTCAGAAGCCAGAATAGATCTTTCAAGTTGTTTTTTTCAGTCTTTTGAGCCTCTCTTAGTAAGAACAGTAGCTACATAGGATTACTTCCTATTAAATGTTCAGCTTTTTACTTATGCACAAGAGTAGAGAAAAAATAAATGCTTTTCCTGCTGTGATCACATAATTTCCAGAAAATATCACATCATCCATGTTTTGCAAGTGTCTTTTCTTCCCTAATCTCTCTCCCTGCCCTCCCAGTCATCCTAAGAAACTGTCACTCCCCAGATGTGATCAAAAAGTCTGGATTGCTGCTGTATGAAAATGACAATCACTTCACCTAGCCCTAATTTTTCTTTTTGCCTGATGGTGTCGAAGTAGCTCCTCAGAAAACTGAATTTGCTCATAAAAATAAAAACCAACCAAAACACATATGCAACCCACACAAAGGAATGAGCCTATTTCTATTTAAATTAGCTTATCACAATGCATTTTTTCGCCCTTTGCCAAGTTATTCATGAGTGACTTTTTGAATTCTGAATGCTAGCTCAAAAATTTTGAAAAAGTAATGGAATCATTTTGAAGGAACAAAACACCTTAAAAATCAAAATGGGATTTCAGTAATGCTCTGCTACTCCATGGAGGGGTGGCTGCTCAGAGCTGGAGGCTGTGGGCAGGTGGGTGGGCAGGCTCTCTTTGGGCCTGCATAGGTCCCTGCTCCGTTCAGGGGGTTATTTTAGAGCTGCCTCTCCTCCCAAGCCTTGGCTTGTCCACTGCTGCTCCCTGAGTTCTGCCCAGGGCAGGATGTGCAGATGGGTGGTTTGCAGGAGGACAGGAACAACCATAGCAGTGTGTATGGGGAGGCAGAGTGGCCCTCTCAGAGGTACCTCCTGCTGCTGCTGCTGCACATCTTAGAAGTGCCACCAAGACCCAAAGTGCATCTCTAGTCTGTGCCTTCACAGGGCAGGCTGGGCAAAGTGGGAGAGGCCGATTTTGGCCACTGAAATCACAAACTGCCAGGTTCAGGGGTATTGGTGTGTTAGGACAGGTCCAGTGGAGGATGTAAAGTAGCTGCTGCTTGGGCTCTGGTGCCAGGCTCAAAGCTGGGATAGAAGCAGGAGATGCTCAGAGCAAGTCACACTTCTGTCTTGTGTTGAGTCTGGAACAGAGAAGGTTTGCTTGCAGAGCTATATGACAACAAAATAAAAATCGTATGTCTCCTCAGGTTCTTTACGCACCTGAGCATTAAAGACAATTGATATCAATATTAAAAATGTCCTATTACAAGATATGTGCAAGTACTGAACAGAAGTAGTAGTTTAAAATATATTTGCCATCTCTACACTGAAGCATCATAACACACCTACTTCTAATAAAACATTTATTCTGTTTACTGCAGCTCTCAAGCCAAAACCTTTGTTTTCAGCGAGGACTCATTTTTCTTTATGTTTAGTTTGCATTGAATTGAGAATTGTGAAGTATAAAAGGAAAGCTTCCAGTTGTCTTGTAACCACAATCATCACTTTCAAAGAAAGCAAAGAATGAAAAAAGGAACACTCTGTGTAACATGTGAAGCAGACTTTATTCTAACTGCCAAAATGAATCAAACCAGCAATATTTTAATAAAAAACCCTATACTTATTTTGTACACTGAAGCTAGCTCAAAGAAATGTGTGCTGGTATTCCATCCTACAAAAACTTAAATACCATGAAAAATAATAATAGTAATGTTTTTTAGACATGATGGCTTAGACAAATCAAGGTAGAAGCAATATATTTTATTAGAAGAACTGATACAGTAAGCCTCTGAGATGTGAAGACAGCCTTGTACACCCAAAAGCTTGAACTTTATTTTTTCAACTGTACATCTAAAAAAAAAAAAAAAAGAACAAACATTTTTACTACAGATTTGTTCTTGCCTGCTTTGAAAAGATGACATGAATTTTTTGGATTTGTTCTATAACAATAAAATATTATGTAGAGCCATCTTACGATTTCAAAAGATTATAAACATAACAACCATGGAACCTTAAAGTAGGATTCATGTAATTTAGATACTTATATTGTAAATCTACATTTGAGTTTGTCAACTAGAGCTCCTTGGATAGCCAAGAGACGCAAGTGGAATTTTGTGTAACACAACTCATCTGATAATCAACACATTGGCATAGAGAGGATACAAGTCATGCCACGGATTGCTATGAAGAGCAGTGAGCTCATATGCCAGAGGGTGTAAATATTAAGTTTAGATAAGAGGAATCTTACCTCTAGAAAAAAAAAAAAACAACCCACACAACAGATCATAGATTCACCATAAATAAACCTCCCACAACTTGAGTAGAATTATGCTATGGGACTAGTGACTCCATAAAGGGCTTATTTAAGGACTGAGAATATTTCTTGTCATATCCTGTGTCTGCAGAAATATAACACTCTCGTTTAACGTGGGAAGAATGCAGTGAGAAGAAACAGAATGATTTAGAAGGGGAGAAAACTCACAGGCATCTTTCCAGTTTTTACACTCCCTCTTCACTTTGTTTAAAGAATGTGGATGAAATTCACTGATTTATATCACTCCTCAATCATGGTTCTGTGAAGTTTTATCCAATATTTTTAAATTAATCCAGTTCAGGATGTGAATATAATACTTCAAAGAAAAAGGAAAAGCTACATTAAAGAAATGGAAAATGTCATTGCTAGTTCCAATCTCTTTTTCATATTCAAACAATTATTGTGGGTTATCAACTTCATACAGAAAAAAATTCCAAGTTGGTGAAGTTGTTTTCCTATATTAAGCTCTCACACAGGTAAGTAAAGCATCAGAAGTTAAATTATTATATAATTTTGATTTTTTTATTTCTATTATTTTTCACATATCTCAATTTTTTAACTTTTCAGATAAAAACACCATAGAATACAACATTAGTTCTCTTGACTGCTTTTTTTAAGCCCCGTAGTTATTCCAGTAAGTCAGTAGGTGTTTTACCCATACTGATTCCAAAAAGAATTGAAACAAATTATTCACCAAGAGAGTAAACTAGGAAGAACTATACTTTCAGTTAGATTCAAAATTAAATTCTGTATTTTAGAGTCATGTAGAAATATATGGGCAGGTTTTCCCCTTTTATGATGGTTAAAAAAAAAAATTCATCTACTGTTCATCCTGTGATCATCCTGCTGTTCATATGCAGCAATCATGCATTTTTCCTGTTACTAAAACACGCAGAAAGTATTTTTAAACTTTTTGAAAAACTAATGCATGCACTAATCGAAAGAAATTGCATGACAGATAATCAATAAAACATCAAGGTGTTTTACAGAGATAGATTTTTTGAAAACTGATTTCAATTTTTAAAATTAACTTCAGTTCTGCTCTCTTATAAATAGAAAATCCAAGGACAAAATATTGGCTGTTAAGTTGATGGGCAAACTGATATTAATCTCACAGAAACAAGATGTCAGTCTTGATTCACACTTGTAAAAGAATCAAAAGTAAAATTTGTTTCTTAAATTTGATATGCAGTTTTGATATTGTTTATATACTGTGATATTTTAGATGGTTAACTAATACTGTGAGACACCACCATGAAAAAAAAACTTTTTTTTTTTTTTTTCTTGAGTGGTGAAAGGGAGACAACAATATTTCTGAGGTCATCTCTCATCTCAGGATGTGGTTACTCTTAAAGAGAATTTTTTCTTTTAATATAGTGGAATACGTCTCAGATACCATCCACATGATTTTGAGGTTACTGTTTTGTTACCACTGTACCTATGTGGTATTCCTGTAGTTAAAATGAGGTGTCTTTCCTTTTCTTCTTTAAACAAAGTTTTTCTGCCTCTAAGAACAATTGCACTGATTTCAGATACATGTATTATCTGTAATCTCTACCCGAACATATGCATTATCAATATAATTTCACTTAGTAGCTCTGAGTTTAAAATTGTCCTAAGCCAATTGAAAGACATTGAAAGCATCAGAAAAAGGCTCTCAATTTTAAATCTAAATATTCAGTTAGTCTAATAGTGTTTATGTTTTTGGAATGTGTACAGACTGTTTTTAGGATGGAGGCAATGCAAGGTCCATATGCTATTGTACTTGTACATTTTATACTCTTGATTATTAAAGTACCATCCTGGAAGACTTCACTGTACACATAAATTATCTAAAACTTTATAAGAAAAGCTAGGGAAATGACAATGCTCAGTTAGAACAGTATTGGTGGATTTAGCATACTCTAGGGGAACATAAAAGTAAAATGAAGTCTTCTGCTACCATAGCAAAATGTGAAAAATTAACATTCAATGTAATTTATCTACCTGTTAAAAGAGTGTTTAACAGGCATCTTGGGTGCCTTAACTACAGATTTACTTAATTTTTTCAAGATATTATTGAGCTAAGGATTTATATGTCTTTTATGCCTTTAGCAGTCACTAAAACAGTTTTTTGATAAACATTTTGTGTACAGCTTCTTTCTCTCTCTAGAATGAAGTTTATCTTAATAACTTCACCCCACTAAACTGAAACAATCGGAAGCAGAATCACGGCAACAATATCCACTCTCAATCTTTATATTTCAATATTCTGATATGACTCAAGAAGAAAGGGAAATTGACTCATACAAACAAATTTTCATAACTCAGGAAATGGCATTTCCCTAAATTTTTTCTCAACTGATGTTAAGAAACAATTTTGTTTGGATTTATTATTTTGATCTTAGTTTTTAACCTTACACACTTGAACTACAATTGAAACAAAATCTTCAGAAAAAATGTAGAAGTTTAAAAAGACATCAGGTTTATAATAACACTATGGTTAGAAATTAGCAAAACTGTCATAATTTTAACAACAGTATGCACAGCAACAATCTCCACTTCTTGCATAATGTCTAATTTAAGTGGAAGTCTTAATTTTCATTAGGGACTAAGATTTCTTCTACTGATTACCACATATTAAAACATCCCCTGACCTTTTACTGACACCACATTGTCAACAGGGAGTACAGGATTCCAAAAGAAGTCACAAATGCATCATCAATTACTTTATTTCATAGCATCTGTCCAAGCAACTATCACAAACCATACATATTTTTTCCATTCACTAACATTGTAGACAATAAGAAAAGGCATCCATGGACATGGTACACAATGTCAAAAGGATGAATAAAATAAGCTTGCAAATACTGAAATTTACTTTAATATACTAAATGCAAAACTTTCTAGTATATTTTAGGGTTTTATAACTGCCTTATTTTTACATTATCCACACAAAAAGCCTCAAGAGATTGGTCACTTCTCTTCTGAATTATGCTATCAGGTAGAGAGGAAGAACTAGGATGTAGCAAGGGAAGTTCAAAAAAATATCATTGCATAAAAAACTTTAATAAAATAAGAAAACTCAGCAATAGTGGTCATGACCTGGTGGATTTTTTGACAAATAACAGAAAAAGAACAGTATGCTATGCATGAATTGGGACATTGTCCAGAAAGACAAGCATGTGAACATATCGGCCGAAAGGAACCAGTTGTTCATAGATCTAAGGAGAGAAAGCTCTCCTTCTAAAGCCTGTAGAAACTGTTGTATTAAATAAATTCTGACCACCCAGCTCTGCCTAATTCTTTGAATTAGTATCTAGAGGAACTTCTCTGTACCTAGTGACCACGATGGGAATAATCTCTAATAATTAAAGCTGGGCTTTGGGAGCACCCCAATTCAACATTTTGCAAAGGAAGAAATGTGAGGTCATCATCAAGTTGACAATGAAGGTGACATTTTGTCTCCCTTTAATGTTTGCATCCATTCTTTTGCTAAATTACTGAAGTTAATTTTCTAAATCATGATTTCAACCTATAACAGAGAGTACATGACATCATTTGTACTTCCTTTGAAGTAAAATACACAAAGCTTTGCTCATTGCTGTCTTAATATAAGTCTGGTTTTGAATAACCCATTTACAATAAAAGTGCTAAGTGAACATTTATAGAGAATTTTTTAATCAAATATCTACATAACATTTTGATTATTATTACTCAAATGCACACAGGAGATTAATTTAGACCCTTGTTTTCAGCTATACAAAAATTATTGCACTATAAGAGATCACTCATTTCTAATTAAAAAAAGAAACCATTCAGCCCACACTTCAGCCATGTATTTGTTAAACCTACAGGATTTTATGTATTTTAAAATGTTAGGTTGGTATTTTGAACATGCTGCTCTCATAATGAGTCTATTGTTTGCTTTATATTTTATTAGTCTTTGCGCAGAATAATGGTAAATAGAATTTCTATCTGACTATGTTCTGGAATTGAATTAAAGTAATGATGAACAAAAGGAATGAGAATCAGGTCTGATAACTATCAGGATCAGCTGAAGGAAGGAGGGGCTGGGTACACAGAATGGTTCAACCCTGTCACTACCTGCAGAAAACAAACTGAGTCTATGCTCAAGCTCTAACTGCTTGGAAAACAATCCTCTTTAGCACTTTTCTCACTTAGCACCTGCTAAAATGAAATAGGTACATACTTATTGCAGCACTTTTCTGCATGCTGCAATCTGTATTGAACAAGAAAAAGCAGTACACCTGGAAAAAATTAAAGCCAATATTTTGGGGGAAAAATGGTGAAGATTTTTTGTCTTACACAGTCAGAGTACAGTCCACTTAACGTAGGCTATACCCTTCAAAATACGTGTGTGTGTTCCCTTCACTTTTTCGTTTTTCTTATTCACAAAATATGTATAAAAATCCACATGTAGGAGCTGTAAGGCTAGGTATATAAATTAATCATAATTATTTCTTCATACTATTTATTTTTACAGTGATCTTTTCAGCTCTAAAAATGCATACAAATGTGTAGTCATTTAAGATATTCTCCTATGCTAATGAAGACTGATTCTGTCAGAAAGCAAGAGACAAAGCTCATAAAACATATCCCAGACTTTAAGCAACACTGAGAGTCAGCTACTGTGTAACTGTGAAACAGAAAGATTGCATTTCTTTTTTTGCCTAAAAAATCTAAAGACTACAAAAGTCATGGGTAGAAGATTGAAAGAGTAAACTGGCGCTTTCAAGATTATTGCACAAATTTGTTAAACCAAGCAGGCTAAAGGAGTAAGAACCTGCACATTAGTTCTGATTCCATCTGTCAGATACAAGGGCTTCTTGCTTTTAACAGAACAGAAAAAATATTTTAACACTTAAAACTAAAAAACGTCAGGGAGGAATTGAATAAGCAATATTCCAGCTGCAAGGTTGATGGGGTCTGTTTGCTTTATGATATTCAACATTGAGAACTATTTGTTATTGCACTGGGGACATGTACACTCCCTGTCAGATACAGGTTAGTCTTCATTTGACCTGGATGAAATTCTGCAAAAGTGGAAAGAATTTGCAAATGCCTTGGTACTATAAGTAACTAAAAGAATATTATTAAACCTAATATTTAATTAAAAGAAATCACTGCAGGAAAATATTTTTGACCCACATTGGATACTATGACTAAAGTAATAATATGCTGTTAAAATATGATTATTTCCCAAGTCTGAACATACTCTTAATTAAGTATGTCAGAGAGAGCAGGTATGCCTTAATTAAAATTCCACATATAAAAGTAAAATTGCTAATCTGACCACCCCGTATAAAAGTCTACATATGACTCTGTACATTGCAGGAACCTTTAAGAAAGTGTATTTGCATAAGCACAAACCAAAAGGTACCAACTGGACTGTTTACAGGAATATTTAAATTAGTTACAAGCAGGAATAATCAGTGCAGAGTTTGTATTTTGCAAAGCATGTAATTTCTAAGTCAGATCTCAGAATAATAAGGAAATTGATTCAAATCACTTAGACAATAATATATTTTCAGTGTGAGATACAGATCTTCCAAAATATTTAAAAGTTTCCACTAAGCTCAGAGAAAAAAACCAACCAAACCCAAAACTGAACCAAACCAACAAAAATTTGAGCCATAAAATAGTTGTTACTTTAAAGATGTACCCAAGGTGGCATTAAGTGCTTGTAATGTAAGCTAAGAAAGGGAAATTTTCTTTATCATTCTTTATCATTCAGGAGGGAATATCACGTTTACCATGGCTTAGGGATTTTCCACAGCTATACTTAGAGGAGATGGACACCACCTAGAAAGTGAGTTTGGCCTTTTTCAAAATGTGTGAGTTCCATCCTTATTTTTCAACTTTAGTTCTAAATCAGAATATGAGTCATTCCATATTCCACCATGAGGCACACAGGTGTGTAAGTAGTAAAGCCCTACTGAAAAGAATGTCCATATATTATTGCATCGATAGTTAACAACCTGGAACAGCAACAGTGGTTTCCCCACCACTGTTGTATTCCCCACCTCTGTTCCCCACAGGAGACAGAAAGGCTGCCAAAGTGCATTGTGTGAGAATAAAAAAGGGGTCCTTCTGGGTCAGTGATCTTTCATAGTTGCCCAGAGAGAAGAGCAGTGAAGTAGACAGCCTGCTGCCTTATCCCCCCAGGGCTGTAGCTGGCTCACCCTGAGTGCCTTAAGTGCTCCTGGATGAGCTGCTACTTAATTTACAGTACTGCAGTTACTTATACATATGACCCTGTGAAGATGTTCTACCTTCTACTCTAATACCTGTGAATAATACTAGAAAGGGAGCTTTTTATAAGTGCTTATAAGGTTAAAAAACCCTGTCTCTAACCACCTTTCTCATATTGTCTGAAGACATCACATCTTTTCCTCCCCAATAAAATTAATTTCATTCTTTTTTTTTTTTTTTTAAGGAGACTACTGTATTCAACTTAAAAGATCACCAGAAACTTCAGAGTACTCTGAATGTCACTACACTTTCAAAATACTTACAAAGATCAATAGAACACATTCAAAGAAGTGGAAAAGAGGACAAGTGGCCTGGGAGGAATGCAGGGGAATTTTATGGGAAGTTAGGGAGAAGGTTAGGGAAGCAAAGGCCCAGGAAGAATTGAGTCTGTCTAGGGATATCAAGTATAACAGGAAGGGCTTCTGTGGATATGTTGCAAGCAAAAGAAAGAGTAGGGATAATGTGGGCCCTCTCTTTTCATGGAAGGAAATAGGAGACCTGGCTACCCTGGACAAAGAGTAGGTTGAGGTTCTCAATGACTTCTATGCCTCCACCTTCAATGACAAGTGCTCCAAATCAAGAAAGGAAAATGCAGGGGCTGGGAGAAGGAATGTCCGAAGGCCATGTAGGAGAGGATCAGGTTCAAGACCATCTAAGAAACTTGAATGTGCACAAGTCAGTGGGACTCAGTTAGATTCATCTGTGTGCCCTGAGGGAGCTGGAAAATGAAGTTGCTAAGGCTATCCATCATTTTTGAAAAATCTTGGCAGTCAGGTGAAGTCCTTGATGACTGGAAATAAACCCCATTTTTAAAAATGGGAAAGTGGAAGACCCAGGGAACTAAAGACCAGTCGGTCTCACCTCTGTATCAGGCAAGATCATTGAGCAAATTCTCCTGGAAACTGTGCTAAGGCACATGGAAAACAAATAGATGATTGGTAACAGCCAATATGGCTTCACAAAGGGGAAATTATGCCTGAAAAATCTGGTGACCTTCTGTGATGGTGCTACAGCATTGGTGGATTGGGGACAAAGACATTGACATCATCTACCTGCACTTATGCAAAGCTATTGACACCGTCCTGCATGACATCCTTGTCTTCAAACTGGAGAGACATGAATTTGATGGATGGACCACTGTGGATAAAAAACTGGCTGGATGGCCACACACAGAGTTGTGGTCAACAGCTCTTTGTCTATGTGGAGACCAGAACAAAGTGGTGTCCCTTGGACAGTGGAATCAAGGGCACTCTCAGAAAATTTGCTGCTGACACCAAGCTGTGTGATGCAGTCACACACTGGAAGGAAGGTAGGGGCCATCCACAGGGACTCTGACTGGCTTGATAGGTGGGCCAATGCAAACCTCATGACGTTCAGCAAACATGCTTCCTATCCCACAAACTCAGCAACAGATCATTCTCAGGAGGTCTCAATGCACTACAGGGTACAGTACAGTTTTTATTTTGATTTCATTACAGAACATTTAAATTATCTTTAGCTAAAAAGACTGTTTACAATAAATAATTCAGGAAGTTTCTACAAATGACTGCCTGGGCCAAAACTTAGTTTACAATGTGAAGGACAGCTTTCAGCTAACATTTTTCAGAGATAGGCTGTGTACTGAAATATTGCTGCTTCCCAAAATCATAAATTTTATCCCCATGATAGTGTAACTCTAGTCTCTGCATATTCTGCCTGTTTCTCCTTGGTTTTGGTTTTGTTTTGTTTTTTTTTTTCTTGCTCTACCTAGCAGGTAGAACAAAGGTCAGAAATTCTGATTTAAAGTAGTTCTTCTCTCTTTTTAACGCACTGAATCCTATTATGTCAACAACCTACGATTTCTTAGCAAAATAATTAACTGTTTGGTTTCTTATTAGGCAATTCTAATAATGCAGAAAGGTGGATCTTCAGCTTTATACTGAGAATACTACAGATGCATGTGTGTATGTGTGCATATATATATAGATAAAAAAAAATATGGCTCATGGATTTCTTTCATCAGAAGGGTGGGGGTTTTTTTCCTGTTTCTATAGGAAATGTGGTATATATCAGGAAAGAAATGCAGAAAGTCCAAATTCCAATCTTACATAAACACATACTTGGAAACAAACCACACAGAAAACAGAAAAAAATAAGAGACTGTTTTCTAATGATGGGTGTGTGATGGTGGCACACAAAACATTACCACAAAAAGTAATGCTAAGGAATTCAGAGAGTCACTTTTCATAAATCCCAATTTGATAAACATGTTCCATGTTGATAAACAAATTGCAACTTCCCGCATGTTCTGAAAAGTCTGAGGCAAATTGTTAATTATTACTAATATTTTTACTTTCTGTCATTCTAGTTAAAAAGTATCTTTGACAGACATATTTCAAATGTCTTAGAAAAACAAAATCACTCCTTGTGGAGCTGATGAAATTTGATGGAATTTGTTGTCAGCAACAGTTCACACAAATGTCACCATTTATTGATACTGCCTGGAGACATGTTTGAGACTGTATGCCTGAGAGATGCATTATTCTTTTTTTTTCCCATTAATTATGTTTTCATTAATACAGTAAAGAGATCAACTATCAATTTAACCCTCCACTTTAAATTTGACATTTGCAACATTTATTTCTCAGTTCCTAAATTAAAGTTTAGTTCCTTTTCCAAATCAAACAAACAGTCTCTTCCACCAACCCCCGTTTATTCTATAAACTCCTCAGTGTATGTCCATAGCAACTCAACCACTTTTTCAGGTCACCAAGAAAGCATGACAGGCACCTAAGGTCAGAATTTCTGCCTATAAAGCATTAAATAAAAGTCTTATCAAGACTCTTATCTGCTTGTCCTCTTTAGTCCCATAATATTATAAAGATGTTATGAAGATCTACAGTACCACCCAAGGAGTTTACTAATTTGGAGGCTGTCCTTAAATCTGCTGGGGTTTGCAGAGGTGGAAATTGAATAATTCCCTCTATATGCATTCATTCATTTTTAGCACATCAAAATCAGCCCAGTCTCCTTCCATCTCTGTCTAGTTAAACATTAAATACTGAACTCCTACCTACACTACAAGTGATGAATTATCTTTTTTTAAAAATTATTCCTACAAAGGCAAACATGCATCTGGTTCCAATGTTTTTTGTTTTGTTTTTTTTTTTACATTCTCTTTTCTGTCAGTCTGAGCCTGCTGAAATATTGCTGCACAGTGGAGCACCAACTACAGGGACAGAAGGGATCACTTGATGATGGAGGGAATATGTACTCTTCAAATCCATACATCACATATCATATATCGCAAAAGATAATTGACAACCTCCTTCTGGTATAAACCACATGCTCGAAGAATCTGTCTTTGCTTTCTTTATATCAGAGTCAATCAAACAGAGTACAGGGATGTTTACTGGGAGGTTAATCACTTGACAGTAATTGCCTGCCTGTACTGATCAAATAAATCAATTCCATACAACAACAACAACAAAAGATCCTGGTTATTGAGCTCAAAGAAATATGACTGATTACTTGAAATCTCCCAAACCCACATAAATAATAGGATTTCCAGACTTATCTGATTACATACCACAATTCACTAAACTTTCTGTTAATGGAGAGGGCAAATGGGATACATTGAAAGAGAAAACAAACTTTTCACCGTTAAAGGAAACTGTTGCAATTCAACCTATTGCAAACATAAGTGTGTTACTAGTTTTCAGTATGCAATAGATCTATATATTATATTATAAATGGGAACAAGAAAAGCCTACAAAATAATTTCTCAAAGAGTTGTTTCTTGGTTTATTAGATATTTTGAAAGTACAAGAACTCATACATGCAGGCCTGTGTCAGCCACATGGATCTAGTTCACCTCTAGTGTTCCAAGAAAATCCTAATTTTTCCTTCTTTTATGAAATTTACTGTGTAACTACACAGTATTGCAAAAATCATTACATACTGCTGTCTTCCATTATTATCCTATAATTATAAAAGCTCATTTTCTACCTTAGGTATATGTTCAACTGTATGTTTTACTTATTTTTAAAACAAAGGTTAGAGGTCTGGTGAGGAATTGAAAAATTCAGTGGACCATTCTTCATGCTGTTCTGTGGACATCACTATTACAGTATATATTCTGTTTTCATCTATAATGGATTTTACATATTGATATTGTAGTTTTAAATGCAGATTATATTAAATGTATTTTATTCAATTGCTGTTTACTAAATTATAGAGTTTATTTATGTTACATAATTACTCTGTGGAACTTGATACTTCAAAATGTTTTCGAAGCCAAGACTAAATGGATTTAAAAAATAATTAGACTAATGGAATATAGGCTAATTGGTAGCCACGGTGAATGATGATTGAGATCAGGAAGTTCTTGAACTATAAACTACAGAAAGTGGGGAGAGAATACCAGGGGAATAATGCTACTCAGTTATGCTCTGCTCAGGTACTTGTCACACAGGTGCAAAAGTCTCACTGAGACAGAGTTGCTGCTGTTGGATTGTGGCTACAGCTACTCTCACATCCAAAGAACACTAGAGCTAAAACTTTTGAGATATTGCTACAGTTATTTTTAAATCCCAAGGCATTTAATTACATGAAGAAGTATGATAAGACTTAATAATATTATATTCTGTTAGGGGTAGTGCTTGATGAATTTATCTGTTCCTTGACCACATTTTCCAGTCAAAAGAAAATGCTCCCCACAAGCTTTTGAAACAGAAGTCAGACTTGTCAAGGTGTTACAGATACCACTGTGAAGTATAAAGGGTAGCTTTAATGCATTAGCCATTCATATCTAGGCCCACAGCAAAGTTGTGTGCAAATGACTCAAATATACATACCTCAAATCACAGTATTCAATATTTTTTATATAAATATAGGAGATACAGTAAGATCCTGTAATTACCTGTAACTGTTAATTCCGTCGTTCTTCTGACAACAAAGAATCCATATTTTAACTCACAAGTGTAATTTCCAATGTCATCCTCTCTAACTTCCCGAATGACAAGAGTGTCCTTTTTAAACACAATACTTGATCTCCATGTCTTTGACTTGCATTCCTGTTTAAAGATAATATAACACTTCAGTGACTGTGTTCTTATACTTAAAATGGACCACTGCTTACAGTGCTGCTCAAAGCCAAGGGGGCTAGGTAAGAGCCTAGGCTAGCTATAACCTTTGTATACACTAAATAACTAAAAATCCAGTCCATTTAGGTGTTGATTAAAAAGAAAAACGACTGGAATTTTATCAGCTGATTTAATATTTGTGCCTTTGTCAAGAAAAAGGAGTTGATTCCTTTGGTGGTTTTCTTTTGATATTAGTTTGCTGAGTGGCTTCCATTTAATTTACTTTTTTACCATTACACTTATGTCCGTGATCTGTAACTTTTATACTGCCAGCAGCTACAGGCTGCAGGTAAGGATTATATTTTCTTTTTAATAATTTTTTAAAAATTATAACTAAAAAATTTAGAGAAACAGAAGATGATGAGAATGAGGAGAAATATATATATATATATCCTTCTAGAAACATCTAAAAATCAAAGCTCTCTGAACTTAGAAAAGGCGAGTTTTTAATCTACAAAAATATCGTATTACAAACACAAAATTCAAGATGAGAATAAACAAATAATTGGTTACATTTCTCCTATCTTAGATATGCTGTCAGTTAATTTGAACTGTATATTGCTAGGCCACAAAATCTCCCTTATTAGATGGCATAGTCTTGTAAACCATAATTAAAAGCATTTATGTTATCAGGTAAATTATCAGACTTCAGAAAAATAATTAGAATGTATACCAGTGCATACTTAACTAGAACTTCCTATGTACACAGACATCAGTAAAGGTCTATGTAGGCAAAATATATAAAACATAAATTTCTGATTTACTGAACAGTTTGAGAACTGGAGTACTGCATATTCCATATGGATAGTAAGAATTGAAGAACTCAAGTTGCTGTTCATGGAAATTCCAGTCCACTGCCCACAGGCAGCACTATTTGCAAGAACTTAGCTTTTAAGTAAAGATCTAGAAATCAGAACATAATAGTAATATCAAAAAAGAAAAAAAAAAGAAATTATATTTGCAAATATAACCTTAACTCATGCAGAAATCAAAGTGTTGGTAGTATTTGCTGAATTTCATGTTGTAAAATTGCTGCCATTAATTGAAGTAAGAACATGCACAGATATCTTATAAAGTTTACCAAAGGAAGCATTTGAATTTCTCTCTTAATTAGTCTGTTCTTTTCTATCATTGATTCTGCTGTCTGTTCCTACAAATTTTAAAACAATCTAAGTTTCATAACACATTTAGATCATGAAAATCAAAAGAACACAGCATAATATCTTGTTAAAGGTATAAATCGCTTGCATTCCTTACCTTATACCACAGAATTTCAGGCTCCCTAAATGGAAATAAAAAATCCTCAATTTCAGGGCATGAGATTTCCTTGCTTTTGCTAAGTTCAGCTTTCTCAAAATATTTCATCTTTGAATTGTAGCAGAGTCCAGTGTCATTTTCACCCACTGTCAGCGAAATGGACACTTTCATACAGTAAGTTGAGTTTCTGTAATACAATAAAAACAGAAAGAAAAATCTAATATGAAAAAAAAGAATAATTGCCAATGCACATGACATTGTTTTTCATTCCAACCAAAAATTTTGTGTGTATTTTATATCTGTTCATCATAATTTTGCTTCTTTCTCACCAGTAATTACAATATTTAGAAGGCGTTGATTTGCCTTACCCTATGACTAAAGGTTTATTTCTCCCTTTCATCAAAATCTTGCTAACATTAGTGTCCTTACTGTGTATTTGAGAACAATTTCCCCCAAAATAAGTAAACAATAAGAGATCCCTGTGTTTACCAGTGAAACTATACAACCAACTTGCTCACAAACACCATTATGGCAGCTCTCGGGAGGGAAGGGATCATATTGTAGTACCACAGACAAATGACAAACTGGAATTAGAGTCCCGCACTAAGAGCCATCTATTCATCAGCTCTGAGCATTCCTTAAAGTGGAAGTGGTGGCTTTTTTGCAGACTGTATTTAAAAAGAGTCTTGCGACTCTTTTAAGTATAGAATGAAGGATGTTTTAACAAAACCCACGCCAGTTTGTTTACTTTAGCCTTGAAGCCCCATGTCCCAGGATAAAGTGTTGCTTCTGCGTTACCTACAGCCTTCATTAGTTTCTGCTCTCACCTGAAACTCATTACTGACTCTACTCCTGGATGTTGATAAACCAGGAAGCCAGAGAGTAGGAATCATTGTCTGCCTTCCCACATTTGACTGTGTGCTTTAATTAGGCTCACAGTCAAAATTACTTAAATTTTATTTATTTTCATTTGAGTTTCTAGGTGGGCAGTAAATGAGTGTGTAAAGTTGAATACTCCCCAGGAACACACTGTGACAATGCAAGATTTCTCTCCTAATGTTTTATAAATGCATTTGACCTTTGATCAGCTAAAAGAGGATCCTGCAGAGAACACTGAGGAAACATTCATCTCCTTATCTCCATCCTCAGCCTCTATGAGCTGATTGCTTATTTACAACAGAGTCCTGTGTATCAGACATTGGACAATCTCAAAGATCCATTTCTTAATATCTGTTTCCTTTCTCTGTTCAATAAGAGAGGACAGAAATGCTTAAGGATAAAGAATAAGAAAACTTAATTCAAAGAACTCTAGAGTCCAATTTTTGCAGAGAAAATGTAACCCTGTAAGGGAAGCTCTAAAAGTAACTATAAAATTAGAGAATAGTCCTAGAAAGTAAATTTTAGAACAGAATGACTCTCAGCTATCCAGTTAGTTCATGGATTTTTAAGGAAAACAAACACAAAATTATGTCCTAATAATGAAGCTGTAAGTATAATTTATTATCCTGTTGAAGAATCTGTCTGTATAAAGCAAAGTTATTTAAACTTTATGCAAAGGAAAGAATGAATTCCCCGAACACGAATCACTCTTGATGCTTTTAAGCTATTAAAGAGATGGTCACCATTCCTATCTGTACATGCAATTAAAAATCACACAGTTTTTAAAGGATACTTTTTCATTCATGTACCTTAAGTTATTCCTCCATTAGGATGCTACTTGGCATATTTATTTTTTTTTTTTAATCATGTGGCTTGGAAACATCATAACAAGTCACTTAATTCTGTTTTTCCAAATTGGTAAAATTCCTTTTCTTTGCTCCTGAAAGATCTAACCCTTGGAAATAAGGAGAAAGGTTGAACAATCCATCAAGCTCTGGGGTTCCAGAGTACACTAGGTAGATGAGAGGATTCTGTTATTGGATGACAGGGAGCAATACATAGGGAGGTATTTGGCTATACAATTTTCACATTTAAATATTCTCTTTTGATCCTTCCTGTGTGTTTGAGCATTATGTTTTGTTCATGTTACTGAACCTCATGATTTAAATATTTCTAGATGGACCTAGCAAGGCAAAAAACAAACAAACAAACAAACAAACAAATGGCACTTAACTGTCCTTCCATTCTCTACGAAAGCAAAGTAAGTAAAATTGTCACATAGGGATCTTTCAGAATTCAGAGTAAATTGTGCAAAAACTGTGATTTGATGTTTTGATCTACTAAAAAACTCTGTTCTGAAACAGGGGCAATGTCAATTGCCAGACACAGAATTCCTTCTGGTGCACATCCAAGTTTCCATCGCAACAGCAGATCCTTTACCAGATGCAGCTAAGGCTTTCTGCTCCATAAGAGAAGTATTTTGGAAATATCCCAGAATGTTTAAGTTCATTGTTTGAAGATGATGTTTCTAAGCTGTCAGACACAAGGTACTAAAAAGTTTTGGGTGGATTCTTTGTTAGCTGAGCTCCCTAACAGAATTTTCTTTTAAAAGCCCAAAGTATCATCAAAAGAACCTAAAGTTCCAGATGCCCATGGTGAGACAGACTTTCTTATTCTGACTCCAAATACAAACTGCACTGTCAATATGACTCATCTCATACTCTGTGTCAAAAACCAAGGGCGCTAGGTTGAAACAAAACTCAAAAAGGCTGACACAGAAGGCAGAGCTACACAAACAGTATGAGCAAAGGAAACCAAGCTAATGGGCTCACAGAACAGAAACAGAGAAAGAAAATTAAGCAGTCCCCAGGTGGGAATGAAGAAGTAGAAGAAGAAAGAGGAGGTGAATTTGCTATTACAGCTAGAGCATGAAGAATACAGTAGATGTCAAACCTCTCAGGCAGCAGAAAAAGCAGCAGGTAGCAGAGCCCTCTGGCAAGCATGCATATACTGAAGAGGATAAAAACTGTTCATGTGTTAGAACTAAGAAAATTTTCCATATTTCTCTTACTGGAAGTACCAGATAAGAATCAAAAAAGTTATACAAAAGCGAGTTTAAGGTATTTTAATAAGCTGTATTAGCTAAATTAACTGTGCTTTAACTCATCACATGATACTTTTGAGGAGTTTCTTTAGCTTGTTTGCCTTTTTTTCTTTTCTGAATATGGTAATAAGAACAGGTGACAAGTTAATCAATTAATTGTTCTCTAATCTGTCCAGTCACATTTGTAGTGTAAAATGTGCTAGAAACTTTTAGTACATGTAAGTGAAACTTTTCATTTTCTTTTTTTATTCAATAGATTTTCAAGCACTAAACTAGTGAGATCTAAACAGTACAAAACACAAAAACAGGAAGCAAGAAGCTGTTTGGGGATTTTGTTTAAGACAACAAATCTATTTAAATCATAAAAGGAAGTTAAAATAACAGGTAACTTGATAGAGAGAAAAGTAGGGGGAAGAAGATGAGACAGTGGGGAAACAGACAAGAGAACACACATGGATCAAGAACAGCTTCTCTAAACTTTAGCACTTGTAATATTGACATTTAAATTTAAAGGAATTGCTTAGAAAACAAAGCACTTAAATCATGATTTCTTTATAAAATAAATCTCTGAAATGGGCTAGATGGGTTACTCTTATGAAACTATGCTCTTTTTCCTCCAAAAAAACCACTGGTAATTGTCAGTCTCTTCTTCAGCCTCACCAGAGAGAGCTCAGGAGTGCATTTATACAGCTCAGTGCTCCCCAGGCAGCATCCCTCATCATCCCTATTCATGACAGAAGAAGAGGAAACTGGGGCTCTGCTCATTGCTTGTCCACTCTGGTGGTTTGCCATCATGCCATTTATCATGGTAAACAAACTGAAGAGTAAACAGGAAGCCAAAAAAATCTCTTTTATGTTTTTTCTCATCATACAAACTGAGTTGGAAAAGTAACTTTATTTCCAACTCCTCGTAAACTGGAAATTAAAAAAGAAAGTCTGACAAAACTCTTTTCTTCATAGCTTTATTTTAAATGTTAATAAGTGAACATAGTCACTGACGTCAATATCCATTTTCTATAAATGGTCCATCCCATTTCTGGGGAAAACTTTTGTTGACTTCATTAATTAGTTTTTTCATGGTTTTGCAGACACAATTTTGTCCTTTTTCAGTCCAAGTAACTTCTGTTAGAATTATTTGGATGCCCGAAAGCTGGAGAGCAAAGCATTCATTCAAGAGAGAAACAAAAACACGTTATTGATAATCTACCCATGCTCTTGGCCAGTAGCTCCAAAGGCTCTTTGTGAGCTTTAAAACTTCAGCACAAAAATTTTTAAAGCCTCTACATAGCAGTGGGGTTGTTTGAGGACATGCCTGAGGCCTTGGGCCACATGGTGAGTGAGGAAGGCCAGTGTACCATGCTGCAGCCAGAACTGCTATTGTGCACTAAGGTCCCCTTTGGTGGCAGGATCTGGTGCCCTCAGCAGTCTGTGGCTCCTGGACCATTTGCTCAGGACAGCAGTTCACAAACTTTACATGCAAGGCTCCCTCCTGTTGGGTTTGGTTTTGGTTTACTTGTTGTTCTTGTTTAGTTTTTTGCCCACAAACTCTAGAATGGCTGATTCCCACACTCCCTGGCTGAAACTACAGATTACCTTTTCCACAAAGCTTCCAGAGTCAACTGAGCTGCCAGCATTGGGGCAGTGCTTCAGGCATGGGGAAGAGAGAAGAAAAGTGGAGGGAGGTGGACAGAAGCGGGCTGGAATTTTCCTCTGTGCTTTAAAAATTATCTCCTGCTTCCATACCCTGGGGGGCCAACCTAGTTTGAAAACTGCTTTTGACCTCAATTGAATTACATAAGCACTGATTTTTTTTCCCTTGAGGGTCACCTAATTATGTGCATGATACTAGGAAATAACCCAGTGCACATGAGCCTCCAGGACTATTTGAATATCAATGCTCTGCAAGATACTTGTTGTAATAGGTTTGAATTAGTCACACCAGAAAATATTGTTTGGTTTTAATGCCCGTTTCCATCCTTGGAAGCCAAAACCTTCACATTTTATCTTCTTCTGACACAAGTTGTACATGTTGCCATCCCAAGTTTCCTTTCCAAGCCTGCCAAAAGAGGATGTCAAAGTACAAAGTCTAACTGCACAAGAATAACACTTGCCCTGTGTCAGCGGGATGTTAAAGGCCTTTGAACAATAAAAATTAAATAAAAATTAGACTTTAGAAAGATAATTTAATTTTCTTATCCTCAATATACCTTAAATCTTCTTTTGTGGGTAAACTAAAAAAAACATATGTGTAAATGTTTATGTTATTGACTTTTCTGAATGATCTCTGTCTTTTTTAAGTCTAAGTGAAATCTATTCCTTTACAAGAGCTGGAATCAATCTGATATTGATTTCCAGATTTTAATAAAACATCACTTTCTTAGTACAAAATACTTGGACACAATTAAGACAATAATCTTAATTAAGAACTTGTACCAGCAATTACATGGAAAGCAAAATAACATAAAATTAACTACTTTCCCTATCAAACCTTTTATTTGAAATCAAAACTTCCTTTCAGATAAAAGAAAAAAAATCCATATTCTTACAGTTCAGGAATATAAAAATTTTTCCATAATGCTACTCTGTACTCCTACAGTATACGAATCTAAATCTAAACATATTTTATTTGAAGTTAAAACTTTTTTACAGATAACTTTAAAAGGAAAGTCTCATAATCTTACGACATATGTTGCTGTAATCTGTCTATACGTACATGCTTATAAATCAGTTATATTAGGAATTCCAATAACTGTAAAACTAACCAGAGAGAGCGTGTGCTTCAAGAAAGTTACCAAATAAGGATTTTAAAAGCAAATTAATACCATACCTGTCTGTTATTCACCATGAACAACAGTGAATTTTAAAGACAACTTTTTATTAAACTACGTTGTATGGAAACCCCTCCAGAGAACAGCACTTACATATGGATTGCAACTAAAAATTTTAGAGGTTGTTAAAAAGGATAGGAATAAATCAAAAAAGCATTGCTACCACACACAGTGTAAAGGGTGAGTAAAATATGGATTACCACTAGTCTGAATTTAATAGTACATTTAATATTTTAGCTACTTACAAATTTAGTGCTAAATTAGCTACTCGTTTTAGTAAGGCTTCCCAGGATCGTTAGTGAAAAAATTTTGGGCCAGTGAGTCATGAAGTGCTAAAATGGAGACGTGTCAGAATGATACTAAATATTTTCACTGCAGTAGATCAATGTATATTACCAAAAGAGACAGAAGTATAAAAAGCTGTGAAGTGTACCCTTACAGATGAAAATCCCTTTAGCTTTCTACAGACTGCAGTAGGGGGATAATACCTTAGCATGAAACGCCTCTAGGTATACTATCTCCTCATAATTCAGCAGATGATGGCACTTGCTTTTTCTTGGGAACCAACGAGCATGAAGAAGAACAATTTTTACACCTTACTTAGCACTATGTGCCAGAAAAGCAGAAATGCAGTACTGTGGCTTCTTTGGAAAATTACAAGTTAATAGAATTTTATTATTCCTCCCATTTCTTTCACTTATAGAATCACATAATCACAAAGTGGTTGAGATTGGAAGGGAGCTTTGGATGTCATCTGGTCCAACCCCCCTGATCAAGCAGGGTCACCTTGCCCAGGAGCATGTCCAAGCTGCTTCTGAATATTTCCAGGGATGGAGACTCCACAACCTTCCTGAGCAAAGTATTCCAGGTTCAGTCACCATCATGGCAAAAAGTGTTTCCTGATGTCCAGACGCAATACTCTGCTTCAGTTTGTGCCTTTTGCCTTTGGTCCTGTCACCAGGCAACACTGAAAAGAGCCAGGCTCCCTCCTCAGATATGTGTATACATCAGTGAGATGCACCTGTGCCTTCTCTTCTCAAGGCTAAACAGTCCCAGCTGTCTCAGGCTGTGCTTATAGGAGAGATTCTCTTAGGAGTCCAAAACTAGACACTATACTCCAGGTGTGGTCTCTCTATTCCTGAGTAAAGAGGAAGGGCCACCTCTCTCAGTGTGCTGGCAACATTTTGTCTAATGGGGCCCAGGTCATCATTAACCTTTTATGCTGCTGAGGCACAATGCTGGTTCATGTTCAACATGGTATTCACCAGAACCCCCGGGTCCTCTCCTGCAAAGTGGTATATATTGTTGTTCATGGCACATCTGTTTTCTCAGGTGGTTTTTCACTTGTAAGGGGTGGAGTGGAACTGTTAAACAAAAATACTTTTTCCAAGTATTATATAAAAGAGACAAAAAAAACCCCATACAGTTGATGTGAGAATGACTGGAAAAAAATGAATACTTTTTGAAGGTAGAGGCCCTTAGAAATATGTTTACGATTTGGTGCAACAGTACACGCCTGAGCAGCTGTGCTTCTGTGTTCAGGAACAACTGAGTGTTACTACATCCCGATGACTCAGAAGGTCATCAAACACTGGAATGTCTTTATCACCAAATCATCCCTCTTGCAAATGCAATTGGCCTTCTTTATAGTACTAACACTGAAAACATTACTGGAAACAAACATGCAGCTGAATGGCTTCTCTCTTGTTCCCTCTCTTTCCTTGCTGAACTTACACAAGTGCAACCCATCCTTCTCAGCTAAAGACAGATCCTGTTGTTCAGTCTCAAATGCTAAGTTAGGGTCTTCTGTTCAGATGTTGAGCAGCTGCATAAAGAACATCCCTTGAAGGTATCTGTCTTGTTTCTAAATGATTAGATATTTATCTCTTTATCTTTATTTAACTCTGCACGAGTGTGTTATTTTCTGAATAGAGATTTCTCATGTTCTATTATCAGTTACTCATTCAAGGTAGATATGGACAGAGATATCCAACAATTATGACATTTATTATATATATTAGAAGCATTAAATTTGTATGTGAATAAGGTTCCCTTGAAGATCTCTCCATAACTCTTTCCCATATCTACCCAGTAAAACTGGGAATACGTGAAAAATCGTCACATTTATTAGGTTACTGCTTCAAGGCTAACTGTTTCCTAGCATACTGATGACACTTCTCCAGACTCCTGAAAATTCTCTAATAGGATTTCATTACAATCCTGAATTAAAAAAGTAAATAATTTCCATACTTATGACTCCTTCATTTGTAAAAAGAACCCCAACAAACCAAAACCAAACACACACACAAACCAAACAAACAAATGCCCAAAATCCCAACACACCAGTTTTAGTTATACTTGTTTTAGCCTACTTTCCTAAGAAGACACAACAATTCAGAAATCAGTCAGTCTTCTTCACCAGTTGCAGGATTAAAAAGAAGGTAGAATGACATCTCACAGATGAATGTAAGAGCATTGCTGTGGGTAGATCGAGCTAGAACTTCAAAGAAAGTAGAAAGTTTCTGCAGAAGAGTCAGGTTTTGGCAAAGTTTAACCTGCTACCAGAGCAGAACTTTGTAAGAATTTAAATGAAATTTTTACAGCTGAAGACATGAATTTTCAAATAAGAAATTCACTAAAGGCAAAAAAGGCAGAAGGGTTTGAAGAAACAAATTGTGAAACAAAGGAATATAATACAATTTGGATTTGTCTTTCATTTGAGGACCATAAAGTACACGAGAAACTTATCTATTAACCATTTTTGACTGTGTTCATAAGAACAGCCTTACCATAAAACAGTTTCTAAAATTGCCTAAGTGTGATCCGTAACAACATGATAAATGTTTTTAGTTCACTTAAATTTAAGCTCTAAAATGTGATTCAGGTCCGCTTCAGGCTATAGCTGAAGATCAGAGACATTGAAGCTCAGGCAAGAGAAACCAGTATTCAAATCATGTTTATATCAACAGCATCCCTGAAGACAAACATAGGCAAGCAAGGACTTCCACCCACCCCAGCTACCTACTCTGCCCGGTGTTGAAAGTGTTAGTTCTCAGTCCAGCCTCCAGAGCTTCTTTCCAGTTTGAATGTCTGTCCTTAAATGTACTAAAAGCCATCTTTATATGCACACATTCAAAGGAAAGTGTAGGAAAATGATCAGCTTTACAGAGAAAAAACAGAGCTCAGTGAGCCATTTTAGGTAAATGTTATTCAAGGATCTCTTGGAACTATTTTCTCAAAGAGGCTGGGACAGCCAAAGGGACACACATTTTGTTGTAAGGCTCTCAAACCATAAGTTGTGACTCCATGCTAAAGAATTATTAATTCTCTTCTTCTGCAGCATCCCCAAATAAATTAATTCCTGTTTTCCTCATCTTTTAACATAATGTGAAAAACGTACAGCTGTGCACCTTCATTCTCCTAATGCTGTGTTTCCATCTCCAGTGGCAAAGCCCAAGTAGAACATGACACATTTGAGAATTCAGCAGAGCCTCAAGTTTCAAGTACATGAAATCATACTATTCCTTGTCTCATATTATTATCAGACATCAGGTTAATCAACTGATGTGAAAATGAAAAGGTTACAGAGGCTTCAGCTGCCCAAAGAAACAGTACAAGGACAAGGCACAGGCAGCTGCCAGGCACCACAGCTATATATTTTCATTTCTTGATTTAGTTTTCAAGCTTGCTTCAAATCCTCAGAAGCATGATTCATCAAGGATATCCAGACATGAAAATCCAAAGTCATGTGAACAGAGGCAATATTAATGTATGAAAGCATTTCTATGCTGACAGCTTTGAATAATTTCACCTAAGTCAAGTGTTCCCATGTAAGGTATTTTCATTTGACAAAAATGATGTTTGCTTTACACATTTTAATTCACATCTCAAACAAAAAGGTAAACTGAACAAGTTTAAATGCATTTCAGATAATTGAAAGTCCCTTCTTTTTCACTTGGACCATGACTCAACATTTATGTGCCAGTGTCTTTGTACAACACCTTTCAGCACAGATGTGTGAGGGACAATAGGAGAGACGTCTCTCACATGTTGTTTCTTGGTGGTGGTTTCATGGAAAAATCCACTTCATTTGTCAGAAATGCAGAATCCAGGATCTGCATTTCAGCTTGTCTGGCTGCTTCTTTCTGTACCATGACACAGTTTCCAGCTGTGCTGGTACTGCCAGCTTAATCATCTGCTGTTATTTGTGACCTAGCCTCACCCCCAAATTCCCCACTATCTAAATATAGGAACAGCTGTATAACACAATTTAGTTCATTTTATAAATACACTATGGCTCAAACCCTTGCCATCAGTTTTTATAATTGGTAGAGAATGAATGAATATATAAACTCCTTCTGAATAGAAAATTTAACCTATATTTTCATTTATGTACCACATTTTCTCATTTATGTTTTTGTTCCTGCAGCCTATTTCAGTCACATTTTTTAATTCGTGTTGGGAAAGAACAAAGAAAATCTGTGAATTCCTGTATTGATTAAACACTTTGTCACATTTTTCATGGATGAATTAATATCTATTTGCAAGTATTTTAATATTCAGAACAATTTGGATTAAATAGCTATTTTCTTGACATCTGTTCAAAAACATGACTTGTACTTTGACTCTTGATGTCTTTGTTAGAGTCAGCTGAACCTAGTAACCAGATAGAGATCTGGAAGGGATACTAAATAAGTTTGCAGATGACACAAAACAGGGAGCTGTTGATTCCATTAAAACCAGGGAGACCTGGAAGAGAGACCTCCACAAATTAGAGGGCTGGGCAATCACCAACCATATGAAGTTCAGCAGGGGGGAAGTGTCAGATTCTGCACCTGGGATAGGGTCAACCACGGATGTTCATACAGATTGGGGAACGAGATGCTGGAAAGCAGTGCCACGGAAAGGGACCTGGGGGTCCTGGCTGATAGTAAGTTGAATCTGAGTCAGCAGTGCCCTGGCAGCCCAGAGGGCCAACCCTGTCCTGAGGGGCATCAGGCAAAGCATCACCAGCTGGTTAAGGGAGGGGATTGTTCCACTCTGCTCTGCACTGGGGTAGCCTCACCTTGAATATTTTGCGCAGTTTTGGGCACCACAATATAAGAAAGATATTAAGCTATTAGAGAATAATAATCAGAAAAATCTACTTCTTTCTGAGACACTTAGAAGTATTTTGGTTTTTAACAGAGATTTTTATGGGAAATCTTCCACTGTAATTATGGATCAGCAAGTGCTATTCCATAATAGTGATGCTTTCTGTATAATTTCTCTCTCCTTTATTTTTTTTTTTTTAGGAGAAAAATAACTTGTAAATATTTCACTTTCCAATTTCTGAAAGGTAAAGAGCAACAATGAAATGCTGAGATCTTGCATAAGAGCAGAAATTGTAGTATACCAAAGAAAATATGCAAGAAAAGTGTTTTATTGAACTGTGAAAGGCACTGATGTAACATAAATGTTTTGAGGAACATGATTTTGAATTCCTCATATTATATTCTGCTTCCTTCTGCTAGTTGAAATTTATGAGACTCTTGCTACTATTGAGAGCAATAGCAGAAGGTCTACAGTCTTCAGTCTACAGAGGCAGATTTTTCCTTTTTAAATATAGTCATTGTGTGTTAGTGGCAAGAATGTCATTATTGTTAATGTAAAATGTGTTGATGACAGAATATTTTTCCCTTAAGAATTTATTTGCACCTTCAAGGTTCCACATTAAGTTACCAACTTTTATGTTGTTGCGTTAAATAATATTCTAAGTGGCTAACTTTTGAACCTCAGTCGTTACAAAATATCAATGGCTGTAGTACATCAGTTAATCATATGCATAGATATATGTATATTGTAAATGCAAATTGCCTCAGAAATGAAGGGTATGTTATCAGAAATGGGACAATAAATAGATGTTTTCTCTATTTTATGTATGTTTAAATGAGGAAATGAAAAAGATCATTTCTCATAGCAGTCAAAGTATCTGAAACATGGGAGTTTTATGTAGAAGGCCAGAACTCAAAAATATGTTAAAATATATTGCAGCATAAAAGTAAGCATCAATTTTAATGTATGATAGCTCTGATAGACATTAGAGTTACCCCAAGAGCCTTTTAGCATGACAGCAACCTAGTCTATTATTATGAAAATAAAATTGTTATAAAACCAAAGTTGTTTTCAGACAATAAAAACACCCATAGGAAAACAGTATGACAATAGCTTTCCTAGTTTCGTGTGTGTATTTTAGTTTTTCAGCTATTTTGCAATGTGCATTAATGATATTACTCTTTCACAGTAAACATGGGAACTGTAAAAAAACATAACAAACCAAAACAAACTTTACCTATAAATACTTTTAGCACATGAATCTTATTTGTTACAGCAAGATACAGTTCAGTAAAAATACAATTTGTTCCTTATTCCTGTAGCTTCTCATTTCAGATTACTGAGCTAAATCAAATTATTAGGATGACTTAAATCCAAAAATTTGGGGTTTGGAAGTTGTTCCTTCAGAGCATCAGCACACATAATTATTTAAACAAGATGTGTGTTTGAAGGAAAAGCCATATCCTGTGGTTTTATACTTTGTTTAGAAATAATTGAGGCTGTCTCATCTGCCACTATTCATAACATAGTCCCAGAAAGCTCTTGCATTTCAAGGGACTGCCCCTCCTTTTTTAGATTTTATCATCTAGATTATTTCTTATTTCTAGAGAAGCAAGACTGGACACAAAAAAAAGTAAGTCTGATTTGGGTAGATTTTACTTATTTGAGTGGATTTCCTCAAATTTTGTGCAACCTAATACAGCTTCATATCAGGAGTTATGAATGTCCCTGCAGAGAACAGAATTGAAATTTTTTTTGGTGGAAAAAAGCTGTGTAATGGAGTTCTGTTCTTGTATCAGCTCAGTGACAGCTCATCATTACTTTTTGACTGAAGGCTCTGCTGAGCACTTAGCAGAACAGGGCTTATTCTGTTGACAAAGCAGAATTTTACCACAATCTGCTGAAATGCCTCACCAGAGGAGGGATAGGCTTCCTGTTCCAGCACATAGATTCCTGTAAGACAGTTCCCTACTGTAGTTCCCTGCACAGCTAGACTCATGGCTTCAATAAAAATATTATCTGTGGTGATTTCAGACAGCAAGATGGTATGTGATAGTCAGAAGCAGAGGAAAGTCTAGATATTTATCTAGATATTTTATCTAGATATTTAATGTTAGAAAACTAGGAGAACTTTTACAAATTTCCTTATAGAAGCATTGTCTTCATTATGTCATTAATGCAAAAAATAGAATGGCCTTGACTAAAATGATAACTATATACCTTTATCTCTACTTTTCTCTGTACTTACATTATGACTAAGTTATATGATTATACTTTATTTTTCACTGTGAACTTAGCTCATCTAAATGTCCAGCATAGACTAGTGTTTCCAAATGTCTAACATTTCAAACTATGACACATGCCTTTGAATACTTTCAAACATTATTCTCCATTAGTAAATCTTACTGGATGGGTTGAAATCCAGAGATGTGGTATGCCATGGCAAGGCTCAGGGACCCTACATGCAGCATGGCATATTCTGAGGCAGGAAAAAAAAAGCTAAAGGGGAAAGAGGGGAAAAGGAGGGGCAAAAGTAAGCTACTTCAGGGCAGCAGAAAAGTCTTATTATTTTCCAGAATGTCCCTAGGGCTACTGAGGCCCTCAAGTTAAAATAGAGTCATGGAAGAGATCCTGTATATAAAATCAGCTCAAAAGAGAAGAGAGTTGTTACATAAACCTTACATCCTCTCTCCACACCAAAAAAATCCATGAATAAGATTGTTTTTGTGGGGAAAGTGTCAGATCTAACTGCAGCACCACTATAATATCATTCTTTTATCACTTGCCCTCATTTCAGTTTTAATAAGCTCTCTTGGCTCTCTTATCTTTTTATGTTCACTCCATAGCAATTAAACAGAAATGCAAATGTCATATCCATTTTTATAACAGTGTCTCTTATAAAACTGAAATAAAGTCAGCAAATTATATATTTGTTAAATGATCTATGAACTTTTTGTCAACAAAAACTAGCTAATATGAAGATAATGCCTGTATATGTACCATATGTGTGTTTGCATGTTGTATAAACATAGGAAGATTATCAGTTACAAATCTAGCACAACTTCTGAGGAAGCATTCGACTTTGAAAGCTCAAATCAGTCAAATCAGGCAGGAAAAGAGTTTATGAATATTCAGTTTGGATTTCAAAACAGCTGCTCTATTTGACCATTATAAAAATTACTGCTTTTTTATTCACTGAATACAAACATCCAGTAAAGTGATATTGTGTTCACACAAATATCCAAAAACTTCTTTAATTCAGATATGTTTTCATACAGACATCTTCCCTCTTTAGAGGCAAATCTTATTATAGGAAAAAAAACCAAACAAGAAAACTCAGATTTATTTTTCTTTGGTTTTTTTCTGAAACCAATCCAGCATTCCAGTCAAGAAACAGAGAGTATAGCACACAAAATAATTGAGTAATCATTTATCTTGAACAATGAACAACATGCTGTTACCATGATGACAGCTGATCACTATGACTAGTAGAAAAAAACCTCACCCAAAGTATGTGAGGTACACTTTGCCATCAGACACAATCTGACACAGAACCCCATCCATCTCCAGCTCAGGTATTTGCCTTTGATCTCAGCCAAGAGCAGCCAAGTGTTTCACACTCTGTAATACATTTACCACATCACCTTTGAAGCGTAAAAGTGGAAGAGTCCTTCTGCAGAGGAAGAACTAAAACAGAAAGACTATGTCCCCGCTCCCCATAAACAGTAATATCACAAAAAGATCACTAAATATCACAAAAATAATTTAAATCCAGGTCTGAACACTTATCTTCCAGCAACAAATCTATTTCTAAATTAACATTAACGTGAAGAAAGAGTTAGAAAGATTATAGGAAAGAAAAATCTACATTCTTATTTCATTTACAGCATCCTCATGACTTATGATTTTGCCCTCCACTTGTTCAGTCTTCACACAAACTATTTGTAGCTATGTGTAAACAGCAGGGTGGTAACATCGAGGAAATAGCAGGAGTGAAATCAAGATCCAGGTAGACTAAATAGCAGGGACTAAGACTGTCAAACAGCAACACATGAGGGCAGATTAGAAGAACCAGCCAAAATAAGGGGCTGTAATTGGGGTTATATGGCCAGGTGCTAATAAGCAGAAGGTTGTAGAGGTGGTCTGTGTGAGAAAAGACCAGGGCTGACCACGTCAGAAAAACCCTGCTCCAGCTGTCTCCAATAGGTCTACCTCAGGACACAGCTGAGCCCAGCAGCCAAGCTGGCCATGCCTGTAGAAAGTTTCTTTAACAATGCATCTAAGAAAAACCATTGTGCAGCTGCTGTGAAAAAGGATTGAGAAACAGCCCTACAGACACTAAGCAGGGTGAAAAAGAAAGGGGAAAAGGTTTGCTAGGTGCTGGAGCAGACTCCCCTGCAACCCATGGAAAAGACCATGGTGATGCAGGTTGTCCCCCTGTAGCTCATGGAGGATCCTACTGGAGAATAATCCACCTGCAGCCCATGGAGAACCCCAAGCTGGAGTAGGAGGACACACCATGGAGGAAGAGGCCTGGGGAGATCTCTGTAGGAACAGGTTTTCTGGGCAAGAGCTGCATCCCATGCAGGACCCAGGAGTGATGGACTGAAATGCTGGTAATGTCTCAAACATTGTCAAAATCAGAGAAAGACTTTTTGTCAAACTACAAGGAAGTAACTGCCTGTCTGTGACCACTGAAGCCTGACTAGAATTTGGAATATGAAGGGGGACTTGAGATAAGACTATTGTCTAATCATCTACAAGTGTGAGGGGAAGTAAACAAGACCCAAGGGGTGGTGGAGGAGAAGGGTTTTGGGTGTGTGATGGCAAAATATCTCCACACCAAACTGAAGGAGTAAATCCCTTCCCACTCTGGGAAGACCCTGTACACACAGGATATTCCCTTGAAAGGCAGCTAAGAAGGGGTTGTAAACTGTCAAAGACCCCAAAAGCACAGCCCCCCCCAACTCATTCCACCACTAGAGGACTGCATATGATCCAAGTGAAGTAACAAATCCAAAGCCTGTCACAAGAGATTGCGAAGTTTCACCCCCCTGCCCCCCATCATGCGAGGTGCCTGGGTATGTATTAATCCACTGGACTCTATGTTTTGTGGAACCCTCACCACCAAGAAGACCAGAAGAACCAGATTGATGGGACATCGCTGGGTTCCACAGTGAGGATACATTTTCTGTTTTAATCTCTCTCTGTCACTTCCTTTCTCCCCCCTCCTCCTTTTTCCTATCTTTTTCTATCTCTCTTTCTCTGTCTCACATTTACCATTAAATAAAACCCATACTATTGACTTTGGCATCTGGTCTCATTTGCACCTTAATTTGGGCAGAGGCATTTCTAATAATTTTAATAACTGGATCATAACACCATGCTAGAGCAATCTATTCCTGAAGGACTATCCTTGTGGAAAGGACCCAGGTGGAGTAAATCTTGAAGAACCAAATCGGTTACCCTTGTGAAGGACTGTATCCCATGGAAGGGGTCCCACACTGGAGCAGGGTAAAAGTGTGAGGAGGAAGGAACAGCAGAGATGAACTGTTAGGAACTGATGGTAACCTTCATTCCCCATCCCCATATGCCACAGCAGTTTGGTGGGGATAAGGCAGAGGAGTTGAGAAGGAATGACACTGAGCCTGGGGAGAAGGAGGAGACTGGGGAAAGCTGTTCTTAGTTTTGTCTTTGTTTCTCACAATCCTACACTATTTTTTTTTTTAATTGGGAATAAATTAAATTGATTTTCCCGAAGTCAAGTCTGTTTTTCCCATGAAGGTAATTGGTGATTTCCTTGTCTTCATCTTTACCCACAAGCCTTTTCATCTTATTTTTCCCCCCTATGCTGTTGAGAGAGTGGAGTGGGACAGCAGCTGGGTGGGCATATGGCAGCTAGCCCAGTTTAATGCACCACAGAGGCAAATCATTAACTTCCTACTGGCCCTGAAAGTAATTTTGAATCTCAAAGGTATGAGAAAAAAAAATCATTTCAATTTTTACTGCTGCTTAATTCTCTCATGATATTTTATTAGTTATATTATTAGTTATACTATCCTTCTCAGCAACACCCTAATAGATTAAAAATTACTTTGTTTTAGATAGGTTATTATGTATTGTAATCATCAAAATTAGACATGAGTTGCATCATTTTCTGCAGAGTTACAGAACTAACACAAAGATGACAGGGTAGGCAGGAGCATTACTTGTTTAAGCATTGCTTTTGGAGACTAGACAAGAACATCACTTTGATGTACAACACTAAGTTTTTTGAATACTAAAAGGCAGAAAAAGACCATAAAATGTAGCATGACTGAAAATCTGTCTTTAAAAAGACCAGAATAAAACTGCATTGCAAAAGAAATGGTTTGAATCAAATGGAGGGGGTCACTATGTGCTTAGAAAGGACTATAAAAGGACTATACCTAGAGCTGCCTGAAGCCTGAGCTCTTTTCTAAATCTGAAGTAATTTATTTTGTCTACTAATTTTTAAAGGTGTATTTGCCGCTTTATCTTGACTCTGATTGACATTTTTACTTTGTCTTCCTTTTCTTAAAAATCTACACTACAACAGTAGCAAAATCATCTTGAATATTGTCTTCATCTGTCATATAATGTGATGAACAGAAATATAAATGCAGATTCAAACAAGTTTTCTCAAGTGCTTCTCAAGACACTGGTAGCACTGGCTCAAAGACTCTGTGTCTGGAGTTAGAGGAGTAGCTGTAGGTACAGAGCCACATCTCCAGTATTAAACAGTTTGTAGTTAGAAAATGTAGTTTTTTGTTAGCATATTTGATGCTTTTCAAAATTACTTTCAACCTTATTTCTGTAAATATAATAACAGTAACAAGAAAAACAGTGAACAACTAAAAGGCACAAAAATAATTCTAATCAACAGATCATCCAAAATAAATCACTCCAAAAGACATGGAGCAATCCTCCTTAGCCATACTTTGATGTTGTTATTCAAACACATTGCATCTCTTTGTGAAAATTCTATTTCATTTAATCTTATATTCTAATTAACACACAGGAGTAACTGAAAAGGAGGCCAAGTGGTATTACTGTACAGCAGAACTAGCACAGTTACTGCTTTAGGTCCCGAGAGGTAGCGGTGTTATGCTGCATGCAAACAATCTGGCCTGCTCCCCAGGGAAGAAGACTGAGGGGGACACAGAATTCGGTATTTCTAAAAGGTTTAACTAAGAGTTTGGATGCTTTCATTGTTCAGCCATGTGAAGCAACTTGGATGCAGCTGTTATTTACTAAGCAGGCTGGCCTCTGTGATCTCTTTAATAGGTCACAGATACTCAACAGTAGAGACATATAAATCTTTGCAACAGAACATGGATTTTACAAATTACGTCTCCATACACATCAGTTTTAAACTCACTTTTACAAATTACTTTATACTGAAAGTAAACAGAAGCTTTGTAATTTTTCCTGTAGTTCAAGTCTTATAATTGTAACACATTATTTGTATTCTAGTAGTGTCAAATTCTCCAGTCAAAATGAATGCCTCCCTATTTTAGATGTTGTTTATAAACACTCAAGAAGAAAGCCCATGACTGAAAATCTTACATAAGAAAAGAACAGACCTTTCATAAAGAGGAGGAAGAGTATTTAAGACACAAAGTTACATGGTTTGTTTCACTTCTTGTTTCACAAAACTTTTTTTTTTTTTAATTGAAAAAATTAATAAGGACGGGTGTGCTTAGACTGTACCTGGTGACAGGTAGATCATCGAGGAAAAAAACCTGAACTTTTAAAGTGTTTGAAACATTTTGTATCTTGAGGAGAAGCAGAATGTAGCCAGGGTGGGCAGAAGAGCTGGCAGGAGGAGAGGCCCAGAGGAAGCCCAGCTCAGAGATGAATGATCTCTGAAGCATCACAGAAAAGGATTAAGGTCACTTTGTTCCTGATTTAAAGTTGGTTTCAGTGAATAGGAACTTTTCCACTTAGTGCCACGGACTCAGAGCAGGGCTGTTTTTTGGTAACTTTCTTTCCTGCCTGAGGAGGAAGAAAAGGTGGAATAAATTCTTCAGTCAGCTTGCAACCATGTGCCTTCACAAGGGCTTAATTAGACTTCATGTCTCCTCAGCTCACCCTGCAAGAGCCAATATTGGAAACAGGAGTATAAAATCTCCTGAGTGAGTCAACTCTGAGCAACACGCCCTGGAAATGCCATAACATTGGTGCTCTGTGAACACGATGCAGAGGGGCCAGCACTGCCTCGTGTAAACAAGACCCAGAACTTCTGTTTGAGGCTATTTATTACGCTGCACTTCTGAGGCTTTCAATTTCCCAAAGTGAAAAAAACCACCTTGTTACAATTGATACAGGGGCAGGGAATTGGAGTCTTAAGGAAACTCTTTCTGTCATGCAAGTAGTCAAGAGAAGATGGTGCATAATATCCTCACTTCCAACAGCACTTTTGTCCAAAGTGCTGAGAACAGAAAAATAAATCCGTTCAAGTAATATTAAATTAGTTTACAAAGTAAATCTATGAGAAGTTGCTGCAGATCATAAAGACCACTTACACATTTTAAGTAGATAGGAATGGGATCAGCTGCAACATGAAGTGGAAAGTGTCCTCCAGAAACAAACAGAAAAATATGTGTCTGGGTGTTTAAGTTACAATTAAGTAAGCACCTCATGAGACACAGGTTAAAGAGAGATTTACACTTGCAGATAGCGTATTTATAAAATGAGAAAGACAATAGAGAGAAGATAAGGTGAATACAGAGAGGATGTGGCAAAGACATCCTAAGATAACCTGCCTCTGTGGAATACATTTTTAAACACCTTCCTCTATCACATTAGTGAAAATGCTATGACTATACAATTTCAAAGAAATTAAACAAAATAGCCTTTCAAGCAGAGAAAAAACCCTCACTTTGAGAATTATTGCCTGTATAAGCAGCTGTTACTCAAATTTCTTACATATGGTGCCAAGGAAAAAATATGCTGCTTCAGACATATTATAGTACAGTGCATTATTGTGTGATTTCAACAGTCAGATATTTAGTTCTTGAATTCTGTTCAGAAGAGTACATATGCCAAAGATGAGCAGATTTGAAAGTTACTTAAAACAGTCAAAGCTAAGAAAGACCCATGCACCAACTTAAAACCCCACCCCAATAAATATAATAATAATGGCCAGTCTTCACAAGCGAAGATCCAGGGAAGGTCTTTACACCTTCCAGCCTGAGCATTGGATTTTTTAGGTGAGACACAGTGTGCGCGGAACTGAGCCCACCCTTTAATCCTAAGGTTCATCTGCCGGGGCCAAGCGAGCTTGGACGGTGGCAGCGAGGTCCTTAGGACGTAGGTGGGTTGCCTTTAAGGCTAACGAGCTCCACCTGCCCGGGAGTGGCCCTGACCGGGAATCGAACCCGGGTCTCGGCAGTGACAGCACCGCGCCCTTACCACTAGGCCACCAGGGGCTCCCCCAAAAAATAATTGTTGTGTAAACAGACACAAAATCATACAGAACATACTATAATAAACAATCTTTAGTGACTGCAGGTAGACACTCTTCCAAGGCAAATCAAGGATTAAAAAAACCCTGTTTTTTCATGACCAAAAAAAAAAAAATTTTTTTTTTGAGATTATTTTGAGGAAAATTAAGTATTTCTAATAATAAAAAACCCAAACAAACAAAAATAAACAAACAAAAAAACCCCACCCAGACTCATTTACTAGTATGCCTTAGTTACCTGCCTGAAGACCTTTCCTATGATTTGCATCAGAAAGTGCCCTCTGTAGGGAAGGTAGATAAATTCAGTGACCTGTGATTAGAGCATTAACCAGGAAGATGAAATTCAGCTGTGGAACTACTCAGATATTAATGAAGACTATGAAACAAAAATTGAAAGTTGCAAAAAAGCAGGCAAATGGTGCAGAAAAGCACTGTGGCTTCAGCTGATAAGATATAGCCTCATGAGATCATGGGGGTTTTTAAGTTATTTGTTTTCTCCACTTCTTTTACTATTCTCTCTTATGGTAAACTACTTTTCGGTTTTTCTATTCATAGATGAATAATGTTAACACTTACATATTTAAGATAATAGAAAGGTCTACACAATATTTGTTATTTATTATATTTATATATTATATTATTTATTCAATTATTTATTAATATTTTAAAGACATTGCAGGATGGTATATACTGAAAGCAAATCAACTCAAAACCTTGCAAATGCAGAAAGAAAAGCAGACTTCTTAGCTGTAGCAATTACTTGACCGAATAAGAATGATATGATACTAAAAAAATGCACCAAAGTATTTTCTTTGGTGACAAAAATGGTTCTGCACAATTTAAATATTCCTATTTTAAAAATGAAATAGGACTCCTAGGCTTTGCTGAGTTCTGTGAACAGTACCAGAAATTATGAAAACTACAAAGAAAGATGATCACTAGTTATTAGAAGTCTATTTTTCTTTGGTAGACCTATGGTGTAAAAAATTTATGGTCTTGAGAATGCAATACCAATCATCACATAGAAATGCTTTGCTAGCATTCAAAAATACCAAGCTATAAAAAATGGTCAGTCCTGGATTACACAAAAGTTCTGGTATCCACCTTTTCTTTTCTTTTTTTCTCCAAATATGCCTTTTTGGTGTTTTGCCTTCTTTAAAGAGACGGAACTACTAGTGATTAACACCTCAAACCATGTGAAATAGTGGCCATCTTGTCTCTATCCTGTGGCCAAGTGTGCTTTTTCCAGGTGGACTTGAAAAAATCCATCTGCCATCTCTATTTGGTCTCATGGACAGGGTTTAGGAAGTTTCTCCTAATTGGTTGGTTTAAACCTGTTTTATCAGTATCACTATTAATGTTCTTAGTAAAGAGTTATTTTTTTACTTATATCTGGGTGTATTTGGTTTCTCTCTCTGTATTGGAGAAAACAGGGCTATTGAATCCAAGGGGAGAGACTTCTCTCTGAGATCTCCACCCCTCCAAATTGTCTCAAACCAAGACAAGTCTTATAGGCTTCTTTGGGAATTCTAGAAATTATATATAGCTCTAGAATAGGTTAAAGCCAGAAATGTAAAAATAGATTACAGTCATTTCCAGTAGAAATTATAAGGCATGTCTAAAGTTTATTGAAAAAAGTTTTTAAGATTTTAACTATCTAAATTTTTCAGGGCCTAATCTCAGAGTATGTGCTTCATTTAAGCCAATTTAAGCTAAAAAAAGAAAAATATTTTCAGATGCTCAGATACTAGATCTGTACATTTCTATTTCAAAATTCCTTCTCTTTGACTTAAAAATAAGAAATTTATAACTGTAAATAGAATTTAATCTCTTCATTCTGGATTTATAATTTAGCATGTTTTTACATGACAATGTGCAATTATTAACTGGTCAGAAAATAGTAAGGATAAATGCCATAGCTTGGAGGTTATTAAAAAATCATTAAAGAGAGAAGACTCACATTGTCATCAGAGCAATATTGAAAACTCACTTTGAAATCTTTCAAAATTTACCTTGATATTTTTCATAAAGAAGGAAATTGACATTTTATAAACATTAAAATGACATTAATGTCCAGAGTTAATTTATAAATATGTTAAATTCAGTAAAACAGTGAGTAAACATTTGAGAGGTAAGGGACTTGAATAAGTTTACCCAAGATGAGTTAACAATAAGGTTTTTTTGCCTTTCCTGAACATTTCCATGAGTATGCGTTTTCCAGTGTTAGAACTGCAACAGCTTAACTGTGAGTTAAAAACCACTTTGAACCATGAAATCCATATTCCACTCCCAAAAAGATACCAAATCAAAAGAGTGCCTATAAAGCAAAATCTGCAGCCTTTTAAAGACTGTGTTGGGGAACTAAAAGTCTCTTTCATAGCTTTTTGAGTATTGCTATTATTAGATGGAGAAATTTCAGAAAGAATGGTGCACAAAGAATTCTCAAAGGCAGTTGAAACACATTATTTTCCTAACTACTAAAATTCCTCATTGGCTTGTGAATTTCTTCCAGGGGAAATTGGGTATATGGGTAATATTACACAGTACTTCACTAGTGTATTCTGAATTCTTCTTTTTTTTTTTTTTATCTCCCTGCCATCCTCAGATGAGGGTTTCTACTATCAAATCCACAGTCAAATGTGTACACTGTAGCTCTGTAGCTTTGAGTTCAGCCTGGAGAAGAAGAGACTGAGGGGAGACCTCACTGCAGTCTAGAACTTCCTTGTGAGGGGAAGAGGATGGGCAGACACTGACCTCTTCTTTGTGGTGGACAGAACGGCCTGAAGTTGTGTCAGGAGATGTTTAGGTTGGATATTGGGAAGAGGTTCTTCACCCAGAGGGTGGCTGAGTTCTGGAACAGGTTCCCCAGGCAAGTAGTCACAACTACTTGCACAACCAAGCCTGACAGAGTTCAAGAAGTGTTTGTATGATACTCTCAGGCACATGGTGTGACTCTTGGGGATGGTCCTGTGCAGGGCCAGGAGTTGGAACTGATGATCTGGATGGGTCCCTTCCAACTCCGCATATTTTGTGAGTCTGTGAATCTTTGTCTTGGATCTGCTGAGAGAATTGTTTTAGGATGTGAAAGTATGTGTAATCTAAAGACATACAAAATTGGAAAAAACACTGTAGCACTTGAGAAAATAATAGCTAAGGCTTTTCAAAGGAAACACACTACCAGGAAAGTTGTGATATCTTAAACAAACAAACACACCCACACACCCAAAACAACCACAAACCAAAATAAAACCTGGGAACAGAGGAAGTCTGCATGCCTGAGGATCAGCCCACCTCAGGGAGCAATATAGGCCAGCTCTTCCCTAGCCAATGTCTGTTTCATCATCAGCATCACAATCAGGTGGAGTCTCAATGATGTTGAGAATATACTAAAGCTTAACACATTCTGTTGGATATATACTGAAGCTTGGCACTGCCAATTGTCTACTGTAGGCATTGGGCAAAAAACAACAGCTGAACTTCTCTCTGCTCTTAAATTGTACGTACACTGCATGTCTGCAGAGTCTGCACACAGCAGAAGATATCTTACCAAGTGTGACTCACTGACAGGTAATTTCTCTCTCCTTAGGAAAGGGGTCTCTGGAAAACTGAGTGCAATTTTTGCAAAATGTAATTCACCATATTATTACATACATAAAGGTCTTTTGAAGATCTAGATTTTATTTGTATACACAAATATAACAAATATTATCAGCCAGTCTACAGTAAAGTGCTTGAGGAAAACCACTTCATGTAAATTTTAGACTTATTCATTTTCTCATTCTAATAACTTTCAAAAGTTTCAGTGCATGAAAGTTTTTCAAGTGTCCTATTTCAGCACCTGTGGAATAAGCACTTTTGATTTTCTTCATACAGGCATCAGGTCTTATAAACCACATATGGAATCATAGTTACCAACTCTATGCAGGTATTCAAAAATTATTCTGGCATTTTATTTGACCACAGCAAACACTGAATCACAGAATTATAGACTCATTTATATTGGAAAAGTCTCCTAAGACTATTGAGTCCAAACATTAACCTAGTATATCCAAGTATATCATTAAATCATGACCCTATGTGCCACATCTAATGTCTCTAAAATCTTCAGGGATGGTGACTCCACCACTTCCCTGAGTAGCCTGTTTCAGTGTTTGATAGCTGCTTTGGTGAAGAAATTCTAATAAACTTTGTCCATGAAAATGTGTAATCTTTATAGCAAAAAGTACTTCACTTAATGATGTGGTTGGTTGTTTGCTTTTAAACTACCAGAAAGAACCACAAAAAGCCCAGCAAAAGACTTTAATGTTAATGAATTTCTGCTACTTCTCCAGTTCAAATTACATAATACAATATATTTTGAAGTTTCATCACATTTAAAAATTGAGACTTGGCATTTAGTCTTTCTTTTTACTGTATTCTCTCTAGGGAGATGAGGAGGTGTTATTTCTCTCTTTAACCCAGCTTATGTGCTTCATGTACACATGAAATTTGTGTGTGAAAGACTGGCAGATCCTTATCTGCAAGGTACTGTATAGCACAAATTACTGTTACTGGTCATATTGATGATGACTATTTATTCACTGCAATTGCTAACAAAGTTGTTGAGAAAGCTTTGCTATAGTGTTTAAACCACTGGCAGTTTAGGATTGTTCAACTGCCAAACACAAATTGTGAGCAGTTCTAGGCATTCTTTTTGGATTGATTTTTTGAACTAACAGCTCCTAAAGATGGCTTAGATCAAGAGCACATGTATTTATTAATAGAACTAATGTTGGTATCAATATTAATATCAATATTAAAGTTGTTATTATTATGTTATAAAACTAAAACTAAACTTTGGGAATATATTACATCAGACTACCTAGAAAATAAACAACAAAATCACTAGAATCTGAATTACTTTTGTCCACTACATACTTCTGTTTCTTTTTTTTTTTTTTAATAATAGTAGTTACAAGATCCTGATGACTATGTGCTGGTCCTTTCTAGTCATCACTGTATTTATCAAACTCATTATATACATCAAACTCTGTGCTTATGTATTGTTCTCCATGAAAAGTGTTTCTTCTGGTATTATTCTTCTCTGAGCACACACTTGTGACTGCAACTCCTATTGATTTTCTCAGTTAGGGACAGAAATCAGGTTGTACAAAGAAGTTCTCTATTATCTCCCTTCATTCCTTGAATAAGGAAAGGGAAAGCAGCTTGGGAAAATCAAATCGTAGTGTGAGATAAATTATGAAAAAAAAAAAAAGAAAAAGAATGAGGGTGAAAAATTAAATATTAGGGAAGTCCAAGGTAGTGAGACTGTGGGATCTCCCTCTCCTGCCTTCTCCTGTCCCACGCTTCTTCCCTTTTACCCTATGGTAGGCCAGCTTTTTAAGGTAAGGAGGAGGTGCAAGAGTTGATAGGTTTTCAAAGGGAAATAAAAATTGGAAAAACAAAACAAACAAACGAAAACAAACAAACAAAACCAAAACCAAAAACAAAAACCAAACAACAAAACAAAACACAAACAAACAAACAAAAAACCAACCAAAAAAAAAAGAGAGAGAAGAAAAGCACAGTCAGAAACTCAACCAGAGGTCCCAGAAAACAAAGGAAGGAGCTACAAAGGAGGGTAATCAATACATGTGTGCACCAAGGTTGTCCTCTTCCTGTAGGACAATCGTAAGTCAGGAGATCCTGTGAGGAAAGCCACGACTTTGCACCTACTGTTCCAAGATGATTCTCCATTTAATACTCTTGAGCTAACTATACCATTACCCAGTGCTCTTCTTTGATGAGGGGGACATGACCCAGGAGTGAAGAAACAGAACACACCACATACAGACATGCAGAAGGGTTTCTAAAGGGCCATTTGGGATCTGACCAAGTGGGTGACACAGCAGGAACTAAGGTAGCTTTGAGGGCCTCAAAAAGATGTCCCATGGTGTGGGTGGGGATTGCTTTCCCCCAGAAACCCCAGGCACAGGGAAGGACTGCAAATTCAAGGAGGTCTCTACATCTCAGAGCAAAGGGTGGGGGACTTGTCAGGGTTTATGAGTACCCATAGACTTCATTTGTAGTGTAAAAAACCTGGAAAAAGGATGCTCTCCTGCAGGTTCTGCCTGTTTGTTTGCAAAAAAAGAAAGAGAAAACCTGTCTGAAACTCATATAGGAGGTGATGCAACTCTTTTCACTTTTCTTCTCATTCATTCTTAGTTGTTTGACCCCATTTAAGAATAGGGAAGAAGAGAAAGCATAGATAGATCAATCAATAGATAGATAAATAGTTACATCATCTTTTTAAAGCACCCTCCTCTCAAATGCAAGTCATCAAGTCCATCTTTAAACTGCTGTGGAATGAACTGTTTCCTATTCCATCTTTCATATAACCACCCACTGAAACATTCATTCTAATCCACCCTTGCACACACTTCTCAGTGCAACAGACTCATATTCTGGATAACTTTTTAACTCCTTACAATAACTTGTGTGACACAGGAGCAGAAAATAATCAAAATGGAAAGGTTATAAGAAGTGTTCATAGAAAGCACAGATTCACAGCTGCACTGATTTTCTCATATAAGAAACTAACTCAGGCCAAACTAAACCTCATTTTTTTGACCCTTTTGTAAGCAAATATTCCTATTTAATCAGATTACCTAAAGCATTGAGTCTGTATTGCCAGACACAGGACAGTATATCCTTGAACTTCATCTTGCCAAAGGTTCGTATGCTTTTCTGTCCAATTCACAATATGTGGTAATTAATTCTATATTTAGCAATTTTTATGGTATTTTTACATTACTATAGTTATTTTCAAGATTCCTGTACTGAGATTTCCATTTATCCACTAAATTGAGGATACTGATATTTATTTTTTTTGGAAGCACATTGGGGGGTTTTTGCATGAGACAAAATGCCAAATATTTAACGTTTTGCAGTTAATATAAAGACTGTTTAGTAAATCATATCAGGAGCTTTTTTTAAGTTTTAAAACATTACAAGGCATTTGATCTCTCTACTGCGATACAGGTAAGCAGACCACTGATAGTAAACAATGATAAAATTGTTTTTCATACACAGAGGCATTTCTACCCTATAAAGCTGGTTCCATACTGAAAAATATATTAGATTTCCCTCATGTGATTTCTTTAGGAAATGTATTGACTGAGAATAATCAACTGATAACCTCTTTTTGGTTATATGAAAGAATATTTTCTGTAGGTTATCAATTGACTCACAAAATCATCCCTTTCACTACACTCTTGATCATAATTCAAAGATAACGTGTAGAGTAGAAAATAGGCAAGTATGGTATTAAATATGTATTGTCTATACAGCCACTGCTGTATTGACTGGCACTTGAGAGTGGGTGTTACCTGTGTAAAAAAAATCCACGAGTGTATTCATTGTAATGAGAAATTCACAATAAAAGATAATTAGGAGGTAAAAATTGTGGTGTAATGCCTAAGGAATAGAATGGAAATAATGGAAGACCAGAGGATTCCAGGCTTGGATCTTGGCTGTTGGGTAGTTTGACTTCACTGAGTTCTACCAATTTCAGCATGAGAAAAAAATAGTATGTAAGGCTTGCTACTAGCCTTTGTGTTTGAATAAGGTGTCCTGCGGGACAAATTCAGATTTAAAACTGTCTCTAAGGTTTACCAAGTAAGCTAAGGAGTTTTTTTTTTTTTTTGGCCGATCTGAAAAGATCTCAGAATGTCATAGGTTCTTTAGCATGCTGAGGAAAATAGCAACCAAAATCCTCAATTACAATCCTATAAAAGGACTGTCTGAGGAAGATAAGTCTAAATATATATATATATATAAAATAATTTGAATTCATTATGATGAAAAAAATTCCTTAGATGTTAAGACAAATCCTGTCAAAGCATTACTACTGCTTGTGCCAGGAGAGAAAACACCGAGACCACCTGTGACTTTTAAAGTGTGGGCTCCACCATTACTGCAAAAAAGGTACACTCATACTCTAACTACAGCCTTTTATTATGGGTTTTGTAGCACAGCTCAAGTGCAGAACATCTCACATTGCCTAAATGTGAGCAGATATAGGGAGCAGATATTGCAAACTGGAAAAGAAGCATGTTCAAATCAAGGGAAAAAGCAATAACTGTCATGGAATATTTCCCAAGACTGAGACATTCATTTTTCAAAACCTCATTAAACTTCTTTTAATCTTCATGTTTTCTAGGTTTCCCTCAAGATCAATAAATTCTTAAGGTTGTATGATGAATTAAAGATGAAATTGCTGCTATCTGATTCAAATTTTAAAAAATACACACCCCTTGCAAGTAAATATACATGTAAATGGTTATGAAAAAAATCAAAAAACTGTAAAAAGCCAGTTTATAAATTTGCTCTAAATGCAATTGACCATACAGGCAATGTCACTGCAAAACTACGGAGACAACGTCATTTGCATGCCTTTTAGAGACATTTTCATCTAGCATTATGACTGAAAAACAATTAAAATTCAGATCTTCAGAGACCCAATGGCAATGCTGTCACAACACAATTTTAGACAATTCAATTTAGATGCAGCAGATGCTTTTCAATGAGATTTTGATGTTTACCCAATTTTGCTGCTGGGTTAATTGAGTCATATTGAGGTCAAGTGGCTTGCCTGCAATCACCCAGATGTAGGCTCACTGAGAATTACAGCTCAGGACTATCACAGCTATAAAACTCTGTTTCCCCCAATAGGGCAAAAGTACCAGCAGAAATAAACTAATCAATAAAACACTGTCAGTAGAAAATTATGTCTGCCACAGCAGCAGATTACTTGGGTTACTTGTATTACTAAAGAATAACCATTAAGTAAAATGGAAGAAAATATATTAACATGAAAATGAGAATAAAAGAAAAGCTAAATACTTTAGAATTTATCTCATCTTAACAAACTGACTTATTTTAAAACATGACAACAAGTTACACTTGAATAATAACCCAAGCAGTAAAACTTTTGCCACAGGACAAAATAATTTCTTACTGAACTTATTACATAAACTGACTGCTCCTCTCTCTGAAAGCCATATCCAGAATTGTAGACAATGTGGCAAAAACACATGGTCAAAGAATAACTTGAGCTTCTCCACTCTATTGCTGGATTCAACTCAGCTAAACTATTCTGGGAAAAGGTGCCATGGAAAACAGTCCTAGTGCAGCTGCAATCTCAGCTGCAGTAATAAATAATTAAAATTTGCAACTTTACAGTGGCACACGTAAATAATTAAAATTAGTGTATTTTCACTCTGAATATAATAGTCCTCTCACAAAGCCATACTTTAAACTGTTAAGTAATCCTAGTTTGGAGCTTATCTATCCAAGATTGAGCTGCAAGTTACAGTATGAATTACTAGAAACATGAGTTCTGATAGGTTTAGAATGACAGGGAAGATTTTGAATGAATGTGTTCCCATGCACAAGTACAGGCAAACAGGTATTCCAGGACAAAGCTGATGACTCAGTTAATAACAAATATGATACATAGAACATGGCTAAAAAGCACAAGATCAGAGAAGCAGAAGAGGTATATTATTTAGATGAAAAAAATATTTAGTACCTATGTTTTACTTTTTGGAAAACAGGAGTTAATACCCTGATGAATATAAAGCTCATATGGAACAAACTAATAAACAAGCAGAAATCAAAGTCTGCCATTCCCTAATTTATGTTTAAACACACAAAAGTGTATATATGTATTAGCATACATTTATAAAAGCACAATTTCATACATATCTAAAAGATGTTGTTGGTGTTTCATTTAAATGAAATTTTTTCTTCTGTGGAAAACATTTTTCATAAGGGTAAAAACATAGAATATGCCAATATATTTCCTTTTGGGTTAAGAAAGTGAAAGAAGTACTGATTTCAAGTGAAGCATTCCTCATACACCCTCTCATCTTGAATTTTCTTACTTGAAACATGTATCTCTGGGGCAGAATCCTTTAATTTGAACAACTCACAAACAGGGACATAGACAAGGTAGGGGTGTTTAATGCATTCTTTGCCTCTGTTTTCAGCATGGGTGATGGACCAAGGGGGTCTCAGTGCCCTGATCTGGAAGACCATGACTGCAAGATCTATCAACTCCCAGTTGACCCTGAACTAGTGTGGGATAGTCTGCTCCAGTTGGATCCCTACAGATCTATGGGGCCTAATGGGATTCATCCAAGAATCCTCAAAGAGTTGCTGATGTCATCAGAAAGCCTCTCTTGATGATTTTTGAATGGTCTTGGGAATCCAGAGAAGTCTCAACAGACTGGAAGCTGGCAAACATGGCTCCAATTTTCAAGAAGGGCAAGAAGGAGGACCCTGAAAACTACAGGCCTGTCACTTCAGTGCCTGGTAAAATCAGGGAACAGATTATTCTGGGAAGTACTGAAAAACACCAGGAGGACTATGCAGTCATTGGTCGCAGCCAGCACGGCTTCATAAGAGGGAAGCCCTGCTTGTCAAACCTGAATTCCTTCTAGGACAGGGGAACACACCTAATTGATCAAGGGACACTAGTAGAGGTCATTTTACTGGACTTCAGCAAAGTTTTTGATACAAAACATTCAGCACACAGCTGAATAACTGTGTTACATGATGAGTGAGCAGGGGGGTTCCGCAGGGCTCCATCCTTGGCCCACTTCTTTTCAACATTTCATTAATGACCTGGATGCAGGATTTGAAGGAATACTAAATAAGTTTACTGACAACACTAAACCAGGAGGAGCTGGACAATACTCTCAGGCACATGGTATGATTCTTGGGGTGTCCTGGGCAGGGCAAGGAGTTGGACTTGACGATCCTTGTAAGTCCCTCCCAACTCAGCATATTCTATGATTCTATGATTCTGTGAACCCAAATTTTCATGAAAAATCCTAACAAATCAATAATAAATTTCCACCAATTTAATTATCAGTTAACGACAATTTCTAAAAATTAGGCAACTCAAAAACATTTTTACAATGTAAAGTGTAACTCTGCCTTTAGAAACCTTTGACAACATTATTTCAAAGGTGGTGTATGGAATTAAAATATACACCATACAGAACCAGGTGAAAACTAATAGAGTTTTTGTATGTGACTAAAAGAAAAAAAACAACCTTTATCATTAGTTTAGATTTTGGCCATACTGTCATGAATGGAACATATTTTAGGATGTATTCTCTCTTGTTTTAAAGACGGTCTCTCTCTACAGTATTTCAGCTGGTTCACCAGCTTACTCCTCTGGAGTTATTTTGAACCAGAGATGCCATTCTCTGATTTCCACACACAGTTTCAAAAGTGATATTTCATCTTTATATTTATTTATTTATTATATGGAAACTTGATAAATACCACCTTGTAGTTGTGTTGGATATTGCTATTTAAAACAACGCACTGTTTTTCATTTGTATATTTGTCAAGAAAACAATACAGGAAAATGACATACAAATGACAAGTAGAAAAGAAGGCAATTTATTCTGGTCACATTAAAATCAAGGAGGAAATATAAGGGTTGACATTTATTAATCAGACAAAACCAACTTCATTAATAAATTAAATGTTGTTTCTCTTTAATTTCTGGGTTTAGAATGTTATATCACTTAAAATATTCATTATCACATTTTTTAATACTTACTTGAAAGCATGAATAATAAAGACAAGCAAATAAGAAATCATTGTGTTTTCCCATCTTTTCTACCTTATTTTAAGTATTATTTAGAAGATACTTTTAAGAGTTACTAAAAGGATTTTTTGAGGGTGGAATTGGAACTGACAGAACTAAGTTCAATTATTTCCAAATTGTCAAAAAACTCCATATGTGTTATCATTAACAACCTGTTATTGAAATATGCTTTTAACTAATTTATTTTACTTAGCATTTTCTAGAATTTTATTAATTTTAAACATCTGAACAAATAAAACTCTAAACTGCTTCCATCACAGAAATAGATGCTGTAATATCATACAATATATATACAAGGAAATATCACCTAGACTGAGAATATCATGACTGTGTATACTGGGGAGAAAACATTTCCAAAAGCTCTTTCTTCTCCCTATTTCCATTCCAGTTCGGTTAGTATTAGTTTCAGTAATTTAGTGATTATTTTTCTTGAACCACTGAAGTGGAAGTTGTCTAAACTAATTCTGCAAGTTTTTGGTGTTCCTTTGAACACAAAATTTCTCTTTTTCATGTTTTCTACTTTTAAAACACCTTCCAAAAATTTTGGATGAATGTCCTTTTTGAGAAACACAGACCAAAGATTAGAGAGAGAAGATGATCAGAGTTCTTACAGATTTGAGATCAGAGACTGATGATGCACAAACAGAATTATTAGTGCATGACCATTATTTCATAAGAACTTTATGATTGTAAGACAACAAATCAAGCTTTTAAGTATTATATAGTCCTATTTAAATTTTCAAAATCCTCTGTGATTCTTTTGTGATTTTAGTTACTGACAGAGAAAAGTTTGAAACTTTGTTGTTAAATAAACATAGAAAAAAATAAAAGTATTTGCACAGGAAGGCCATGTCGATTGATAGAGTGCCATTTATTTCATTCTTTGGCCCAGAGTTCAGATTTCACAACGGAGAGAAAGAAGAGGAATAAAAATAACTGGGCCCGTTTGTTTAACAACTGAGTGAAGCAAAGTCCCTAAAGAAAATATTAGGAAACTACAGACTAAAATAACAGACAGGTGTTAGAAGACCAGTGATAAGCTTTAACTTGATTTTTTTTTTAACAAAGGGGCAATCTGCAGGAATACCTTTGCTCAATTAAAACCTCTAAACAAATCAAAAAAGTAAAGACCTTTTTGTTCTAGCAAAACTTTGTTGCTATAACTGGAGATTCCAGCAAACTATTTTCATGCAGCAAAACCTGTGACATCTCTTCCCTTTCTTTTATGGTGGGAACCCTGTCCTGAACTATGGTTTTGCTCTAAAATATTACTGGGGAAAAAATATGCCTGTTTTTCCCTTTAAATCTCTAGCTTCTATTTCAATTCTTCTGTTTCAATTATTGAGAGAACCCTTGGCCACTGTAATTAATCAACATTTTATTTTACAAAGCAAACAAACAAAACACCAAACAAAACAACAAAAACCCCAAACAAACAAAACCTTCCAATAATCCCATAATAATATTATTCATATCAGGTCTATTACCTAATTCATACCATACCATTATTAATTTTGAGTATACTATCTAGTTCAACAAGGATAAGTCCTGCACCTGGGGAGGAAAAAACTCTTTTTACCAAATTGTGCTGGGAGACACCCAGCAGCTTTGGAGAAAAGCACCTGAGGGTCCTGGGGAACACCAAGTTGCACTCAAACCAGCAATTGCGCCCTTGCAGCAAAAAAGGCTAATGATATCATGGGCTGGATTAGACAAAGTATTGCCAGCAAATCGAGGTGGTGCCACTCAGCCCTGCTGGGTCACACCTGGAGCACAGAGTCCAGTTCTGTGCTCCCCAGTACCAGAGATATGGACACACTGGAGTCCTGTGAAGGTCCACTAAGTTGGTCAAGAGACTGTAGCACCTCACATGTAAGAAAAGGTTGAGAGAGCTGGGGCTGTTTAGACTGGAGAAGTCTCAGGGGAATCTGACTGATGTATATAAATACATGAAAGGAGGGTGTGAAGAAGATGGAGCCAGGTTCTTTTCAGTGATGCCTAATCAGAGCACAGAAAGTTCTTTCTGAGCATCTATTTACTTTTTACGTCCTATGCTCTTGAGATGAAGGCTGTTGTTATGAGACAAGTCCCCATTTAGTACAACAAATCAGCTTCCAAAGGGTTTAGTTATAGTGGATTAGGATATTTTTCTTGTGAACAGTTCCTCATCATCAGTTTTTAAGTGGAACTGCAAGGAAAAATAAAGCCTAACGTTAACTGCTTGTTCTTAGAACATCACATGCACTAATTTCCATGATACGTGCTTTATATCTTTTTAGGGGTACTTCAGTATGGTTGAAGATGTTCAGTTATTCTGGATGAAAGAGAATAAGATGCTATTTTATTTAATTTTTGCCCTTCCAACTCATGTGGCTGATACTGCAAGACTTGGAAGGGTGACCCTTCTTTTTTCATCGAAATTAATTCATTAATTCCTGTGTCAGAACAATCCAGTTTCAACCAGAAGACACAACTGATCACAGTTTTTAAAAATGTAATAGGAAATGGGGTGGAAAGCTTATCATTCTGACCTTGCAAGTGAATCATGAACATAATGTTTAAAGGGACCTTCAAGTCCAGTGTTGCATAGTGCATATTGTGATTTTTTTTAAGTTGTATTATTAAAATTTAAATTTAAGTTTTCAGCTACAAATGTCGAGCTTTAATGATGAGAAATACAATAACAGGAGGAGGCAATTCCTCAAGGAGAGTAATTGTCTTTATTAATGCATCATGATAGCCCAATCTTATCTTGACTTTTATGTACACATACAAATAAATGCATGTATACACAAACACTGTATGTGTATACTAAAACACATTTTTTAGTTTTACGACTTCAAAAACACTAACATTTGTTTTGTCTGTACTAGTGAGAGGAATGGATAATATTCATGTTGCTTGTGTATGCTAGGCAATAATTTTTTTCTGGCAGTTGATTAAATACTAGACCAAAGCCAATAAACGTAATCAATGCATAACGCCCTTGAATGTTGTTTGAACACTTCACTGTCATGAATTTTGCTGCTATTCCATCAAAAATAAAAAACTTATGGACAGCATGATTTTGTAAGGTCTCTCTAATTATAAGCTTCCTTTCTTATTTTCAAATGTGTTCCTTTCTTATTTTTAAATGTGTTGTGGTAGTGACACAATTCATAATCCACAATGATCTTCACAATCCAATCTAAAAAGATGATTCTATATGCATACATAAGATCTCTTAATTGGTTTCACATTATTTTTAATCTCACACATACTCTCACATGCAGAATAAAAAAAGTACATTTTCAGATAAAATGCATTCAAGGTGTGGCCACACCTTGAGTATTGTGTTCAGCTCTGGGCCCCTCAGTTCAGGAAGGATATTGAGGTGCTGGAGCAGGTCCAGAGAAGAGCAACCAGGCTGGTGAAGGGACTTGAGCACAAGTCCTATGAGGAGAGGCTGAGGGAGCTGGGGTTGTTTAGTCTGGAGAAGAGAAGGCTCAAGGGTGACCTCATCACTCTCTACAGCTACCTGAGAGAAGGTTGTAGCCAGGTGGGGGTCGGTTTCTTCTCCCAGGCAATCAGCAGCAGGACAAGAGGGCACAAGCTTAAGCTCTGTCAGGGGAGGTTTAGGTTGGATATTAGAAAGAAGTTCTTTACAGAGAGAGTGATCAGGCATTGGAATGGCCTGCCCAGAGAGGTGGTGGATTCACCATCCCTGGAAGTTTTTAAGATGAGACTGGATGTGGCACTGAGTGCCATGATCTGGTAATCACAGTAGGGTTGGATCAAGGGTTGGACTTGATGATCTCAGAGGTCTCTTCCAACCCAGTTAATTCTATGATCCTGTGATTTTAGTACTGAAAGGTAACTTCAGTTCAAGGTGCAGCATGTATTTTACTAGCATTAATTTTACTCAATTTATTATTCCAGTAAATGAACAATTTACCAAACCAATAAGTCAATGGCTCTGAATAATCGTAAATGAGTCATTTTTCCTAGCCTGAGTGCACGTTGCTAAACTTTCCTGCCACAGAACCTCATTCTACTTTTCATTGAACCATCCTACTTGACGTTCCCATCTTCTGTCACATATTTAAGGTAATAGATGCACAAGCAAAACAGGAGTTCACATCTGAGCACTATTTGTAATGACTCCATAGACCTTTTCAGTCACTGCACTCCTAGGTAGAGTTCCTCATCCTGTGTATGTGAAGCATTCTCTGTTCTAGAAATTTTAATGCATATAAGATGGGATTAAACATTCACATTTTGGAAGAGGCTTGCATTATGAAAATTAAAATCAGTGTCTACAACTATCTAATTTATCATCTGCCAGATGTCTCCCTTGCATAAATCTGCCAGGAACAGTTCTATATTTTCTCTAGAAAAAGGAACTCTTAAATGTTTAAACAACCCATTCCTAATATACAGTACTAACACAGTAGGGTTATCTCTGACTCTTGTCTATCAAGATTCACAATTTTCTCTCATTCCTTTCTGGATGCAATTTATTTTATTAGCTACCTCTGCTGGACATGACATAACTGGTGCACTTCAATACATATTTTATTTCAACTGAACTCCTAATGTTTCTAGACTTCCGTACACACTGAAACCTTTTGGAAAACAAAATTGTCAAGTTAATTTCAAGTTCCTTTTCTGCTGGTGTTTTGAGTTTGCACTATAAGTGGTCAGACTTTGTTTTCCACAATATATTACTAGATGTTTAGCCAGATACTTTTTTGTTTTCTTTACTGAAATTAAAATTATTTTTAGGCATGATTAAGATAGTTACAGTATGTATTAGGTTCCATAAAGCTCAAAATTATTACAATTAGATAAGGCAGTGATCTCTAAACTGTTTAAATCCACTTAAATATTCTTTCTACTGTGAGGGTACTACATACTAGAAGAACTAATGGGCTATGAACTAGAAGAGAATACCTGCAATTGTCCCTATTTCATTGTGTGTTATGAACATATATATATCTAGAGAAAATCCTAAACACATTCATCCCTCTCTACCTCCTTCCTTACACATACCCCAGGGAACTGGAAAAATGTTATGTTACTATTTGAAAATGTTGGCCAGTTCTCCAGGTGAAGACATTTATCACTAGCAAGACTATAACTTGTCAGATTTAGAGTAGATAACCATGCTTGTGCATACTGCCTGTTTTCTAAGTTATAAAAATTTAAAAAGGGGAGGCATCATTTTCATTGTCTCTGAGGAGAAAATAAGGCCAGAGGATGAAAATTCCATGGTGATCTTATAATCATAGAATATCTCAAATTGGAAGTGGATACATAATGATTGTATCTAACTCTGCTCATCACAAGACTACCTAAAACTAAATCATATAGAGATACAGTGGTAAACAGAGAAATTCTCTGTAAATATAAATAACATGAATAATTTTTTTTTTTTTTTGGAAGGAGTGATCTTTGGAGTTTTGGGTCATTTTGAACAGGATGGAGATTATTTTTGCATAATTTCCAGTTCTATTACTTTTCTAAACACGTTAGTTCATATAAAGTTGTTGACCTAGCTAGGATCATAAAAGATGTAAATATACACAGAGCTTTTTGACATACTCTTCATGTCCACGGCCCTAACTTTTCACTGAAGTGGTAATTTGTCAATTAATGAAGCTGAAATGACTGAAAAAATACTTAAGAAAAAATACTAAAAAGCTTAAAATGAGAATTGAAAAATAAACTGCAACAGTTCTGACTAGAGTATATGATGAGCAAATCACCTCCTTTTGATTCTGACTGTTATCTATATTGCGACACCAAAACTCTAAAACCATGAAAATTACTTTCTTGCCAATTTCTATCTAACAGTTATTGAGTACCAGATGATGGTTCCCTAACACTAAATATTTTTTCCTTTTTTTCTGTTGACAGAAAATCAAAGCCATCATACTATTCTCAGTGATTATTTGTACTTGTAAAAGAAATAGCATCCACTATATAATTCAGATTTACACAAATACAAAGATATAGATTTCTAAATTATAACTTGTAAAATCTGCAAATTTGATATACAGTGCTTCAAAAAACATAACTTTGACTCTCACATGTCTTCCAGACAGAACTATTGAAGAATGAGAAAGAGTTAGATGCTGGTTCATATAAAATACTCAAAACTATATTAATCATGTAGCTGATAAAAATATTAATCCCCCTTTAGCAGTCTTCACACTGTTAAAACAAGAGAGTCTATAATAGTTATTCTTGTCACTCAAAGCAAATTTCTCTGATGTATTTTCTAAACACCAAAGAGCAAAACATGACGGTCAGAGTAAGTACTGCATGCCAATGAGATTCTCAGTGGCAGCAAAGGACTGAAACACAAGCAGATTGCTCATTTAAAGTCAGAATTTAAATCTGGCTTTGAGAAGAGAGACTGACAGTAGGTTTTGTTGCAGTTTCCCAAACTTAAGGTTTTAATGTAATATCTGCTATTCTGTTTCCTGAACATTACACCATAGTCTGCTATAGAGCCTCATCCACATATTTATCATCCCTCACATCATTATAGAGGGAAGACACACATTGTTGGACACCCTCCATATCCCACATAAGACACCACCCACTGTCCTGTGTAAATCACTTTATGTCAAGTCTTTTGTGTGAGATACAGTAGGGAGCCACTGTCCAGCACAGTTTAACTGACTGAGCAGCCAGCCATGCCTGTTCTGCCCTGATGGAAGTGAGGGACTTGGACTCTCAATGCTTGAAGAAAGCCTTCCAAAAAATCAGGATCATAACATATTTTCCTCATATGCAATTTTGTCTTATTTCTTTCATTGACACAAAGTAACTGTCATTAAAGCTAGTGCAAATCATGTTTTCAGACTGTATCACATCTGCAGAAATGGCATTTACTGATTACTCTTGCTGACTGTATTATTTTGACTATAAGTACATTCATTCAAACTCTTCTGTTTTAGCTGATTTCATCTCATTTGGCCTTTGCCAATTTTCTCATGCACTGAACACCCACAAGATTTGAACATGTGTGGGTGTATTTTTGTCATAAAGAATAGGAAAATACCACTTAAAAGTACCACTCTAAGCAAACTGTACGTTATTGCATACACTGATGGTTTATTGCTCCAATTAACAACTAGATATTTTCCCTTAGGTGAGCAATAGGAGAGGTTAACAGAGTCCTTCTTCTCATTCATTCCCTGTCAAGACTCCCTGTGACCAACAAGTCTAATGCTGAGACCTGTACGATTTTAGAATGCTTCCCTAAAAAAAACTCTCAGAAAAAAATAAACACAAATCTGCTCTGATAAAGAAAACTGCTCATGGTGGAGAACTGAACAGTGGTCAATTTTTCAGGTTTGACAACTATTCTAATGTAACACCCCTTGAATAATGAACAGACTTGAGCTTGAGAGGGTGTCCCTGAGGCCCATAAAGGAGTCTGCATGCTGTTTTGGCTTCAGCACTTGAGAGTCAAATAGAAAAATTAGGAATTTCAATAAGCACAAATGGAGTATTTACTGTCAGTGTATCAAAACAGTCCAGTAGATCTCACATTTGTCTGAGGCCATTCTTCTTCTCACTTCAAGTGATGAAGGGATCAGTGCAACATTGTTGTTGCAGAAAAAGAGACTGTAACATTCCAAACTTGAAAGCAATGCTACTGTAAAGGGAATCTTTTGGGAAGAGGGTATTTTGGCGTGTAGCAGCAAGTGCTCTGCAGTAGGGAGATCAGACACACACTCAAGAGTCACCTCTGGCATGGGCTGTGCCTGCCTGGGGACACTTGCCCTTCCAAGTCCTTACCTGGGGGCCTGAGAGAACAGTGCAACCTAGAAATGTGAAAGTTGTATCTGTTGCTATTAAATCTCATTGTCGTCTTAGAGAAGTTTTTAAGAAGGACAAGGGCTCAGTATAATTTTGTATAGCAGTAAATCCATACAAATTCTTAATAACTTTTCTACCTATAGTGCTACAGCGCCTGGGGTAAAATTCGTAGGACAGAAGAGTGAGAGATAACATAATAATTTTAACAAGGTATGCACACTCCATTAAAATTAAAATCATGTATCTCTGCTGCCATGCAATCTGTATATTTTAAATACCTGAACAAAAAAAATGTGAAGAAAAAAAATTAGATGTAAAGGAATGCAGTAATTAAAGGTTCCTTAATCCTGCCACCCAGTGTGCCTATATTACAATGTTATCTTTAAATGGCATGAGCACATTTCTTTTTCCCTAGTCTTTCCTCCACTCAGCCACTTCTTTTTCTGATTTAGTACTCTGGATGTGCAAACCCTAGTAAATGTTCTCTGATTTCATCTTTCTTTATGTCTTACCACTCAGTATGCAGGTCCTGGTTTTATGTACTGCATATCCTGAACCGAATACAAAGGATTTAATTTCCTTATAAGCTCGTATATAACTTTATCACTGCACTATCCAAGCTTTTCATTAACCTTTCACCTTTCAAACTAGAATATTTGGCTGCAATCTCCTGGGGAATATTTTTTTCTTTTCTCACCAATCCTGAAAACTTAGCCCAAACAATACATAAAGAACCAGTTGTTTTCACTGCAGAGTTAACTGAAATTTTCGATTTTTAGATTAATTCCTCTCAAATAAACACTGACTGAATGAAAGGGACCATTAAATGACATGTACTTGGAATGACTGCATAAGCAGCTGAAAAATCTTGGCTTACTCCATGGGTAACTTACGTAGACTCAATTCCTGAGTTCCAGCTGCTTAACTGAGTATTCCTACATTCAAGACTCTATGTGATTATGAAGGACATTTCCAGCAACACTTGAATTTTACTTCAAATGAAAACCACATGCGTGTGATAGAAGGAAAGAACGCGTTTGTATTTTTTAACAGCTCTGAAGATTTTAATACAAATGAATAACTGCAAATCCAGGTCCCATTGGAGTTATCAGCCAATTTCCAGTGATTAAGAAGTCAGGATCTCAGTCAAAACTCAGACACTTTGGGGGAAAACAGTTTTCTACTGAAAAGTACTTGTACTTTCTGTACCTTGGTAGTAGCATAACCCCTTGCTTATTGGGGAAAGAATTGTTCCTAAAGTAAATGAGTTTCAAATGCCTTGAAGCAAGAACAGTGGCTCCAATTAAAGCCTTTTTTGCTGCAGCATTAGTTTAAATGCACGTTCTCAAGATATGCTTTTCCAGCTAATCTGGGAGCAGTGGCATAGCTAATGCCTGTCAGTCCTGGAATATTTTCTATTCAGTGCTCTTGTAGCAAATTAAGTAAAGGTGTTGGTTTAGAAGCCTCATCTGATTTTTACACTTTGTTATTAGACTTTGCAGAAACAAATGTCACTGCATCCCACATATGCCTTGCCTGTCTTCCAGTAGAAAGATCCAGGGTTTTCTGAGACCGAGAATATGCTCTGTTCAGGTACTGGAAGTGTTCAAGGCCAGATTGGACGGGGTTTTGAGCAGCCTGGTCTAGTGAAAGGTGTGCCTGCCCATGGTAGGGGATTGGAACTAGATAATCTTTAAAGTTCCTTCCAACTAAGCTATTCTATGATTCTATATAATGAGATATATCTGCAAATATTATACATACATGCATATTAAAATCTATACATGAAGAAGTGTTCCAGTTAATGAGGCAGCAAAAAAGCAGAAGTAACTTTTGTAGAAATTGTGAAGAGAAAGAGTTCTTGCTTGGTGAAGAAAAGCAACAGTAACTGAAGCCCACTTTGGGAATGGGGTAGCACAATATTAAATATGAAAATGAAGAGTAAGAGATGAAGAAAGAACTGGAAATTAGTTCAATCACAGCTGCTATGCACAGGTGAAAAACTGCAGTTTCCTAGATTTTGCCCTTAAGAATTGAAAAGGTTTCTCTTGAAGTGCCAAAGAAATCTTCACACTCCTTTCCAACTGTTGATACCAATGGCACAATGTCACTCCCTGGATAATCCCACTACAGAAGGAAAATCATTTGTATCTTTTCTAATATCTTATGACTTCAAACAGACTTCTGCCTGCGGATCTCCACAAACTGTTACTGAAATATTGCCCCATTGCTTGTTTTGGACATCTTTTGCATCTCACAGAGCGAGACCAAGAGATACAGTGCTGATGTATTGTGTGTTGGATTTCCTCCCCAGTCCAACTTTATGGAGTTGGTATAGGCATCTTATTTGGGAATTGAATGCATAATGCATAAAATTATCCCCAGCCTGCCTGGCCTTAGCCTGAGGCTTAGTGTCACACACTGGAAAGAAAAATTCCCTTCAGTGTTCATAAAACTCGGCAAAATCAGTAAAGTTAGAATCAATATTGAGGCAGAACTACACCTGGGACCAAACATTGTACTGAGTTGTTTATATTGAATAGGGTTAATTGTAATGTCCAGAACAGCTAGATAGACTTTTCCAGGGGGAAAAAAAGCAACCCCCCCCAAAAAAAAAAAATTAACAAAAACAACACAACAAGAACATGTCATGACAATGTCACTAAAATGGCATTAGTATTTGTGCTCCTTTAAGCAATCTCTGTCAATTACATTACCCACAGTTGCAGGTGATAAGCCTTAATCTGGACATACTGCCCTTAGAAGTGGTCAAATTATCTTGAAATGCTCAAGAACATCATAGAAACAAAGCTGATTTTGTAGTTGTTTATTCCTTGATGTTAAATTTATCCAGTTCACACTGTGATTGAAAGACTTGTTAAAAAAGACCCCGAAACATAATTGCCCATTATTTGTGGGGGTTTTTACTATATATTACAAAAAAAAATGAAAAGAGCATACAAAAAAGTATTTTGCATTTTTCGAGATTATCATAAAACAAGTTAACATATCAGGCAAACCCAATAATTTTAAATTTCCTTTTTTAACCTACTTTTAAAAAATTGTGTTTATTGTTACATACAACCATCTAAATAAATTTAATCATGTAACTGCATTAAATATAAAACTTTGGGATTGTTTTCATTCTCAGACCACAGGTATATGCCTGAAAATTAGTCCAGTATATATCAAGATTTAGCATTCAAACTGGAAAAAAGAAATGTAAAAATAATGAAAAGGTCATATTATGAAGATTTCCTGCAGACTCACACATTTAATTTGCATAGTTATTATCATTTTTATTACATAAAAGAAAAAATTGAAATATTGCCTTAAGAGGTATTTTTTCATTGCAGCCTGAAAAAGACAGGCCAGAATCCACAGTGCAACCTCAAAAACAGAAAGATCAAACTCATTCCAATGACCTGGCCATAATTACATAGGAAGTGTGTGACAGCCAAAATTTAAACCCACTTTACAAGCATGTCCTCATCAGCTACATTAAGACCATCCATTCTTGCCCTTAATTCCCTTTCTTGGTTCACTATATATATAAAAATATATATATATTTATACACATGTGTGTGTATACTGGTGTGCAACTATAGGTGTTTGTGTGCATTACTCTGTTTATTTATATGCACAAACTAACTCTTGCATTAAGGGTAAACAGGAGCCCTCCTTGCTGTTTAATCTTGATTAATTTTCTAAATGAAGTCCAATTTTAGCATTCAAATGCTATATCACAATTCTTACTACAGTAAAAGTCTGAATTAAGATTATAGAGACAGTCTTGACCACTGATAATTTTCTCAGCTTTTGCAATAAAATACTGCAAGATATGTTTTGTCACTCTCTTCACCTTTGAAACTAGCAGCATCAGGTCATGTTGACAGATTGTAGCACTAAGCATGCACCAAATATGAAAATTTAATTAGTTTCCCTCTATAGTGGGAATATCTGAACAATATGATTTTCAGTGTTACAAATAAGTTCTACTTGTTAACTCTGCTTGTAATCTTTATGTCTGGAATACATTTAAAATAAAGTGAATTCATAATTTTCAGACTACCATCAATTCTGCACATATTTACTACAAAGGAGTTATCTTTAGTCATTCTACAGTGACCTTTGAAGCTTAAGAATCCATTCATTATGAAATAGGATCACTGCAAGCATGGATCTTTACTTGTCTCTTGTTTACATGTGAACTCTGATTTTATGATAATAGAACAGGGAAGTGAACTATCCTTTGAATCCAAATGATTCAGGTGTTACAAGACGTTGTTTTAATACTTCTAGCACATCAAACCTGGAGTCACTTTGAGATCTCAGATGACTTCTACAAGTACTCTACCCTTGTCCCAGTTTAAATGAGACAAGGGTCTTTTGCTGAGGATGGATTAGGAGGAAAAGACCCAAACTTCTCTTTCTAAGCAATTATAAATCCAAAATTAAGAGGTTCCGATTGAAGGAAAACAAATTATGGAAAAGGGAAAATAACAGCCCTTTATTAAAAGGTATGTGTGTATTAACAGGAACACGGAAAAAAAAAAAAACAAACAAGTAAAACAACCAACCACCAATAATCCCCTTCAAGAACAAAACTGATAAACTGGCAATAGGAAAATTAAACAATTCAATTTCTTGCACCCTTTGGTGCAGTTCTAACCACAGTCAGCAGGGGGCGCCATCGGGTCACTGGAGATGCAAAACTTGTAATGTCCTGTACCATTCACCAGGTGGCGCTGTTGGATCACTGGAGGAGCAGAACTTGTAGTGTCCAGTGCCCGTCACCAGGCGGTGCTGAGAGATCCTTGGCTGCTGCCAGGTGGGTTGAAGGAAAGGGAGAAAAAACAACACTCCCCAGGGTATATCGGAGAAGAATAAAAAAACTCGATTCCCCTTCCCTTCCCACACTGGAAAAAAGGGGGAGAGGAAAGGGGGGAAGGAAAAAAACCAGCAATAAAACAGAAAGTTCTCCCAATGGAAGAAAACTCACGAACTTCAGCTGGTTAGGATTAGTTTTAAGCAGGGCCTGCAGCCAGCAACAGCTGAGAAGAGAGCAGCAGCAAATTCTCCTCCAGCAGGAAGAAAGAAGAAACCAGGCAGCTCTGCAGCTTGCAGTAGGTCCTCTCCCCACTGGCACACACACCAGCCACATTTCCCCACCTCCCTCCAGCCACACACTAGCCCCCTCCAACTCCTCCCCCTTCATTGTCAAGGAGACTAATTTCGGCCAGTAGTGGACCAGGATTGATTCTTTTGTTCACCTGATGGCCCATATACAGAGCACACACACACAGCAGGGGGAAGGGAAAGAAAAATTCCTTGCTAAAATCGGAACTATGACAACCCTCTTCACACTGGAGTATTGATTCATGTGCATCAACAGTCCTTCAAAAAACCCACTATTTGACACTGCCAGACTCATTAAGTAACTTTTTTCTTCTCATAAATTTCTTCTTCCTTAAATTTTTAAGGCAATATTTCATTAACTTTCATTAACATACATGCTCTGTAAATGAGTATCTTGCTTCTTTTTCCCCCAGTTCCCTCAATGGCCACCACTAATCAGCTATCTCACTGTGAGATCATGAAGTGTTTGGGTCCAACATCTTACCTATACACCTCCTTTAATGAATGTGAATTTTTAAGATTGGATGTTACTAAGCCAGGATATTGTTGACCAAAGTATTTGAAAAAATATGTAGTTCAAATCCCCCTCTTTCTCAGTCACAGGAAATATACTAATGTAGTAACATTCATTAACTATTTTTCAAGCTATTTACTATCTTGAAAGTCTAGATCTTATTTTCCTTCAGCAAGAGTTAATCATTAACTAATTAACCATATGATCTCAGTGAGATGTGCAGCATTTAATTTACATTTTGAATAAGAAACTATTTGAAGACACCCTTAAAACAGGAATAATGCTTCCTAATAGCCATTGTCTAAACCAATTAAATTTTATCATTAAACCCTTGCCACAGTGAAAATAAATGAAAGTCGCAGGCTTCATCAATATAATACACTCTAAAATTGATTATAGATATTATTTGAGGAATGAAGGGATTTCTTTATTTCCTTAAGACTTTAGGGACTGAACAAAAAACCAAGCTGTTGCTTGTTAAGCAATAAAATTAAGTCAGCATAAGATTTTCCGACAAGAGAATATTGATATCTTGCCTGCTAAATTCTGTAGATCAGTACATTTATATTCCAATTTCTTCTTCACTTCTCTATCCTGTGGGAAGCAAGGGTTGACAGAGTTGTTCCAACAACCTCCTGAAAACATACTGCCTTCTTCCCATCTTTATTTATTCTTACCATAGTAAGAACCAAAGTATCCAGTAGGCAGGTTCTATTCAGTCTCTACTGTGTTAGTAACCTTTCTAGGTTATGGCACACACACCCTTTTCAGATTCAACCCTTCTGAAACACTCACGGAAAACTTCACCACAGATCATTTAATATTTGATGCTTCTGTGAGTCTGACTAAAGATTCACAACTGCTGCTTTTCTCTCCCTTTTCTAGAGGAAGATTTGTAATATTTATTTGGTCAGAAATCCTGGAAATGTTAAACTAATTACTAAGACTGTTATTTGTTGAACTGATGGTTTTAAGTCAGTTTGATGAATTTTGTGAGCCTCAGCCACCATATTAGATTTGCATTTCAGAAGAATTTATATTATAAATTATTCAACCCCATTACTTTTTTACATTATGCACTCTTCAAATAAGTTTAATGTTTTAAAATGCCAGTCTCATATCATAACTACAGAGATATGTCTCTTCACTTTCACATCAGCCACTGCATTTCAATGTATATGATGTGAACACACAAATGCAGTGGCTTAGTTTGGAATTCAGTTTAAGATATTTCAATTCTGTGATCCACTTACATTCACATACCTGTGTGCTACGTCTAAACTCCTGCTGCAGCTGTCAGTCTGCCTGATGGAGCCTAGCAAACAGTTTAGCTAAAAAGCCACAAAAAGCTCATTCTGTTTACCTAAGAGTGGGTGAATAGTGGCATGTGGCTTAGCAAATGTATCCTACATTCAGCCTCCTTCAGACCTAGTACCATATATGTCATTCCCTTGCAAATGTTTTGGAAATACTCCTAGAGCCTCTAAAACAGCATAAGGCACCTATCCCTGTGTAATGGAATCAAGTTTTAGCTATGTTTTAAGGTTAGCTAAATTGCTCTCTGGCCTGAGAACAATGAGAATTAAAAGGAGAAAACAACTGACATGCAGCCATTTAGCATCTAGATGCTTAAACTGAATTTGATGTCCACAAACAGCTTATATACTCAGAGGTAAGCATTTGCAGGACAAATTCAAAATACAACTTGAAATAAGATGTTAGGAGCAAACTTAAGTGATTAGGTAAGTGGCCCATAATGTTACTAGCAATACAAATTGGTTGGTTTGAATTCTGTTAGAGGATAAAAAAAGTTATAAAAATTTGAAAAAAAATTAAAAGCTATTGTTTTGAAAATGACTTAAATATCTATTATATGGAATTAATTTTTCTGTATTTCCTCCTCCTGCATTTGCTAAACAGGCAGCTGCAAAGCCACTTCTTTCATACTGTTGCATATTTCTTTGTCTTTTTCTAAGATGCATGAAGTTAGAAGCAGAGTGTAAAGCAGGCAAAATACTGCCTACTCTTTAACAAAATAGAAATTATAATTTTTACTGTAAACAATGCATATCAAAGCCACCTGACTTGCTAGGACTTTCCTCTCTTAAATTACAGCTGCAAAACCAAGCAGCATAGTTATATTTTACTATTTTACTGAAATGAGATCTTTTTTGCTCTGAATTATTAATTTATTTGTGACAAGAAGAACCTTGACAATCAAAAGGCAAGAAAAAATAGTTTACTAAAAGAGTTCTTTGTGAAAAACAAACAAACTTCTAATAAAATAGTGGAAGCAATAGTCAGACTGTTATTTGTTACATTGCTGTATTTCAGCAAATATCTCAACAATGAAAGAATTAGTACTTAAAGAAATTTGGTATCATGTAGAAGAATTTTCTCTAAATAATTCTCTTTTCAAGCATTTTCTACACCACTCCTGTAATACGCAATATTAACAATGCCTTCTGCTCAGTCAAATACATCAATTTCTTTTTCTTTTCCAATATCAACAGTCTTCCCCTATTCTGTGTAAGTATGGTCATTTCTTATTTTTCCCTCAGTATAATTTAATATATCCTTTAATGAAGTCTTAAATTCATAACTCCACCCACTGTAAGGATTATATTGCTTCTTTTTCTACTCATCATCTTGCTTGCTTGTTTTTCAGCGTTTAGTTCTCACTCAGCAAAGCAAGTAACAAACATACCATGGAATTTATCATTCTCATTTACAATGAGAAGATGTACCCTGCACTCACCTGCTTATCTCCTCAGTATTAGGTATTTGTTTTATGCTAACGCATGTGAAAGGTGTTTCTCATGTACAGTGAAGATGCTAAGGTCAGACACCTGACCATCTGCAGTGTCAGAAGGACAAGGGAGTGGAGAATGAGTAGGTTTCAGTCACCTCACTTCCAACAAGCATCAACTCCAAGAAAATCCCAGATCTCATTTATTTCTAGGAGCAAGCCTTTTGCCATCTGTACAGGACACTTAATGTAAGCTCCAGTTACTTAAGCTGTATAAATTCCTAATGTTAGCCTGAAGGCTTTTTCTACTTATCAAGGCATCCCTAAGTTGCAGTGAAAAATTTCATGGATGTCTGACTAGCCTACCAAGCTTGCATTTGAAAAGGAGATAGATCAAACCTTAATCTCCATAAGAGACAGATCAGTTGTGATGGTTACCATTTTCACAGAAGAAAAAGACCTTGGAAAAGGCTCAGATAAGCTTACAAACATAGTGTAAAAATAATGAAGGTGCATTAAACTGTCTCCCCAACTCTCAATATACCAAATCAATACAAAGGTGGGGACCAAGGAAAGTCCATCTCATGAGTGTAACAAAAATTCTCCTGAATTTGCACACCACTTCAAGAGGCACTCAGAGTTGTTTACTTATTATCACAGAATCATTAAGGTTGGAAAAGACCCCTAAGATTGAGTTCAACTGTTAACGTAGCACTTTCACAGTCACTACCATGCAGCCATTTCCTCTGTCCTGTCAATTGTCACCTGGGAGAAGAGACCAACCCTCATGTTGCTACAACAACCTTATTTCAGGTAATTGTAGAGAGTGATAAGGTCTCCCTGAGCCTCCCTTTCTGCAGACATGCTCCAGCCCCTCAACATCTTCACCAGTGCAGAGTAAAGAGGGATAATCATTGCCCTGGTCCTTCTGGACACACTTCTTTTGATAGAGGCCAGGATGCCATTGCCACTGCTGTCTCATGTTCAGCCATCAGCAGCCAGTTTTTCCAGGAGAATGCCCTGGGAGATGACGCCAAACTCTTTATATTAAAGTCCAAGTAGACAACATCCTCACTTTTCCCTCATACATGAAGTGGATCAGCTTGTCATAAAAGAAAATCAGATTGGTCTAGCAGGATCTGCCCTTCATAAACTCATGATGGTTGGGCCTGATCCTCTGGTTGTCCTGTATATGCCATGTGATGGAACTCAAGATGACCCACTCCATGACACAACTTCTCTACAAAGACCTGTAATGGTGGTTCAAACATTTAAACAATCCAAATGGTGCAGATAGTTTCATCCTTATTTTTTCCTGGTTTTCTTTTCCATCACCTCAGCTTTCTTGCCATAGGGCTATGAATGACTATATGCTAAATGCTCACAGAACTATTGTTTTGGCCAGTGCTCTAAACCTGGACTTCTGGGCTTTTCTGAAAAGCATCCCAATAAATGAAAACAATGAAAACTTGCAATTCTGCATTCCAAACTATTTTGGAGAAATTTTAAACCTGTTTCTAGTGCTCTTCTTCTCTTAATTATTTTACCACTGTGATGATACTGACTTAAAGGAATTAATAGAACATCAGGCTCTTCTGAGAATTATTTCTGAGTATTGTTAGCATATTTGGTATTCCTTTAAGAAAGCTTATTTCTCTTATCCATTGTCATGTTCCTTTGTCACTAATAGAAATAAATGTAACTGAGGATCTCATGAAGATCTAGGGAAAACCGTGTTATTGAATTTTTAAGATAAACTGCTGTTAGTCTTCATTTTCATATATTTTCTTTATTTTTTTTTCCTTTTTTAATTTTCATTCAGATTTAATAACTAGTTGTTATAGGAACACTTACTCTTTTTTTTAATAATATTTAGTAAAAACTATGTAAATTAATGAAAATATTTATAAGTATACATGGCCACGATAAAAGCCCTTCATAGAGTAAGACAGATTTCAAAAATGGCTGATACCCTGAAATAGCAATTCCCATTTGTAAACATGTTTTACATTATTCAAGATGATGAAGAAATGTTGCTTGCACAAAGTTTATGAAAAATTGATTCTATTTCTTATTTTGTCTACCATTTCCTTCAGTAAAGCAAAGATTTCCTTATACATTCTGAATTCAGGATTTCTGATACTGAATTAAACAATTGTGCGTACATGAAATATGCAAAAATAGATATTCTTCTCAAAATTAATTGACATGATTGACATGATTTGACTGAATTAGAGATGTAAAACTACAGGAAACCAACCAATATTTTTATATTTGAAGATGAGCACCACAAGAACACATCCTATCTAACAAAAGAAGTGTATACTGGAACAGGCTCCCCAGGGAAGTGGTCACAGCATCAAAGCCTGACAGAGTTCAAGAAGCATTTGGACAGTGCTCTTGGGCACGTGATGTGACTCTTGGGGATTGTCCTGTGAGGGGCCAGAAGTTGGACTTGATGATCCTTGTGGGTCCCTTCCAACTCAGGATACTGTGTGAAGGGTCTAGAGAGTAAGTTTTATCAAGAGAGGTTGAGGCAGCTGCAACTGTTTAGTCTAGAGAAGAGAAGGCTCAGGGGAGATCTTATCACTCTCTACAACTACCCAAAAGGAGGTTGTAGCAAGGTGGGGGTCAGCTTCTTCTCCCAGGCAAGTAGTGACAGGACAAGAGGACATAGCCTTGAGCTATGCCAATGGAGGTTTAGTTTGGACATCAGGAAGAATTTCTTCACTGAAGAGGTGATTAAGCATTGGATTAGGCTGCCCAGAGTGGTGCTCAAGTCACCATCCCTGGAAGTGTTCAAGAAACTACTTCATGCGGCACTTAGTGCCATGGTTTAGTTGACATGGTGGTGTTTAGTCAAAGGCTGGACTTGACAATTTTGGAGGTCTTTTCCAACCTTAAGGATTCTATGACTGATTCTAAAACACATAAGTCTTCACAAGAACTTAACTACAGAACAGTAAATAGTCTGGTACCATCATCGTTACTACATACAAATGGAGGAGAAATGAACTTGTTACATGCTCTAAGTCCAAACAGGTTCCTTCAAAGGAATATGAATTATCTCTACCTCCTGATGTAAAACCTCACTTTTAAAAACAAGTTTCAAAACAAGTCATTAGTTAGCAAAAGAATATTCAGGTTCAGAAAGATGTCTGAATTGGTACATATACTGTATGTGGGGATAAAGATGACTTCAAACATTATTTAACTCTCTGACATACCAATGCAAAACTCTGGCTGAATGTACCATAAAACCCCATTTCATCTTTTGCAATACAACCCATTGCAACACTTTACCATAAATCTCAGTCCTGCCTTCCTCCAGGGCTCCACTGACCTGAGCTGATATTATGTTGGGCAACTACTAAGACACTGTAATCGATGTTTTTCAGGCAGGGAAGGAAAAGATGAATAAATGAAGAAAATGTTGGTTCAGGGGGAACAATATTTCACCTGGTTTTTGCAACTTTAAAGGCAGAACATTTGACAGAAATTGCTTATTACTTACTGTTATACCAGATAGATAGATAGATAGATACATACATACATACATACACATAATTTTTGGGAGCTGGAGTTGTATATATACATTAATTCTTTGTGTAACTTATCTAATTACGTTTATTTTCCATATATGATAAACAGCAAGCAACCATGTGACGCGACATCCATGGAAAGACTTAATATATTATAACTTTTGCTTCCTTAAAATTGCAGCACAGAGAAATTGCAGCAGAATGGTGAAGAAAGGAGCTTCTGAGCAAATTAAATAATAAGTGCTGGACTGTTTCATCCCTTCAATTACGTTTAAAATAAAAACTAAGCTGAGTCATTTACTCAAAGTGCAGTTCTGCTTTTGCACATTTACCCTTTACTGCCTGCCCTCATTACCTCTCAGGTGCATTTCCTCTTGCTGTCCTACTCAAGCTATTGCAATCATCACACTGAATACGTTTGCTACAAGGTAATTTTAAGTGTCTTAACTGAGCTTCTCCACTGGGTTTTTAAAACTGAAATAGCTTTTAACATTCATTCCAAAGGTATCACCTCATCATTAAAATAAACAGAAACTCCAAATCTGTAAGAAAAAGCTCCTAAATACCATCCCTGCAATCTTCACTTTGCTCCTTGAAAGAAATTATTGTTCTTGGTCATTAATCTTTCTCAAGATTCTTTGGTACATTCTACCAGTATACAACATTAGGTGACAGCAGGGCTGAGTATTCTTATTTCAGTGATGAGACTAGAAAGCAATAAAGAAGCAGTAGACAACTATTTGATGTGAGAGGTTTAGCTAGATATTTCTGTAGCTATAACTTTGGAAGTACAGATAGAGTGCATAATTTTGTCAGATAGTATCAGTTCAGCCTCTTATACTTCTTTTTTTTGGTCAGATAATCACTTTAGAGTGTAAGAATCTGAAGGAAGGATGAAGAAAAAAGAGAACCACTATACTGCTGAGTATTTAATTTTATTTATTTCAGGTTAAAATATCAAGTACATGTTTATCTCAGGAACCTGAATTATTAAGTTTTAAAATAGATTCTAGATGGGCATTTGAAACTACTTGAAAGTAACCTTTGACTGTATGCAGAAAACATGCATAAAAAAGTACATTCCTCTGACACTGAAATGAGATTTTGTCTTCTCCCAATAAGAATCTTGCTCATACATTTAAAAGGTTCCATCCACGATATATAAAATAGAAACACTGATACAACAAGATTAGATGACTCTTTAGACAATACTAGTGGTTCTCCTCAAGGTGAAAAGCTTTATAACTTGTCACAATAGTATTCAGGACAGCAACTAATTGGTACTTTATTTTTTAAAATTTATCATCAATCTACATGTATAAGCACTGACAACTGGAAAAAAAAGGATGTGCTAAAAATGCAGTATGTAGTTTAAAGAACTACATAGAACATGCCCTTACCTACCTGGGAATTAAAAAAGAAATCTATGCAGGAAAGGTATAAATACAGGTTGGGATGATAAACACATTTTAAAGTATGCCTGATTATCTAAATTCAGCATTTATCTATAGTTGCTGGAAAGCGTAACATCAGATATTTAAGGTTTTCTTTAAATAAACAGAGGAGATAATTATGGTATTTTAAATAGCATTATAGAATGATTGACAAAACTGTTTCCATTTTCAAGGCTACTGTTACAAACTTTTCTGAAATATATTAATCTAAACATAACTAAACATTTCCCTTAAGTAGCGTAACTTCTAGCATATTATGGTTTTCTTTTAAAGAGAACTGTCGTCATCAGAAAAATCATGTTGAAAATGTTATTGAGCAAATGATATGATATGAAATGTCTCACAGGTTATGTAAAGAGCTCATAGAAATAAATGTTTTTAGAACACATTAATTAGTAAAAATCTCCTTCATCACCCACAGACCAGATAGCAATCTGTGCTCCCTCTCCCTCTACCCAAAATAAAAAATAATAAAAAAATAAAATAATAATAAAAAAATGTGGCAGACACTAAACACCTCCAGGTGATGGTAAATTTCCTTATTTGCCTTGCATCACTGGAACAGCTGCATCATGTAACTTCCTTTTCTAGCCACTCAGTTTCTTTATACTTTGTTTTTCACTCTATCTATTGTGTATTAATAGCAAGACCACTTTTATAGAAATGCAGAGAAAGAGGAGCACTGTAAAGAGCTGGAAACAATATCTCAGTGTTAACCATATTAAAGATGCAGAAAGAGACTGAACACCTGTTGCAGAAAGCAGGAAGCAGAATCTACTCCAGCTTACGGTGATAAAGCTTGATGAATCAGAAGGTTAAATACTTTTGGAAGACATCTGTCACCCAGCATCTATTATCAGGTTAAGCCAGATGTGATTCTAGAGGATATATCTCTGTAAAAATGCTGGAATTTCACCTTCTGTTTTCCCTGATGCAACTACTTTACAGAATCAGAACACATGACTTATTCATCCTGCCCCACCCATCTTATAAATTTTAGATTTTGTTATAAATAACTAAGTTTATTAAAAAAATTAAAATGTTCAAGACATTCAATAGTAATTTCTACTTAAGCATCAACCATTTCAGTGAAGGGAATGCCAGGAGAAGAAAAAAAAAACAAACAAACACAATCAGAAAAAAAAATTTCTTTGACACAAAAGTCTCCCTATTAAGAGCCTTATTTCATATTCGGTTAATTAAAATGCAGTATATTAAAATATAGTACCTTATAACACATGCATAGAGCCCGCTGTCTTGTACCACTGTTGGTCGGAACCAAATGGAGTCTTCTTCTTTGCTCATTCTGGTTCCATCAAAAGCTATAGGTTCCTCAAAATCTCCAGGTCCAGAGCTTTTGTACCACATCAAGCTAAGTCCAGCACTTTGGGCTAGGGAGTAATTAGCTCTAATATATCCATAAAAGAGTGCACATTTTATACGAACAGGTTCTCCCACTAGAACTTGATATTTCTTGTAATCCACAGACCAGTCAGTGCATCCATCAGCTGAAAGAGAAGAGAAAATGACAAGAGATTGTCAAAGGCTTTGGAGAGCACTGTTCACACAGAACCCTTACTGTGGGAAAGCACTGTGTTTGAGAAAAGGCCCTCTGAGTCACCAGCAGGACTCTTTTGATCTCTGAAAAAGTAACTGCATTTTCACAGTATTAATGTCATGTAATTATCGATACTGGATAGAGTTATTAGGACATTTATTGCTAAGTGTTGATAACTTCTGAGATAATTGAGCAATTGCTATTTTATCTTTTATGGAACTCCAGCATGACAAAATTCTGGAGTGAAATTAGTGCAACACAGAGGCCATGTGGTACACAGGGTGTCCCAATCTGAATTGCATCAATCAAATATCTCCAGGGTAACCATGTAAATTAAGTCTCAGAAGATATTAGGGCAAAGAACTGTGGTCTGAATTGAAAAGTGTGAAAGTTGGGGATTGATTTGAAGGAGAAGTAGAAACTGTCTTTACAATAGCAGCAAATGTGCAAAAAGATACTAAAAAAAAAGTCAGGAAAACTACTATCACTAATTTTAATGGATTATTCAAGAAGATGATAAGCAGATCTTATTTGGAATTTCTGACTTTCCAGAAGTACATTACAAATGAATGTAAATAATTTTTTGTTCTGTTGGATAACATCAGTTACTACTAATACTGTCCCACAATAACTGTTCATCAGAAAGCAATACTATATTTGCTAGACTTTCTGAACTCCAGCAACAAAACCAAACCGTAAAACCAATTCCTCTTTATTTTTAATTAAGAATACCAAAGCAACAAAAGGAAATGTTTTATACAACAAAAGCTTATAATTTTTTCCTTAAGCAATTTCAACCATGGAAATTCACCATTACATTCATTCACTTAAAAACTCAATGTCCAGTCTCAGCTAGTTAGTTAGGCCCTGATCCAGTCAGTAGAAAACAATCATTATATCCAAAGGACAATTTATTTCATCTTAAAGCTAGTGTCTATGTCTCATATAAATATTTGGTCATTGAATTTGACACTTCATTAACTTTAAAAATTCTTGGATAGACAACTAGCTTAGAAAATCAACTTTTACAAAGCTGAAGTGTCATCCTAGAGTTGGTTGAATACTGACTTTAACAGAGAATTCAGACTACTGTGCAAGATAAAGTAGTATTAGAACTTTAAACCTAGACAACGTATTGGTCTGTTACCTGGGAGAATAACATCCCAGATAGTGATTTCTGAGATATGTATTTGGATGATACCACAGTACTTATTATATGTGCAAAATAAGAAAGACATCTTCACACATCACTGTCTAAGCAATAATTTAAGTGAACATTGAAAGATGGAGGGAAAAAAAGAGAAAAATTTAGAATGAATTTGCATTGTAAACAGAATTCACATAAAGAAATATTTCATGTATCTTTGAACTGTCTCCTCCTGCATTTATTTTTAAAACCAGGAAGGGAATATATTATGTCCCTGTTCCAATTTTCCTACCCATCGGTTCCTAAAAATTAGTAACAATTACAAGGCCCTAACAAGAGTTAGTTGTACTCTTGGAGAAATTGAAGTGAATGAAAGCTACACTATAAGCTTTCCCATAGGACCCTAAGAAACTAACTTCCATTTATTTCAGAATTCAATTACATCTTCGATCATTTCATTTTTTAGCTTTATGAAAGTGCATTCCCTCTCTGATCTGATTCTATTTCTCTCTGCTTCTATATCCCCATACCAAAAATGAATTAACAGACACCTCTTAACAGTGTAAATTTCATTATATAAGTTACCAGGTAACGGGTTCCTCATCATACTTTATCATCAAATTTTAATCTTACCTTTCTCTGCCTAATTAAGTTAGTACACTTTGGTTTATATTATTAGTCTGTCAGTTACGTTTTCTCTCTCAGGATATTCAGTTCTAATTGGTTCCCAGTTCCTTTAGCTTGCTGAATCCATTAGAATAAATTGCAACTCTTTCAAGCCTTCGTATCAAACGAAGGATGCAGAGCAAATACTACAGGCTTTATTTCAGCATGCTATTTCTCATAAAAGCATGCCAAGGATCATCTGCAGTACAGTTTATTATGCTGGCAAATATTCTATACCTACATGCAAAACCAGAGAGAACATAACCAAACTTAGCACTAGTGAGCCCACACCTGTGTCCAGCTTTGGGCTCCTCAATACAAGAGATTTGTACAGACTGGAGAAAGTCCAACAAAGGGCCACAGAGATGGTTAAGGGACTGAAGCATCTCTGCTGTGAGCACAGGCTGAGAGCTGAGATTGATCAGCCTGGAGAAGAGAAGGCTCAGGGGGGAATTTTAGTAATGAATACAAATATCTGAAGGGAAGTTGAAAAGAGGATAGAAGCCAGGCTCTTTCCACTGGTGCCCAGTAACAGTACAAGAGGCAAATTGAAACTCAGTAAGCTCTTTCTGGACACCAGGAAACACTTTCTTACTGTAAGGGTGACTGAGGATCGGCACAGGTGTCCTAGGAAGGTTGAGGATTCCCTATCCTTGGAGCTATTCAGAATACAGCTGTTTCTAGGTGGCCCTGCTTGAGCAGGGGTTTGGACCACATGATCTTCAGAGGTCTCTTCTGACCTCAAGCACCTAGTAATTCTGTGTTTTATTACAGTAACACTCATGATAATCTTAAGAAAACATGTGTCCTCTTCTCAATGTGATCTTTCAATGAAGTGAACATCAGAATGTTTCTCTTCCTGCTTACAGGACTTACACCAGTTAAACTTTGCCAACACTGACATTCAAGTCACTTAGAACTGTATTAACCTTATTACAGCTGGAAGGCCTAATACCTTAAAAATCTTCCAAGAAATACCTCACACTACTGCTCAGCCAATGTGCCTTCATCTGTGAGAAGGTGCTAATGCAATTTTATGAGACATCATAGAAATTCATCATTCCTATCATAAGACACAGACAACCTTCTGTGATATTTTGTGAAAACAATGATATTTCAAAAGATAACTGTCTATCTCTGCCTAAAATGGTCCTATTCCACTGGAACTGAGGCGTACAAACAGAGGCTTAAAACTACATCATGGAAAGAAAAATAGACTGTCATGTCCTTAAAAATTATATTACTGTGAACACTCAGATAGATGATAGGATGCATGCACTGTAGCTGACACTTTCTGTGTACACTCTGCATTTGAAGTGTGGATAACACGTGCATTTTTCACTTTAGAAAAACTTGGATGTATTAGATACCTAATTAAAATCCTGATTTCCAAATTCCTTGAAGAATGTAAAGATATATTTTAAAAGACAGAAATTTACATTCAGAGAGTTAATTACATTTTCTTATATTAACTTTTTCACCTTAAAAATGTCACATTTTTACATGCTAAACAGTCGTGTTACTGATTTTGTAAATAGGGAACAGCAAAGGCTTAATATTCATTCAGATTTGTTAATATTAAATAGATTGAGGTATTTCTATTCAGTTTCATGTTGGAACTGTGTCTATTTCTATTTTGACTGGATTTTCTTTTTATTTTTTTATGTATAAGTAGGGCATTGATCAAAGAAAATATTGAATGCTTCCCTTCTTAATTATGACTGCTACTGACACAAAATCAACACCTACAATTAGGTGGTTCAAAACAACTGTGGGAAAAAAATACACTCAATACTTTTCTATGTTTTTATTTATATCATCACATCATCAAGCACTCAATCATCTTTTATTTTATTTTATAAATTGAAAAATACTTGAATAATTCAACAGCTTTGAAATTTCAGAAGTGCCTTCAAATAAATGTTTGTAGTCCCTGATCTCCATTTTAATAATGCCACTTATTGCTACACATAATAGCACAATATAGGGTCCAAGATAAATATAACTCACTCAGCTACTTCCTTGAGCAGTTTCAGGGTATAAAATAAACTCCACTACATCACTGTCCTAATAATGAGATCATTCTGCTGGATAAACAAGCTTCTTGCATGTTGTACCTGCTGATAGGACCCAGCACACAGAATATTCACCACTACTGAGAAAGTTTTCCTCTTAATTTTTCAGTATTATATGTATCATTTTCAAGGCCAAATTCCATGCTGAAAAGGAGAAAAATATAAAGTTAACAACTCCTGAATCCACTGCTACAGCCTGGTTTCATTCAAAAGTTTCAGTTCAATTTATACGGTTTCAGGGTTAGAAAAGGTCTGTAAGTTTCCAATACATTGGTTAAAATCTGATTTCCAGACATCTGAACAAATTAGGTGTGACAGTTGAAAACAGTTCTCCTGAAACATCAAATTATCCTAAATTTATTACACTTAATAATGTTTAATAAAATAAAAATAGATTTATTTTTTCCTGATTATCTGTGCTTGTAATTCTGCTTGATTTAATTTCATAAAGAGGATTATACAATGTCACTGTGCCTCCTGTTTATTTGTCAGCTACTTCAGAGTTTTTTAAAGAATTTGCAAACCTGATGAAGAAGTGATCTCACAAGTCACAAAAAATTCTGAAAAGTGGGTATATAAGAGAGAAAGCACCAGGTCTTGTTCCTAAAGCTGGGAATTTGTCAAAGAGGTCAGTAGGGAATGCAGAAATAAAATGCAGTGTGTAGGCAGAGAAAGCAAGCAAAGGTTATTGTATCAGTAAGATTTTTGGGTAGGATGGAGAATATAAGCATAATATGTCCAGAAAAGAGTCTTTCCTTAACTAGCTGCTCATAAATCACCTTTTCAAAATGTTTATTGAGTGATGCATAAAATTCAAGATTACTTTCTTTAAAACAATTTTCACAACAATATTTTACCATCAAAATCACAGTCTGTTCTTGATCCTCTCTCTTTACCCTGCTTGTTTCTTTCTGTTTTTTGCTCAGGTTATCTAGCATTAAAAAAAAATCAAAAAGTCAAACAATAAATCAAGAGTTTATACTTTCTATCACACTCATTACAGTGCCTGAGCCAATTAGCTCCGTGCAACATAACACATGGTATTGGATGCTGTGGATTCTCATTATGAAGACATGCAAAGATTATCTATTTTTGGTTTGTGTATGCTTTTTATTTGCTATAAAAATAAGCTCTTACAAGAATGAAGAAGCAAAGCTTAGAAAGACAACACACTATGGAGATGAAGAAAGAGAACATAGTCAGTTCTATTCTTAGACTAATCTTCTGCTTAGATTTTTTTAGTACCAGTAAAAAATTGGAAAAATTAAAAAAAAAATTAATATTGGTAAAATATTATCAAAAGTCCACATCAGGTATTTTATACACAATTGAATTCCCTTTTGCACTAAGACTGTTATTACAGGTCTGCATATTGCTATGCTGCACTTCTGTTTGACACAGCATTTTCATTTCAAAATGCCATTTTTCATTCTCTTGAAAACTCATGTAAAAATTGGTTTAGGCTAAAAACTCATATATTTTGTTCTCAGCCTAGAAGTGTGCAGTGGCTATTATGAGAAGGTGCCAGTAATCAAAAAAGATGTTGAAGGACATTTCAAGGAGACAGAAAAATTATTTTGGATATCATCATCTATTAAAGAAGTTAGATCCTAAGAAATGAACTTGTTGCAGCCCCACTTGAAATAAGTTTTAAAAGTGGCAGATTTGGTAGTTGAGGAATCTTAGTAAAGGCACTAGCTCTTAAGAAGAGGAGTAATGAAAAAAAAGAAAGTTATGGCTTGCCATAAATTAATGCTGTGTTTCCTGGCTTCAGAATACTGCACTAACATGAAACAGAATACATATGCCTCAGTATTGGACTACTTAGAGGCATAATAAGCATGAAAATACTTTTCTGATTATTTGGTGGGAAGTTTTTTTTTTTGTCATTCTCTCTTTTACCTAATCCAAGCCAGATTAAATAGCATTTTTGCCTGAATTAATACTAATCCTTTAACTATCACTATCCTGTAGTAGAAAAAGTTAAAACATTAAAGATGTTTTTAAGAAAGAAATAGAATAAATATACTGTGCAAGACAAAGCAACGAATGGAAGAGCAAAAGGTGAATTTCCTAAGTTCCTACTCTAAACTAAGAATTCATCCCTGTTGCTCATTCAGTCCCTCTTGCATCTTTCAAATCCTCCTGTTCTGCTTCACCGTGTCATATAAATTAGGAGGCTTCAGAAGAACACACTTTAAAGATAGCTTGGCCCATACTGACTGATCAGGTTCTGGTGGGTTGACCCCAGGCTTGCAGCCAAGCACCCACACAGCTTCTCAGTCACTAAACCACACATGCAACAGGAAAGGGGAAAGATAGGAAGAGCAAAAGTGGGAAAATTCATTGGTCAAGATAAAAATAGTTTAAGAAGTGAAGAAAAGAGAAAAAAAAAATAACAATCACAAGTGATGCGAAGGCATCAATCATCACCCGTGAGCAGATCAATGCCCAGCAAGTCTCTGAAAAACAGCTACCCTGATAGCCAAAACCTCCTCACTTTTATTGATATGTATGATGTTATTTGGTGTGGAATATCCCTTGGGTCCAATCCAAGTCACATGTTTTGTTCCCATCCCTAAACCTACCTGCCCTGGGAAGTAGAATGGGAAAAAGAGAAGCCTTGATGTGGTGCAGGCACCGCTCAGCAATAGTGAAAACACTGGTGTGTTATCAACACTTTTTTACTCACAAATCCAAAACACAGCACCGTAAAGGATGCTATGAATAAAAATAACTCCATCTCAGTCAGACCTGGTACACAGGTCCCTAATCTTCTGTGTACTTCTGTGTGCTACCTTCTTTCAATTATTTCTTTTCAGATCAGAGACTGTCTGTACGTTTTACAGCATAGAGATGGCAGCATAATGTAATCAACAGCCACATAACACAAGAGTTTGTTTACTAGATTAATTTCCAAAGCCTGATATTAAACAACATTAATTTGGGTGCCTCTCTGAAGTCAATTGTTTCCTGGTTGTTATATTTACTAATACAATTTTATTTGAGGACAGTTCTACATCCTCTGTTTCTTATGTGGCTATACTAGATTATCTGTGGTTCTTTTAGGACCTTAAGAGTACAAATCACTTCCCTTCCTACTCCCCAGACATACTATGATTTATTTGGAAAGGCAGGTTCTACTCAGTGCCACTGTCATACAATTTCTACATATAACTTTTTATATAAACTTTTATAGATACATATTACATATATATGGTTAGACACAGAATCTTAACTGAGTATATGAGGAAATTAAGTCTGGTATACATTGGTCTTAGATTTCCCTCTGGAATGACTAAACAAAGTGACTAAAACAAAATAGTAACCCCAGCCTGAAGAGAAACTACTATGGGAAAAGGTTACACTAATTTCTAAAAATTGAACAAGCACTTGTAAGAGTGCCTTTTAGAAAGGAGATTTCCAGGAAAAGAGAATCTCTGGGCCATACTGGCGTGTCATGTTGTACAGCAGATGGCAAATTATTTAATCTCTTCCATAATCTCTCATTATTGAAACTGCTTCTGAAAATACATTCTGTTCTCCAGTAGCTTCATTTTGGACATTATGAGAAAGATCAAAGATTTTTTGATGTTGCAATTTGAGTAGCATTTGGGTACCAGCTGCACTGGATAAGTCTAAGCTTTCTCCTACAAAGAACTCAACTGCTGAATATCACAAAGTTGCTGAATATCAGCTGAACTGTGATAACTAAATATGTGAAAACTGTCCACTTGGAGTATATGTAAGAAAATTCAGCAGATTAGTTCGTAATGCAAGAGGATTAAAATTAATCAAATTACAACATGTGCACAGCAGAGTACAAACACCTTGTTGCTGTGACTTATCTGGTGGAAATTTCTTAAGTGCATGATCATGACTATGTGACTAGAACTGTGCAGAAACACAAAGAATTGCAGTGAGAGCTTCAGAAAGAGCTGAGACTAAAAGAAACACTTTATTTCAAACAGACTTTGAATCAAAGGGTCACTTTTTACTTTAAAACTTCAGATTAAAAGTTCTAACCATATAATTAATAAGTATAAATAGGCCATGATGTTACCTGGAATAGTATGTATTTTTAAAAGTTACATATTTCTGTGTATTAATCTATTATACATTGTTTTCACTCTTAAAATACCAGAAGAGAGATAATATATTGGAACTATGGTCTTGGATTTAAAATATTAATATTCTTTGTGAAATAATATATTAACTGCATATAACTCCAAGTGGTTTTGACGACTATTTCTTGCCTACAGGTAGTCCTATTAGATGGAAACTGTAGGTAAGGATTTACTTAAAGCCATGTATGTGTCAGACAGATATTTGTGTCTATACCTGCAATTAAAGAGAAGTTAAAATGCAGTCTAACATTTAAGAGTACAAAGCAGTTCCAGGAAGGTTCTAAGCTTCTCTTTTTCTTTCAATATGACAAAGTTATTTATTTTTCCCCATGCTGGCAAGAATTTTTAAATAATCTTCATTGCATATCACTGCTTCAATTTGAATAACTATGCGTGCATTTGCATGCAAAAGGAACTGACCTCATAATTACAGTGTTCTCAGACAGGGATATGATGTCAATATTTATATTGATATGTTAATACAAATGCATGATGCCATTAGGAATCTGTTAAGCAAGGCTTTAGAAATCATTGGTAGTTTTGAGAGATTTTAGAAATCACTGGCAGTTCTGAGAGACCCTAGAAATATTTAAATAATTGAGGACAGAATTTTTGAGCAGGACAGTGGAGGAGGGGTGGACTGAAAGGCTGAGCCTGGGAGGAGGAGGGAGGTACAGGACAAAGAGGTCTGGATGGGCAGCTGCTTTATGTCCTGGTTCTGCAAAGGCACCCATGTGTGTCCTCACAATGAGCACCATTGCAGTGGAACACCATAGGGATTTTCCATGGGACAGGTCGGATTAGGACCTGCATTGCCTGCCATTAGACAGGGGCAAAGAGGGGAAAAAAAAACCCCACAAATCACACACTCCATGAAGCTGTATCTTCAGCAGGTGATACATTTACTTTAAAATATATCCTTTTATCAGTCTATTCTATGCTGTGCTATTATACATCTGAATGAACTAAAAAATTAGACAAGTATCCAACTTTCATAAAAGACAACTTTTCCTTCTCCTTTGCATTTCTTTTTAGTCCCAAGAGCCCTTTAGCATTTTCTGTGTGAATGACTCAAAGGAAAAATAAATTCTTGGCATTACTCTGAAGCTTACTACCAGCACACAAGACAGCACCAACTACCATAATAACTAGAAAATACATACTAACTAAAATCAGAAACTTAGCCATTGTCAATTTGTAGATCCTCTTTTATACAAAAATACCATAATATAATACTATATATATACTATTTAATATATTTACTATTTAATATATATAATACTATTTAATTAATACATATTTAATGACTACCAAAAGTAGAATATAACCATCTTTGGGGACAAAAAGATAAAAATAAGAAAAAAATATGTTGGTACTACAAAACCACAAGAAAAACTTCTATATATGTATAACACTGGGATAATTTATCATCAAACAGCTAAAGTAAGCACACAATTTCTATATAAAATAGAAATTTTTAATTTAAGAAGTTTTTATGATATATGCTCTTTTCCTGCAGATGTTACTAAGTACAAAACATTGAAGTTTAAGCCAATAAGAAATTCTTGAAAGACTTAGCAAGGAACAACAATATTAACTGAACTTTAAAGAGAAAATATTAACTACAGTAAATCTGCACTCCATGGATTACAAAAAGTCATTATAAATCTGTTTGTACACTTATTTCTGTTTTAGAAGAACCCATATTATTATAACATCTGGCATTTTCCTTCCTCTCTTTTTTTTTTTTTGTCCATATTAAGTCGAGAAACTAAAGCCTATAAAAGTTATTAAATTTTGTAAATCTTTGCTCCCCAGTTTGACATTTCCTCTGTTCCCATACGTCACGTTTGCCACACTTGAGACAGCTTACCGAAGAGAAAGAGGTCACCAGAGTAATGCAGTAGTTCAGTACTTTAATCTCATTAGGCAAAGGAAATTAAAATCACTACTATTTGAGTTTGAGAAGAAAACTTTACTCCTTTCACCAAAGTTTGCTTTAAAGCTAAGTGTGAATGTTTTGGCTTGTGAATGTGAAGCAAATCTAAAGAAATAGAATGGATTTAATTGAGTTAGGAATCTAAATCCCACAAGACTAAGATAAAAAGCTTTCTTGGGTACCTTTGTGGATCAGGTAAGCACACTAATGTGCTCAGCTGCATTGAATTTCAAAGACAAAAATCAAAACATTAGAGCATTTCTCTTTCTTTCATAATGCTATATCCTAGAATACATCCAATACAAAATTGACTCATTAGATAAAGAAAAAAATACATCATTATGCTGAAATACATTTTTGCATCCTGACTCTATAAATACCATAGTAATATTTTTGAAATTAAATTCTGAAAAAAGTTTCAATCAGAAAAATTCATCATCTTCAATTGAAAGACAAATTTTTTATACATTATCAAATAATTTTTTCATTCTGTTTTAATGAATAGACATAGAATATTTATTTGATTGTAGGACTGCTTTTTTCTACAGTGACATTGGGACTCATGATCAAGTAAGATGGCTCAAATTTGCCCAAATAACCATAATTCGTAGTGGTCAACTCATGCAAAATCCTTGCAGCCATAGACACTCTTGATTAAAGATGAAAAGGGAATTACACCACTAGATGTTGAGTTCAGCATGGAAGTTGCACAGGAGAAAGGATTTGGACTTTGGACATCCAAATAATAACTTCTACAGGTTAAAAAAAAAAAAAAAATCCATTTCAATTTACTGCAAGAATTGTTTCAATAGCTCCATACAAGCTAATATGAGGAAAATGGTCTCTATTCCAGCCAAAATCAGCACAAAATCAAAAAGAAATTCCACAGATTGGGTCAAACCAACCTCAAAAGATGTGTTTCCACTGATCTTTCCTCTAAACCTACATAATGTGGTAGACACACATTGAAAAATTAAATGTTATGAATTATTACTGAACAGAAAAAAAACCCCAAAACACTACATTTATTTATAAACAACAATGAATCTTGCATTGTGTAGTTATAAGCTTGCATGCCAGACAGTCACAGTGCATATTGAATTAGCAGTTCCAGTCGTTTCTAGATGGTTCCAGACAGTTCCAGAAGTTTCCAGTCAGTTCTGTGGTTGTTCGGGGTGCCGGGGGGGTCCCTTCAGAACAGAGAGGTGTCCCAGGGCACTTTGTGACACATTGTGACACTGGCAGTGGGGGTATTTAAGGAGCACAGGGAACTGGGGTGCCCACTCTCAAGAGACACCTGGCTCAGGAGGCAGCAGCTCCCAAGCACCTCTGTGACAGAGTATGATGGAGACGTCCATGGAGGAGAAGGCAAACCCCAACTCCCACTCTGTGAAGGGGCTCCTGAGCCTGTGGAGGAGGTGCCAGCTGAGAACCAGGGCAGGATGGAGAGGTTGGTTGGTCAGATGGGGATGGAGAGAGCTGTCTAGGGGCTGTGCCAATGCAGCTGCCTGTATCCAACATCTCCTCCTCCTACGGCCCACTAGCGGAGCTCAGGCAGCCTCAGGAAAAGGAGCACCACACAATTCTTGCTCCCAGGGCACAAGAGGTGGCAAAGGTGGCAATTTCTGCCCGCTTGTATGAGCAGGTGACAACAGCAGTGACACTGTAGCAGTGCCCTTGTGCTCACAATGGGGCTGTGAATACACACTCAAGAGGGCCCTCCTGTTTGCACATTCAGTGGTGCCCTTCTTGCATACCCCACTTGTGTATCACACAAGGGGTATCACAATCCTGCTCTGCACAGACCCCCTACTTAAGGAACCTGGCCTACAAACCCATACTACCTGGCCTAAAAACTCATATTTATGCCTTTCCAGCCACTGAAGGAATGAATGATTTTATAAAGAAATTCAATGAAATTAGAAATGGTTGTAAGAGCACCTTATAACCCAAATATTCCACTGAGACCAACTTACTGAGTGATGCTTCACTGTGTTTGATCTCTGTGCAGCCTTTTTGCTACCTCAAATGCACTGAGGTAAAGAAAACACAAGTATATTTTTCAAGATAAGGTCACAGAGCCGAAATAGATTTTGATCTTTGATTATTTAAAATTTCTTCAGGGATTTTTCAATTTAAGAAGTAATTCACCTTCTGTGTATCCTCATTGTCCTCCTCCACACATATAGGCACACTTAAATACACAGTTTAATTATTAATGACAAATTTTGCTGTACAGTGTAAGAAATACTGATGGGAATGAGATCTGAGTGCAATCTGGAGCTGTGCAATTTTAGGGTCACTGGTGTCATAGCCCTCTGCTAATACTGTAGGAAGGCAACATGTGGAATGTACAAATATAGGATCAGATTTATGTCAGAAGAAAGGAGATGTGACTGAAGTAGACAAATAGATATAGATTCCATCATCTGTACAGATAAAGATGAATTTGTGGGTTTATGTCCAGATGGAGAGGAAAATAGAGACCAGGAACATTTTCTATCAGAAAAAAAAGAAACTGTTTCCATTTTTCCTCTTCCAAACTGAAAGAAATAAAGGGAATGACGTTAAAAAAAAAAAATATTATAAATATCAGAAAGAACCAAGACTGGATAATCCTGAAAGGCTGGGAAGACACATGAAAAAACACAACACAGTTAATAAAGTTTCATATGCCTTTCATTACTATAAGTGCTTATACTGCTCCTTATTTTGTTTTGTTTGTTCTCAGCATTCAAGTCTTTTTCATATGAATTCAATAGCAAACAAGAGAATTCCTGCAATACTTCATATTATCTCCCCAAATTTCCTTTCCTGGGATAAATAATACATATTCATTTAGAAAATTCTCCAATGCCAGGTTTAAGCATGAAGGTGTTTGCTTTATGAAGTGTTAAACTTAAGGTCTCTCTGGGGAGGACTGTAATTTCTGGTAGACAGATATAAGAAGATATAGAAGAGCCTTGCAACATTCTTCTGGATTTCTAAGCAATTAAAATATTTGTGAGGAAATGTAACCTTTTTGATAATCAATTTATTCATTTTGCTTAGACTTCCTATAGTTTTTACGCCTTTGGAAAAACATACTTGGGACATTCTATTTGTTTTAATGTGTGTTTAGACACCAGGTTAACTGCTGGAAATAGGGATACAAGAGGAGAGCAATAGTTTACCAGGACTCTCTGAGAAGCCAGGAGAAAAAAACAAAACCAAAAACAAAACAAAAAATTCCACACCAAAAACGTATGTAAATACACACATACACACGACTTCTTTTCTAATTTGATTTTTTGCTTTTATTCCCCCCCTCTCCCTATAAATACCTGAACTTATTCTAGTGAAAAAAAAACCCAACTTAGATACATTTATAAGGCAAGGCAAGGCAATGTTGGCTTGGCCTGTGTTGACTGGGCATGAAACAGCCCAGTAGAGTGCACAAGCTGTCAAGTTTTGTACTTCAGGTTGGGAGTAACTCTGTGCTAATGAGGCTGCACAGCTTCCAATCTGGAGAACTGCAAAGCTCACAACTGTCAATGCAGGCATCTCCAAGCAATACACAACTTCTACTTCCCTTTCGAAGATGAGCTCAGTCTCTGAAAGCAGTCAGAGGTTACATCAACCCCTCATTCATTTTTTTCACACAACTTGCCTGGGGTTTTGTGAGTACTGTCAGTCACTGTTCCATTTTACAGTAATAAATTAGTGTACTTCAGCAGCTCAGGATGGCTGTTCACACGGTATTTTTCAGCACATTAGCCAAACAGTAGGAGAAGTCATATGTGTCTCCCATTTGATATTTGAGTCTCATTTTATACTTGGGTTTGCAAACAGAGTAAGAAATAGTATTTATCAAGCTTCTTCTCAACACAGTCTTCTTACTATCAGGTGAAAACTGTCTTTGAGAGTAAAATTGTTTCCAGATGAGTTTTCTGCACTGCTATGTTGCAGTCTGTAAGTAAACTTAGTTCTTATATTGGTCATCAGCAGTTTAATTGCCACTTTTCTCTAAGGCTGGATCTTTAATGGCAACAAACACACCTGAGGAAAAAGTTTAAATTTTTGTGTGGCTTAACCATAGCAAACAAAGTTTTCCACCAGCATGAATAAATTATTATAGCTTTACAGAAGAGACTGATTAATATGAATGACCCTGATGTGTAAGATTTTGACACAAACCTCTTTTTCTTTCATCTAACCTTTGAAATTGAGGCCAACATTTTTCTAGAGGATTATTTTTATTTAGAAAAATTCGTATTATGGTACCCAGAGCTACAAGCAGCAAGGTAGAATAAAGAAAATCTAAGGAAAGATTATATATCTACTGAAATGGCAACTGTAAATCAGTTCTTTAATGTGCCACTAATTCAGAGGGTAGGTAAGGAAATAAAATCAAAACCAAAACATATCCACTGTGTGGCATATGCAAAATTTGATGGGATTAAACCTCACTGAATGGCATATGGTGTATTATTTCACACATGAAATAGAGAAAATAAACAAGATAAGGTACATAAGTATTAATCCCAAGATTCTCAGAGCCTTCATCCTCAGGAAATTTGTTTTCCATTTCCTCAGAAGACATTTTTTGAATGGTGACAGAAGAAAGAAGGAAAGGCTATTTTTAGCTGTAGGAACTGAGTGATCAAAATTAAAATCCATGTCTCATAATTAATTTGGAACACTTTACATGGTTATATATGAAATCTAGATGATATGACATTTTCATTATTATAAAAACATTAGTAACTCCACATCGAGATTTTTGCTGAAAGTGTGATTAAAATCCTTTCACACTTTATTGATTGAATCTCTTTTACAGAGTTAACAAAATATCTTTAAAGCAGAAGTGATTTTCGTTTTCTGAGAAATACTATCTCTCAGAGAAAAAAAACCCTAAACTGATCCCTTCTGGATTTTTCTTTTACCTTCTTAATGCCTGCTATATTTCTTCTCAAAATAACAATAATCACACATTTCAAACACACACACACACATATATATATATATATAAATATAGCTTTTTATATAGCAACCTTTTAGACAGGTCACATTTCAAAACACATTTTATTTCATTTAAGCTTTATAAAACTCCCTCAGAAAAGTAGAATTAGAAACCTAAGACCTTCTTTTCTATTATTCAGGATCTCACCCTACCTCTACGATTACCTTTTATCCAATTTTTTGAAGTAGAGATAACTGCAGAAAGTTCAGTAAAATTATTTGTTCAATTCACTGAAATCAGGGTGCCTGTAAAACTGGGTCATTCTTACTAAAAATTCTTTTTTGAAAGGAAGTTGAAAATAAAACAACAAGGGCACAGCATTAAACTAAAAAAAAAAGTTATTCAGTTTTCCCTGTTAAGTAATTATATTTTGCATCCATATTACTGCACAACAATATAGAACTTAATGCAAAATATCAGCACTTGAAACAAAACATTAATTAAACTTGATTTTTTTTTTCTCTTCTGCCCCTCAAACATTGCTATTCACAACAAATCCACTCTCCTTCACAAAATTGTACTACCAACCTCTTTGACTTATGCAGTAAAAATGCCTCCACTGGGAAGCTCCTCCTATATAAAGAAGCTTCCTGTTTTGCTGCTCAGTCAGGAGTCACCTCCATGTGGTGGGTTTACCCCATCTGGCTGCCAGGTATCCACCAAAGCTGCTCTATTACTGCCTCCTCATCTGGCCAGGGGAGAGGAGGTAAAACAAATGTCTCATGACATTTGGAGCTCTCATGGAGCTGAGACGAGGACAAGGAGACCTCACTCGCCAGTTACCATCATGGGCAGAACAGACTCAGCTTGGGGAAGTTAATTTATTATCAATCAAAATCAGAGTAGGATAATGAGAAGCAAACCAAATCCTAAAAATACTTTCCCCTCCACCCCTCCCTCCTTCCTGGGCTTTACTTTATTCCCACTTCTCACCTCCTTGCCCTGAGTGGTGCAGGGAGATGGGGAATGGAGGTTATGGTAAGTTTGGGTTCAGTTCAGGTTCTTTCTCCTGTTGTTTCCCCCTCAGGGAGAGGAGTTATTCTTTGATTTCCAGGTACACCGGAAATTTTCAGCTGGACTAGAAAAATTAATTCATATGTAAGGTTTTCAGTTCATCTTTGACTTCATCACTTTCTTTTTGAGGGATTCTTATGCTTGGTTTAAGAGATTCTTGTGCTTGGTTTTGTTTTTTTTTAGTTTGCCACAGATATCCAACAGAGCATTATGGAGTTAATAAATACTGTCTTCAATGGAAAATTTTCATTAGAATATAAAATTGTTCTTATTATGATACAAATAAACATCTTGATGAGGAAATAGAAAAAAGTTTTTAGAAATAACTCACAGTATTATATAACAGTTTTTTTCCAGCCTGAAATATCCTGCAGATCTACTGTGAAAAACATGTTTAAAAGACTATCAGGTCCTATCAAGACATTCAAACATGTAGAATTATTAACTTCTTTGTGAATCAGGCCCTGTTGAAAAGGTGGTTGCATAATGTAATAGAAAAAGAATTAGCCCCTGCAGATAAAAGACATTGAAATTAAACTTTAAAATGTTAGAATTAAAAAAGTTACACAAAAAAATATGGTAATGAAAAATCATCCAAAAATAAATAAGAAACAGAAGATTTCATAATTAATATTTTGATCTATTTCTTGAGTTGCCAACAGTTCTTTAGCTTTTAATTTAATCTGCATATAAATTTATTATTCTATCCTTTATTTAAAAAATCATAAGATCCATTTCACTAAAATGAACATGTAGAGATACTAGAGGCTAATGAAAAAAACCTTTCACATGAAAATATGTGATATATACTTGAATACTAAACCAAATCATTTATACACAAACAAAAACAAAATCCATCGAGTTGTATCACAGTAAAACTAGTCCTAAACACTGTTGTACAGTGTACCTACTAAGTACCAACTTAGAAAGAATTTAAAAATGTCCTGGTTTTCTCTTCCTTAATAAAGTAATCCAATGTTCCTAATCGCAGAACAGGGCCAGATCTTCTAGGTCAATATTTTTAGTTGTCTATCATCTCAATCAATGGAGGAAATAGAGATTCTTATACCAATTCTTATGTCAAGACCACTTAAATAATTTTTTCTCTGAAACTCCTGCTGGAAATTCCTTCATAATCTCCTTCCTCAGATGTTTAGAAAGTATCTTGCAATTCAGAGCTCATATTTAATTTATATCTTACATTTATTTGTGGTCAGTTTATAGTTGCACTTCTTTGTGCAAGAATACATAATTTATTTTCTTTTATTGCTGACTGGCAATTTGGGAAAGCCCTGCAGTCACCTTAGAGTTATCTCTTATGCTTATCTGAAATAGAGAGGAGAGAAAAAAACAATTTGACTCATCAGTGTGTATCCTGATCACTGTACTACAAGGAACACTCTCCTTTGAAGAGGTGGAATATTACTAGTGGTACTAAGAAGTGTATTTGTAGCATCAAATTATACTAAGAAAAAAATGTTTTATCTTTTGAAGATACATTAAGAATCCTATATCAAGTGTACTTCAAAGGCAAAATTACAAAACAGCAGCACTGAAAATAATTGCTTCAGCTACTGATGCTACAAGTTGGCCCCAGATGGGTCTAGCACTGTCAAACGAAAAATACAAACTTATTAATTTTAATAAATGTTTAAAGCAATCTTTATCCATATCTTTGTCAATCCTCAATATCAGCACATCAGACTATACTCAGTTATTTTCTCTAGGTTTTCTCCAGTTTGATTAAAACAAGTATGAACTACAGTTTTTACGGTCCTCGAAAAATACTGTTGTGTCTTTTCTTAATTTTTCCCTTGCATTCCTAAAGAAAGAGTTTGACAACTAGAAAATCATAATGGAAAACTTGATATTCCTGGCAGAATTTGAGATCACTGCTAGAGAACCATTACATAAAATTTTCATTCTCTGTTTCATCATTATGATATATTATTGACATCTTACATCTACTGCTAAAGTGCACACACAGAAGCAGTGGATCCCAATACAACATGAAATATCAGAGAGAATCTCTAGTAAGAAAGAGAAAACAATGCCATAAGCAGTATATTTCCTTTTTTTTTTTTACCAAGAGATGACTATTAAAAATGATACAATTAATATACCATAAAACATATGGAAAATTGGCATTGTGGGTACTCCTCAGACTACATTAGGTATCTAATTTGAATGCCCTGGAATGTGAAAATTAAACCATTAAAATTAGGTGAAGAGTAAATTGCCTGTACATGCAAATGGAGACCCTGAGCACTGAATTCTCAGAGGAGAGACCTCACCTTGGGATTGCAACAGCAGCACCTGCCCCTGCAGTCCTGTTCTACTCTGCTGCAGGCTCAGGTCATTTGCCTGAGTAGAAGCTAATGAACAAAGACAACTTTCAGCCCAATAGATGAATAAAAACCAGTTTATCCAAGGATACTAGGTTATGGACTCTGATGAGTCCTGCAACAGTGTAGGAAAATGCAAAGGAGTGTTGTGCTGTGTCGCCGAAGATAAACTCTACAATTCTAAAACAGTGGGCCAGCACTCGTACAGCAGAGCATGTACCCTTGTTTGCAAGTTGACTTTTCCTTTTTGTCTAGAAGCACTTATACTTTTTGCTAGAGTAATCCACAGTTTGCCAGTGAAAGAAAATCATATCTCCATATCTCAGCTTTTTAGTTTTGTGGTCCATACACAGTCAGAAACAACATACTTCCTCATTCCTTTCCCCAGACTCCGGCCAAGACGAGGGTTAGAGAGGAAGACACACAGCCTAGGTGGCATTGCTTGTGAGGACCACTGGTTGGAGATGTTTCCTCTCCTTTCAGCAAAACACAAAATTACTTCCCCCACCCTGTGAGTATAAGTCTCCAAAAATCAGTTCTCAGCAGCTGTCAAGCAGGAGCCAAGCTAGGTACCCTGTGTGAGGAAATCAGACAACTGAACAAATCCAGCGGCTGAAATCAACTCTCAGTGCTCCACAGATATTCTGCTCAAAAACATTTCAAAATACACACACGGTTACATTACAGCAGATCGGTTTCACCCAGTGAGAAACAAATTAACATCTGTCTAGAAAATGATGCTCTCTTGTACACTTTGTCTTTCTCTGCAACTCCCCCTCCAGTTTTCATTCAATTTTAATTCCTGCTCAATTCTGTTTTTCTGAAGAGTGAACAACTCGGGGATTGCAACCCTGAACTGCATGTTTTCTAGCTAGTGAAAAATGTATGTGTTCTAGTAGGTGTTCTTGCCAAGACAAATGCAATGTAAAAACATAGTGATTTTCATTATTAAGCCTGGTTTGTCAGATATGGGATTTTCAGAGTCTCTTACTTCAGTAGTAATATCTGCTATAAGAGATTAGGTAAACAAGTGCTAATTAAACTGCTGGACCACAGCCAAGCTATCACTGCTAAACAAGAGATACCTGAACAAATGCATCTCAAGAAAAGGCAAGAGATGCTACTTTAAATACTTGCCTGTTTTTTCAGTTCACCAAACCTTCCAGATGATACAATCTGAAGGTTACAAATATAGATTTTGTCTTTTGGTTTTGAAAAAAAAAAAAAAGAAAACAGTTGAATTTAAAAAAACAAACAACAAAAAAAAAAAACAAAGCATACTTTAAGTGGCATAAAATCTGCAACACAGAAAATGTGTGATTTTTATAAATTATGTAAATTTCTGCAAGACAATCCCAATATCTTACCCCTTTCAGCTGCAGGAAAAGTTTATCTTTCATCTGCCTGTAGATCAATGTAATATAAATAGAGACTGATGATGTGGCCTGATAATTGTGGTAATAATAATTTCTTAGAAGGCAAAATATAGCATGATGAAAGCCAAAAAAACCCCACTTTTACAGACATACAAGCTACCTCACTGTCTCTGACCAACCATTTTACAAGGGTCATTTGCTCACATGAATTCAGAATCTAAATTCTGATTAAATTGAGTAAAGTGTTACAGGCAGTTTCCTGTTACCCATCGTGAAAATCAGAAATGGGATTTCGGCACTATGATCAAGTCTTTTAAAGGCCATTACAATTTTCAGCTGGATCTTCACTTTCATAGCTAGATCAGTTTAGCACTTTTTACATGCTTTTTATAAATGTGATGCAGTGCTTGTATTGATGAAATGAAGTATTTAAAATGTGTGCTTCTCTCTCAAAGAGTAAAGTTGCTATATGTATTTTTAAAGATGGAGTAATTATTTGCCATTTTATTAATATCATCTTCACCCAAAGTATAAAGAAGTAATTAATGAAAGTGAATGGGAGATATTAATCAAAATCAAAGAATAATAGGATAGTTTGTGTTTGAAGTGAGCTTTTAAGGTCATCGATTCCAATCCCCCTGCAATGAGTGGGACATCTTCAATTAGACCAGGCAGATCAGAGTCCTGTCCAATCTTGAACATTTACACAGGTGGGGCATCCACCACCTCTTTAGGAAATCTGTTCCAGTGAATCATCAGCCACATTGTAAAATATTTCTTCCTTATATCTAGTCTGAATCTACCCTCTTTTAGTTTAATGACCATTTGTCCTGTTGCAACAGGCTGTGGGAATACCTGTCTCCTGCCTTCTTACAGATTCCTGTAAGAACTGAAGGCTGCAATAAGATGTCCCTGAAGCCTCTCTCTTCCCCTCCCTCCCTCCCCTCTTCTTCCTTCTTCTCCCCTTCCTTCCCCACTGAACAACCTAAACAGTCTCAGCCTGTCTTCTTAGGAGAGATGCTCCAACCCTCTGATCATTTTTGTGGCCCTCCTTTAGAGTTAAGCCAAAATGTAAAGAAGACACCACACAGTATCCGAGAGATACTCGTGAGATACAATTGCAAAAAAATGAAAGTAAATTAAAACCAGGCCAGAAATTAACAGAGAAAAAATGTATGTCAAAGTGGACATTTCTCAGTGTTCTAACTGGCAACTATCAGTGGAGAGGAGGTATAGGGTTGACAAAAAAAAAAAAAAAAACAAACTCAAAACTTTTATAGTAACCAACAGTACTTCCCTCTCTCTGTTCATTGTAGATTAAACCTTCTTAGAGCAACATAAGAGACAATCTTGATTTTCAGACAAGAAAGCTTTAAAAGAAAATATTTTTCTTAAATCCCTTCAAGTTAACAGTGTCATTGTGCAGCTCAGAAAATCATAAAATCATAGAAGAGCTGATGCTGGAGAGCACTTCTGGAGATCATCTAGTATAGCACTCTGAGCAGGGTCAGCAAGAGCAGGTTGCTGAGCCATATGCAGTTGGGTTTTGAATATCTCCAAGTATGGATTCTCCACAACTTTTATGAGCAACTTGATCCAGTGCCTCATCACCCTCATACTAAAGAAGCTTTTTCTCATGTTGAAGTGGAATTTCCTGCATCTCCTCAGCAGGAAAGACTAAATGAACAAAACCCCTCTACCCCTTCAGTCACACTGAAGTTAATGGCCTTAAGACTCAGTGGAGCAGTGGAACCTTGTGCATAAAGGTAGGGAAAGGCATGGACACAAGAATGTGTGTATTTTTCTCTTTATTAGTATTTTTTTCTTCTGTTTTTCTATAACCATCACATATGGACTAAATATAATTCCTTGATTTTAAGAGTTAACTGTTTTTGGCTTTGTTCTTGGCTTACATACGATGACTAGTCAACTTTTTGCCTGTTACAAGACTGAGATCACAGATCACTAGAGAAGGCAGGAAAATTATGAGTGTTAAAACAGCTGGGTTTAAAACTTAAAACTGGGTAAAGCATGAATGATACACTGTTGAAATCACTCTGGCATCTTTATGACTTCCAAAGGGAAACAATTAGGTTATTTGTGAGCTGCTGCTGATCTTTTGTCTCAAGCAGTCATTGTAGCATCTTTAGTTTCCTATGAGCAAAATCTTTATGAGCATTGATGTTTACTACTTCACACAGCAGAAATAGCCTTATCTATACATATTTTAGTTTTAGCGCAAAATTAATTCTTTCTGTTGGTCACCTCCAGGCATTCAGTCCAGTGACAATCAGATATATTGTTAACCAAGTAATAGAACACAAAATAGCCCTTACTAAGCGACATTGCTCCCATCTATGTAACTATTACAATATTAATTTACAATATCAGTAATTAAAAATGAAACACTGAAATGTATTAATTGTATGGAATATCAATTATCACAAAGAAGTGGTAACACCATACCATATTTTCTCTCCTTTGATAGAGAAGTTGAACTTCACAGGTATGGTATTTTAGGAGGACTAGTGTAAGAACTCAAAACCTCATAAATTTTCCTTATTACCTGCACTTACCACACAATTCCTTTTGTCTTCTGAGTGTTTAGAAATCCCTTAAGGGAGCATTTCTAACTCTTCAGTTTCAATATCTTTATTTAAGATAAATGACCACTTATAGGTTGGGGTACTTACCTGGCTAGTAAATAACAAAAATATTAACAGTGCAGGTAAACAACCTTTTTTTTTTTTCCTGTATTCAGTTCCACTTTTAAACAGGAATGATTAGCTCAATTTTCATAATTTTAGACGACAAGCTGTCAAAAATATGCTTTTCCCCTTCCTGATGTATCTTGAAAAAGCACATTACCTCTCTCCTATCCAGTTATTCAAAATCACTAACCAGAATATTCAGTGTTCAAAAAAAAAAAAAAAAAAAAAAAAGGAAAAGAGAAAATGTAGTACTGCAAGACAAAGCTGTGTACGGTTTATATGAATTATAGGAAGTCATAAAAAGTGCCATTTTTCTTCTCTCAAGCATCAGATAAAGTACTGCAGATAAATATTTCAGGATTCTCAGAGGGTACTAAGAGAGTATCTGTAGACAACAGGTGAATTAATGTTTAAAAACCTTAAGTATTGATTTATAAATCCAGTAAAACAAATCAGTGAAACATCTATTTCTTGAAATAATTCTGATCCTGCTTTTTTCCCCACACCTGCTGAAAAGGCATTTTAGATATGAATGTGCCACAACTACGTCCATGTAGGTAAAAAAAACCCCAAAACTAGTCTACTCCCCATACTTCCCTGTCTAACCATGCAGGTGCCACCCTGAGACTCACACTCATGCCACCTGAGCTTGGACTGAGACCTCTTCGCAGCTACACTCACCACACTCACACAGTCAGACCAGATTTCCTTACTGGCTCAATCCCAGGTTTCCCATAGCCCAGTCTCAGATCCTTAAAATAATTTAATCATGGTGCAATAACAAAATAACAGCTCAAGCTAGGTGCCTCCAAGGAGGGACCCTGAACAAAGGAAACCCTGGAATTTTATGCCTTCACAGTCTAAGCCCATTGAAGTCTGGGGGTTGTTGGCTCTTGTTGTGTCTCTCAGTGTCTCCCACCTTTCATCCTCTCTAAATTTCTTTCCATTCACTTGAAAGTGTATTTTTCCTTATTGAGTTCTATTCTCTATTATATATTCTCTATTTTTATTAATGTTTGTAGTCTGGCTTTGCCCCTTTAAGGGTCTGCTAAGGCCTCTTCCAGGGAAATCTGAACCTGACAAGGAAAAATCATAGAATAAATGAAGTTGGAAAAGACCATGGAGTCCAACTTCTGACTGATCAAATAGACCTTGTCAACCTTGTAAACTAGACCATAGCACTAAGCGCCACATCCAGTAATTTCTTGAACACCTCCAGGGACAGTGACTCCATCATCTCCCCAAGCAGCCTATTCCAATGACAGGCTGTCCTTTCAGTCAAGAAATTCTTCCTGATGTCCAATCTGAATCTCCTCTGGTGCAGCTTGAGGCTATGTCCTCTCATCCTGTCTGTCATTACCTGTCTGGGAGAAGAGGCCAACCCCTACCTCGCTACAACCTCCTTTCATGTAGTTTAGAGTGGAATAAAGTTTCCCCTGATCCTCCTCCTCTCCAGACTAAGCAACCCCAGCTCCTTCAGCTGCTCCTTTTTTGACTTACTCTCTAAACTCTTCACCAGCATCGTTATCCTTCTCTGGACATGCTTGAGCACTCTCAATGTCTTTCTTGAAGTGAGGGCCACAGAATGAGCACAGCACTTGAGGTGTGGCTTCAACGGTGCAAGTACAAAGGGAGAATCACTGGCCTAGTTCTGTTGGCCACATTGTTTTTGCTACAGGTTAGGATGTCATTGACCTTCTTGGCCACCTGGGCACACTCCTGGTTCAAGAAGAGGAAGAAAAGGATGCACAGCTGTCAGCAAGTACCACTTTGTGCTAACTGCCATAATCTTGGCAGGTCTTCTCTGGATATTAAAACTTTGATCCTAAAATGCTTACACCAAAGCTTATTTTAAAGAATTTGAAAAACTGAAGTTAATAAGACCTCCCACAAGCTAAGGCTTTTTCAGATGTCAAACACCTGCAAACCTGAGACCCAACAGACTCTCCTCTGCTTCTTTTTCTTTTCTGCTTTTCCACCCTGCCTTCAACCATTTCAAGCGGGTAACAAGCTGAGAGGCAGATTTGATACGGTAAACTACACAAACACAGGGACCATGTCTATGAATGGTATCTGGAGTTTAAAATGTGATAGGCAGAACATAGTCTTACTGTCTTGTATCGTTGGCTTACTGAAACCCACAGTGTGATTCAGTGTGCCTTTCCAAGTGTCAGTGAAGAGTCTCATTTGCTGAAGCTTTTGCCAGAATAAGTAGAAAGGAGCCAGCATCTTGCAGCATAGAGGCTCTCAGAATCTTTCAATGCCTTAGACATCAGTAATTATTTAGTCAGGAAGCATACAGAGGAATTAATCCCAACCTGAGAACCATTTGTTGTTGCAGCAATAAAACCCCTTATATCAGCATGAGTAGTCCATACTTTCATAATAGAGTATTTTTTTCCCCCTAAGCTTCATGTAATTACATACTCAGAAAAATTCAGTGCAGCAGACTTCAGATTTACCTATCACATGTCTTACAGACATCATTAGGGAAAAAAAGGAATTGTGAGAGAAAACCAATTTATTTTATGCTTTGAAACACATTAAATTTGCAGGTGGATGTTAGAATTTTGTATCATTTTTCTCTGTCATATATATTCATTGTGTCTATATAAAGTGCAAGTACAAGTATATGTATGAAAGAGCTTAAAGAGTGTTAAGGGATACTTTTAATCTGGTAACAATGAACATTAAAGCTAGCAGACTTTTTCTATTTTCTTCTATTTATTTCCTCATTTCAAAGACAGCTCCTCTTTTCCTTGTTCGAAAAGGAACAAGAGAAACACTTGTCAGAAAAACATACACACGCATAGACAAGAAAAAGAGAATAATTAAAAAAAAATCCCCAAATCAAAAAGCACCTGGTCTTAGATGCAGAAATAAAATAAAAAAACAAAACCAAAACCAAAACCAAAACAAAACAAAAACTAAAACAAACAAAACAAACAAACAAAAAACCAAAAAAAAACAACCAAACAAACAAAACCACAGACAAACAAACTAAATCAAAACAAAAAAAACAAGTCACGATCATTAAATAGAAAATACTTACTCTTAATTTCTTGGTGCTATTTCACACACATACATTAGGCTTACAACTTTTTCTTCCTCTTATTATATTTATACTCCATTTTCTACTATTATTTTTAACCAAAGTAATGAAGAATACACAGGATTACCATAAAGTCTAAGAAAACATGGTCATAAAAAAAAAAAAGGAAAAAACAGGAAAAAAAAAAAGAAAAAAGCAATTGACTTTGAAGTGATTGATTAATCCAACTTTTCCAAGCACCTCTTGTCAGATATATTACAGAGGTATCAGTAGCAACACCACAGTTAATGCTGTATTGAGATGAGCACTTAAAGCAGGATTAAAATTCTCCCATTTCATCCTTCGGTGATTAAAATTAGACTCCAAATGATGTATCAACTCTTCAAAAGATAAGTACATCCCAGGCAAATTACAGAGGAACATTTGAAAATAATGGCCTATTAAACACTTTCCCCAAGAGCATTAATGTGTTACCATCACCTTAATATCACAAATGTGGTTACTTTTTAGAAATACACCCTGCTCTTAGAAACTTTCAAATTCAAAGTGCTTTCTAGGTAAGTCTTTAACCATTGTAATTAATTTAATTTCTCTTTTTTCACTGGTAGGAGGCAAACAAGATCACGTGCTGAACCTTTAGCTGTGCCTAGGCCATGTAAATGCCTCTGCACTAGTGCCTGGTCACCTCCATAGGTCTGAACGTAATTTTAACTGTAGTCTTGTTTCAGATTGATTATGAAAAGAAAAAAATCGTGTAAACTTGAGAAGTTCTTAGGTGTTCCCAACACTTTTTTACTGAAAGAAAAAAATCATGTAAACCTGAGAAGTTCTTAGATGTTCCCAACAATTCGTTTACTGGAAAACCCAGAAAATTAATGCAATTTCTTAAGAAAAAAAAAAATTCATGTTACGTTGCCTTTACTTAATAATAATAATAATAGTTGATCGTTTTATATTGCCTTCCTCAAGTACCTGTTCATCTCTCAAATGAGGGATGTCCTGAGATGGCTGCACGTGTGCACAGCAGGGCTGTGATAGCCCATTGAGAGCTTCATGTAGCCATAACAGACTAGAGCAATTGCAATTCACCTCAGCCACCAGGTCATATATTTCCTGTGAACCAAATATCACAATATTTTGAAAATAAGTTCTGACATATTTTTTTAAAAATAATAAAATGCAGTACTCCACAATAATATTTAAATTGTTTAACTAGTTACAGAGTTTTTCTGTTTCAGATTATGGTATCTATTGCATTGTGGTAAAGTAAAGAAGGAAGGAAAACTGGATAGAAATCAAGTTTTTACATCAACAACATTCACATAAATTAGAGGCATTGAATAGATCATTGTGAATAACTTAAGCAAATCTACTGTGCTGGTATAATAGGTACAAATAACTCCAGGTATTTTTTTAAACTCTTTTGTGTCATATAGCAGAAAACCTTTTCCTTCAGAAAAACAATATTAGTTTTATCAATTTACTGTGAATCACGTTTTAATGTGATTATAATTTCCATCCACAGATACCCACATACCTTATTATATTTACAGCCCCTGGTGGTCTAGTGGTAAAGGCGCCGCGCTTTCACCGCGGAGACCCGGGTTCGATTCCTGGTCAGGGCCACTCCCGGGCAGGTGGAGCTCGTTAGCCCTTAAAGGCAACCCACCTACGTCCTGAGGACCTCGCTGCCACCGTCCAAGCTCGCTTGGCCCCGGCAGATGAACCTTAGGATTAAAGGGTGGGCTCAGTTCTGCGCACACTGTGTCTCACCTAAAAAATCCAATGCGCAGGCTGGAAGGTGTAAAGACCTTCCCCGGATCTTCGCTCGCGAAGACTGGCCATTATTATTATTATTATTATTATATTTAAGTGTACCACATTTGTAATATTGAATTTGCACTGCCCTTTATGTTGAAGCCCTATGGCATTTGCCAAAAATATTTTAAAAATTATACCAAAGTAATTTATTCATGCAAAATTGATAGGATCTTATCTAGCTGAGTTGCCAGTGGTTCCCTGAATATAAATCCTAAGTGGAGCTATGCTGTGCAAATTGAGATTTTAATCTCCCTACTTTCTTTTAACAGCTTACTATGACTATACTGTTTGTTGAAACCTCAATGAGTTTCTCTCTGGTGTTGTGCAAGATTGCATAATAAAGTCTTCATAGTAGCATTTTACTCTTTAACATATGAACTTTTATCATATAATGCAATAATTATTTTCCAGAATGTGTTGCCTTGCATGTGAACATTTTATTGACTTTTATATTGTTCTTTTGTAGTGAAATAAATTTTATTCAGTTTAGACACACTTACAGTGTGTCAGGGTAAAAGTTCCCAGTAGAATTCACAAAAGCCCAACCTAAATATTTGCAAGACCACAGTAAGGCCACATTAGGAAGAGAAAGATGGTGGAAAAGATGGCTGAGAAGAGTCACTGCAGATTCTGATTTTTAAGTTCTGAATCTATAAGAACTCCAGTTATTTAAAAATATTTGCCTGATGCCTCTGCTGGGCAAGCCCATAAACAGGATTGCAAAAGCTAACTGGTAGACAACTGACTGCTGTGAGATTCAGTTTTTTGTTTTGCATGATGAGTCATAAATTAAGCTTTGTACTTCTCACAGTGGTCTCATACATGACTTTCCCTAGAAAACAGTTCTGGTTCAAGACCTAAAGAAAAATTACATAATCTGAAAGACTATTTTATGCACTTTATTTAATTTGTAATCAATTTGTGACCTGCAGAAGTACTTGGATCATCTCTTTCTCTGAGATAAAGTTCTCTGAGTAAACCTTAATTGGAAATCTTGCCATGCCATTCTTTCTAAGGTTTTTCAAATTTTTCACCCTGTTGTTGGTCTGCTTAAACTTTCCATTATTCCAAGGCAGGAACAAAGCCTAGTTTTAAACAACCAAACATCAAGGCATATAAGGGTGGACTTGACTTGAACGTTAGTCTAAAGGGACCCCAAAGTGTATTTCCTATAGCTGTTCCTCAACAGGCATGCTGACTCTGATGAGTCATTCATGAATCTTTACAATACCCCAGTCTTCCTCCCAGTTTATTCAAATGCCACTGATTTTGAGTACAGTAAAAAAACTCCACTCTGAAATACTAATATGGATTGGACTTACACGATAACTAAAGCACTTAACCATTAGAAAATTTAAAAAAAAAAAATAAATAAAAAAAAGGTTTTGGTTTCTTTTTGCTGCTTTCAGGCGTTCCTGCTGCCAAAAATCAAATGGCACTGCTGGAAATCATACAACGCTCCATAGAGATGGCAGGCTTTTCTTTTTTAAATTTCATTTAGAGAGAAATAATTGTGGAGGCTGTTCTGCTTTCTAAAAATAGAAAACTGCAAAACAAATTAATTTTACATTTGCATTTTATAGCCTCTTCACTGAAGTATTTTCCTTCAAAATACGTGAATTCAAGAAATTTGCTATTCATTTTGCAAAACCACCAAATATGCAATACATATTATCTAAAAGCCTCTACTTTATTTTATAGCTTCATGTTTCTTCTTCAAAATGTTTTACATTAAATACATGACAGAATTGTCACCTTATTTTGCAGTTTATGATATAAACAAGGTCACTGTATAATTCAGAGCATAAAAACCTTTTTTGATGGGGAAAAAATGGAGTGTTAGTGCCACACTGTAAAGTTAATTGGACCACTGGGAAAAGATATTTCAGGTAAGTAGCTACAGTAGATATTTTTTTTGCCACCACGTATAGATATTTTCCTCTGAATCCATCAGTTTGCTTGTATTTTCTCTAAGAGAGTAATTTAAATTATGCATAGAGCTTCTCTAACATATTTTATACTACATGCAATCTTCATCAAGGTGGTCTTGCTGTGAAATGAATTTCACTGCAAAAGGCTGTTTACATGGAGTTGTTTTCTGGACCTGTTCTTCTCAGCACAGATCCCTTGAATCTTTGTTTTCAATATTCTGGACAGGATAACTGCTATAGCATACTGACATGTGCTTTGCACTTATTCTAAGCAGAGGCACAGAAGTTACAACCAGGTCAAACAATTACGGAGTGATTGTTCCTCATGTATTTCTTTCAGTAGTAACAGAGTTCCACTTCAGGCAGAATTATTGATTATTGGTCAGGTCTTCTGGTAAAGTTGAAAACCAAGGAAGAATTAATTCAGTAAGAAGACAGGAGACAAAACCCTTACCAGGGATGATTTCTCCATGGATAAATAGTGGTGTTCTATGATGGAGTGACTGAAACAGTTGACAAGGGAAGACTGACTGATGTCATCTACCTAGACTTCTGCAAAGCCTTTAACATAGTCCCATATGACATCCAGGAGCCCCTGGTGGTCTAGGGGTAAAGGCGCCGCGCTATCACCGCCGAGACCCAGGTTCGAATCCCGGTCAGGGCCACTCCCGGGCAGGTGGGGCTCGTTAGCCCTTAAAGGCAACCCACCTACGTCCTAAGGACCTCGCTGCCACCGTCCAAGCTCGCTTGGCCCCGGCAGATGAACCTTAGGATTAAAGGGTGGGCTCAGTTCCGCGCACACTGTGTCTCACCTAAAAAATCCAATGCGCAGGCTGGAAGGTGTAAAGACCTTCCCCGGATCTTCGCTCGCGAAGACTGGCCATTATTTTATATGACATCCATATCTCTAAATTGGAGAGAAATGGATTTGAAGGATGGAATATTTATGAGATAAGGAACTGGCTGGCTGGATGCAGCCAGGCAGTTGTGGTCAGCGGCTCTGTGTCCCGGTGGAGGCTGCTGACAAGTCATGTGCCTCAGCACTCTGTCTTGGAACCAATGCTCTTTAATATCCTTCTCAATGACACAGAGAATGAGATTGAGTATACCCTCAGCACGTCTGCAGATGACACAAAGCTAAGCAGTGCAGCTGACACAACAGAAGGAAGGGATGCCTTCCAGAGGGACCTGGACAAGCTTGAGGAGTGGGCCCAACTAAACCCTGTGAGGTTCAACAAGGCCAGGTGCAAGGTGCTGCCCCTGAGTTGGGGCAATCCCAGACATGAGTACAGAGTGGGAGAAGAATTCCCTGGGAGCAGATCTATGGAGAAGGACTTGGTTCTGTTGGACAAAAAGCCAGACATGAGCCAACAGTGTGTGTTTGCAGCCCAGAAAGCTGGTCATATCCTGGGCTGCATCAAAAGCAGCGTGGGCAGCAGGTCAAGGGAGGTGATTCTGTCTCTCCATTCACTCTGGTGAAACCCCACCTGGAGTACTGCATCCAACTCTGGGATCACCAACATAAGAAGGACAGGGACTTTTTGGAGCAAGTGCAGAGGTGGGCCACCAAGATGATTAGAGGGCTGGAGTAGCTCTTTTATGAATACAGGCTGAGAGAGTTGGGGTTGTTCAGCCTAGGGAAGAGAAGGCTCCAGGGAGACCTTATAAAAACCTTCTAGTATCTAAAGAGGGCTTGCAAGAGAGCTGGAGAGAGAATTTTTACAAGGGCATGTATGAGAAGGGCATATATGGAAATGGCTTTAAACTGAAAGATTACATTTAAATTACATGTTGGGAAGAAATTTCTTACTCAGAGGGTGGTGAGGCACTGGAACAGGTTGCCCAGAGAAGTTGTTGGTGCCTCAGCCCTGAAAGTATTCAAGGCCAGGTTGGATGAGGCCCTGGTCTAGTGGAAGATGTCACTGCCCACGCTAGAGGTGTTGGAATTAAATGGTGTTTGAAGGCCCATTTGGAGCCAAACCATTTTATTATTCATTCTAGGATTCTATGACTCTTGTGACTAGGATTACAATTTACAGAAATGAAATCATCAGGTGACTCTGATGCTTATTGTGATGCATATTTAAAACCAGAAATGCTAGTTTAGGCTGGGGACATTTAGTAAAGCTTTATGGTTCCTTTAGATCTACCTGTTGATTTGACCTTAGCCTTTGCTTACTTGCTTCACTTGTTAGCCTCCAGATGTAAATAACTCCTGAAATAATGAAAAAAAGTGCAAGTTTTATGTTTCCAGTAAAGCAAAAGATGGAAATAAGGATAAGAGAATAGGAAGGACTGATTACTCAAAAGGATTTTTTCCCAAAGCACTTCCATACCTCTTTGACAATCACCCATATTTAAGCAGGCTTAAAAATATTTCTATACAAGAAGGTATGCAACTATTTGTACAAATAAAAGTACATGTTATGTATTAAGCATTTCTAATGCTATTGTTTCAATTAGAGTTTTCAGTTATAATGTTGGTATAATGTGAGGTACAATCTGGAATAAAAAGAATGACTGCAAGAGTGAATAGTAAGTTACATTAAAAAGTACTTCCAGCTGACAATGTTTTGCCTTAAGTGACTCCTTGAAAACACAGTGCAAATTAAAGGCCAGCTTGTGTAACAGAGCTTGATACTAGTTGATTGATATTTTTTTAATACAAAAATTCCTGTGTATGAAAGCTCTTATGCAAATGTTTATTTTTAGGCAAACCTAATCACGCATCTTCACAGCCATACAAATTAGAGAGAAAACAAAACATTGTCATAAAGTATAAAGCTTTAATCTACATTCCCTTTTCTACACACATATGGGTAAATCACAAATCATTTTATATAGGACAATCCTTTTTATATGTATGTACAGATAAGAACAGTTTCTTAACATCCTCCCAGATGTTATTCCCCTCTTTGCACAAATGACATCTTTAAACATTAAGACTGGACTGTCAAGCAGTGAAGGTCTGGCTGCATTGCTAGAATCATGATACATGAAACCCACAGATGGGCTGCAAACATCTCCTGCATAAGTAAAATTTATTGTGCACCTTTAAACTTCTCATCTGCATTATAATCATTAATGCATCTTCCCCTCTCTCAATTGTTTTAACAATATCAACCTTTCCGCACATGCTCAGAAGCATCCTATTCCCCAGCTATTTGGCTTTTTGTATCACAAATGTTGATTTCACCACCACCACCTCTTCACATTATTGTGAGATCTAGGACAGGCATCACTCAGTGCTGAGCCTGACAGAAACAGAGGATCTTGGATCCTGCTGAGTGAAAAAGGTTTCTTTATGCCACAGGAAGGGAGTAACTGACAGCCTCATGATAGGATTCACTACAGGAGGTAAGCACAAAGCAGAGGAGTTACTTCTTGCTAGGTATACTAGTCTGCTAATTTTGATAATATAACATTTTGGCACATAAAGAAAGAACCTCAAAGGTGAAACAAATATTTTCAAGATTACTGGAAAATATATTTGTGGAACTATTTGATTATTAATATTACATTCACGTAAGGAAAATTCAACATTAGTCCCTTGCTGTCACAAAACATCAGGCACCTCGAAATTGGGGGATAGAGAAAGAAAATATCACATTTTATATTTGATGGCAAGTAAAATGAATAGGTAAGGTACTTTTGACCTTATTACCTTTAGAAGGATGTCACTGGTGTCATTCAGTAGAGTCCAACTACTACAGGCTTACATTGCAGCCTTTAGCAAATTCTGCCCTTCATCAGTTCTTCACATTGAAAATCCTTCTCTCATAGCTTTCTTTAATTTTTCCATGTAATTTGCAAAGTATTTAGGGCTGGGATAGTGCCCTTATAAGCATGTGCATACAGTGCTGACCACTGCCAGATTCTGGGCTATAGCAGACATAGTAGTAATACTGTGATTATGACTTATCACACTCCTTTCATCCATGAACAGTCTTACAAATAACTTAAAATTCTCTCTGTTTTTAATAACTATTGTTTATTATGACAAATACGGGAAGACACTTTTAACTTGGTAACAGTCTCTTGAGACTTAAAAAAACACTAAAACCTCAAAAGGTACAATTAAATGTTGGTTTTATCTTAAATGATAAGAACACAGGTAGAGAATTATGAGAAATGGAGCACTCCTTTTACATCTCCCGCTGTCAAACTTTTAAATTTTTTTTTATTATTATTATTTAGGGAATATAGATGAGAACTCTTACGACACTAAGAATGGAATGCCTATTAAATGATATGTCTATGAAAAGAAAGCCTAGCTAAAAAAGAGTGGTACTAAAACAGATGTTCTATAACATGAAATTTTTTAAAAGTAAAGATTATTTTCTCGCTCTGTAATTTCCAGTAATGTACAAAATCAATCTACAGGCTTCAGTACTCAATAGGATCGGTAAATTTTACCAAGAACTGGTTTGCAACCGAAAAATAATGTTGGTTAAGGGCGACCCTATTGCTCCTTACCCACAAAGATGATCTATTTCTGCTGATCAAGCTGTGCACAAACTGTTCTGTGCCAGAAAACTAACTCATGCTGTGCCACATAAGTAAATAATAGTGGAAACACCCTCACTCATTAATATTTCAATTTCTCCCTATATTTGCCTTAAAGGAAGGGGGAAAACCCATGTCAGTTCTTGGCTTTTACTGTGTTTTACTATGATGATTTTGCTGTCACTTCACCATTATCAAGAGCATCAGTATTGTAAAAAAGTTCTGCTTATCACATTATGTGTTTCTAAAATCTCTGACCTCTTTTTGCTCTGATTACAGAATAGTTCTGTATCCCTCAGTAGTAATTCTGTATTTACTTTCACTAGGTGTGACTGTGATTTACCTTCCTGGCAGCTCCTAATAGTCTGCTTGGTTGCAATTTTAATTTGAACTATAAATCTTTCTTTAAATAGGTAGTTGTTTAGCTTATGTACTCAACAAGTTGTTGTGGGGTTTTTTTGTTAATTTATTTGGCTTTGGTTTTGCTCTTGCTTTTGCTTTTTTGGTTTTGTTTTGTTGGGGTTTTTTCCCTTCTTTTTCCTTCCCCTCAAAAAATGAGAAAATCTGGAATATGTTGGCTGCAAATTCTGCAACATAAATAAGACTATTAATTTACTTAACATGTCATGTGTCATATAACTAGACTGGTTATTTTTTCCTGGTTTTCCTTATACTTTTTTTATAACATGTTGCTCTCATGTTTTGGACTGTGGCTATAACCATCTCTCTATGTATATGTTCATGCCACATGTTTATGCTACCTGTATCCGTGAATGGACTAACACAATACACATATCAAACTGTAAAAGCAATGTTTAAACAGCTCTTAACACCTTTGTCTCCCAATTTTCTTTCGATTTGTCTGTCCACATTCAACAAAGCTGCTGGTTTATAAAGCATTCAGGTTATAAGGTTTACACTAGCAGTTGTTTGCAAGTATAATCAAAAGCACTGATAAAATAAGCATAATTTAGCATTAGCAAACTTCTAGGAAATTAATCTTAATTTCCTGAAAAAAGTGAATCTTCCCTCCTCCTCCATAGAGTTCTTCAAGAACTCTATCAGCTTTCAGATAGTATCAAAATCCTTCTTCTATAGTTTTAAAGAGACACTGACTTGAACTGAAATTTGACTGGATATTTTATGAAAAGTTTGGAGGCGTCTCACCATTGCATTTATAACAGGGTTGCTGATGCAAATCTGAGTACATGAATCTCATTTAAAAGGCAAAACATTTGTCTGTCCAAAGTTAATTTTATCAGCACGAAAATTAAGGTCAAAAGGAAACTGCCTCCCCTCCTCAAGTCTCAGACTGCCAGAAAATACAATGTTTATAGTGCATTCTCCAGCTGACTAAAGAGCCTTCCCTTATAAATCTCCTATTGTTACCAGAATGCTAACCCTGCAAAATATAAAGCCACACAGATCAGTAACTGTCTGTACTACAATTCATGATGTAGTACAGATCCCCAGATTCCTAATTCTTCTTGTTACCCAAGGCTAAGAAGTAATTTTACAATAATTTTTCTATGTAACTTCTGAGAGTCCAACAAGACTCAATGATCATTTCTCTTTTCATGTAAGAATAATATCTACTGGGGAAATAAACTGGCAGGTTTGGGATTTTAAGATGTAACCTGACTAGAACTTGTGACCTTCTTGTAAAGGATCCTTCTCAAATAAACAATCTCATTGGTTTTATTTATTTCCCATATTTCGTTTTGTCTTCCTGATTATTTATACTTTCTTAGCCAGTTTATTTTGCAATTTATCTACTGATTTTTTGTTTGTTTGTTTGTTTGTATACAATTCCTCCCTTTCCTAGGTTCCATTTACAAGGCAAAACCAATTTTCTAATACTACATACCACACTACATCTTGGTTCAACATTTTGGCTATGACTTTCAAAATTAACCCCCTGCAGAAAAAGAGATTGGTGACTGATGTAAAACATATTTGCAGTAAAACACATAGGACCTGTATAGTCCACTCAAGGATCATCTATCACTCCATCAAAACTCTATAAAGAAATCATAAAGACAAAGTTCATGCCTGTCATCCTCTTACATAAATCTTCATCTCCTGCTAATCTGTTTATAGCTACCAAAATATTTCACACAGGTTAGACCTCAATAATTGAATTTTCCAGGCTATATCCATAAACTAAATAACTGATAACTCATTTAAAATCAAAATGAGTAAATTAAATATTTAATTACAAAACCAGGGCTTTCTTTTCTGCAATAATGAGGAATCATAATATGGATGCCTAGAAATTATCCAGATTACCTCTTAAAGAGATTAACCTGTGTAAGAGGTTACTTTTTAACAGCAGTGTAAGTCTGCTATAGGGAAGAAACCCCCATGCATTTACATTCCTTGTATAAACTTCTTACTCTCAAACCTAGACTGCAAATAGAAGGACAATTGTTATCTTCAAACAAATTGTCTCATACAAAAATCTAAAAAGATGATGACCAGCTGTTGAGACATCAGCTGTAGCAACCAAAGGGTTTCTTCATCGGAAATAGCAGAAGATTGAGTATTATGTTCCATAAAGAAAGATTAGGACCACAAAATGCTCTTAGCAGAAAACTGGGAAAACATCTACTGCAGGTTTAGGGGGCTCATTTTTTCCCTTTTCTCCAGAGAAAGAAAAGAAATAAGGTCTAGGAAACGATGTGCCATTCTGTGTGCATTGAGGTATTCAATGGGATGCTCATAAAAGAACTGGTAAAGAACAACTTGTCCTACGCAGCCAAATAAAAGAGCATAAATAGGCTTGTAGGATGAATCACAGCCATCTGTGCAGGCCAATGTACGTAGAATTAAAAGGAACTATTATAATATCCCATCTTCAATCTAAGGAAAAAAAAGAAAGGAAGTGACCTACTTCAGTTCTCTTCCTAGGTGGATTAAATGGTTTTGTCCTTGAAAAAAAGGGAAAAATCAAGACATTGAAATCAATATTAGACAAATGTTTTTCTGATTTTTTTTAAGATTATGTACAAAGGACCATAATTGTCTCCATCTATATAAGCCTGGATACTTGTAACTTTGACCTAGTCCTTTCAATATACTTTCAGGCAATCTTCCAGCTGCATGTTGCTGCATAACTTTAACCCAAGACTACTTTGGCCAAGGGAAAGTATGAAGGCTTTGGAGAAATATATTATTTATATTATTTTTACACTTATGGTTTTTTAACTATTTCAGGGAGTGAAAATTAGTTTTCATTCATTATTTTTCTTTATCTATGTTAGCCTAAGACAGAATTTTCCATTTCCTTCCAAATCCTTTTCCATTAGAGAAAAAATTGTACAGGCATTTTTTAAATGTAAAATGCTGTTGGATTGTGTGACTATCAGAAGAAAATACCTGATGATAACAAGCAGATCAGAAGTTTGTCAGCTCAGAAGTGAGCTAGGATTTCTTAAGTTCAATCACTTGTTCATAGTTTAAGTTTACCAGCACTAGTTTGGGGCTGGTCTTTCCTGTTCTTCTTCTAATAAAGATCCTCTATTTCAACCTCTTCAATGCTCTGAATCCTCCACATGATGGCATCATAAATATCTGAAACAGCTTTTCTTGACTCTGAGATAAGGTGGAAAACTCGGTGCCAGTGCAATGAGGTGTTGACATCATTGTTACACTACACCTGTACTTCCACAATGTTATATTGGCTAATTGTTAGTTACTAATATTAAAGAAGTTTGAATGTTTCTCTCCAGCCAAGAAGCTGAATATGATCTTTTTCAAGATTCTTGATCTTTGACCAAAATATTTAGTAAGAAAATACATTTCCTCTTCAAAGACAAATAATTCTGTTGTTAATATGAAGATTTTTTTTTCAATACGTGTTATTAGACACAATACCTTTGATGAAATGAACTGTAAGAATAGTTTACAGGTGATGTTGTTATTTGAATTATCCATGAGTACTGTGTTAATTTTTTTTAGGACTGAAAAGTTGCTAAAAAATTTAGTACTCCCTAAACCACTGAAGTCAACTGTAAGCTGACAAACAGCTTTGTACCTATTTCAAGCAATAAGGAAGAGCTACTTATCCTTCTATCTCATAATCAGGAAAACACGACAATATTTATTTGCTATCATGTTGCTTCTGATAGCAAATTCCTGAAAGATTCATGTATTTGCAGAAGGCTCCAAAGAACTTCAGGGAACTTTCTCCATAATGATAGAAGAGGGCAACTTTCACTGAATTCACTCAGTTACTTTCATTTCCTTCAGTCTCCCAAATACAGCCCACTTTTCAAACTTTTCTTAGAGAAGTAAAAGGTGATTAAGTAAAATAATTTTTAAGATGGCACCAGAAAAATGCCATCAGTGGCTTACAGAATTTATATTATGCTAGTCCAATAATGGCTGGCTGCATCAGCAATATAAAGCATGCAATTTACTTTAATGAAATTAGAAATTGGTTTGAAAGAAGTCCAATAGTCTCTTTTAACCCAATGACAGAACATTGGATCTTCAGATGCCCTCTCATCTTAGGATTCAGAAAGAATATTTTGTCTACTCTCTTTCTTCTGGTTTTGCTTGTTTGGGATTTTTGTGGTACCTTCACTGGGTTGTGTGAAATTCCCTGTTGGGAAGATTAGCTTTATTTAGCAACAGTAGATGTTTCAAGAAAGAAGTTACTTATAAAGAAGTTGAATAAAATGTTGATCATACAGTCCTTCAAGCTTACCCACTTGTGTGAACTCCAAAATCAAACTACTTTACCCCCTCTACCAAGGCATAACTCTCCTATTGACTTTAAATCTCAAATCTTATAGCCTTTTATTTTTGTTGAAATATGTATAAGTACCATACAAGCACCTTCCAGGACAAAGAACATTATAATTTTTATCTTCACTGAGCACCATGTCAGCACCAAGAGAAAGGCTCTGTGTATTCAGCTTTTTTCTGAAAACTAACATGCAGTTGTCTTTATCAGAGGAGCTGTTGGAGACTGATGATGAGACATAGCACCATTTCTCCTTCACTTATGATACAATTGAGGACCTGTTTACATAGCCTACAAACACGATCCACTATAATTTCCACCCTGAAAATATTTATGCAGATGTGTAAGAACCACAACTAAACCAAGATCTGACATTTACAGTTTTGTAGAACTGCAATGAGCTCCCTGGTCCCAACCACAATGAGCCCTAGCTCTGTCTCTTTGCTAATAAACTGTACATTTTTTCCTACCGAGAGCCATGTAACGTACTTTCATACTGCTACAAGAAGTTATTCAATTCTATTAGTTGCTTCTTTTGTTTCTGCAGAGCAGTAATCTCTTTAAATGCCTGCTATGATTTGAAATGAGTAAAAGTCAAAATGGAAATAGGATGTTTATTAACTTATTTATTTACATTAACTTAATTTGAAGGCATATAAAGTGTCATTGTCCAACTCAATATAAATGGAATTATCACAATATATCAGTACAGAAAGCATAGTGACTAAAAGTTACTATCAGCAAAAACTGGTCCAGCTTATTCTAAGCTCAGAGGGAATTTGGAACATGAGTTTAAAATAGACTCTTTCAAATACAGTTGGTCTTCAGTGACTTATTTTATTTTTGCTAATGGAACAAGGTTAAAATGACATGATGATAAGGAGTCTCAACTCTTTAATTATGTATCTCCTTTCATTTTAAGCCTCCATTCTACTATAGTTTCTCTTCACTGACATGCAGGCTCTGGCTAGACTGGTGAAAGCAGACTCCATCTGCCGGTATTCATCAGCTGCACATTCACTGCCTGTGCCTGGGCACAGGAAGGCTGGTACCACAGGGATCAGAGAGTGTGGCTCACTTCTGGAAATACAACCTTGTTCTAGTTATGCTAGGTCTTCTCTAGGGACGTCATGGTCCTCCTCCTCCTCCTCCTCTTCCTGCTCCTCCTCCTCACTGGACCTGAAATGTACTCCTTTAGGTTGAAACCTCACAAAAATCCTCCTTGCTGGAGGGTATAAATGAGATCATCAGACATTAAAAATAGAAAGGGTTAAAGCAGTGTTACTTTTATGTAAAATGCAAGCATTTAATTTTATATGTAGTGCAAATTCAACCCTGATTTTGTATTTAAGTAAGTTAGTATATTTCCAAACCATTTTTATTTTATTTTTGAATGTTTTTTATTTATGCATGGACTTCCTCATTTATTAGCAATTACTATGGAAATATTTCCCTTACTAAGTGGCAAATGGCACATTTAACTTGAAAAAAAGGTTAATTCACACACACTTCCATCCTTCCCCTCAAGAAGTTGAAGGAGAGAGGGAGGACAAATGTCTTTACATTCCACATTTTCCATCTCATATTTTGGGTCCCTTGGACCCTACGGGACCAAAACAGTTTCCTAAGTCATCCTTAGGGAAGGTCCTAAGTGTGGGAATGTACAAATACTGGTAAGAGGTAGTGGGAATCAAGTGCTGTATTTTGCATAGACTGGGTTATTCAAGGAAACTTATTTCTAACACAGGACATGAAGCAGCTGAGTGATGGCATGTGGAAATCCTCAGCTTTGTCCCTTCAGGGACTGTGCTGATTTTGACAGGCAACACCATGGAGCAGTTTGTCAAGTCAGTCTGTCAAGGTGTCTCCTAGGATGCGGTTTTAAACTTACATAAATGGGAACAATTGTGACCTAGAAATGGCAAAACGGACTGCTGCCATTCCAGCCAAGACTACTGTAAGCTTGCAATATGTTATTGACATATTAGCTGTTAGAATATATATTTCAATAGTGTATTTCTTGAAGTAATATCTGCTGTCTCACATTTCAGTCCTCGGTTGCAAATGTAATGATCATGGCTTCTCTAGAAATCGATCTCTATCTGAGAAAAACAGAGGAACTAAACACAATGCAACTTTCATTGCAGCTTTCAAGACCTATCTCATTTCTTCACAATACAATGCAATTAGTCAGTTATTAGTGTTTGTCCAAGGATTGTTCCACTCCTTTTTTATCTTCTCCACAGAAAATGCTTTCTTTTCTGTGAATAAAGGAAAGAACAGAAACATGGCCCTTGTGATGTTATTGCTATGGCTCGTGGGAGTTGCAGTTCAGAAAACAGCCACAGAGCTGTGAATGCCAGCTTCCCAGATGAACGAACATCTCTTGATTTACAATGAGTTATGGGAGATACATTGGATTTCAGTCCTAAAATAAAAACCTGAAATAGTTCTATAAGATAACATGAAGATCAGCATAAATACATACATTACATTTTCTTATGTATATTAAACATTATTTTCCCCAATCAGCAAAATTTGCATCTGATTCCATGAAGCTCTGAGGATTTGTTTTGATGATTTGGGTTTCTTTTTTATGCTCATGTTTCCTTTCAAAAAAAAAAAAAAGTTTATCTCTGAATCTACTTTGTCAAATATAACTGTAACATTAATAAAATAAAATATCAGCTCTACTTAAGACACTTCATATTTTATTAAGATTTTTATTCATCCATGTACTTCTAAATATCACAAATCAGAGAAACATAGAATACTTTGTGTTGGAAGGGAACTTCCAAGGTCATCTAGTCCAATCACTCTGCAATGAGCAGGCATATCCTCATAAAGATCAGGTTGTTCAGAGCCCAGCCTGACCTTGGAGCATCTACCACCTCTTTGGCCAACTTGTTCCAGTGTTTTACCAGCCTCATAGCTTTTTCTTTATAACTAGTTTAAATCTACCCTCTTTTAGGTTAAAACTTTAGCATTATTCCTGCTAAAAAGTTTTTCCCTTTGTAAGCCTCCTTCAAGTAATAAAAGCCAAAATGAGATTTCCCTGGAGTCTTCTCCAGGCTGAACAACTCCAACTCTCTCAGCCTGTCTTCATAGGAGAGGTGTTTCATCCCTCTAATCATCTTGGTGACCATCCTCTGAACTTGCTCCAACAGGTCAATGTCCTTCCTGTGCTGGGGACCCCAGAGCTGGATGCAGTTCTCCAGGTGGGGTCTCACCAGGGCAGCGTAAAGGGGCAGAATCCCCTCCCTTGATCTGCTGCCCACACAGCTTTGGATGCAGCCCAGGAAACTTTTGGCTTTCTGGGCTGTGAGTGCATGCACATGGCTGGCTCATGTCCAGCCTCTCATCCACCAGCAACACCAAGTCCTTCTCAGCAGGGCTTCTCCTAATCTGTTCATCCCCCAGCCTGGACTGGACTGATACCAGGGGTTGCCCTCACCCACTTTCAGGATCTTCCACTTGGCCTCGTTGAACTGCATGAAGTTCTCATGGGCCCATTTCTCAAGCTTGTCCAGGTCCCTCTGGAAGGTACCCCATCCTTCAGACATGTCAGCCTCACCACTCAGCTTGGTACTGGTTGCAGATTTGCAATTGATCCCACTCTCTGTATCATTGATTAAGATATTAAACACTACTGATCCCAATAGAGTCCCCTGGGGGCCATAATGATTTAATGATTTAATTATGATGCTTATGAGATGTCATTGGTTTCACTGTAAAAATCCATAATATATGATATCAGTTCTGGTTCATAAAAAATGAACTACATTTATCACCGAGTTTAAAGTCATTTAACTTCAATCAGTATATTTACAGATTTTAAGAAAATTTACTATATTTTTAATTTTTAAAGATATATCCCTAACTATAGTAGCAATAGCAGTTCCACTGATGTCAAGTCACTTTCATTATTAGCTAGATATATAATTTCAGTTATTTAAATTCAGATGTTCTTGACCTGATTTCCTTTTATTTCCAATCTAAATAGCTCAAATAGCTATGAAAAGGCTGAAATGTTTTGTAGAGATTGGCAACTTCGAACATATGATGATGTGAATGCTCCATACATATATTTACCTATATGTTACCACCCTCCTTCAATATAAAAAGCTGAATCAAACAAGGAAGGTAAGAAATAGGCAAAGCAATGTAGAAGATAAATTGCCCACATGAGGAACATGAAAAAAATAAACCTCAGCCTGACACCTGCTCAGGAGGTAAATGTTACTCAGATGGAAACACTAGAATCACAAAGATGCTGGTCTGGAAAGCAATGGAAGGAAAGAGGGGTGCACCAGGGCTGAGTTGCAAACAGTCCATTGAAAGTCAAAGTCAATTTATGCAAGGAAGAGATGGGGCAATTTGGGCTAAAAGGAACTGTCAGAAGCACTCAAGGAAGTATCTCAGTTTAAGTAAGACCTGTCAATATTCTGTACTTTTTGGTTTTAATCTCTTTGTTCTACAGGTTATATAATTTAGGATACCTTATTGGGAAAATCCTTCTGGTGGTTCTCTGCTGAAAAAGCTCTTTCATCAGACATTCATTTTTTGAAGGCTCATGGGTCAAAATGGATTTGGCCTCAGGCTAAAGGATTTTAAACCCAGCAAGATTTCAGCCTAATGATGCATTAAAAAGCAGCTAGGTGGTATGGCTTCTATTCAGAATTGGGAGCAGAAAACAAGATTTGTCATTGGAAAGTGTTCTCAAGAGTAATTAAAATGAATTTGAAGTACAGTCCTCTCTGGTACTATAACATCTGTTTTGAATTACCACATATTTGGAGTAGCAGTTGGTCTTTGCTCTTTATGGCTTCATAATGAAGTGAACCTTAAGAACTAATTCTTAAAGATTACTAGTTTGGATTCCTAAGCATCCTCATACCCAGAAAGGATTACTATCTCCTTATTACGTATAAAAAATAAATATGGAGGGGAGTATCACTTTTTGCCACGAAAAAATGTTTTAATAGAGAGAGTAATATATATAATTTTTACTGCACACTACAGCTGAAACTGTAAAGTACCAATAAACACTTAAATCTTAACCACACTGTCTTTTGCCAATATGAGATGGGAAAAAGGTGTCATTTAATCACATAAGTTAGAGTGGTGTGTGTTCTGTTAAAGCCTACTATTATTAAATAATGCAGGTTTTTGGGTCTAAATTGATACACATTTTAAAGCCACTTCTATGCAGCATTTGATCTGTATCTTTTGTCTCATTGGGAAGGGAGCAGTGGGTTTTCTTAAACTGTGACAATCTGCTGAATGCATGGTTCTTTGTAGAAAGCTTTATGTTTTTAGAAAATACTGGGCACCCATCCATACCAATTAAGTACAATTTTTCACACAACTTTTTTGAATACTCATGAGATACAAAGGTGATCTCTTGAAATACAGGGGACAGTATGATGCTTCTGCCTAAGGTGTCATAGTTCAGTTTTTAAGACAAAAAATCTTTAAAGAAAATTAAAGGAGGGAAAGAGAAAATGAGGTCAGAATTTCAAACTGATTTAGCTAGAACTTTATTTTATATTCATTGAACTTCACAGCAAACCTCCCACTGGCATCAGTTTTGTTGGATTAGATCTTAAGTGACAAATCTACACTTTGCAGTTAGACTGCCAAAGCCAGAGTGGTTTCCTACACCACTTTTAATCTTTATTTCATTATTTCTGCCCACTTCTTATTTATATTCCTTGACTACCAATAATGGTTTCCCAATGTTTAAATCGCTGAGGTCACAAGGGCCCAGGTCCCAGGTAATGAGTGATAGGATGAGAGGAAATGATCTCAAGATGCACCAGGGGATGTTCATATTGGATATTATGAAAAATTCTTCTTTGAAAAGGTGGTCCAGCATTTTAATAGGCTGCACAGGGAATTGGTTGCATCACCATCCCTTGAGGTATTTAAAAGATGTGGCACACGTGGAAAAAATGACGTCTTTTCCAGCCTAAAAAATTCTATGATTCTATGTCATCATCACACATTTTAAGGTACTTCAGAGAAATATTTACTTCTTGCATTGCTTTGATTTTTTAACTCAGATTTGAAATTTGTGTTGGGATGTAATTTCACAATGATAATTTTAACTAAAGCTTTCATGGTTTCGCTTTCCTTCCTCTAAAATGAAGAATTATACCCAGAGTGGAAAAGATTTTTACGCTCACAGACTGCCTTGGTGAGACTTGCTATAGCCTTGAAAAAATTAAAAAGACAAAAAATGGAACTACAGACCAGCCTGTACTACCTTAGTGTCCTTCAAAAACATGAAGCTGAAGCAGTTCCTACTGGAAACTATGCTAAGGCACATGAGAAACAGAGAGGGCATTTGAGACAGCCAGCATGGCTTCACTGAAGATTGACAATGCCTGACAAGTTGATGGTCTTCTCTGATGCGGTTACAATATTGGCAGATAGGGAGAACCAACTGACATCATCCCCCTGGACTAGTGCAAAACATGTCATTGCCCCTTAACTTGTTTCTAACTGCAGAGACATGGATTTGATGGGTGGGCCTCTCAGTGGATGAGGAATTGTCTGGATGCTCACACTCAAATAGGTGCAGTCAACAGCTTGGTGCCCAGGTGGAGAACAGGAAAGACACGCCTCAGGGATCTGCACTGGATTCAGTATTATTTAACATTTTTGTCAGGGACATGGACAATGGGATTTAGTGCACAATCAGCAAGTCTGCAGATGACACCAAGCTGAGTAGTGTGGTTGATATTCTGGAGGGACGGGACTCCATCCAGAGGGATTTTGACAGGCAAGAAAGGTGGGCCCATGATCATTGCCACAAAAGTCCAAAATTCTTAAAAGTCTTGCAAGGTAAGTCTCCTCAAACAGTTAAATATCAAAATATTTTGTATTAGCTTTCTTAGTTGCCATACCTAGTGGTAAAGACTCTAATACAAAATCTTCCCTTCCCCTACCAGCTCAAAAAGTACTTTTACGACAAAAAGATGAACTAAACTCTTTCTGCTATCAAATAATCAGTGCTTCAAAAATATGTCTGCATAAGATATCTACAGTACAACAGAATGGAAATCCCAAACTTTTGTGATGAAATTTAGAAAAACAGATCTTCAAGAACTACAAAGTTTGCAACATGCAATTAGTTGACAAATACATCAATTTAAATTCTGAGAGGCTTTTTTTGCTTTTTGTTTCTAACACATTCTACAAAAAATGTCCTCACTGAGGACATTCAAGTTAGCAGTCACATAGAGCCATGAGTAAATACCTTGAATTTTAGAAACTGATATTTATATGTTAAAGTTGGGGAAAGACGTCTGAATGTGTGTGCTATGACGTTAGAGATTTGCAGAGGAGTTGTGTAGGACTGCATTGAACTTAACATATTTGTTAGAGGTCTCAGAATTGGTACATGGCTTTCAGGGGAATTTTAAAAATGGGAAAGAGATATGAATAGCAGCTTTCTCCTGATGGCCAGAAATTATCTAATAGAGTTGAATGTTGGTTTCTGTTCTAACTCAGCAGAAAAAAAACTCTCTGCATTCAGGATGCTCATTAGAAGTACCCAATTTCTTCAGCAAAGAGAGACACCACTTTCCTGTCTCCATCTGATCTTCCACTGCAATGTGACAAACATGGAGAGCTTACTTGCTTCCATGTTTTTTCTAAACCCTAAATTTATTTTTATAAAAGACTTCTCTGGCACTCAAAATTTCATTCTTTTCCCTCTAATTTAGTTTGTACTCTTACATTATTGTATTCCTTATAGTAGTTTGATCCATTCTAAGACTCTGTAACTAAAAAGATTTTCTCCACTACAGTTACTTATAGTGAAAATGTCTTTCCATAATTATCATTTATTCCAACCCAATTTATTTTTTTGCAACCCAATGTTTTATATTCAAAACATTAAAGCACGTTAATACAGCGCTGAAAAATAAACAGCCAAAAAAACCCCATCCTATGGAATTCCATTATGCCAGGACACTTGCAAGATTATACAGAAACTTCATTTTCTATGTGTTCTGCTAACTTCTGTGCATAAGTAATTTCAATAATCAAAAATTATAACACCCACACTAATTCAGCAACTGTTTACAGGTACAGGTCTATCCCACACTTGCCTAGAGCTCCCTTGGCTGTCAGAAGTGCTCAGCAAGCATACATCTTACACATGCTCAGTTAACTACACATCCAGCCCTTTTGCCAGTACCATTCTTCAAAGATGTCAAGTAAAAAAATTAATCCTTGTATTATTTAAATAGCTGGAAGAAATACCACCAATTTTGCTTGAAACAGAATTTCATGCAAGATATGCCGGTTAGCAGGTTAAAGAGCAGTGGTTTAAGTTGCACTCACATCATTCCGTGTTGTTAACATCCCTGTCCAAAACAGTTGCTTTTAAATCAGTGGATTGTTTTAAAACCCCAATTTGATATAATTTCCAGAAAAGGAAGAATGTGTATGTTATTTTTTAATGTTATAATTACTTAGATTTTGTTTTGAACATAGAAAAAAATGGCACATGTCTAGTTTTAAAAAGGATCATTAAACATTCCCATAAAGCAAAATAACCAATTTCCAAACCTTGTTGTTACATGAAAAGGAACAAAAATGAAACAGCAGAAAACCTCTTCCTGCTCTAATTGTTTGACTTAAAGGTACAGGTAAATAAGAAATTTAGTTACACACAACAAGTGAGTGTGAATAACTTCTTATATTGTTGTACATATAAAAGTTCCTTTCAGGATAATTCTGTAAAGGAAACTGAGGAGAAGAGTACAAAACTTCAGTGATATTCAGGTGGATATTCAATATTTCTGTGTCTGATTTGTATTTTAAACTGTAGAATAAATGAACAGTTTAGGCAATGTAGCAGAAATGATGGCCAAATACATACAAGCTTTTAAATATGGTTGATGGGTGTGCATTCTGATACATAGGATTTTCCCTTACAGAGCAGAACAGATGAATTCAGTACAGTGACAGCTACTATTTTGAGAAAAGCATAAACTGCTCTTCAAACAAAACAGATCATTATTTCTGAGGATGAGAAAAATAGCTTATTAACATTTTATAGCCAAAAAATATTATAGATCCAAAAATCTCCACAGGAAAACACACCAAGAGCACTGCTGCTCCAAAAACTTTATGTTGAATAGTTTCATGCCTAAGACTTTGCAGAATACCATTATTTATAAAGCTTTTTCTAAATTTTAGTAAATGTCAAAAGCATTTCTCTTCTGCATTATCAGTTGAATTACCTTCTACATTTTCTCCAGGATGAGTATAGATTGATCACACACTCCAAATCAAACTAAGACAGTGATAGTGGTGATAAACCCTCATATTAAAAAAAAAAAGTTAGTTTCATTTTTCTTAAATTATAATGAATTAATCAAATAAATCCTAAAAAGAATTTAATGAAGAAAGGATGTATAAATAGGAGTTAATCTTAGCCCTGGGGTCTGACATATGTGTACCTCTGCTTATCAAATCAGAGAAGGCAACAGCGTCAACAGGCAGCTGGGCATATCTTATGATCTGAATACCAGAAGGACACCTTCAATGAGATTCTTTGAGCTAGGAAAGTCAATAACAAAGCTTGCAGGTTAAATGGTCCAACAGATCCAACTGAGAAAGTTCAGTTCACTAAAGAAATTAAAAAAAGGAAGTGACTAAGACTGCTGCTTTGATACAACAACATCATCCTACCATATTCTTAGTATGAATGAAGTGGCTCAATGTTAAATTCATAAAATAATGGCATTCACAATAAATGGGGAAAAAAGGTATGCTTCTTCCATCCCTCCAAAAAAAGAGCTTTTGTTTCTATAGGTTTTTATAACAGAAATTTTCAATACTTTGCAATGCTATATTATGAAGCACATGAGATTCATCATTTGCCCTGATAAATACACTTGCTTGCAATGAGAAAAAGTAAGCTTCCCCTAGATACATTTACAAATTCTGTGGCAGAGAAAAAACCAAATGCAAAATGAAAGTACACATTGCATTTCATCTCTCGAAGTAATTTCAAACAAATGAGAGTACACGACTATGTTGCTATAGTTCTAATTTTAAAGCTAGAACTACACCCTGAATACAGCTGTAGTTACAGAAATTACAGAATGCGTCCTTATAAGATATTCTAAGGAAAGAAGAGTACCAAACATGTTCATGTTAACTTAAGCGAATGTTTAATCTTCTAAAAGCGAGAAAAGCCATCTTTGAAGGTTATCATCAGTATGCAAATAATTCTAGCCTCTCTTTTATTTTTTAATAAAATTTTAATAAAAAATGTTTATTTCAGTAACAAAGCTCAAGCTTTCCTATTATCATAATTTCCAAAATAGTATTAGAAGTCTATGATACAAAAAAAATCACAAAACTAGAACATAATTGTTCACTTCTAGACATTGCTGTCTGGTAAGCATCTGTCTGCTTACCAGCAGCTCACTAGTTACAACTTTATGACCTTGCAAGGGCTCAGAACCTTTCTCCACAGGATAGCAGAAAGAGGATAAACATGCCAGTGCCACTGATATGTCATAAAAAAAATCACTTGACTGAGAAATCAGAGGTTCAGACAAGTTGTTCATTTCATCATCGCAGGAATAACAAAAAAATTAAACTGCCCCGATTTTCAATTGTCTTGTAATTTTCCTTTGAAAATGACATGCAGTGATGCATTGATCAACATGAAAAAAATGTGCAAAAAGTAAAGAAGAATGGAAGACTTTATGGTCCCAGGGTCTGTTTAAGAAAAGCAGAGAGACCAACACTAAAGGCACAGCCCCTGCCTGCACACACTCAAATGCGAGTTCATCCCATGAGGATGGGAAGCTCAAAAGACAAATGGGTACCATATCCTAGTTCTTGATAGACAAGTCTTCAGTTTAGTAATAAATCATTTTACCTATTGAAAGTAGTCTACTTACCATACAGAAAGTATTCTTTTTGAAACACATTCTTCAGTAAATATTTTTCTACATGTTAAGTAATCTTTAGAAACTGACAGAAATGTCAGTTTTCAAATAATGTTTGGAACACGGGGATTCAATCCAAATTTTAGACATGTAATACAGAAAAACACAGCAAACCAAGAGCTAAATGTTCCTAAGCCAAGAACAAAAAACACAATCCAAAAACTTAATCATTATGTTTAATAACAGAAACTTTATGGAAACATAATCTATAATACAATCTAACTATAGTTCATGTCAGAAGATTAAAATATTTTAAATGCAAATTGAACTTACAATAAATCTTTCTGATAAAGAATTAAAATTAAAACTGCAACCTTAGCAATAACTGCATGCAATTTGCATATACATTATTTATTTCCCAAGCACAATTCATTGACTAAAAGTAGAGGGTTTTTTAATATAAATGTGTGTTTGTATTTATATATGTGTGTATACAAGTAAAATTCTCTGAATAGAAATAACCCATTAAAGAGTATATGAAAATTGGTAATTAAAAGCATCTAATATTAGAATTATGTAACACATCCCTAGAAGTCATATTATATACTATTATTCTATAGCAATATTTTCATTAAACAGGAATCACTATCTAAAAGAGAAAGTTTAGCTATATTGCAAGACGACAATAGAATATATCCTTTTAATGCTGTATTATTCTCATAAGGAAGAAAAAAGTTATATGCATTTCTTTAGAACAAAACCAGAACAAAGTTATTAAATGGGGTATGTTACATTCGTCCAGCTCCTGCACTTGATCTTACATTTTGTAATATTCCAGCTAGTGCTCAAGATACAGACCTCTTTGCAATTACAAGCAGTGCCAGCTGGCAGTTATCTGAGCTAAGAGGATAATCCTCGTTCACTTCTATTACAGTCTAAAATTCATGTTTTCCTTTTACTTTTCTTTAATCAGATGCTCTGTGTCATCCAGAGAAAACAATTTGATCACACAGGAATTGAAAACCACAATGAAACATAAGGCATGGCAAATGAAACAGAAAAGTTCCTATTTTATGAATATTTTAAAAGATCTTGACTATCCAAGCAATGTCTTTCACAATTTTCTCAACCTTTCATTTTTCCTACTTTTCCTTTTTTATCCCTTTATGTTTTCTTCTCTACCATTTCTTTAATACTAAAACAAAAACCAGTCAAACCCTCAAAACAAAATAAAACAAAACCAGTTCCAAACAAACAAACAACACCCCAAAAAAACCCCTAAACCCAAACACCAAAACCCCCAATCCAGAATCAAAACTGTATTTTTGTAAGAAGAGTTGCTGTTTAATGCCAGTCCTGCATTCTGCTTATTAGTACTGGGTGCTTGTTGGTCAGTTATTTTCATAAGGTAATATCTGAATATGCCAAATACAGATAAGAGAAATCCCACAATTAATCATTCTCTGAAATGATGCCTTTGTAAACTAAATATCTATTCTTTAGATGTTGACCAAATCTGTGCATTTTATGGAGCTACCTGAAGTGAAAGCTTGCAGGGGATCATGAAAACATTTGCTTATGTACTCCTAATGTTAGGATAGACCCACTGTAGTCTCTTGCTATTGAATAGGTTGAAGATGTGATTAAAGGTTTAACTTGACTGAATTCACAACAGGTTTTCCAATATGGAATATCCGATAACTTCACTATTCTGCTTTTACCTGCTCTCTTTGAAATGGAAAATAACCTTGAGAGCTTCACATATCACTAAAGATGCCAGAATAGTTCTTGTGTAGCAAGATCAGGGTATCCCTACACAACAGAAGAGAAGCTATTTGAAGTTATTTGAGCACGACTCCTTATTCTTGGAGAAAAGTTTTCTCTATGATATCATATCTTCATATCTTTCAGACATAACTTATCTGAACCACTTTTCTAGAAAACTGAAAGATATTTTATACAGTAAGTGTGATAATAATGCAAGTACATTTCAAAACACAAAATAATAGTATGTGGTGTTAGTAATGAGATTAGTATAAAAATAATGTAGCTTTCCAGTGTAACACAACCAGGTATAAACTTTTTAGGAGTAACTGAGATGATAAAATACCCACCTGGAAAAGTTCTCAGTCTTGACTTTACATTCACCAACAATTAATAAAAACAAAATTCCAGAAATTATTTCAATCTGGAAAGTAGATGTTTTTGAGTTTAACACTTTAATTGGGTGTGCCAAGATATACAATGTGCAAAGGTGTCAGGTAAGGAAGCAATCAGAAATAGCAATTTGGAGTTATTACAGCCTAACCTACCATTTTATTATTAATTGATCCAAGCACCACACACTTTATTAACTGTCTACAAATTTAAAAACTAAAGAATTATCTTGTCATCGTGCATTCAATGCCACTGAAATTTACTAGTGTATATGCAATACAGGAAAATTCTGGAATAATAAAGCAACTAGGTTTCTTAAATGTTTAAAGAGACAGGTTTAAAGATAAATGTTTAAAGAGACATGATACAGAGGCTTTTCTTACTCAATTCAAGATTATTTAAGGGAGTCTACAGTAATACAGTCTTCTACAACAGAGAATACAGATTTCTTCCCCTTCCTGCCATCATAACTAAGGAAATGTTAAGACCTAGGAATACAAATTTAATGCTACATTCTAAATGCTTTTCATTTACTTTCTGTCACTGCCAAAATATACTGAGATGACATTTATCTAGAGGACAGATTTAAATGTAGGTTGAACACGATGTGTTTCAGAAGTAAACCTGAAGTTCATTGTAGAATAATACAATAAAAAAGTACATCTGAAACAGTAAGAAAAAAACCAAAATATTTTAAGTTGCTGATTGAAAGGAAAACATAAAAGAAGCCTACAAATGGTAACACCAGACTATTTATAAAACATACTTACAACCTTTTTTGCATTTACATTCTGTTTTATATTGTAAAACCCTTGTTTTGAGCTAGCTGTGTGACAGCTGTGTTTCTTACTAATGAAAAAAATCTCAATATTCAGTAGCAACCTTCTTAATGCAGAGGAATTATATAATTTCGTCAAGATTGATTTTAAATTCAGTATGTTTGCCCTATAACTCTCTAGATGTTGCTCCAAAAGTTTTAATGTTTATAAAATTTGTCAATTCTAACACATTTATGGTTTATCTACAGTCACTTGATCTTGTACCACCATATTTCCTTCTTCCTTGGTGTTTACCTTCTGGACAGCAAATTGTATAAGCAGGTAAATTTTCAGAAGGTTAAAAACTGGACTATTTATTATCATACAAAGAGACCTGATCATTCCTCTTAACCTATTCAATTCAAGTGAATAGTTTTCATTCTGCAAGCATGTAATTGTACATAATGTTCCAGGTAAGACCTCGCTGTATTTTAACTTCTTTGTTCTAGACTTCCACAGTATCCCTCTTTGTATCATGGCAAAATATAGCAGAACCTATATTAGAGAAGAGATTCATGCAGTCTAACTTATAAACGTCACAATTTAGTATCATCAAAGAAATTCCCAAAGAAATCCAAAAGAGCAGTGGAAATAAGTGGAGGTTTCTCAGTAGATGAAATCTTCCATGAACACGCAAAGTTGTGTCTTGTAATTTTGTTTCCAGGTTAATTCAAAAGCTGAAGGAGATGTTTTAAAAAGAAATTATTGCTTTTTGTTTTGAATTGTCAAAAAAGTATTTGGCTGCAATTTAAAACCTTGACATAATGTGTTCCATGTTATAATTATGCATCATTCATGTTCAAAAACAGCATTCAATTTCTTGACACTTACAAGGTTAAGTTCTTAAGTTTTTGTATCACAAGAATATGAAATTAGAAGATATAACATAGTACTTCAGATTAGCCACTTCTCTTCAGATATTAAAAATATATCTAACAAAGTTTGGTTCCTTACTTGTTTGTAGGTGGTTACAAACTTAACTTATGGTGAAGGCCTTTCTAAGTTACCAATTTCTTTTACTTTGAAATGAAGCATATTTGCATAGGCAGACCATAGCAGAATACACAATACAAGTTAAATAAACCATTGGTAATATTTACCATCCTGTAAACTCATGAAACAAGTGTAGAAAAAATTTAATTCCTTTGAATTTCTTTTAATATTATTATGATTAAACACAGATCTCTTTCTAAATACATACTCAAGACATATAAAGTGTTTTTACTACCCCAACCTCTTTTAGCTTGATTTAAAAAAACACATAAACTCAACAGGAAGGAATAGAGAAAGTGAGAGAAAATAAAATTAATTTTTAATGTAGAAGGTTAGAGGTATGCAATGTATAAGTGCTTATCATTTTAACTTCTGCTCACAGAAATATGTTATTATGACCTTGAAAATTTAATTGTGCCATGACAATAACAATAAAACTGAACTCTACAAAGTTTAAAAGTATTTCCATATGTTGAGAATTTTATCTCCAATTCTGACAGATCTAAATTTTTTTAAACATATTTTTTTGATTTCAGATTTTTTTCGTCAATTCTGTGTTGCCGATAGAGGTTCCTCTAGACACCATTTTCTATATCATTTCCAATATCTGATGTCTTCAAACATCTTATCTCGAAATCTTGTTAACATATTTTCAATTACTTCTAAACATATATGTAAAATAGTATAAATTGCATGTGGATATCAATGCCAAAATTTCCATGCTAAAATCTAAAATAGGAATTGCTTGAAGTTCTGATGCAAGTAAAGTTATGTAAAAGACATGACTGGATACACGTTATTTACCAATATTCTACATTTACTTTCCAGATCTCCACTAGGATATACTCACAGCATAGAACAAAGAGTCTCTTCTCACTCCCCCATACTTTTCTTTCCCAGTTGCATCCTTATTATAAAAAAAAAAATTTCCTAGAGAAATTCTTTAAGGCTACTTTTACAAGACCCAACTAATTCTGTAGTGGGGAAAAAAACCCCAACAAATAAAACAAATAAAAAAGGTATTTGCTTTTGATGTATTTGTACAAACAAAATTTTACAGGCATGATTTCTGTTGTTTATGCTACCATAAATAATAAATCAAAGAAACCCAGAGCTTCTGAAATAAATACTTTCATTAAGCAAAGCTGAATCAGTACAGCTCCATTAAATTTACAGATTAGCAACAACATATAAATGTGATATCGAACTAACAAAAAAAAAATCTCCATTTCCTCTGAGTGAGAGAAATTCAATGAATCTTTTCAAAGAACTGCAAGAATTTGTTATGGAATTCTGATAGGTTTAAACCAAAGCTCTGGTTAAGCTTGTCTTTACCTTACTCATACAGCACAATGCAAATGGCTGAATGATGTCAGATTCAAAAATATTACTTTTTTTTTTTTTAAATCACAAATATTTACTTTCTATCAGAAACTTGACCAGATTAACATGTCCCTTACAGTAATCACTTAATGAATCTCTGCTTTTTAGGATTTCTGAATTTTGGGGTTAAGATTTCTAAAACATTCAGGGAAATGTTCTACTTTGCCTAACGATACTCATGACATGTTGTGCATATGTGTAACTTTTGCCTTTTCTTGTGCAAATAAGTGGTTTATAATAACTATAAGATAAAAATAATAATAAAAATCAATAAAATATAAATTATAAACCCCAAGTACACAGTCTGTGTTTGAATACTAGGCTTTGTGAATTAGAATATTTTGGTTGATACTTCCTAGTTTAAAACTAATTGTTTACAATTTTCTCTTCTAAACTACTCCCACAGAACACAGATTGATCTGTGGACACCTGAGGTTTGAGATAAATATCTGATGAGAATAAATACATCAGGACAAATCATGCTGAGAGACCATTGTACTTGCTTCAGCTTCTGTCAAGGCCTGAAACCCAAATAAGGACACAGTTCACACATTCCATGCACCAAAAGTGTTATAATATAATGACTTAAATTGTTATTGTTCAATTAAATAAAAATATTCTGGTGAAGTTATAAGCAAACCCTTAAAAAAAAGTTAAGTAGTGTTTGTATGTCCTAAGATATCATCATGTACTGTTTGTAGCTCTGCATAGAGCTTTATATTTTTTTGCTCAGTAAAAGAACAGTAAACACCTTTTTGAAGTGTTGTATGTGAAAAGAAATGAAAGTTTCTGGGATTTTTTTGAATGAGTTGATTTACCATCATCGGAAAATATTAACATACTATTATTTATTATTCAGATGTCAAGGGACTAAACTGAAAAATTAAAAAATTATGCTCACCTAGTTCTAACAAAAGGCATTTCTTACTGAAATTTTAAACCTTCCTGCATGATTTTTCTTTTTTATTATTCTTTCTTAAAGCTTTATGAAAGACAACACTTCTTACTTGTAGAAATCACCTCAATGGTGCTACAGGGGCACTTCAATGGTGCTACACACTCAGAACCTCTAATAAAAAAAGGTATACAAACACAACTGGTCCACATAAACCAAGAGTTGCATAAATCATTGTCTTTGTACCTCTGCATCTGAAAAATCTAGAATAAAGGTCCATTTTGTCAGGAGGCTTATCAGTTTAATATGACCCTCAGTTTGACCTGTTTTCATAGTTCCTAATAATCTGAGATACTTAAAGAACACAAAATAGTTTTTTAAGCAAGTGTCATACACACCTCATGGTCTATAACTTCATAAATCTAAATGTGAAACAAGAACCATTTCTTTAATTCAATAGCTAGCTTTGAAATACAAATTTCTGAGTCCCATTTTTGTGAGAAACAGTTTCTTTAGGGCAGGTATGAATAGGACTCATATAAAAGACTTATATAGGATTTATATAAGGTCACCAATATCCATTATTAGGTATGATTTCAAAACTGGTGTACCTTCGACTGCATTCAGTTTAAAGATCTGAAAGATTCTTTTTATACACTCTTAGGAAAAAAGCTGTCCCATATCCCTTCAGTTGCCTGTGAGAAAATCATTATCTTTTTAACTCTAGCCAGGTACACAAACCCCAAGATCAATGCCACTCTCAAAGATTATTCAGTTACATCCTTCTAAAAACCATTAAAAGTAAACCTTTGTCATAAAACAGTCCTCTTCAAAATAAGGAAAAAGGAATCCATAAAATATGGGATGAAATAAAATATTTATTCTTACATTCAAGAGAAGACCTATTGGTATTTTTACAATAAAGTGCAAATGGGAGGTGAACTAAACAAGAACAGGAGCTTCCTACTGTACATCTTCACATGCATGTGATTACTGCACAGGTATGTTTGGGAAAAAAAAAAAGTTTTGCAGTTGGAATTTGAATTCTGGCTGTTCAAATGTCCCCAGAACATTTTTGACAGATTTCCATTGCTCAGGGTAAAGGCCAAGCCATTATTTTTTTTTTCCTGTGACTTGTATTATCTCATTTAAATAGATTAATCCAGATGGCAATATTTCTGGCAGCCCACCTTTAAATGCCTGACTGGTGGATTGACCCACAAAGAGCAAAAGTGAGCTCAGGGAGCTGCAAGTCATAATACAGAGTTATGAAAAGGAGATGGCCATGGCAAATTTCTGTAGATGTAGATAGTAGGTTAAATTTCTCACTGGATAAAGTGTTACATTTATTTATACTGAGGTAAATATAATTATATGTATGCTTGTTAATTTACTCATGTCAATTCATTGACATGTATAAAAAAACGGCTTGACGACATAAAAAAATTACACTTATTAACTGCTTGTATTGATGGACTAAATTCTCACTGGGTGATATTCATCTCACCCATTAATACAGGAGTATGACCTATCGTACATTTTAGCTACTCAGATCAGTTAGACTGAAAGGAAGATCTGAAAAATCTTACTACAGTTGTAAAGCAGAGATGCAGAAGAAAGATGACTACATATTCTTTACAAAGTAATCCAGAAATTGTTAAAAACCAGTTCACATCCACCTGAATTCAGTGTAAATTTCCTAATTGATTTCAGTTTGAGTGGGTTTTAGAACCAGGTACTTAAATACTGGTCATGCTTTCAGTTTGGGGATATCAACAATAAAGGAAATACTCAATTTTATTTTAAATTGTGCAATGATTTCTATTGAAAATTGGCAGCTGCCAGCATTCCAGAAAATGAGACTACTAATTTATATGCCAAAACAGCAGCATTTAACTGCTGAGAGACTTGATACATCTATCTCTATTGAGATAGAGTCTAAATGACTATTTGCTAAACCAAATACGTTTTTATAATTGTGTAAGATTATATTATTTGTCCCAGCATGAAACTAGGAATGAAAAGTTTGCTGCATGGAAACTGATCTACTTGATTTAATCTGATCCCATACTTGATGTTATACTGCTGAAATCATTTTAATGATAAGAAGCAGCCCGAAGTTACCTAGATCTTCTTTACCTATCAAAATAATCAAGGAACATTTTATTATAACAATCAAGAATGTTATATAATTGGTCAAGATTTAACTTGAAGTTTAGACTTAAGGAATAATGCTAACAATATTAGTTTACTGTCCTTAATGATGTCAAACTTTAATAACCAAGAATTTTAATAACCAAGAATATGCCAAAATACATTAGAATGCATTGACTATACACGTTATCTGGATGTTTCAAAGGTAAATTTTCAGTAGCTTAAAAATACAATTAAAGGAACTTTACTTACTTTGGAATTATCAACAGTGACAGAAAACATATAATATACTGGATTAGAGTCCCTAAGCTTAAACATTTTATTTTACTGCTTCTAGTGATTAGTGTCTGCAGAATAAATTGAAGTTAACAGGATAAATATACAAAACCCAATTTAATTTTCATGCATGTAATAATTTTGTATCAAATTACAGTGGTAATCATGAATGGTAAAATTCTGATGAAATTAAGTTAAATCACATAAATCAAATATGTTTAAGTTCTCAAACAACAACACCCACATATTTTCTGTCTCACAGCTGGAGATGACATAGTATTCTGCTTTCTTTCTCTAGTCATATTTTTAGCAATATCTGGTAGAAATGCTAGTTCTTATAGGAACCTTAAGATAAACTACTCAGTGAGTTCAAACTGAATGATTTTCATTTGCACTTAAGTTATAACACTTTTTTATTATTATTTTATTTCTTGGATTAACTGTGGTACTTAAAAGCTATTTGTGCCTAAGATCTTAGTTGCACCAAATTTCTTTACCTCAGATCATTGTATACTTATAAGAATGAAATCAACAACAAACATGAAACGGTGGGCTTATAGTAAAGTCAAAGTTGCTATGGAATTATTTCAAAGAAGTCAGGGATGTAACATCTTTAGAGTCATTTTTCCCTGAAAACCACTTTTTGTCACCAAGCTTTACTGCAGCAATAGTTTTCATAAGTGTCAGAAAACACAGATGGTGTAGTAGAGTGCTTGATATAAATAAACTACCTTGCCTTTCTGTATTGAATTTCCTAAGTTTCCAGTATTTCAGTTCTTTTGTGAGAGTTATAAATAAATGGTCTCTGGTGATCCTATGATTTCACTTGTTAGTATAACTAAAGGTGCAGTCAAGTTTGATAATTGTGACTGGGAGCTGGTCAATTGATACCCTTTCTTGCAATAGCTATTAAGACAGAGAACAAGAAAAGCCCTGCACATTGTCCCCTCTCTTTCTTTCCAAATGGACCTCTCATTATCCTATTAATTTCACTTAGGTTTGTAAGACCACAGCTCATATTGTACAACATAGAAGCAGTGGTTCATAATTCCACTATCAAACATGTAACACCTTTGATAAATATATACACAAACATACATTCAAGTAGAAGAAATACACAACAATACAAAATTGAAAGAAAAGGCAAAAAGAATGCTTGGTGTGTGTACAAATAAATGTCACCATTCTACTGATGATTTATGAAGCCTTTCCTCTTCAAACTTGACATAAATGATCTTGATAATAATTTGTTGAACATCTTAATTAAGAAAGAGCTTTAAACTAAATGTGTAGACAGTAGTAAACTCTCTGGTTTGAGTATTTCAACAAATTTCTACTAAATGTTTAAGTAAAATATTTCAACAAGATCTCATTCAATTAAATTAATTTTAGACTGATGAAGATTTACTTTTCATAAATGCTTCAGAATTCATTCTAGATATTTGGATATTCACTACAGTATTAACTCTTGGCATTGCAGCAAATATAATGGTATCTGCTAAAGTTACTGCATGACACAGAATTACAGCATCATAGGATGGAAGGGACCTGCAAGGATCATTGACTCCAACTCCTGGCTCTACACAGGACAACCCCAAGAATCACAGCATGTGCCTGAGTGCATTGTCTGAATGTTTCTTAAGCTCTGGCAGACATGGGACTCTGACCAATTCCCCAAGGAGTCTGTGCCAGTGCCTAACCACCCTCTGGGTGAAGAACCTTCTTCTAATAAAAGCAAAACTTCATTCTATTAATATATGATTTCAGGCAAATTTTAGGGGGAGTTGTTTGTTTTGACTTATCATTTTCTCTACAACTTAATAAAGTATGGTTTTACAAGTTCTATATCCTTTTTTATTTTCTCTTTGGGATACTTGTTTGACTTCTAACACAGTTTTTCCTTCTCTTTTCCTTATCTAGAATAACTTTGCAGGATTTTGCATGTTCTGATTAGATGTTTGCAGTGCCAAACTTTTGCTTGAAAGATCTTTCTCTTTTCAACCTCCATAACCCTAAAAAATCAATGAAAGATATCTTACAAATACAAGCATGAGTATTTGACTTCCTGATCTTACACTTCTACTCAGTCTTATCTAGCATAGTCTCTAATTCATGTTCGTACTTACCACATTTTCTGCCTTTTATGCACCCAAAGCCTTTCTTAAACCAAAATTTCAAGATACAACTTTCAACTTGACAGCCTATGAAAATCACTAAGTTTCTAATTTCTGAGAACTCAGTGTTCTCCTAATTAAGCTGACCTAATTATGACAAAAATTAAAGAGAAAATACTTCACTTTTTGAAGTATCTTTAAGGCACTTTAGAATTGAGCTGGCATTTAACTAAGGCATTGCTGATGAATTTGGGTATTTAAGCCCACCCTAACAGTTCAGGAAGTTTTAGGGGCTTAATACCTAGGCTCAAGCTGGTTAATTCTCATGGAATTAATCCTTTTATGAAAGCCCTTTAGCTAACATTGTTTCAGTTTAAGGCTTTAAAGAATCTGTTTTGATTTAAATTAAACGAGTTCTTGAGTATTTAAAGTAGTTTATCTGTTATTTTTCAGCTTTTGGGAATTCCAGACTTGAGTGTCCTTTAATAATAGGTACTATAAATTGCAGAAAAGCCTTGATATATAGGTCAAATTATTTACACCTCAAGTTCTATCAATATTAAAGTTACATAGAAGGAAAATAAATTTGTCCTGCCTCTCTCCACGATTAAGCTGATCTTTACCCACAAATGCAAAGCCTGTTGATGTTGAACAGTGCCCTCTACACCTGTGGAACCGTAGAAAAGCCTTTCAGCAGCACCACGTTGGGCAACATGGAAATAAAAAGTTTTTAACAATGCTAGCAGGAACTGGATGATTAATAAGCTGAAAGAAAATTCTTTGTAGCATCCCTGAGCCAAGCTAGATCTATAGAGTTGATTAAGAGACAACTAATAATAACATTTTATTTCTTTCTCAAAGAAATGAGATGTGATAGACACTATACAAGGAGAAGATCTGATACTGCTTATGTAGGACATTCTTAATTAGGTCCTGCACTGAGTATCAGCTTAATTTAACACGGTGAAACTCAATTAAGCTGCTTTAACTCAGACAAGCCCTTGAACCAGTTGAAGTCCTTAAAATTGTGTACAATATGCTTTTAAAGTTTAACAACTTCTATAATGCATCTATTGACATTTGACATTGTTTCCTTAAATAGGTCTGACAAATATAGAATCATCATTTATCCCCTCATTTTAATGACTAAGCTAGTTTTAATATTTTTTTCCCCCTGTTGATTTCTGATGGCCCTGCATAGTCAATTTGCTGATGTGAAAGACAGCTGGAACCTCTCATGTTTTATGAATAGTAAGGCAAAACTCTGACCTCAGTTTAAACTGTGCAGGATTACCAACAGCAACAAGAAAAGTGGGAACATAATTTAAAGACAAGTGTTCTGCATTTGAAACAGCACAGAGCACAGTTAATTTGGCTTTTCTATCTATTTCTGTCACAACATTTTGTAGCTTTCCATGCAAAACGAGCAATCCTACAATTTCTTTTGAATTATGCCCCCCTCCTCCAAGAGCAAACTCAGAAGAAAAGAGAAGCTCTTGGAGAACACAAGCCAGTTTGAACAAAAGGTGTTTGTCTGCACATATATCCAGTTATTAAACATGATACCAGCTGTTTTAGGTTAGTATAATGAAATGCATTGCAAAACAAGTCAGAAAACAGAAGGACTTGGCCTTGGTTTCCCTGCAGGGAAAACAGTTTAAAAACTTCAGAATATCAAGTGCAAATTCAAACAGCTTTAAGCTGAAAGTCAATGACACACAGTAAATATGCAATCCCAAAAATGCTGAATTAGGAAACACTTTCAGATGAGAGTCACTTGTGAGCAGGAAATGCTGTCTTAGGAAATAAAAAATAGTGCAGCTTTTATCGAAAATTATTAGCTTCTTCTGAGGACCTAATAAAATTTGGGACCACAGGAATGAGAGATATAATTCAAAATATCCATGCAAGATTGAAAAGAATTTCTTCATTCTTCATTTTTTTCACATGAAAACTCAGAATTTTCTGATTTATTTTTGCCTTTCAAATTTTTCCGCTTATAAACTCTAGGTGTACCTTGTGTGTTACTCACTTGTCAATACCTGGAGAAGGCTGTGAAGCTTAGACTCATTAAATAATAATTTGTGCTGTCTCTCTCTGTCTTCCTCTCCTGCTATCTTCTTAGCCTACTGAGAACCTTTGGCCCAACTGTGGAGAGAGAGGACTGGGAAGCCAAGTGAAGGAATACACACAATTCTTCAAGTCCTATTATGAAATTTCTATGAAAACCACAGCTTAAATCAGATCCATTCGCAGGTGGAGAAATACAGCAGTCAAGTCTTCAACAGGACTGTTTCTCTGAAACTCTAGCACTGGGAAGGACCAGTCACATTTATGTCTCATGAAGCTGTAAGGCACTACTTCAAACATCATACTCAGCAAAGCTCTGTAGGAAACAACAGCAAGGTTTCTTAACCATTCATTATTACACTTCAGGCTAAGGTTAGAAGGTATTACTACTTTTCTGAAAAAATCAGAGGATGGTTGGGCACTGGAGCAGGGTCCCCAGGGAAGTGATCACAGCACCAAGCCTGACAGAGCTCTAGAAATGCTTGGACAGCGCTTTCAGGACACGGTGTGATTTTTGGGACCATCCTGTGCAGGACCAGGAGTTGGACTCAACGATCCTTGAGGGTCCCTTTCAACTCAGGATATTCTACGAGCTTGTATGGGCTGAGGGTTTGCAGTATGAACAGGTGAAGTATCAGCATGTTTTAATTATTGTTTTAAGTTACAGAACTTAGATAAGTTCTTTTTAAGCTTTAAATAAATTTTTCTTGTCATTTTGAGTTAGAACACAACACTGAGTGTACCCAATGTCTTACAAAACCTAACCACCTACAGCAAATTCCAAATTTAAAATAGTTCCCCAATTGTGAGCAAATTCTTCCTGAATATGCTGTATAGCTGAATACCACATTCTCTGAGGGAAATTAACAATTTTAGAGGGTTATTTTTCCAGAAGCAGAAAGAAACATGAAAGATTGCACTAGAAGAGTCCACTAAAAATAAATCTGGTTTATTATTTGGATAATCCCTTCATTTTGTAGGGTGATCATGGGAGAGAAAAAAATATCCTCAGGACTTTACTACCATCCAAAACGCTTCTTCAGTTTGCTTTACTAATTAAAAGTCCTCTTGAGCAATCCCTAATATACAAAACTCCTATGTCTTCTTAACCCAAAAAGAAGCTCTAGACAGATATATATAATTTTATCATATGAAAATTGTGTTCCTTGTAAAATGAGAGTGGGGAAAGTGAATTATGCTATTTGTAAAATCTATAAGAAATGCGTGGCACTCTTAACAGTTCTACAGACTCGTGATTTTTACCTGGCATTTTAACTGCCAACTTTACAAGAAAAAAGCGTTAAACAAGATGGTCGTGTTTCACCATATTTGCACAAAGTATTTAACCTGCGTAAATATATTGGCTGATAGTAAAATGACTAGCCTCCTGAAGAAAAAGACCTACATTCACATTAAATGTTAGTTCTCCATTCTCTCATCATGACATGCTTCCTCTCCTGATCTTTAGCTTTTATTTTTCATAGCTCTGAGAAATACAGCTCTGAAAAAGGTCTCATTTTGAAGTCTTATCCCATACTCTGTAATGGTCAAAACATCTTCAGGGAGATTAAAGGAGCTTTAAGAGCCCTCTTTACAGATAAGAACCATGACACAATATAGCCTTCACTTTGGTTGACATAAGGATGAAGTAATTGAGATTTTTGAGGTTTTTTGGATCCCTTGGCAACAGAAGCCCTGAAAGCTCATAGTTAAAGTGCTGCAGTAAATAGATTTCTACCCCTGCCATTGGATGCTATCATATTCCCCTGTGACATTTTAGAGGGGAAAACAAGCAGGTTAGTCAAATGAACCTTGTCATGTTTCTTTTTTCTTGACAGTTTCTAACGTCCAGGCTCATGTGAACAATTCTAAAAACCTCTTTCTGTTATGCAGTATGAATTTCTACTTAGTTTCCATGCAAAATTCTTAGGATCTGATGATGTGACCTGATAAAATTGCATTTCATATCTCCTAGATTGCTCTGTCTTTCATTTATAATCTCTGTCCTAAATACTTTTTTTGTTACTGTGTTCTAGCAATAACTGTTACAGTGCTATACATAAGATACTTAATAAGTGACAAAGAAAAACTATGATGAGAAAAATTGGGTTTCACTGTCTGAAAGGCAAATGCTTACTAAGATAGGTACACCACATGGTATTCCATTTTTGCCTTAGGTTTAGGAACAGGAACAGCTCCTGTGAGACAAAAATTAGCTTGAAAACTGCCACCCAGACCATGCCCAGTACATTTTTCCATTACTATTTCCCCAAGTGTCATTTAGTATATGCATGCCTTTTTTTTTTTTTTTTTTTTTCCTGTTGGAAATCTTAAATATTTTTTTCTCTCTCACCCTCTGTGAGTTTTATCAAACATTGCGTATATTTCCAATTTTCCAGTCCTGTACAGTGTTTTATTTCTGGTCTGAGAAATCACTGGAGACTGAAGACAAAAAAAAAAACAGAGTAAATTTTTTTCCTTCAAGTTGCATTTCAAAAGTCCTACATGTTGAATGAATTAAACCTTAACTAGGTTCTCTATTCCTCCTCCGTTCATGTGGCAATGAGGCATACAAATACAGTGGGGAAAGGGACCAGTGCTGGCCTACTAAAGAATACGTCATTGTATTATCTAAAAGTTAGGTGAAGAAAATTCTAAATTTGGAGATTAAAACCAAACTGTACAAAGGAGAACTTGAAAAAAGCATATATGTTTTTGTGCATTTTTTATTTTATATACGGAATAGTTTCTAAACATCTGCAGTTAAACTGGTTTCAAATATTTTTCACCTAGTTTAAGCCTGAGCTTTAAGCTATATTTTCTCTGGCCAAATTACAAACTTGGTCTTCCCCCCTTCCTGCCCCTGGTTAAATACTAGTCGATGTTATTTTCTATTTCCAGGTTAACAATGCCTTTGGAAAACTATCTATTAAAGAAACATCCAGATTTTTTTTTTTCCCAGTCCATTAAATCATCACCTTATGATTTTATGGGTGATAAATAAGAAGTTTTATTTTATGCACACTGTCAGGAAAATGTTTATTTATAAATTCATATTTATATATACATTAATCGAATAATAAATTCTAAAATGATAGAACATATAATTTAATTAAATGACCTTGTGTTTATGCTTCCCAAAGGGACAAAAGGTAGCAACTAGCCTTTTAAGATGGGAAAACTGTTCCAACACAGTTGCCACAACTAATTGTAAAAATTCTTCATGTTTTGAAAATTATAGAATTTTCTACATATATATTACTTCCTCACACCTTATTTGTGAACTGTATAATTTCAAGGAGAGGAAATAGAATTTGTCGTCTGTTCAGCTTTATAAGATGTGAGGAAAGATCACGCTGGCTTTTGTCCTTATATAGGGACATCAAAATACCAGTTTTTGAGAGTTTCAGCAACAACAAAAAAAATTTACCACTTCTGTAGACAGAACAAGTAAACAGTTTAAGTCCTTTCAGTGTCAGTATAGGCATCCTTGATCCTCATGATCTTCCTCCAGAAACATCCACCCAGCTCATATTTTTCCTGTAGCAGCTTTGTGGTACTACTACTTAGTTGACTTATAAATGCAACACAAATCCAAATGCTTAAGGGAATTGTTTATATACTTAGGGTTTGTATTTGTCTTTGGCATGGGGAGTTAATATATTCAATTCAACCACAGAAATCTGCATTCAACACAGTTAAACAAAGCAGATAAATCAATTTCTGTCTGATGAGTTAAACAAAGAAGATAAATCAATTTCCATCTGATGAGAAGATCAAATCCCTTCACTGGGTTATGTGGTAAATTGAATCAGGACAGAGGCACATGGGTGCAGGGGCGACACCGCCCCAACCTCTACTCAAAATGTTACAGGAGATGATCAGCCCCACAGCTGGGGTGGACACCCATTGCTGCCAGGCCAGGGAAAAGCCCTCAGGCAGCTGAATAGTTTGAGTAGGAACAAGTCCAGGAAAACAAGGGGATAAGGGGATAAAAGGAGCTAGTAACAAGTAAGGAGGGGCTCAGCACTGTGCCTGTCTGGCCATGCCCTGTACCTGAGCTGTCCTGTCTTCTTATTAAACTCCATTTCTGACTATTGTCCTGTGTGAGAGGCTCTCTATCTTGCAAGCATGGATTTGGGATGTCTGAGTGGCAGCAACTGGTGTGTAGGATCATGAGCCACATGCCTGAGGGCCACCACTGCAACATATGAGGTTCTGTTTGTCAGCACATCAGGACCAAACATCAGTCTGGACTTGCTGTTGAGTTGGGTAAGTGGCCTGAAATCCAGGAACCAAAGATGCCATAAGTCTGCGTAAAGAGGTAGAAAGATCAGAGTGTGAGAGGTATCTACTGGAAGTGCCAGAGCATCTGTGCCAGTGGCTGGAGAGACCTGAGAGAACTGAATGGAAGTGTATGTGTGAGTGCACACGTGTGTGTAAATGTTTGTGTGCATAGTGAGGCAACTTGGGTTAAGAAGACCCAGGACCCACTAGTGGGTAGACTGAGTTTGACATCTACAGACCAGTTATTGGGTGCACAAATCAATTCATGTGTGTGGTTAAGCTTGGTAGTAGCTGGAGATTAGAACATGGAGCTGTGGCAGCTTCACCTCTGCCTGATTCATCTTTCACACAATTTATGCACTTCTTCTCTGTGTTTAAGAAGTGTTTACAATTACAGCCTTGGAAGATCATCTTTGTTTTTAAACATTTTAAAACAGAAAGATTCTACTTGGCACACAAATATTTGAAATAATTCATTAAACACTTGACCTCAATCAACACAAAATTATTTCTGTTTCCTTAGTTTTTCTAATCTTCAGACATTTCATTAGATCATATGTTACAAGAGGAACAAACATGAATAAGTTCAGTTGTCTGAAGACACAACACCAATCTTAACTAACACATCTTCAGATACAAGATATATGTTTCAGAACACAGGGCATACAATTTCCTCTCACAGTTTTTATTTGTGAAAAAGCCTTAAGGTTCATGAACAAGTATTGAAGGTTCTCTTTACAAAGTAGTTAGGTAATACTTAATATTCATTTTTCCTTCAAAATCAGTGTTTTAGGAAAAAAGAAATACTAATAACTACATAAGGTACCTCACCTTACAGGTTAAATTTTCTGTTACTGCTATTCCACTACTTCTATAACGTAACTTTCACACTTGCAACACTGAACAAAAACAAATAAACAAACAATCCCTTATTTCAAAAAGCCATAAAATAACCAAAACCCCCTCCACTCTCCATACAATGAAGGTGTTTATCTGTTTTGAGAACTCTTCCATAGCTTGGTAGCTTTCCTTCAGTTAAGAGTGATTCAGAATAAAGGACAGAAATGTTATAAAATTAAAGACTTTTATGAGAAAGGGTTGTACTAATTACAGTCACAGCTAGGTTCAGTAAATACAGCAGTGGTACTGATTACAACCAGTCTAGAGTCACTTTGAAGAACACAAGGATAATTAGATTGCTTCAAATAGGTGTAAAAGGCTAAGTATAGATAGTTAAATTTAATTTACACATATACCTATATAAATACACACACATATGCACATACCCAGGTATCTATGCAGATAATCTATGGAAAAAAATTACTAGTAAGCCCATTGAGGGCTAAATATAAATTTCTGGATTTATAGCATCAAAGTTTACATTTGTACTTCTGGCTAGCAAGTAGGCAGCATATATTATCTTTTATTTATTATCCCTTTTTGTCTTTTTATTTTCTGTTTTTTCACATCAATTTTTTAGATCCATCTAATGAAAAGTCAAGGCATTGAATCTCAGATCACAAAGACAAAGCAACATGAAATTCATCCCAGCTGGAATAAAGCATTTTAACTCCCTTACAGTAAATCAGACCCATATTAAAAGTTGCTGTGCTAAGGAAGAGGTCAATGATCTGAGGAGGGTGAGAACCTCCAAAGGACACGAACAAAGATTTTAAGTAGTAATGTCAGCACTCTCTTTAACTCATGTCTCTCTACTGTTGACAAACAAAATGTAAGCATCCATTGTATCTTGAGAAAAGAATACATGGTATTTTTCCCTTTGTCAAGACTGTCCAGTATCTCTAGGCCTCCAAAGTTCTTTCTAGACCAAATTAGACAGGACCAGGAGGCTCCTCTTCTTCTGGATAGCTCTCTTGTTCATTATTAGTAAGTGAACAAACTAATTTTCCTGCTTATTAACCCCTTCCAATGGCTTTTACATGTGGATTAGACATTTTCCAGCATATATTTTTCCCTTTGTTGTAGGAAGAATAATGGGATATGGGATAGTCATAATGGAATAACTTGACAATGCAGCAGCTAAATATACAGAAATTAAAGAGAACTTGTGTCTGACAAAATGTGAGTGCCTGCACACACAACACAAAGAGTTTAAAAGTGAAACTGTTTTTACTGGCAATTCATTCAAAAGGGAAAGGAGATACTGAAATTCACAGAATATTGAGTACACTTAAGACTTCCATTATTAAAACAGTTATATATACTATAATGGTAGCACTGAAATCACTAAACCCTTTTAAGTAAAATTGCATACATCACAGCAATTTAAAGCAGACAAGTCGTTTGGCATATCTCTTGAGATCTGTAATGTTTTAACCATGTTTGTCTTGAGCAGATACTGTGAACTACCTGCCTTGTACTTTTTCTCTTTAGCAGTATGTCACGGTACAACAGGGCTACTCTCATAATCTTTTACTATGAAACAGGGTCTTCAGAATGTATTTAAGATCAATAAAATTCTGCATCCTAACAAAAAAAAAATTAAAACAAATAATCTTGCTTATTAAACATTTGAGTATTTTTGCTGACCTTTCCATACATGTAAGTTCATGATGCTCACAAAGGGATGATCTAGTAACTGCAAAACAAGAGATATTGTTATTTAATTAGTTTAAGAAGGACCTGTTTAACGAAAGCCAAGAATAGATTCAGACTTTTGTAATGGGAAAAAACTCAGGAGAGCACTGAGAAGAGGGGTTTTCACTTTAGCACACCAGAGCCAATTCTCAGTGTGAAGCCAGAAACAACCAGGCTGTTGAACAACTGACTAGATGCAGTGGTTCAGACCAAGTTAACTCCAGGGAAGCAGAAACAATTACTTGACTGCCACAAGAGCTTCTGTCTGAATTAGTTTTTAAAATCTAGAAATAAAACATATAAGAAATAACAGTAAGACCAATCAGTTCTAGGAGGCACAATTTCCAATGTGTCTCGCTTTAGTCATCCTAATACAGAAGAATTTTTATCTTTTCCCCTGAAAATACCACATACTTTGATTTCTAGCATTTTTCTCCATCAATACTAACTCAGAAATGCTTAATAGGATGCACATTTTTGGACCACCACTGTATGTGGTGTCACCTCCAAGATCTACCATGGTTTGAAAGATCCCACCAGAGCCTTTCTAACTGAAGAGCAAGCACAGCTATGGCAGAGAAAGACAGTAAATTCCAGCCATTCTTCAGTTGGCTACCAATTCTCAAATGCATGAGTAGGGGGAGAAATTTTCCCAAGATGAGTTAGAACTTCTGTTGCTATTCAAAACCTTCTTTAACATGTTACACTAACTCCTTCTCTGTGAGGGAACAGAATGAATGCCCTGCCTTTGCCATTTCAGGCCCCTAGTTTACAGAGGTGTCAAAGGTCAAGGTCTCTAATACAGCCAAAAACCATACACTGTAGGATTAAGAAGAAGCTGAATTAATAAGTGGACAGGCACTGCAGATGACATAATTTTGGAAATTGTGTTCTGCTAGATAGGTGGGTTTTGTTGCTTTCTCAGATGACTTAGAATTTCCTATATGCATTTTTTATGTACAAAACTGAAAATTATTACACAGAAAACTCTCAAAAAACAGCATACAAATCGAATTTTAGAAATGTAATATTTATTGTTCAAATATCTATGTGATACTTATTTGCAATTACTGCTTGTTAACATTGTATATATATTTAGTGACTTGATTTACATGCATAAATAGCCATCCTGAAATGACTTGACTAAAAATATGGAGGGAAGCTATGAAGTTTGTTTTCCCAAAATATAGATCAGTTTTCTTCTCTTAAATATTTTCAACTTTTTGACAGCAAAGAATGCTGAAAAATTCAGTGTTTTTCTTCTCTATCAGCTCTATTAATCTATCTCTTTACAAAGTACTTTCTTCATGTAAATCAGAAAAAAATTATTCTGTTTTAGCAGTTAAAAACATTCTTCCCTTTGCATTAAATTTGCATTAAAATTATTTTAGAAAGAGGTGCATTGTCATTACTCAGTTTTCTTTGTCTCTATTTTGGAAGCATTATTTTATTAACATCTACCTGTGCAGTCATTACATTTGTAAGCAATAATTTCCTGATCATATACCTGTATATATATATGCAAGAAAGGGAGAAATAATGATTAAAGAAATTGGATAAATTAAGATGGAGAAATAGTATCTAGGAGCAAAAGTCTGTGTGTCTTCTAATGTGCCAACCTTGTTATACATCATCACTGTGAAAGGTGTATGGTCACACAGTGGACAAATTAGACCTGTCAACAGCTACAAAGAAAGGAAAATGGAGGGGATTTCACGGCACAAGAAAAAAGAATACTCTTTTATCTAGATTTACATAGAAACCTATTGTGTTGTTTAAAATTAACATACGTAAATACAGTACTTCGGAGAAAAGAGTCCTCAGACAGGCACCCTTAATAACAAAAGCCTAGTGAATGGAAAACTGAATCCATCTGAGATAAAAGGCTTACTACCAATCTCTCTTCCTTTTCCTCTGATTCAGCGAAACAGAACAATACCTCGTTGCCTGTACAGTCTTTCCATTCTAGGCCAGGAAAAACATACACTACCTGACAGAGCCTAAGATTCCCTGGTGCCAACCTTCAATTTAATTATACAGACAGAAAGGATACTGAAAAGAGTGATGTGTCAGCAGCTATCAAGATCATTAAATACAATTCCTGTGAACAAAATGTCAAGTCATTTTCAAGTGGCTGAAATGGAATGGCTCCTGGCCTTAATCAAACTTGTTTTGAATCAATACCTGGGCTATCTCTGCTTATCACATACAGAATATGCTTTTATAAAAATTTGAGTTGAAGAAAAGTGTTCAGCCCCAGTGAAGAAAAGGCTCCAGGGCTGCAGCCTCAACGCTGACAAGTTGTTTGCCAGGTTTGCTATATTTGCATCCCACACTTAGATGAGCTCATTTGGTAGCAGAGCTCCCAGGTGTACATTACTTTGATTTCTGGACCCTGTGACTAACCCACACGCATCTTCTAAAATAATTTAAGGACTGTTTCCATTTACTGACTTTAACATTTCCAAAACTAATGTAAATTCATTATTGATTAAGTTACGGTCACAAAAGACACTAAACTCCTGATTCTAGTTTTTTTCTGGTGTTTCTCCAGTACATGGCCATTACAGCTATTGAGTCACTCCTGATTTATACATACACATACAGGAAGATTTCTGATGCTCTGTTAAGAGCAGATGTAGGCATTGGTCAGAAAAAAAAAAAAGAATACTTTCATGCACAAAGCTTAATTGAAAGCATCAAAGAACCTATTGGTATTCAACTATTGATTCAATTATATGCATCCACAAGCCTGAGAATATTTAGGTTCTTTAAGAGAAAAACTGAGTACCTCACAGTATCACAGAATTCAGTAGACCATGTTGTAATTTCAAAGCTTTAAAATACTTTTACTAAACACAGTAATAGAGAAAGACAGTGTAAGGAAGAACATAGGCATATTTTCTGAAATGTGAGAAAGAAGGCACTAACAATCAGTTAAATTTCAAAGTTCACCTTTTTTTCCATCTTTTCATGCTGTTTTGCTGCAGTTTCCTTTCACACATTTTGAAAGAAAATGACCCTGAATATATTTGAATGCATAGCTCCCCATCTTTCCTTTGCAATTATCCTAACCAAGACTTCAGTTGTCAGCTTGAAACCTATAGATTTAAATGAAGTACATGTCTAACTTGACTCTCTCCAGAGTGCCTAGAGAAGATCCAGAGAACTGAGTCAGTATAACACAAACACTAGTCAGTGTAATATAAGCAATATATACACATATTTTGTGAGGCCATAAATGGTCTGATTGCTTCAGGCCTCTCTTCTAATATGTGACAACAACAAAAGAAGAATGAGCATGATAAGGTCATATCCTCTTTCTCCTTCTCTTATGAAATACATCATTCCAGTAGCAAACCGTTAGCATGAACTAAACAAGAGGTTAGATTGGGGGGTTGTGCCTATGGTATCCTCATACTCAGTACAGAGGAAACTGAGATCATAATTCTAGGAGAATAAAACAAATTTTTGAATTCTAATCTAACCGTAAAAATGAGCAGAAAACAACATTGATAATGACAAGGGAAAGAAAGTTTAGAGAATGAAACTCCCCTGAAATATTTTGTGATTTGTTTGTGTCTAGAGCCTTTGATCTATTATTCTTGCAATGAAAGCATGAAATGATTATTCTATTTTATAAAGACTGGAAGAGGTTATAGAGATGGCACCTGAGATACGGGATTTGGAAGTTTAAAAATGTCGTGGTTTTGTCCTGGCTCAATTTACTTTTATACTCTCCATACAATTATTATTAGTTGAGAGAAGGTTTATGCAGACAAAAAGAGACTGAATTAAAAAAAGGTATGAGTGTTTATTATTAACAAACTAAAACTAAAGAATTATATCTACAATAATTTTACTTAAGTAAACGGTATTATGTATTTACAGAAGATACTTCTCCCCCCACCTCCCTTTATATCAGTCCAAGGAGGAGAAGTAGTCTTTTTCTGTTCTTAGAATTCCAGCTCTCTCTCTCTCCAGTAACTCTGCAGCACTTTCGTCGCAGCTGGAACTTCTTTATCTCTCTCTTATTCTGTGTTGGCCTCCAGGGTTGGGCCTACCCCCCTCCTGGGCTAAAACCGAAGGCTGGTGGTTACCCAGGTCCTGAAGGGTCTCCTTCCATAGGCTTGCAAGGGGACACTTGCTTACTATGGATCTTCTTCCACAGGGTTACAGGGGATAATGGTTTAAGAGTTCACCCCTGTTTCCCTATGGAGGTCCCTCCCCATGGGAGAACAGTCCTTGATTGACTTCTCAGCATGGGTCTAGTCTGGATCCTACGCGTGGATCCCAATATCCCACCTGAGCCATTCTTGCTCCAGCGAGTTGCCAAAATAAAACTGCAACATGGCTTTTTCATTTTATTGTCTGGAATTAAAAATGTGCGAGAGTACAATTAGACTTCCTTTGTTCTCTGCAGTGAGTTACCAAAATAAAAACTGCAAATACGGCTTTCATTTTAATGCAGCCAGTTGAGATTACAAAGTGTGCCAATTGTTTTCCCCTTACAGAGCAGCATCACACATTAATGGAAATAAAGTAAAGAAAGAATTTTGCCTATCTGGTCAAACCTCATATGTTGCAGGATGTTACATTTCAATAATTTATTTATCTCCTAAATTTAATAACTAGTAGGAAGGTTTTTGAGTTGATAAATACACCCAGTATTAAAAAAAGAGACCTTAGTTACTATTTGACTTTGGCACCAGCTTGTAGGTGTTGTTTCTTTCTATAAATTTCTCCCTTACATTTTCTCAATATTACTTTTCTCATAAATGGCTTAGTATATGACAAAATAAAGTTTTTAATTCATTTATTTCTTAAAAAAAAAGAAAAAAAGTTGGATATGTGGTGCCCTTTCTCAATGGCATTTTCACCAGGTTCGTTGACCTCTTATGCAGGTTTGTTTATCCTCTAGTTTTCTATATTATTCAGACAACTGACAGTCATAAATTACAAAAATATTTGCCACATTTGCAGTCTGCAGAGACAGAGAATGGTGTGAACTGGATAGTTTTCTTTTGGTCCAAAATTTATTTTCAGCCTGAAGAAAATATTATTTTCCAACTTTGAACACCAAAATATTTAGATATATTACTTATTATTATTGGGTTTATATTATTCCAGGATTTATTTAAAAAACATCAAATAAATTCCAGCTGGTGCTATGCACCCCTTATTTTCTATTTCATATTATCTATAGTTTTAGGTAATTAAATATGATATCATTTTTATCTTTCATTGAAATAAAAATGTCCTGGGGACAATAGGAAGTGAAAAAGTAATTTTCAACAATCAAGAAAATAATCCAGGTTAAGACAGGAATATTCATAACATTTCCTCTCCTAATTTGTATCTTTAGTGATTCTTCTGCGTCTCTGTCAAAAGTGTCAATATGTCAGAACAATTTTACACCCAGTTCCAGTAGCTAAACCCTGGCATTTCATGTCTGTCACTCCACTCTTCCAAGAACTGCCTCCAGATGCTTCTCAGTCCTCACCTCTCCCCATCAGAAGCTGTGAGCAATGAGACCTCTTTGTGTTTCTTAACAGACTGGTGGAAATAAAGGCGATACACTGGACTTCACCAGGCAAAGGAAGATCTTAATACACAGAATTTGAGTACTACTGTCTGCCTATCTGCCTTCCACCCCAGGTTTCCTCAACAGATAAGTCTTTCTTATGAAGTCTTCTTCTTTGAAACCAAAATATCATACCCAGGCTACTGTAAAAGTGGCACATAAAGTATATTTTGGTATATGGACTTTTGTACTGACCCCTCAGAGTCCTACTCTCATCCAAATTTCAAGAATTTGTGACTTGCTTTACTCTCACAATTGCAAAATAAATCTTCATTTCCTGCTTTACATTATTGAAAATGATCCTTTGGGTCTGGAGAAGCTGTGTTTCATTAAACTGAAATCCTAGATTAGAAGTTTCAAGAAACTGTGTTTCCTTAAGCATAAGAAGATCTATCTGGAAATTTAGAAACTGTGAAGTTTCTAAAAATAAAAGGAAAAACTGAGGATATTTCCATGGTTTTTAAGTTCAGGAATGGTTTTATAATAAGGAGAATACTGCAATCGCTTGAAAAAACATGATTAAAAAGAGGTGAGGTTTCTCTGTCTGACACAGGATACTTGTGATATTAATTTTGTGATGTATGTATTAGTAATCAAATTTCTTAAACAAAATTCTAAATTAATGTAATTAACACTACAGAGCTAGTCTTCATTCTGTATTTTGTTCTCTTTCTTCATATTGAAACAATTCTGTATAGTGTCACACACATTAAAGACTTTTGGGCAACCTCAGACAACCTGACTAGAATATCACATCTTCTTATGCAGGATACATGTAAATGTCTCTATGTCTTCTGCTTTTTATCCACCAAGTCTTTATGTTTAACTATAGGTCTGTGTGAACTCCCACATGCTTCCTTTTTCCAAACGTGGTTGAGGGTTGAGATAAATATGTCTGGTTTTATATTTCTATATTCTATATTTCTATATTTCTATGTCTTTTATGTTTCAAGCAAAATTATCCTCTGTGTGTGTGTGTGTGTGTGTGTGTGTGTGTTTTTTCTTTGGTTTTGGTTTGGTTTGGTTTGGTTTGGTGGGTTTTTTGCTGGGGAGTGGTGGGGTGTTCAAAAAGGGCTGGGATGCGGCCAGGCTGAAGAAATCTTTATTTTAACTATCCTCTTCTTGTGATGATTTGGAGCAAGTAGATGGAAGTAACAACGGCACTGTTTCTTTTCTCCTGGATAGTGTTTTCTGTTATCTGTGGCTCTAGCAAGAATTATTTTTCATACTGATCCATTTGATAAACATACCAAACCAAAATGACGGCTATTTATCAACTATATTTATATAAACCAGTTTGCACTGATAAGTTGTATAATTATAACTGTGAAAACAGTACATTCATATTTTCTGTGTTGGAAATGGCATCTCTGGTTTGGAGATCACCATGGTATTTTAAAATGTACTACCTTTTTGGTTGTGTTTCATAGGAGTTGCTTATCTGCTTCACTAAACTTATATAACATTGCTGTTTGATGAATAGAAGAGAACTCATGTTCAAAAAATGTTCAAAAAACCAGCTACTAAACAAATCTGATTCAATTACACTATCAGTAGCTATGTGTGATATGTTAAAAAGAAACTATCCTGGAAGACTCTTCATTTTAAGATGTTTTGACATCACTGCATATTTCCTAGACGAAGGTCTCAAATGAACTATACAGATAAATGCAAGTTATATCCAAGTCATAAGTTACCAACAGTAAGGTTTTCATTTGCATGTTTTCCAATAAATTACTTTCTTGCTCTATTAATTTTTTAAGACTAATCTTAATCTTTTCTTGAAATTTTTAACACACATAAAATTAATATCATCTTATTTTCAGATTCAAAGGACGATGAAGTTTTTTTAGAAAGAATAGCCCACCTTCCTAATGAGAGTTTACTTTCTATAGCATGATATTAAAAATTACTAAATTATTAGCAAAATCATTATTTTTTCTGAATTTTATTAAATTACCAGATAGATAATAATAAATTAATTATTATATTTTATTCATTATTACAAGTTAATAAAGCAGGGACATCTGGCAAGATCTGAAGTCCATGCACATGCAGGTAACATTATACTTCTTCCCACTCCATAAGTATTTTAGAGACATAAGTCCTTCTAACATTTTTAAAATATGAGTTCCTCACTCACTGTAGTAGAAATATTTCAGCATCCCGAGAACTAATTTTACCTTTTAGTAAATTTTTTAATAGAAAACCTTATTGCAGCACACTCCCAAACCAAGAGATTTTATCTAATTTACTCTGACACTCAAGTTTCTCATGAGGTCTAATATATTTTACCCAGATGGCAAATTACTCGATGGTTCTCATTAGGAGAAACTCATGCATCTAAAAAAAAATATTTTTCTGCCTACAAATTGTCTGTTAACAACAAGAGTATTCATTTGAATAACTTCAGTGAATGAGGAATGATCTTTCTCTTTTACACCATGAAGGGTGTATCTGCATTAACAGGAAGCTCCATCATGATTTTGACATTTATATTGATTGCGCTCTTTTGATCCACCCCCTCCAAGAAGCTGAGGGGGTGGGTCATAAAATTCCCCTGCTGTCAGAACTTGCTATGTATATTCTAAAAATATGTGCAGCAATACTTATTACTATTACTAGTCTTTTATGTAATTTTCTAATTAAGCCTTGCTGAAGATATTTGCCTTTATCTGCTCCTGTCTCCACAAAGCCATCTCAGAGTTGAAGACAAGAATAACTCATCCTATTCTGAGAAACACCTAGTTCTGGGGTTTTTTTGCTGGCATTCTGCTTTCGTCTTGCTGTTTTGCTTTCCATTAAAGCTATTCATCCTTTTTGTTTCTCCACAGGGGATAATTTTTTGCCATCTTCCCTTAAAAGTCCTTTATCAGATAGAAGAGGTCAGGCTACAACGACAAATGGACCAACACACAACTCTAATTTGAGACCAGAGCTTTGCTGACCCTTATTTTTTCAGATACAAATGTTTTGCTTTCCTTCAGTCTTTCATTCTCTTCCATCTGCCCCTAATGTCAAAAGGAGGATGTTCTTTTATCTGTCTCATTAATCATTTCTGACACTCAGCTAGAAGCCTTATCCACAGCAATCTTTCTGTAGCATGTGACAAGCTGGGTTCACCTCACCATAGAAGAGGACAGAGTCTTTGACACTGTGATCTACAGGCACAGTCTAGGTGCATTCTTCTGCTCTTTTCAGTGGTTTTTATGTGGAATCTTCATCATGCTGGGGCTTGTCAACTTACATTACCTAAGCATGGCAAGATGAAAGAACAGTAGCCTTGAGTATGATGGACAGGAGAAAGTTTCATGCTTTGTGTGATGACACTGACTGATAAAACTGCTATAATGAAAATTATCAAACTTTTGTTAAAGTAGCTTAAAGACAACTCTTATTGCATCTTTTAAGGCACTCACAGGATGAAATTTTACAGAATTTCTGTCCATAAAAATGTCATAACTAATATAATTTTGATATGAAATCCATTTTAGATTGTTAAAATTATATAAATATTCTTAATGTATACAAAAAAAATAGAAATATGACTAACGTCTGAACCTCGAGGACATGATCTTACCTATAGATATCTATCATTCATTATAGTAAAGAAAACATTGCATATTTAACATACTGATTAGATTTTTTTTAAACCAATTTACTTTGTCCATATTGCAGAAGAATACTACTAAGTTGCTTAATTAGTCTAAATGTTTGCAACCGCAAAAGCATTAATGTCCCTGAGTGGCACAGAATACTAATCAAAGAGTTGTGTTACACTGTTCATTACAGTGCTCCAGAGTTATTTTTATTAGACTTAAAAAGAAGCACCTCATATCAGCTGGTTATCTTTTATATCATAACAGAATTCTGATATTTGTCAAATATAACTATTTGACTATTAAATGATACATAAAAAGTGAAACAGCAAACCAGTATTTTTTAAAAGTCAAAAAAGTATTTTTTTTTTCAAAATAATGAAAAGTTCAGAATTACTGTTCACAGAAAGATGTTCAAGAGGACTTATGATCAGTACTAATTAGAACTTTTCCTGATATATGTTTAGCAATTTTTGGAAAGTCTAATTGGAAAAATATTGGAAAGATCTAAAATACAAATTAATATTTATCCAAAATTAATTCTGCAAAATTCATATATAATATTTCAATGATAAGAAATTATGTTGGACACACATGGACACACTCAGAAAGTGTCTATGATTTTTATCACGGCTGTTGTTCTAATGTGTTCTTTGATCTTGTCACAGTTGAGCCATAAACCACTGTCTGTGAAATGCAAAATGAAAAAAACCTCCTGTAAAACAGCATCTTCTGAGTAGAGTTTGAGCTCTGTTTATCAGGCACATTTGAGATCCAAGTGAATGAAGGCAACCTGCTCCAAGCATGTAGAGACCCAAGCTAGCTCTGTGTGAGCCACTGCTGAAAACAGGGAATGACATGCAGATCCCACCTGCCAGCCAACTCTCCTTTGAACTGCCCCCAAACCTGGAAGCAGTCTAGGTGTGTCCACACAATACTGACCAGAATCTCCCAAACCCAGGTCTTTCAGGATATACAAGGTAGGTGAAAATTAACATCAAATGGCTATTAATGCCAGTATTTACAGTGAGTGACTGAGTACATTTTTGATGCATCTTGAATAAAACATAATTTTCTTTTTCATAGAAAAAAAACCCTTACAATAAATTTTTCCTTTCTGTTTTCTACAGGACCCTGACATAGTCCATGCAGAGTTTCAAATAATATTGTCCTTAGCAAACAAATGAAAAAAAAAAAAAAAAAGGCAGAAAAAAAAGCACTGGTTATGAGTCATTTAATGGTAATACAAGTCATAACCTTTGTGTCAACACTAGTCCAAAAATCACTCAAATATCTTCTACTCTCAGGTCCTGAAACATGAAATTAAAATGAGATGTACCCATACTGAAAGCAAGCAAGCAAGCAAGCAACCAACCAAAACAACAAAAACCCCACCTCATGAGACTTCTCTATTGGCAAAGGGAAGGAAGAGAGGGGCTGTAACTCACAGCAATATTATGGCTGTTGATTTCTAAAGTATATCACGTCAAAGCAGACAGACAACCATATTTATCCCTTTGAAAGTAGAAAATACATAGTCCATAACAAAAAATTCTGACTCATTGTCGACCTATCAAAATGTCATTAAGAACTGCAATAAAACTAAAAAATATGGTCCAGAAGTGTTGCAAAAAGAACTCCTCATGGACCATACTAAATGTAAAAATAATGCTAAACAGTGATAGAGAATCTGAAAATTCAATTTCCCACCAAGGATATGACAAAAGAAATATATACTTTCTAAACCCCATAACTCATTATTCAAAGCATTTCTGAATCCCAAACTAGCTGATGTGTTGTCAGTTCCTAAAATATATTTCAGAACTAGGCATCATTTAAGAAATATGCAGTCATTTCGAAATGTAGTGACCTATGGCATATTGAATCATGAACATTTTGACCTTTGGTCTATTAAATAATACATCCTTTGTGTAATGCTTTTGGACAGTGTCTCCAAAACTATGTATACAAGGGCATAAGTTTAAGACTTGAATACAGAGACTTTTAAAATACAGACTGTTGTTATGGAATCTATCAAATAATTAAGAAAAGAATAGAGTCAAGTGAGATGTAACACAAAAAAAGATAAAGATTTTATTGCCTATAATATTGACGTATTTTAATGCATTATAATCTGTTAAGCAAATTGAAGAATATAGAAATTAATACAACACATTCATATTGGCTATAAGTGACAGGAATATAGGGTTCAGACTTCATTTTTGAACTCTTGCAATACATGCCTGAGCTACAGAGACAGAGTTCAAGAGTCTTTAGTTTCAACAGGTCAAATGTTTCTGTCCAATTAATAGTTTGACAAAGCACCTTTTCTCTGAACGATGTTTATAGATGATAAATTCCAATATAATATTAGAAGCTTGTATTTAACAGTCTTAAACGACTCAAAATTTCCAGTCTTTCTCAAATGGCACATTAGACAGCTGACATGAATGGACCAAGTAACTTGGTGTAGCTGGAAGCAGATGTCCTCAGATATGTTTTTCTTACATTGACCTGGTTTAGCTGTAAGTCTGACCAACAGGGCCATTCCAAAATGCCATGGTCCCCTAGAAGATGTTCCACATTCTGACAGAACCTTTAAATAATAAGTCATCAAAAACAGATGACCTAGATATTGCCCAGAAAAATTGTTTTGATGGGACATATATCCAGTGATGTCTTAGCACAACTGGTGAGTATTGTGGTTTGCACACAGCCACAATCCCAGTGACTGCTGCTCTCAGAAATTCTCTTAAAAAAAAAAAAAAAAAAAGGAGTTCTTACACAATTACTCTCAGCCTGGCCCCAGGCTTTATCTATTTCAGTTTCCTTAGTTTATCATCTGAAGTAGTTCTATGGGAAAATCGATAGGAAGTCCAAAGATATGATGCAGTAGGATCAACGAATTTGCCCTTCTTTACTTGAAAAATAGTATATACAGAATTTTCTCTGCATAGCTGTGCAAATGGAATCACAATCTGATCTAACACTTATAAGGGAGTCATAAATGACTCAGGAGAAATATTTTTTGTGTGCTGCTTTTTTCCAGCAATAAACTCATTTTGTTCCTTTAAAGAGGTCAATGTAAAGTGTTTACATTACTGTATCTTAATATTTTCCATGTGCTTCCCCCAGCAGCCATGAAAGAAGCAACAGTGTCAACTGTGTTGCAGACTTCAGTAAGATGACATTTCAGTGTAAGATTTTTTTTTAACAAGAGAGTTGCACTTCCCAGGAAATGGACGCAGGAGTAAAATTCAATGACGTTAGGTTTAATGCATGAGTCATCTAAGCAAATTAACTATTTCTCCTGTATGTAAAACATTACTCACTTTGAGCCATAAATATATCATTAAAAATATAACAATCTACAAATAGAAATTCAAGCACATACTTAAAGTCTTCTCAGATAGCTCCAACATCTTACCTTCAACATTTCAGCAAGTCAGTTCAGTAATTTAAGAGTCTGTTTTGTCTGAGCATTATAATTACTGCATGAAAATCTATTCAGGGTGTTACATGGCCAGCAGCTTACCATTAGTGTGAACAAATGTAGTCATTTGGAAGAAAGCAAAGAAACCCCAGAGAACACCTGCATTTCAGTATGAAAATGTAATCCCGTAGCAAGAAAAGTAAGCCTGAACTACATTCACTGAGTCGTGAAACCATAAAAAGGGGCTAGAAAGCTCAAACCTTTGCCTTTTCAGGGACCATGCAATGACACAACATCAGCTGCTAACAACAGGTTTTCAAAATTAAATTCCCATGGGGTAGAATGCCCTGCAGTCATGGGGCATGACAGTTTTCCAGGCAATGAGAACTAAAGCCAGGTACAACAGATAGCACAGGAGTAAGCAGAGTGGCACTGCCTATGGAGGCAATTATGTTTCTTCATCCCAAAGTCTCTGCACTGCTCCCTGTTTTTAAGTATCAAATAGGGAGGGTGGAAAAGGAAAGTCAGCATCTTTCTCTGTTGTCCCTCTTCTCCCTGGGCTAGCAGAGATGCCAGACATACTGTCAAGGCACACTGCACCACACTAGAAGATAAATGATGCTCCTTGTGTACCCTGATCTGATCAGGGAGATGTTCTGTTCTTTCAAAAGCAAGTAACTCCCAGTGGCTTCACAAGGCAAGCATAGATCTGCATCACCTTGACTTATCCATCTCTAAACAGGCATAGTCTAGCACCCCAGCAACCAAGGGACTTTCAGAAGGTGACATCAGGACTTTATCAAATTCATAAAGAAAAAAATAGGTGAGGAATTCCCACAGAAGAGGATTTCAGTCCAAAAAGCACTGCTAATCCATCCTCCTGGAAGCCAATCTACACCAGGGAAATGATGTCTGAGTCTTGTTAAAGAAACTTTGTTTAAACAGCTTGATTGCTATTATGGACCTTGCAGTGGGAGTTTGGTTTTTAGCACATGTGAAAATAAGTATGGTGTACTCTGCTTTATGTATATAAACAATTTTCCCATAGTAACATAGTAAACATTGCACAAACTAGATATGGCCATGAAGCCCAAGCATTTTTGAATGACTCTCCTTGTTGATCAAGTTTTGGAACAAAAAACTTTTTTCAGTAAACCTTTAAAGTCTTTCAAAAAATATTTCAAAAAATACTTTAATGTTATTAAAGTTATTGTGGATATAGAAAAGGGTGGGAATATTTGGGGTATGAAAGGGGAAGGCAAGAAAATGTAAGGCAGATCTCTAATCTTGTTGTGACTCAAGCAACAGATAAACTGCTGATAAGGGGAATAAACAGACTGCACTGTAGAATCCAGCACATTTAGAGGGTCTTGATATTTAAGGACACTTGTACAGAAAGACTTTTATGCTGGGAAAGAGCCCAAACCAGGTGAATGTAGTGCTGCTCATTCTGCAACACAAAAGCTTGAACAGAATACTGTGAAGGGTACTGAAGGAAGTTGCACTTCTTTTTTAAAGGTATCGAGAACCTCAAATTTATTGAGAAATGCAGGACACCTCGATAGATAGAGTGTTGGTAGAAAATAAGAGTACAAATGAGATGTTTTTAAGCATGTTTTGTGCCACCCTACATATTTCAGAACTATTAGAACACTGCCATAAGTGTCAAGAGTCCTGTTCTGTGTTACTGGAGTGCCCTCAGAAAACGACAAAGGAAACAATCTCCATTGCCACTGTCAAAGTGTGCAGGAATGGATCACTCTTCAAGGCTCTGAGGACGAGAATGCACACCCACAATTGCACATTATTTTGAAGTGAGTTAGAAACAGAAAGATTTTTTTAGTTAACCTAGCAGGCATCTGTTCAACCTGTGAATATATATTCAATCTATTCTGTTTGCAAGATATTTTACAAATATCTTCTAAAATCTGCTTCACACTACCAGACAAAAACAAAACCACACAACTTCAATGAATTTCATAATTGCTATACAAAAAAAAAACCAACAAACCAAAACCAAAACAACAAAAAACCAAACAGATTTCATTCATCTTAGAGCCACAAAATTACTCTAAGATAATGCAAAACTTTATACCCTTGACACAGAGGATGGACCTTCTGGGCCTTGTCAACAGCCTACAAAGCCTTCCTCAAAAAGGCTGCTCACAAAGTATAGAGACTCAAACCACCTGAATACAAGATACCTTTATTCTTTAACTTGTAGGATCAATCATTCGCTGTTACATATTGTGGCCCCTCTATCACCTTTGCCTTTTTCATGACTTTTATTTACTACACAAGCTTCTTTTCTTTTTCTTCTACCTTTCATTCTTTCATAGGCCCAAATGGCTGTAAAGGATCTAAACAGGTCACCTGGTCTACCCTGTTGTGTCTGGGTCAACTAGCCAGTCTCTGGGGGTCACATTTTCTGCCTTTGCTCCTTTTTTTTTTTTTTTGAAAACTGCCTCTTCCTTCTCTACATTGACTGGGCAACTTTACAGCTTTCCAAAGCATAATAAAGCTTTTCAATCACTTCTCTGCATATTATGAAAGAACACTAAAAAAAAGGTTACCAAAATTTAGCATCCAAAGACCCACGTGGCTTGTATTTTATTAAACTGATCAAAACCAAAACCCTTTGAAATAGGTATCAATGTTCTTAATGTATTTTGCACACATCCCTCCTGCAACAAAGAGATACTCATTAATGTGTAAATATCTGTTTTCTAAGCAAATATCCTACAGGACTTGCATAAAATGATTTTGAATGTGTTATGCTGCCCAAGTATCTTCAAGCAGTAGAAAAACCAATGATTTATGAACTGAGAGAGTCTGAAGAACTTCCACAGAAAACAGAGAGGAATAAACAATGGCAGAAAAGGTTGACAATGATGTATCAGTCAAGGCATTTTTTTTTTTCTCAGTAGACAAGGGACAACCATTTTTCTTGTAAACAGGAATTTCATCATATCTCTGGTCAACCTGGTGATATCACCCTAGCCTTGATGAAAATTCTATAACATGCCTGAAGAATAAGTATCAGACACTAAATCAAGACCCTTTCATGGGTATGCTGTAAGGCAATGAAATATAGTCACACCAGAATTTCCCAGTTTCCTTTCATACTTCTAGTTCTTTGAAACAGAGCAATTTAGATTTTTTTTTCTTAATATACCTTTATAATAACTGGATGTTTCCAACAACTAAAAATCCAAATAAAATAAACATTATTGTACATTTTGTGTAAGTTTCAACTTTGCACAATTTTATACAAGTACGGGGAAATTCTAAAAGCTCACTTTAAACTTTACTTAGACAGGTTTCTTTTCTAAAAATCTCACTTATGTGAACTCACATCCATGAGCTTAAAATCTTGATGTATGTATAAGTGTTATGATGGATTAAGGCTGTGATTAGTTAAAACTGCAGGTTTAGCAAAACATCTCAGAATTTCATTTTCTTCAAAATCCATCAAACTTTAATAATAATATTGGAAAGAAAAGCAGAAGTGACATCTTTTCGTTCATTTCCCAGTCAGCCAGAATGAGGGCCTTTCATCAGCACTTTTCAGGCAGGGAAACTTGATGAAATGAGGAGAGTTTGGAGCAGTCAGAAAAGTAAGACAGTCAGATTTTATTAGACAAGTCCACAGAGATGACATTATCCAAAGATACAAAAAGGTAGATAAAATTTTGATATTATTTCTGTCCTTTAGGGTTCTTGGAGCAATGGATTCTTCAGTCATCTATGTACCTACACTCCCTCTAACCTGTCTGTGTGCCAACAGTGACCAACCTAAGCCTCAATGGTCAGGTGGACAGGGTTCTTGGAACAGAAGAACTTGCAATAGTTCTGCTCCTTAGAACAAAAGAAAAATAATATCTCTAGAAATTGCATCCATTTGACATATACAATAGTTTGAAAGCAATGCAGAGTTTCCTTATGAGTTTTTTCACTTCACATGTATGTCTGTATACTATGTCAGGTTAGATATATATTAAAAATAATAATGTGTTTTGATTGATCAGCGATTATTACCATTTTGGAATATTATGCAAAATTATATTTCTTTTAAAAGTAGACAAAATTCCAAAGTTGCATAAAACCTTAATTTTAATTTTGCATTGGATTTAATCAAATTTACATTTATTTAAAGTGAATATAGAATTAAAAGGCATTCATTTGTTTTAGTGTTTAGTCCACATTTATAAAAATCAAAAATTAGGTGAGCTTTCCAGCTAACATACAAAAAAAAAAAGAGAGCAAGTTCTAGCATAGTAACATTAGGACTAACAGGACAAACAAAAATTGACTATTTTTCAAGCTACTACTGTAGTTATAAGTTCAAAGTAGCTCCAGAGAAAAATATTTTGACCTAAACTTTTAGTTAGCTTTGATTAGTTCTGTATATTTTTGATATACAGCACATGACAACAGAGAATGTACTGGCACTAAAGGAAAAATGGCCCATTCGATTTCTGCTGCATTCTTTATTTCCTGAGCCCAACATGACTATAATTTAGGTGTCAAGTAAAATTATGTTAGACAGGTTTTCCTTGTCCTTGTTTGTTCACATCACAGCTTTGGCATGTTTTTCCAGTTCAGCTGGAAAGAAACAAGAGACTTGAACTAAGGGACTCAAATTTGAAATAATGACGGTAAAGAAAGAAGAAGTCTGAACAGTATTTTCCTTCAGAATACTTGACTGTAAGTACCTTGCCAAAACATCTTTTAGATATATATGTAATATACTTTAGAGATAAAGGGATAGTTTAGAGTGGACAACAACTACATCCTGAATCAGAGAAAACATGACCTAAATTCTTACTTCGATCCTTTAGAAATACCAAGATTTCTTTATTCTCCCCCTTCCTCCCCAATCCCAGACTATGTAGTAGAAAGCCCACAGCGTATGGCAGTGGCTCAATACAACATATTGGATAAGCTGGATTTGAAGGAAGGTTTCTGTATTATACATTCATAGAGTAGCTTTAAGGAACATTTCCTCTTAAATCTGCAAAATCAGATGAAGTCTGACTTATGCTCTCTAGTTTGCTTTATGCAATTCCACATCAACAGTATGTTTTAACACTACACCATTTTGCCTTCTGTAATAATGATTAATTCTTTTTCTAAATGCCTGATAAGACACAGTGACCCTGAACTGCATACTTTGTGGTAAAAAATTGTTTTAAAAAATATTTCTTCTTTTAATTATTATTATCACAGAATTGTTAGGGTTGGAAGGGACCTCTGGAGATCATCTGGTTCAACCTCCCTGCCAAGGCAGAATCACCTAGAGCAGGCGACAGAGGAATATGTCCAGGTGGGTTCTGAATGTCTCCAGAAAGGGAGACTCAAGACCTCCCTGGGCAGCCTGTTCCAGTGCTCTGCCACCCTCAATGGAAAGAAGCTGGTGGAACTTCTTGTGTTTTAATTTATGTCCACTACTCCTTGATGATTTCTGTTGTTATTATGGGAGAATTTTCTTTTATTTTTCTATTTGATCTTTCTTTCTAATAATTTTATTCTGATGTCTCTGTTTCTTCTACAGTTTTTTAAAGTAAAATATCTAGTAGTTGCAAAATATTTGAAGTGTGGACTATATGGACTATTGATTCATTGTTTCTTACTTCCACACCTCCAGATGTGCTGTATGTAAATCACGTCATGTATCAGTCACCTGCCTCCAAAGTGCAACTACCCCCCACTGGGCACGCATTCTATTTTTTTTTTTTTTTTTACTGTATCTTTAAGAGTGAAGCAAGAGAATTTTACACCAACCAGCAACAAAGGTATTTATGACTAAAGTCACTCAAGCTCCACCCTAAACATAAAGAAATAGTATAAAAGTAAGTCAAGAATGGAGGAAAAATTGGGGAAGACTCCATCATAACTGATGCAATCTGCTGACAGGCTGAACCTGTCTTCTCCCCCCATAGGGATGCCTATTAGGTAAGAACCATACTCTACATGCTCTGAATACTTTTATTGGGATTAGAGCTTGTCTGTGTATTGCTTTGAATACATTTTTGGAGTCAGATACTATCACTGGCATTCTTTGAACCTTAATCTGCTACTATTTTGTATTGAGAGTGTTCTGTAAATTTTTAGAGTGAGTCCTTCACAGGCACTGGCAGTTGCACAGTGTTTCAAGCAGAAACACACTGGAATAAAGTGGGAAGACCCACTGAGGGGTCTGCCTTGTGCTGTTGGTGTAGTCCCCTGAAAAGGGCAGTTGAATCTCCCTCCAATCCAGCAGGACTGTTCATTATGCACTATAATGGGACACTGGCAGACTGGTCCGGCACAGGGTCTCAGCTTTCCTGGGGCACTGACAGGCAAATCATACACTAAGGGTCAAGGAAATCTCCCTTTTTCATGTGACACTCTTCCTCACTACCTATCATTAGCAATACTAGCAGTAATAGTAGTAGTAGTAGTAGTAACAGTGATTTTAAAGCAAGGAAATATATTGTTGTGTTGTGCCCTAAATTACACAATTTCCTAAATTTGACTTGGCATGATTTGACCCCTTCACAGTAGGTGGGATAAATGCTCCTTTTCTAGTTGCAGATACCAGTATAATACAGAAGTGAAGGCCTGGATATGATTGTTATAAATCGTTCAAAAAAGTAGTTAGATTAAAGTTTCTTTTCACTAAGAATGAATAAGCATCTGTGTTAACAAAAAGAAAGTTAAAACCATTTCAGTCCCACACAAGTTACAGACAGTATCACAAACATCTTCCCATACTGTTTTACACATGAAAGCAAAGGGCATTCTAAGAATGAGGCTTCACATCTTTCCTCAGTGATGGAACTTCTCTTTTCCAACACAGGATATGCTGTTTTTAATTCCTATTTCCCCTTAGGAGTCATTCTGCAGTCTCAGTCACAAATTTTCAGAATGTGTTATTGTACCTGCTCTCACATACTAAAGGGAATACCATCCTAAAAACAATCAAAAAACAGTCACAATCACATTATGTCCATGAGCTCCATGATCGAAATGTTTAAGCTCCCAGTTTAAAGGGTGTCAACCCAGAGGCCTGAGGTCAGCATAATGCACAGTAAAGGTTTCAAGAGTCACACTGTCCCTGTGATGAAGAGGAAGACAAATACCCTGTCAGCTTCCAAAGCCAGCAGTTTTCTGGAAGAGAAAATCCTTTCCTCAGACAGAGTGATTTTTGTTGTGTCAGGGAAAGTTTAAAATGGACATTAGGAAAAGGTTTTTCACTGGTGGTCAGTCACTGGAACAGCCTCTCCAGGAAAGTGATCATGGCACCAAGCCTGTTAGAGTTCAAGAAATATCTAGATGGTGCTTTTTGTCACGTGGTTTAGTTTTAAGTAGTCCTGCAATGAGCAGTGAGTTGGACTGGATGATCCTCATGGGTTCCTTCCTACTTGAGATAGTCTGTGAGTCTATAAAATCCTGTGATTTAAGTCACATCTTGGTGAGACAATGCACCCTTTTTCCTGGCTTTAAAAATACTTTATTTTTGAGTCTACTGATATAAAATGAGCTGTTTATGTGTTGGCAGCTTGTTTAAGAACAAGAATTCGCAGTGCCTGCAAAGAAAACTCTCAGTTTCCCTCTATGAGATAGTTGCTGTTGCTTATCAGGTACAAAAATGTGAAAGCTCAGTACCGACCTATCTCTGGCAATTCAGGAATGGAGAATATGGACTGTAATGTTTGTTACTTAGGAAAAAAGATATATCATTCCTGATGTGCATAGAAAGTATATAATGATTCCTTCCACCTAAAAATACAAAAAATTGATGAATGAAAGCAAGCCTTTAAAAAAAACACCTGTTGCCTGTTAAGAACTCCAAGAACAAAAATCCCTGAAGCCATTTCACAAGCCACTTGTACATTACCTTTGCCCAGCAGAAGACTTTCTTTTCCTCTTTCTTTCATTTCACTCTTTTTCACTCTGCAGTTCTGAAATTTAGCTCAATTCCTCTCTGTTTGCCTAAAGCATATATTAAGGATCAGGAAGATCTTCCAAAATGTTGCACAAAATAATTACTTTTCATTAGGAACTATCTGGTGAATTTGCTAGTTATATTTCTTCATTTCTAAACATTAGATAAAATATGCAACTAGTTGGTTAATTCTAATCTACTATTTCATACAGTTAATGAATTATTCATAGCTTCATGCAGCTGCTGAAGTACTGCAAAAGCTTAAATTTAGCACTCAGATGGTACACGTGGCAACTTGGCAATTATTATTTTTTGGAATATGGCTTTAATTTAAATTCACATGTGATTGATGTGATATGACATGCTGAGAGTACAACAGATAGTTTAATCAACAAATGGTCCTTATGAATAATGTTGATGATAAAAGTTCTATTCAATTTCATGTCACTTTCCTCATCCTAAAAATGAGTTTCAGTTCTTGTTCAGCTCTTGACATTCAACACGCTGTTTTCTTTCATTAGAAAAGATCTTAAAACACTGAGGGAGGATGGACAGAAATGCAAATAGGAAATAGATTATGATAATATTTAGTGTTTTCTATGAGTTTCATTTCCATTTCTACTTATTTATCTTCACTGCCTTGGACTTGGTCCTACATTTTCTATCAACAATTACAATAAGGTTTCAGATCAGACCCAATGATCTATCAATATATATAAAAATACGGAAAAGAGTTGCCCTAATTGGTATGAATATTTTTATTTATAAGAAGAGATTTTAATGATGGTTAGTAAAGTTCCTTAATTCATAATAGTTAAAATATCATGAAGAGGTAAAGCAATTATCTTCATGACACCAGAGAGGGCTTTCTTTTCAAGACACTATGGCAGCAAGAAACTAATTTTTAATAAGCTGGATACTTCCATGGAAACATGGAAGTGCAAACATCTGGCACACTAAATTATATAAACTCCTGTTTCGTAAAAGCTAAAACTCAAGCACCTATACTTCAACATAGGGGCTGCATTCTCTGCTAAAGATCACTAAGGTGTACCTGTTATGCTCAAAATGTTTCTTTTGGCAAAAGGTAAAAAAAACCCCAAACACACTTTTATGCAGTATCAAGAATTTATTAGCTGCATGATAGAAATTACAAGAAAATAAAAGGGGGGGAGGGGAGAGAAAACTATTTCAGAGGAAAGTCTCAGTAACAATGCAGTTATAATAGACAGTTATAACTGTACAGTTATACAGAAATTTATTGGAGTTTTTACTTCTTTCTGTGAGATTATTCTTTGCCCTTGACTGCTTTGATAGGTCTTACATTCTGCAGCATCACAGAAGGAGTGGGGCACTGTAACATGTCATCAGCAATCCATGTCCTTCCCTGAGGTGTATCACGTTGATGTTGACAGCTTCTTGCTCCTCATTTCAGACCAACTTTATATTTCTAATATAGTTTTTTGCACCTTGTTTGTGTCTTCTGTTTTGTTGGGTTTTGTTTTGCTGTTTTGGGGTCTTTTTTTGACTGGAAGGCCCCCATCTGAATTTCTTACACGTCAAACAAGCATCTTTCCTATCTTGTTCTTCATTCTCCTGTTACTTCTATAAACTGGTTTTACCCAGGTCTGAAGGCTGGATTTCCCTATCAAAATTGACCACCCATGAGTTCTTTATAGCACTGGAGTTCTAGTATCACCACGTGCCACCTCTGTCATGACCCCATCCCTGTACACTCTCTGCACTACATGCTGATTCCTCAAATTTAAGGGCTCTGCTTCACTCCTAGTCTTGTATTTCATTATGCTGCATCACTATGGTAGGGTCATAAATAGCTCGTTCTACACAAAATAATTACTTAGTAGTATTATCTATACAAAAATTATGCTTATACTACTTGGTTACACAGAGCTCAGCAAAAGTAAAACAAATTAGAAAATGGCCATTAGGAAGTAAGTCATTAGAATATTGGTTTTACAGCTAAATAAGGTGAAAAATAGCTGTGAGAAGGCCAAGAGAAGTCCTGACAAAGCCTGAAAAATCCTGAGGCTTTGTCGAGGTACTGTAAAACCTGAAATCTGTCTTTAGCAAGGTCAATACTGTATTTATTGGGTTACAAAGCTTAATTTTTGGATTGTCTCATAAACATTCAGAACAGGAAGAGTTGCCTAGAACATATGACTGATTTTTGCAGAATAATATAAATACATATTAATTGTTTTGGCAGTGTAATGAAATAATATGAAACAAATAATTACTGAAGGTTTACAATTTATGATATGCTACTGAAGAAAGAAAGATAACTGAATGGCTCATCTAAAATATAAACTGAATATAAACTGGATATTTTTTGCAGCAGAAAATGATTTTGATTTAGGGCCAAGCTTTGCCCTTAGTTACATATGCACAGCTGCTACTGATGCCAATTGTAGTTATGGTGGTATGTATCTGAGTAAAGGATCTGTTTCTGAATAGGGATGGAAATTGTATTATTATTTGCTTTCAAGACATAATGGCATTCTGGAACCTCACATATTTCATATACAACAAAGGGAACTGCTTGGTAGGACTGAAAATCAGTTGGAACAGATTCTATCACCTTTGTGGTGTATTATCTACCTATCTGATAAACAACCGTTGAGATTCAGCAATATTACATGCTATATAAGAAGTATTCAACATAAGTAACAGAAAGAAAAAGAAATCTCTTAGTACCTATGAACACTTCCCAAAGTTCAAGATTCATTATTCTACAGAAAAGCAAAATGCTTTAACAGAACTCATTTCTGAAACTCTTTTTATAAATTATGTAAAGGAAGGTTTAATAATTTTAGATTTAGATTTGAGTTGAATCCCATGAATTTAAAGCATTTCATATTTGAAACAAAACCACTTTGCCACTCATATTAAATACAATTACCAGCACATATTTGAGTTTTGCATTGACAAATTACACTTCAGAAACTCAGATGACCAAAAAGACAGTAACACAAATAACTCAAAATATCTTTCAATTAAATCTACATAAACTTCTCTTACTTGCATTTCTGGACTCTAAATAATGCAATATGTATGTATCTTTCTTTTAAGATATGCTTCATTTCTTCTTAATATTTGCTAAAAGTTTGAACTTTTCAAACTTCACCTAGAAACTTCTTCCACTCAACCAATTTGATAAAACCAGACACAAGCTAACATTCAGCCTATACCTCTGTCTCATAACTCAACCTACAACGTCAGTAGTATAAGAATTCCTATTTGCAATGAACTGTAATAAAAGAAGTTTAATAAAAACAAATCAAATACTCATTTTTCTTTAAATATAGACAATATCAAAACCTTCATAGATCACCACCTAAATCATTTAAATCTAAGCATTTTGGAAAATGCCGTCACTTTCTTGCTGAGTATACAAGCTTTATGCAAAACAATTGTTTATTTCAGTCACTTCAGAGAGGGAAGTTGCCCACAGATGCACTATATAATTCCAGAGTTCTCAAATACAGTTTGTGCTTTGTCACCTTTCGAAATTATACCTACTCTTCTTTGCATGTACCTTTGCCTTGGAAACAAGGGCCCTGGAATTTATTCTAAGTCTTTCAAGAGGGTTGAGAGGGTAGATGTGGAGAAGTAGAGAGTAAGGTCGGGTTGAACATTATTGTTCTTATTCTTCTCCTGTGTAATAAATATATGTGTGTAATATTTTTCTGTGCTCACAGTTAAAAAAAAAAATAGATATATATTTTTAGTTTCTTTTAAAGGGTGGTCATGAGAATGAGAAAGACCTTTCTGTATTCCCAATTGAGACAACTGCAGCACTGGTTCATGAAAAGGGCCAGGCTGCTGCCCTCTCTCTTCAGTTTCATAGCACTATGGCTGAAGTGAGCATAGAACAGCTTCCTGCTCTTTGCCTAACCCTCTTCTGCAATCCCAGGTTATTTTTACCTCCTATCTTTCTGAGTGGGAATTAATTTTAATGGTAGTGTCAAAGTGGTAGAAAGGACTTTGGGACTGTGAAAACAGGAGGAGCAATAACGCTTTGGTAGCAGCAGTGAGTTGTTGCAATAGCTCAGCTGTTTGTGGGCACAAGGTCTTAATCAGCAACATGCTTTGGTTGACATGAGATTTGATGGAAATAAAACCAAACCAAACCGAACCAAAACAAACAGAGTAACAGAGTACTTGTCAAGCTGACTGACATAGTTTATAGCGGAGCTATTGGGTTTATGTCTCATTGGGCCTCCAGTATTTAAGGTGCTGAGATTGAGACCTGAAATGGGCTTGCAGAGTCACTCATGTTAGCATCCACCTTTGCCTGCACTCCTAATTTTTGAATTAATTAATAAGGGGAAGGAGATGTGACTTTAGGTCAAATGCCTGATTTTTCTGTAGTTACAGTGAAAATCTATCCTTTGACTTCCATCATGTGCTGACCCCTAAGGAGTAATAATCTTGGTGTGAATTAGATATGCAGGCAGGGATCCAAGACTGAAAACTACTTTAAAAAAAAAAAAAAAAAAGGAAAATAAAGGAAAATGTTTAAAGGAGTGACACAGTAAAAATGGGTGAAAGAGCTAAAAAGAACAGGCAAAACATGTTTGCCACCTAGATTTAGGTATGATATATCCAATTTTGGAGGGGAAAAAAAAGTGAATCTGTGGCCAGCTGTATCCAGATATGCATGGGGGGAAAAAAAACCCAAATCAATGTTAGGGACCTGCTAACTTTCTGGTTTAGCTACTAGCACCAGTGTTTAAAGCACATTAATGTGTATATAACCTCAGAATTTGAGAGCTTTACAGCTCTCTATTGGCACAGAACTTTGCAAACAATTAATTTGTTCTTGGCTTTGTTATACTGTGCCAAAAAAAACAGCATTACTTTTCCATGGCCTACTTCATCAGGAATGTTTGCAGAAGTACATAGAGAACATTAAAATATATAATGGTAGACAAAAGTTACTATTTTAACTGAACATAAAAATAGGATTTTGAAAAACAGAAGGGCATTTACTACTCAGAATAAAGTCAGTGGGATGCTTCTGAAACTCTTCATAATATTATTTTTTTCTTCTTACTCTGCCGAGATAGCTAAGAAATATGAAAAGCAAAGCTCTGTAGTCTAGGTTTCTTGTTGGTTTGGTTTTGTTTGGTGTTTAGGCCTGCCAAACCTTCCTGTACCTTTTCAAGCAAAAATTTCGAAGTTAAAGTGCATTCTTTTATCTACTTCTGTTTCTTTAAAGCATTGACCTTAATAAATTCACAATAGGATAAATTTAGATGTTATAAAATAAGCTGCTCTTACTGTAATCTCACACACACACACACAAGATTCCCATATGTATTTCTAAAGCTCAAAATCTAAAGCTCAAGAATTACTACAATATATTCCATGGTTTATAAAGTTGAACAGAGATATATTGAGTGTCCTTTGGCAAAAATTATGTATTATTCTGATCCTAAGACGATAAGACTACTTAAAAGAGCAAATAAAGACAACAGGAATTATTCATGGTAGCTGATTACAGGGGTTTTGCATGCTGTTAAGGGTTAAGAACAGAAACTCTTTTAGAAAAACTTATGCTCTGAAGAGAGCTGTGTCATTCTGTTAAACAAGAGAGAATAATCAGGCTAACATCCCACTTCGTAGTAAGCCACTTATAGATGTCAGCAAATATATTTATCTTGTTGGGGAAATTGGGAAATTGCCTTGAACAACTGTGATCCTGAGATACAGGGAACAATCTCTCTGGACTAAGCTGCTTTTAGAGATCCAGGAGTCATCTACACACCAGCACATCCAAGTGAAGAGTGAGTAAAGACATATTGGATACAATCCTTCTGTATTTAGTAGTATAGCTTTAAAAGAAAGATACTGAAGGATAAACAACAGCTGCCGGCTTTGGAGATGGAAACTAAAATGATCTAAGAAGAAGACAAAGAAATATATGGGGCCATTCTGCCATCCTCCCATTTGCACCCAGAAAATAGAATATGTGTCTGTCTTTTGTTGATTTGTATTAATAGGCAGATAAGCAGGTACTGTTTCTGTATATTTAAAGATTGTATGGACCAATCTCAACCATACAACAGACCTCAAAAAATGGCACTGAAAAATTAAGTCTGTGTGTGGTTTGCTAATGCTCTTGGTTTTTTCAGTCTTAAAAGCACCTTCTAGAAAAAAAAATAGAATATATTATTTACCTAAACCCAGACCTATACTAAGTTTTATTCCATTCATTTAAAAATCAGTAAGCTATAGCAATGGGGAAATAAATATTTAGCCAAGACAGAAGAAGGTTCTTGCTCTGAAGAGAAAGAAAATAGAGAAACAATGTTTCTGAACCAACGTAATATATGAGTTTAAAAAAAATAGAGTTCTTCACATATGTTTGTACACCATAAAATATGAATATGAATTTTTGTAAATTTCTCACATATAAAGACTGAAAAAATTTCTTTGATGCAGTAAAGAATGAGCAGCAGAAAATTACTCTGAATTAATTTATTTTTTTTTAAGATTTGAGCAGCTAATCACTACAATGATACCAATATTAATATACAGTCAGGCTGACTTTCTCCCTTGAAAAGAATAGGCTGAGTGCTGAGATGTATCTAAACCACAATAACAATGCATAAACCTAATCCAGGTCTTTACAGCATTTAGGCATAATGGTCTCGGATGACCTACAGTGCAAAAAAAGCTTATCAATGTTTAACAGACCTCAGTACAATGTTTAATATAGGATTAGAAACAAACAGGAATACACATCACAAGATCCTTAGGGTTTCTGGCCACCAGCAGCTAAATTTTGTTTGTAATTGGTGCATATGGAACAAAACAGAAACATAAATCATGTTTATTCTCCTCCTGTTTCTTTCTCTTTTCTTTAAAAGAAGTGTATAAAACACAAATTTTATCTAGAAATTATTTCATCCTTTAGTAATTTTTCACACTTTTCCTCAGTATGGGTTGCAGGCAAGAGTGGACAATGGCAGAACAGCTGACAACTTCTTGTTTTAGGGAAAAAAAACTGTAGCTTTAAAAGTTGTCATTGTTCAGGCTTAATTTCAAAGTAGCATTTACCAAAGGCTCTCTTTAACAAGGGTATTTTCAGTAAAGCTGTACAGTACAATGCAAAATATTAAGGCTTTGACTGCAAAGAATATACTTTTGAAGGATACAACACTCTTGAAAATACTAATAAAGCTGAATGAAGCTCTCTTCTCATAGTTTGAAAAAAAAGGATTGTTTTCGGTTCATTTGCAGCATTTTCTAAATGCTCTGTGCTATGCTGTCCTCCTCACTGTGCCAAAACCAGGTTTTATTTTTGCATTTGAAATTGAAATGCAATGTTATAAGTTTCTTTCATTAACTACAGCCAGCCTATGTTTTTTTTCTAAATGCTGCTGTACATGGTTGGTATTTGACACTCACAAAAGGATATACTCCCAAAGTAGAAAGAGTTAAAGAAGTAAAAAGGTTACAGCAGAATTACAGCAGAATTATTTCAAATTAAATTATATCTGCAGGGCAATATGATAATAAAATAAATTTCTGAACACATAGAGGGGACTGAAGTTCCAGGAAATTTGCTGAATTCTCCTAATATACATATTTTTTCTCTTCAGGCTTTATATACTTTCCAATTTTGGCAGGAGGCAAAGTGCTGCTGTTGCTCTAAAAGGCATTTCTACAGTGCCTTAAACTTGACCTTAAGGGGAGAATGCTGTAGATCACTTGAATTAGCCCACCTAACTTTTTAGGCTAGTTTTGAAAACTTTATGAACCTGTGATGTTTGGGTATAATTAGCTGAATCTCCAAGCTATGAATCAATACTTTGAATTGCCATGCCTTTGAGATTTGTTAAACCATTGTCTTAAAACACCATAAAAGCTGTGAAGTTCCTGGTGAATAATTTATCCAAATTAACTTCAGCAAGTCACTCTATAGCAAGTCTTATTGATCTTGATAGCATTGCGTAAGGCATGACTTGGATGAACTGATCTAAAAGATAACTCATAAGCATGAAGGTTTCCTCTTCCCATTCTTCTTCCCTGTTCAAGAAAGAGATGATCCTTGCCAGAATCTGTGTTAGCTTCAACTTTTATAGCAATGTTTTCAAATATTTTTTGCACATTTTAAAACAGAAATCCCATGTTAAATAAAAACCTAAATGTTTATTCGACTAATGCAGTAAATGCCTTAGAGAGAAGAAACGTAGAAAGTATATCATAAGTCCTTTTATCTCTTCAAAGTTATGTGAAGGATTACAATTACCAAACTTCAATGTACAGAAGACAGATATTACACATAAAAGTATAAAAGAATATATTAACAATTAAAAGTGGATGTTATCATTATTTTGTGACTTTTCCCACTAAGAACGTGCATACATTTTCTTCATATTATTTCCATACTTAGAGGAATAGACACCAGTTATAAAACAGAAGAGTGAAAAAAAGCCCAAGAGAAAGTATTTTAGTCATTTGAGATTGAGAGTGAAGGAAAGGAGTAAGCTAGAATACTTCTTAATGTCTAATAGACTTAATTTAGTCTCCTAAACTGATATGTTTTTGAAATTTCTCTTTCTCCAAACTTACAATCCAATTAGAAAATCAAGCAAAATCTCCTTTCTTAAAGTTTAAAAAAAAAAAAAAAAAAAGCTTTTAGGGTAAAGTTTATTTGTCAGCTCTTAATGAGGAAAAATCATTGGTCATAATGGCTGTCAACGTGATTCAAATCTGGCACAAAAAGATGTTATTTGGGAATGCAGGAATACCTTTAGTTCTAACTTTCTAAAAGGAGAAAGGAAGAAGGAGCATGGTGTCTGGAAGTTTATCCTTTCACATCCAATGCCAATCAAGAGAATAGTTTCTTTGGAACTAGTTCTTCACCTGCAGAAAAGAAGTGATGAGGGCTTAGACAAGCTGACAGAATTCCTCAGCACTGATACTGCTGGTGGCATACACAGTTCTTGATTTTCTTCATTACTGCACTTGGATGCTGTGATAGAACTGGAAGGAATAATTAGGAACAACTACTTTGATTTTCACACTTTTCAAATTTGCAGGACACCTAGTTGAAATACAGAAACATACACACACACAGATACACAGTATATGCGTGTACAAGCACACACATGCACACTAACACACAAAACCATCCACCCATATTATGAAATAACGCCACAAAAAGTTTCAATTACTGCTGTACTGAACAGAGGTCACATTTTCAGTGTTCCTGCATTTCTCCCATATCCCTCTGTTTGCTTTGTTTATCTGTCTTCATAAACATATATTATGCACTTGCAGAAAAAAGGGGGCATTTTTGTGGCACTCCATCTGAAATTTTAAAGACCACCATCGATGAAGAAACCACAACCTGATAAACATTGCTCTACACAGTTTGATGGAAGTAGTTCATTTTTTTTCCTCTCTGAAGCCAGTACACTACACTATTTATACACATCCCTCATAACCGATCTTTCAGTTGACATCACTGAATGAGATTTAATCCAAAAAGAAGTCCTACTAAGCTACTTGGAAACACAATTATTTTTCAAGCCTTGCACAGACTATGACAGAGTCCAGTTTGTAGGCAGAAGGATAGGAAAGGAAGTGAACTAGGGATTAGATGCAATCTGGGATAATGTTGGGATTTACACTGAAACGGAGGAATATATTTCCCTTAGCACCTTTTGAAAATTTCTTTCAAACTTGACAGAAAAATGCTGAGCAACCACCACTTAATTTCCTGGAAAAATCAAGAAATGCTGGTACTATGTCTATGAAAACAGACAGAGATAAATGGCTACAGTGGACTGCACTGGGTTGAACTGATACTTCATTTAATTATAAGTTTTTAATAACTGCAGATATTCTGAGCAAAGATAGTAATGAACTTTAGAAACCTAAATCTCTTCCTCTCCCCTCTTTCCCTTTGTTCATTTTCTTCTTAGATGAGGAAGCTGTTAGCCTACAAGTTTTTTAAGAACTTAAATATAAAAAAGTGATATTAATGATGATACTGTAGTGACTGTACTTCTCTGTCTGCATATTTTCTATGTACAAAGCCACTGGAGCAGTACAAGTGGAGGACTTGTAGAGTGATTAAAGAAACAGAAACAACTGTCAGATGAAAGAACGTTAACTAATACTATGGCTGGAAGATAAATGTGTGGCTAGCTAAGGCTACACAACCAATGGGGAAAGATGATTTAAGACATTTCCTTCTAGCAGGGCATGACAAAGAGAGGGGGTCAGAGAAAGGGAAGAGCAAAGAACAGAAAGTGAAAGCTACACTTTAAACTAAAGGACTATATAGGCACAAAATAAATGGGTAAAAATAGCCAGGAAGACAGAAGTATGATTTTGGACCAGGCTTCTAATAGGGTGGGCAGACAACAAAACTAAGGTGGACTTTTGGCTATTGCTAAAGGTGTGATATTCCAGAGTTCAAAAGAATTAAACTTCATTACCCTGAACGTCATCTTGTCCTGTAGAAGCAAGATTACCAAAGTGTCTCTTCTTTTAGATGTCAACAGAAACATAAATACTATCTGGTTAATGGTCAGACTTTATCATCTTAGAGATCATTTCCAACCTTAATAATTCTATGATTCTATTATTTTGTGATCTATATGCTGATTCAAGGATGTTTGCAGATCTATACTTACTGAGCATTTGTGAAGCATTACAGTGGCAATTTCCTAATATGATTTGCTACCTTACGCAGTTGAATCCTGCCTAGCCATAAGTCACGAATATAAGAAAGCAGTAATACATTGTGTATTTGAATAATACATGCATGTGAAACAACATTTTCTGTAAAAAAAAAAAAAAGACTCATGTGGATATTACAGGAGCAGGGCTCACTTGAATCTTGGTACTAAAATGTTTTCTGATGCAGTATTAGCAGTATTTACAGAGGTACAAAACACTTCCTTTTTTTTTCTGCCAGCCCTCTCCTTTTAATTACCTTATTGTCTCGCACATCATCACCTCTAATGGAGAGATCTTTACTTATGTTTCCTTTCCAAGGGCACAATATGAACAATTGTAATAAATTCAAGTCATTCAAGAAGACAGTAGATGAATTTTAGTCTAGTGCAAGAGCTCTAGCAGGTAGCATAAAGAAGATTCACTGCTGAAACATCATTGAAATTCTTGCAGAACTGAGCAAAGTAAATACAAAATCTTCTGAAATAAAAAATTGAGTAGCTGCTGAGCTCTGAAAAGGAAGACTAACATAAATATAATAACTTCTCTCTTTATCATTTGACAATAATGTGCCTTTGAGATGACCATCTACCGAAAACTGAAACCAAGTTTACTGAAACTAAGTCCAGCACAAAGAGCATGAACAATATTATTTAAAATTTTCATAGTTTAAGATCAATGTCATAATAATTAGTTTAAAAATCACTAGGCTTTGATTTTTGAACAGCATTCTTTTCAGCAATAGGGAAGAACCTTCTCAAAATGGCTCAAATGGAAAAGACAACTCAAAAAACTGACAGAAGCATTTAGATCTGACAATCAAGATGGCAGGCAGACTGTTTCTAATATAATAGTCTGAATATAACCTTTTTTCATAAACAATGAATGTCAGTTCTACAACATCACATACATCTTCCCTCAGGTAAGTAAGCTGGTGCCACTACTGTTCGGCATTATCATTATTAATCCAGATAATAGGACCGACCATACCCTCCGTGTGTTTACAGACGATAAAAAATTTGAAAGAGTGGCTGATGCACCAGATTGATGTCCTGTTATTCAGGAGGACCTCAAAAGGCTGAAGAAATTGGCCAAAACTTTTGAAGATCAACAAAGGGAAATGCCAAGTCCTGACCATGTGGAGGAATAACCCCACATACCAGTATATGCCCCATGTGGAAAACAGTTTAGCACAGAAGGCTCTGGATGACCTGGTGGACATGAAGTTAGACATGAGCCAGCAGTGTGCCTTTGCAGCCAAGAAGGCTAAAGGTAACCTGGGCTGCATCAGGCAAGAGTGCTGATAGCAGCTCAAGGGAAGTGATCCTTCTTCTCTACTTGGCAATGGTAAGACACATCTGAAGCGCTGGGTCCAGTGTTGGGCTCCCCAGTATGAGAGAGACAAGAACATATTGGAAGGAGTCCAATGAAGGGCTTCAGGGACTGGAGCATCTGGCACACAAGAAGAGGCTGAAAGAATTGTGACTGCTCATTCTGGAAAAGAGAATGCTCAGAGGGATCATAAATACCTGACGGGGGAGTAAAGCAGGACAGACAGACTTTTCTCAGGCAATAGGCAAAAATGAAACTTAAACATAAGTTTCTGACCCTGCTTTAAGCGGAGGTTTGGACCTGATGATCTCCAGAGATGCCTTCGTGCCTCCACCAGTCCCTGAGTCAGTCATTCTGTGTTTTTATGAACAAGTTATACAACTCAAATCTGTTTTCTAGAGAACTAATTGTATCTCTAGATTGCAATCTTTTCTTCCATGCTTCCCTCTCATTAAACTTGACAGCATGACAGATGTTTTTATACTGCTGATAACAAATTTCTACCTACCTAATGTAGACAGTACTGTGTTAAGTCCTAATAACCTATTCTGGTTATTCTGCCCCAAAACTGGGGCAGCTCCATGGCCACTACACTACTCTTCCTGTTTTCAATCACAAAAATGAATTCTGGTGACTTATTATATAGAGGGGCATGAAATAAATCTTTTCAACCATCTTTTGTCTTTCAATATTTTGGTGCTACATCCACCCTGGCAGTGCATATGCACTTAGCAGAGGGAGTGCTCCAACAGACACTAAAGGAGACTTATATGGGCATAGCTCTGATCTTTCTCAGCAGATCTAATCACCAGTGTAAAATGAACACACGAGTTACTGTCTCTCTAATGAGTCATAAGATAAACACAGGCTTTGGAAGAAGATCTACTTTTTTTTTTAGAAATTTTTCTGAATACCTAAAAAAAAAAAATTTAAAGTTTGCAATAGATTCAGAGCTAGAGGATATATATACATAAATATATATATTTAAATAATAAATATTTTTATAAATATATATAACTATATATGTGCAAAATATAAATCAAAGCTACAGCAGACTCCCGAAAGAAAAACTGGCAATTTGAGTACCGAAGCAGCTTGAAGACTTGAAAGAGATTTTTAATGTAACATCATAGTCTGGCTTTTGGTTTGTTGTTTTTTGGTTTGCTTATTGGGGTTTTTTTTCTGTCTGAATAGTGTATAATCAAGAAGCACTTTATTCAAGATTTAAGACCAGGTTGTTTTGTGTCCATGTGACTGATATTAATCACCTGGATGCTAGTCCTGAGAGAAGGGCTGTTATTTCCAGAGGAACAGAACTCAGTTTGATCTGCCCAGAGACTTTGTGCTGACTTGGGCAAGGGCAAGGTAAGTTGCTCCTGTGGACATGGTCCAAGTCTCAGATCAATGAGAATTATCTTGTGCCTGCACCTGTTAAAACAAAACCAGCTTGTCCAACATTTGGAAACAGCTGTTACAAGTGAGCAAGTGAGGTTTGAATGCCTGTCTTCTGCAACAACCTCTAAAAACTGAGAACGGAAAAGGACAACCTAGCCACTGTATATGAGGCAAACACAGAGACAAGTTGTGAGAAACCCAGGTTAGTCAGGACAAGATGATTCCAACTAGTAGGAAGCTGTTCATAGGTTTACCTGATTGAAGAACTGCTCACAGCTTGTCAGAACTTCAGAGCTCTGTAACAGAATTGAAATGAATATGTAGCAGCTTTCATTACACAGAAGCAAAAAATAATTGACATCGACCACCTGCTGAGAGAACAGCAGCACTAATGTAATGAACTTCAATTTGCAGAAGACAAAAAATGCTTTGTCACAGTGATGAACAGATACCACTATACACTTGACTTCCAAAAGTGTCATGAAGAGCTCTGAAAGAGCACCAAAAGAAAATTATGCTTTCCGATAGTTTCACAGAGCTACCCACTCTTGCACCAAGGGTTTGTGTGCCTCCTTATATGCCTAAGTATATTATAAATATCCATATATATGCATATTCTAAATATCTTATGCATATATATGAGTTGGTATACATATTCATTCATATGCATACTCTTATATATGAAGATTGAAAGACCTTCCCCGGATCTTATCTCGCGAAGACTGGCCATATATATATATATATATATATATACAAACACATATTTGTATATTCACACACAAACTTATGTAGTTGCAGTATAGATTCACCCAAGATGGCAGGCTGGAAAGCACAATGAATGGTCATAAAGAATCATCAGAGAAGAGCTTATAGTTCCTAGAAAATCCTTGAAAAAGAACTAAAGTAGGCCTAAAAATATAAGAATCCTGAAAACAGATGAATACAGTTATTTGAAGCTTTTCAGAATCTCCAAGTGAATTAAGAGTTCCAGTAACAAACATAAAAAGAGTAATATAGCATCAATGTTTGAAAATTTGGTATTCCCTGATAAAGAAAGGAAGAATCAGGAAGAAGAGTGCATTCTGTACAGCTTCCCAGAACTACCATGCAAATGCAAAACTAACAAATCTCCAAATCAGTCTGTGGAAGATTTTGAGAGGAATCAATCAAGGGCATAGAAGGTCACTAAGCTATTTGAAAGTCAATAATTTCTTAAACTAATGAAAATTAAAGAGAGAAAGCACTTCAGTATTTGTCTACACAGGTCTATGAGCTGAATTTTTTACAAATGTAGATGATGCTGATAAATAAATCTATGTCACAGGAGCATCACCCTTAAACCAAATGATGATTTGACCCACCAATGCTAAAAATGTCTCACTGGGGATGAATCTGAAGAATTTGACTTGATAGAAAGTCAGAGACTTTAGAAAATTATGAATTACAGTTAGACTCTTTAATAGTATATTATCGTGAAAAAGCATTTCTGCAGTTCTGACTACAGCAAAAGCTGCTAGGAGCCACTAGCATTCTGGTAAGCATTTCTGAAAAGGATCAGGACTGAAGCAGTGTGACAAAGCTGAATTTTTATCTTTTGGCATACCAATGTTTTTTCCCTTCATCTGACATATTTCTTACTCAAGTTGTGCTCCTTATTCTGCTCTATACAGTGAAAAACATCAGCAGATACCCCTTTTTTACAGAAATTTCATATAGACACACATGTTCTGTTCTTTCACACATGTTGGTGAAAGAAAAATTTGCCTGTATTTCTTCACCAGCAAGGGAGTTTATATAATACTTGATATTCTGTGCACACTATGTTAGTTAACAAGACTTTAAGTCAGTCTGCCAGGATAACTTTTGGTGTAAAACAGTGACCATTTATTCAAGTTGGATATGGTTTTTTTCTTCGCTTTTTACAGGAAAAACTAAGTCCAGTGATTATGTCTTTAGTTCAATCCCAGAAAACTGAAAACTAGCAAACACTGAGACAAAGTTAGTGAAAGTATTTTGTATAAGAATGCACACTTAATTAACATAGTGCGTAATCAAAGCCAAAGGCAGTTACCCCTGAGCGTATAGGGTTTTCTAACAGAAAAAAACCCAGTTAGAATTATACGAGCACTGATTTTTTAGGTGACACTATGATCAAGACAGACATACCATATTTACGCGAGACTGGTATCATCCTTCACAGGGACACATAATATATGGCAACAATATTAAAAAGGAGGTCAATAGTCTTGGAAGTTCAATACAGAACTGGACCTACTCCAACCTGCCCTAAGTGTATTCTAATTTATGATTTACTTTCCTGATTATAAGAGCATCAAATTTATCTACAGGGGGCATGAAGATACTTTGCAGAGTTCCATAACAACATGTTTTGAAATATATATATGTATATGGAACAGTAAACATCTGAATAATTGAATAAAAAAAGAAAAAAATATCTTTTCCAGGTACTTATCTGATTTTTTTTTTTCAATTCAGACAGAAGAAAGGTATTCAGGTGTGGAAGTTATGTAAGTGTTACATAATTATTTCTAGAGTAAGAGAAACTGCACTGACAGGACTGAATCCATTTTAAAAAGTCTTAGAAAGTAATAACCCTTAAAGATATAACTCTAAGTCTCTCATGCTGTTTTGAATGTAGACATGTTGCCACTTAAAGCTGGGACTGTATCTTGCATGATATTCCCTCATGCATTGGTCATACTGGAAATTTTAAGGTAGTGGTACCCATGTGAACCACCTTCCTCCTGCAAAATTTTCAGTGTGTCTGCTTAAAGTGTTGTTACATTATGTAGAAATAAAAAAAAAAAGAATTTAAAAAGTCCTTCCTCAAGCTCCTGTAATTGACACCCATTCCGTGGAAAACAGTAAATTCTCTCTGTATGACTTAAATCCCAAACTAGAGTTGTTTTTGAAAAATGTGTGCTAGCCAACCCACAAGTCATCCCCTAGTCATACAAAATTTAAAGGATTTCCCAAAGGAGTATCTTGATATATGGCTTCTAGGCAGTTAGATGAAATGACCTAATGATCTGAACTCGATAAGAAAATGAAAACTATAAAACAATTTAAAAAGTCAACAGAGGAGTCAAGAACACTTCAAATACTTTGGATCTGACTCATAGTATGGCCCCAAATACATGTAAGCTATCAGTATATATTTGATTTTTTCTGGTGAATCAATGCTCTGCTGTAAAACAGCTTAAATAAGGGACAGTAGAGGATTTTTACTGAGAAAACTACTGGATTAGAATGATCACTGGTCTCAGATCTTTAATCAGATGATCACTAGTGTGATTAGTGGTTTTAGTCTATCACACCACCTCTGGGGTTGCAAAGATATCACTGTCCCCATTTTCAGCCAGCAAGCAGGTACTTCATGATTTACCAAAAAAAGAACAGAGATTTACTCAAGATGGACCAGAAAATCAAACTGTCCAAATTTTTACGTGTTTGTTGAAAATACTTTGTAGACAAAGAACTATTATCAATTTCACTTATTAGACCAACAGTTTTAAATTAAAGAGCGAGAGCAATATGCAATTCCAGTTTGCATTTGTCTTCTCTATTCCACAGAGACAATGAAAATATTTACAAAAATAATTTTAAGTATTTATCTCATACAAAGCTTTGCGAAAAGGAGAAGAAATTGTAACCTTGACTCCCAGGAAAAAAAAAAAAGTATTAATGAATACTTACAAAGCTTGCATCAAGGGTGTAAAATCCAGTATTGCATATACTGAATTTCATACCAGCATATATAACAGTACCAGGTATAAAATGACTTACAAGTACAGTCACTTGGCTTTTTGACATGCATTACTATGTGTTTTCAAATGGAATTATGTACTATTGACAGGAAATGCTGCACTTATACTGGATCATCTGTTATCTCACAGGATCTGCCATGCTTGAGCAGCTCTATGATGAGTCGAGCACTCTGTCTTTAATACTGGCCTGGGACATATCCATCAGAGGAAGATGCAGTGTACCCATGGTAGAAAATGATGGAGGAATCTGCCTCCTTAAAACACAGTTTTGTGCTCTGTCAGTTAAAGATTACCTTGTGCCCTGAAGAGCAATGGAAACTACCTGAAGGATGAAGGATAGAAGTTTCTTGTTTCAAGCTGTAAAGTCTGATAAATAAAAAAAGAAATACACTCTCCAAATGGGTTGTTGCAAGTATGTCTGCTGCAGTACTGTCTCTAACACATTATCTCCAACAGCATCGAAGAGAAAATACAAGACTAAATGGGCTTCTAGTATGGTCTGGTCTGCTTTCTATTTCCTTTCCAATAAGAAGAATTACTTATTATACTATTTCTGCTAGACAGTTTTATACCTATAATGGTAGCCAATAGTGGTGAGGATTAATATTTTGTATGCATTTTAATATTTTGTAGGAAATAATTTTCTAGGAACTAGTATAAGACATATCATCTTGCATTACTCACCATGTTAAAAAATTGACAATGTCAGAGCTAAAACACTGAATAGAAATGCCTGTTTATTTTTATATATTCCAAACTTGAATGAACAAGAATATTTTTTTTTAAATGAGCAGTGTTGAATAAAAGTGTCAAAAGGTGAAGAAGAGTAATATGATAGTACTTCATAGTACAATGGATAAACCAATACTGATAACATTAAAATTATGCACACTGAAGGAAACAATCCTGATTTTTTCATTTAAACAATGAAAAGGAGTTACTATTGGTAGTCAGTAAATACCAGTTGTAAACCATACTATTTAATGAAAGCTTTGCAATTACATGAAGAGTTCTATGAAAATATTATCAAAAGGGAAAAGAGTAAAAAGGCTAAAGAGTGAAAAATAAAATCAAAGCATATAAGAATGATAAAGAAAGGAAGAGAGTATAAAATACTTATGGTCCTCATGTCCCCAAAAGGATAATAAGACTTGAGAAGAAGCAAAGAAGGGCAGCAAGGATTCCCAAAGATATACAAACACTTCTGAATGAGAACTGACCTTTAAACCTCAGGCATGCAATAGAAGTCTGTAAAATCATGGATACCAAGAAGAAGGTGAATAAGGAATGAGTGTTTATTTTTTGTCATAAAACAAAAATGGAGAGGACTGATATGATCAGACTAGAAGTTCAAAACAGGACATATGCTATCACTTTGCTTGCAGTTGAACTCTGTGCATGCAGGTAAATGATTGCCTTGGTTTGCATAGGTTCAAAACATTTCTCTTGATTCATGTGAGAGAAGAAAACCCTAAAGAATGATTCAAGACAGCTGACTAATGGAGTGTATGAGTACACCTGAAAAATATAATAATATGGTTGCCCCTTGCTTCTGCCTGGTCTGCCACAGTCTGGGATCAAAATTAAGGCACTTAACCTAGATGTAATTGTTTTCTGACTTGGTATGGCTAGTTTCATACAACACAATAGTAAATTTAAAATATTACACCACCATTTTCCAATCTCCCTTTCCAGGGTTGCTTCCTGTGCCTTCTCCTTTACTAATACCACCATTTTTATTTCCTTATTTTCTTCAGCAACTGTATTCAATTCCATTTTTAGGGATGTCTCGTTTTAAAATGTTGCTATACCTTCAATAATACATATGTTGCATATATATATGTATATATATCATACTTTTATGTATGTGATATATACACACATGACTATCTACACCACAGTGTGATACAACTTTATATAAATAGTTATTTTTAGTACTTTTCTGCTTGGTTCAAGGGACATTTTTTTGACATTAGGAACTATTAGGTAGTTTCATGGTAGTGGGTGGCATGGTCCTAGAATTTATTTCCAAACTTTAATGAGGAATTTGTATCCTTATATTGACTACTGAGTTTTCTGTTCAGAAAAATAACTGAAAAAACCACAAAAACTTGAGTCATAAGGAAGTTTTGGATTCAGTTGCAAAACTTGACAGTGATTTGAGGCAAAGCATTTTCCCTTCTGGCAAAATATTACTGCTCCAAAATAACAACCATAAATGTCTTCCAGCTTCCTGCAACAGAATTTGTCCTAAATTCTGACAAGACATGCGACAGAACTGGTTTATTACTTTCCTTTTTTATTATATAGTCACGTCTGTGATTGATACTTTAGGCCAATATTTAAAAATATATACATGCATTTTTCTATCTCAAAGTGTTTTAATATAATCAGTAGGCAGAATCAAAGAAAATATACTTATTCCATTGACTCTGGGCTTCAACAAAAAACAAAAAGTTTATTGTGAACTTTCCCCTTTCAGATAGGAGGACCTAGCTTTTTCTGTTGTTCTCTTGAAATAAGAGCCCATTTTTTAAATAGAAAAAACAAATAGGTTTAGTCAGATAATACAAATATCTCATTTTCCCTGTTGTTTTTCTGCTGTACATTTTTAAAGGGCTGTGGAATCTGGATTGTCTCTTCCTCATTTTGATTTATCTAAAGTTCATTTTCCAAGGAAAATGATTTTATCCTCAGTAGAGATTGACTTATGTTTTTTTCCTCAACCCTGACAACCCAACATGACACCTGAGTTCCCGCTGCAGCAGAAGAAATGACCACTGTTTCTTTGTTAGGTGTCCTGTAGCTTTCCAGTTCTATTTACCAGCTCCAACTTAGCACTGAGCTGATCAAGCTGCACATCATAAGGGTCTGTAGAAACTCCTTTCAAATCAATCAAGTTCTTTTTCTTTGAGAAATATCAGTCACAGAGTGGACTGGTCTCACAGAGGACTAGACATTATGGTCAGCCACCATGTTTTTTTGAGTTGGTTTATGCTGGTTATGGGAAAGTGCTTAAAGCAATGACACAAAAAAGCCAGTGCATATTTTCCAGCTCTAAAGATTTATTTAAAAATGTTTGTTTGTTGCTTTGCCAACTCAGAGTTTTTACATTGCAATGCAACACAGACAAAAAGGTAAACATATCAGCGGTGGTAGGATTGATAATGCCAGAACTTAGCTTCCCTAACAGAATTTTGCAAGTTTTTCTCCAGTTGAAAGCCTAATATTCCCCTTAGAAGCAAATAGCTTATATTTGATGCTTTTAATAAAGCAGTTATTTTATTCTGAAGTAACTTACACCAACAGCATTTCCAACACCATATCATTGTTGTCTCACAAAACAACCCCCCAAAAAACTATGGAAAATACACTAACATAATGAATGATTACGTTTAAAAAATCATGTATAGAAATCCAATGTAACAGATTTACTGATGGTAAAGTGAGAAGATAAAGGGTTAAGAAACTGTAATCTCTTCTGTTACCCATACAGAATGTAGCATATATACTTTAATTTCAACTCTTATATTCTATATCCTTCATGATTTACAGTGCATTAAATGTCATCATATAACAAATTTTACCTTACATTTAGCATTACTCATCTTTAACTTTTGCTCAGCAGTTGAGGCCATCAGTAGTCCCAGGACAATACAAGCTTCCACTCTAGAAGCCTTGATCGGCACAAAATCAGCTGTCACGGTGGCTGTTGACTGTTGCTTGACAGACTGAATTTTTTGTTCAATCACTTTCATGGCACAGAGATGGAGTGGCAAAAGATTTTACGATTGAAAGTCCTATTTCTAGTACTGACACAAAACCAGAATGTGTTTTTCATCATCACAAAGCTAACAGTAGAGAAAATGCACTATTAAGCAGAGAAATGTACTGATTGTGATGTGAACGGTAGATCTCAGTTCTACCACTGTAGCAGTTTCCAGCAGAAGAATTTTTGATATTTAGTACTTGTAAGTATTTGCTGTTAAGTGTCTAATAAAAGTCACTGATTAGCGTGCCATGAAGGAAAAGATTAAACACTATTTATTTGATTTCTCACTTCTGACATAATTCCAGCATTTAGATTACAATTTTCCTTTCTAAAATTCAGCTTATGGCTAGATTGAGAGTTGTGGTGAAGGCATTTGTACCTACTGCCTGTTTGAAAGTAATTGGTAGCCTACCATGTTGTAATTCAGCACTTTAAACCTTGATAGTCACTAAACTATTTTTTATTCTTATTATTATCATTAGTGGTAGGTGAGGGGATACGTGCAGAGAAGTTGGTCACTTCAAATGAACAAAAAAAAAATTGCAGGTGATGGTATATTTTAGAAACAAGTGGGAAGCTTACTTATTCAAAAACTCTCAAAAATGTAACAAATAAAAAATAATCATTTAACTATGCACTTATGGTAAATGACTTCTGGGAAATGAGTATGAGCAACTCACATCAAAGATTTATAATCCTTGTTTTCATAATTCAATCTGCAAGTATTTGAAACAAATACACTCACAGAGTAGAATAGGATTCCATGTTGGAAAGTAGCCACTATTATTTGCATTCTGGTCTGTGAGGTATTGCTTAATTTGAAAACTCACTTTCAACAAACAGAAAAAGACATAAAATCCTATTTTATCATCACACTCAAGACAAATAAACAAACAAACAAAAGGGATATAGCAGCTATAATTTGTCCTTCAGTTCGTTCACCTCCATCTCTGTTGTCTGGGAATGGGAATTGCTGCTCCTGGGGTAGAGGAGACAGAGTGGGCTCCTGGACTGCATTCTCCTCTCCAGTCACAGGACAGATCATACACAGGATAGTGACAGTTAATTACAAGCTAATGATAATCATATGATAACTAATTAGAATAGCAGATTACTTGACCTTCTGGAAACACCTACAGGATTTTGAACAACGTTATTAAAAAGGTCTAGTGGAAGCAGAAGCATGTTCCAGGCTGCTGACTGCTTTATTATAAGAAAGGATGTATTTATTCCTATACATTAATAAATTATTAGAATTCTATAAACAATCTTAAGAGGAAGATAAACAATATTTTAACAAATATTCAGAAAAATTAGTATATTACCCCCACAGTAACATCTGAAAATACCTTCCTTCCAATCATCTTAACTAAGTAAACATTGCCACATCTAATTGCCTTGATTAACTTTAACTGTATTAAATCAAAGACAAATAATCCAACCCTTGGTGGAGGGATAGGTGAAAATTCTAATGATGATATCATATATTGACATTTATTTATTTATTTATGTTAATGCAAAATTTTTCCCTAGTAAATTAGAAATATTATAACATGAAAAACTATCATGCCTCAGATATCTATTTTATATTTTAAATGCCATCTCAATAGAACACATTGTATTTAAGAGTAACTTATTAAAAATTCTGTAATCCTTTCTTGGTTTTAAAGACTTTGCTTTGGGAAATGTTATTTCTTTTTCATTAACAAGTGCTTCACTCTTCTTCAGTGACTTGTGATAGTCAAGCAGTTATAGACAAATTTGATAGACCTAAGGTCATGATATTTTGATGTAAAATAACCAGGCACTTTCTTTTCCCCAAATTTACTATTACAAAAGGAAGTAAGACTTTTTTTCCTATTAAGTTTTCCTGGGTACCTTTTTGTTATAAAGACTTTTTATCTTCTGAAAATTGAAAAATACTTTTTTACTTCATTAGGTCTTCATCACTCTGGTAGACAGGAAATGAGCTGACCTCAGACTATCTTAAGTCTTCTTTCCAGAACTTTCGAGCCACATATTGCTGTTTCCCTTAGTATATGGTTCAGGTATGTTCAAGACTCTATTCAGGTTACGGAAAAAATCTCCAAACAAACAGAGGCTATGTTTAGAAGAAAATCTCTCATTTCCTAACATTAATTGTGGGGATTTTTAAGTCCATGGACAAGTAGACCACAACAGATATACTGCCTAATACCAAAATATATAAATATAATGTGTAGAAGAAAAGCATGACAACTAGAAATACAACAAAAAGTTGCATAATCAGTCTGGAGTGATGCTGGGTATGACAATTAAATTCTGTATGAAACAAAAACCAAATAAAATACCATCACAAGCATCCACTTATGCTGGGACAAGGAAGTAAGAAATAAAGAGAGGATATACGATTCCCTTTTTGCTGTCTTGATTTTCAGATTTTGGACTAACTACACAATTTTTTTTTTCCTTCTTTGTGCAGAATTCTCTGTAGGATTCCCTAACTGCCAAGGTAGATCATCTCTGCCCAACACAATCCTGAAAGAGTCATATTATGTATAGAACACTCATATTTGTACTTAACAGTTCTGGTATTGTTTAAACATAATAATCACCTAAAAATGCACTATATTTTATTTCAGATTTGAAAGGTTTACACCAACATCCCAGCACAACTTCCTGCCTTTTAACAAACCCTATGTGAAGAAGTTAAAAACCCATAATTTTTGGAAGAGCTATTGCTATTGCACTGTTATTGACATGAGGGTTCAGTAGTTTTAGAGGTGCAGGAGAAGAAAGAAAAGAGACTGACCAGCAAAACAAGACAAAAAATAGGTGCTTCTTTCATCAGCCATCTTTGCTACCTTTCAGCACTTACTTACATATACTTTCCTTCTCTCCTTGTATACTCTATGCCCCTTGAATTGTGCCCTTACTGACTTTAATATTCCTCTCTCAGTTTCTGTCCCCTGTATTTTCTCTTTATGCTGTTTTTCAGTGTCTCTGCTTCCCTGGTTTGCACTTTACCTCCTTACCACGCGTCAGCTCTGCTGTCGTTGCTGAATTATCAGGCAACAGAGACACAAGGAGCAACAAATGGCATCCAGTGCAGTACTGGAAAGGGTGAGCCATCAAATGCACATAATTAATTTCAAACAACCAGAAGGATGCAAAGAAACAATATTCCTTAACCACAAAGAAATATTAAATTAATATTACAAGTTATTTGCAGAAAAATAACTTTATTCTTTTTTCAGCTCTAAATATGATTTCAACTTCATGGTATTCAGGTACTCATTACAACTTAATGTCACCCCACATGCTCAATCCACTCACCTATTTATGTTCAGTGTTTCCAAATCTGATTATCATTAATATTTAAAGGTTAAATTTTTGTTTGCTGTTTATCACCATACAGTTTAAGCTGACTCAAAAATATTACTCTGAGTTATGTATTGCCTTTTCTTGTATTATTACATTCATAAGTACTAGTTTCTTCTAAAAATGTGAGTGGTGAAAGTTCTGCCCTTACTTTTTGGACTCAGTTACAAGCATCAGACAAAAATGCGTATTTCCCTCCTAACATGAGTCATTCACCATTCCATTCTGAGCCAGTAAGCACAGAAACAGAGTTTATAACCTGGTCACTGCCACTGCGTGAAGAACAGTTAACTGGTTGAGAAAATAATTTTATTGCTGTCTGAATTAAATCATACTGAGTAGAAAGGGAGTCAAGTGTTTCCAGACCCATTCCCTGTGAAATATTCTCAATTCTCCTTTTGATCAAGTAGGATGACATAATTATTTAATGATGAATTTTTATGTTAACTTTTTTTTAGATGTAGCTAATATATGTTTATATATATATAATTAAGTTTAGTTCTAAAAATTAGCCCACTCCCCCATCTTTTCTCATAACAGTTTGAAAAACTGAGATTTTAATGAAACATGTAGTTATGCGCCAAGTTAACCATTCCCATGCTGAAGGCAGCACATAATAGGTCATACAGAGGAGAATGCTGAGATGACAACGTGTCAAAGATTAAATCAGGGATTATCTTGGTGATGCTTGTTTCTTTGAACAAAACTCTCTTGGTGCTCAGCCAAGTAGTTATTTAGCTGCATATTGCCATGTCTATCTGATGGTCTGTTTTAGAACATAATGCACTACGAAAAGTCATGAGATTTTGAGGATTGTGATTATTGCATCTCTTCTGTAGTTATTAGGGAAATCATAATTATATCCTCATATAAGGTACACATAAAGAGCCTGAGGTCTTCTTATTTTAATTTTTATTTTAGTTGCTGTAAAATACTGCAGAGTAAAATGTGAGTTCATTATTCCTTTCTACTTTGCACACCAGGAATTGTAATTCTTCAATGCTTAACAACTCTACCAGAGAATTTCATCTACACTGTACTTCACATCAATAGATATTGTGAGAATCAAGCTTAATTATATAGGTAGTGTCTCCTCCTGAGCATGAGAAGGAATAGGTCTGCAAATGAAATGGCATTATTCTCCAGTCACTCTACACACAGGAAATTCCCCTTCTAAACTTAACTCTTGCCTTCATATGAGTCACACCTTCCTCTGATGTCACCTCTGCTAAAGCATGTTTGATTTCTAAACTCATGTCCTTCTGCATAGTCTGGATTTGTAGAGGGAAGAAAACCACTTCCTTCAATGAAGTACAATCCAACAACTTTCCTAAGTGAGATAGGAACAATGCCATTTTTCTTACTTATGCACTACATAGATTTTTTAAATACATGCAGATTCAGATGAAATTCCTCTACCAAAATTGCTATCACGGGTTTCGGTACTTTTTCACTTGAATTATAAAGGCCCTGACAGTGAATCCTATGTTTTAGTAGACAAAATGTCACACATGTACTTTGGAAAGTAAATCACACCAGTCTACTTTTTTGATGAGCAGATGGAAAATTAGTAGATTTAACAATACATTGATTAAAGTGTCCTTCTGATGGAAAAGGTATAATTTAATATATCACAAAAACACACCTTTTTAATTCTTTTTACATACCTAGATATTTCAAGAAAAGCTCAGTTTGTATCACAGGTTTGTGCTGGGCTTTTTTTTTTTTTTGTAGGGAGTAGGTGTTAAAAAAGTCCAGTGCTTAACATGATCAGCAAAAGACATTCATTCCTCATTTTCCTGTCATTCTAAGATGGGAGAACATATACATTGTACTTAACAGATGATGCACTGAGAGTAAAACACAGAGAAAAAAAATCCTAATTTTTCAAGTGCTCTATATATTCATAAATCCTCCAAGGAAATGAAGTCTTATTATTTTGCATCACACTTAAATGTGATAAAGCGAGACAGGGGACATTTCAACTGATTTTAAGCTGAAAAATGTCTCTGTGGAGATAATTAAGCAATGAATCAGGTTGTCCAGAATGGCTGTGGAACATACATTCTTGGAGGTTCCCAAGACTTGACACAACAAAGCCCTGAATGGCCTGACTTGAATTTAGTGTTGTCATTGTTTGGAGCTCCTGGTTGAGCAAAGGTTGGTTTAGAAACTTCTGTGGTTTCTTGTCTCCTGAGTGATCCTATGACTTGTCAATGAAGCAAAGTGTTCAGATCATGATCCATAACATTACATGACAACCAGCCTGGAGTTGTCATGGCATCAGGGGTGAACTGCTGTGTTTGGATTGCATGAAATAAATATGTTGCTTTTACCATTAGAAACATTCTTTCCATTTCTGTCATTCTGTATTTACAAATTTTTTGATCTCCACCAGTGAATTCAGTATGATTTTAAGGATGTGTACCCTCTGGGTCAGATGATTATTTGCACATGATTTTCTAACACATTAAATTGATACCCATGTTTTTAAAGCTTTTTGAAAAAAGTGCACCAAAATAGAAAATAGAAATGTATTAGATACTCATTCAGTATGGTAGGTTTTGTGATGATTTAAAATAAGTTTGGAAGATTCCTGAGATCTGAAGGTCATATTTTTCCATAGACTTGGATGACTACAACACAGTTAGATACTGGGTTGTTTTTCAGTGTCCAATTACTAAGATCTAATGGAAATTATTTGCATACCCTATTTCAGTTCTTCTGGAAAAATACACCTATCCACTTACATTCATTTTAGAAATTTCAAATTAGCCTTAAAGTAACTAGTCTTTGAATTAAAGGCTTAAACTTTTATTACTTTGTCTAAAAGCCATTTTTAAACATCTAATGTTTTAAAATTTGTAATATGTAGCCTTTCTTCTGTCTTGTATCCACGGTTTAATATGAGTGATAAAAACTACTACTTACTTTTGAAAGAAAATAATAATTATCTTGGCCTTATAATTTTAGGTCTCCCTAAAATGCAAGTGACCAAAGATCATTATTTGCCAGAATTTTATTGTCCTACATTAGGAAGCCAGTGGATTTTTCTGAAGCAACAAGTTTGCTGTACATGATGTATATTTTGTTATCATAGGACACAAGGTGGAATCTGGAGTATGGGGTTCAGCTGCTCACACACAGATTAGGCTGTGTGAGCTCAAATTTGATGCTATTTCAGTTTTCTGAGGTATTTGGTAGGCATGGACTGTAGAAGGAGAACCTCACCTTCAGGGCAGGCAACTGGAGACCAGAAAAAAAGCATTATGGAGTGTCTAATACAATGCTAAATGTTTATAAGGAATTGCTCCCTAGTAGCCCTTATACAAGATTAACTCATTAAATAGTGAAATGTTAGTTGACAGACTTTGTCTGTGACTTTCCAAGATTTTATTTTAATTACAGTAAAAAAAGACCCTACAAAACAAGTAATACAACTTAATAAAATATTTATCACTGGTTTATATCATCATTTACATGTTAAATAGAAAATAATAACATCCTAGAAAGAAGCTATTCAGTGACTCTCCAATCAATATTAGATCAATTCCACATATTGTTTTCCCTGACAGGTATGTTTTGTTACTCTGGTGGTTTTGTAAGGGATTGATTAGAGATGGTCTCTTAAAGACCACATTTATTTCAGAATTCCTCTAGTTACCCAGAATTACATTACAGTCCTCCAAGGAACTGTTGTATTTAATTCTGTCAGTTATACCTCAGATTTTGCTCTTTGGTCAACATTTTACCCACAAGTACTTAACCAGCAAATGCAAACACTGTGGGTGTATCCCATGGATAAAATATCTTTTCTGAGGTGGAAGATGCAGCAAAGTCCTCTTTCATTAATATTTCCTTCCATCCTTCATGGGCTTGTGGCGTATGAACAGCCACTACTTGTGAGCCTCCCATACCGAGTTGATGTCACATAATTACGTGGGACCAGCTCACAGATGCAACATCCTACTTGAATGCATACAGAGGCACTGAGTGAGGTTCATCTCCCCTTCAAGGAAGCCATCCAGGTCTGAGCTTTCTTTTGTAATTAAAGAGGTTGAGAAAAACAGTCAACAGTTCTGCTGACCTTTCTGTCTGTGAGTGGCACGTGCTTTCTTCTAGATATGCCTTCTTTTCCATGGAATACACAGCATCAGGTGGCTGCATCTTATTTCTAGATGTTAAATTTGGCCAAAGGAATCCTTTGCATACCTTCCATATTATGAGAAAGGCACCCCTTGTGTGTTTCTTGTTCCATGGACCACCAACAAATAATTAAGTTGTTTCAGGGAAAGTAGATTTCTGCTGTCTGCAGCGAAGATAAGGAGGAATAGAATTAGAGAGGCTTAACAAATAATAATGTAACAATGTCTGTCCAAATATAAAATGATAAAACCCCAACAAACTGAAGACATTGTTTAAGGAAATATTTAATTATTTGTATTGAAGTTTAGAAATGTTTCAATTATTTTTTAAGGAAATATAATTTATTTTAATTATGTGATCTATCTGGTTTTGGTGGTGGTGGTGTTTGTAAGTGATAGTGATTTTTTTCCTAACAAATTAATATGTTGTTTCTTCTAAATGATGACTTTCACATTAGATTCTGTAAATAGGAAGAATATTGATTTTTTTTTCTTCTCCCTTTTTATTGTATTTTAATTGATTTCACTTTCCTTTAAATAAATAAACTGCATTCATTTAAAATGTAATCTGTAAGCAAATCTATCTTATCATTTGCTTAGATGTCAGAAGCTTTATTTATGTTAACAATGAGGTCTGACCTTTAAGTTTTTGTGCTTGAAAAATTGCATTTCCTTGTAACATTTTACAAGTTTCTGAGTACTTCTAAAAAGAAAATGGCCTTGAAAAATAATAACACCTCAATGTTAGTGTTCACTGCTCAAAAAAATGAGGTCATTTTTTTCAGTGTCCAGCTTATCTGATAAAAGTACTAATAATTACTTGCTCAAATGTGACACATCTTTTAATTTGAATATTTTTTAAGCTTTAGAGAAAATCCTAAAATGAAACGAGAAAAAATGTGTTAATACACAATTTTAATTATGAAATCATTACATTAGCAGAGGATGAAGTAAAATTTCTATCTTTAATAGAGAACTAATCTTTTCATGACTCAACCTATCTAACCTATACATAGGTATTATGTATTTATGGGATAATTTTAAGTACGATGATACACCTTTAAATGCACATGAAAATACTTAGGTACAAATCTATGGTTCTAGAAAGAAATTGTAAGTGAATCCACAGTTTATTAAAATAAATAATTCATAAATTGACAATTTCCCTTCATTATCATAACTTCTTGTTCCTATAAATTACAGAGACATACCATATACTCTACCACATTTTCTGTGCAAATAAAGAAAACATGCCTTCAGAAATTAATTTTCTAGCTCTCCCTGGGCACAAACACTAATCATTCTACAGAAAGCAAATGTATTAGTGTGCAGTTTCAGAGAAAACCACCAAACTCAGGTGTTGCCTCTGGCAGATACTGGAAGAACATTACAGAGTTGACAACATGTATATCTTCCTACCATATTCTGAAGATAATCAAATCTTTATTTTGACAGAAATTTCAATAACCAGTAAATATTTTAGGATTTTTTTCTGTACTCAATTGCTCATATAAAACAAATAGCAAGAAAATAATTACTTTGTCTAGGCAAAATATAATTTGGAATTTTTATTTTCAAAGTTTTGAATTGGGAGAAGAATGAAAAATTTTGGAACTGATCACAAAATGAAATTAAAAGGAAATACTTCAAATCAAATCAATGTTCTTGATAAATTCAGCATTGTTAAAGTTTTATTTGGATGTATACTTAGGTTTTCTTATACAGTACATAAGGATGACTCCTAATGTGTCTGTTCCATAACAAGTCACTGGAGCAGTGGACTCTACTTGCAAACTTCATGAACTGAAAAAAAATTGCCCCAATTTTTATAAATTCACTATTAAGGGGGAATTGGTTTGATTGTAGCATGCAAATAGGACTTAAACTAGAGCTCTAAACACATCATTTCAATTGCCACCATTGACTTCTGGAAGTATCCAGCTCCTGTTGCCTCACTTGGAAAAACAAGCCTAAATATTATTAAAGGGATTGGGGATTTTCCTCCTAAATGCATAAATTTCTTATTCACCAGAGATTCTGCAAGGTGTAGAGATTACAGTGCAAAGCACAAGAACCCAGAGAAACCATTTCAACAGAAGAAGATGGATTCCTGAAGTTGTCTCACTGGAAGCAGAGCTACATCCGTGCTTGTAGGTCCCTTCCAACTCAGCGTGTTCTGTGATTCTGTGATCTAAGTTCAAGCGTGTCTGCTGCAGACTGCTGGGTAGAACCTGAGATTATTTATGTTGTACTCAACTGCTCCTTCTGGAAAATACACCTAGTTAAAGCTAATTTAAAAGGAGTTCTGGCCTTTTCACATAAGATAACAAATTAGACATGCTCTACACATATGATCACTCTGCAGATTGGTGCTTTTCCAGCTGCTACAGCAGAGTACCAATTAATCAATTAACTTTAATTAACTTGGAGAGAAAAGAAAAGAAAACAGAATAATGAAAACACAGTTCCTTCAAGATCAAACAGAAGATGCAACACGAGGGGTTAGTGGAGGATTTTTAGATTCTTTGTGTGTCCCTATTTAGAGTATTATAAGGGGACTGGAGGCTGAGGGGGGCTGTGAACCCAAACCAGGCAGATCACCACATAAAGCACACCAGCCTGGGAATATTAAGACTTGATGAGATACAGCTGAAAGCTGGACTGAAGGAGAGAAGATGGAGATGTAAAAGAGAAGTGATATAGGCCAGTGGGACAGAGCTAGATACAAGGGAGAGAAAGGAGTGCAGATGATCAAAAGAGTATTTGAAAAGTTCTATGACAGAAGCTGCTCCTATTGCTTCTTTCTGCTCCACGATCAGCAATGAAGACAAGGGATTTATCCCATTGAAACCTTTCTGTAAAGCTTATGGGATAATGAATATCTAGGATTCTCTCTTTGATGTCAGAATTTCGATGCCTTCCTACTCATAAACCTCATATTTCATACAAAGGGCTGGAAGTGTCATTTACCTAGATACTCTGAAAAAAACCCTAGCCCACTGCAAAATCCATATTTGAGGAATTCCTTAGATTACAGCAGACTTTTCATCCTGTAAGGTTTGGATCACACACCTAAGAAATATTATTTCTTGGTTTCCTGGAAACCCATTAAGTTTTGATGTAGTTGTGGTATTTTTCACTTTCACAGACAGCAGAATTACATGATCATGCAATTAAAGACTACATTATAATTCAGCTAATACAGAAATAAAGGTTTTCAAGATATATTTTACTTCTAAGGATTTCTCTTTGTGACTATATTATCTTAATTTATTTTTTCACTCATCCTAAACAAACTCTCTGGGTTTTATGTGCCTCTACTACCTCTTCCTGACTTGATCTAGAGCTGTTTCTGTGACAGAAAAATAACTTGTTTTTTTCTTAGCTGGGATGAGAGTGTTCCAGTGCACTGGTCAGCAAAATAAAATAGAAAAGAGAAAGCCTGCAAATACATTAGAGGAGAACGTGAAATCTTTTAGCACAGAATCAAAGACTATGACTCTAGAAAGATGGAGAGCTGTTTGGCAAACAGTTCATTTGAAAAAGATAACACATTCTAAGACTACAGATAGCAACCTAAACTCTCCTCTTTAAAAGCATGGTGCTGATACTCTTTCCTTTCTTCTTGTCTCCAGATAACTTTGTGGAGAAATTTTTATACCTGCACAGACATACACACAGTGTGTGTGTAAAACTGATTATTGCAAACTGGTATTTTTATTTTTAGATCCCCGTGATAAAAGATCCTTGGTTTCTTCTTCCACCAATTCTCTTAGTTCACTTACGGTTGGACTACTGGTATTTTTTCTTTTATAAAATTATAGTGTTCTATGTAAAAGATGGGCGCTTTTTTTCCAGATTTTCTAAGAATAGGGATGAAGAAGTGCCACTGCCTCTGATTTTAGTCATGAAGATGAGGGAGAATTTTGTAAACTACCTTTGTAAAAATCAGTATCCTTCTAAAAGACCTCACTCTAATTTGTGTTGTGACAAGCAAAGAAGAGTCTACACTAAAATAGTTTTTAGACATTACTCATAAGAAAGCAAATGAGGGAAAGTGCACAGAGCTGTAAAGCAGATCTCAAATATAAGTCTACAGCTGCAAGTTGTCAGATACAGTGGAACTGAGAGAAGAAGTATTTTGACAAATGAGAAATTTTCTACCTTAAGATGCTCTTGGATAAAGATTACTCTGCAGCCCTGTTGCCAAAATTGGCAGATAAGCAACAAAGTTCTGTGGCAGCTCATATATGCTAATGACAAGCAAACATCATTGAAAGCTGGAGAAACGTCAGTACCTATATTTGGCCCGCAGTCCAAAAAAGATGTGAGCAACTATTTTAAAATGTAGCATGCAATGGCAGTGATCTGATCCTTTCAAATATTTTGCTTTGTGCACTTTATATGTTCCTAAACCATCTACATTTGGTAAGATTTTCAAAGAGATAACATAAAAATAGTAGAGATCGAAACACAAGAAAAATGACCAAATTTCACTTTACCCCCTCTTAAAGCAGTGTATAATGATGTAAAAATAATAGCAACAAAATCAAAAATATTTTTATTACACTCTGACTCAGTTGAAAAACTACCATGAACTTGAGGTTATCCACCAATTCCTTATGTACAGTTTCTTTCTGAAATGAAAAGTTATAGCAATGCAAGATGAAAATTCTCAGATTATTTTTTCTAGTATTTCTTAAGTAGTACTCTATGGACAAGACCCCCACTTTCCTAAATCTGAACACCCATCTGACATACACCTGAATAAATCCAGTATATAGTGCATGAGCATCTTAGGACAAAGTCCTAAAATTCAGGTCTCTTTCCTGACTGCATTTGGTCTACACAACCTCCACATAAATCCCTCAATCTTATTGTTAATATTCTTCCACTACTATACTGATAGTTGCTTCTGTTTCTCAGTCTTAAATACACCCACACATACACATATTCTATTCAGTGGTCACTAAATCATAGAAAATGTAGATCTTCATGGTAAGATCCTTACATCTAAAGTAGCCATCATCAAAAAAGGCCACATGTGCTTCCCTAATATACATTTGCTCCAAATGCATCAAAAGCTCTTCTACTCAGTCTCTAGCAAGTCCATCATTCATTGTGATTGCACCTCTGAGTAACACATCTATAATACATGTTACCATCAGTTTAAACAAGACTGCCTTTTCCTTGTATTTCCCTGTATATTTCTCACATTCCTTCATAAGTTTCTCTAGCCAGAAAGCACAACTTATTCAAGCTCTCCTTTAGCAGAGGCTGTTGAATTATTACTGCTTGTATGTGTTAAATTTACCACTGAAAGTCTAGATTTTCAATGTGAAGGCAACAAGAGATGAGGAACCTGCCATCAGCTGGCATTGCTAACCTTTGAACCTCTTCTTATTCCCAGTACCACTTCCAGAGGACACAGGGGAAAGAACAGTTTTCTCTAACTCCATGTTCTCAGACATTTACATTTCTATTGCCTAAATTACAGTACAAAAAGTGCCCAGGGAAGAAGAGAACAGCCCACAGTGTGCAAGGAAGAGCATAAGTACTTGAGCAATACTAATAGTGGGGAAAGATGCCCATCCACATATAAAGTCTTACAGAATAAACCTGTGGCTTGCCTTAATATTTCATATTCTGGTTTTTAGAAGTTTAAATTTAATAACTTCTTACTCTCTAAGTGAGTAAGACATGATTGAGTAATTTCAATTGTGTCAACAGCATTTTAAAGTAATTATTAAAATTACAGACTTTTATTAGGTTTTTAATCCACAATGTGCTGTAAAAGTGATTAAAGAGGAACATCATGAAGCTAGTATTGCAATTTCTTCATATGACACAAGATATGCGGTTTTGAAAGGTGCTGCAGGCACTTGATTACATGATCAGCATTAAATAATTGTAAAACCCTCGATTATAACCAAGCAAACCACTAAACAGAGTCCTTAAATGGACCTGAGAATACGCAATTTTGCAAGGTGATCTGTGGAATAAGTGGGAAATACCAATAGCTCAAAATAGTCATCACCTAGGAAAAGAACAAAAATAGCTCCCATTTCCTTGGTAGCATGATGGTAAAAACCAGGAACCCTTTTGGGTTTAGGGTAAAAGGTGGTCTTGTCAAATATATGTGGATGGGGATGATTCCAAATACCTGTAGAGATGGATGAAGAATCAGCCATCCTGCAGAATAGCAGACAGAAGGGGGATAATAGAGGGAAGGGAATAAATTTGTCAAGTATAATAATCAGGCACTTCTGTTTCTAGGATATTCTTGAACATTAGTATTTTCATTGTTTTGTATGATTTTGAACAGTTCAACTCAAGTTTTCTGAAAGTGTGGGTCTCCCTTTTAACTTGTCATCTTTTTGTAACATCCTAATGGCTCAAATTTATAGAATGTCACTATCAAATAATTAAGAGAGGCTTACTTTAGGGACTGATATATACTGTAATTATAAATGATACAGATTATAGATAAAAGTTATTGTGATACAGTTATAGATAAAAGTTCTATATTTTTCTTCTTAAAAAAATATATTTTCCAAATACTTGCAAGCACTTTTGAATCCTTTTATGACTTTGCCAAAGAAACACTAAAGCAGAGTGTTTCTCTGAGACCACTGCTTTGCAGTGTTGTAGGAGAATGAACAGGTATTTCATGCCTGGCAGATAAAGCAAAAATAGAACATACCAAAAGCAAATATAGTGGGTAAAGAATGTATTTTACTCAAATGTGAGTTGACTCACATTCCAGCAGGAGCAGGGAAGTGATCCTTCCCCTGTACTCTGCGTTGGTGAGGCCGCACCTTGAGTATTGTGTTCAGCTCTGGGCCCCTCAGTTCAGGAAGGATATTGAGGTGCTGGAGCGGGTCCAGAGAAGAGCAACCAGGCTGGTGAAGGGACTTGAGCACAAGTCCTATGAGGAGAGGCTGAGGGAGCTGGGATTGTTTAGTCTAGAGAAGAGAAGGCTTAGAGGTGACCTCATCACTCTCTTCAACTACCTGAAGGGAAGTTATAGCCAGGTGGGGGTTGGTCTCTTCTCCCAGGCAACCAACAACAGGACAAGGGGACATGGGCTCAAGCTCTGCCAGGGGAAGTTTAGGTTAGATGTTAGGAAGAAATTCTTTACAGAGAGGGTGATCAGGCATTGGAACGGCCTGCCCAGAGAGGTGGTGGATTCACCATCCCTGGAAGTTTTTAAAAAGAGATTGGACATGGCCCTTAGTGCCATGATATAGTAATTAGAGTTGGATCAGGGGTTGGACTTGATGATCTTGGAGGTCTTTTCCAACCCAATCTATTCTATGATTCTATGATTCTATGATTCTATGACTCTATGTGTCTTCTGTTTTTTCCTAGCAGGTTTGGGGTTTTTTCCTAAAAAATGTATTGAGAGAATTCAATGAGAGGTGTGATGGTTCGGACTTGGCTCCCTGCCAAATGCCCAAAGACTCAGTAGTAGCCCCCCCCTTCCTCCTCCCTTCTTCCCCCAGGGCAAAGGAGGGGGGGGCTACTACTGAGTCTTTGGGCATTTGGCAGGGAGCCAAGTCCAAACCATAACATATTTTTTGGTGGCCCGTACGGGGATTGAACCCGTGACCTTGGTGTTATCAGCACCAGCAGCATGGATCTCTCACTGAGATCCCAAGCTTATCCGAGCCGTCTCGCTCCAGCATAAGGCTTTCTCTCTCTGTTAAAGTCACAAATTTCTGGTACATCCACAAGCTTCTTCTGGTACATCCACAAGCTTCTTTGTGAGTCGCATGGGGGGTCTCTTCACCCTAACAAACTTTTACAAGTGGCAGGGATTTTATTTTCAGTCTTTTCCCTGCTGAAGGGAGGGAGAGCGAAAGGAGAAAAAGCAGCTCTCCCCCCTTCAAACTTTTTTCTCTCTCCTCCGACTGCCAACTTTGACCTTGAAAGTCCTGTTATCTCACGGCTGGAATTCTTCTGCAGCGGTTTCTCGTCTAAGCAAGCAGTCCTCTAAAGTTTTTTTTTCTTCACTCTCTTACAAGAGAGAAGGGAGACTTCGGTGCCACACCTTCCCCCCACCCCCAGCCCAGGGCCGGGGAAGGAGGAGGCCTTGGCCCACTTCAGGGCCCACCACTGCCTTTCCTACATGGCTGCTTAATTTGTAACTGTGCAACAAGTCTTCTCTTCCGTTTTCTTAAAGATGTAATTAGCAAAGGCGTCACTGAAAGTTTTGATTGGTTTTTTGTCCGGAAATCACCTGGACAAAACCATCCTCAGCCCCAGGGATGGGCTGGTGGGCAAAACCACGACAGAGGTCAAAGGATGCTTGATGAGATAAAACCTTGAAGGTTTTTTTGGCTAACGAGGGCATAATATACCAGGAACGACATTCTCAGAACACATAAACCCTATTTTAGTATGGTTCATTGTGACAAACTTACTTAAACACAACACTTTTCTTATACTAACATCAGAGAAATCATAACATACAGAGTTTAATTCAAACTTTTCTGACAAATGTTATTTTTCAAATATTTATTTCTAAACTCTATCAAGTTTCATAGAAATTTATGTAGACAACAAATATTTAATAGTGTTACTTATTTTATAATTTTCTGATGATAGAGTCTGCTCATAGAAACTTGACCTATTATTTTCTCTTCTTAGCTTTTCTTTTGTCCTTCAGACATTCATAGTGCTCTAGCCAAAAAGGCTGGAAAAGTTGTCTGTCCTAAAAGAGTATGAGATCAGCTATCCCAAACTGTAACAAAAAATAATAAAATTAACTTTCTGGTTTATAATTATATGTTACTTAAGTTTAGAAATATTTCACACAAATATTTATCCCTTTAATTCTCTTTTTTTAAGCATGCAGTAACTATGCTATCAAGTTAAATGTGATCTGGAGTAAAATTAACCTTTGATTCTGAAAAAGAAAAGTTCTAATTTTCATGACTTCAGGACTTAGAAATTGTGATTTTAGTAGCAAGTTAAATAAAAAAAAGTCTGTTTGAATTACTAATATCTCCTTTCCAATGAACAATTTACCTGAAAAATTCCTAACCATCCCTGTCATCTAATGTTCTCTTCCTTGCCCTGTTAATTTGTAACAATGTTTCCCCACTATATTCAAATTCTATCATGTGGCAATGGCTTCCAAACTATAGAGGAGGACAAATGGCAGAACAACACTCAGAATGTTGAAAGAAGAATGCATGGTTCAAAGAGGAAACATGCAGCTTTTCGCTTTGAATTCCTGAACTTTTCTCCAGCTCTGACACTACAGAATGGTCCACTTCCAGGCTCTGTATTTATGTTCCACTTAAATATCATATTGGATCTTCTGTAAATGGAAAATGGAAATATAAAGCAATAGAAAAGAAGTATAACCTGATAATTTCCCAGGAAATGAAAACTCAAGGTATGGATGCAAGCCTAACTGTACAAACAAAGGGTAAATTTTGGAAAGCAAAGAGGAGATTAAAAAAAAACACCCAGAACCAAACAGAACAACTGTTTTTATTTGTTTGTTTGGTTTTGTTTGTTTGTTTCTTTTTCAATTAGAGTAAATAATAAGAAGCAGAATTTTCCTAAAAGAAGTTATGTCCTGATGGGCTGCAAGAAAGGCAATTACTGGAGGATGTGATTTTCACCCCAATGAGGGAATGGGCTAGAAAGGCCATCAGTAAGGTGACAGGCCCATGTTTGCAGACTCTACAGTGAGGCTGAGAACAGAATTAAAAAGGGAATATTCTTAAATACCATAAGGGAGAAATGGCTTTGGCAATGTGAGGAGGAGCAGCACAGGGTAAGCCCTCTCCTTGACTGTCATGGATTAACATGTTTGGAGAAAAGAGAGAAGATACCAGTCTCGGACTGTCAGCTGGCTGCAAATTTCTGGCAGCCTTTAATACTTGGCATTTGAAACTATTACAAGGAGAAAATAAAAACCAAAAATACCCCAATAAACCGAAAAAACACCCAACATATCAGGAGGAAGACCACTAATTGTGTTTGTTGTTGTTGTTTCCTCTCCTCTCTCTCCTTTCTCCTTTTTCCTTGCAGATGCATTTTACATATGACATAAACAAGATCAGTCTCACCAAGAGGTTGTTTCTGAGACAGATTTCAAAAATTGTATAGGTCTTATGAAAGAAGAATGTATATGCCATTGGAAATTCATTGGATTTTATTTGAAAAGACCAAAAGAAATTTGAGGTTTTACTATTCATGAGAATACTACTCTAAACAGAGGTTCCTAGATTATTTTCAGCCCATGAACTCCCACTAATGCAATATTGGTTTTTTAGAGTTCATACTGGCAGCCAAATATCTTTACCATTAGTCTTCCAAAATCACATTTGTGCAGCTGAGCTATTTTTCAAAATACAAAAGGACCCAAGAGATCACTGCTGAACTCTAAAATACCTAGCTTCTTAACAGCTTTTTTCTTCTTGATACAGGTTTGCACCAATTTTTTCTCTCAGCTTGTTCCTTATACAACCTACTGTTTGAAAAGATTTTGGCATAAAATACAACTCAGGAGGAAATAATGTATATTAAAAATAGCAGGGATTTAGCATACATGAAAGGCTTACACTCACTTGTATTTATTTGTATTTACTTTTAAAGTCTTCACTCCAAGATGTAGAAGCTTTTATGAAATACAGAACAGAAAAACCATAGCACACAAACTTACCAACCACCTTTAACTGCATGTTCCCCCACTATGTTTCACATAAAGCTATTTCCTATAGAGGATTTTTTCTTTTATATTTTCTTAATATCTCATTTCAACTCACTATGGGAAAAATGAAGAACGTTATGTTATTACCTCAAAGTCATGAGATCAGTCAGTCATAGCACAATAGTGAATTCCTAAATCTAGGGTACCTGACAGAAAAAAAACAAGCCATCCTGAAAAGCAAATTAGTATCATGTGAGTTGTATTTCTTGTTGAATGAAGTATGGAATGGAGTATGGAAATAATGACGAGCTTACACAGTAAATAACAGTTCACTTTGAAGAGAATTTCAGCATTTGAGAGTTATAATATTGTAATTTCTTTTCCATTTAACATTTTGGCTTCTCCCTCTAAAATTGAAGTTTATCAAAAGGGTTTTTTTCTTTTTCTGTGCTTTAACTTCTTCCTTGCTCTAATATATCTTTAGATGCATCATTTTTTCTACTCTGATTGGCAGTATTCATTGGTTTATGAATTTACTAATGGGTGATTATTAGTAGTCATAAGAGATGTGGGACGGTCACAAAGTAAGTCCCAGAATTATGTGTAGGCCTGGACCTTAGACTGAAGTTTAACATTTTTGTCTTTCTAAAACTTTTTCAGAATTACTTATAAGGAAAGACTACTGAAGACACCAGCCCTTTTTAAAAAATAATGAAATAATGAGAAAGAGAAAGTTGTTTCAAATCTTATCAAGACATTTCCAAACCAGATTTAAAAAAAAAAAAAAAAAACCAGTTGAAAGATAATGAATAAAAGGAAAAAATCCCACTATTAAGAGAAAAATGTTGGGCTTTGTTTCATTCTGAATCAAGATCCAATGAAACATTTTGCCTTGTCCAACATGTTTTAAAATGTATAAGGATAAAACTGAATTTTTCATGTCTCTGATAAAATTAAAAACACTGAAAGGAAATTCTTGCATTGTAAATGTTGTCAGTAGGTTTTTCTAGTACAGCAATACAAAGTACAAGCTTTTAGAAAGACATTTTTATTATAAAGGCTTGTGGTTCCAGAGGTCACAGTAGAGTGAAGTAGTCCCAGCATCCTCGCTCTCTTTTCTTCCCAGTGGGGGGAAAAAAAGGATAAAACTGTACAGTTTAATATAATGGTCATAGATGTGTTGTAGCTGGGCTCTGCTGGCAGTTTTTTGGGAGCATGGCACTGCTGAAAAGGCCCAGCTAACCTAACAGAGTATGGCTTCAGGCAATCAGTGTTCTCAGCAGACAGTGAAATGGAGTAAAACAGATTCTCTAAGCTCAGATTTCACCTTCCTTTCTTTTTCAATCACTTTGATTAATATAAGCTCTTGATCATTTCCTTCCTGTACCCAGCAGAGTGCATGTGGTGCCACAGCCCACATAGGGCAGCATATCCACAGCAGTGTAGTGCCAGTAACAACATCTGAGAAACAAATCTGCCACCTGCTCACCTCCTGACACTTCTTGAGCATTCCTCTCTTACTCAGCATGCAAGGTCCCTCTGTGCCTTTCTGTAGTCAGTGACTGAACTATCCTAGTACCTACCCTAATTAGCCAATATGGATCAGTTTTAAAATGTGGAAGTTACATTATTATTAACACAAATCATTTTGTTCCCTCTAATTTCATCAAATTAAACAGAAAACCAGATTCACCAGTGAATAAATTAGGCAAAAAGCAAAATGCACAGTAGATATTCACACCTTATAAATCAGTTTTTTACGCTGAGAAAATAAAAATGCTGCATTTGCACAGTTCTTTTGTTTTCAGTAGTTCTTGATGGAACTGAGGGGAATCAGATTAGAGTTCAAGAGATATTAAGTGTTTTCACTGGTGATAAAACGTGTATACACACACACACACACACACACACACACACACACACACATGTATTCACCTCAGCTCTACTAAGCTGTAAGCCTGGACTTCAATTTCTCCCTGCTTTGTAAAGTGCATAAAAGCCTGTTTAACTGTTTAAGGCATTTAGAAGAACAGCTAACTCTGATGCTGGCTGTGCTGCTTTTGGCTGGGATAGAGTTAATTTTCTTCATAGTAGCTAGTACAGGTCTATAGTTAGGATTTCTGCTGGAAGCAGTGTTTAAAACACATGGATATTTCAGCTATTGCTGAGCAGCACTTGGCACAATGTCAAGGCATTTTCTGCCCCTCACATCCCCTTCCAGTGAGAGGGGTGGGGATGCACAAGAAGTCGGGAGGGGACAGAGCAGGGACAGCTGACCCCAACTGACCAAAGGGATATTCCATACCACATGGCACCATGCTCAGCATATAGAGCTGGGTGTAGAAGGAGGAATGGGGGAACATTCAGAGTGATGTGTCTGTCTTGCCAGGTCACCATTACATATTGTAGAGCACTGCTCTCCTGGAGACAGCTGAACACCTGCCTGGCCATGCAAACTGGTGAATGAATTCCTTGCTTTTCTTTCCATGCATACATGGCTTTTGCTTCACCTATTAAGCTGTCTTTATATCAACCCACGTTTCCTCAATTTTACTCTTCAGATTCTCTCCCCCATCACACCAGGGAGGAGTGAACAAGTGGCTGCATTGGGCTTAGTTTCTGGCTGTGGTTAAACCACAACACTGGCTCATTTGCTGCTCACAGAAATAGCAATTAAATGTCTGGTAAATCTCACAGTTCCCACTCATTCAGTACCAGTTTGAGTATGTCCAAGATGCATGAAATGGGAGTGATCTGTAGTGATTTACATGTGAGTGAGTGTGTTGGGAAAACATTAACCTGGTTTTAGTCTAGGCATTATTGCACTTAAAAAATTGCAAACATCCCTGACAAATAGCAAAGTGATATATCCTACTTGTATTTAATGAACTTCCTACAAGCAGGAAACTGGGGATGAGGGGTGGGCATTGTGTGTTTACTCGCTTATTCTCTTATCCTTTGCCAGGTTACCTATACCACTGAGATAGGGGATTACGAAGTTTGAATTCTGAAAATAATTCCATTCTTCTGTTTTTGACAATAGAGGTTATGCTATCTTCCACTGCTTGAGATCAAAAGTACTCATCATCAGACTACTGTGTTTATGCCTCTTTCCCCTATTTTAACTTGGCCACAAAACCATGCTGCCATATGGTTTCTGGTTGTGCATCCCACATTCCCTCTGAATACTTTCTTCTTTGCCCTTTTTTGCTCTGCAAGTTTGCCCAGCACCTTAGGAAATGTTGTACCTGACCTTTTCAAAAGGGCAAGGCTATAGCTAAGTTTATACCACAGCTACCACAGATACCACAGACTAAATGTCCAACTCTGTTTCAACAGTGCTAGAAATAAATATCTTACAAACTTTATCAACACTTCTCCCAGTTGGCAATCAAACTGTGTCACAGTGTTGTAGTGAAGACAGACTGTGTTTCTCCACCCGCAGAACACACTTTGCACAAATGATGTTCTTCTACAACACATGAACCTCTTCCACTTTGCCAACTAAATTCTATCCTGCAGTTCTTCCTGTAGTTTCTGCTATTTTTACAACTTCAAGTATTTGTTTGCATTGCATGTGCAAGAATTCTGTATTTGCAGTTTGAAGGCATGTGGGTTTTACAGCCTATGCATTTATCCAAACATAAACTTTAGAGAAAAAACCAAGTACCTTCCATTCAGTCTTCCTACCCTCAAAGGTACAAGGATCCAAGATTTTATTGTCAGATGGGTTTTCTTTTCTGTCCTTCATGTGTTGAAGGTGGTAATGCAAAATCTGAAAATCATTTTCATTCAACTGGAGTTGAAACATGTGTGTGTGTGTGTGTGAAAATAGATATGCATGTCAACTGAGGAAAAATGCCCATATTTATCTTCATAGAAGATTACTGATAACTACATACTAACAAAGTTGAGAAGGAATTCAGATCGGAATCTCATGAACTGCAGGGTTAGACAAAATATATAACATTTAAATAGAGTAAAATGTACATCCAACCTTACTGATTAAGATTTAAATAGGTAATCATCTTCTCTGTCTTTTTACTTTTTCTCACTTGATAACTAATCATAAATGCAAAAAGGAAAAAAGTCTCCCCCTCCCAAGGCCATTTCAAGTTGTATTCAATGAAACTAACCCTCATATTTGGGTTTCCTTATATAACTTATTATATATTTCTTGTTCCCAGTGTTAAATATGTTACATCACTGCTGGGCAGGGACAAAAACTTTAACATCAACAAATTTAATAAGGACTATTAGTGTTGAATCTCAGGACTAAAATACACTTACAAGAGAGGCACACATAGTGATTGCACCTGGAAGATCATTGTACATGGCAGAGTTGTGATCCACAGAGCAGTTGACCCAAGCAGTTTTTGGATAAAATATTTGACTAATCATGAAGAACATGGTCAGTCAAATGACGTCAAGCCTTGCCCTTATCTCAGCTGTATGTCTAAGAAAATACTATCCAAAGTCCGAAGACCACAACATTCTGAATCCTGGACAGGATTTGCACACTGACTGTAGAGACCCAGAGCTGCACAACATCTGAAGGGATGTAAATTATTCTCTTCTTTCTCTTTTTTTTTACAGCTCCCTTAAATAGTAGTTTAATCCAATACCTCATGGACTGCCTTTTTTTAACTAGGATCCATTAGGAACTGTAGCACAGCATCAGGCCTCTTATTGCAAGTCTTACCTTAAAGAAGGAGAAGAAGTAATTTTCAAACATCAAATAAGCAATGCTTGCATGTTTCCTCATGCATTAACAGGTCATTTTATATGTTGTTACATAATATCCCTTGCTGCATATTATATACATATTTGAAAATTATTTAAAGAAAAATAAATAAAAGGTAAATATTAGCAGATACATATTGTAGAAGTACTGTTAGTTCAGCTCAGTAAATGGGATTTCCTGGAAGTGATTTGCTTTTATTTTAAAACTTACCAGATCACCTTTCAGTCAAAAGGTATAAGACTTTGTAAACCCCACTGAGGACATTCTGTTAACTAGAGAAATGGGGAAAGCAATATGTCTGATTTAGATTAAGTAAAAGGAAACTAAAATAGAATTGGAAAAACCCAGTGAATTAGATAATGTTAGCTGTGGGATGTGAGATACATCTGCAGGATGAGCAGGTAATAGCCAAAATGAAAAAAATTCCAAGGAAAAATGATATTGCCTCATACAGTATCCCAAAGTGATATTTTTATACATTTTACTACATACATCTACATTCATATTGAGAAGTATTCTGTCTTTTAAAAAAGAACAAAAAAAAAGTGATTTATAAGACGATAAAACTTTTAAAATAATTTCCACGATCACAAACAACAATATAATCTTTAAGGTTCAGGAAACTTTCTCACCTATTGAAAAATCTGACACCTGAGGGGAAAAAAATAGAGTCAACTAAATGTGATACTAAATAAACTGTTCTATTTGCTAAAAACAAACAAACAAAAGGTTGAAAAATGGATTAGTCTTCATTTGCATGAATAAACGGAGTTACAGTCCAATTACCATGCTAATCTAATTATTACTGAACAGATCTCTGAGTACATCTGCAGCCTTTTTGGTCAGAACTGAAAGGGAAAACAGAGAAATATGTGACTACATTTGTATTGTCTAGATCCCTTAGGCAGCTGCAATCTAATTTGTTTTGTAAGACTGAGCAACAACAAAACTGCTTCAAATGGTCTGGCCTAATAATTGTCTCACAAGGGCTGTTACATTGCCCTCACCTATCAAAGTACATAGAGCATTAGCTGTAATGCCTTCATTTTAGCCTAGTACTCTAAGGAATTTTTAGTTTTCCTGTTTAGGAAAAATTCTGGCTCCATATGCCATCAAGGTTTGATATAATTTTGGACTATTTGACATAACTTCTCTTGTAAACTTTTATTTCCTTACTCTTTGTGAAAACAGAAATAGGGCAAGGGAGAAAACCAATTCTTGTCATGCTGAACAATATAATACTAAGTGCTTAACCTTTTCTAATGTGCTTAAAGCTTCAAAAAATAAATAGCTGCTGTCCTTGTTTTAACCATTCTTTAATGAGATATTACAGTGCACATAAACCCAGATTTTATATGAGATTACACCAGATTAAATGACTCTGAAGGATATTGCAGATAATTTAAAACTATTCATTTTTACTTAAAGGGAAGAACTTGACAAGAAGTTCAACACATACTTAAACATTCAGTGTACACATTCAAGCCTGGATTGTGTGTATTAAAACTGCTGGATAAAATCCATTTGCAGTCTCCAAAACTGACTCCTGATGTGAAAACTTGAAAACTTGGATGATCTTGCCTTTGGCACACCATATTTTGCATTCTTGCCTTTAAAAAACATAATCACCCACCATGGGTGAATGAGCCCTTCCAGCTCAGAGCAAAGAGGGGCAGGTGTGGGCTCCAGCCTCTCACAGTGCAGGGGACAGAGTGGGTTAGGGCCATGAGCCAAGAAGCCTTCAGGTGGTAGCAGGGATACAGAGAACTAAAGAAAAGCAGTAGTAATCTCCCACAGAGATTATGGGCACATAATCTCAATTCCATTTTTAAAAGAAATAATTTAGGTGCCTAAATAGAGATAACCCAATAGGACAGCACATTTCTACACTCACAAGTTCTATACCGAAGTTCCTCAAGGAGCAAAAAGCATTAAGATGTCACCTCTGATTTCTGTATGCAACATTTCCTATTGACTGAAAGTTTAGCATGAAAGCTATTATGACTTTTCCCCTGACATAACACTTCACAGACCTAGGACAAGAAAAAGTCTTATTAGCCTAACCAGTTCATCACTACAGATCCCAGTCTCTCAGTGCTCTGGAAACAGTAAGACCGAAAACTCCTAAAAGTCACCTACTGAAGGCAGGAAGGGTTTATTAAACCTGTACAACAAAGACAGACCTGTTGTTCCAAAATTTTGAACTCTTCCACGAGCTGTGACCACTTTGGCCCACACATCTCTGTGCACTTTCCACAGAAATCAGGGCACAGAGAAAAGATTGTAGGTTATCTGGTTTCACCTGCAGGAGAACAGGCTGCAACCCAGACATTGCTGCAGGAGATAGAAGCTGATAAGTGTCCCAGTATACATAGTAGAAACACAATCTTAGAGAACCAGACTGCTTCCCAAAAATTACAGAAATATGGCATTATTAGACTGATATGGCTAAAATTTCAGTATTGAGAACTACCAGGTGAAACTTCAGAATTTCACTTAAGCTTAACTCTTCTCTTATAGAGTTTATATTATATAATTCTAAGGCAAAAGCACTGCAAAGGTTAAAGGCTAAAAATTGATTTGTATGCTATCTGATTCTATTAAAAAGGAAGGTATTAAAAATTTTTCACTTTTATCTAACTGACATTTTAACCCTGGATTGTGAGATTATATTTTTCTTAAGAAGTCTAAGTATGATTTAATACCCAGTGAGGAACTTGGCAAACACAGAAAGAAAAACTGGGACCAGTCATAAAATCAATATGAAAACAGATTTTACCAATACTGATCCTACAAATCCTTTCAGGCAATGACAAGCTCGGTAATTAGATATCTGACCTTTCCCATTGTTCACACTCTTGAGTGTTAAACTTTCCACATTACACATTGCTGTTATTTTTAATGATTAAGTGATCCAAATGTACAGCATATTAACATTCTGCCTAGGAATCAAAGTGTTCCTTCTCTCACTCTATTTTTGGCAGTTTATCAATTTGCATATGACAATATTCCATTTTTACATTAAATGGTCCATATTTTTAGCTCAAACTTCCAATCATTCAGAGTAAATTTCTTGTGTCCATCATTTCATTGCTGCAAGGTGTTGCAGCAGAGAGAAATGATGAATTTAAGATTAGCAGAAAATATTCAAACCAAATAAATCATTCATTCCTCTCTAAACTCCACATGTTTTGACTAGTTTAACTGTGCAGGATATGAGGTTTGCTTCCTCAGTATTTTTTTTTCCAGCTGAAAAAATGTTCTGAACAAAAAGATAATTATTATCATGAATAATAATTAATATTATTCAGAAAGTAGAAACTGCAACAAAAAGAATTTGTGTATGTCACCACATAAGTATGAAGGACCATTTATAGCAAGGAAATGGAAGTGTATTTCCAATTGGACTGGAAATATGACTTACAATTTGCACAACAAAGGAAATTTTTCAGCAGTAAAAGCTGGAAAGGGAAAATATATTGCAAATTAAATGGAAAATTAAAAAATAAACAGGCTATAAACAGTCTTGCAATCTATTTTGTCCTTAAACCTCAACTTTTTATCACCTCTAATTCTCCCCAGCTCATTTGAAGATGTAGCTGCAGAACTGAGGACAGATTATGCCTTATGCAAGGAACAGTGTGTGTATAATACACTGTTCAAGTTGGTTTGGGTTGTTTTTTTTTAGTGTGTACAGTGCTACCTTGTTTAAGGTTCTCTGCATGGGCTTTTACTCTGTAGACTAACACACCTATTAGAGGGAGTAGGAAGCTTAGTGAGATTGATCTACACACAGAGGTGAATAATGTTTTCCTACACAGAGTTTGAACTTAAAAGTTCGTTATTCTTAGAAGCCTAGTATATCTGGAAACATGGACATCTTTTATCTTGACCATATCTATGTCAATGTTGAATCAGTAAACTTCATGAAATGGAAAGTGTAAAATGAACCTGTATTTTGTTTATTTGATTCTATTGCTTTGAGATTCTGTATGCATTCACCCACGCAAAGAAAGCCACCTTTGCATGTCTTGTTTTCATGGACACCCATCAAGATCAATCAGAATTAACTTTAAAAATGGATTAGTTAAACTGCATTAAACTTCTGCTTGGACACTCTCATGCAGAATTAAAAAGGGCTTGCATTCAGTTTAATTTAATTTATTCAGGATGTGAATTCACTAATCTACTTTAATTAATGATGCTCTGAATTCACAACTTCAGTCAATTTGGGTTAACTTTCACAATTGCATTAATGTAGACAAATCCTAATGGAATTTCAAACCTAAAGCAGTATTACCTTATAACCAATTTATATATTCTCGCTGTATGTCCAAAGTCAAGATAAATTTTATAGGTTCCTGGATGGATTTCATGGGTTTGTGAAGATATAAAGGCCAAGATGCAATCTAAATTCACAGAAGACACAGCTTTTAGCTTGAGTTCACAAAAAGAACCCTGTTCAAACAGCTACATTGACGAAAATACTTCTATCTGGGAGAAAGGTGTGATGGGCACTTTAGCCATGTGGGTCACTAAGTATCCCATAACACTTTTCATAGGATTAAAAGTGTTATTCCGGAGATATCCCCCGTAATTACCTCCTGTTTTCCTAGCTCCCCTTGCATTCTCAGCTGAATGCAGTACTCTCTGCTTGGCAGTGCAAGAAACAAAATTTTGCTTTGTGTTCCTGAGCAGCTGCCACTTTGCATTTCAGTGGTGGATTAAGCGACCTGTATAACCTGCTGCAATATGGTTAGCAACATCAGAATCCTCAGGAAGCAAAAATATGTAATTATTTATATACAATATGTTGTTCCCTGCATTTGTTGCATCCCCTGAACTGAAAAGCAGTACATATTGCCATTTCAGTAACGTGGAGATTTGAGAGGGATTCTGTGCTTTGCAGTATATCAAATACTTATATGATATAAAAAAAGACTAAATAGACATAAAGGAAGTCACAATTAAAATTAGATCAATTAATTATAAATTAAATAAGTAGCAATGCTTAAATTTGTTAAATACAAACTTCAGGAAACCTCAGAAGTTTATACAGTACTTTTATCGTTCCAATAGCCTAAAAATAACTGAGTTCTCTAGCTACTGAAAATGAACATTTTCCTTTTTGCCTGCATTTTTCTTTGTCACTGTAACAACAGTTTTTGATGCTTTCTTCAGACAAAGCCTTAGCTAACACTAAACCTCTTACAAATAAGCAGCAGGTATGATTGTTTCAAAGTCCAAAGATATTCTTATTCTTCCAGCTAACCACTTCAATTGATATAAGAAATATAACGTTACATAGCTAAGGATAATGGCTAAATGACTGAAGAAAATTACCTGTATTTACATAAAGCATTATTTAAAAAGTAAATTACTGTACACATCCTGGCAACCTCAGGACGACATCCTCTCCTCCCTCCCCTCATACACACACACTGTTTGGCACTGTTCTTTAATAGAAAAAAAAAAAAAAACCCAAAAAAAAACCACCAAAAAAACCCCCCAAAAAACAACACTAGAAACAGTAGAATATATGCTTTCTCATTTTCAATGCAGTGCAACTATTGCAGTATACTGTACTGTGGTGTACTCTAAAATTCGTAAATCTGTAAGTTTCTAAGTTGATAGAAAACATAATATACAACAAATTTCAGATATATCTTTGTTTTAATCAAGAAACAAGCAAAAGAATATTTTTAAAATTATTTTAAAGAAAGGTATACTGGAATTTGTATTTTCAAAAAATCTTACATGTTGCTTATAAAAATAGGTTGTTTTCTTGACATGGAAACAGCTAAAGTAGCATGGATACTGAAGTTAATATTGTGAAAAAATCCCAAGTATTTAAATCTAAGTAAATCCTAAGTATTTACTTATTGCCACTAGAGTAGCTTTTCTGATTTTCATCCAAGAAACAGGTAGTTTTTGAATTGCAGCTAAAACTGTTACTAATGTGTAGTATAGTGCAGTTTTTATTTTTTTTTTTTTTAGTAATAGGTGATGACGTGGACAACACAGCATGCTAGCACTTAGAAAATTGGAAGCCCTGATCTCCTAAAAGCATAATAAAAGCACTACCTTCCTTTGAAATTGCTACTGTGTCTTTCCATTTTATGTGCAGTGCTGGTGAATCCATTATACATGCAGTGATAGTAACACTTTTACTTGTACAGTACATTTTAGTCCGGAGTTCTGAATACACTAAACAACAACAGGTAAGTAATCTGTATTCTCTTTTTTACAGAGAAACTGGAGACATTCAGCATTTCAACCACAGTCACTAAATGGCTTATTCTCCATCCCAGAATGGCTCAGTGGAGGTCACAGCACAGGGCACAGTAGTTCATACACCAGGAATGTTCATTTTTCTAAATTCTTATCATCTACCACAAAGAGATGTTACCGGGAAAATGATTCCAGTTTGAAAAGTTTAGGATGTAAACATCTCCTAATTAAAACTTGCTGTGTGGAAACTACTCTGGCAGCAAAAGCTGATCAGGGCTGCATGGGACCTGAGAAACCCCGTGTAGAACAACTAAATAGGTGCCTTATGACAGACCAGGAAGAGTCAGTGAACATAGTGCAGAGATAACTGAGGATTTGTAATCGGACCACTGTGAAGGATTACGAATTTTAAAAACTACTGCCTCAGATCTAGAGTCTAAATGCAGGTCTCACTGAAGAAGCCAAGGAGACATGACAACTTTTAAGAGCTGATTTTTTGAGCCTAAATTTCCAAGATAGATGATATTGGCCCTGTATTTTTAAGAATAATGGGGGGGCTTTTTCCTATTCTTGTTACTCTACCACTTATTTACCTTTTCCTGTAGTATTCAAAAGATTTATACGGAGGTTCTCCTAAACACTTTTGGTTTTTAGTCAGTCTGAATCTTTCGAGCTCTGTGGTATGTCTAGGCATTTTCTGGCACTTTCTTAGTCATCTGATTCAAATGTTTTCCAGAGGAAAACAAACTACCCTAAAGTACAGCTGTAACTATGAGGCAGCTAACAGGACTTCTTAGGAGTAATAGGTGGGATTTTTCTGATATAAACCCTGAGAATATAGTCCCCATAAGATATATTTAATATATTTTTGGTTTTTTAATTTATTTGTATGAAGTACCACTTATTTTAATAGCAACTGAATAGGACTTTCATCATAGAGAGTAGTGTTAATGTGGCTTGTGGTCTGTAGTCCATAGGAAAAGGGCTTATTTTTTTCCTCTTGGTGTAATAAAAACAAGCATGAGTTATCAACACTTTACAGAAACTTTTTGGATGCTTCTGCATTAATTAGTATTACCTAAACAATCAGAATTCCTGTAAATAGACAAAATAAAAACTTAGTAAGTAAACATATTGAAAGTATGTGTGTGGGTGTTTAAATTTTTATTTGATTTTTTGTAGACTTCCAAATTTTCATGGTTTAAATCTGCTTTAGCAAATTACATATTTATATATTTCTTAAAAAATACTGTATTTCTGGAAGGGACTCCCACATATGCGTGAGCCAAGGAATTAACAGACTTCAAAGAAAACTTTAACAAAAATTTCACAGTTACTATAAACCTTTTGTTTCTATTACTTTAATTTTTGGTTGGCTCAGTCTTTTTTGGAGAAGGTCTATGACCATGAACAGCTGAAACAGTTTATATAATACTAAAAAAAATTTAAAAAATAATTAAAAGTGCAAGGGGAATAGGCAAATGTGTTTTTCTAACAATCGTATATTTGTAGTGACTCTCTAGATAATACAGTGAGTTTGTATTACACACTATATATATCTATATACAATAAAGTCAATCAACCCATTTACACTATCAAAAGAACATAGATCACTCTGCTGATAAAAAAGCCATTCGAGAATATTTGGGCAGTCATTAAAATTACCAAGAGGTAGGTGCAGAGAGCTCGTTGAACCATTGTTTAGGATACAAACGATGGGCTATCAATTATTCTTAAAAAGCCTTTGACTGAAGCCCTCCAAGACTGACCACAAGGACTTCTCAGGAGATTTCATGCAGCTCTAATAAGTACATTTTTCATTAGAACAGCAGGCAGAAAGAACTGGTTGCTTAGCAATAGTAACTTGGAAGGAACAGTGTCTGGTCCTTTAAAAATATGTAGGAGTATGTGTGCATTTGTGTGGGTGCACCTACATATATATAATGATGTATATATAACCCCTTTAAAAATGTGTATGATAGGCATCTCTAAATGGAGAGGAAATAAAAAAAAGAAAGAAACAATATTAGTTCAGACAGGATTTAAAGTAATTTTCTGAATGAAAGACATTTTTTTCAATAATATTCAAAGGGATTTTTTTTGCCTTAAATGTGTAATTTTAATATTGTTTAAAAGTTTGGTGTTTTTTCGTTTTTATACTTTTAAACTATTTTTATAATATGACAATGAGATGGATTTGATTGTTTTTTTCTTTTTCCCTAAAAATGGTAAGTTTTTTTACAACAATGTACATTGATTTCATTGCTCATAAACTCAAAATAATAGGTACAAACTACACTCAAAAAATACTCACTGGTTTTAGTAAAGGTATGCACAAGATGTTAGGGCTGGGATTTTTTTGCTGTTCTTTCTATCCTAAAGACTCTTAACTCATCACCAAAGTGATGAGTTTAAAGAAGAAAGAACACTAACAGAATATACACCACATTGAAATATTATGATGAAGGTTTTCTCAGTCACATCAATCTTTTATATGTCACAAAGAGTTTTATCAATAGTGAATGACACAAAGTTATAGATAGTACAGATGGCTTTTCCAATCAGTGATTGTACAAATCCATGTTTCTAGTTTGGCTGGAAAACCCATTTTCTTTGTCAGGTTGTTTATTGCTCTGTACTAGAAAAAGTTAAAAATGAACTGTTCCTTAATATCTTCCCTAAACTTTAATATTTCTGAACAGAAATTATCTCTAAGGTTAGCAGCCTCAGACTGAATTATTTTTGGTTCTCATTTTGCAAAATGGCTCTGCCTAGACAGCATCAATATTCAGATTTGTATTTGCTTACTTCTCGTAGACAGTCACTCATCGGGAGTCAATACAGAAGGCTAGACATAATGATGCTGCTTAATCTCACAGGTTTTGTAGCAAACTGTTAAACATTCACCAGCTTGCCATAGTCGTATCTGAAGACAACAGACTTTACAGCTTTGTTATTTAAATCCAGAGCTGATTTTCAGGCATAATTCTGAGATCAGGTCTGCAAGGAATTCCAAGTACTTCCTCTTCACATGACCTGCAATGAATATTTTTCCTTCCAGAAACATGAGTAAATGATCTAAAAAGAGATACTCAAGAAGACTCTTTAAAAACAAGCAAACAAACAAACTACCATCCATCTTAATGCCACATGACTCACTGATTAGGCTCAGAAATTTATTTGAGATTAAACTAGAAAATCAGACCCATTCTTTTAGTTTGTCCAAACATTTTTCAGGGCCCAGTTATTTATACAAAAGGGCTTTCAGGCAAAACAGAAAGACAAAGACCAGAATTGCTTAGCAATAGAGTAGTTTTCCCTGCCATTTCCGATGGGTTTTGTCTTTTAGGAGTAAATGATTTAAAAGAAGGCAATCAGCAACATATGTGGAAAGTAGCAATGGAGATTCTACCATTCCTGGAAAAGAGAAGGCTTCAGGGTGTCCTAACTGTAGCCTTCTAGTACCTGCAGAAAACTTACAGGAGAGAATGGGGTAAGACTATTTACGGGTGCCTGTAGTGAAAGGACAAGGGAGAGTGGCTTCAGACTGAAAGGCTGGGTTTAGATTAGACATTAGGAAAAAATTCTTTACTGTGAGGGTGTTGAGGCACTGGAATAGGTTGCCCAGAGAAGTCGTGGATGTTCCATTCCCGGAGGTGTCCAAGGCCAGGTTGGATAGAGCTCTGAGCAACCTGGTCTAATTGAAAATGTCTCTGCCCACAGGGGAGGTGGGAACTAAATGATCTTCCAACCCAAACCATTCTATGATTCTGTGATTCTATGATTCTATGATTCTATGATTCTATGATTCTATGATTCTATCTATGATTCTATGATTCTATGTCCCTGGGGAGGTTGTTCCAGTGACTGATTGTTCCTGCTGTAAACATTTATTTCTTATACTGAGATAAAGTCTGTCCCAGTGCAACCCACTGCCCCTCTTCTTGTTCTTGTGGCTAACTGTGAAGAGACTGTTCTTACCTTTTTTAACTTCAGAGACCAGAATATAAACAGTTCTATAAAAGAGGCCCTATCAATGCCCTAGACTTTTCCAGAGGTATATAATATTTGCAGTTTGGTCAACCATAAGACACTGATTCAATGAGAGCTTTTTCTTGATCTGCCACCTCTAATTGATGAGTTTTTTGATTGTATCATTTTTTGCTGATTATTAGCTATGAAATGTCCCAGTTCTCTTCAACATTACCAGAGTCCCCATTGGCATATTTCTTGTTCTTCCTGTAATGTCATTATTCAACATACTAATGAGGATGAATCTCAGAAAATATCCTTGAAAAATTTCATATTAGTCCCTATCTGGATAATTCTTAATACAAATACTTTGCATTGTCTTGATTAACCAGTTCTTTATCTCCCTTATAGTTCTTCACTTTATTTCTATTAAGCTACACCTTAGTTCATTCTACTATAGCAATTAATTTAATTTTCTATTTAAATCTTTTATTACACTTTGTTTTTCTATGCTAATTTGCCCTCCTTGAGAATATATTGAAAGATGTTTGAAAATTGGGTATCAAAATTAATATATTTTTAAGATTCTTTATTAAATTACCAATGTCTTCATATAATAATCATCTACTTCAAATAAAATTAACAGTTTATTTTGAATTTTCAAATTAAGATTGTGTGCTCAGATTTGAGGTCACACCTATTTTGGTTAAGAAAGTCTTATTCTTAAAAATATTTAATGATAATAATTATAACCCATTGACTCAAATATCTTTGCAAATATTTTATTTTAATATTTCCGCCATTTGACTTATTTCTTTGATTTGGAGGTTGGACTTGATGATCTCCAGAGATGCCTTCAAACCCTAATTACTCTGTGATTCTGTGATTCTAATCACTGCTCTATAACAAACTGGCTGGGAGAAACAGTAGAAATTTTAACCTGTTTTTTGTGATTTTTACTTTTGCAATATTCTATTATATTTGCCAACAGTTCTCTGCAAGTCACTTCTAAACAGTAGTCCCCAGTGACTATAAAAAAAGGTTTTGTTCCATGTCAAATACTAATCCAAGTCAAAGAAGTGGGAGGAAAAGAACAAATAGGTTTCTAATTATCTTGTTCTGAAAATGTGAAATACTAAAAAAAAAATTGTAACTTTTTTTTTTTATTTTTTTAATTAGTAATATGAGCGGGGGGAATGCAAGAGACATCCAATTAGTATAGTTGAGTGTCCCATACTTTTCAAAACTGATAGCATTTTAAAACCAAACTTTTCTTTAATCTTGTTTTAGTAATATTCTCCCCGAAAAAGTCTGATTTTGACTCCTTATTTTCTCTTAAAAATATATATATACAGTCAAATTGATAATTTTGAAAACAATTTAATTAATGCCGAAGTGGGTGACAACAAGAGATGCAAAAGCTTAGGAGTCTTTAATCAGCTCATAAATGATGTGACCAACTGACCATAAGGTGATATAGCCAATTCAGATATGAGTCAAAACTGTTTTCAGTTTCTTCACCTGACTGTAATTATTGCAGCAGTAACATGCCATGTGCAAGTTAATTTTTTCCACAGTTACAGAGGCTGAGCTGAAGGTTTGCAGAAGGACTTGCAGAAACAGAAAAAATATTTTGTTTATTGTTGCCTTAGTGCAAGACCTTATACTCAAATACTGATCAAAGTAAACTGAATGTTAAGTAATAATGTATACTTACACATACACAGAGCTAATAATAAAGAGTAAGGTACAACAAACTGTAATCCAATCACAAAGGCAAAGCATGCAAATGAAACAATCAGGTTAAAGACGCTGAATTGGCAGTATTTAATAAAGATTTATAGAGAAAGAATAAAATTTATCAGAGCAGGGAAAAAAAAAATCTATTAGCAAATATAATCTCCCTGATGCAATTCCTTTTTGGTACATGTTAATTCTTCTATTAACAACTCTCCAATGATTTTGCATTGAATATTCAAGGGAACTGAATCAATATTAGGGAATCATATTATTCCCTGCCAAAAAGAAAAGGATTTATTAGAGCTACTGAGAATTCATTTAAGCACATGAAATAAAATATTGCCAAGATGCTGTATCAAGTGATACAGGATCCAAGGGATTGAGACCTATGGAGCTCTCCTGGTAACCACAACCCCTGAGTCTAGGATCTATGATGTCTAATCCAGAAGCAGTCTTGCCTCATTGTTCCTGTCTTTCTTAATTTAGATTTTTTGCTTGTTTAATTCAAAGTACAATACTTGGTACAAAGATCTCTGTAAACAACAATCAAGAAATCAATATATTTGATATTTGATCCCAGTGAAGAACCACTTTAGCTGTTGTGTGGGGTATAGTATATATCTGTTTATATATACATGTTCTATACCATAGTATATATATTTTTTTCTGGTCTGGAAAACTTTAAAAGACCCTCACCTACTACAAAATGACATCCTACTTCTTCAAGTGAGTACAACTAAAGGACTTCATTGAAAAAGTATGAGTGACTGTTGACTTTGTGCACATGTAAAATGAGAATAAATTTACTTTTGAATTGTTTGCTTTTTAATTTAAGAAAATAAAAATATAAGAATTCAATATACATCCATAGACTATCGATATTTTAGAAAATCTGACAGAAAACCCTTCCTCTTTTTGTGTCTCTGTGACTAGATTTTGACTCACTAAAATTAAAACTTTCCTAAGTAGCAGCATATAGAGTAAAATACAGATAATCTGATTTTAATTGGCAAAAATGACCAGACAAGATTTATATTCTATGGTGATGTCTGGAAATATTAATACACATTGCAATGTTTTTCTCACTGTTCATGATTTCTAGACAAAATAAACATAATTTACATTCTGAAAATGCTTATCATACAGCTACTTTGATTCTCTACTAACAAGTGATACATAGGGTCTACTCCTTCAAAAATGCTCTGAAGTCTGAGTTAGGGAAGGGGCCTGCATCATGAATTGTTTGAGGTCCAAGCTAATAACCACAACTGACTCACAAAGTGTGATTTCCTAATGTCATTTATGTCACAGTTGCAGAGGGATGATACTTTCAAACATTTGAATCTGCAACACACAATTTGTTACAGTTGGCAAAAACTGTAACCATTTAACCTCCCTGAGGGATGAGAAATTATATCAGATTTTCACATGACATACCACTGCCAGACTGCAATTATTTCTGAAGGACCAGAGCCCCTTGAAACCAAAGGGTAATACTGGGCACCAGTGCTTTGCCAACCCTCAGATGGGCTTTGCCCACTTTCCAGTGCTTTCAACATGTTTTCCTTCCACCCATTTCCTATTCCACACTTAAACAACAAGAACCTTCACTTTAGCACTTAATGACTAGGGAAAGGGGCGGGTGAGGAGTGGAGAGCACAACTGATAATTTTTATAGCCCTACTAAAGCTAAATATGTCCCTCTGCTAATTCAGTTATTAAAAATGTCCCCTCTATAACCTCGTTCAGAACAACACTTAAACACTCCAGAAGTTTCTCTGAAACCTGTGGTGTTATTCACACTTTAAAGTTAAGTGCTTTGTTGGACAAGGATCTTGATACAGATAATAAATTTACTTTCCCTATTCCTCTCCAGCAGCTCAGGAAAAATCCTCTTGCAACAATTAGGATTTTTTTTTTTTTTAGAAAACCTCTCTATTAAAACAACAAAAAGTTATTTTGATTTTGAAATAGGATAGAATATTTCTGCCTTCAGTGAAAAGGCTAAGCATCTCTTCAGAAAATTGAAAACCAAACCCCAAATACTGCTACTTCTGATTTTAGATGTCTGATTTCTGTATATTAGAGAAGGAAAAATAATTAAAGATAACTTTTTTTTTTCATATTCAGCCAAAATTTTCATTTTGTGAGAAGGAGGGAACAAAACTATCTGAAGATGACCTAGAAATTCTAGATGGTGTTTTGTACTTTGCGAATGATTTTTAATTGACCTAGTTTTAGTTTGTCAACAGTCCTAGCTCTTGTGAGACTCACTGTATTGCTGCCATGGTGCATATGTTTGATAAGTCTGTATGTGCTTTCTGCTTTTCTTTCCTGGTGGGAAAGAGGAAAATTCTGTGCTGTGAGCGCTCAATACCTACAGTCACCCTGAAGTCACACACAGAGAAACAGTGTACTTGGCAGCATCAGGAACAACCTGCCTCTCCAACAACTGGAATTGCTAAAACCAGAGTAGTAATGTGCAATCACAGATGTAGAGGATCAATGAGCAGTAAGATACTCTGATATTGAAGTCATTTTTCACACCTCTATGGTGAATACATTGCATTCATTCATCTGTGTCGGACCTTAATTGTCAACCTGTGTTTATGGACCCACGGGGCTTTCTAAAATACTTGTCATCTGAACATGTGCACTATTGCAGGTTTCATTAAAGGCTTATTTAAGACATGTCAAATTGTGTTCTTGGTCACCAAAAAAGTAATGATCCATTGCATATTTATTTTTGCAGACAGCTAATCAAGAGAAATTAAAAGTGACACAACAATGCCTATTTGCTGAACCAGTATATATATGTTTTCAGGATGAATAAAGTTCTTATAATACTGTCAAGTGCATTCACCTCCCCTTATTCATGTGGAGTTTGAGTCACATTCACACGTATATGTTTTAATATATGTTTTAACATATGTTTTAACATGTTTTAATAACCTGAGTTCTCTGTTTCATCTTAGATGTAACTAAACCACCGTGACCTGGTGATCTTGAAAATGCCCTTCATGGAAATACACAGTATTTCTGCAAATAGAGATGAATCTCCTACCTGGTACATTCTTTGCACTGTGTTCAGTGTACTATGGTAGTACAACTACTGTACTGTAGTACAGTGTACTGTATTATGTAGCTCTACATAGTGCCTAAATGCAAGATAACAAAATATTAATCAAAAAAAGAGAAATATTTTCCTGATCCAGAAATCATAAAATCAGTAATAAATTTCAGTATATTTCTTGCTTATAGCTATTATGAAGCTAGTCTGCAACTGATAATAGTCTTCTAACATTGGATCCATGTTAAAACCTCCCTGGAGTAACCTCTCCAGCAATAAAACTCCTTCGACCCGGTATTCAAAGGGTACTGTGGGACCAAAACTTGATAGGAGTCATAGTTATGAAACATAACGCAGATGCAATTTCAGGTATGTTTTTGTAGGCAACTCTAGTCTAGCTGTAGGACACATTTCAAGCCACTCAACTTCAAGGCAAATCAAAGCAGAGAGGAATAATTTCCTGCCTCTTTGACAGGGACACAAACTCTGAACAGAGTACGGTCACATTCTGCCTGGAAACTGCAACAGCTGCAGCAAACATATGGAGCTGCCATGGAAGAAAAGCTGTTCACTTTGTGGAGTGAGACCCTAATCAAAGTGATTGATGCTGGATATGATGCAGAAACGCAGCAGATATCCCTTTTGAAGGAAGATACTCAAGAGATAAATACAAAATGCTCTAATAAATAGAACAGGCTGAAACACCTGTAATACCTCTAGGATAGATGTTAAAATCACTTACAGTTATATTAGCAATTAATCATTTTCCTTAATACAAAATATAGAAGATATAAAGTAAAAATGAACCACTGGTCCAATTTTAACCATGGCATATCTGATTTTTTACACTATTATTTTATTCTTTTTTGGTAGTTGAAACTGTTGTGCTACATATTGGAAAAAGATGATATAGCAATTTATTTTAATAGGATACAAAATAGGGTATAGTCAATGAATCTCTTGCTAAAGGCCAGTTTCTGTTAAACTTCCTTGCACTTAATATTACCATCAAAGCGTAACTATTTTAAAGTCATTAGGCCTTTGCCACTGTTGTTGAGGGAACTAACTTTTTCTTTTTGAATAATTAGAGCCTGATCTGAAGACAAAAGGCAAAATTTCCTGCTAATGAATCAGCTATACACAGGTATGATAGTCATACTATTTTTCACTTTTGTTAAAACACAGTAGGGGAGCAACAGTGCTTGAAGTTTCAGAAGTTCATTAGAGACATCAGAAAAAAACTGAAAAAGGTGATTTCTAATATACTATTTTCATGAAGAGCTGGTACATTCAAGGTAACTGTTCAACATGCGTAAATTGAAGATATTATTTTTTGGGTGATGGAGTGTGTTTATGTTCTAAAACAGTTTTGATTACCTTTCATGCTGCTATTCTTTCCCTACATCTTTTATTTATTATCGTGTATAAGGAAAAATGGTAAATCATTCTTATTAGATGTTAATTTGACTGAGTAGGATGTTATTTAAAACAATATTTCAAAAAGTCATATTCAGGCAATAATATGTTTTCGTTTCCAGTATTTTTTGGAATATCTATGAACTGCTGAACTTAGCCGAACTTGATTAAACAACAAAAAAATTTATATTCATTTAAGTAAATGATTAAATAAAATTTCAAGTGCAACAGAAGTATTTTACTGTGTCTTCAACTCTAAGACCAACCAGATGAGTCTGGATCCAAGCATCCAATTCCATTACAAGACTCCCTGCTATAAACCACCAAAAATGTTCTGTTTCTCTGTTGCTTTTGTCTAACTTCTGATCCTTGCTTTTGCGATATTATATGGAAACAAGCTACTCAAAAAAAAAAAAAAAAAAAGAAAAGAAAAAAAAAGAAAAAGAGAATCCCCAAACTTTATTTGTATGCATTAGATCATGTGAAAATATGTACTCATAACTATGGAATTTTCAAATAATGTCTTCTCCATAAAAATGAGGGCCAAAATGGCAAGGAAAACCGGGATTGGTATCTAAAATGAGTGAAATAACTTAGAATGGAGAAATAACTTAAAAATAATTAAATTCACAGGTGATATTTCCCACTTGCTATATCAGAGTTTTCAGCTGTCTTCAGAGAGTTTCCTAGATGGATGAACATGTTTTCTGTGAGAGTAGCCTAGGTTAGTCCAGGTGATGAAGTGCCTGGTAATAAAAACTTGTGCTTCCAGATACAGTAGATCTCTTTTATATATTTATAATATTTGGCAAATGTACAGCTCTTAAAATCATGAGTGCATTTACCACTCACTGAAGTAATTGAAAGCCAACAATTATCAGGATTAGTGCAGTTGGGATCAGAAACTCCATGATTCTGTAAAATTATTTTGGTTAAGTCCTTTCTTGTATAAGCAGGCTTTACCTTATATGAAAAGAATTTTCTTTGATAAATATTTTATTTTCAGAGCAATTTGTCTGATATCAAGATGCCTTTGCAGTCAAAAACAGCATAGGCTTTTGGGGCAACCAGCAAAGGCTTCAATTTTTCCTTCAATAGTTTTACTGTATGCTACAAGCAATTATATATAATTTAACACATATTACATTCTGAAAGTCAATGGTTTGCCTATCATCCTAACCTTTAAAATCTGACAAAAAATATCCATGACAGCAGCAATAATTCTGTATTTTTCCAACTATATATTTAGAGAAGAGACTACATAAAGGTTTATGTTATAATTTTTCTTCACCCCATTTCTCTAAAGAGAATGATTTATTTAGTTAGGTGTATGCAGCTGCTAGCCATACCCTCTCAGCACATACACTCACACTCTATTCTCACGTGAACCAAGAGCAGGGAGACCAGCTTACATCCAGCTCCTCCATTTACATCCTGACAGCAAAGGCAACCCAGCTGCATCACTGCCAGAACTGACCTGGGACTGTGGGACCTAGAAAATTGTACCTAATTTTTAAAGTAATATTAACAACAAAAAGCCCCATGGCCCTCAAGGATCATTGTCAAAGATTTCTTTTCTCCCACATGCAATTTCTCACTTAAGAAAACTGTCAAGAGAATCTTACTGATAAATGTTGTGTTAAAAATTTGTCTTCCATGCGCTTATTCTAGATTTACTTTAGACTTTAGATATGTTAGACCTCTTGAAATACTAAAGTTGCATCCTACACCAAGAAATAGATAAAAGAATATTCTGAGGAACAGTCATGAGAAGGTTGAAAACTTATAGGTAAGAGTCAGAGACCAAGGCAACAAGGGGAAATCAATGTTTGGAGTCTACTACACAAATATAACGGAGCAGATACTTCTGGAACCTATGATACAGCACACGGACAGTCCTGCCTGACCAATCTAATGGCCTCTGTGATGAAGTGACTACATCAGTGGACAAGAGAAGGTCTAGAGATGTCATCTATCAGGACTCTGTAGAGGCCTTTGACATAGTCCACCACAAAATCCTTCCCTCTGAGTTGGAGAGAGATGGATTTGATGGGTGGACTGTTCAGGGGATGAGGAAGTGGCTGGATGGTCACATCAGAAGGTTGGAGCACGTCTCCAGTGAAGACAGGCTGAGGGAGCTGGGTTTGTTCAACAGTTAGAATGTGAGGAATTAAAACATTCTGGTTTGTTTCACTTAAAAATGCAACTTTCTCTACCAACAAACAGTCCATAAATATTTTTCCAATATTTTGCAAAATAAGTTTTTTACAAAATCTCCATGCCCCAGGTCCAAACTGTTCTTAAAATAATTAATTAATCAATGAATTAATAGCAAAGAGAGGACATCCAACCAGTACTAATTAGGTTCAGTATAACACAATTTGATTCTCTTGATTATCCTTAAGAACATTAATTAACTTTACAGTAAAAACATAAGCATAAAGAAACATATCTTTTAAAACAGGACATCCATTTTTTAAAAACATGTTTCAAATTACATCACTATATTCTGACTGCATATTTACAAACATATCTAGCAACGTGAATTTGTAAATGGGTGACTAAGAAGGTGGTGAACAAGAGTTTGAAACGAAAGATTCATCCTTGTTTATCCAAGAAAAAGAGATTGTTTTACATCAAGAAATAGTGTTTCATCAAAATGTTACTTGAAAAGGCAGATATTAAATTATACAGTTCAGATTTTAGAGGGAACATGTTCAAGGACCTAAGCACCAAGTTAGTATTGGTAGGAGTACTGGTCTTAGCAGCAAACATAGTAGGTGACTGGTATTCTTTCCACAAAATGTAAGTATTCATAGTACTGATAAAGTAACCTTTCTTTCCAAAGAAAGTTATTTTCTGTCATTTCCATAGAGGCAGCTGTTGCTACTAAACTTTATTTCTCAGGGTTGTTGTCTTTCTGCAACCTGAACATCTTATTTTTTTATTCTTACAGGTTCCGTAACTCAAGGTTCCATTGCTGCTGTCTAATTATGTTGAAGAAATTTATTTGTTCTTCTAGAATTTGGGGGTTTTAAAATACATTTTGCTTCATTGCAGCAAATAGAAGAAAACTACTGTATTACAGATTTAGTCTGCGGTCTGTATGAATCAAACAAGAGAATTCTACAAGAGGAACGAAAGATAGTCTAACTCTCAGATACCTATAAAATATCTATCAGATATCTGAAAGTCCTTATTCCTTTTAGAGCAATATATCTTAGTAGGTTGTCAAAGACAGATGAGTTTTTAGGGAGCAGTAACAAATTCGTTGTAGAAATTACAGCTGTGAACCCTATTTAAAGCCTAATCCCTTGCTAAGTCAGTTCCTTCTCTCCCTCCTCTTATCTTTCAGCTTCTTACACAGGCTCCTGTAGCTTGCACTGGATTGATTTCTTACAACTGGTTTTGCAATACAGCTTTTTTCCCCCAAATTTCTGTAGGCTTGCCATCTTGCCCTGTCTTCATTGCCCTCTAAATGTCCATAGTAAGGTTTCTGGCATCAGTTTCAGTTTGTTCAGTTTTTATCAGTCCTTGTCTCTCAAATATCTTCTACTGTCCCAAATCAACGGAGTGCCAAAACATTGCAACACTGCAGTAAGATCTTTTCATCTCTTCCTCTTTCCATCACGAATAGTGTTTGGATTATCATTTTCCAAAGTTTATGAAATTTGAAAATAGACAAACTTGGGCTGGTAAAAGTTTAGAATAATACTATCCTTTCTTAAATACTCCCATATGTTAATATAATTCTCAGATATATAGCAATATCTCAAAGCTTGAGAATATTTTGGTGCTAAAATACCAGTGGATGTATTTAAAATTTGCCAGGATAATCACCATTTGAGGGACAGAGGAATACAGCTGACACTTCTGAAACTTTGGTAATCCTTTATTCTTTGCCTATGAGAGATGTAAATTCCTAGGAAAACCTAAACTTGAGAGACCCTTTTTCCTTTCTACTTCTATTTCAACAACTTCCTATTCAATTGCTTTCTCCTAAATCCTTATGTTTTCCTTTTAGTGGAGTTTTATTTCTGAATGGTTAAATATCAGGTATATAATTGCATCTCTGAGTTAACATTTGCTTGTCTCCCATGACTCACTCAGGTTCCAGAAAATTAGAAAGCTGATGAACTGTACCAGGAACTGAACTGCATTATCTCTGTCTAAGGAAAGAACGTGTTATTATCATACATAGTTTTATGTATGTATTTATATAGGATTAATATGTGCAGATAAAAAGATGCTTGTGTTCACTGTTAAAAAAAAAAAAAAAAGGTAATTATTCCTTGCTTAATCTCCTTTTGTAGAAAACAAAAGGTATTGGTTAATTTTCAGGGGATTTATTGACAGAAGAATGGAATGAGAAACTCATAACCAGAAAGCAGAAAATCAGCAAAATAAATGAGGAAATTGATCTTAATTTCAGTAAGCTAATAGTTGGACCTAAGTTTGATAAATGAGTAAATACAAGATAAAATCAGATAGAGGATAATCAAAGAACCTTGAAGTTCCATGTCCAACTGTTTCCCTTTATTTTATTTACTTGTCCTCATTTGTCACTCATCCTCTCTTGAAACAGAAAGTAAAATCAGTAAAAAATCTTCTAAACCTAGTCAAGAAACTCATGTGAAAAGTAACATGAAAATAGCCCCACTTTGATTTGGAACTAGGTTTCTGCACACATAAGTGAGAGGATAATCACTTATTTTGGAATCACAGCTGTATTTATTTGTCCTTACAGATTTTGCACAAATGAGGTTTTGTTTTACATTTACAACAGTTTTTGACAATGTGCTATCTGTATTGCAACACTGCACAGATCATTAGCATTCTTTTTTAGCCACAAACATAAGTCATACTGCTGAATATATCAAAATCTGTAAATTTTACTAATTAGTAACACTGGCAGTTGTGTGATATTGTCATTCATCAGGCAGCTTTATTTTGGTTTAAAAATGGTAAAATTAAATGTTTTTTTTTATCCTCTGGTATTCTTCATTTACAATCACATGTGGGGATGAATCCACAGAGATAAACCCACACACAATATGGTCTTACTAACTGAAAGGGAATGCATCTGAAACCATCTCTGATAATAAAATAATATTTTTGCAATTTCTGACAACACAATAGACAAACCGCTAATGCAGCAATTCAAGATGATGCACAACCTAGAAAAAAAGTGAATTTACCTGATAATATTATAAATCCTAAATTTCTTTTTAAGTAACATATACAGGAGTTCTTATTATCTTTACATAAACTCAAACAATACAGCCTGACTTAATGCTAGCTCTAATAAAATCAGACATTTCTTTCTGTATCCATTGGAAAAGTTTCTGTCTGTTTTATTTACTTAGTAACTCATCATCTTACCTTTTGAAACAGACAGCAAAATGAAGGCACAAAATATTCTAGATCTCGTCAAGTATCTCAATGCTTGTACTGAAAGAAAACCTAAACAGGCATAAAGTCAGTCCCTCAGTTTCAACATGAAATCAGCAGTATAAACCCATGCAAACATAAGAAACCAACATTTAAGGTGCTTTGGTATGTCTTTCTCATAAGTACTCATAACTCATTCCAAGGGCACAAAACCTCTTTCACTTGGAGACGAGTAAATGGGTTTAACTAGAACAACAGAAATTTCTACCTTAAAATAGTCAAAAGCCTTCTTCAGGAATGGTATCGCTGCCTCAGACACCCAGTGTCACAGTAATTTACCTAGAGTCCTTGGAATAAATACCAGTACCAGCCAATGAATCCTAAATGCAGTAAAGAGTAATGAAATGTTTGCAAAAAGGCATCAAAAAGAAAAGTGAAATTATACAGATTGGAATCTCTAATAATACCGAGTATCGGTATGAAAGCATGAGCATGAAAGCCTAAGCTAAAGGAATGCAAAATAAAATATTTGAGAACAAATTATTTCCAAAATATGGAATAATAAACTGCTGAAAATTATCAACATAAAAGTTGTATCATTGAGGTGCTCACTTTTTTGAGAGGCAGAAAAAGAAATCTTATTTTCTTCTGTTTATCTTCAGAAAGCCTAAAAAATGTAAGCATTTAGAGTTTGAAAGGTCAAGAGTAGACTCCTCAGTGCCTTTTTTCTCCTCAAGAAAAAGACAGAGATTTGATTTACCATTTTAAGTCTAAAGAACAACTTAATTTTGAAATATCACATCAGAAGTTCATTAGAGAGGCTCAATTTCAGAAAAGTCATTTTGCTACCATATATCACTAACATTTCTCAAAAAAATGCCTTCAAAAGAAAAAAAAAAGGTTTTATTCTAATCAGTAGAAACACCTCCATACTGAGAAAGAAGTTGTAAGAGTTCTTCTTCTTTAGGGTGAAGAAAAATGTTTTCTGCTAGGAATTAAATATTTTTATTTACATGGTAGTTGAAATACCACATCACAAGGAGATTTAGAGTGTTGAAAAATATGTTCTTACACACAGCCAGAAAAATATTAATCCCAACTCACTTCTCTATGTTTTGTATAATAGTTGAGTAACTATCTAAATAATATTTGAGGTTTCATCTCATAAAAACTCTGTTTATTCTCAGGTAGATGTTGCATTATATAGAATGTAAGAATTTAAAAAAATAATGCCCTGTGAATATCTATTTCACTGGCAGTTGTCATAGGAAAAGATTGACTGTGTAATCTTGCACAGTGACATTATACTGGCTTGTTTTCAAAGATAAATATCTTGAATTCTATTTCAAATGAGATGATGTTCCATGGTAATATATAACAGCCAGTCTACTGGACAGGTGGAAGAAAACAAAGGCATTAATCACAAAGAGATCTGATTGCTTAAAGAGAAAAAGGAAAGCAGCACTGATACATGGATTTATGTCCATTGGTCTAGAAGCAGCACTGCTTTTGCTCAAGTCACAGACTTTGAATTTGAGTTATTCCTAAAATGAAATGATGAAGAAGAATCATGATCCAGTGCTTTCTAAGCTTAAAGTACTTCACTGTTCCTAACTATCTGCATTCTCTCAGTGTATCTATCTCTTTATTTATGATAGACGGGATTAGAGAGAATGAGAAGAGAGTTATTATTCTTTCAGAAGTTAATCCTTGTCTTTCTACTTGAAACCACTTAAGTTGACTGAAATTATGAACATTAAAAAAGGGCAGGCTGAGACTCCATTCTGCTGCAATTCTAAAGAGAAAAGCCTAGTGAAGAGGAGTAGAGGCACTGTCATGATACACCATAGCATGAATTCAGAATTGATTTTCTTTACTTGCTGGACAAAAGTACATTTTTATACAAAGCTCTGTTCATGTCCCATAGCTATTTAGGGTCTGTAGGAGGAAATGTTGACAGTCTCTTTCTTAAGCCTTCTTGTAGCTAATACTGCAGCCTCTGCCAACTTGGCATTGCAAGGCTTCTATTGGAGTCTGTGTGCGATTTGTAAAGCCCAACAAATTGAGAAAAATACTTGTCTCAGAGAAACTTCAGGATTTTCTCTTAGGAGATAAGTATTATGGAATTTATGTTGCGTTAATAACTAAAATTTTATAGCATTTAGATGGGACACAAACCTATGGATTTAGAGTAATTAAAATCTATACTTTTAAAAGATATCTTTGCACTGGAAGGAACAATTTTACATCTTTAATATCTTTGCAGTGAAAATATGTGAAGATTTGCAGTGACTCCTAAGCCATGAAAAAATAACAAGTATCATTTCAAGATGCTAAACTGTTTATTGTTTTAATTAAATTTACAATTAAAGTTACAGTACAATTTACAGAGTTTTAACTCTTTCCTGTTTTCAGTAGTACTACTCATACGGACCTTTGCAACGAAGAGTAGATACAATTTAAGAACACTGCCAGCAACAGTCAGTGTGCTGCATACATTGTTGAGCTCCAGAATGTTTCCATATTTTGCTTTTCAAATAGGTATAAGTTTCATGAAGAAGCAGAAGGTGGGAAGAAGTGACTGATATTTTTGCTGCAGAACTTTATTTTGTGTTTCTGGATTTTGTTTTATCTCATGAAAGGTCTGTGCTTAACAAGTTTTCTGAAGGTATAAAGGAATACAGAAATGACTGTACTGGGTCAGATCAAGACCAGTTTCTTTCCCACAATGGCCAGTAGCAGATGATTAAATAAGAAAAAGAGCATCACAGTGTGGTATGTGCCAGCTCTTTTCCAGTCTTCAGCTCTCTTATTCTGCAAGGAAACTTGATTCAGGTTTCGTGACAAAAGAAACATCTATATGACTAGATGAAGCCACTTAAGTATTCACTGTCACAAAGCAATTGCTGTCCTCCTTTAATTAACTCTAAGATGTAATTGAACTGAAATGGGTGAAAAGAACAACACTGTCTGTTGTAAAGAGGAAGGAAAACAGTACGGGAAAAAAAAAAAGCTGTTTCTAGACTCTGTGTGTTGAAACAGTTTCATGTGCACAGGTTTTCATTTACATGAAAGAATTTTGAGGAAAAGCCACAGCAACAAATGGAGGAGAACTGGTTCTGGTGGCAGTACAAAATGTGAAGAACCTTGGGCTTTCCAGGCACTGCATCTTCATTCAGGTGAACTTTTAAGGTAATACAGTACTGCTGATACAGTTTAGAACGAACTAAAATCAAATCACTGAAAATGGTGGCATATAGTTAGGATGTTGATTCATCCCTCCTGGTATTCCAGTGAATACTAGAAGGCAAATCTTATCCTATACTGCATTTTTAGCTACAAAACTGTTATGTTAAAGTACTGGTCTACTCTCATGCAGAGAGTAAAGCCATTTTCTGAAATGTTTACAACTTTACAAATATAGTTTCAGTTACGCTACAGAAACACTTCAGTTCAAAGTTTTATCAGATATTAAAATCCTTTGCTATTGATACTCCTAATTGATACTACCTATTTTTTTCCCTTATTTTTTTTAAAGTCGCTGCTCTTCTGAAAATGAGATCAAGCCTTTGGGGACATTGGGACCCATATTTTGGATAGAAAATCAACTGCTTTTATATACCCTTGTCTCTTTCTTCAGAGTGAAAACCATTAGTGGAAAGAATTTACCTTGACATGCACCTGCATTTTCTCATCAACGGAGTTGTTTACAAACTTAAAATGGCAATGATTTGTGAGCAGCAATAGTAAGTGAAATTGATAATGAAAACATCTTCTTTATTAGCTCTCTAACTGCTCCTATTTCTTTAGGTATGTTCTGTAAACTTGTTACTCTTTCTTTTATGTGTCAGATAAATGTTTCACATTGGGGGTGTAGGGGAAGACAGCTTATCATCACCCTGAAGTAGGTGCCTCAATTAAGAAGTGCTTCTGTTCTAGTCATGTAAATGATTCTGTTTTATCATTGCCTATAGAGAGACTGAATTTACATTAGACTCATAGTTCCATTACCAAGAGTTGGGCAGTGGGAACATGTAGCACATTGAAACCTGCTTAAGTAACCATGATGATGACAAATAGACTCAGTACTAAGTTCCTACATCTTACAGCTCATTAAAGATTCTGGGCACACAATAATCTTGCTCATTTTTGCATATACATGTTTACAGAAGATGAGAGCTATGAAAAACAGGAAGGAGAGATCTGGTGTACTTTTAAATGGAAGTTATGACTCTGAACTGTAAATTTACTTTTACATATGGGATTTACATATAAACATATATAAAGGATTTGGCTACAGATACATACAAATCTATGTGATACTTATGTTCAAGCATACCCCAAAAAGTTATTTGATGAAACATTCATTTCAGTATTTCCAATCCAAGCTTTCACGCCGAATCTGCTCTCCAAAGACTATACATATATTATGGAATGTTTGCTTCATCACCTTGTCTAATAACTAAAACTAATTTAAGAATTCATAAGTTCCAAAGACCTTGTAGACTGTCAATAAGACATCAGAGAATTTTCTTAATAGTATGTGCCTAATGCAATAATTGTATTTATCCTTTGCTGCTTGTGTGGACAGGAACAGGTTTAATTGTAAAAGCAAAAATATAAAGATTTTAGCAAAATCCTAGTTTCTTTCATTAAAGAAATATAAAACAAAGTGTAAGCCAAGAACTCTTGAAATCACAAACCCCTGGTTTCTTAATGATATAATAAATACAGTATTTAGTATACGTCTATATGTACAACAGAAATTGATGTGGACAGCAAAACAGCTTGTGCTGTGCATCTGACATCTATGATATACACATTTTTTCATGTTTTATTTTATACTGGTTCTATTCTAGCTTCACAGACTGAAGACATGATCATGACTGGAGATTTCTGTTTAGTTTCATGCAAAAGAAGTCCAACTGTTCATTCCAAGGCTGCCCAAAGATACAAATCAAATTACAGTAAGTAGGGAAAATAAGGACATTGACTTAAATTAGATGCAGACTAATTAATGTAACAACTCCTATATTTAATGCTGCTTTAGCACTACTGTGAAATGAAATGTCATCACTAAGTTATTTCATTTAGTTTTAGGGTGTATTTAATGAAAGGGGAATTATTCTAACCAATTACAGTATACAGCATTGGTTAAACAACTCTTGGTATTTATGCCTCTTTGAATGCAACAAGATATCAGAGCAAAGGCTGAAAGCCACAATACCTGAGTAAACATCACCTACTTCAAGAATATGTAAGATCCATACTCTAAATCTGGGGTGTCTGAAGACTTGCAAATTTGAACAGAAAAGCATTGCAAACAATAATAACAATAATAATAATAAAAAAAAAAGATGAATTTTATTTGTAATTCAGAATCTAAGCATCTGAATTGGCTAAACATGACAGTAAAGGAAGACAGTATATCAGAACATTACTTTTGCATTCACAGATTAAGTAAAGGACGTTTTAAATGTCTTACACCAATTGCTGAAATCAACTGATATGCTCATCTTACCCTGAAAATATCATTAAATTCCCTGGAATAGTTGCTTCTAGTCAAGCACATGCCCCAATTCCTAGAGCATATTCCCATGATGCTCCAGCCTCCCCAAGGTGCATCCATGCTGTCAGTTAAGCCGGGGGGGCTTTAACGCTATGCATATGCCCTTATAATTGGAAAGAGTAATTTGATGTTCCTTTTTCATTCCACTGCCAAAAAGGATGCAACTCCCAACATTCTTCTACTAAGCAAAATGTCTACATAGGCTGAACAAAATCATACAGATGTCCATTTCAGTAAGATGCAAATGAATGTCCAAACATTTTGTGAGATGAGTCATCATTATCTGCATCCAAGTCATATCAAAGACTGAACAAACCGTTTCCACTTTTATTTTTCTATGTCTATGACATTAGGATATGATAATTGAAGCAATTTTAGCTTGTGTGAGTTTATTTAAATAAGGGGAGAAGAACAGAACTTCTTCCTAATTAACAGCATATCTGATCAGACAGAACCTGTTGGTAGCACAGAGAGTCATAAGTCTTTTCACAGAAAGCAGCAGTGTCCTGACTCTTTTCCATGTCCAGGAAACTTGGAATCGGATGTAATTAAATTTCAGTTGCAGAGATAGAGAACGATGATCAGGGCTTTTCGTATGACTGCGAAACATTTCCATTGCTTACACATCAGCATATCATTTAGGGCAACAGGTACAGAGGAAAATGTTAATTACTTTAATCATTTTCATGATGCCACAGAACTCTGCAACTAAGAGGAACAGGAGATTTTCAAATGGAAACACCCAGATGCTGGGAGCTACAGAGGCCTCAGTGAGTTAGAAGCCTTGACATGGGACTTTAGGATCTCTGCAATGGAGTCATATACTCAGACAAGCCTCTAGAACTAAAATTCTAGACAGAGACCCATCATATGTCATCTTATTTTGACACATCCTGTAGCCTTAGTGGATTTCCAAACTCCATGCTGTGAACCAGAAGATCTTTCTCCCAGCCCAAGAAAATAAGACACCAATGCCAAAACACTGAAAGCCTTGAATTCCTTTCCAGTGCCCGCCAACCTTGGAAAGCCTTGCCATGCATTTTCTCTTGGTATTTTAGACTTACAGGTGATTCCCTGATCTATCCTTTCTCTCTCAATTTCAGTTGTGGCTAAAAAGAACAATCACGTATTTTCACAAACAATTTTCCCTTTCAGAGCTTGGATGCTCAGTCAGAATATTCAAGCAAAGTAGAAAAGGTATCATGAAACTACTTCTGCTCAGTTAGTTAAATATCCCAGATTTTACTTTTAATAAAATTGTATGTATTGTGGAAAATAGCATAGATTGCATAATTTTTGCTTTCTAGAACTTTGGAGTATAATATATTAAAACTGAAATATTAAGTACCTGATTTCTTCACTTCTATTTTCCAAGTGGATATACTAATATTATTATTCAACCCAAATAAAATATAATAAATAGGCATAAACAGTATAAAGTTAGTGAACACAGTAAAAAATCCATAAAGAACTTTCAGATACGTTTTCCTTGAAAGTTACACATTCTAGTAATATATTTCTAGTAATATAAATCTGCAACAACAATTTCTTCCAGAATATAAATACATCATTCATACACATACATATATCTTTTAATAGCATCAGTTTCTATTTATTCAACCAATTTTCCTGGCAGAAGAATTATATATGTGACTCATTGTTAATGGATAAGAAAGTACTAAATATAACTCTATTTGATAGTCAGATTATAACTAGGGGGAAATTACCATATATTAATGTCAGAATAAAATGTAACAAACTACCAAACTGAAATTTTATTTTCACACAATGCTGAATCACTGTTTTTGCTGGTTATTATCTAAATTCTATATAAGACATTCTACCCCTATATTAGGCAGTGATTTAAAGAGGGAGAAAAGACATGAAATTTTATGATGAGGAGCCATGCACAGGTTTGAAAGAAGTTATGAAGATGGAATGTTTTCTGATTTTATGTTTAAAAAGTCTATTTAAAATGTAATGTACCACTCAGAACATTTTTGAGAAATAAACAAAAAAATCTAGTGCCATCTTGGGTTTAGTTATCCAAGTATTTAATTTCTATTATTAGAGAAATAAAGAAAAACTTGTTTTATTTGGCCTGACAACGCATTAATTGCAATTCTGACAACTAGATATTATTTTCTTGCTATTTGAAGTGTCATTACTCTCTGACATCTCTTTTGCCCTTGAGTGCTTACCTTCCCTGTGCAAGGAAGCTATTTTGTGTATTTCTGGATGCATTAAATAGCCTTTTTAGTCTCCTGCTGCTTCCTTCTTTTCCCTTTTGTCTGAGACATATCTAGACATGTGACATTTTTTTTTAGTAGCCTGATTTTATTACATTTTTCTTTTATGTCATTATATGAAAAAAATACAAGAGTAGTTTTTCTGAATTTGTATGATATAACTTAAAAGCCCCAAACTCATGGCAAATAACACTTTTTGACACAAAGAATTCTGAGTAGTTAAGTCTACAGTAAGTATTCATGACCACAAACTACATTTCCATTACTCTGTTCAATAAACACAAAAGCTGACTTATAAGCAGGAACTGTGCAGAAAGACAAGTTTTTCTTCTTTTGGGAAGAAAATCTCTAAAGTACCTGCATATTTGGGATACTTTTAAAAAGTCAATTGCTAGAAAGCCCATTCCTGCCTTTAAACTCAGTCACCTTATGGGCTAACAGCAATTGATATGCAATCTAGTGATCCTGGGCCATTCCAGGCAATAGAATTATTATTAGTGACTTGAACTGGAAATGGATTGAATATGGAATAAACATGCTGCAAAGATAGATTTTACATGCACTATTGAAACTCATATAATGTTTTACCCTCACACAGTCACTAATGGAGAAGTTTACAGAACATTACAATCCAGTGATTTTTGCCTCAACATTTAGAAATATATCATGTAGAGGTAAAAACACACTTATTTTTTACTGAAGGTGCGTAATACAAAAATCCTACGTCGTCTCTCCCTTTTTGAGCATTGCATTCCATTCTAGTACCTAATAAAAATAATATTTCTTTGAAAATTTAAATTAAGTCATTCAGTACTTCAGTTTTTATACGTGTAGGAAAAATTAAGAGCTTGCTGCTCTATTTCTTTCCATTTGCAGATGCATAAAGCAGTCACTTTAGAAAATGAACCCTTTTAAATTTATAGCGAGTGTATTCTCATTTAGTCTAATCTCTGCTGGCTCAGCGTAACAGGCTGCCTTTACAGAGTACCTAACAGAAAGGAATCCCAACAAATTTTGTAGGAGACAAGAAAGAAAAGTAAAATCCCCCCCTTAAATGTTAGTATATTTTATAGAAATATAATGGTGTAATATTTGCACAGTAAAAGTATCAAAAACAAAATAAATAAAGTTATAATGCACTTTTTCATTCAGTAGGTGAGCACCTGAACACAGAATTGTTTATTTCTTAACAGATTGATGACAATGTTTACCTTTTTATACTAACAAGGGAGAAATTAATTTTGAGAAAGCCATTAAAGACCAGATAGTATACTGCCAATTCTCTCTTGATCTCAGATAAAGTAACTGCAAGCTTACATCAGCTGTAATCCTTGGAAACTCCTTTCACAGTTCTACATTGCAGCTCTGGAAAATTATCTCCATGAATTGATTATGCTATCTAGATATTGCATGCCACTGGTTAAACTGCAAAACAAAGTTTATCATTCTGGTCTCAGAACATAAAGAATGTTTAGAGTTTAAAGAGTTTTAATTGGAAGGTACTGAACACCCCACTTGGAGTAGTTTGTTCAGTTCTTGGGTCCCCAGCACAGGAAGCACATGGACCTCTTGGAGCAAGTTCAGAGGAGGGCCACCAAGATGATCAGAGGGATGGACCACCTCTCCTATGAGGAAAGACTGAGAGAACTGGGGCTGTTCAGACTGGAGAAGAGAAAGCTCCAGGGAGACCTTATAGCACCTTCCAATGCCTAAAGGGGGCTTACAAAAGAGCCATAGAGCAGCTTTTCATAAGGGCATGTAGTGATAGGACAAGGAGGAATGGTTTTAAACAGAAAGAGGGTAAGTATAGATATTAGGAAGATATCCTTCACTATTAGGAAATATCAGAAAGAAATTCCTCACTGTGAGGATGATGAGACACTGGAACAAGTTGCCCAGAAGCTGTTGCCCCATGTCTGGAAGTGTTCAGAGCCAGGTTGGATGGGGCTTTGAGAAACCTGGTCTAATGGCAAGTGTTCTTGTCCATAGCAGGGGGTTGGAAATAGGTAATATTTAAGGTACCTTACTGATTCTGTGACTTCTGAAAAACTTTTGGATTTTAAATAATTTTTTGCATACTGAAGTGTTCTTGCCTAAATACATGTTTAAATAAGCTCATCAGGCAGCAGTGACATTTCAAAACAATGTCACTGGTTGGATCAAAAGCAGATATTAGCAAAAAGATCATTGTTGCATGGAGATAAAAAGCTCAGCAAGCGTTAAGTATGGAATTGGCTGGAACTTCAAAGTTTTTTGACTCCTGCCTGTGTGTTTCTGACTGTACAATTAAGAGCTCACATTTCTGCAAATCCCCTTTTCATACAAATAAGTTGCTAAGAGCATCCTGGACTCAAGTCCTAAATAAAATTACATCTTTATGCTCCAAGCACTCCAAACGGTCTTGAAAGCCTCCCCCCCTTTCTTCACAAAAAATCCCCAAATACCCAGATTTGAGATGTGATGGATAAAGCAGACCTGATAAAGTGCAGATCTCTTACCACTAACAAAAATGAGGATCACAGGAAAATTTGGTCCTCAGTATGAGAACAGTCTCTGTTTATTCATTTGAACATTGATGATGTATTTATAGTCCTGATGTTTATGCGAATCAGAAAAGAAAGTTAAATTATTCATGTACTTTGCAATAAAATTGTTGAAAAATTGTATTCTAGATTCTACACATGCAAGTAGAGGGAAGAGTCTAAATCTCTTTACTTGAACAGGTCATAGCTTTAAAAACAATATGAAATGAAAGATGAGATAAATTAACTACTCTAGCCAGAAGAGAAAATACCTTTTTTTTTTCCTTTGAGAACATAGACTATGAAACACCTCCTCTCATTTTTCCTCATATTATGCAAGATTGCAGGTAAGGAAGGTAACGATGCATTTCTAGGTCTATGATCAAGTTAAGCAAGCCTCCTTCCTCAGCAAGAAATTCATCTAAGGGGCATTTCCTTTTTTTTTTTTTATTTTTTAACCTACAACAGCAAAACCAGAACCCACCTTTCTGCACTATAGAATTTTGATCCTGTAAAATAAAATTCCTCAGGCACACTTTCCTTTTATTTCCAACATTTCTGTATCTAAATTACACAATAAAAACAAGACAAGTTTTTTTAAATGTATGGAAGGGATGCTTGTCTGGCAATGGGAATACTTTGTATCACTTTTCCATTTCTTTCAACAGACCTTGTTTCTGTAGTAATAAAGTTGAATTACTGTCTCAGTTAACTAAACTACCAAAATAGATTTCTAATTTTGGAGACTCCCCATCTAACCAATCTATGAACACTGCAATCAATTAATTTTTTCTCCTTTCAGCTTTCTGTTTTTAAAATCTGTAGCAATCAGACAATGCTCGATTAAAAATACAATATTTAATAGATGTATTATCACTAGATTTTTGTTCTTACATAATCACAATTATTTAAGCCCAGGAAAAATGCAAGATAAATGGTGTCCTACTATGCATATCCAAAATAGTGGCATAAAAAAATCTAATTTAATTTTCAATGGAGTATAATAGGTTTAGGAGAAAATGCATACAGTTGAAGGAAACTGAACTTGGTGACTCCTTTGAAAGAAGTTTGATATCAACTTCAGATTTTTTTTACCCCATATATTTCTCCTTCACAAGTTAGTTAAAAGTATTATAACAAAAATGCACTAAAAGTTTGGGGTGACATCAAGAGACATATTGAGGATGCTGGAGAAGAAAATCTTTAAGAACTCACAATTCTCTGAACAGGAGAATTGTTTCCCTGAGATTATGTGCTTTTCTATTTGATTCAACAGCCATGCAACTATAGGGAAAGAAGAAGCAGAACTTTAAGGTTAAGGGAGGAAAGAGAGACCCTACAGACACATGCACACACATACACATTCCCCAAAGTCTCCAAACAAACCAAACACGAAGAAAAATGAATGCTTAGTCATCTTTGTACTTTCTTTTGCTAATCTGCTTGTCTATTGCTGGGAACATACAGTACATGTTTCTATTAACTTCACTTTGAAACAACTTCCCCATGGCTTTGGTAACAAAATTGACAGGTCTGAATTCTCATTTACTTAACTTAAACTTATGTATAGAGACTGAGTTTTAAATGGTCTTCCAGCATACTTTTTTAAGAGAAGCACTATTAATGTGGGCTTTTAGGGTGAGGTAAGTACTGCTTTTAAACCGATAAATTTGGATGTGATATAGAAAGTCTATCTCACCCTTATGACAGGAAGGCTAAATGTTGGCAATGCTTTTGGATTACATAACGAATAACTTCTTGAATGAAAATGTCTGAAAGAACAAGTTCAGGAAATCATTTGACAGGAGTGTATGGATAATATCATGGACTGTACAATGGGAGAACCAAACAATATTACAAATTACTTTTTAAAACAAGCAAAAAGTCCACGTATGGTGTTTTTACATTACATTCTAGGTTCTCAGAATCTTCTTATCCTTGAGAATAAACTGAACTAATAGTGATATGGATTGCCACAGTGATAACAATAGTGATAGCAACAGCAATAATATAGCAATCTTATTTGCTCCTTCTTATCTCCCAAATAGGAATTAGGAAGAACGAAGGGAAGAAGGAAAGGCAAGAAGAATGAAAGAAACAAAGCACAACATATGGAAAATGTCTTCTAACCTCAGTAATCTGTCTCTCAAAATAATTTGACCTTTATTCAATTTTTTTAATAAGGTCTGTGTACCAATATATGAATATTAATAGAACCATCTGTATTGTTTTAGGCAGTTTTTCATTATTTCCTTTTATTTATTTAATTAAATATCTGTAACAGAAAACTTAAAAATACTAGATATATCCGTGGTAGCAAACAAAGAACAAAAAGTCACTATTGTTATTCAGGAGAGATGTTGCTCTCATTTACCTGAATTAGATGAAATAAGACCTTTGAATCTGAAAAACTGAGTCACAAATCTGAGTTTCCATAGTAATCATAATTTCCGTTCAAATAATGAGACTGGTGGCATTATTAAAAAGTTTAATAGTAGAGAAAAGCAATCTTATGTTTTTGGTCAATACACTCAGGAATGCAAGAAATTTTAGGAATATTTTTTTCCAACATAAGCAAACAGTACATCTTGATCAGGGGCTCTATCAGAGTTCTCATACTTGCTCTGGGAAATAAATTTCTTGATTCTTAAATCTAGAAAATATACTGAAGCAACTACATTATATTTTACAAATACATTATCACTCCTCTAAATAATTGAAAATACAAAATGGTTTAGGAAGAAAGCTTTCTATTCCATAACAACTTTTCTCCCATCTACCTGGGTACAGTTGACAATGACAAACAGTTGATCTACAAACAGTCAATGATCAACAGATGATAAGCAAAACTTTCTGTAAGATTGGTTTAGGTCATGCACAATTCATCCAATCTCTTGACAGTTCAGTAACCAAAAAACTATTAACAAAAATATGTGTTTAAATTTAAATATATGTGTCAGATTGTGCCTCAGCATTTTTGTGAATTTCAGGAGTCAGGTCCAGTTCTAAATATATAAGTATCCAAGTAATGATACTTGGATTGGCAAACACTCTGATGACTGAAACAAAGTTTGCATTTGTAGAAAAGACCTCTGTTACTTCACTTTATTAATTAGTCTGCATTCAAAACTTACACATGACAATAAATACTTATGATCTTTTAGAAGCTAGTGCTATGGGAAAACTGGGCTAATAAAATATTTGTTATTGTTGTGGCAGAGTCAATTAAATAAAATTTTTCTCACATGAAAGCCTATTTTTCTAGAACAGCCAGTAGTATACTTAGGAAAGTACATTGTATAGCTCTTTAAAAATATTCCTAGAAACACAGAATGACAGAATATTCTGAGTAGAGGGAACCCACGAGGACCATCAAAGTCCATCTCCTAGCCCTGTCCAGGACCATCCCAAGAGTCACATCATGTGCTCAAACACCTCTTGAACTCTGTCAGGCTTGATGCTGCTCCCTGGTGAGCCTGTTCCAGCACCCAAACACCCTCCTGGGTGAAGAACATTTTTCTGGTAACCAACCTAAATCTCCGCTGATACAACATCAGGCAATTCCCTTGGGTCCAGTCACTGGTCACCACAGAGAAGAGATCAGTGCCTGTCCCTCCTTCTCCCTCTACAAGGAAGTTGTAACTGCAATGAGGTCTCCCCTCAGTCTCCACTTCTCCAGGTTGAACAGACTGAGTGCCCTCAGCTGCTCCTCACATGATTGCTCCTCAAGGCCTTTCACCATCTTCATTGCACTCCTTCTGATGCTCTCTAGCAACTTAATGTCTTTCTTTCATTGTGGTGCCCAAAACTACCACAATATTTAAGGTGAGGTCACCTCAGTGCAGAGCAGAGCGGGACAATCCCCTCCCTCGACCAGCTCCCTCGACCCAGGACATGGTCAGCCTTCCTGGTTGCCAGGGCACTTCTGACTCATATTCAATTTGTCATCACCAGGACCCCCCAGGTCCCTTTCTGTGGCACTGCTTTGCAGCATCTCATTTCCCAGTCTGTACAAACATCCAGGGTTGCCCCATCCCAGTGCAAAATTTGACACTTTCCCTTGTTCAGCTTCATGGGGCTGGTGATTGCCCAGCCCTCTTAACTTGTTCAGATCCCACTGCAGGATCTGCAGGACAGAAAGGCCTCTCTGTCCTTGAGGGATTTCACAACTCCTACCAATATTGATTAAAGCCTCTTGCCTTTGAAGGCACAAATAATATGTATAGCCTCATGTACAGCTTTATTCTTTGTTTCTTCTGCCAGAGAAACAGGTCTTGACCTCAAACAAGTCAAACACTGACATAGGAAATAACTATTTAGTTTCACATCTGAATTTCTGGAAGTAATTTAGTTAGATATTCAAGGTAAGTGCACCAGAGATGATGTGGCAGCAACTCACAGCAGCAACATGGAAACTGTATTTGTGCAAGATACTAAGAATAAAGACCACTATTTCTTGTTGTTATTTTTGACTTCTCTATAGCCTTTGGCAAGTAACTTCATTGTTTTACAATATGTTTACAATGAGTGAAACTATAAAAACCTGCTGAGTTGAGAGAACAGAGGATTCTGAGAGAGCTGAATTGTTTGGGTTGCATTGCCAAACTATCACAGTGGGGATAGAAATCAACTGACTCCAGAAATCATGTCTTAGATTTGAATTGCAAAAAAGGAATTCTGTTAACTAGCATCAGGTATGAATTCTTTGGAAAATCTGTAGTATTGATGGATAATGAGGCCTTTGACAGGATTAATTTGATACATGCTCATGTTGACTACTGCATTTAGTGTCCTAAGATTTCCAAGACATGTGTTTGTGTCTGGCAGATATGAGTCTGTGAAAGACCTTCACTGCTCTGCAAAATGAAAACAGAATCCTGACAAGTTAACCTAGAGCTTCTAGGGCCCTACACAATGTCTGCAGGCAAAGCTCATTATCTCCTTTTTTTACACTAATTTTTACTAGATTACATGAAAAATATTCCCTCAATACATGTCATGACCATTTATTTTAAGAAATATGAAGAGTAATGATACCTGGATAAATTTTATTAATTATAATTTTTTTTTTGTTCTATTTGAAGAGCTTGCATGGCTATCAGCACCCATTCTGCAGTTGTGATTATACTCAACCTATACGTGAGGTGAAACACTGCAAATAACATCATGAATTAAATCTTATTTTCTCAAGCCCAACAGACATGCCCACCCCAAAAAACAACACCCAAGCCCCAAATAAATAAATAAACAAACAAAACCCTAAGTGGCACATATAGTTCTAACCAGTAATAGCCACTGCTATATTCCATTTACATACAGCAGCCAGACCTTAGTGGATCTGACTTCTGCAGAATGTGTGTTCTCAAGAAAAAAGTCAAAAAAAAATAACATGACCTGGGAATCTCAAGTCTCATTATTTATCCCAGGTTTATGAGTGTGAATTCCTTCTCACTGACAGCATTAGACTAAGGGAGAGCTTTTGTAAAAGGAAAAATAAAAACATAATCTAAATACAATGAGATCTTTAAAAGGGTCCTGACACATGAAAAAAAACCCAACCCTAAGCATTAGAAACAGACATATATTTGTGCTCTTAAATTTTAATACCACTGAAATGTCAGGAAAATCTTGGATCTGCCTTTAATGGTAGGATGATTCTTTTAATTTGACTGCAAAATTCAGTGTTGGGAACCAAATTTCTGAAGAGTGAGTAGTTCTGGGTTGCCAAAAGTGGTTTCATCATTAGTATTTTAACTCCAGATCTACCCACTTGTGGTAACTTAAATTTAAAGGAAATTAGCATCCAGAACTTAGCTGTGCTATTCAGATCTGTAGTTGTTCCAGTGGAGGCTTTCATTATTTAAATTCTATTCTTTAATTTCTTTTAGAAGTCATAATTTAAACTGAAATGTCTGAAGTCAATGCAATACATATCACTGCATTTTGAAACTTTCTCCTAAATTTTTTTTAAAAAGCAGGTCTTCTCCTTATGCTGGTAGAAAAGGAGTGTACCTTTTCACTTACATCATCTTGTTTTCTCACCTACAGGCTTGCAGATAGCCTTAACAGGTGGGGCAGATACAATAACAGGGAGCAGGGGGATGAATTTAGGGCATACACACCTAAACCTTATACAGTTCTGCTTTGTGGCAGGTTCTCTCCTTAGGGGTTGGAGTAAAAGAAACAACTAGAAAGTGAACCAGATGATTTATGAATTCAGGATGGATGCCATGTCTGTTAATAGCAATAAAACAAGTACATAATAACAAACAATCAAAACCCCAAACACTTTATAGGAAGTTACTTTCCTCTCAAGCAAGTATCATGACATTATCCCTGAAAAAGAGGAGATAAAAGAAAAGAATATGTTTTCCTTATCTATAAAAAAACATAAGTAAGAATATGCCACAGAATCACAGAATGTTCTGTGCTGTAAAGGACCCACAAGAAACATCAAGTCCAACTCAAGTGAATGGCCTGTACTGAGATTAAACCAATGACTTTGGCATTATTAGCAACTTGTTGTAATCAATTGAGCTAATCTCAGGGAAAGGGAAATCTTTATGTCACCAGAAGCAACAAAGAGGGACAACTGAACCTCTACATACTCCATTTTCTTCTAGATAAAAGAAAAGCACATCCTCTATCTACCACAAAATAAATTAAAAAAAAAAAAAAAAATCAATGGGAAGAACTACCTAGTCAAATTGGAACTTATAACTTGCAGGGCCTGTTGTGAAAGGGGTCGTGGTTTTAAACTAAAAGAGGGTAGATTCAGACTAGACATAAGGATGAAATTTTTTACAATTAAGTCAATGAAACAATGGAACAGATTGCCCAGAGAAGTGGTGGATGCCCCATTCCTGGAAACATTCAAGGTCATGCTAGACAGCGCTCTGAGGCACCTGGTCTAGTTGAAGATGTCCCTGCTCAGTGCAGGGAGGTTGGACTAGATGATCTTTAAAGGCCCCTTCCAACATAAGATATCCTAGGATTCTATGAACAGAGTATTAATTGCATAGCACATAGTTAGATTTTAAAAAAAAAACAACCAACCCTAAAGCTGAAAAACAGATAAATTAGGATCTCAGACTTGCGCTTACAACTAAAGCTGCCAGATCCTTCCCAAACTGACCTCCTCATTTTAGCACTTCATATGAGAAAAAAATTATATATTTAAAAAAAACCCAGTAAAATGTGTGGTTATTTGATTAAATAAGAGGAAGGCTTGTATTTTACACATTTCTTAGCTGTTATAGCTTTTTTCCAAAAAGATATTTAATGTAAAATGGAAAGTATTACAGAATTATCCCAAAACATTTATTTTTTTTTTTTAGGTCTGTATTAAATCTGACAGAGTACTAAATACTGAAGATGGAAAGTTGTTAATACACTTAACAATTTATTATAAAATAAAGAAGGATGTTCTCATCTAAAAAGTTTGCAATGTCTGTAAAGGTTATCCAAAACAATGGAATGAGAAGAAAGAAAGCCAACTAATGACATCTTCCCTGAGGACTAAGCAAGCTTCATAACTAAGGAGAAAGTTATGCTCCTGTTTATCATTTGTGGTAAGATTATTTTAATATATAGAACAACAATTAATTTTCTCTGGTTGATGTAGTACTAAACAAACGAAAAAAATCATAAAATATTTACAAGATAAAGACCTATTTATTTCCTGGAACAATGCTTCATCACAAAAAACTCAAACTGAAGCTCTGAAGCTACAATGATTGCTTGCATTTTGAAAAATATAATATATTAAAGGAGTACTGGTAATCTAAACAAATATAATGGACTAACCTACGAGAATCTGCTGAACATTATTCTCCTTGCTGTGAAGTAGAAAGTCACAGAGTTCAACATACAAACCCTCACAAGTAACATCAATAGCAACCTAGTGGCATCATTCCCTCCACTGCTCAGAAAGAATGTCCACATTTCAAAACATAAAAATGTATCAAAGTATTTACTGAGATATCATGATGGTTCCAACTCTATCCACAATGCACACAAAGAGTCTGCTAACACAGCTGAAAGATTCTCCAACACGGGCAGATTCTCCAACATGGGCAGATTCTCCAACAGGTAACAAAGGTAGTCCACTTTATGGTAGTTAACTATATGGCAAAAAGAAAGCCATGTTCTGATAATTACACAATGAGAATAGTCTTGAGTGCCTTTTTAAATTCACATCTTAAAACAAAAAAGCATGATTCTGGGATATTCATCTTATCTTCTGTCTAACACTGAGACATTGTACTTAGTATCATTGCTATTACCTGAGGAACTTCACAGTAGCTTCTTGTTCTGATGCTCATTCTAGATTTGAACGTGTTCAGAAACATTATGATTCTAGATCAGGAATAAAATTGGAACATGATCCAGGAACTTAAATTTTTAATCTCTTAAGAGAACATAGTCTGGTGTTATGACAATTTGCAGTATACATGTAAAATACAGTTGTATTTTAAAGCAAATCAGTAATAAATGCTTATAACCACCAATTAGGATTGTCTTACAGAGGAAATTGGTATTACTCCTGTTTGAAATTAAAGGTGGGTCAGCTTGCTGAAAGGAACTCAAGTATCCCATTTGTAAATAGAAGAGAAACAGGAACTTGACTTTGTTACTCAGAGGTAAATCTCTTTATCTGGGAGAATGGATCTAATTCCTAGACTCTTGGACCAGTTTCAAATAAAAGAACTAAATTTTTAAAAATGTATTGATGTCTGTGGAAGCAAGGGGTAAAACTGATTATTCTCCAAGACATCTGAATAATCAACTAGGAAAATTACTGTCTTTCATGTTCTCTCCTATACCTAATGAAAATTCCCTTCTCCTGCACAGGAGAACTGCACAGAGGAGGTGTGGAGCACACCTTTTTGCACAGGTGTGGGGAAAAAATCCCTTCCAAACATGTCAGACACATAATCTGAGCCTGCTGGATGAAAGCTCAAGCCGTATAAACCAGCTATCTAGACTCTAGAAAAAAAGGAATGTTAAAGCAAATGTCACATTTCTGTCTTCCTGAGTAGTTCTAACAAACACATTTATTTCAGACTATTCTCAGTTCTTTGGTGGTTTATGACACTACCATAACATGATCAACCATTTCAGTGCAGTGTATGATAGACTTCTCTAAAACAGAGCTCTGAATTGTGTTCTGGTTATTAGAATCTATATGTACTATCACTAGCTTTCACAAATACTGCATACATAATCTTTAATGGGCATATTCCTAATTATTCCTGTACCAAATTCCCTTGTAATCTATTCTACCAGAATTGCAGTGGTCCAAAAGTGGTCCAGCTAACAGTCATTTGCAAACATCATCCCAGTGGGTCCTACTGCTTTCCAGCTACAGGACAAAAAATATGGGAAACAGCTGCATATCTCCTTGTCTCTAATATTTATCATTGAATTCATGTAGACCTAAACTGCAATCTGGTCCTTCTTGCTGAATAGATTGGACTTCCTGATAGCACGCTAAAGGGTGATTGCATTGTCTCTGAAGGTACTGGTTCTTTCTCCAAAATAATGAACAGAATTTTTGTATGACTTTGCTCCTGTATCCTGTTGCACTACAGATGGAAACACGATGAATATTGAAAACATCCTGGTTACTTGCATTCTTTACTTCCTTGGGACATCCATAAAATTTAAAAGGCCTTCCCATGTACAAATGCTTAAAGGTATGAATTTATGTGAAGAAATTGTCTTCTTTCCCAGTCTTAACGTTGTTTTAACATATTTAGGGGTTTTGAAGTTAATTCCCAAGTTTACACTTTGCTGTTAAGGGAGTGCTTGGAATAAGCACACGCTTTGTCTTCTACACCGTAAATCTTAACAGTGCAGAGCACTCCATGTTTCACACACAACGTGAAAGATACATCATAGCCATTAACCTTCCCCTCAGCTGCTGATAAAGTAAAATAGGCCCATTCTTTACAGTAACAGTAATGTATCTGTTCAGATAAATATTCCTCTTGCTGCAATAAAGTGCAGCATTTTACAGCTGCATACCATCTTTGCAAACTATAACAGGGTAATTAAAATTAAACATGAACAGAATACTAATTGAAGATCTGAAGGCAAAAAGGGGACGAAAGACTTTTTCCTAAAGCTTTCCCCAGCAAAATTTGAAATTCGACATATAAATCAACTGTTTGCTTATGTGATCTTTTGAATCTACAGCAAAGATATCATATTAAATGAATTTCTGGTAATCAGTTTTTGAAGGTTGTTAATTTGATATAGTTAAGCATCCAACATTTATATGCCCGGTACTTTTTTCTATTGCACATAAGCTAGTTACATCAGGAGGACTGAAGGACTGGTATAACTTAAAATTTAAGAAGCTATTTTATAAATATATAAACAGATTTATACTTAACCATATTAATAATTTAATAAAATGTATTATGATTTCATAATTGATCATAATTCTAAGTCTAGGAAGAGACTCTAGCTTTGTCTCGTTTATTACGTAGCCATGCGCAGATCACTAACAGTCAGTTTCTCTCAGTTTCCCACAGTCACAAGATGTACTTTTGCACTTCCCATCCAAGAAGAATATTTAAGATCAGATCAACACTCACTGTGAGGATGAATTCATCACATTTATGTGCAAGGGTTAGTTAGGGGCCTAAAACAATGAGATCCACAAAGTTACAGATTGCCTCTTTCTTAACATTTATGTGTACAAGGTACATTTATCCACGACTGATTCCAGATAAAGACTTATGATGGTATTATACCTGAGGAGACATTCAGGATTTGTACTTTTTAGTAACACTAACTTCAAAAAGAAAACCATTCATGGATCTTATCACACAATCTTATAGCCTCATCAATTTTTTAACGGCTGTGTCATGAAAACAGCACTTGCACATTTTTCCTCCTGCCTATAACACTGAAAGGATTTTTTGATTTACTTATTTTGATTGAATGTTAAAAGAGATTCTGTAAAAGAAAATAAAAACTTCAGAAACGTAGTAGCATCAGAATACATTCCAGTTTATCAGTTTTTGAAACTACTGGGAAATAACTATTCAAATACTATTTTCAGACACTTTTCTATTCATATATTTTCTATTCAGATATCACTGTCAGTATAATTTTAATCTTATGCATAAAAATCCACTTCAATCTGCCAGATTTTTCAAAACAATAATTTATCATAAATTTTGAGATCAGCAAAGTAAGAAGACGAGGTATTTTTTTATTATTTTTCTCTTATGATAGATTTTTCTTATTATAGCATTGTGGACCTCTATCACTTCTTCACTCTCACACTTATTTATAATAATTCTACAAGACTATGGGGCTGTCAGAAAAGATCTGAATACTCATGTCTGCTTGAATCACAACTGGACATAAGTGTCTCATAAGTATTCACATCACTCTATAACAATAATATCACTAAGATTGTTGAAATACAAGAATAAAAAAGAAAGTTCTTTTAAAAGAACTTTTTGCATATTGGTAAAAAGGAGTAGCTGGTTTATTATTATTATTATTAATAATAATAATGTAATTTATTAAATATTATTATTTATATATTATGTTATTATACAGTAACCCTACTTCATTTAAGATCAATTGAACTCAACTAGAAAGTAAAGAATCATTATAGAAGATCATCAAGAAACTCCATCAGTGATGTTGCTCTTTGTATGCTGCTGCATCCTTGTGTAAGGAAAGTCTGATTAAAGGCAACTGTCTCTCAGTTTAAATGTTATATACACATATATACCTGAATGTTTTACATGTCTGCTAAAGGTTAGATCTAACTCAGTTACTCAATTCCACTAATGTCTCCTTTTGGGCTTGTAAAAGCCAGGGTCCTGATGCTGTAATTACTTAAGAAAAATCTTATTTCAAGGGAGACTCAAGAATTTCACACTTAGGAAGACAGACGCTCGTATGAATGAGGAAATTTTACCCTGGAGTTTTTATTCTATGCTAATTCCATGACAAACTTTTCTGAACTAAATGTCAAGAACAGTTCATAGAATCTGTGATAATATTGTAATTTACTAAGTCAAATTTTAAAAATTTAATATATTAGTCATAGTTTATTTCACATCTTATTCAAGGCACAAAGAGAACTGAGGTAAGACTTTTTAAAAAAATCAGACTCTGAGTCTTTACTCCTATGAAGAAAAATCTTGCATCTAAGTGATCCTTTTACTGACAGTGATTAATTGTACATGCTATCAGAAGGCAATTTAGGAAAAACAGAAAAAATCTTAATTTATAAGGATTTACATGACTTTGTATCCTTAGTCACGACTTGTGGGAAAAATACTGAATTGCAAAGAATGGCTTTTAATATGAATTAAGTGTTTAGTCACAGTTTGTAGGCAGTGCTTATAATCTTTTAGCAGCTTGTATGCTTAGTCATTTTCCTCATTTAACTGGATACTTTCCTACACTTCAAAACAAAATAATAAAATAAATTAAAAAAAATCCCAAAGAAACCAAACCAAACTAAACCAACAAACCAACCAAGCAAACAAACAAACAAACAAAATCCAAACTATAAACTCTGAAATTTCCTTTTTATTCCTCTTTCCATTACCTGGAAATATCCTACATCTCCACTGCATACTGGTTTTGGAAGCATTTCTAATGGAGGCAGGAGATGTGGCCAGTGACTGAGAGCTGGACAGTTACCTAGGAAAATATCTGCTGTCTGCAAATCTGTTGAAGAAAAGCAAATATTTTCATTTAAAAAAGTCCAGATTGGATTTGCAGAAAAGAGAAATTAAAAGGTGTCAGATAGGTCATCTGCTCTCATGGAAATGTGAAGAAGCTTCATGCTTACTTGTACTGCTTTGTCAAGGTTTATAGAGTTCACATAAATATGGAATCCACTCTATTCTTTACTTTAATCTCATTCAGTCAAACAATTTAAATTTATATGAATTTTTAAGCTTCCCATGAAGAAATTATTTTTACACTGTTCCTATTGTTAAGTATACTTTCTTATGTTTTATATATTCAGGTGGAATTTGATTATCTTGGAAAAAAATTATGATTCTCACTGTACAAGCCACTACACAGATAATGAATTTTAACAAATACTAAACATCAAAGCAAGGAATAAGCTAGGAATTTTCGCTGTGTGATATTTCAATCACTGTTTTTAAATTACCCTAATGTTTATTTCTTATGAAAAAAAATAATGCTAGAAATAGTGTTCAATAGCAATGGCTATTTGCTTCAGTTTTTGCTGTTTCCCAGTCTTTTGTTTCTCTAGTTGTTGAAAAATGGCTTCGTTTATCATTATAAAAATCTGTTACCATAGCTGTTCGTTTACTTTTTTGCAAAAAATAAGGAACTTCTAAGACTTGCCTCTTTGAAGGAAAAAACCTATTCTTTAGCCACATTTGACTGTCAATTTAGTGTTTGTTAAGAATACAAACAAAATACTAAAATATCTGTGGCACATACCACAAAGTTAACAGAACAAGGGTAATGGAACTGTTATGAAGTACAAGACATAGGAGTAAGATGTAAATTATTTGTGATGCAGACCCCTCCCATCCAAAAGGACAATAAAAATTTTTTTCTCCAAAAAGAATTTTCTAATTCTGAAGAAATAAGTTGGTCTAAATAACACTTCCTTATAAGGGGTCACAAATAAGCATTCCAAAGGTATTTAAGATATGTGTGGAACAGTAAGGATTTTGTAACAAAAGAAAACAAGTATTTATGAAGAAATATAGTTCTAGTTCATAAATCCAAACTGAAGTACCTGCAGGGAAGGCTCCATTTCACTTCTAATGCTGAAGAACTTTAATTTGCATAATGCTTGGAGAAACATAGACCTCAGGTCACACAGTCAGATGAAGAATACACCTGAAGAAAGTCAGATGAAGAATACACCTGAAGGAGTAACTGGTTGAACTGTGGTATTACCCACTAAAGGGTCTGACAAGCACTGCCACTGCAAAGCAAAAGTCTCATTTTGAAACTTTTAACAAAGCCATATGCAATTCTCTCAGTATTGGGAATATATTACATACAGTAGTGTTCTTGAGTTATTAGAATTATATCATTTCAGTTCATTAAAACAATAAAATGGTATGTGGATAAGAACAGTATTTGCATAGGTTGAAAATGAAAAATCCACAGATTTGAATTTTATCACCATGGAAAGCAGAAAATAGTTAAAAGGAGCGACGTTATACCTAATTTGTGAATAATGGGAATATCTGCATTATATTTATTGTTATTGTGTGCCTTTATCACTTTTATTGTTGTGCTGCAGTATAGCCCTTTGAAGGTCTGCCAAACCACTGCGGCTTACTCAAATGCAGGGCTGAATTTTAATTAAGCTTAGCAAAATACTCATTGAATTTGCTGAGCCTGATTAGGTCAGTCATCCTGATAGACATGCAGAGGGCATCTTACTTACTTGTTTTAATAACTGACAAAGACAATTAATAGATTTTTGTAAAAGAGTCAAATGTGAAAAATACAGACTGTCATCACCTCTTTTCACTGACAGTGTTAACTTTTTCTGTATTCAAAATGGCCAGAAAAGATTTCTTGCAATTATGAATTATGAAGTACTGAAGAGTAATTCAGAAGTCATATTTGGGAAGAGTAACTCACAAAGATATGCATTTTGTTCCACTAAAGTATTCCCCTTAATATTACAACCCAGTGAAGAAGAGTTTCCATGGTCTCTGCAGAGTAACAATAAATATGTATGTAAGTGGACAACTTCTTACAGGTGACTTTTTCACAGAAGTGATACCAGGACCTCTCTCCAGTTAATGCAGTTAGAACATCCTCAATATATATCATATATCTTCGATCTTTCCTGTGAAGTATGATTTCCAGTTGCAAAACCAAATATTCTTCATCTCTTTTCTCTGCGACAGTGACAGTTCCATCTCCTTAGAAGTCTAACAGGTGGATTTTGACTTAAGAGCAATGTCCTTAGAACATTTCTAAGCACTCCTTAGTTCTTAGGAATGCTGGTTTTGCTGTTTTTCCTCTACCTATTAACACAGTAACTTTAGGGGGGGAAAAGCTTGTGATGTATTACAAAAAAAATGTATAATACCTACACAGTCAACCAACTTGTTATATGTAGAATATGTAAGAAAAGAGTAATACTAGACAGAAGAGGCAAACAATATTTAGAAGGATGATATATGGCAGTATTCACTGTAAGATGTTCTAGGTCCTACCTAAGGTATGAAACATTAGCAGGGTACTGAAGTAACTGAGCCTTTTGTGTGCCCAACAAAACTATTGATATTCTTTGAATTTAACTTCACTATTGTTGTCATGAAAGGATATGAGAAGTATAACAAAATTAACAGAATTTGCATTCACTTCAAGTTGCTTAGTATCAGGTTAGCAAACAAATTTTTAACTATTAACTGAAAATTTCTTATTCAGTGACTGAACTCCAGTGATCAAAAAAATCCCAGAGTAAACAACAGTGACTTGCAGAAGAAGCAAGAATAGTAAATAAATTGCCACAAACCACAACACTTAAATACTGAATTGCAGACCAAGGAGCTGTCTTCCCTCTAACTGAAAAGGTGTGAAAACCAGAAATGGGGAATATATGCAGTTAAAAGAAGGACAGCAAATTTGTAATTTAGGGTTCTTCAGTACAACTTACTGTTTGCCTACACACACAGAAGTAAAGGGTGGAAAAGGTGGTGCTAGTGTTTGATTTTACTGCTCAGTAGCAATTTTCATAGGTTTTGGTGTGCTAATTCTAGGTTGAGTGTAGCACAAATACAGAAGTACTTGGCATAAAGATTCTGTTTCAGGACTTTGTCTCAGTCTACAAGAAAAAGCCAAGAAAACACAGTAATTGAAAATAGTTTTTTAAAAATATTGTTTATTATACCCTTTCCCCAGCCTCTGGTAATGAATCTTCTCTGTTATTAATCAGATTAGGAAGAAAAAACCCTATGTTATCCTCACCATTTTCTTATTAATTGGGATATTTTTATGTCTAAGCAAAGGATTTGGTTTTAATAAGCATATCAGAATTGGATAAAAACAAAATCAGAACACAAACAAGTAAAAAAAAAAATAAATAAAAAAAAATTAAAAAAACCCACCAAACAACACAAAGCCCTTTTACCGATTACTTGATCTAATGATAGAGAGGTTATATGGCAAAGGATCATGTACAGCATACAGAAAATTTCCAAAAATATTGCCTGACAAAAATTTTTGCTTGTAGCAGAAGTATTTAAATCATCATGATCACAGCTCTATCTGTGGCATCTTCACATCGTCACTTTTACAAGGGTCAGTCACATCCTCAAGGTGGTGTCTTATTTGGGGTGAAGTGTTTATATTCAAAGGACTGAGGAAGTGTAGAAAATAATTAGCATATTCCAAACTCCAATATTACTATGTTGTTCACAGGAATTTTCCTTTTAGAGCTGTATCTTTGTTATGCAAATTCTTTCCTGAGTCACTGCCTACCTTCACCAATTTCAATCCAAATTTATAAAGTAAACTCCTCGACTATTATTTTTTAATCAAGATATAGCAGCATTATTGAGCTTAATGCAGCTCATTATTTCAGTTTTCCATCTTATAACTCTTTGCCACAGAAATATTATGCATTTTTATTAAAAAATCTACAAAATCAGGATAAATATTACATTTTATTGTTCAGTAGACAGATCAGTGTCACACAGTAAGTAAAAGAAGAAGAAATAATATTTATCTCCTCAGGAGGCTTCAAATAAAAAACAATTGTTTAGCCTTATGAGGTTTTTCTTTTTCAAAATTATCTGAAAATTGGGTCATTTTGGGTCTGTGTCTAGAAGAACATTGTTAGCATTGTTCAACATATTAAGAAGTTTAATGAAAAATTAGTTTGATACAATTATAGATGGCTTTAATTTGATACAATTATGGATGCTTTTACCAACAGTAAGGATTTATCTTTTTGTTTTTCCACAAGTATAAATAAATATTTCTTTCAAGAGATATTGTGATAATTTTGCAGGTTCTATTCCAACATCAAAATATTGTCTTCTTTTTTTTTTTTTTTCCCCTAAAGCAGCATTGTTTATGGTAAAATTTTGTGAAATCTAAACAGCTATCAAGCTATTTGTTCTCAGTAGGTGCCTGCCCATCACCATCATTATGATTTTGGCAGGCTCCCAAGACAGATACCTTCCATCTGTTACTGTTTCACAGAAATGGTACCTTGAGGTCCACTTGACCTATGAGCCCTCAGACTCTCCAGCAATTTAATAATAATTTTTTCTCAGTCAATTAGGTCAATAAAAAGTTCTGCATTGAAACACCTCAGGTTCTGCACTTTTTCCAGGTGCAATTCTCCGATTCTGTTTTCTGTCAGGACTTCACTGTCAAGCTAAGACTTTCAGACTCTCCCCTCTGGCAAGATTATGGGAAAGCCCCAAGAAAAGAAGGTTATAAAACTTTCCCTGAACTCTTAAAAAAAAAATAAATTAAGTATTGTAAAGCCTAGGGCTCTCATGAACCAGGGCTGTGGTCTCTAACAGGAGGACATGGAAGTGTTGAGGTTGTGTGGCAGGACAGACCCCTGCTGCTAAGACCTAAAATGCAATCAAGCTATCATGAAAGATCAATTGCTGGAGCCAGGTTGTTGTCTTGTTGTTAATTATGCTAAAACTATCCTGGTTCATCAAACTTTGAATATACACCTTGCTTCCTGAAGTCTTATTTGACAGATAAGCTGATAGCCGGCCTGTAAAGGTGTGACTAGAAGTCAATCAATCTATACTAAAAAGTCCAGTCCCCTCTCATGCAGTCAGGTTCTTCTGACATAACCCTTCTCAGGGTGTGTGTGGAGATTCCTCCCTTGGGCTGGGGACATCCCCCAAGGATTCTCCTCGAGGTTCAGAGAAAGAGATTTCCCCACAAGTGTTGATCTGGATGAGATACATCAGATCTTTACTTAATAATTATTTCTTTCTGCCAGCTTTAATATAACTGCTTCAATAATTGCTTTGTTACAGTGCACTATACTACTTTATGCTGTATTCTACTCTACTAGTCAATTTTTAGTGTTTATATTGTGTAGCAAATAGTTCTGATTGAGAACTTTTGTCTGATCATTTGTATAAAATAAATTATTCATTTTATAAAAATATTCTCATCTTGCCAATCATTAAAACCTGTAGAACAAAGTTGTTCAATCACACCTCTGTAATTCCTTAAATTTAAACCATTAACAAAATCTGAGGCTAAGACTGGATTTAGCCACACCTGGACTCCTCTCTGAGAAGGGGTTTAGAAAGCAACGGAGTCTTTTCTGCACCTCGAGACTCACCGGCAAGGTTTTACTTTTTAATAACTCTGTCTAAGCCTTCTGCCCTCTCATGACAGGTTAATAGACTCGGGCTTAGATCCCTCCTTTACAGTCAGAGGCTTGAAGACTGCCTTTGACAAGGGGAATAAATGTTGTAGGTTCAAGACCCATCCAGTAGGGTTGGGTCCCCCCCTCAGTGGTGACTACTTAAGAATTATAAAGTGAGAGAAACTAACATAAAAAATTCTGTTACCACAAGCATGAATAAACCCCAAGTGTGATGGGATGTTCTACTTCCCAGTGTTTAACAAAGCATCAAAATTAATTGTTATTCAAAGTTATTGACTGTACTAATACATAAAGAGAGATTTAAGATGTGACACCACAGAAAATGTGGTTTTATTGCTCTGATAATAAAATGTATTAGGCTTCTGCCTTTCACATTTTCTGGTTATCATTTCTTTTGCATTTACCACAGCTAATCTATTGACGAATACACATTGCATAAATATTCTTAGTCTCAGAGGAATCATCATGTCACAGGTTCAGCTAACAAAATCTAAAAGCTGACACTTTGACTTAGGACACCTCTATGTTAGATCTCTGATATGTTGGCAAAGGCCAATTGTTTAATTGTGGCATCATTTGCCAAAGATTGTGTCCTGAGTTGTCTGGTTAGCTAATGAACCTTAAAAGTTCCAGTTACCCTCAAGCAAAATACTAGAAAGAGAAAGCAAATAGTAGGAATGAAGGCTGATTATTTAATTCTTGTCTTTTCTCTGCTCAACTCTGAAGGCCTGGGCACATGTTAGATGGGGAAATGAATAAAATCGTAGTGAAAATAAGCTATCTGTTTCATTTTATAATTTGGAAATATTCTACTTTTCCACCATTGGAGACAAGTTCTGAAAACAATGCATGCATTTTTAGCATGTCTGCTTTGTGTCTTGAGAATATCTGGTGTATCCTGGTTCCAGTTATATTAATGACAAGAGAAACAGTCACTGACATTCTGCTATAGCTTGATACCATCAAATTTCTTGTCAAACAAGCAAAAAGAATTTGCATGATTTCAGGATAGCAAGAAACCTCAAGCAGGGAAAAGCTCCCACACACGTGCACACACAGATACAAACACTGATTATCTGCAGTAAGAAACTTCAACAGAATATTTGCTCCACAAGTTTTAAATGTACTTCTTCATGAAGAGTACATTATCTATTGCTAATCTGAAAAAATAAGCCTTAAAGCTATGAAACCAAACTTTCCTTCAAGTCACTCTTCTTATAAAGTCATTTGGAAAGTATAAAAAAAAATCACATATATTTTTAAGTCTTTCTACCCACTAAAAATATTTTTTTTACTTATAATATGCACAAGTCAAGCTGAAGTACACTCAATAAACACAAGTTAAGCTGAAGTAGAAATTAGAGTAGAGAGATTTTCAGGTCATCTATTTTTATACATGTACTTGCATGGGTTTGCATGTCTTTGTGCACAGTCAAAGAGAAAGGATACATTGCAGTAGAAGCTTGTTCTGAGGAGACATGTAGGAAATCATCACTTATACTGCAACAGTGAGAACTACATCTGGATCTACAAATGATCTTCCCAAGTCTGACCTAAATTGAAGTTAGTTTACTTTTCTCTGGATTAATAGTTTGGTTTTGGGGTTTTTTAAATATCAAGAAAGTACACTGACATTTTAAAAGTTTACATGACAAAGCAATAAAACATACATTTTCAAACGTACAGGAGAGTTTTTATCAGTTATATCAAAGTCCTTTTAGTTTAGATCTTATATCCAAATGCCTTATTGACCTGAGAAATACATGTATTTGCTACTGTTCCACTAAATCAGAAATCCCATGTAACACCAACTGTCTTCATATAGGTAAATTTGATATCCCTCCACATGTGGAATACTCAAAAGAACCTGGTCAGAGAGCATGAATTCTGACAAAATAATATAAATATATATATATAAAGAAGGTAATGCTCACATAAGAAAGGTAATTATCTAGAAAACACGCATCCTTCAATTTGTCATGCAGAACAATTACAGCACATCCAGTCTTCAAGTAAGGAAAAGAAGTGAAAATAGAAAAAAAATAATTCACAGAACACAATGTTTTCAAAAATAAAAAATAAGACTAACCATTAGGGTTTTTTTTTTGTAGGTTAGAATAATGACTGATTTTCAACTTATTCATGACAGATAATGGGGCGAAATTTTCCTTGAAATTGTTTTTTCTAGAAATAAGACATAATGAATGTATTTCATTAACTGTTTAGTACCTGGTCTGAAAATCTTTTGATTGTTTCACCTTGAAATCCAAAACATTCTTAAAAAATCTCTCAGGAAAAATGCTTAAAAATGAATAAGTGATACACAATGTTGTACTTGCCTGTAGCACACAGTTTCTGTCCCAAAGACTGCATAAATACGCACTCAACTCATGACTGTCAGTGCACAGAGTAAAAATTTTTCTTCCTCCCTCCAGTATTTATTTCTGTTCCTGGCACTTCTGACGTGATAATAAAAATAAAGAAAATTAATCACATACCTTACTTGCCTTTCCAAAAAAACATTATTCACACAGTGCATACACTAACCCAAAGGGAAATAAAAGCTAAATCCACTGTCTCCACCAGGTAGGGCAGAGTACAGAGATGAACTAACTGGTAATGAAGCAACTTGTGGTCTCCAGACTTGATCATTTAGTTAAGCTTCCTGTGGTCATTTGAGAACCTGTGACCATTTTTTCTCTGACAAGCAACAAGAATGTGACAAGGAAAACAAGCAAACAAAAAGCACAGAGGTGTAATCTTCCCAATGTATGGAAAATGAAGCAGTGCGGGTAAGAAGAGAAAGACATTTTGAACAGGGACAAGACTGCCTCACTTCTCATCACTCTTTTACAGAGACATACTATAAGCCTTATCTGAAGTCTGTGTTACAGACTCACAGAGAGGATGAGGCAGGAAGGCAACTTCATAGATGGCTTAGCCCAAGCCCCTACCCAGAGCAGCGGCAGCGAGAGCAGGTTGCTCAGGGTTGTGTCCAGTCAGATTTTGAATATCTCCAGGGATGGAGACTCCACAGCCTCTCTGGGAAACCTGTCCCAGTGGTTATCTTCACAGTATAAAAGCAACTTTTGTGTTCAAAAGGAATCTGATGGGTGGGGTTTTCGTGTCCATTGGCATCTGCCCTGACAGAAGGCACCACCAAGATGAGCCTGGTTCTCTCTGGATTCCTTCCAATCAAATATTTGCAGAGCTGCCTTCCAGCCACTGCTGGTCTGCACTGGTGGCTGATGTTATTCCTCCCCATGGGCAGGACTTGGCAATTCCTTTCACTGAATGTCATACCACTCTTCAAAAACCTCTGGGCCCTGTTCAACGAGTTCTCCATCCACCTCACTGTCCAGTCATTAAAGCCATACTTCATCAGCCTGCCTGTGATGATGTTGGAAGACAGCCTCAAAAGTTTCATTAAAGTAGAGGTAAATACTACTCACTGCTCTTGCCTCATCCACCAAACCTGTCACCTCGTTGTTGAAAGCTGTCAGACCATGTAAAAGGAAGGAAGAGTTTAGTTCAGGTCTTTGGTTTCGAGGTGAAAGGAAATAAATGGCTGAGGTAGGGAGAAGAAAAACAAGATCCAGACCAATTGCATATTTTGTAAATAGAATTTTTGTATTGTTGGATTAGTGACTAATATTTCACTGAAAGCTTCAAAGAAATTGACATTCTCTTTCCTCCATTTCTTCTTCCTCTTTTCTCTCTTAAATAATTAACAAGGACATTGAAGTGTTGAATAAATACAATTCTAAAAATCAGTACTGTTCCTGAGATGTTCAGCTCAATTTCATTTGTTTTGAACAGTGAAAGAAAAAAGTCTCCCTGTAAATCAATGTGATTACATAGGTAGCTGTTTTGTCCCATTTTGAGAAATCCAAAGCATTTCAGTAGAAAAAACAGCACTATCTGTAGTTTCATAAAAAGAAAAACATACTGAATATCATTTCAAAGGCTTTTGAAACAGTAAAATATTTGTCTTCAATATTTACAGAAGTCCTTCTTAGTCAGTTAGTAGTTAAATCAGTTAATAATAAAATGCAAAGTTTTGTCTGACATTATCTGAACAGTAAAGAAAATCCCTGACTTTCCTGTAGCAAGAAGGTAAATTCAGCTTGGCTGTTCTGTATAACCAACAGTCTCTCCTGAAAAAGTATGTTATAGTGAGATGAGAAATCTCTTAGGCAGTAGATATCTAGACTCAGATTTGGAAGAAGATTTATCTGTTTTCTTTACCACGACTTCTCTGTTGAAGGACTTGGATCATATGTTTAAGTGCTTTGCTGTACAATAGAGCAATGATCTTGTATTTTGCTTGTATGCTTGACTATTTGATTGTTTTTATTCCTTCACACATATAAGTGGCAAAATGAGAACATCTGTCACTTGATGACATTTGATACTGTGAACACGATCTTTGTATCTCAATGCTAACTACTTTCCATATTGAAGCAGATCATGGTTTAATGTTGTACCCTTACAGGTATCTCTGCTACATAATTGAAATAAGTAAAGTGATTAGTGTATTCTTATTATTAAATAAATAATTAATTAAATAAGAAAGTTAACACACAGTTAGTGAGGAACATTAAAGTTAAGTGAAACATAGAATTTAGAAGGTGTAAGCCAGCTGCCGACCAAGCTGGCCAAAAGTCATGCCAAAGGAGGTTAATGGAAGTGAGGAGACAGGAAGCATGTAATTTATTAGAATTTCCAGAATCACGCCTGAAATGTTTATATGTCTATTCTTTTTTTTTTTTTTTTTTTTTTTTTTTTTTTTTTTTTTTTAATGCACATACAGGACAGGTCAACTATCCACAATATGCTCCAGTGGTTATTAACTCACTGCACATTCTACAGTGTAGGTTATCAAGGAAAAAAATTAACTGTCTTGGTCTCTATTCTAAAGATATAGAAATATATTTAGGTAAAGACAGTTGCGTTTCTTACTGGTAATAGAAATTATTAACAATGGAAAAACTAAAAACATAAACAAGAGGATTTTTCTACCTGAACAACACCTAAGATGCAGTCTTGTTTATTTAAAATAAGAAATGTTTAATGCATGTGTCTGTGTTTTCACATTCTAAAATCAGTAAAAAAAACCCAAAAAACTCTTGGAGTGAAATCCTTTTACTTGTGAAACTTGCTTCAAGTTTCACATGGATGTCAATGGATTTGGGATTTATAATCGAGGTATGAGCAGTTCCCTCTGTTATAAATATACCTGATTAGTTGTGCCTTAAGTTGTCCCTGTGTAAAGGAGAAATTAATTTTTCCTCCATTGTATACAATTTTTGAATAAAAGTACATTTATTAGATACAAACCAACTTTTCTAAAAGAACACTTACAGTATTGCAAAACTACTTGAGTCCTGAATATTCTAACCCTTTTGCATATACATATTTTATTGACATGGTAATATAGCAATTTTTTCCCCTAGAATCCCTGCTGCATTCAATCATATCATGGGTGGTGCTTGTTTAATGACAAATTACTCAATATCCTCTTTCCTCCTCATTGTTAGACCCTTCAAACCATTTTCTGGAAACAAATTGCAGTAATTCATCAAATTTTTTGACTTTTCATAGCTATTGATAAATTAATTTCTGCACCACTATGAGACAAGAGTTCATTACTACCCCATTCTACAGAAGAGAAATAGAACCACAGAAACAAAATTAGAAGTATCTTCTAATTTCAGGTGTCTAAATTTACAACAAGTACTTGATATTTTCAGTGATATGTTCCTACTTGTTACTAATCAGACTTCAAGACCTGAAGTTCAAAATTTGAAAATAAGAAATAATTCATTAACACACAGGAAACCAGTGCTTCTGAGAAACTATTCATATAGGTATTCTTTGTCAGAGAGATATTAATTAAAACAGTATTAAATCTATTATTTTTGCATATTTTATATACTTAATTTCTATGATTTTAATAGCAACAAGTTGGACCAAATACATCAAATTAATCATGACCAAAAATAGGAAGAGTAACTGAAAAAAGTACCAATTTATTGATTTATTGTTTCCAAACTACACGGTGAGATATTGTTTGAAAAATATGTCTATCTTCTAACGTCAGAGGAATGCATAAGACATAGATTTGTCTTAAAAAAAAAAAAAAAAAAAAAGAGTTTTTTACCTATTTTTTTCTTACTTTTCACTCAAGTCTCCACTACTTTGCCTCAGACTCAGGCATTTTGCTTTATATGCTTCATCCCAACAGTGCTCTTGCTCAAGTTTCTCTCTCAGCCTTCCAGTGGGATTTAAAGGATGTCTCTCACGTTTCCCTACTCCAACTCCTTTCCCATGAAAAGGGGTAAGATTGCCCCCTGAGTTTTTCCAGTCCTTTTAAGACCTGTCCATTTCCTCACACCACCTCAGGGTACCTCACTGTGGGTAGTTCTCCACTGTCTCTCTCCTACAACCTACAGATGTCCCCTTCCAGTCACAATTCAGAGGGAAGTATCAGTGGCTGGAGAAGAAAGGAAAGAAGACAGGACTCTCCTACAGCCTTTCCTTCCTGTGGGAAAGGAGTTCATGTAGCTCCATGGTAACCCAACGGAGATGGGGTGGGTTTTGCTTTGGAAAACAGGGAGGTAATGCAGCAAAAATACAGAATTGCTGAGATCAGGCCTGAGAAGGTACAGAAAGAAATAAATTAATAATATTTTGTTATTAATAGTGTCAATATCTAATACACCAGATTTTCATCGGTATTATGTGCACTGTGAGAAAGGATATGAACACCTGGCTATATAATGCTACCCATTATATAGGGTAGGAGGCTCTTATTGACAGCACAGAAGAATCTGTTTCCTCCTTTTACCTGATTTAGTTTCAGGTGTCTGAATCTAGACTTAGCATGATCCAAGGAAAGCCTTTTCCCATCCTGCAAGGCCACACTCCAGTAACCCAGGGCTCCCACCACACCAGTACAGCTTGTGTCCTGTGCAGAGCTCACACCTTCAACAGTTGAGCTGTGAAGTCCAAAGAAAGACCAAGAGTGACGCCCTGTACAAAATCTCTGTCAAGGCCCAAGTCTCTCCTCTCTGTAACATGTGCGAGACCTTTCCAGTAAATAGCTGCCAGAATTAGTACTTTTAAGTGTGTAAATCTGCATCTTTTCCCCTGCTTTTTACCTTGAAATCTGCACACCAGTTTGGCCCAAAGTGAGTGAAAACTGCCTTGACACAAATCAGCAGTTGAGCACTAATCCCTGTACCAGAGTCTGAAAAGTAAGTAAAAAGGTAAGGAGAGAATGTCCTGCTTTACTGCAGAGTCAGTTTAATTTTCCTTAGGTATTTACTCTGTACATCACACTTCTACACCCATCAAACCTATGTATCCATTTCAATGACAGCGGCTGCATAGGGGATCAATAATTGCTAATCTAAAGTGTCTCAACAGGTTTGCTTCACATCAGCTTTACATAAAGACAAAATGTTTTGTTTCTTTGTTTTCACTTAAATCACTCTGTTTCTGGATGAGGGAGTGAACAAACCTGAAATAAAGGTTTTTTAATTCTTTATTGATATGTTTGGATTACTCCAGAGATAAAAGTAAAAATAATGAAACGTAAAGCATATCACCCTCAAGTCTAGCAGATTGGTGTTCAACCTCACAGCATTAATAGCAGTCACAAAACCTGACCTAACATCCCATAATCAGCCTTGCTATAAGCATTTTGCTTTGCCTATATGTCAAGACTTAGAAATTTCCAGATATTTCCATTATTGTCAGTAAGTTCTATGTTGTCATAGAAAAGTAATTATGTTTCTCTCGATCCCCTCTATTATTTTAATAGTCTATATTTATTAATTTAATATTTGCAGGTTGAATAGTTTCAAGTAGACGTGCCCTATGACTCACTAATGGTTAACAATTCAAAAAGCAGTAATTAATATTCTGCAAATCCCACTGACAATTCCAATTATATAGCACTGTATTCTCGTTTGAATACATCTCATTATGAAGTGGAGCAAAAGGCTGTACTCCTTATTCTCACTTTGTTTTGGGCTCAGGAGGAATGAAAGGGTGGCTACATATTTATATCACTGTGATTCCATGATTCATAAATCCCTGGCTGGAATGTAAATGATCAAATTTCTAATTTCCGACTCTCTAAATGTTTGCTTATCTTCCCCATCATTCAGAATAAGAAAGGCATTTGGGAACCTTCATATAATTTTCATTGTCAGTCTATTTTCTCAGTTCACAAGTCTTTAATGTTATTTCCCCTATCAGTTTTGATATCCAAGACCTAAATCTGTTGAGATTGGTGAAAAATAAAAGGTAATTGTGAGACTTTAAAATGGAATTTAAAACACACTAACATGTAATAAAAACAGACATATTGACCATCAAACAATATTTTTAACAAAACGTATTTTCAGCATGTGTTTTCTGTGAGTCCAATATCAAACCTTCAATATGAAACTAGAAATCTTTTTTATCACTATTTTCATCAGCTATTAGTGATGTTTCAATGTATACAGTGAAAAAAAAGTAGGAATTCCATTGTGTGTGTGTTTCAGCTTGATGAATGAAGTCTTGTTGACGTGAATTTATTCTTCTGCATTAAGCTAATTTTTACTCTGCTGCTTGTCTGAGTCAGGCTTTTGTTTCTCTCTTAAGCCAAATAAAGTAAAAATGTCTTCTTGCAGTATTTCAGAGATTAGAATTTAGAATCTGAGAACAAAGTCGCAAAGTTGTCAAATCTTCATCAAATTAGTTTATCAAATACTTATGATCAGAATAATTACAAGCAAAATGTACATATTTTTTATATATTTTCAGGTATAAATAGGAAAGAAAATTTGTCAATAAAAATAAAAGTTAACATAAGTTTAAAAACTCAACTGTCACTTTTTAATCTTATACAAACATTAAGATCTCCAGTGAAGTACAGCACAGCACGAAGTTCACACTTATGCCAGTCAGTGTTGACTATAAAAAGTAAAAACTTTTTCTTACACAATATCTAAAACAAACATGTAAATATTTAATAATTTTAAGTGAGCCTTACAATTACTTTCATAATTATTAAAAGAGCAATGTATTTTTTACATAATATTACCTAAATTTAAGGAAAAGAGACAATGTCTGTGGAATTTGCTGGTACTTTGTTCATACACAGTGACACATTATGCTGGTTCTCAAAGCGTTTTCATAAAGTTCTTATATTTCCATTAAATCCTAAGGCAGCACAAAAGGATATCAGAACCCCAAAATTAGTATTTAGTCACAATTCATCAACCAGGATTCCATGTACCTATAAACTGTTGTGTATATTCATTAACTGCTCCTAACCTATTATAATAATACCTGTTAGAGGTGATGACATTTTACATCAACGTACTCTTTTTGAAATGCCGAGGAGGTAAGCCTTAGAAAAAGGACTTTTGTTCTCTTTTTCATAGAAAGGTTCATGGCTTTTTCAAGAAACAGAAGGAAATATGTATTCTGTGTTATGAGGAGAACATTAAAATAGTATGTTCTCTTGGTATTTAAATCAAATCAATTGTTAGAAATAAGACCTGATGTAAATGTAATACTTTGATTAGTAAAAGAGCCTTGCATTGTCATGTTTAAAGACATTGATTTTCTGCATAGAAAAGGATTTTTAATTTTTATTTATGATGGTTCATGGGCCAAGAGCAACCATGATGTATTTCACAGATGGATGTGGGTATAAAACTAGTTTCAATAAATGACTGCATTATTTTGCTATATAAGAATAAATATCCAAGCTTGAAAAAAACACCACTGCAATTTTTAAACTATATCATTATTTGGCTGTAAATATATTTCACTGAAATACTAAACAAATATATTGATGCAAAAGAAATGTTTAGCCAGTATTTACAAACTCTGAAAGTATTGGTCCCTTTTCTTGGTTTTTTTTAATGTGTTTTAACATTTAAATTAGGGGGCAAAAAAAGTCAGAAATTTATCAAATTATTTCCTCTTATCAGAATGGTTTAATGCAAATCCAGTAGTAACGAACAATATTTCTCCTTGGGAAGGTCCTCCACAGGTATCACCTCATAGTACAGATGCCAGTGCTGTTCTACTCTTCTAGTGTAAATTTTTACTTAAATGTTGCCTGACAGTAGAACAGGTACTTGAAAAAGCATTGAACTTTGCTTCAGAAGTCTTTCATTGCATTTTGATGAAATTTGCTTAAAAATCAGAAGTTGAAAATGCCATGGATACACATAAATTTGTATTGAGGATTGGTATTCCCAGTGAGGTTGAGCATCCTTAAGCTTGATGCCTGTAGAGATTTGGGGTTTGGAGCTTTTTTTCTGAATTTTATTAAGTTTAAGTCTTACTTTGTGATGCTTGGTTGCATAGTTTATAAAAACTATAGAAGAGTTAGACAAAATGCAAAGAATAGCAACTAAAAAGGCTAAGAGGATAAAATGTGTGAGGAAAACTGAGAGATAACGAAACAGAGTAGTGTCTACAAAACCTGGAAACTGCAGGGAATGGATCATATCTTCAAGGTAATAATACAAATGAAATTACCCTCTTTCTGAAACAGTGAAATGAAGAAAAAGTGTGGACTGGGATAAACTAAAAAATAAGAACATCATACACAAAAGTGGATGCGAAACATCATGCAGAAATATTGACCAACAGTATTCATTTAATTGCTTAACTGACAGTTTTAGTAGTCCTGACTGCAGACAAGACACATTCTCTCTTGTGTTCTAGATTAATCCACTTTGGGCATGATAACCATCAAACTATGACAGCTCCCACTGGGAACAACAGCATCTCTAGGGAATGGAGCATTACAGCTCAGTCAGAAATACTTGCTTCTTACTTGAATCAACTCAGACAGGAAAAAAAGAAACAAAATCAAAATAAAATATGCAATATTAAAACGTAATGACAGTTCATGACCTTTCTCAGAAAAAAGTCATCTGAAAGCACTTTGATGTAATTAAACAAACTGTGGCATCTTTTGATGAAAGACCAGAGAAAAACTTATTTCAATTTTATAGTTTAATAAATTTAGAAGAATAAATCTTCCAAAGACTCTTTAAAAACTGAACACTTAAATGCACCCCTGAATCCCTCTCTTATTTCATCACTAGATATCTACAACACTAATGTTTCAACAAAATTGACACATAAAATGTGTTATTCTGGACTTCATGCTCATTTATCATGACGTCAAACCTCTTAGGTTTACGGGGAATAAAGAAAAATCCTGAACAACCTAATTTTGTATGTCTGTCTTTTGTGGAGCTAAACTTCCCCAAAGCAATACCTCAAAGGCAGCTCAGTTCTCAAAAAGAAACATGATTCTGAAAATCCCTGACAGTGCAGATTTATCTGCTTATATTTTCTCTTCAACTTTACACTGAATTTTCTTATTTGCCCATGGGAAACATATTGAGCTTTTCAGGTCTTTAAATAATATGGTAAGCAGAAAAGAACCAGAATACTGCTTCTTATAAGAAATAAGGTTTTAATTTAAATCATGCCTCTTACAATATTTATGCAATCCTATTCTAGCAGAACATCTCACCTCAACAATCTTCCAGAACATCTGAAAGGGATTCTCATGACTAAGGCACAAAAAAATCAGTATTAAAGGAGAATCTACTGAATGTTAAAAAATAATCTCAGGTTAATTTGTAGCTGGTTGATAGTTACCTGTCAAGGTACAGAAATGACTAGGTTTCAGCCTCACTGCAATCAGCCTCAGTGAACAGGAGCACACAGCTGAACTGTGCAGGCAGGACGCTGGAGAACGAAGTGTGAAGCATCCTGAGAGCTCTGGTGTGCTTCCTTCAGCTTCCTCTACATCCACACCAGCACCACAATCTCTACTCATGAACATGAGATATTTATTATTTACAGTAACTGCCCAGCTGCAGTTTCACTCTGTTGAATAATAAACTAGAGCCCTCTAAAGTTGCTTTAATTCTTCATGAGATAGTCTGCATATGTTTAAATACGCTTAAATTTATGTATGTTTACTTCATATCTTGAGTGTTTAAAAACATTTTAATTAAGCTTATTGACTTTACCTGTGAAGGTGACTCATCTGATTTGCCTGAATCTTGGTCTTAGTAAGACTAAGCAGCAGTGTGTGTTTGTGTTGTTTCTCCTCACAGGAGAATAAGGGCTAAAATAGTGAATCCCATAAACAGCCTCATAGGTGATGAACTAGATACAGCAAATATGGAGGCCTGGATCTGAAAAACTATCATGCCACACAGTTTAAACTAGTATTAATAGAAATAAATTTATAGAAGGAATAGGGCGTAATTTAAAACAACAACAACAACAAAACACAACCAACCAAGCAAACAAACAAAAAAACCACCACCAATCAGGCATGAACTCACTTTTTCTTTTATGTCTCAAAAATATTGCTATTCAGGGAAGAGATTTCCTTCCCAGTTTTTTGAATAAATTAGTAATTATTACTTGTTCAAGTTGCAGTTACTATATTCATCAATTATACTGAGGAAAAGAGAAAATCTATTTTCTTGAGATTAAACTAATATAACGTTCTACTGTTTTATACTTACAGTTTATTTCAAAAATAACACAAAATATAAAAAAAGTTCTCTCTGTGTCAGCTGTTTAGGCTTAAGAATTCCTCTGGTATATAAACAAGGTTCAGGTGGGTATTTCAAGACATGGCATAAAGATATCTCAGTGGAGATGTTCTCACCGTATTTTCTGTTTAAAGTATAAGGACTGTCCCCAAAGGTGTCAGTAACATCTCAAAAAGAGTCCTCACATTTTACTTACTACCAGTGCCTAGTTAATGGAATACCACTCAATTATATGAAAGCTATGAGGTTTTGAAACATTAATATCCCAACCACAGGACGAGGGAGGGGAAAAAAGGGACTGGCGAACCACCTCCTGAGTACAATCTTGTAATCAGCACAGTGAAGGATTATGGAGTGCTGTGATTCTGACAATCAATCACTTCCTTAGTCTCACTCCACATCCTTTTTTCTACACTTAAGTTACAAAATTCCATTTTGGACACAAGAAATGATTCTAGCATATAAAGAAATACATATATATTAAAAAAGTTGTTCAGTGAAATGGAAGTTTGGAATTCCTCTCTGAATTCCGTGCTTAATTCTTAACTTCACAATGTGGCTTCCAAACTCCAATAACATATCAGAACCACTCAGTAAGGTTTAAATAAATGCAAAATAAATTTATAATTACTCTCTCAAAAGCTTTACAGTTTAATGATTTATGTATGACTTCTGATGTGTTTTCTTCATACAACTATAGAGAATTGCATGAGTTTTCATCAAATCTATAGAGATAATAGAGAAACAAAGATTAGGAACTGTGATTAATAAAGAAAAAACTTATCAGTGATTCTGCTCTTTTAATTCATAGAGTGAAATGCATATTAATGTAAAGACTAACCCAAGGGTAGTCCATAGGTCTCCACAATTTTCAGCACCAGTCTTTCAATTATTAATGTCTAAACATATGAATAAAAGAAGGGAGAGTTTATGCTTGGTAGTTTGTTAATTATACTGGTCTTATGGATCATTCTCTTTTGAATTTTCTTTTTGTGTAGGAACTATAAAAGAACTCTACTTCAATGTGAGTAAGTAGATGAAATTTCAAATTTTTTATATTGAGATCTGCGAGGTCCACTGGAATAAAATATTTTTAAGGGATTTGTAAGAAAGATTGGACTTAAAGATACGAACATTCTATTTATTTTGTAAGAAGCACAGCATGTGAGCAATAAATCTGGCACAAAAAGTATGCCAACTGACCTTTTGTTTAACATAAATTTTAGCATAAAATGTTTTTGTACATTCTTTGCTGGCATTTTGATGCATTTATTAAATATCAATATATTAATCTGTGAGGGTTTTTCATATAGCAGGAGGTACATATTGCATCAAGCGTAGATATACTAATTCTGGAACACCAACATTGCAGCTCATTTAGCTGTGTAAAACATTTCCTTTCATCTGTTGCTCCTTCTTTATAATTTGCCCAGTAGCCAGCCATCAGCAGCAGGAGGAAGGAGGAACTCGTTTCACAATTAAACACTAGGTAATAAAACATTGCTATGGATTTACCCTAAGGTTTTCATTCCTTGTAAATCTTGCCTTTGGACTTACTCTTCAGAATAATTCCATAATTACAGGAATTTACCTACTCTATGTACCATAATTTCAGTATTTCAAGTATCTGTGCTTTCTGAATTTAGTTTCCACAGTGAAATTAAATGTGGTGTCTTCTGAGATGCTTATCCTCACAGAATTTGAACATTTTACCCAAAATTATGCATAGCTAAGGAAAAAAGTTTTTAAAAGTGTACATTTGGTCATAAACTCATTATGGAAACTCACCCTCTTGGACATAAAAATATATTATTTTCTATTTTCATGCTGACTTTTTTAAAAACTGGGCTTTGACTTCAGCTTGTTCAATTCCCAGACATATGTTAAAAGGTCTTTTAACCTATATAGTGTTGTAAAAATACATTATTCTATGTCCCAGAGAAGACATAGCCTAAAATAATAAGCTTCTGGGGAATCTTTACTAGCTACTTTTAGTTATGTCACCAATTTATTATTTGGCTTTGGGCAAGTAAAACCTGTCTGCCTTGTATTTCCCCACACATAAACTAGACTACAACCAATCAGTTTTGATTTTTCGTTTGTTTTTTTTTTTTTGTTATTTTAAACATGAGAGATCCATTGTTGTATCTAGTTCCTATAGATCTCTTATTTTACAGTGCACAATGTGCTCTAAATACATTAACAGCTCTAATTGTATTTTCAGTAAAGTCTTTCTGGACCTTTCAAAAATAGATTGTGGGTATTTTTGTTCTTTTTAACTAAGACAGGGATGATACCAACTAAATGGTATGTGTTTTCAGCAACAAAAGGAGATTCACTAAAAAGTTATGTTTATTGGTATCTTCATTTTTCAGGCTACATCAATAAGGAAACAAAAGAGTCCCTGGTATTCATAACTTTTCCAGGAACATGTCTCTGGACCCTCTAGACAGAAAGTGTCTCCAGCCACCTCCATGGTAATCACAGTAAAAATTCAATAAAACAGCAGATAAAGGGTAGAGTCAGTGTGAGTGGGATACTCTATCGCTGGACTTCCTGAAATTGGCTTTGCTTTCTAAATCTTTTATCCTCAAAAAAAAAAGAAAAAAGTGATTTTTTCACTGAATTAAAAAGCATCAACATGATAAAAAAATCATTCATAAAATATGGTTGTGCAATATTGTAGCAGAGGCTGCCAAAACAGTATTTAACAGTATCCTTGACAGATAAGGTCTTAAACATTGCTGATTCTTCGTTTCACCAAAAGTGAAGATCTATATAAAACTAACAGATAAGTGCAGGCAAATCCCTAGAGGAAAGAGGAACATGTACGTTCCACAGTTCCACAGGAAATCAGTATCCTTAAAGCAGAATATTTTCCAATCTGGTTTGTTTTTTCCTTTTCAAAATGTGAGATATTTCAAGTATTGGGGATTTAAACTGAATCAGAGATTCTAAAGTAACAAAGTTTCAATCAGTTTCTTAGTTTATGTGTATGCAATATCAAAGTGCTCTTATACGTAACTCTACTCCTTAATGTCTTATTTAAAACTGTTGTTATTGTTCTTTGGGTAGTGGGCTTTTTTGTTTTGTTTTGTTTTGTTTTGTTTTGTTTTGTTGGTTGGTTGGCTTTGTGGGGTTTTTAGTGGTTTTGGGAGTGGCTTTTTTTGTTTGTTTGTTTGTTTGGGTTTTTGTAATGAGCCATAGTCAGGCTTCCTCCTTAAAATTAAAGTTCCAGAAGTTCATACTTCATGACAAACTTTACAACTTTACAACACTGATTAAAAACTATTGGGTATCTAAACATATTATGCACTGACTAGAGGTAAGAAAACTGAGTGTTTTTTAATGTCATTTGAACGTCCACTATAATGGGCACTGATTATACTTAGAAGACAAAAAATAAGGTTTTCCTAGAGGCTTTGAAACTGAAGCAAAACCTGGAAAGATACATTTGTTTATTAAAAGTTTTTTTAAATACACTTAGTTTTACTTATTTTTGACTAATGATGAACAAATACACTAATAACTTAAGAGTACAACTTCTGTTTTTCTCATTTCCCTCTCTTTCATTTAATTTCAACCTTGCTGGCTCAAGGCTTGCTCTTATTTTTTTGCTATGTAATATATGAGAGCACCCATGCATGCTTGTATTTGTTTCTCTTGGATGGGTCTGAAGTGCCTATGGGCTGTACATTTACTTTCTGTTTGACTTCATGCTTAACTTTTTGATTTGCTTTACTTCAAGGGCTTTCTTCTGCTTTTGTTTCTAGTTTGTCGTAAACTAATTGAAAAATAAATTACATCAAAGATATGAAGTCTGAACAAAGAAAATCTGCCTCAAAACTAATAATATATTTGTGTTTTATAGACAATCTGTGCACACAGAGAAGAAAGATTTATGGAAAGAAGTATTTTTCCCATCTGCCCATTCCTGTAAAAATCGTTCACTTTAAAGAGATCTTAGAAAGAAAAACCCAGGAAAGGTAGAAGAAAGATATTAATTAAATATATGTGTTTCTGCCAATAACTTTCTGAATAACTTGATACTGTAATTATACTGCACAATTTAACAACTAAACTTCACTGCACACAAAAATTAAGCAAGAGATTTTGAAACACATAATTTACAAAAACAAGCAGCACAAGGAATAGGTTGCAATACATACAAATTAGAGACACAATTTCTCAGTTTTCAATACTGCTTTTGAAGAAGAATCAGCATCATAGCTGAATCTGAAAAAATATATCAGAAAAAATAATGAACTGTAAATAATCACATAAAGTTTTATATGAGATTTTTCTGAGAAAAATAAGTCACCAGTTCTACGACAAAGTTCATGTGAGACATTTTGTGCTTTGACATTCACACAAATTTATTATGATTCAGAACTTTGGAACAGCCCACTGCAATTAAAATATGTACAGTTTTCCATTGGATTCCACAAAAGCATAGCTCATGGATACACCTGTGATGGATGTAAGGAGCATTAAAAAAAAAAAAAAAAAAATTCTTGCATCTGAAAAGGCATGGTAGGGTTCCAGACCATTAAAGTGCTTTGCAAACCTTTGAAACCTTCAGCAAATTCTGTGTATCACTAGTAGAGTACAGCAACAGTATTTCTGGGTCAAAGACCTCTCCACATAGAGAATGGACAGGGTGGCAGCCAAGGACAGGACACGGTGAACCAACCACACCCATTCCATTAAGGAAACGGTCACAGGTGCTGTGTAGTGTAAGTCTATACACAGCTACCATATAGTAACATTAATACCAAGAAAAAAAAAGACCTAGTGAAAGGTTACTGGTCAAATGTAATGTCAGTTAGGGAAAATATACTGGGTATATGCGAATTGTAAATGTTCATAACAAGTACAGATTAGTTAGATAAAATTATGTCTAATTATTTATTTCACTAAAAGGATGGTTTCTTTTTGAAATGTGCTTGTAAAATTCATGACATGGGAGGAGGGATTTCCAGCTATCACTTGGCACACCGGGAAATTTCAGCACAGTATCCTGCAGAACTGGAAAGATCCACCTACCTGAAGTCAAATGCTGTTTTCATTCAAATATTAACACTATCTGTTTCCTTATGCTAAATAAATGTTATGTTTAAGTGACTATCAACCACTTAGCACTATAACTAGAAAGGAGAGTGGCAAGCTTCTTTTTGGCTAGAGATAAGTATTTATACAGAACTAAAGAATTTCAGATCTAGATGTCAGACACAACACAAAGGGGAAAATAAAATTTCTTTGCTCTGACTGCTATTGCCTGTAATACAAGTTACGATGGAACACTGAAGAAAATAAGTAGGGATAGCAGTAAAAAGTGCCCGAGATGCTGTGTTCTTAACTCTTTTATCAATTTAACAAACACACAGCAAAATATAAGATAGATTTTTACTTAAAGGCACCATGTTATTGACTTAAAGTGCTGCAGAAAAAAAAAAAAAAAGTTAAAAATTTATGAAATTCACTTGAATACTGAGACATACAGGAGATAACATTTCATACTGGCCCCAGAAAAAATATTATCTTTGAAGAAAAGTACTGATCTTTGTTTTTTGTAAGCAGAATTCAATACACATTAAGCAAAGGAATCCATGTCCCTGGCATGCAGAAGTTGATGTTATACAACACTGTCTCTTCACAGTAACCTCTCCTAAATGGCATAGATAAAATGTTTAAAATTAGTGTCCCTTTTGCTTGTGGTCCTAATCTTTTAATATAGACCTGTCACCCAGTATATGGACAATCTGAAGACTATATTGCACATATGATTCTTGAGGATTACTACAGATTTTATTCTCCAAATTGAATACTTTTAGATATAAAGACAACCAGTACTTAAGCTGAAACCTTCAATGAAAGTTAGCCATCTGCATTTTATGATTATGAAACATCCCTCAGATACAGTTTTGAACAAATATGATTACTTAAAATGCATGTTAATTTCCAACATCAGAAGCTGCTTCCTAGATCAACTAGTATAAAAATGCTAAAATGCCAGTCTTTATGCCAAAGAGGTTCTAATCTACTAATTGCAGGACTCAAAATTTGGTAATTTGCAATAAACAAATATGTTTAGGATCAAGGATGGTAAGAGGAAAACGTAGAAGTCCAAGATTACAACTTGAAGTCAGTCAAGATTTACTACCTCCAGGTAGTAAACGCATTAAAGGACTTAATGAAACTGATAACAAAATACATAAACTGTATGGTTTTCACCAAAAACAATGTGAGGGTTTTTTTCTGTGGTTTTGTTTGTTTGGTTTTGTTTTTGTTTTTTTAATTAGGACTGCGACGTTAACCCATAACTTATATACAGTCTTAAACTATTTTCTGATAGACTTTGGGAGACGTGGCTATTAATGAACTTGTGGGGCTGTTACTCTCAGAAGCATGATACAGAAAATCCAGACTAAGTATTACATACTGTGAATACTAAAAAGAGAAGTCACCTTCTCCACCTGACTCTGGTACACTGCCTCTTTGAGAGACTGTTTTGGCTAGACAGTACAATTATTTTCTTACAACTGCCTGTCTGTGATTTGTAATTACTAATCTCTCTTGAAACTTCCAGAACAGGGAAATCAGAAGAAATAAAAGATGTGTACTGTTTGGTAAGTCTTGGTTCAGGAAGAATTGAAGACTACTTTGCTGAAATGACAAGAATCAAACTAATATAACTTTAAACATTCCAGTTTCAATGGGAGAGTGTTTAGCTACTAGTTGTAAGAGATGGAAATGATAGCCTCCTTACCACCATGTCATGAGATATGCCTCATCTGATAAGTAGCTGGGATGTTATGATATCTGCAAAAAAGCACCTATTTAAATGAGACTAAAGTATCTATTTTTTAAACATTTGGTAACCATTTAATTTTGGGGATTTTTTCAAAGTTATTTGGTGAAGAAGTGAAATCCCATAGCCAGTCATGTTTCTGCTTTGGAGCACTTACACAGCAGCTTTAAGTGCGCACCAAAAAATAAAAAAATAAGAGGCATTTCTGAGATATGTGGAAAACTGAACTGCAGAGAGTATGGGTGATAAGTCTGGATGTTCTGAAAACAACTTAAATTTCACTGAATGCCAAACAAGCACAAGACAATATGATATTGCCCAATATCTTTCCACTTACTGTCTTCTAAGACAGCAGTGCCTAATGCCCTACTGCACATATTATGGTGTATTTTAACACCTTTCCTCTCATATGCTTCTTCCTGTTGAAAACCTCACACCTCACACCAAAGCCTTCAGGTCCTCCTCAGGCCTGAAAAAATCCAGCACCATGCCTCATGTCCTGTCTTCCATCTCCCAGGATGAATTAGAAGTTCAGGCTCCAAAAAGGCACATGTAAGGGCCGAAGTATGTCCATTCAAATAAACTGTGAAATGAAGACAATATCTTATGTAGGTTCTCCATGCACATCTAATCATGAATGCATATCTTCCTTTTCCTTCCTTTACCAGGAATTAATTATTTCTAATTTTATTTTCTGCAAAATTGCATAAAAAGCTATATAAAATCAGTGTTACTAGTTTAGTAAAAATATTTATCTGAATATAATCTAATATGGAATAGATGGCAGTGTCTGTCTTTTCCCCCCTTTTAATTTTTGGAAGTTGAAATATATATACTCCAGATCAGAGAACTGTTTCTTTTCATAGATTATCTTAAACATTTTACAGCACATAAACTAATTTTACCCTAATCAATGCATGCAATTGCATTTTTCAAATGCCTTGAGGATAAAAATGTCTGACCTCCTGTTGCAAATCCAGAAGGTCCACGATGAAAGAAAATTATTATCATCACACTCTCTACTGAGTGATTGCTGATTACACTCATTTTCTGAGTACAAGATGTTCCCCAAGTTCACAGTTGATACGGTGAATGGAGATTCTCAGCTATTCCAAATCAACAGAACCTCAGCAGCCAAGGGCAGTGTCAGCAGGTGGCTGAGAGTTGGGCTTCTCTCCCTGCAAGTAAGACCCTGACAGAAAGCACTCAGTCCTGCTGTAAGAACTGACATATCCTGGCACATCTCCAGGTAACCCTGTAACCTCCCAGCCACTGGTGCCTCAAGGACTTCCCAAGACAGTGGTTGGTTTCAATATCCCTTAATGGACCACTCTTTCACGTGTTAATCATTCTGCAGTCACTTTAACAGTGATCTGCAGTGAATCACTTCCTGCACCTTTGCTCTGTGACAAAAGCTTTCCTGGTATGGTTATGAGGGTCTTACAGAAATCAAAGAATATTTATAATATTTTGTTATTGAGAATCTAAACACAATCTTTATAAAAGCATAAGAATTTAATTTGTTGGGGTAGGATTGTAGCACAAAATGAATGGACACCCAAAGAAAACTTTGACATCCAACTCAATTTTTATGAAGTGAAATTTTAGCAGTACATTTAGCAGTACATATAGTTGCACTTTCTATGATGTGAGAGTTAACAGAAAAAATATTTATGATGTGGGAAAGTATTATATGAATTTAAAAATGCTTTGCTTTCAATGCAACAATGGAGAAATGCCATACTTTATTCTGAGGGGAAAAGTATATATATATATATGTATATATATACAAAAATCGAATTGTTTAAAATGTGACAGTGATTTTTAGCTGACATTTATATTAAGAGCAAATCACTAAGCGTTTAAGACTGATGTTGATGATTTTGATTACTAAGTCTTTCTAAGTAAGGACTGACATGAGTGATATGATATAATAATACACATTTTAAAAACTGTCTAACATGTTTGGATCAATGAATGAATTTCACTTCTTTAAATCTTTATTAAGTATGTAATGCAGTATATGACTTTAAAACATAGCAAAATACCTGTAAAGGAAAGACTCAATTTCGATTTCAGCCTCCAAAGACAGACAAATCAATGTATAAAAAAAGGTAGAGATGAGGTGAAAAATTAAATATCAGTGCAAACTCTGCCCCAAATGTCAATATGGTTACTACATAGCTATCTTTTGATGGGATAGCTTCAAGCTGTGTCTTATTAAAAGTGAACACGATTCTCTGTTTTAATGTGTTACCTCATAGCATCTATTCTGAGACAGCTGACAGAACATGCCTATCTCATGTTGTAATTCTGACAGTGCACCAGTGTACTGCTGTAGCTACCAGATGATAATAACAAGAGAGTACCAAAGCAATTAGGGAATCAAGGAATGACCAAGGTCAGAAGAGATCTCTGGGAGTCATATGGTCAAGCAGAGCTTCAAGCAGGGACACATAGAACTGATTGCCCAGTTTTATGGGCAATATCTCCAAGGAGGGAAACTCCACACCTTCCCTGGGCAACCTGCGCCAGGGCTTTGTCATCCTGATGTTCAGACGGCACCTCCTGTGTTACAGTTTGTGCCTGTTGCCTCTTGTCCTACTACTGAGTACCAGTGGAAAGAACCTTTGGATCCATCCTCTTTGTACTCTCAGGTACTTGTACACATAAAGATCCTCAGCCTTTCCTCATAGAAGAAATGTTCCAGTCCTCTAATCATCTTAATGGCCCTTCAACTCTCTCCAGTATGTACCTGTCTCTGCTGTAGGGGGAAGGCCAGAACTGGACACAGCACTCTAGGAGTGGCCTCACCAGGGCTGACAGAGGGAAAGGATCACTTCCCTTTGCCTAAAGCAGCCCAGGATACCATTGGCCATTGCCACAAGACATGTTGCTGACTCACATTCAACTTGGTGTTCACCAGGACTCCCAGGTCCTTTTCTGACACGATGTACCCCACCTGAGTGTCCCCCAGCATATCTTGTTGCCTGGGGTTATTCATCTCCAGGTGCAGGACTGTGTACTTTTACTGAACCTACTGTACCTTTATCTTTCTATGTGTCTTCTAATGGATCACTGTTTTAGGAGTCCCTAAACGTATGAGCACAATATACAGGTGAAGACTTTGAATCTGCAAACACAAGATGATACCAGAGGCGTTATAGCTATAAGAACACATAAATGGTTGACTGTTGGTTAATAAAGGACCTTGAGATACTCAGTAAAGATGGTTTTATGGACAACTGCAATTAAGCTGTGTCACTGAAAGTATAAACATGACCTGAGGTAAATCTTCAACTCCCTGCAGCCACATCTCACTTCTACTGGTGAAGGACTGGGGATGCAGAGTACATGCTGAAACCCTGCTCTTTTCCAATTCTGCTTCTCCATGCAGAGGGTTGTTGCCATTGAATTTGGGACCCAGAGGAACAGAGGAAGGGTGAACATGAGAAAATTTTCATTATACTACTATTTAGAATTAAAAATATCATTAAGAAAATTTATTGGTTTCATTGTAATTTGTTGCTCCTCTGGCATGGGGACAAGGAACTAAAGCAGTATTGCATGCAGCAAGTGCATTTCCTTTGTCCAACAGTTCAAATATGTTTTCCCATTTAGTGTCAACAAGCAGAAGAACATAGAAAATCATATTATGTAGCAAGAGAAAATCAGGAGCTGGTGCTCACTTATAAATAAGGCATTGGAGAAAATAAAGGAGGAAGAAATCTCAGCCAAGTCACATCTGAAATGATACAAAGTCTGTCTATACAACAACTTGCAGAGCTTTCACTGAGCTGAGACTCTGTTTGCCCACATAGCTCAGAGGGATCTAGGCATTTTCAAGCATAGGCAAACAAGATTTAAACTTCATAAAAATCATGAATTGCAGATGGCAACATCTCCTTTATTCCTAAAGTGAAAGAATTCTCATGCCCTAAGAATATAGTCTAATCAAATTAACATCGCTTAGAGCAATTTGCACTAATAGTAATTCTTTGATTAGAGTAATATTGAATTCCTAACCTTGCATTCAAGGTATGCTTATTTAGTTCTCAAAAATTTGGTAAGATATTTGGTTGGATACTTGGCCCACAAGGACATGTTAAAATCTGAAATCAATAGCAAATACATGGCAAATCACAATAGCCTGCCCTCCTTTTGGTGCTAATAGGGTCTACTTCCATTTTAAAGTGCTTAGATCTTAGTTTAATAATCACTTAGAATCTTGAACACATTTTTCTCATGAAATTTATACTGTATCATTATTGTTACATGCATACATGCATGAACTCCTTAATTAGAAATAAATATACTGAAGTCAACATAAATACTATGGACAAGTTTACACAAAGTGAAAACTTGTCATTTTACTTTTTTAACAATATCAGTAACTCTATAACCTTTCTGAAGTAAAAAACAAAACAAAACAAAACAAAAAAAAACCACACTTTTTTTTAGCAAACACAATTCAGGCAATTAGAATTCTAAAATTTAAGGTAACCTCAAGTACTAGAAGCTGGCGTAATTTCTGCATATACAGAAAACTGTCCATGTGCTAATCACAGCATATTTTACAACTTTCAAAGTTAATACTTTGAAATACTAATCAGTTAATACTGATGGGAATATCAGCTTTTCAAGTATTTGAAAGTCCTTGAATGGCAATCTATTTTTAAGACATATATATACATATATTTTTAAGACATATGCATTCTACTTATATGCATATATCTATATATATATTTAAGTTAGGAAAAAAAATCTATATTCTCAGTGAAATTCAAAGTTGTCTTCAGGAAATAAACAACAAGTATTATAAATACTTTTTTAAATAATCAAATAGCTTGTAAGACATTTCAGACTCAGATGTGTACATGGCTCTGAACTCCAATGCATATTTAAGTAATCAATTCACATATTGAAAACAACACCCAGAATAAATAATTATTTTATATTGCTCACTTCTTCTCTGAGTTATAGAGATCACCAAATTCAATAAACTAAGACAAGAACATGAGGAGGCAAGTGAAAAAGTACATTTCAACAATATCATTATTATTTTCCAGTAATACTTATTATTTAGAAGGGAAGTAGTAAAGGAGTAAGAGTACTTTGTTTCTTAGCCTTTCCATGGCTTTGTTTTCTTCAATAACTGGAAAAATCAAGAGTAAGTATGACAGGACTCCAGCAGACTTGCAGAGCAGTTTAGCTCATTAAGACATCAAAGCTGAAAACCTAAACTATTGCAATTAACTAAATGGAACATGCTGCAATGAACTAAGTAGAACGTGTTTTTCTCACTACTTTTGAGCAGAAGTTTTATCCAAAGAATGTGAGAAAATTCATCACAGAATTTTCCCTGTGTCCCTGCTTGAAATCTCAGAATTCTCTCTTAGGATTTTTTTTTTTCCTAGTGAAAAGTCTTAGTATTAAGAACAAACCAAGAAAATAAAAGCCACCATTTCCAGCACAGTCTATACAACAGTTAAATGGAGTAACCCTCAACACATGCCTTGGGCAGGCCAAGCCAAATTTACTCTTGTATATTTTACCAGACCTTCAATTGTCTTTGGTCATGGACAGTGAAATATGGCACATATGACATCTTCTTAATTACTTCTTGGGCTTAGATTAGTTATTTTATCATGTCAGGTGTTATATTGTTGTGTTTTATACAGATTTATAGATCATTAGGTAATTATATCTAATATGAAAGCTGGTAATTAAATTTTCATTAATGACATTTAATTTGATGTTATTAAAAAGTTATAATTTTATTCTACTTAATTTTAATGCAGAAGTGAAGTGCACTATAGTTTAATTACAGCTATGCAAATAATTTAAATAAACTAAGAAGTATCCTAATAATAGCAACATTTCTCCCTTTAAAGGCACATTTATTTATTTCGGTCCTAGTCTGAAATTCAATTACTTGCATTGTACTTCCTTAATTAATGAATGCTTCAAGAAATCACAGAGCAAGCAGTCCTGAAAGCACTGAAGATAAAGCATTCTGTTATGATATACTGCTTTAAGTATTTCCATATGGTAGGGAACACCCCAATACACCAGTTCTATAATCTGTTATTTGGAAAAAAGTATTTCAAGCAACTCTTCCCCTCTAAGATGGAAAAATATATCATAATAACAAATACAGAAAATGTAATGCAATATATATAGCACTTAAGACATTCTACATTGTCATAGTCATTGATTATTCCAGGAAACTTGTTGATGTGCCCTACAAATTTGTATTTATTTGGTTAGAATCTGATTCTGTACTCTTCTGAGCAGCAATGCATTGGCCCTCTAGTTGTCTTTCGAATCTCTAACTTCAAACTGTCCCTTAATCTGAATGAATATATCAACTTCACCTGAATGAAACAACCCAAACAAAGTCTTTCCCTGTATTTACTGTCTATTTTTTTGCTATTTATAAGGCCATGACATTACAGATCTGTAGAGCTCTTTAGGATTGTTCAACACCTTGTGGAGTCAATGAGTCTGTGCATGCCTGATCCAAACACTAATTCTTCAAATTCCAATCTGCAATTCACTTATTCACTCACTTACAAAACTGAAGCTTGAAATATCTCAGATGATCAAGTGAAGGAGAAACCAACATCTCTACTTTGGCTAATTATATCTATGCTCATAGATAGATTAATCATTAACCATTAGATGCAATTACTGGGAATTCAACCATGAGGAAACTATACAAAAAGAGTTTCCACACAAAAAGTTACACTTCATATTTGTATGATATATATGGTTAATGAGATCTATCTAGGTAAACCCTGTAAGAAGAAGAGTTTAATGATAAAAGAGGCAATGTATAAAATCTCACTGTCACATAAATTCAATAAAATATGCATGCTTAATAAAACTATGCATATACCTCATAAACACATTATAATCAATTATTTTTTTAGTAATCATAGATGAATTTTCAATAATCACCTTAAACAAACTCTTTTTACCATAATGCATAATCAAGCAGACATGTGTGGTTTTTCCCTTCTAACAAATGCATCTCACTATTTTTCCTTGTTTACAATTTCAGTTCAGCCATCCAAAGGGTTTTAGTGCTTTCAGAAACACTCTGAATCTACAAAGACTCAGTTTTGTGCAATATTTAGGATATTATGAAAAAAATAGAATTTAATACATTTATGGAAAATAGAAAAAAATCAAATATGACAATAGCAGTTCAAAATCACAAATAAATCAAAACTATTCTGCACTAAAAAAAGTAATTTCAGACTTCATAAGCAATGTTTCGACCCAAGACTTTAGATAAGGACTATCTGCTACTGATGCCAAAGAGCTAGAATTTCTTATATAAACTAAAGCAAATTAATTAAAAAAACCCAAAACAAACCCAAACAAAAAACCCAACAACCATTTTTTTTTACCAATGTTAAACAGGCACAAAGGAACCCTATGAAAAAGACATTATAGATAATTTAAACATTCTTATCTAAATTTCCAATAATTAAGGGGAAACTGTACCTCACAGGAAAATACACTTCAAGCATCAATGATACACAATGAAATGTTTTGTAAAATTATGCTTGTAAATTTTTAAGTAAGAGAATGCATCTATCTTTAGTGATTGAATGTAACTAAGGATGTAATATTTCCCTTTTCAGAAAAAAAATTTTCGTAAGCTACCTAGCAATACAAACATTTCAGTGCTTAATGTTAAATAAATATTTGATTTTATAACAATGATTTTTTTTCATGTTTCTTCAATTACCACTGAAAATTGTCAGTTAATACAATTCAACAGCAAAGACTAAGTAAGCCTGTTATAATTAAGTTCTCATCTTAAACCAGAATGGTCAGGCTGGGGGCTGGCAGAGAGGGAACTTTTGTCCCTGAATCAGAGAGGGAAGTTCTTTCCACATTTTCAGAGTTCAGGACCTGTAGGCTGAGGTGGTTCTTTTATAATGTAACTCAAACATCTAATTATTTTCTAGTGAATAGCTTGAAGCCATGAAGTGTACAGAAGTAGTGCAAAGCTACCAACAAATCAAGCATGAAGAGGTTCTCCATTTAAAGAAGCTGGTCATCGTGACAGCTGAAACTGGAGAATAAACTTAATACTGTTGTAATTGTATTATATCAAAATGTTTTATAAAGTAGTACCACATGCAATTTATTGAAACTTAATTGGCAAAGTAGTTGGAGCTTAGTTAATTTTGTAACTTTATCAAGAGCTCTCTGCTTGAAATCAAGAACACTTTCAAACAAAAAAAACCAAACCAAAATAAAACAAAAAAAAGCCAAACCAAACCAAACCAACAGCAAAACCAAACAAAAAACCAAAAAAACTCCAAACCAAACAAACAAAAAAAACACTTGTGATGCAGAAGTGTTTATGTTGAGTGTACAGTGCATTTTTCAGCTAGTTCATAGAAGAGAAAAAAATAAAAATTAAAGCATATTAATAATGGGGGGGAGGGAAAAGAAGAAAAATAAATGCACTTTTATTTTCTTCAATTTTACCTACTTTTTCCCAATATAACTTAAATCAGAGACAGTTTGGCCAGATTCTCATGCACTTCGAAAAAATCTGTTAATATTAACAGGGCTATGCTGCAGAGACATCCTCCTTTCTTGGCAAGGAATTAAAACAAAGACATAAATGGTTTCTTGCCTGACACGTGTGCATCCAGAAGGTGGTGAGACACCAATGTGCAATTTTATTTTTTGTTTTAGTGTAGGAACAAATAAGTCAGTAACAGATTTTTGCATGTAAATTGTAGAGGTACAGTTTAGGACTATGTTTGGATAGGACACTCAGGCCCAGAGATAAAAGAGTATACAATACCCTTCTGAAATGTTTTGTTTATCTTGCTATAATGTTTACTTTTACAGCCATTGTCACTTCTGAGAAATACATTTTAAATAATTAAGAATAAAGTCATGCTTTTATCATGCCATTGTAATCTTTTTGCAGTGTTCATGTTGATTTAGCGAGTAGAGAGAAACTCATTATTATCATAATATGAAAACTAGATTTGTCACAGTGTAATGTTTTCTAAAGTTAGTTATGCACTCCTGAAATGTACTAATGAAGGTCATCTAGGAGTTCATGAGTCCTTAAGCTGTTTTGGAAACTTCAGTTTATGTGCCATAATGTTTTTGTCTTTAAACTAACAGAGGAATCGTACACCTCTACAACGAATGTATGCACCTTTATATAATTTTTGTACATATTAACATTTAATTTCCTCTTAACTAATTTCACTGCAACTATTTCTTTCATTAGATAGATTCTGGAGGAACAAGGGCAAGACCGTCAAAGACATTTAGGCACTTAATGATGCAGTTCAGCCATTGCTGGGTTTTTGAAGGTATGAAAGTCAGATCCTTACACATAAGATGCCTGCAGGAAATTGTTTCCTAATAGACTCTGACATTTTTGCCATTTTCATGTGAAGCCTCAGGTGTCTGTATCCCTCTGAAAACATATGATTCAATGAGCCTCTGATACTTTTGAAGTGACTAAGATTTTGATTTTGTTTTACTTTTTGTTTCCACAGCCTACACGACAGCAGCACTGTATTAGAAGCAATGCAGTGTCAAGTACAGACTCTGACACATGGTACTTCTCTCTCTTTTCCTGTTTTCATTTTCAGTAAGAAGAAATGTAACATCTTGTAGCAGCATCATAAGGTTGAACCCTGACAAGATACTACCTGAGTGTGAAATTCTAAACCAAATACAAACCTCCTACAAGAAAGTTGAAGTAGTTGATATAAATGAAAAGAAACACTGATATAAAGCAAAAGAAACTGTCCATAACTATATGCAAGTAAAAAAACCAAAACTCTGAGATGTAAATAGATATTTGTATCCTTCTGTTGTAACTAAAAGAACAAATAAACACAAAATACGGTGAAAAAAGTCTATACCCTTTTCTTCCTCTTTTTCTTCTTCTTTTTTAATTTATTTTATTAATAATTGGTAAAAGCTCAGTAAGATAATATATCAGATGAGCATTGATTGTATAAATACATGAGAAAATGGAGTTACTATACCTAAATATATATATACACCAGCCTAACTGATGTTTTAAACTGGAAACAACAGCAAGATTCAGATTATGCTGTGCTCTGAAAAACATTGAAGAAAATAAAATTTCTTTTCATGAAAATACACATATTATGCATTTCATATCTTCCTTAACCTTATCAACCCTTAAACCCTCTGCATTGAAGACACCAATTTTTGTGGTCAGTCATAACGAAAGAGGTTTCTATTCCTCATCCATTTCTTTTGTGTATTTTCATCTGGATGAAAAGTTGTTACTGAGAGACAGAATTGTTAGAACCTATAGCACAATTCTTGATTCTTGATGTGATGGACAAAATGCAATCATGTTCATTTGTCAGGACATTTCTTTCTAATTTATGCAGCTGTCAGAAATAAATTACATTCTTCCTGATTTTTTTCATCTTTTGCAGGTGAGTGCTGGTCTGTATTACTGATATAACTTCATAATTTCCTTAACAGGACAAAATTTCATTCTATGGACAGACCTTTTGAAGGCCTTAAAATGGAAACGATATAAAGAGAGTTTAAAAAAGTTATTGTTCCTTGAGAGATTAATAAATGATGCATCAGCAAGGTTGCATACACTGACAATCCTTGGTCCTGACAGCAGAACTTAATTAATCCATCTAATTTATTGATCAATTTAGAAGTAGAAACCCTTCAGAGCTAAAATTAGCCTTTCAGTCATTCTGAGTTATGAAGCAAAATTTATTACGTAACTTCCATAAGAAGGAAATTGAAAAAGAAACACCTATCAGTCATCTAAGAGGTGCTAGCCATGCTGGCAAATTTGTTTCTAAAAGTTGTATCAGCATCCTATATTTACAGTGGCTTCTATTTCAAGTCTGTTTTGTTATGAAAACAAATCTGCAAGATTGGTTACTTTCTATACCTTCTAAATGATGTGGATAATAGGGATCTGCAATGTTACTCATATTTTCCATTTAGGAGGTTAAATATCCACCCATAGACTTATAAAAGAAAAATCCCTGAGTTATCTGAAGTTTCAAATTGTATCATGACAAAAGTGGTTTATTTCAGGTGCTTCCTCTGATACTCAGAAACTCTCATGACAAACAAGGAAATCACATGTTTACTCTAGTACCAGTAATGACTCAGTCCTTTAAAATAAAACTCATCTTTCTTCCACTTGTAGAAAGAAAATAACTTTTTGCAAGCACTGTGATATTTCAGTGAGATTAGTATTATAGAAATGCAGAACTGTATATGCATTCTTCTCTATTTGATGTGAAACATTGTTGGGATTTATTCTAAATGACTATTGCACTAGAAGAAAATGTGTCAGAATTATGGCACAGTATAGAAAAAATAATGTCTCTCCATATGCTCCCTTAATTGCTTCATTATTCTTTTCAAGATCTATAAACAAAAACGAAATTGAAGAGTTGTATATTTGAAAATTTGATGACAATAAATGTCATGAACAAAAATGAAAAGGCTGGTACCATGGTACTTGGTAACAATAGGCAGCATTCAAGACAAGAAAATGTCTGAAAAGAACCAGGAACTGCAGGATAAAAGTATGAATGCATACAAGCACAACTTTCCTTTGGATCTTGAAAGAACCAATCAATCAGAACTGTCTACGTGTTCAAGCTCTGTTAACATTATCACACGGAATGATGCAGAATTATAAGATTAACAGCAATAATAGTCACACACACATATATATACACATGCACATATTTATACACATACATGAGAATTGTACATGCATACGTGTTTTCCCAGTGGTTGGAATTAAAGCAGCCTGGTTATATATTGGTCAGCCCAACCCCACATCACATCCCTACAAGTCAACCAGATCACAACACCTGACGATCAGGCATAGATGTCTCTTACAGTGTCCATGTGTGAACATGACAATATCTTTCATTTCAGACAATTTTGCATGCAAATTGAGGAACTTTCTTTTTAAACAGAAATTTACAGCAACTTTAATTGTACATTAAAAAAAAAAAAAAATCCCTGACTTATATTCACCTGCATTTGGAGAGTGTGGAAGAGAGAAGGGCATGGGTAAGTAATCATTTAATTAAATGTATTTTTTACTTGATTGAATATAAAGTAGAGCTCTGAATCATAAGTTGTTCTGTCTGTGTTTTTTTCCATGGACCATTAAAAAAAATTAACTGAATTTATTTAATATTTAAAATTAGAAAGAAAATAATTTTATTTTCTTTTTCCTGATAACTATTCTGTGACACAGAATTTCAGTTAAAGCAAGATAAACAACATCTTTGATTCACTAGTTAGTACTTTCTACATAGAGAAAGACCTTTAGTGCTGTGCAGATTGTTAAAGGATTCCCTCTGCTCTAGGAGAGTTGCAGTTATATGGCAGAAAGTAAATGCCAGAGGTAGTTTTCAAAGGCATCCCTAAAAGAATTAGAGGACTTTGTACTTCTAGTTATATAACAGATTTACTTAACAGCATTGGGCACGTGAGATTGGACAAAATTCTACTTTGAGGTATTTTCTTTTACTTTATTGCTTCCACAGGACCTAGGAAGAAACTTTGGGATAAATCTTTTTGAAACAAAGCCTACAGGGTAAAAAAAAGAAAAATAATTTCAACAGAAGAATTAGCCAGGAAAAAGGAAGGAACTTTATCTTCTGAAGGACTGTCCTGCTCAGAGCACAGCCAGAGGAGTGGCTGCATGGCTCTGCACAGCCAGGCTCCAGCTGTACCTGGTGTGTTCTCCAAGGCTGCCTGGACTCATACCAGCCTCCAGCAGTAGAATGATGTTGGCATAAAACTGGGCTTAAGTTACAAGTCTTTCATACATCAATATGTATGTACACTGGGGCTGCAGGGGAAAGAAAAACTCAGAACTCTATGTGAGAGGCTGAGTTTCAGGCATGGATAAAGCAAGGCAAAGTGGATTTATATGTGAAACCTTGCCACTGCAGGTGAATGTTATAATCATTTGTCTTTGTTAATGGACTATGTCTTTCTTTTCTTTCACATCATGTTTTTCTTTCTCTAGCCCTCAGCTTCCGGACATTGCCAAATATTTGTTCAAAATGAATACATTCCTATAAGAAGAAAAGCAGAACTTGCCTACAAAATTGGTCAATAAAATGACATTCTAAATCAGTTAACAAAACTGAAGTAAACTGAATCATAAGTAAAGAATCAAACTTTATACTCAAGACCTATCTTGAGTCACAGAGCAGCTTACATGAACAATGATGACCTTCCTCTTCCTGTTGGGGTGCTTTGTCATACAGCAGAATGCTGCACTGTGGTATCCCAGTTCTGAAAATTTCATCTTTTGTTATCCAGATAAAGGCAATTTGTTTGGCCTGTTCGCTGGTGATATACCAGGGCAGGAGTTCTGCACTCAATTAATTTCAGCAGCTGTTCAGCCTAGTCTTGTCTCTGGAATTTTTCGTTTTTGGTATTTTCCCATCTACAAAATGAGTAAGAGTTTAATTTCAGGAAAGGATGATAGCCAGAGAAATAAAAAATGACTGCCATTAGAGAAGAGATAAAACAAAAAGGCCTATTGGTAAGGAAGAAAGGAAAGGTCAAATAAAAAAGAAACAGAACTGCAGGACCTAAGGACCTATCAGATAACTCAGGAAAACTGAATGTGGAAGAGAGACTTCTGAATTTCCACATTTATTTTTTTACATTATTCAAGTGAATTATAATGCTGTGCAGCAGGATAAATAAAAGGTATTCCCTAACTCAAAAGACTTTGAAGAATATATAGAATTAAACATTTCAATTAACAAACAAGCCTAAACATCACATGAAATTTTGAATTATCTGTTTAGAGGACCAACAATAGCTCTTACAAAAGGTTTTCAGATGTGAACAAAAAAGAGTTTGTAAAAAACATAGATTCTCACGACACTGAAAGAATACAAGGATGAATAGAGCACTTTTTGTCCATTAGCCTGTTTTTCATTTAGGACATCTGTGTCTAGTATAATAAGCTGTATTCAAGAGACTCCTTACTGTAACAGGAATTTTACAGATATTAATGAAATCCCAGGCTCGTGTGTTATGTATATACTTACACAAGGTACTAATCTGCTACCAGCCCACACACATACATCACACAAGCTTGTCAGCAAGATGGTGATTAATAGAGGGCTTCTTATTAGCATTAGACCACTAACTTTTTCTGACTCATGTTGGCAGGTGTGCCTCTATTGCTGGAGGGAACTGTGATAAAGACAGAGAGATCTAGAAGAAACCACTGAAACAGCCAGGTTTGGGAATTAAATCAGAGATTTGCAATCTGTCATTACGATTCCAGTGATGAAGAAAATAAATTCAACTATGTGAGTTTGAACTTTTGCACCATTCATAGCTCCTATTGGTATGAGAAAGCAACCTCCCCAGAGTTTGGTATTTTCACACACTGCATTGTGAAGCTTTATTGTTGCGTTTGATAGCACAGGGACTGTGAGACTCCCTGTGGCTCTGTCCCAGAGGCAGCTCTCAAAAGCCCTACTGTCTCAGCTGTGAGTCACTCAGACTGCCTCTGGCACTCAGAAAGGCTCAGCAGTGCTGATGATACCAGGACTCTTTGCCATCCAGATGAGATCAGTCCTCCAGACTGATGCAAAATGGAAAGAATGAAAAGTGCTATGGAAAGAATGAAAAGTGTTTTCCCTAGAATCCTCCTTATGTCTCACTGTACAAACTATGCTCCTAGGCAGGAAGAGACAGAAAATGGCCTGGATAGGCAAATGAAAAGCAGAAGCACTTTTAACATGAAGAATTAAATCAAAATAAGCAAAATGTTCTATATACAACCACAACACATAAGCTGTTCATAGTAGTCTACTCTTATGAATATATAGGAGAGAGAGTTTTGATACACACAGAGAGATAATATCTCTGGATAATTTAAAGTGAACTTTTTACATGCTGAGTTGACACACAGTTGCCCTAGCTGGGCACAGGAAGCACTCATTTGGCTACCAGGAAGACAACTGCATGAGCAACAGCTGGAATTAACATGGGGTGTTAATCCTACAAATAGTAACAGATACCACCAGTCTGGTGTTTTTTTCCTGTGAGATGCAGCAGACTGTTGGCACAGTAGACAAAGAGGGTCACACTTCCCTCTCATGCTCAAGCTGTGCTTCACAAACCATACTGCCATTTCACAATGAAAAATAAACTGACATTATATAGAGCGCTGTGCAACCAAAGACATTACTTACTGTTTTTCTCCTTCTGAATTCTAGATTTCACCTGGGAACATACAGAGACATAGGCTTATATTTTCTTCAATATCTGACAAAGTGCCACTCCATCTTTAGAAATGTTAATCCAATCAATAAACTCAAAATGTCGGAAGAACCAAAAGAAAGCTGTGAAAGTCTAGTATGTATAAACACAATATGTTTATACATCATATATAAACAATGTTCATACCAAAAAAAAAGTTCAAGTGCACGTGTTAAAAGGGGACTGAGATGGAAAGACTTGCAATTAACATATATTGGTGGTATGCCATTATAGTCTTCTAATAAAGACCATATGTTCAGAATGACTGTAGGATTTAATGTACAAAATATTTTCAACAGAAAGAGTTTTTCACACTCATATAAAAATCTTAGAGGTATACTTTAAATGTATGCCAGTTATAGCCTAGGGAAGGTTTGTATAGAAACTTTTTTTTTTATTATTATTTCATCTTTATAATCATAAAGGCAGGATGAGAGTGAAAACTATTTTTTTTTCTTGTCCTTGCCCAAAGACAAAGAAATAATCAGGAGCACTGGATGGAGAGACTTCCATTTATAACCATCAAATAAAGGCCACAAACAGTTGCTTGCAGGCATGAAAGACACCTTTGGGATTAGCACTTTAAAATTTTTTTGGCTTAATAGAGAAATGGCTTTTTATAAATTATATATAAGTTCCTATTCCTCAAATGCTTAATTTTTTTTTACCCAGAAAAAAGGTACATGCTTTTTGATTACATATCCATTGGCACAATCAGCAAGCAAATAATCATTAATAAAAGTGGTAGAGAGAAAAGGTTGTATTTTAGGTTTACAGATGCTACCCAAATTTTGGGATAGATTTGAGCCACAGTTACTCATACTTCTTCCCCAAAATATCTGTTTTACACAAATTGATTATATGTCCTATATTTAACACTGAAACTTTTTGCTGGTGTTCTTTGAAACACTATAGCAAAGTAAAAATGGCAAATACCACAAACTTCAATCATTAGGGTTTTATCTGAATCTCAGACCCTGATTTCCTGATCTCAAATGACATGAAAAGTAAAAAGAAGAAGGCAGACTTGTAATCTGTCTGAGAAGGAGAGAGAGAAGGGGTGGTAGGGAAGAGGATGAAACCTTAGCCCAAGTCTAACAATGCATTCAGTCTCTTGCATTTGGACATACAGAGGAATGTAAGGAAAAGAGGAGAGATTGAATGAATCCAGCAAAAACAAAACAAAACAAAACAAAACAAAACAATAGAATAAATAGAAAAAGGCAGGTTTGTTTTAAGTCTGATATTTCTAATCAAGACTTTAATTTTCAAAGTTCTGTGAGATAACCACAGAGCTTTGAAAAAATACTGAGTCTATTCAAGTAGCATTTATTATGTATGTTAAATATATGTATACTTTTTCAAAAGATTAACAGTGTGAATTGAGAATCAAAAAAATGTTCTCTGACATTTAGAAATATTCCCATTGAAAATTCAGAAGTATAGAAACTATTTTGTCAGATCAGTTGAAACTCTTCTGTGAATCTTGGGCAGAGTAGACAAAGATGTATTCATTCTATCTTTTAAAAAACTAACATATTATTAAAAAAAATCTATGGGAAGAAATGCATAAACGTAATTCTGTAATACTGTGGAGTAATGTCTTTAGCTTTGAGAAGAACTTAAAACTGTCAGTGTACTTTTGCACGGTGTTGATCAACAATTCATAAATCCTGAAACAAAAAAGCTCCATTAACATCACAACACATACATAAAACAAGCTACAAGACAGTTTTAAAATAATTTTTACTCAAACTTGACAACATTTTTAGGAGGAAAAAGTTCCTTGTGGTGCGTTCACCTTGGCTGTCTGAAACCCACACAGCCATCCTTATTAAAAAAAGAGTCCACCACCATCATTCTTCCAAAGGTTAAACAATCACACTACAAAAATATTTGCCTGAACAGCTAATCTGGTTTTCTAACTTCCACTTCCAGCCATACTGGAACTTTCAGTATTCATGATTTTTTCTGCTACACCATGGATATCAGTATTAATAAGTGTCAGTGCGTATTAGAAAGAATGATGCTTCTAAGCATTAATTTTCATAATTTCATTTGGTATTCAGTGCAATAACAGTAGCTGAAATAAGGTTGAATAATGTGGATGGCATATCTAGTTTCAAAGAGACTTTGTTCCAATCTACATGGCTATACTATTAAAATTAGGTGCCACTGGACAATTCATTAAAGATTTATGATGTAGATGTGTCATGTCAGCAAATCATTGCCTGATTATTCATTTGAAAATGATGCCATAGAGGCTGTGTAAGTCATCTCAAAACACCATCAGGAAGGTTTAACTGATTAAATTCTGGAAAAATTTCCTGTAAGAAATAAACAACCTGCAGTACTCAAAAATTCATCCCTGACCATTCAGCTTCTGCCTAATAAATCTGTAAGTCTACAAAAATATACATATAGAAATACCAGATTATTGGTTTTGAAATACTAAAATGCAGTACATCTCCCCTTTCCTCTCAGGATATAATGAACACCAAAGATCCCTTCTCACAACAATCACATTCACTTTAATGAAGAAAGTACTGTTTTGCCCCCAAAAACTTTATTTGTTGTTGCTTAAAACACAAAAAACCCAATCAGACAATTAACAATGAAATTTGTTTGAGAAAAAAAGTCAATAAAAATGAAGGAGTAAAGATCATTTCATCTCTTGCTTTATAGGAGTTTTTTAATACTGTAGAAGAGGGATGACAAATCTCTGACATGTATTTTTGGAGACTTTCCAGTCTTGAAATTTTTCCCAGTATTTCAACACATTTTTTAAAACTTTCTCACTTAAAAAAAATTAAGAATGATTAAAAGGTAGCAGAAAAAAAAGATTGTTGTTGTTGGTTTGGGGCCTTTTTAATACATAAGTACCAGCTCTTCAGAATGATTTAAATGTTAATGTCATGCTTGTTTTAACTGAATCTTTCACCATCACACAGTCTCTGAAGGAGAAATCAGGTTGCAAAATAAATGAGGAAAAACCTGCCCTCTACAAGCTGTTTCAGTGATTCACTGATTAAAGTGGTTTGGTTTTTTTTTTTTAAAGAATAAACCAAAATTTCATGCCAGATTGCTCAGGTTAACTAGTCTCTCTGAAGAATTGGAGTGACAGCATTTAGAAGGATGAGTTATCTTTTTATCACAGTAATCATCAGGACACAAAAATACCACGTGTGATTAAGACTGACAAGGAGTGGCACTAATTTCACAACAGGACCAATCAGTTCTGCATGCCCGTGCAACAGGTAATACAGCAGAACAAACTGCAATGTAACTCAGAGGCCCGAAAGTTTACTGAGGTTAGATATTGGGGAAAGGACCAGAGCAACAACCAAAAAATTATCACATTCAAAACCTGAATTTTTACAGTGGTGGGGTTGTGGATGGGATTTCTTGGGAGGTTTCCAAAGATGAGGGCACCTCCACCGAGCAGGAAAGTTTCTACAATAGGTTGGAAGCAGAGCTTTATCCAACAGCCTCCAGGAACCCTTTTTTTTTTACTCCAATCAACTTTGAACATTTTTGATTGACTAGACATCTGCATCTTTGAAGAATTTTTTTCTCCTTGGTATTCATGGAAATATTCAGGGTTAACTGAAGATTTTGCTAAGCAAGCAACTTGACTGTGCCTCAGAAGGACAGTATATATATACATATCAGTACTTCAAAAAATATTCTGTGTTATTATAGAATTTACATTTAATGTATCCTGTGTGCCTGAAGTTGTTAATAATCAATGAACTTCATAAATGTCTAAAATTTAAGTTGCATAATTTTAGCATTAAATTTCCACTATTCTAGAGTCTTAGCTGTGTGTTGCCATTCAGAAGTTTCATAAACAATCCATTAGCTGCTGAAAGGGTGAAACATAGAATTGAGTGGTCAGACTAAATAGTTTTGGTTGTATCAGACACAATGATGATTTAGGGTTTCTGTTAATGGCAAAGTCATCAGACGTCCCACACCTGGCACTCTATACCCTGCCAAGGCATGAAAAATCAATAAAAAGAGATCACAGCAGAGTATTGTCAACCCAACAGGAACATCTGGGTAAAGATTATGGTAGGCTTATTGCAAGAGCTCAGGATTTTGAGTCACAGTTGATTGCCTTTCTTTAGAGGTGAATCATGTTAAAAGGGTTTGTGTTTTGGTTTTTTGTAGATTGTTTTGTTTGTTTGTGGCTTTTATATTTCTATAAGCACACAGAAAGACATGGGGAAAGTTTCTCTTTGATGGTACACAAGATCTAAAGCCAAGATGTTAAGATGTGCAAGTTAAAGGACTTGGACAGGAGAGATGCCAGAAAAGCCCTAGCTAGTTTCTGTATAATGAAAAATAATAGTAAATTAAACCATTACTGGCTTGGAACAAAATACTGAAACCAGACCACATTAATAGTAGTAATAGGCAAGACATGAAACAATAAAAATATATAAACAAATTTAGAGTATTTCTATTTTAGATTTATTAGTACTGTATGCTGTTATGAAAAGTAAATACAGAATACAAATTACATTACCTTTAATGAAGATAAGTGCTGTTGGGCTGCAATATATTTTTATGAGAAGACAATCTATCTGATATGCACAGGCATTTCAGATTTTCAGTGGAACTCTAAATACCATAATTTCTGTTGAATCACGACAAATAATGAACTAAGAAGGCATAATATGCTGTATGAACTGTTCATTTGGATGACTGTCTCGTGTCATTTCTGCAAAGAAATCTAGCGAATTCCATATATAATTCTCCTTTAAGGAAAATTAAACCAAAAAACCCTAAATTTAGATTTCACTCTTTTTCTTTTGCAAGGAATTCTAATGTTAAAAACAGATGGAGGTATTAAATAAAAAGGTGTTTGCCTAGTTTTCTTTAGTTATGAAGGACTGAGTTATGACAGGAGAACTCATCAGAAATAAAGTGACCAATAATTATTTGAATACAGGATCATTATAAGAGTAATCTATGTGGATTTTATTTTCTTTGTACTTTCTTTACCATCTGATAAAAAATAATTTCCATGACACATTCAATTTTTATTTGTCAGAGTATCTTTCAAGGACTTTGTCACAGATGACAAAAACCCCACTTAAATTCACTGTTTCAATATGAAAGCCTTCTGCTCAAGAATCACTAATCAACAGTGATGCCTTCAGTTTGCCTGAATAAGTGAAGGAATTTCGGCACATACAAATGGAACCTGACCAGATGAGGTGTCAAGCCTTGATATGTTTGTCAGAGAGAGTGCATGATTTGGCTTCATAACTGAGACCTTGTAGTGATACGGAAAAAAATGCAGGAAAAGTTAAAAAATTGGAATCTGAGCACATTTTTTCTTTGTGTTCTCCTTTTCTTCCAATGGAAGTTAACATTTGGTAAAGAACTATCACTTTCTAGTGAGAAATAAGCCACAGAAATGCTGGCTGAGTGGTTTGTGACAAAGAAATGTCTACTAATAATGGTATCTCTTATGAGGTGAGATGCCTCAAAATGTTTTTTTTAAATATTTTTACTTCTATAATTTTTAGTGTTGCTGAATGTGCCCTGTCTCTAATCAGGTTTTTTTGTAAAATACCTTCTCATCACCTCAGGGATGGAAAAAAACCAAAAAAAACAAAAAAAAAAACCACACCAAAACAAACAAAAAGCACACAACAACAACAACAACAACAAAAACCAACAAAACAAACAAACAAAAAACAACGACAACAACAACAAAAAAACCAAAACCAAAACCAACCAACCAAACAAAAAAACACAACAAGTTAGGAGTGTGTTGGAGGGAGAAAGCTGTGGTTCCATTTAGGATTTCCTCCTCAGCTTTGGAGAAGAAATCCAGTAAAAGAGAGAGGTATAACCTAAAACACCACGCTTGTTGGCACTCCTCAAATAACTGGGGAAGCTGTGGAATTCTGACAAGTAAACAAGAATAAATAAGAAGAAATCTGGGGCACGGGAAGAGTTCCTAGGTTGACTTAAGGAAATTCACTTCGAAGAATGAGAAGAACGAATGCTAGAAACAGATCTGAATATGTTCTAGATTTATCACAGCTAAGTTTAATTTAAAATATGGATAGTTGGTGTAATCAAATACAACCTACCAAAAAGATATATTAAGCAAAGATTTAATTACGTTAAAATGTGAATGAACTTCAAGAATGTGAACTGAAGTACAAATCCACAGGCACAAATATGTGATTATGAGCAATCTGATGACATCCCAATAACTAGTCCTCCTACTTGCTCACAATTGATTCTTCACATGCTGTTTAGCATGAATTATATTGAAAAATACTCATAAAGTTAGCAATGATACTGAAAAGTTACCATGAACCTTTTGCTCGCATAATTGTATTTTTATTTACTCTGAAGAGCTATACTGTGATCACATTTACAGAATGAGTCTTGTAGTTAGCATATTTTAATATTTTTCAGAGCAAAGAAAGTTTGTCTATGGTTTGTCCTATTTTTTAGGATAAATACTTCACTGTAAACTGTCATTGTATAGACAAACTCGATGTAATTACTTCTTGGATCTAGGTTATCCAGACATCTGACTAACTAATACATTTAACTTTGCTTTTAGTTCAGGTGTTTCTGAGAAGAAAACTTTAGAGAGGAATGCTGAAGTATTTAGGGTTTTTTATGCCTACATGAAAAAAAAATTAATGTTCAGCGGTCCATTGCCGCTGGCAGAGGAGGTGGAAGTCAGGAGGGATCTCTTCTCTGCTACTATTTGTGATAAGATAACCAACTCTGAGGCATGATCCAGTAAATATAGCCAGGGGATTTGGCAGCTCTCTTATAACAAGGATTTGGAAGATAGCTTTATCAGAAAGGAGAGATAGTTAGAAGCTAAAAAATTTAGTGTAGTAAATACACTTCTCTCTTCCTCCATACTTAATCTTAAAATAAAGAGAAGGGAATATGGCACAAACATGCAGGGATCTAGTCTTTTATGTTTTCTTCTATGGTGTTCAATTATTTTATCTGTTATTTCTGAGAGTATCCAGATACCCATTCTACAACATCAAGTCTGAAAGCTAACACTATTGCAGGCAGAAAAGAAGTGATGATGTATCTCTAGTAGTATGGGAATTATTTCAGGTGGGTCCTAGGTTAGAGAAGTTAATAATATTCTGATCTAGGCAAACTACAGACTGTGAATCCTAACTTTCTTCCCCATTTTATAGTCCAAGAAAGAGTCCCTGTCCCAAAGAACCTACACTCTAATCAGTGATTTTTATAGCACTATTTCATATTTCTGTGTAATGGTATTCATTGCAAGATAATAATTCTGTTCAAAGGCTAAGGTTTTCAGTAGGACTTGTTGTCTCAGATATATAAATACCTTTAGAAGTGCCATCTTGACAGCAGCAATACTATGCACGGGTAAACCGTATCAATATTCATAGGAGAAAATCACTGATACAAAACCAGTACTCTACACAGACACACATTATGTTGCAAAATGTTATGAGATACTTGGCAAGACAGTGAATGCCAGAAAAAAAGGCTGGAGATGCAGATTTCCATTTGACTGGAGTTCTACAGAAAGCAGAAATAAGAAACAAGGGTTATGTAACTGTTTAGCAAAAGCAATTTTTTGGCCCATTGGTTATGTGTATTTTATTTTAGAGTTCACAACTAAAGAACATAAATTTTTCCTCTTTTTCAGGCTGCCTTAATTTAATTTTTTTGTCTTGGTTTTTATGTCTAAGTAAAATGGGTTGGTAATTATTAGTAATGGAAGAAATAATTATATGTTCACAATTACTTCAGTGAATAAACTGTAATCATTGAATCTATGAGAACACAATGGACATTTAGTTCTTCAGGTGTAAGTTATACCATGTACTCTTAAACTTGTGATTATATTTCTCTCTGAACAAGTAAAGTGAAGTGTTGATTGGATTTACAATCTGTATCTTACATTATTATGGTCTATTTCTTATATTTACAGTTGAAGGGAAGCTTGCTGTCCAGAACCTTAGTAATATAAATTGTCAACATTCATTGCAGCCAATAAGGACAGTGAATTTATACCAACTAAAGATGCATTCTACCCTTTTTAAGGGTTGATTTATAATGTAATGCATAAAGGAATGAAGCTAGTTTTAAATTTTGTTTTAATGTTTTAAAAATATACTAGGTTCCTTTGTGAGAAAAGAGCAATGAAAATTAACAGAAAAACAAAATAGAATTAGTGAGGCATATCCATGTACTTTATCAGCTAAACCATAATATCGTAAACCCCAAGTACATTCTAGGAATTTAAGTTTTTAGTAAATAGTTTTCTTTTAAATAATACAATACAAAGGAACATATTTTTCATCTGTTTCTTTTCTTTCTAGACACTCCTTACTTCAAAAATACTTTGTAGATGACCTATATCCTAGTTTTTTTCTGCAAGCCTGCTCTATTCTAATTCTGCAAAATAAAGAAAAAAAACTACTTGAATTCATTCATCTCATAAAGACATTCTCTATTTCCACTTAGGAAACAGTACTTCTTGAGTAAATTTCTGTAAAGAGTGTGCTGTGATAAATTTCTTTAGAAAAGAGAAAATATGGATATGAAAATTGGATAGACATTGGTTCAATAAAGAGAAAAAAATATTTAATTTATGGGAAACATCTGGTGTTAAGAAGAAGGTTTTTAGACTGGGTTGTAATGTCATAACAGTAGTACATTGTAAGCATTATTAATTAAATAAAGTGTGTTTTCCTTTATCCTTACCATAGCGAAGCCTTAAAACCCATACACCCTGATCATGTTCATACTTAACCCAGCAGCTGGACCTTAGAGGGTCTTTTTCCTTCTCTGACTTTTTTTCATTCTTCAAACTGACTGAAAATGCAGGAAACAGAAATTTTGACCTCTAGAAAGATTTTGCTTCACCATATAGAAAACTTTGGTGATACACAGGAGGCTGGAAAGGGGACAACATAACCTAGGTTAGGTGAGGGTTTTCTCTGAAGGTTATTCTTTCATTGTATATGTATGGGGTGTACCTGGAAAGATTCTGGTAGTGGGACAGCTATAGGGTTGAATTCTGTGAGAAGATGCCAGAAGCTTCCCCCATGTCTGACGGAGTCATTCCACACAGTTCCAAGACTGACCTATCACTGGCCAAGGCCGAGCTTATCAGATGTACTGGGAGAGCCTCTGGGATAATTAAGACGGGGGAAAAACTGATGCAGACATGCAGCTGGGAAAGAGGTGTGAAAACTGTGAGAGAAACTGACCTGCAGACACCAGTGAAGAAGGTGGGGCAGGAGGTGCTTCAAACACCTGAGCGAACAGTCCCCAGCAGCCCACAGGAAGTGCACAGTGGAAGAGATATTCATCTGCAGCCTTCGGAGGACTCCACAACAGAGCAGGTAGATGCTCCCTGAAGGAAGTCGTGACCCTGTGCAGAGCCCACACCAGAGTAGATTTGCTGGCAGGACTTGTGATCCCATGGGGGACCCACACTGGAGCAGTCTGCTCCTGAAGGAATGCACCCTGTGGAAAGTATCTCTGTTGGGGTTGTTCATGAAGAACTGTTTCCCATGGGAAGAACCCTTTACAGTAGAGAAGTTTGAGGAGAAAGGAGCAGTAGAGACATGATGAACTGATTGCAACCCTCATTTCCTGAGCCCCTGTGCTGCATGGAAGAGGACACGGAGAAATCGAGAGTGAAGTTGAGTCCAGTAAGAAGGGAAGGAGGGAGGAATGTGTTTTTTAGGTTCGTTCTTATTATACTATTCTCTTATTAATTATCAATAAATTATATTATTTTCTTAAATTAAGTCTCTTTTACCCATGATAGTAACTGATGAATGATCTGCTCCTTATTTTATCTTGATCCATGCGTGTTTTGTCACATTTTCTCACTCTGTTCAGTTGAGGAAGAGGAGTGACTGAGCATCATGGTGGGAACCTGGTGTCCAGTCAAGGTTAACCCACCACATCATATTGTTAATCTTCTGCATGTTCCTGTTCTGTGTTTGATTGCTGTATTTGTTGTCATGATATGCTTTTCACATTAAACACACATTCTTTTGTCTCCACTTTTTGTCACGTAAACTATCTTCTCCGAGAAAGCATTGAAAAGTCAAGTTCTATATCTAGTACCCTGAATTTGGAGCTTGATTACTTCAGTATTTTGAAATGAGATTCTTTGTGGATTTTTTGCTTCAGACAAAGAAGAGTTTTGCACAAAAATCAAAATACACACTTTAAATACAGGGCACACACACACCTTACTCACAAAAAAAATTCCTCAAGCCCCACAGCCAGAAGTCAGGAAGGGAGCCAATGAGTGGAGTAAAAATACTTAACATCAGTCAGGAAGGGATGAAAAATGGACATAAAACTAGTCATATTTACAATGAATGACCCATCATTCTATTTCAGCCCATGCTGCACTGGGCCTTAGTTAATAAGTATTGCCACCAAGATGGATTCACTAAACACTTAAAAAGACTATTAGTAAGGATGAAGTTTCTTGGCAGTAGAAAAGACTTGGCTTACATTCCACTGCTTGTCCAGAACCAAATGAAATGGAAAGTATTGCTTTTCTCACAACACTCTCACCCTCCCTCAGTCTCTCGACGTATTTTATAAGCCATTTGCACATATTGATTAAGAGAGAAAAAGAACAAGAATCATCCTTTTTTCCCCAGGTAGTATTTACAGTAAAATGTTAGAAGGCCCTTTTTAGCTTCAGAACTGCAGCAACTGAAATCTTAACAGCATTTTTTGCATAAAGTAGCAATAAAATATGTATAAAAGTCATCTTGCCTATTTGATCAACAGTGAAGGAAAGGCAGATAGAAAAGCCATGGTAATATTTCTTTAGTTCATCAAATTAAATAAAGCCTTGATGGTTTTGATTTTTGAAAAAAGTCAACAAAGTTACACAGATCAAACTCTAAAACACAAAATTCAAATTTTCCACATTATGCATGAACTGCTCAGTCAAACTGCATTTTGCATTGGTGAAACACTCTTGAGTGGAAATACATCTCACTGACATCTCACTGAGTTAGAAAACAGATCTTTATTTGTTTGCTCAACATGCATCGTATAAGTGTTGATTTTGCTTTAATTTTAAGAGTGAGGCTGGGCAACAGAAAGGCAATATGCTCTATCCTGACTTCTGCCCTGTGGCTCACATGGGAAGCTTCTGGGTGGAAAGGGCATAGTTCTCTTCCTGAGAGTAACTGTGTGTGCTCAGAAATAATCTCTGAGTGTAAATGCACAGCACAGAATAAGACCATAACCATGGGATCAACAGAGCCAGCACAGCTGAGAAGTGTTCTGTGAAGGCCAGTAGTCTCAAAGGCCCTAAAAGTAATCAAGAATGTAAAATTTTCCTAGGGATCCAGAGGAGACTACAGAATTTTTGTAAACCAATGAGCCACTGAAAACTACTGAATGAGAAGGATCTATCCAGACAGCACACAGTGGCCTGGGAAGACCTATTTTCAAACACCTTGTATTAATCTGCCAGATCCAGAAGAGCTAGGATTTTGTCTATTGACAAAATTGCCTTTCTCAGTTGAATTTTAATGCAGATGTACCTCTGGTGGTCAGCTCCTTTCACAGTGCTATTGGCCTCCATACTTCAAGGAAAGGATGGGGTTTTTTCCCCTCAAAGTCTGGTGATTCAATATTCCATCGCATATTAACATTACTAGGATAAGAAGTTTCTTAATGAAAGGGAAAATTTGGTAACAGTTAACAGGTGGTCATGCTGGTATAAGAAGTTTTTCCAGAAAATGACTTTGAAAAATTATGTCTGAGAGTATATTCTTCTGAAAACAGAAATTCTCCCTCTATTATCTTTATTTGTTTTTAGCTAAACAAAAGTCTTCTTTTTTCCTCAAGAAAAATAATATCATTTTATGCCTTTACACTTTACACAAGAAGATCCCTATTTTGTAATGAAGGAGTTGCAATGTAAAGTCAAAGGATAATCAATTTGAAAGCTTAGAATTCACAGAAGAAAACTAAAAATTGGTTGAGAGAAAAAACTTAGGGAAAATAATAACATCTATGAATACTGCAGTTTGTAAAGGCTCTCCCCTTGATTTGCATCATCTTTAGATGACACTACTTACACAGTCTTTTTTTACTAAATATTTCTGTAATTTTTAAAAAAAGTCTTATTCTATATCAAAATGAAAACAACCTGGTACACTAGTAAATAAAAGGCTTTCTGCATATGTAATTTGGAATGCTGACTCCATCCTAATCTAAAGACCAAAGTAATTATTTTCCTAGGAGTCCTACCATATCAGAATCATATGGAGAAGGCCACAGAAAGAAATCACACTCATAAGGTAGCTACATTCTTATTTCTTCAGATCTATTTGTCCATAGCAGTCATGAGACAGTCAACCACTGTCATCCAGCAATGAGAAACAGCAAGTCAGTATAACCCCTTTGTTCTGGGAAATCTACCGCACTGATCTGTGCAAGAACAGAAGGATCCATAGATCTGTTCCATAGAATGATCAGATTTCTTCAAGTGGACTTCAGATTTTCCACAAAATAGTATCCTAAACCAACTGCATCAAGTTTTTTATTCAAGTGGTTTACATAATAAATATATTCATGTCTATGAGGCAGCAATGTGCTGCAACGTGCAGCAAAAGAAGCCAAACATGGGCAAGATCTTGAACCTTTGCAAACCTAAGACCTTCTTGGCTATCAATGTTTTAGGTAATATATAATATATTAGCAAACACTGCTATCTGGACTGGAAGATCATGGAACAAACAACATGAGCAGAGAAACATTTTGCAGAAACCACTATCACCACTGATTATACTTTTCAACCTGGCATCCAACCGAAGTCTAATTAAGCCTCAGGCTGAAGATTCCTTACAGTTTATTATATGGGCATAATAGTACATATGCAAGCCTTACAAGGAATGATCTACTGCTATGTGTTAACAGGGAACTGACTCTTTCCACTTCTGTTAGGTCTCCTTATTTCCTAACCAAGTATGTATTTTCCAAGTGTTCATCTGTACCTAACGTGGCCGGCAAAGAGCGTAAGGAAAGAGGCTCTAAGGAATGACTCACTTCATCCCAAGAGCAGGAAACTCCACACCTCTGAATAGCATTTTCTCCCTCCAGGCGTCCAACAGGAAGCTACAGTGACTAGATTAAACCAAAATCAGGAGAAATCAATATAGGATCATAGAATCACTAAGGTTGGAGAAGACCACCAAGATCATAAACCATTAACCCAGCACCACTGTGTTCACAACTAAACCGTGTCCCCAGGTGCCACATTCACATGCCTTTCGAACACTCCCTGGGATGGCCACTATCCTGAGTATCACCACTCAGAAACCTGTTTTGATGGACAGAACAAGTCAGCCATGAGGCATCCCAATTCAGGTATAATTTCAAACAAATGTACACAATTTCAGATACACTTTTCTAGACACAATGCCTCTGTAATTTGAATATTTTCTTTACAATTTTATTTTAATTTCAGGAATTTCTAGGATGCCTACAAAAAAAGCCTTCCTGAACAAACTCTCAGCTCACAAAATCATTCTTCAAAAGTAAAAGAAAAAATTAATTAAAAAACCTGCTTTTCTGCCTTATTGATATGCCTTAGGGGACATTCATATCAGCCATATCTGAGACGAGCATGTGCATCAGTGCACTTGGTACAAGATTCCTGGATCCTTTTAGAGTTTATTTTTAAGAGGCCTGTTTGCTGGGAAGTGGGCACTACTCTATAGATGACAGTAAATAATTATCATTTCTGAGTCATCAAGAACCCAGATCATATGTGAAGTTTGACTTCTTTGTGAAATATGTAATAGATGATTACCGTACCTAAGTTAACCACCAATACTTTCAAATATTTTTTTGCACAACCTAAAAGGGGAAAAAAAAAAAATCTTTTGAGCGTTATATCATGCATTTCACTGACACAGGCAAACCTATTAGGAAGTAAATATTCATGACTAACTCCCACATCTTCTTCATGCCAAGACAGTGAGAAAAATATGTGTACATTACTGCCACAGTAGGACTGTTTGAGTAGTGAGTCATGGATGAAGGAAGAAGAAAATGCAAACTATCCAAAAAATGTAGCATATAATGCGGACTAAGATAATATCTCAAGCACTATTATCTCATTATCTTTCCAATATCTGCACAACATCCTTATACCTTTCCTAGGACAAAATTAGTAAAAGTTCCCTTAAACAATTAGGGTCCCATAAATAAGCAACCTAAATAGCCGTGTGTATTATAGAAAAACTGAATTGTTTGCTTGATTTTCTTTCTTCAGCCACACAGATATTTTATCTCAACATGTTGTACATTTCTTTCGTGTCCAGTGTACAAAAAATAAATACAACATATATCATTTACATGTGTCCTCCCAGCTATTTGTGATAAACAGCGGCTCATGTAAAGCTGTTCTTGATATTAAATGAATAGTTTGTCACAGAGAAAATGAAATAAATGAAATAAACCACACTTTGGAATTTGAGCCTGTGACACTAACGCAAGAAGATATTTATTCACTATTGTTGCCAACAGTGTTTCCTTTAGAAAACAGTAAGTATTGCTATTTTTCTTCCTCCGACCTTTTTCCCACAACTCATTGTCCTTCTGCTGAGAATCTTCCTGAGAGGGCAAGATAATACAAAGCACAACACACACTTTTCCTCTTAAAAATCATTTTGGCTCACGTGGGCATACTTGCCAATTTCAGGCTGCAAAGTTGCATTGTATCTTAATAAAGGGACACAAAAATGTTGTGTTTGCTCATCAACACAACAAAGGAAGAAGCTCCATAGACTTGGGATACCTTTAAGTGTGTAAGTGGATACCACTTGGTGGTGAAATTCCATGCAATAGCCAATTGTTTTGTTAAATACTGTATTTTCATCAATGTTGGTAAAGACACTAGTAAACATTTTGACAGGCATCCTTAAATACAGCCCTCAAAAGTATTACAAAATCTTGGATGCTCTTTAAACACAAGAAATCTTCCAAGAGGCCTCTATTGTATTTTGGATCCATATTGCTAAAGGGTTTTTGGAACAGTGACTGCCAGTTGCCAATATCCAGATGATGAAAACAAAAAAAATATTAAGTATTAAATTTAAGTACTTAATTTAAGTACTTGGGGTAAAAAAAAAAAAAGGTAAATCTGAAGGAAAAGAAATCCCTACTTGTTGGATGAATACACTCTGCAGGACTTCATTTAGCAGGTAATCCTCAACCTTGAATTATCATTAAGTAGTCATGTTAAACATACTAATTTTGTACAAGTCTATGTCAATATTAGTTTCAATTTCACTGCATAATGACATCAAAGCAGTATAAAGAAAACAACTTAAAAAGGAAGAGACACAAAGGCTGGCTATTTTGACTGTGGGCACATCCATCAGTGCCTCCTAATTTTTCTGATTTTTTCCTTATTAATATTTAATGACTCTTGCATGGTTTACATGTTTTTATTTTCAATGACTGAAACCAATAAAAAATTGTTTTTGTTTAACAAATATCTATAAAGAAGAATAAATATAGAAAATTCAGTTTCACTGAGATCTTTTCACCAGTAAAATTGCTTCTCATATTTACCTTAGGGTGACACATTTGACTTCAAAGGGCCTGACCAAGCATCCACTGAAGTCTGCTACCCTGATGTTCAAAAGACTTGAATTTAACCTCTAGAAAATTTTCAATTTTACTCAGAAAATGAGTACATTGTTAAAATTACCTTAGAGGCTCTATGCTATGCTTTTCAGCATACTGGTTAACACTTAATTTACTACCTTGGCCAAATGCAATCAGAAGATAATCACCCTGTGATGCCTGTGGCCAGTGTCCAGCAAGAAGCAAGTGATACCTGCACAGTTTCCTGGAATACCCTACACCTTCACACTCTGTGAAGTAAATGATGTAGCAGAGAGGAATTTAGGAAACTGTATAAGCCACACTTGAAACTAGAAAGAATGTAATGACATGGGTTTAGATATAAAAATATATAAAACTACCATGACTGAATTCTTAAAAAAATTAAGATCTTCATCATTACTTTAAAAAATGGAATTCTATTGTGGAATCCTAGTTTCATAGGTAACTCAACAAAGTCCATGAACATCCTTTTATCAACCTCAGAGAATACTGAAAGAAATATGTATAGTGAAGTGATTTTAACATTTGTCTTAAAAAAATTAAAGACGTGTAAATACCAGGAAGTTCTTTAATCCTCATGCAGTGTGTAGAATATGACAAAATCTAACTTACACAACTGGAAAATCCTAATTATTAGATTTGTACAGAAGATATATTAAACTTTTATTTCACTGAAAATATGATCACTAATATGAAAATATGATAATACTAAATGATTAAATTCTATTTCTTTAAAATTTTATACTATTATAATATTCTATCATGTGCTAAAAAATAACAGTACTATGCATTTCATATTAGATATATCATTATATACATGGAATATGCTCTTATACAGAATTCATTCAGAATTTAATTTCCCTTTTTTTTTTTTTCCCCCCAGCCATTTCTTCTTCCCCAGTAGTTCAGGAAAGGATGAAAATTATGGCAGCCTACTTATTGATCAATATAAAAGAAATGCCTAAATTCCTGTCTTCTTGGGAACCTTTGCAGTGAACACATTCACTCTAGGGAGAGCCAGATAGTCTGGCAGCTCTGAATGTTCTCCTGTGAAGTGTCAATTTCTGTGACCACTTGATCATGACTGATCTATATGAACACAAGTGCATATATGCAGATAGGGTGCAAGCAACTAAAAAAAAAAAAAGTTGCAATAAAAAATTTGTAAAAGTTTTAAAAACTTCTGAAAAACAAAAATAAGGCCACAATCTGAAAATAGTAAAAAACTGAATGGTAGTCAACTAATTACCATAAATGACAGGGATGTTTGGATTATTCTTCCTAACATCCAGTTAAGTCATCTTTGTTTTTCTCAGTAATCACCTCAGGTTTTCCTCTCAAATCCTGTTGCCGACTAAATGCAATTGAGAATCTCTTTTTTTTTTTCCTTCAGCTTTCAGATAAGTGATATCCTTTTTTTCATTAGTAAGTCTTTTAACTTTCATAAAGTTTATCCAGAGCTCATAAAATGGGCATCACAGGGAAGAAAAATATAATCTAAGTAGTTTGATGTACTTTGCCCTATACAAGGGCTATTAATTGTAACTTGCCCTTAAAAAGCCATCGCTCTACTTGCTTCCAACAGGTAGAATCCTAAAGAACTTAAATATTCAATCATCTGTAAAGGATACTGCCACAAGAAAATCCATCACCAGTATTTAGGTACTTGTCCAAACAAGTAAATATTGCATTTACTTGTTGATTTTCTTTTGCTGGGTTGTTTTTTGTTTCCTTCTTTCATATAGAAATATTGCTACCATATTCTATAGTACGGTTAAGTATGACATTCATCAGAAAGAAAATATCACCCGTCACCAAACGTTACCACTCTGGTCCATCTACCTTCTTTTACTGACTCACATTTAGGTGCCAGAACTCCAGGCCAAAGGAGTTCATGAGAAGTGGAGGCTTCTCAACTTCAGTGTGTTATTTATGAGCTGACCACAGGGCTGTTCCCTTTCTCAGGAAAGGAAGAGAAGGAAGATAAGGAAGGCAGTAATGCACCAAACGTCATCTTGTTTTGTGGGGCAGAGAGTGATCATTCCACAATAGTCAGATATTGAAAATATTTTAATTATCACAAGACAGAAAATACCTACACTTTAGGGATAAAAGTAAACCACCAAGAGAAATGTTTTCCACCAGTTCTGAGAAAAAGGCTTATACAGTGACATAAATTAATGTAACACAGCAGCTATTTACAGCTGTGAAGAATTCTATTGCTCCTTTAAATGTAATTCTCAGCATTTAAGTCATCAGGGCCAAAAAAAAGGTTCATAAACCCTATTGATGCTCATTAGAGCAGGGATTATTAGATCACATGTATTCACTCATCTACTCAAATGTATCAGAATCTTAGAGACAACTTTCTTTAGCTTTAACAAAATTTTTATTGAAGTAATTTATCTTTAATGCACAAAAGTTTGAATAGCTCGACTTTGCCTACAAAACAATTATCCAGAAAAACAGAACACAGCAGACTCAATCTACTGGCTGAGTGATTTTATAACTGCTTTTATTAGGATTTTAGGACAGTGTCATGCAGTTTGCTCCCTTCCCACATTCCCCAGTTCTTCCCTTGTTACTCAAAGCAAACCCATACTTGATGTCTAAACTACCAAGTGTGCATTCTACATCTAACAACATGTTGCTTAGTTTTAGGAAATATAATATTGATGGCAGGACTGCATTTTATTGCTTGATCCTCAGCCATTTCTTGATGACGTTTATTTCATTTCTGCTAAGAATATACAGTGAAATTATAATACATAGTTTTTCATATTGACTGCACAAGTAATTAATCTTCTCTATTAATGTTTCCATCAATGATCACAGTTACATGGAGTTGCATGTAACAGAGGCACTTACAAATACTTGCTTAGGTGAAGAAGCAAGAATATTCAGATATTATGTAGTATTATAAGAAAGGAAGGTGAATATTTTCTAGTGGATCCATACTGAGCATACCAAAGAAAGGAGAGGCAAGAAAGATGAGAGGGAACAAGCAAGGTAACGAGAAGGAAAATAATGGCATGAAGTAGAAAGGGAGGGAGAGACTCTTGATATTTAAATAGAACTGAAGAAACAGTATGAAACAAATGAGAGATACCAATGATTAAAACGTGCACAGTGTGTATAAAACCAGTTGCTCATTTCAGTAAGGTTTCCTGCAGAGCTTGACCATTCCGTATATGGGTCAGAAGAAGAACTGAAGTAGTGTAAAACCAGTTTACTCAAAAGGACATGAAGGAACGGAAATTTGCCAGAACACTTTTTACTTCCATACTTAGGAAATTTTTGAATTTCAATATGAATAAAACCTGCAAAACTATCCAGCAGAATATTTAGCTATTTCAGACTTTTTCCCCCCAGATATTCCAGTTACTTCAATAATCTAAATACCATAATTCAGCATTTTAACCTAACTGAAAGATCTATTTTTTGGCTGGTTGGGTTTTGCTTCTTTTTGTTTATGTAACATCCACACATTCCCAAGCCATACCCCACAATATTTTAAGGTGTCATTTTTCATCAAGAGGAAGAAAAAATAAACAAAAATATTTTAAAAAATATTTTCCATTTATAACCAAAATTGAAATTAAATACTTAGAGCCAACACTGACAACAGTAGTGGACAGACAACACAGAACAGATCAAAAAGGCTAGTACAGTTTTCAAATGATCCTTGTCTCATAAAGAATTTATAGGAAAAACATTAAAACAAAGTTAAATTTGATGTAAGTTTCAGTTTAACAGGATACAAAAGACCTCTCACCACTTGCAATGTTTTGGTTTTACCAGATGTGCTAAAATAACAATAATATGCTCAGTACATTTTCCTCGTCTTTAGTTTGGTATTTCATTAAAGCTTAGTACTTGGATAGCTGAGTTTCTTGTCTTTTATAATTAGACACTCACACTAGATTTAACAACCTTCCACACTTGCAGAGTAAACAACATTAATTTTCACACATTTTATCTATCAAAGTTGGCAAACACATTATCAGGTATACTGTTTAAAGTTCTGATTGACTTCAGTAGAAAAATCTCTGCTCTTGGAAGAGTTCATTAACAGCCAAAAACTTGTTTGATGTATTTGCATTGTGAACAACATGTGATGTCAATTCCATCAACTTTTTCAGGACTGGAAATATTGACTCTTACATCTTGCTATGATACAAATAATTATATTATCTTCCTTATCTTCTCTTTTTGAGAACTTATGCACATACTATAGAGTTCTTCTGGGAAATTACCCTGAGCACTTCTAGAATGCTCTGGTAATTCTGCCTTTAACATGAAAACCAATCCATTGCCAAGTTATTGAGTGTCCTATTACTATCATTAGATCCAAATATGCACAAACTTGTTTTCAATTAATGATATGTAAATTCTAAAATATCTATTTCAATGGCTTAGGTCTTAGTAAACTGCAAATTAAATGGGGTGTTTTAGGCACTCCTCTGAGTTAAACCTCTTAATATTTATCTCTCCAAGGATTCTACACTTATGGTGCAGGGGAAGGAGGACCAAAAAAGTTAATAATTTTATTGAAACTTGGTAAAGAAAACCACTTGCCAGCAACAGTTATGATTTTCATTTCAGTCATTTTATGCAACCTTCCTGAAATGAAAGGTTAAGAATCTGAGAGTATGCTTACTTAAGACTTTGGTTTGAGGACATTTTGGGGTTTTTTTCCTATCTGCAAAGATAGGAAAAGCCATAAGTTTGACAATGTTTTCAAATCTTTAATTCAAAAAGCCTATATTTTCTTCCCTCTTTCAAAGTAGTGAACATGTCCTTGGTTTCTTTATTCCCAACATCATCACAGCAAATGTAAAATGAGTAATCAAGAATGATGTGAAGATAATTGTAAAACTGAAAGTAAAACTGCAGCTGCTCTGAGGAAACAAAAGGTACCTTATGTCCATTCATTTAACATGTTCTACTCTCAAAGGAAATTGATTTTTCTACCTTTTTTTTTGTCATAAGAAAAGACTTCTGTTTGAAAAGTAACACAAATTTCACAGCCAAATAGTAACTTATTTAATTTACATTGTAGTAAAAAAGAAAGTTTTATTCATCTATTCAATGGAATATTAAACAACTTCATAATGACTTCAAATAATCAGTAGAAAAGTTTAATTGAAGTTTAAATTATCTTTTACACTCTTTGTGGATCTCAGGCTCTTGGGCCAATGCCTACTGAAGTGCCCTAGAGGATGATAATAATAATAATGACAATAATGATTCATCATCATGGCTATGCTTCGCGAACGAAGATTTGAAAGGGCTCTACCCACACTTGCTACAAGTGCGCTGATGGTTAAAAAGGCCAATGCGAGAGAGACAAGTCCGGTTGCAGAAGGCACAGCAGAAAGACTCCCCAGGTGATATCGACGAGACGCGATTCTTTCTGCGTTGTCTTTTCTCCTCGAGAGTGATCCTGCGTGTGTTCTCAAAGGCAGCAGCAGCGTTATAGATGGTGTGTCTCCAGGCCTCACGATTGGAGGCCAGGGTAGACCAATGGTGGTGATCGATATGGCCAAGGCTGAGGGATTGTTTCAGGGAGTCCTTGTATCTCCTCTTCGGGGCTCCTCTCTTGCGGTAACCAGTGGCAAGTTCCCCATAGAGCACGATCTTAGGGAGGCGGTAGTCCTGCATCCTGGAGACGTGCCCTGCCCAGTGCAGCTGTGTTCTCAGCAGCATGGCCTCAATGCTCGTGATTGCTGCCTGTTCAAGGACAGACGTGTTTGTCACACAGTCAGTCCAGTGGATGTTTAGGATTGTACGGAGGCAGCACTGATGGAAGCGTTCTAAGAGACGCAAGTGGTGCCAGTAAATGACCCATGATTCGGATCCATATAAAAGAGTAGACAGTACAATGGCTCTGATGATTACTATTATGATTATTATTATGATTATTATTATTACTATCAAAGCATAGAATTCAGCAGGATATTTCACTATTTGTTACTGAAACAGATTTGAAACATAATAATGGCCACTCTTCACGAGTGAAGATCCGGGGAAGGTCTTTACACCTTCCAGCCTGCGCATTGGATTTTTTAGGTGAGACACAGTGTGCGCGGAACTGAGCCCACCCTTTAATCCTAAGGTTCATCTGCCGGGGCCAAGCGAGCTTGGACGGTGGCAGCGAGGTCCTTAGGACGTAGGTGGGTTGCCTTTAAGGGCTAACGAGCTCCATCAGCCCGGGAGTGGCCCTGACCAGGAATCGAACCCGGGTCTCGGCGGTGATAGCGCCGCGCCTTTACCACTAGACCAGCAGGGGCTCCATATTTGAAACATATGCTCAAGTTAATTCAGAGGACACAGTGTTAGAAACCAGGTTTTGGATTTTTATACTGAAGGGTGACAGCTCTTTACCATTTCTTGGTAATAATAAGTCTAGTAATGAGGGCTTTGAGAATATTCTAGATACTTGTGACCTAAAGGAATGGAAAAAAGGACAAACCTAATAGTTTTTAATGATTCCCTCTGCCATGCTCAAAAGAATCAGAGAGTCTTTGCATGAACAGATATTATGCCATTGAAAAAAAAACCAGTGAAAACAACATTATTCTAGAGTTTGTATAACTTCATCATCTTTTCTTTTCTGTTAGTTCCTTGGAAGTTTTCATCTAGAAAGACATTTCAAAAAGGTGAACCAAAAAGAATTTGTAATTCACGGGTACCACCAAAGTTAGCAAAGATTGCATTCTAATGTCAGGCAGCTGAATTATCAGAATTTCTCTAGTGATCTTTAGCTCTTTATCTGACTGCTTTCTCTGAAACCACATAGCATTTCCTGTCCTCTTGGAGTCACAGTGAAACAAATAAATCAAATTCTTCTCTATCTGAATAGCATGGCTATAATTTAAATATTTTATGTAAATTAGAATTTAGCAAAATCTAGTTCACAAATTAGCCAATCTCATTATTGAATTCAAAACTCAACCAATTTTTTTAACTGCTCCCTTTTACTCCTGCTTTCTCTTAATTCAAGAACAGGTAATACAAAAAAAGAAAAAAAGAAAAGAAAAAAAACCGAGAAATCACTGAGGCTACAGTCCTGCATAGATGTAGCTTTTCACTGTCAACAGAGTTCTCTGTAAATGACGAGTGAAAAATGTGAAAATCAAAGTCCATAATATTTGCTGAAACTAAGTCAGTAAGAGTTAGCAAGATTAAGGAGGGTAGCTTAAATATTTTCTTGTAAATACATCAGTTCTAATTGCCACAGTCCTAAGAATATGAACATGTTGTCTGTCTCAAATAGCATATATTTTCACAGAACATCAATAATAAAATTTAGAGATTCAGTCTTTCAGTCATCATTTCAAACAGGTATCCTACTAATATCACTGAATCTTCACTTAGTTTCATTAATAAATTGACCAAAATCAAACAACTTATTCTGTTAAAAAAAAATTTGTAACATAGGAAGCATTCTTGTAATGTTTGTTTCCATAATTGATGTACTTTTTTAAAATCAGAAATACACATAAATATCAATCATGATCTTAATCACTTGGTAGTCAACATATGACTGTCTGTTGTTTGATTTCTGTTCATTCCTGGTGACCTAAACCAACACAGAGAGATACCACAGGGAATAGTGCAATGGTTTTGATGGATGGATCCTGTCTTAAAAAACCCAGTTTGCTTTTAGGTATCAAGTGGGTTAAGATAAGTCACACAGAGGTTGTAATATTAATATGTCAGACAAAATATCCAGAGAGAATAAATGTCATCATATTTTCAAGGTGTATTACTAATGTATTAAAATATATATTATACTCCAAATTAAGTACAGTTAAATCATCAAAAGGCAATAAATAAATAAGCGTCAAAATGTCAGAAGTTGAAAGCATATTTCATTTTTTAATCTTTTTTTTTTTAAAGGTTGTAAATCTAGAAAAAATAATAGTATTGAGCATCATGAGGAGTGAATCACCATGGGAAAGAGATTCTGAAACTGTTCCTGACTATGAGGAAGACTTTCAAGACCTCCTAATTTTATTCCTTGCATTATTCACACTGGTATCCATTTGTTCTGCACCTTATCAATATATACAGCAGTGATAATTTACCAAAACTTGGAATTTCAATCATTATAAATTGTTTTAGTTAGTGGATTTATAAAGAAATTCATATACTAAAATAATATTTGGTCAACATTATGGATGTCTGAGTAAGAATAAATCACTACCCCCATACAGAGTCAGCAGTTCCATTACCCTGAGGAAAACTGCAAGTACATATTGCATAATACAGCCATCAGTAATCTCTGGGTCTGAAATGTCGTCTCAAAGTGCATAATTTTTTTTTTCTAATTTTAGTGTCTGCACAGTACCTCTTAGTGAAATCTCTAGGTTCTGACAGTAAAATTACTGATTGTAGATTGGTATTCTCTGGAGTGATTCATGCTTGCATTACATTTTTCATTATTTCCTCAAGCTCCCATTAAACATGGTTATTACAAGCCATTGGTGACTTTTTCAGTTTGCCTTCTAAAAAAGTTAACTGGGTTTTACAGAGGAATCTCTGTAAATATACATTTATTGAACACCTGTACTTCCTTAGACCTTTCTGTAGAGAACTGACATCCAGAAACCCTGTATTTGTCAGCAAAAGAAATAGCACATAGATCCCCAGAGGATTGCACTGGGCTAAGGGAAGCATTACATGCTACACCACTGCAGGCACATATCCAAAAGTGAAACTAGATATTGATTTTGACAATACACATCCTTCAGGAGTGAGTCAAAGCATGGATGGAGGGTTCACTACAACTCATAACCATTCTAACTGATCCTCAGAAGAAAGCAGTTGTTTTACTTCATTTACTCCATCCTTGTTTATGCTCCTCTTAAACTCTCAGTCTGGAGAGTGAAGATTTGGCAGAGTCTCCTTTCCCCATTCATCAATGGTCTGGCCAGCTCAGATCTATCTTTGGGGTAGGGAGAAGCAAAGGTCAGAATTTGCTACTGAAAATTAGGAATTGCAGCCATTATTTGTTCTCAAGGTAAAATATGATTAGTGCTTAAATCCTACACTACTATTTGGTAGTTTCAAGGTTTTCACAGTCGCCATCTCCATAAAACACCCAAGGGCAACTTGAGTAACTGTAAATGTATTGGCTCTGTAGTCTACTAGAATATTAAACATCATAGTAGATTTTGACACAATAGATGCTGAAAAAAAGACATTTTGGAGAGAAAAAAAGAAGGAAAAAATAAAGGTCCTTCTGCTTAAAAGCCTGAAGCATCAAAAATATTCAAATCGCCACATTTCAACTAGAATTCCAAACGTTATTTTTCATATTATTGAAAAGCTGTCCTTCCCCTAATAACCTCTGATAATTTTCTCACAAGCCATAAACATCATAACAAACACAATGGAAATAGAAGATAATTTAGGACAAGAATATGACAGCACATGCAACAAGAAAACACGTCTGAAATACACAAGTGTCTGACACAAATTGCATTAATACTGGGTAATAAAAAAAGGGAAAGAATCACATTTGTTTGCATATGTCTTTTAGGCAGAGTTTTATCTAACTCATCAATATTCCTTTTAATAATGGCAGTATTATTTCTGGGTAAGTGGTGGCTATGAATACATCCTTTATAAAGCGCTTCTTTTTCGTAGCGAAATTAATTTCATTTTTTTTAATTGGAATGAAGAACAACAAATTCTACTTATGCCTTCTATTTTTAAATGCCTTTGTGCTCAATTTCTATTACAATTGCAATTTTATCCATTTGCTAAAGAGTAGTTTCCTTTCACAGTGAAAGAATATGGTGCAGTTACTTCAGGTTATGTGCATCCTATCCTGCCAGACACCTCTGGCTGCTTCTTTGACCTTGGGAAGTAAAAAATTCTTTGAATAGGAATTTCCAAAGAGATATGATTTATTAATTAAAAATTCAGCTAAACCCTCACCCCTAGTTTTATAATTACTTGTTTTAATGGCAAAAGCACGCAGTTTATGCAGAAATGTCCAAGCTATTTAGTTTCCTTACCAAATCTATTGTTGCAGAGTTTCAGCCAGCCATTTATTTGCTGTTCCACTCTTACGTTTTGTTTTGTACAGTAAGCTTCCTAGGTAATCCACATTTTATCTCTTCAGGAATTCTGGATTTCTGTAATTTACCATTTTGAATAAAGATGATTGGAATGAGAGTAAAGTACTGTGTAGATGATGAATACGGAAGCACAGATACCATAAACTGCCAAACACTGACAAGGAATTCTTTTCAAGCTTTGGCTATCATAGTCTAGTAGAGGCACATTTGAAACTCAACATGTCTATGTACACAGATGTACAGATACACAGCTCAGCAGCAACTTGAATCTCATAAGCTTTGATTAGGAACATGTGAATGAAAAAAAAATCAGAATCAGTATTCTTTTACATAATAAATATCAATGTTTTACACATTTTTATAAATCATTAGTAAGAGAAAATGAGGGTTTGGGGTTTTTTTTAATTTATCCTTCTGTAAAAAGATTACTGCCTTCTGCCTCAGCCATTTACGTCAAACACAGGAGATTCAGATTCATGCACCTGTTCAAATAAGTCAATTAAAAAATTCCTATATCCTGAATAAGTGCCATAAGAAATATTACAGTATTGACTACTATTTCTTTTGAACTAATATTCCATTTCAAATCTGAAAATACTTGCAAAGTTTTAAATTTATACATCAAAATTTCCTACCAAAAAAACAAAACAAAACAACAAAACAAAATGAAAACCCAAAAGCCCAAATACCCCTGCCACATAAAGTATTCCTAACTTCCTCTTTTTTTTCTTTTTTTTTTTTTAAATTCTACAATTATATTTCAGGACCTTAATCTGAAATTAGAAGATATATGAATATGCGTAATATTTAGGGTTTTGCAGACTTCGCAATAATTTAATGCTTTAATTTTTATGCCTCTTTATGACATAAAGGATGCCCAGGAGGGATTATTTGTGTATTGTTACTAAACTGTAGTATGGTGTTCTTTAGAGTGTTTGGTTTTTGGGGGGGTTTTTTTGCTTGTTTGTTTTTTTAATAATTATGTTTCCTGAAAAACTTATTTTTCATATTCCTGTTCAATTATATGTGATTACGTAATCTATGCATCAATTTTTAAAGAGAGAGACCTGAGGTTTGGTAACACTTTTGTCCTAAATTCATAGTAAATACATATAAAACCAGTGATTGCTTTTTGCAATGGAATTTGCAAGAAGAGACCAGAGACTGTAGAAGTTTGTGCACCTAATATTATTTTTCTTTCCACCAAGTTACATGGATCTATTCTTGTGCATATATTTACTTACATACTTCTACTCCATTTATAAAGATCTAAATTTAAGCATTAATAAATTGGATTAAATGAGACTAGTAGGAGAGGGCAATGAATTATTCTCTATTCTTTCACCTCTTCCTGTTCTCCTCCACAATAGTAAACTTATGTAGCTCTTAGTATTTTCAAAGACCTTTACATCTTTAATTCCTCCTACAACATTGCTTTTAAGAATGTCAGTGTGCTGTATACTTCTGTATTAAATTCAAGGTGTTGAATTTGAACTTTAAATCCATAGAGAAAAGTAATAAAGAAATGCTTTTCTCAATAATTTATTTCAAAGATCATAGTTCTTAGGTGAAAATATTGTCTCTTTGTTGTGTTTTATATATAACAGAAGTTAGCCAAGGGAATCAAAAGTAAGCAAAAGGAATGCAAACTAGTTTAAAATAATGTACCTGAATGGTGTCTTGACAATGGGAGCACATCTATGGTTGAAAAGGTTAAAAGTGAGTACTAGAGTGTGAGAAGTCCTTCCCCTGAGGAGGTGGAAGTGGCAGAGACAACTGTGATGAACTGACTGCAAACCCTGAGTCTGTTTTGCCCATGATGGTAACTGGTGAATGATCTCTCCGTGCCTGTATTTTGACCCACAAGCCTTTTGTTATGTTTTCTCTATCCCATCCAGCTGAGATGGGAAGTGACAGGGAAGATTTGATGAGCATCTGCCATCTAGCCACAGTCAACCCACATTACTTACATGGAATCAGAGAATCATAATTTCATAGATTCATGGAATCATTTAATGGTTCGGGTTGGAAGGGACCTTAAAGATCATCCAGTTCCAACCCCACTGCCACAGGCAGGGACACCTTTCGTTACACCAGGTTGCTCAAAGCGCCATCCAGCCTGGACTCAACACTTCCAGGGATGGGGTGTCCACGCTTCTCTGGGCAACATGTTCCAGTGCCTCACAGTAAAAAATTTCTTCCTAATATCTAATCTAAACCTACCCTCCTTCAGTTTAAAGCCACTACCCCCTGTCCAATCACTACATACCATTGTAAAAAGTCTCTCTCAATCTTTCTTCAGGTACTGGAAATGCTGAAATGGCAGGTGAGGCAGAATCTTCTCTTCCAATAGCAGCTTAAGATCAGCAAAAAACTCTCCAACTTTAGCTATGGTATCAGGGATAAAGGAATGAGGTAGAAGAAACATGGAATTCTCTAGAGCATTTGTAGAATCTCACTCAGGGTAGTAGAACCAATGGCCATTATAATGCCTTTGCTAAACAATAAAATAATGACTCAACCTGCAAGTTATATTTTCTTCATTAAAAAAGAGGTATATTTTGAAAAGAAAAATAGTTTTATAAACAGCACTCTTACATACAAATCATAAACATAATCCTAAACTCTGAAAAGTTTATATACACACACAAATATAAAATTACATATAAAAGTTACACAAACACACACATATGCACATAAGTGCCAGCTCCTTATATACATACAATGGTAACTTTCCGATCAGCTGCATTTGTTACTTGGAAGCTAATTACAATGTTAATGCAATATAATACAGAAAACTCAGACTTATTCACGTTTTTCAAACCTTTTTTCTCCAGTATGCCACGGTGGACACATGTAGAGTCACTCAAAATTTCCCACCTGCATATGGTTGGCAGATGTGACAATGGAGTGAAGGAAGGCTCTGCTTTTATGCATGGACAGCTGGAGTATCTCAAACAGTGCTACATACTCAGGCACCTGAGCAGATTCCTAAAAGAATGTTCCACCATTAACAAAAACTAAGCTCTTAACAGTATTTAAATAAGAAAGGTCCCTCCTGTTTGTTCACCAGTTTAAATACTGAAAAACTTGATTTTCTTTATGGAGCACCATTATCCCTAATATCACAACACCCATGGGAAAGACGGAAATTAACAAGACATTCTTCTAAAAGATATTTTACCACAACTAATTACCATTAGTTTCAGGTGTCTAAATAGCTTTGAAAAATGGCCTTCAGATTGCCAGATATGCCACAGTTCATACAAGCAGTCTAGGAAGAGGAGGAGGCAATCAGCTCCAAGTCTCCCTGTATCCTAGGCTGGTTCCCAGATACTGATAATGATAATTTGTGTAGAGCTGTGAGTCCCTTCTATGCCACTAAGTGCATTTCAGTTCACTCCTCCCTACTTGAGTAGTTCTTTGGTTACATATGCAGCTTCAGAAGCTTGTCAGAATACTTTTTCCCATATTGTATCCTTTAAGTTATTCATTTCCCTGTTAATATATTCAGATATGTATTTGTATACACAGTGTTTACAGTATTGAATTACTCAGCCTATGTACTTAAATGCCAACTAATACTAATAATTACAAACGTACACACACATTAATAGGAATATTGAGTGAGAGGAAACATCCACAAGTGATGCAGCTTCTCCATTACAAGAGAAGGGGCTATAAATTAGGAAGACAGAAGAAAGTTTTGCAACATTCCACCCTTTTGGCATACTTTCTGGCAGCCTCTAGTAATGACTGTACTTATTCTGAATTGCCTTCACCACATATGAGAGTTACTTTGAGATTCCTGGATTCTCTCTAATGCATCTGAAAGCAGCTGCTTTAAGATCATCCTACTGATTCTTAGATGCAAGACACCTAAAAGAAAATGCCCTGAAACTCATATATGTTTGTGCCTGTGTTTGTTACCTTCGTAGCAGCAGAAAGCTGTTTGTTTCAGGATTTTCTTAAAAACTTATTTATCTGAAAGTGTTCTGTTAAGAGTATCATCCCAGTTTTTATCTTGTTATATCATCATATAATATTCAAAATTAGGTTGTAAATGGTCAAGAAAATAACTAAGAGTTAGTGAACTGGATGCCATCAAACTCTCGCATTTTACCTAGAAGTTTTTTACAGACAGCACACCATTTGTCATCCTTCTCCTGAACTGGCTCCAATCCCATGGGATTCTTCTACGACACAAAAGAGCTCAATAGATGATAACAGAAATGAGCTATTAAGGAACAATACACTGAAAACCAGAAAAATCTACATAAGACAGAATTTACATAAACAATCTTTTTCTATTAAATTATTCAAGTATTTTATTCAATATGGCTATTGGTGGGAGACAGATGACAACATTTCTAAAACATCCTCTGTAGTGACCTGAGTGTTCTTTTTGTACAACTGCAACTCAATTGTATAAAAGCTAAGTTATAAATACTTCTTGAAGAAATTGTTGCTGGGTGAAGCCAATACTTATGATAAAATACCTGCCTGTATTTTTTTTTTTTTTAAATAAATAGGACTTAAGGACAGAGCATATTCATGTCTTCTGTTAAAAATTATGATTGTTCTTGCTCCCTATGTTATTCAAAACAAACAATATCTAAATGTATACACTGTCTACCCAGATAAAAAACCTGAGCCTGAAATTCTTGCAAGAGATTTACTATGCATGGTTGTTCATTTTATTCCTCTGGAAAGCGTAAAAGATATTTTAATGTTGGAATTTTAAATATCTTAACCTACACCAAGAAATTTCATCTTCATGAACCAGGATCAAATAGCTAAATGTCGAGGGGAGGAGGGAGTTATATAGAAAAGGAGATGGTAGTATGGTACAAGTAATTCCCAGAATTAGTTGATCTGCTTCAGACAGCAAACTTTTGATTACTTTTGTTAATTTTGTCAGTGACTGCTACTTATTTTTTGTTTGTATGTTTCAGAAGAAGCTCCTGTTCTTGTTCTCTCTGTGATGGCAAGGTTCCTATTCTGCTTGGGCCTCCAGCTCCAGTGTCAATACTGCTGGCTCCTGCCTGGGGACTCTGCAGCTCTGTGCCTCTTCCTGTGAGGGAGATGCAGCCTGTTGTAGCTCTGCCACTTAACAGTGTGAATTAGAGACCAAAGAAGAGCCTCAGTCAGCGTGGAAATCAGTCAGCATGGCGTTTTGGCAAAGCATTTCATTCATCCCATCAACACAAGGGGAAGGATGAAAGAAACAGAGTTCTGTGTCCATCTCTCCTATGGCTTTGTGCAGTAAAATGCAGCATTTCCTTTTCTTTGCCAGTATAGTTACACTTCCTATGGGGATTAATTTATTTTGTTAAATGGTGCCTTATGGGAGCACAGGTATTTTCAAACAGGCCCAGGAATTAGGCTGGTACACCACACTTTTACTTATGAAAATCCTTCCATATTAAGGTTCTTTCAGCATGAAGAAGAAAATAAATTACACTAAAGTTTAAATTAAGCAGAAGTATTGAAAGTATAGACTCTTCATTTAACACAGGAGAAGGAAAGGAAGTCAAGAAGTTGGTAGGTAAATTAGGCACTGGGTTTTTAACAAGCTTTTCACAACAGTAAGACATTTTTATGAGGTCATTTGATTATCATAATTGTATTATCTTCATAAATGTGTAATTCTATTAACTGAGAACCATCATAAAAAATGCAGCAATAAATCCTTGCTCTATATTTTGAAGAAATCCTTCCCTAGCTAAAAATAATATTCTTGGCTCTAGAAAAGAAACTTTGCATAACATGTGATAAACAACTCTTTTTGGCTCTCAAAATCTGTTGAAGGCACAGATTACTTCAGCTCTACAATTTTACACAGACTACTTAAAACATCCTCAAGTTGACTATGAATATTTTTAATCTTTCCAGTCTTTGAGCTGTGCTCACCAAGGGCTATTTCTGATTGTCCTACTCCACCTAATCTTCAAGGACAAAAGGTAAATATTCAAGTTTAGTTTTGAGGAGACTAAGGAAAAAAAAAATCAACCAAAAAAGACTCATAACAATAGATCCACAAATAAAATCAATCTTTGTGCATTTGGTACTGAGTTAGGCTCCTAAAATCCCAATTTTACTTTGAAACACTCAGATTTTATTTCTCTTTACAGCATTGGCAGCATTCTAGACAGAAATTATCACAAAGTATGCTGCAAAATATTCACAAGAACCCAAATGCTTCTGAAAGACAAAACCTTCATTTGGCCAAGGAAACCCTGAAACATAAGAACAAAAATGTAGCAGTGAAATCTTTCAGGTAAAATATGCATAACAAGAACTAAAGTACCTTTAATATGATATCTTGACACAAAAACTTCCATTTTGTTCGACTTCTGAGCAAGGACTTCTACCGAACATAGGATTTATAATTTTGCCTTCCTTTGTTTGAAAAAACAAGAACACTATTAGGCAGCATATATTATGCTTTATGGGTTGATTAAAACACTGCCATACTCTGGGATGTTTTGTTTTCCAAAAAAAAGAGTAATCATTACCTAACCATAACTGCTATTGGAGCACATACAGAACAAATATCACAGACAGAACAAATATCAGTTCTTAATGAAAACAATTATTTGTAGAAGCTAGGTCTGAACAAAAGTCAGTCTGTATTATATCACAAAAACTCTGTTAATTTACTTTGTTCTCTCATGGCTACCTCAGCTACACTCATGGCTTGTTACTTTAAGAAGCTATAATGAAAATAATTCATTACAACCTTTGTGAGTGAAGTAATGCATGTTTCATGAATAAGAGTACATAAATTAAACAAGCTCAGTTACATTATCTAACGTAACTGAAATCAAAATATCACCACATGGCAGATTTTAAAAGTTTTTCGAGCTTCAGAAGTGGAACATGGAGGATATCCCACAGTCCCCAAGAACTGCCAGAAGTATAATCACTTGGTAGATAAAGCCCAGCTAAAGGACACTCAATCTATTCTCAACAGTTCTGTCAAAACACGAGTCAGGGAGTAAAGAACAATCTGGAATTAAATACGAAACATACTAAACCAATGCTGTCTAATTGGAGTGAAAGATAGAAAGAAAGAAGTCATATAGTCCTGCTGAAGAGCACAAGAACTGATGCAAAGGTGACTGCTGCAGAAAGGTCAGTATCTTTGGGGAATCTTGCAAGTAACTTTTCTGTAACTCCTTTTGCTTTAGTTGTACACATGTGTACATGTGTTTGTGTATGTGCTTTTGCTCCAGAAGTCACACCCTGACATGAAGTCATACTCGGACAGCACATTCAATACAGGTGTATTACAATGTTTCCAGAACTGCCTTGAGTAATCCCAAGGAAAGAAAACGAAACACTTCTTTTTGTGGCAGTCTGTGGTAAAGGTTTGTGAACCACCAGTGAATCTGTGGGACTTAAAAACAACGAATTTCAACTACTTAGCTAGGTCAAATCAATTAAGCTCTGTTGATATAATTATTTCAGAGTATATTAGCATCATACACTGCTCTCTTAAGTCATATTCACACCAAGAGAAAACACTAAGGAAGGCAGAGTTTTACAGTGTTAAGTAAGTACAATTTTTACACCTAACGCAGTGTCTTGGCCCCAGCTACATGCTTTGGAGTTTATATAAGTTAAAATAATTAGACTAAATGGTAACCTTACATGTGTTTTAGAACATATTTTGACTCTCTTATGGATTTCTGTGTTGAGAAACTTAACTGATACTACTAAAGAAGGAGAAGCTGACAAGTGTATACCTTTTCTTGATTTCACAACGAAAGGAGTTGGTTTGGAGTTGGGGATGTAGCAGGTTGAACAGCATATTGGTTACAATATGTTAGCAAAAATCTTGAAGTAGGGGAGGTTCTTTAGATTTCTTAAGTGACACATATGGATACCTATTGAACTTACAGGAAAGTGTTTCTGGTTTTTGGTTTGTTTATGTTGTTGGGGTTTTTTTGAGGAAAAAAAGGCAAAAATACAGAAGTGTCTAAGTAGACCCATTACAATAAATCAAAACCTTATACGCTGACAGATGTATAGGTATATTCCAATTTAAAACACAATGCTTCTGTTTTTCAAATATGAAAAAACAACAGCTTATTAGTTGAAAAGCTTACTAACTAAAGTATTCATAACATAACATACTTTAACTTTCCGCTACTATTAATACAAAACATTACTGCACCAAAAGCTGCAGATGGGTCTCCTCATCAAAATAAACTAAATTAAACCCTCTTTTTAAATGTTCTGTGCCTTTTTTTATTTAATTTTTTTTTTAATGTGTTAGTGGGCCATTAAAAGATCAGGAAAAAGAGTATACTTCCCTTGTCCCTTGATTTATTATTTTTATTTTTCCTCAAGCTCAAAAATTTTAATAAATAATCCATTTTTCCCCTTTTGTTAAAAAAAAAATCAAACAAAGAAGCAAACAAAAAAACCCAGACATCTAACTTGAGTGATTATAGAGAAGAGTTTAAACACTGAAATCTGAAAATTCAGAGCCAAAGGATGACAAAACAGTACTTATAATTCCAAAAAATACATTCTTATTACACGAGTATGCAACTGAAGTGACTTCACGGAATTTTAAAGTTTTCATCATAAAAGACAAGATAATGTAATATTCCCCTTTAGCTTTAATTTCATATATTTTATTTAAAAAATATTTTATGTACAAAAATGTTATCTAGTTGTCCAGCCTCATTGTGATCACTGGGATTTCACATAGTTATCTAGAGGAGGTTATTTTTAAATTATTACATTTAGAGTTTTATTATTAAAAAGCAAAATATCAGTTGAGGACTCTGTTTGAAAAAAAGAAGTTTGTCTGAATCCATTTCCTCTGCTCTACTAGATGAAAAAAAAAATCAATAAATGTATTTTGATAATTATGCAAGGTGGCAGAAGTCTAATTAGGATGATCAGGGAGGAAAAGGTCACACCACAAGAATATTTTTTCCACATGTAAAGAAAAACCCCACCACGTGGTCATTACTGAGTTTATTATTACTTAATAAAATTTTAATCACTGCTTCTGATAAACATTGCTTAAGTGAGTTACTTTTAATTATACTAGGGGAAAAAAGAGAGAGAAGATATGCTAAAATGTTCACTTCATTTAACATTTGTAGTAGGAGACAATAGAGTCCGCAGTGTAATCACTTCTCTAAGTTTATCCTACCTGCACTTATCGATAAATAAGTATTCTCAATACTGCTGACGGGTAAATTTAATTAAATGCATGTATAACTACAGAATAATATAAAATGTTTTCAAAGATCTTGCCAGTAAATGTAAAGTCATCGGAATTTTTTTTTCCAAGAAATGATGAAAAAAGATGAAGACATTTTCATATCCTTTGATTTTAACAAATGATTGAATAAGCTAATTAGGTCATCCAAGCTCTCTACACTCTGTATTGACCCTATTCTTACTACACATTAAATACTAAAACAGAGCTCTTAAAATCTAAGTAAACAGTCTTTATTTATTAATTGCATGTGTGAAGTCAATTTTGTATTGTAGTGGCAAGGTCTGAAAGAAGAGGAAAGGCTAATTTACTACTGCAAAGATCTCATGCAATCTAAGCTACTCATAGACTTCTAAATTCTGAAAAGTCAGCCTCGCCAAGCAATAAATAAACTGGTTCTGATACTGATCCTTGCAAAGACAGAGTCAAAACTAAGTGTTAAAAACTGCATTATACTACCATGTGTAAGATTCAATTTGTATTAGAATAAATTTTTATGCAAAGTTACTGTGAGTCAGTCCTGAAGTATTTCCAGACAAAATCTCCCAAACTGAATGCATTTAAAAATCTGGATTTCAACAAGTGTTTTCTGCAACTTAGTTTATCATTTATAGACTAGTTCAAGGTATCAAACCTTATACAGGAATGATTCTCAGACCATGCAAAAATGTATTTAAAGAATGAGAGGTACCATCTTAGACAATACTTGACCTTCTTAAAGCATATCTTGCTGAGCTATTAATTTTCCAACAGAGCTAAAATGCATCATCTGTTTCCTGGCAGAACAAAGAGCTTTTTACATTAGAAAGGGTTTGCCATGCAATACTCATGAAATATAGTCTTTAAACCTCAGCAGAGGTTACGATGATCATGCAGCAAAACCAAACTGGCTGCATATCATTTGAGATGCTGCTAAAGAGGATGTGATCTTCAATTTTGCCAATATTTTTTTAACTCCCTCTACCTTCAAGCTATCTAACATTTTACATTACTCTTACACTGTTCATTAGGCATAAAAGCATAAATTATTTTAAAACATGATCAAACACCAACTTTCTATTTTTATTTCCACTGAATGTAACTGGAAATATCTGAAATATTTCCACTATCAGAAAAGTGTATAATAAGTAATTTACACAACAATACTATGGATAACATCCATATAGTAAACACTGTAAATTAATGAAATCTATTTTCTTGAGTATCAGCTAAAGAATACTATAATACCCATCTAAAAATCTTCTACACGATTTGTGAGTGGCCTGGAGTCCTAATGAAAAGAAACTCCTTACCTTCTCAAAAAAACAAACAAAAACAAAAACAAAAAAAAAAACCACACAAAAAACCAAACCAAAACAAAACAAAACAACCACACACACACAAAAAAAAACCCAACAAACAAAAAAACCCAAAAAAAACCCCACAAACAAAGAGAAGTGTCACAAGTTGTTTACAGAGACTATAAATATTTTTATTGCAGCAGCTCCAGCAATTCCTTAGGAGTTTGAGTATACTTTGCAAAATATCTGTCTTTGCTATAATTGCATTTTCACTGTGCTGTACTCTGAGCTGATGAAAAGTCAGATAGCATGTTAAAAAATAAAAATAAAAAGTTATCCTCCACCTAATTTTCCACAGTTTTATCTTACCAGCCTCTTGGAAAGAGCAGGTACACAGCTGTGGTATAACCAGGAGAACCAAGCTTGTAATCACACTGTGCCCTTGTTCAAGGCAAAGGAACAGTAGAGGGAAATTATGTGAAGTATAAAAAATACATTCTCTTTCTATTTCCAAATTTTATAAGGAAAGATGCTATAAATTTTATAATAAACAAAGACTAACATGGTTTTAATAATAACAGTTAGGATAGAATTTGGGAACCAGAACAATCCAAATTCCAGTTTTTCTTTCTGATATTCAATTTTACCCTAATCCTGAGAGTGCCTCCATCTACCAAAAATTAATCTTGAAAACACAATGAATCAATAGAATGAAGTAAATAGTTAATTATGCATTCATATACTCAAATTAATAATCTACTTTCATCTTATAGTAATGGTAGGTACTCATGTAAGCCATTTCTAGTGTTCTGCTTCACAGTCTGAAAGACAGGAGAGGAAAGACAGATAGCTAATATATTCTCATTTAGTGACTGTTTCATAAGCAAAGATTGTTACTTTACATTTTCCTTTAAGATACTGAATGGCCACAGAATCTTTCAGAAATCAGGTGTCCCTAGTATTGTATAAAATATAACAGCCCCCCCAATACTACAATAAAGATTACAGAAAAACATGCTCTTCCTTCAGTTTACCCATCTGAAAAAGACACTGGACTGACAAAGAAGCTGAGAAAATTATAGACCACATATAGATCCTGGACCTATATTTCCATTTAAACTATACAAAAGGGAAATTCCCCTGTGAGCACAAGTTAAATGATCAACAAGTTATCTCGTCAGTTTTGAGCTCAGCCATCTATACACAACAGTCCTGATTTTTCAAAAAGTGGTCAATGACTGACAGCTTCTTTTTACTTACTGACCAGAAACAAAATTATGACAATTAAGTGCTTTTTATACATCCAAATAGTCTTAGTTTAGCCTTGTGCACAGGTTTGGGGTAAGGGAAATAGGCAGAATATTTAATTCCATTTTTCTGTGCTGTTCTTTAACACCATCACTAGCATTCAGGAAAAAAAAAAAAGGAAAAAAAAAAAGTGTGTTTGTGTATTTGTAGAATCCCTTCTATGAGTGTAGGAAATGCTGAGGGATGTTTTTGTGGAAGAACAGCAAGCCTTCCAGTGTAGTTAGGGATCTCATTTTCTGGCTGGTTTCCTGACATTCACTGTCATCTAGAAAGGAAATTAAGGTCTTCCTGGGTGTTAGTAAATTACCCTCATCATCCACACTACTTTTTGGGAAAATCCTCCTTTAACAATTCTATGAGGGCACATTAGCAGGTAGATGATTCAAGGCTGGGGCACTTCACCAACTTTTGCAACTCATATTCTGACTGCACTAGAGATATAACTGACAAGTTTCTTCTGTTCTCTGTCTCTTATGGACAACTGGAAAAAGCAAAACTCATATCAAATTGAGAAAAGTTTCAAAAGTGTTTTCAAAGAGCTTGGGAGAGACTTTTGATGACATTCAGTACAAAATCGCTGGAGTTCGAACAAATAATAAAAATATTTTACTCATTTCAATATTTATGTTCCATCAACAACAAAAAGAAATCAAGAGTTTCCTAATGCCAACAAAAAATGCAAGTACATTTTTCAGGAGAGATCTTATTAACAATATGCACGAAGTATATCTTGACAGAATATTCAGTAACAAATGATCTTTCTCATTAAAAATATAAACCTGAAACTATAAGTCCTGCTTGTTTTACACTGGACAAATGGCACCTTCGTGTCAGGTTTGAGACTCACATTAAACTGCATTTCCTTCCATTTCATTTTCACCAAGACAAAGAGATGAATTCTGCTTTGAAATATGAACATTAATTATTGACAAAATCAAGACCATGCTTCCCATTGAAACCTTTTCAGCCAAGTCCTGAATTGCCCTACTACAACTATTGCAAAGTTCTATATTTGTATATCTGTGGGAAAGGAAAAAAGAGATTCTAATTCTTTGAAAGAAAAAAAAAGTATTATTTTGATACCAAATTATTATTATACTTTTTTTACGGGTACACTATTATTTTATTTGTTTTCAGGAACTCCCTGTGAAAACAATTATTCTGAAAAAAGAAACAACAGGAATTGCTTAACTGTCTTGTTCTCCTTAGCCCTTTGTGGTTTTTTTTATTTAATCCTTGAGAGGAAACATTGCTATGAAAAAATCTGTCATTTATACAAATAGAAGAGTGACAAGCTCAACTGGTCCCTAAAAGCATAAAAAACTCCAGAGACAAAAGAATCTGGATTTGTCCTCAGATTCTTTAAAATTTTGCAAACACTTGTGCTTCACTCAAGTGACTTCAACACCTTTTATTCCAGTCCTCAGTTAATGAGATCTCTGAGACTTTTATCATGTATAGTGCAACTTGGAATTATTGCAATGTTATTATGAAGATTCAATTGTCAAAACCAAAACCAAAATCAGAATTAATTATCACACATTAGTGGACGGCTGAAATCATATTGGTTGTGTGACTCCACATTTCTAGAAAAGGAATATGAAATAAATAATCTTAGCACATAACAGCCTTAGAAAATGAAACAAAAAAAAAAAAAAAAAAAAAAAGAAAAAATTAGAGCAAAACTGTGATTTATTCTTCCTGTAGAAATGAATTAGTCTTTGCCTTAAATGAATAAACACGCAGAGGTACTGCAGTGTTTCATTCTACATTTTCTACCAGCTTTGAAAGACTTTTACAAAAGGAATAGTTTCACTGTAAAAAATTAAATTAATGATGTATATTTACTGTAGCATATTTTATTCACCAAAACATGAACAACTAAAGAGCTGAAAATTGTTTTGTTTCCAGAGTTCTACACTGATCTTACACAAATCTGTTGGAAACAACCAACATCACACTACCAGAGTTCTTTGCTTGTATAGTAAGAAGATATTTATATTAGAGTATCTTTTACAGGCTTTCTATTTTTTTTCTACTATGTTGCTTTCAAAATTTTCATTAAAAGGATTATGCACCAGTGTGAGCAAAGATATTCAGTGTTTGATTTACCAAGAACCTAAACCTCCTAGAAATAATGGACACGGAGATTAGTTTTATCCTTAATGTATGGGCAGAAATTACACTGGAATGCAGCTCTTGCAAATGTTTCTGAACACACAGAAGCTCATATCAAAAGCCCTTTTTTTTTTTTTTAAAAAAAGGTAGTTAAATGAATTTGTGCAAAATGTACATTTAAATGAAAAACATGCATAATCCATTTCACTATTCTGTTTCTTGTACCATTTGCTCCTCTGAATCTCAGAAAAACCCTTGAAATGTGCTATGGAACGCTTAAATTACAGTTGCTTGAACATCATTTGATTGCAAGCCATTCCACTTCATTAATGTAAAGATCCTAGTTAGACTGTATTTTTAAATGAATCATTGGTATCACAGTAATTTCCATTGACTTGTCTCTAGCACTTATTAAAATTCGTAATATAACAATTTAGTTTCCCATTAGCATTGCCATGTCAGACCTTTGTCTGAGGGTCTGACTCACGAGTAATCAGAGATAATAACTCTATGAGAATCAGGAAGACCCTGTTAAATTAGTCCAAATGAAGAGAATGAGTCTACACTAGACTGATCTTTTAAAACAAGTTGCAATTACTGAAGCTCCAAGGAAAGCTGAAATCAGAAGACTAAATCTGGTTTCCCTTATGGCATCATAAATTCAAAAAATCTCCATGTGTTGAATGAAAAGAAAACATAGGAAATCAAAAATTGCCAGAGATAAAAGCAGAAATTATTGAAACTTAATTGAGTATATTCAGATATATAAGTAATCTGTGTAACTGAAAAACAGTGTTCCATTATTTTCAGAGAAAGTACTTAAGTGCAAGAGTATGGTAATACTGAATATGGAATACCACAGGATGTAGAATCAGACATCACATAAAGTAAAATTCAATTTCCATAATGTCAGCATAGTCAAGAAAAAAACTAAAGAAATCATAATTCTCTGAGGTTTTTTCCCTGATATTGACATCAGTGGGGAAAATGTTCACCGTAAACTCTAAACCAAATGTGTAAGAGGACAAGTATTTCTTCAAGACAACTGAAAGAATATTTCCATTAATTTTCCAGTGTCTAAAAAATGAACTAGAAAGAACAGGGTTAATCTATTGATTAACAGTTAAACCAAGAAACTTCCTGCTTTCAATGGGTTAGTAGCTAATGAATGCCTAATTAACTGTAAAAAAATCATCCCCACAGGAATGATTCGGATGAACATTGCTCTTGTGATGAAGCTAAATAGGCTAAAGAGAATTCTGAAGAATTAAATAAGAGTCACAATAAATTAGTGGAAATTAGAATGGGTGGTGTCCTTCACTCAAAAACTGAATGGGAGGTTTCTGTAGAGAGCGTGACAGAGTATGCTGTAAATGAATCAATCATAATTTTTTACTTCTGACTAAAATAATGTGCCAAGTGGTTCTCTGATAAATCCATATGGGGCTTTAAGTATTTGTATCTTTTATTTGCATCATCTCAGATGTTGGTTTTTGCTTTTGATCTCACTTTTACCAAATTCTTTGGAAGAGGCACAAAGTGCCTGTGAATGCTCACATGTATTCTCTATGCTTGCAGATTAAACACACCTCATCCCGTGGAAGAAAATCTTGTTGCTTTCATTCATACATATAGGAAATTATACAACAACATACAGGTGTATTCTTATGGAAATTTTAAGGGAAAGGCCTCCTTTAGTGTGATTAAAAAAAAATTAAAACTTTTTTTTTTCCCCCTAGAATTATATTACCTTGAGATGCTACTAAGAGTTGTGTTGGGAAAATAAAATTAAACACAAGCTTCCTTTTCTAAGGGACAGGACTGACAGAACACGAAAAATGCATCATTTTTCTTCCCAAAGCTGGACAGGTACTCCCAGAATACACCAAAATATACATGACCAGGCAATATAATACTAAGGATGCAAAAGGAACAGAAATCTGGATGGATTGTAAAGCTATTGAAATTTTATATACAGTAGCACCTTATGAAGCTACTTACAGTGTTTGGAAGTAGATAGAGAACTATAAGCATCAGTCTTTCAGAAAAAAAAAAAGATACTTTGTGGAGGTGTTTTGTTTTCTATTTCAGTTGTGGAATTTAAAAATTTGCATTGATAGAAAGATATGGCTTTAAAAGAGTTTTGTAGGTATGCTTACTTCAAAGATGAATTCAGTAATCAAAGAAACTAAAATATTGACTTAATTTCTCAACCTTTTAAAGAAGGTTGAATTTGAAGGTAAGAATTTGAATTTCAGAAATTTAAATTCAAGTTCTGAGCATTTGAAAGACTGATAGTTAAAATATTTTCAGTAATTTTTATCTTCACTCTGTGCATACTTCATTCAAGCAAGTAAGAATGGATGCAGCTATCGTATAATTAGAGTCCATGAAAGTATTTTAAAATACCATAATAAAGTAAGCAAACTCTGAGAACTGTAGCTGGACAAAGGGAGACAAATATATTTAATAGTCAGTTCCTGCCTGGGGAAAATGAAGCAATGTGCAATGCAGTCAGGAGGTCAGAGAACAAAGCCATTTTTAATTTGGGACAAAGAGATGAAGTATTACATCATATTACTCAGCAACACATTATCTTCATTAGACCACTCCAGGTTCTTATGAGCAATGAGACAGATGTTAGATGCTTTAGAAAAGGAGAGGAGGGCTCATGTTGCTGAAAAGATGAAAAATGAGTTTGAATAAAGAGCATTGGTTTCTGCTCTGCACATAAATCAAGGAAAAAATATGTCTTCTTTACAATCAGATGGTTTTATCAACTGATTAGACATTGGAGGAAAGGAAGGGAAGGAAGTGCCTCAAGCCATTCATGGAAATGTATGATACTGGCATCAGTGAAGCTTGGATTTGCTAGGGGATGTTGGGAAACCTCCAAGGCTAAGGATGCATCAAGTGTTCTATCACGTTTCCTTACGAACAAGGTTCCTCTTGCATGGCTTCTCTCAGGTTTTGTGGAACTGAATGTCAGTATGTAAATGGGTCCTCTGACCACCAGTGCTTAGAACTCAGTCACTTTGTCTCTGCAATTTTGAACTTCCTCTGTCAAAAAGACCAAGTTTTGAAATGTGCCCAAACATTTTCATACATATGTTAATGACACACATTATAAAAGAGTTCATCACATCCAGACCTAAAAATAGAATAACTGCCTTTATGCCAGGTAATCTTTAACTCTACACTCAAAATATAAAAAATGTTTAATTATATAGAAAGCCTTCTTTACTTAACTATGTTACATTGCTTTAATACAACATTGTAAAAGAAAATCTGCTTCAACACTGTTTAACTTCTTAAAATTAGAATTGATAAAATTTATCTCTAGAATAAAAATAGTCCAATATACCCAAATTCCAGGAATTAAACACAGAGAAGTAAAAGGAGTCTGAATTATGTTAAAAACAGAGCTGAATAAGTTTTTTTCCTCGATGTATTAACTCAATACTGTAACAACTGTTGGGTTTAGGAGAGTTTTTAACATTTCAGTTTCCTATCTGCTTTATGAGGACTGTGATGCAGCAATTTTTTATAAAACTGAAAGTTTATGCCCAAATCCATGTTCCAAACTTTCTTTTTCTGCTCTGTTGAATACAAAGTCTAAATTGACTGTTACTTCTATTTTTAGAAATTACTAAAAGTCAGTTCTTTAGCTGGTAATTGACAGCACCTCTGCCATATGAGCTCCCATGCCAGTGAAGGACCAAAAATAGTTGAGAGACATGTTTTATCTGAGATATTTAAATTGAGAAGCACCTGACTACAAATTTCTATGTGACACATAACTTTCAATATTTAAATTTTGTCTCAAAGTTTTTTTGTAGAACCTGAAATCAGCTGAAAGGCCTTTGCTTAACTTCATTACTTAGCAATATAACACTGTATGATCATGTCTTTGAATTATAGGACATTTATAAAAGTCAAACATAAGAAAAGAAAATTACTCCTCCCTGCAATCATAAAATAAATTTAAAAGCGGAGCCAAATTTTATGGGATTGAAAATGATGTGGTTGTTAATTTAATACAATGATTTTGAAGCAGTGCCAAATAAACCATGCAGCCTGCCTGATGGCTGCCCTGCCAGTCCTCCCCATCACCAATCAAACAGGTTATCCCATTGTGTTATTTTTGATCTGCTAACCTATTTCAGACTAGAATGCACAAATATACACTACACAGAACAGAAGAAATAAATGTGATGCCATATAGTAGAATCTCTCCGAGAATCATAACATTTCAGGAAATGTTTTATTACTTTACAGAAAGTTCTCAGTCAGCGTATCAGGGATGTGCAGTACAACACAGTAAAATAAATGAAAAGGTATACAGCCACCCATAGAGAAGCAAACAAACAGAAAAATCCTCTTTGGTGATCAAAAGGAGAATTTTGGAAGTCAAATACTGACTTGTGACGTTTGACATTTAATTTTATTTCTTTTTAAAAGCATTCCATAACTCCACTGATTTAAATTTGGATGTGCTGTTTTGCAGACACTGAAGGAAAGTAAGCTGCCACATAAAACCAGAACTTGTCCTTAAAACATTAAGTGCACATGAAAAATACATAGGAAAAGCAGAACTACAGGCAAAACTAATTTAACATCACTGCCTTATTGTTTGTCCTTTTTTGATATGTACGTATAAATGCCAAAACACAACAGTACTCCTACAGGAAAGAGAGGAAAATTGAAGGGCTCAGCTGCTACTGAACAAAGCACTTTCTCAAGGCTAATGCAATACAACATCTCCCCTCGTTCCTTGTTCAGTCTGTCAAAAACTTGGATCAGTGAGCATTTCCTGACCAGAGAATTGAAGTTACACATATAGAAAGAGAAGGTGGGGGAGAAACTGGAAACCTTTTGGTAGCAAAATTACGCCAGCAGCAAATTGCTACCCTCCTTGCCCAGAGCAAGAATGACACAGAAGCTGTGACTCAGATATGTGTCCGAATTTTGATGCCTCCAGGGCATCTCATTGAATAATGCAGTTCAACTCCTGCACTTCCTATGCTTAAGAAAGACAATGCAATGCTAGAATCAATTATTGGGAGAAACTATATAAAAATTAAGGTTATTTTTAGATATACAGGGGATCTGATCAATATAAGTATCTGAAGGGGGGTGTCAAGAGGATGGAGCCAGGCTCTTCTCAGAGGTGCCAAGCAACAGGACAAGAGGCAACGGGCAGGAACTGATGCACAGAAAGTTCCACCTCAATATGAGAAAGAGCTTCTTTACTGTGCAGATGACTGTGCACCGGAACAGATTGCCCAGACAGGATGTGGAGTCTCCCTCCACTGGAGATACTCAAGAACCATCTGGATGCAATCCTGTGCCATGTGCTCTGGGATGACTCTGCTTGAGCAGGAAGGTTGGACCAGATGACCCCCTTCCAACCTGACCCATTCTGTGATTCTCTGGTCCCTAAGGGTTACAACTGAGTGATTTGCCACTTTGTTTCTTCTTCTGATGTAAAAGAACAAAGTGATGTACAATTCACCAGAAACCTACTGAGTTTCTTGGAGCTGAAAAGATTTACATCTCTTCTGAACATATTCTAAAGATTTTTGACAAAATTGATTGTCAAAACCAGTGATCTTGAAATGCAGCTAGAGGAAGTACTTTCTATTCACAGAGATTGTCAAGTTGAGAAGCTCAATAACAACTTAAAAGTGAAGAGGGAAACTTGCCAAAGAATTGGATTACTGGATAGAAACAAGGGAGAGTATTCAGAAAGGAGGAAAGATCTATCTTTGAAAAGGTAAAGAATATTAGCTTGTATTTAGTTAAAAGCTAAAAAATTATCATAGTAGACTAAAGATTGAAATTTTAATGTTCTCTGCCTTTTTTTTTTTTTTTTAAATATACATTTGGAAGTATGGAAAGTACACAGTTTGGAAAGTTAATATTTTTCTTATAAAATATTTCATGTGGGAGTATATTCACTATGTTTATATCAAAGTCAACATGCCAGTTACATCTTTTACTTGTTCAGGGTAAATAATGTTTCTCAGATCCTCTGACATTTGAAATAAACTGTCACAGCTGGCTTTAAATAAGGAGGGTTTGGCTGTTACATGCAACTGATTGGAAGATTCCCAAGTATTGTGTTTGGAGGTCTCTTCAGACCGATTCTGCACCTCCATCTCCCTCTCTCAAGCTGCAGCTGTTCACTACATACATTCTCTGCATACATGAAGCAGACTCATGCCACTGATGCTCTGTGTAGGACTTGCAGTTCAGTACAAGTTTAAAGTTGCTCATCCAGATTTTGTTTGCCAGTTCTCCCTTCATCTCAAGTGCTTCACCTCTGCATAATCCCATATTAGCTGTACACAGTCAAGACTGAGAGAAAATAACTGAACTGAGAGAAAGTAACTGACTGAGATAAAGTAACTGAACACTTGTAAAAACCAGTTTGAAGTCTCAGAATTAAATGCGAACCACACTGCTTGAGAATCATATTTGTATTTTGTTTTAATGTGTCTTTTCAAAACACAGCTCTATAACTGTGTTGGGAACTGAAGAAAATAGAATGTTACATAAAACAAAATTATTCAGAATTTACTTTTTTATTTTGGGGGATTTTGTTCTGTTTTGTTTTCAAATTGCCTCCTCTCCTACCTCTTGGCCAGGGCTTTATGCCTTTTATTTTTTCAGTGGAAGCAATTCGACCCTTCTTTAAGGCTCTGGGTTAGCTGTAAGAATCAATTTAATTACCTGTGAGTAGTTTCTGAGCTGACACACTAATCCCTTTGGATGCCAACATCAGAAGGAAAGCTAAACAAGCAAACAAGGAAAACCCAACATAATCTGACCACTGTCTGAATGATCCATCCTTGAGCGTGATATCCTATAGATGCCCAGCAGAGTCCCAAGGAAACTATTAGATGCTGTAATATCCAATTCAGAAGACCAGGGAAGTGCTCTTTTTACCCTATTAAAAAAAAAGTTAAAACTACAGAATAAAATGTTGTGGCCAAGGAGATACATCTGCAAATGTTTTAGTGCTTACTACAAAAAAAAAAAAATTATCCACTGATCTCATCTGAAACAAACATCCCCAACTGTGCTGGAACTTCTCTGCCAACCCTCCTCCCCTGCCCTCAGTTTCCAGCACTATGCATAATTATAAACTTTTAAGTCATATTTTGTAAAACAGAAGCCTAGACATGAAGGTAGAGATAACATTTTATCAGAAAAAAAATTATATTCAGAAACATAATGTGCAGAAAAAACAACATTCAGAAATATATATGCTCTGTATGCAGGAGATGGAGGTAGCTATAACATCAGTTATACAATACTCAAGGTAAGTGAGCTCTAGTACATTGAAGAACCGAAAAAAATGGGTCCTTAGGGACCAGAAAGTCTTCCTTACAGTAGTAATGTTCTCTTTAGGAATTGTAAACTCGATTACAGTTACTTTTGAATTAAAAAGCCCAAAAGAAATTGAATAGTTGTATAACTTTACGTCCAGCTTAATTACTGTCTCTGGTGAATATGGGTTAACTCCTTAATAGTTCATTTTATTTTTCAGTAGATCACTGAGTTATAAACACTGTCCTCCAGGTGACCTGCTTCCCCACATGATATGACAGTGACAAGAACACCTTCTTCAACAAAGCACCTACTCACTTAATAAAAGATACTGTGATTCCTAACAAACTTTTCCTTGTCTACATCCTTAAACAACCACTGGTACATCAGTGTTGCAACATATTTCTAAAATTGACATTTTTTTTTTTCACCTATTTAATTAAGAGCTCTAATGGATTGCTCAGAATAAGAAATGGTACTATTGTCCTGTTAAAAATTATGAACAGGGGCTTCACTGAAAAAATAGTAAGCAGTGCTGTTAATACAACTCTAGGCTTTTATTATAATTGGGTACTTTATTGGCAATGTTATTCTTGGATTCCATGATGGTAAGGATAGGTCCTTTTGATTGACTGGAAGTTTGTGATTTAGTATTTCTGTGCATATATCTTAATTAAGAGGACTAACATGAGTTAAAACCATACAAAAGATGTTTTTGATTTTGTGGTTATTTTGGTCAGGGGCTTTTTTGTTCTTTTTTGTTTTCAAAGAAAAAAAGTCTAATAATGCTTGTTACTGGCCTGTTTCAGAAAGTCATGTAAGCTAGCTTATGAAAACCTAAGCTTGCTGCTCAATAACTGGTGTCAATTTATTGTTTCAGTGAGGTATTCTAGTATGTTAGATATGTATCAATTGAACAGGGTTTTTATAGAGTTTTTATAAAGTTTTTATGGAGTTTTATTGACAGTTAGCTACACTTCATATAATCCTTCCCAATCACATAATTTGTTTCAAAGGCCTTACTCTACTCACTAATACACTAAAAAAATCAGAATTGTAATTTAAAAAAAAAAAATTAATTTCATATAACAAATTTTGAAGCTATTGCAATGAATTTAACTAACTTTGTATGTAAATAAAATAAAAAATGTATGGGTCCATCAGATTTTTATTTGCATCAGGAACTTAATCTCCACTAGACTTTAACAGAAGCAATAAATTGCCTCAAGATAAAGAGAGAAAAAAGTTTAGATAAAAGAAAAGTGTACATATGGAAATAAATAATACAGAAAGTTGAACCAATCAAATATTAAATTCTCTCTTTTGGTTTCATTATAATTTTTTTTAAGGAAAAATTTACTTATTTTTATTTACATTAATCCTTTTCTGTTATTTTACTGCAGATAACCAAGACTGTTAACAACCAGCTAATTTTGATTTTTTTTCTTTTTCAGACTTTTTAGGATTTTGGGTCTAGATCGGACATAGTTTGTAATTAATGCATTACTTCCTTCTGAACTATGAGAGAATATTTTGAGAGCCCTAGCAGAATGCAAGAGTCCAAAGTAACAGTCGATTTCCCAGAGAATTTGTGCAAGTTCTGCCCCTGGAGGTTTTAAAAGACTCACAGGGATAAAGTCCTGAGCAACCTGGTCTGATCTCAGAGCTGACCCTGCTTTAAACTTAAGACCTCCAAAGACCTCTTTCAACCTGAATTATCCTATAAAAGAAATTCGAAAAAATCGAAACTATTACTGGACTTAGCCAGCTCCAGTTCATGACTAAATCTTTGTGTCAACAAAATCACATAAATTTGAAAAAAAAAAATATTGTGGTCAAAAAGTAGCTCAGTATCATTCCACTAACAACTGTGGCACAGGAAATCCACACCAGATATGTATCCCACATTTCATTTTATTCCCTTACAGGTTATCCTGTTGTTTAACCATATCCTTGAGACAGAAACATCATTACTTATCTTATTTCTGAAAAGTTTCTCAAAGAGTATTCCAAAATTTTCCTTTTGCATCAGGTTAATTTTCTCATTAACATCATTGTGACTCATATTGAGAAGATATATTAAAAAAAAGAAAAAGAAATGTGGCCAGCAGGTCAAGGGAGGGGATCCTCCCCCACACCTGGAGCACTGTGTCCTGTTCTGGGGCCCCAACAAAAGAAGAACATGGACTTGCTGAAGGAGGTCCAGAGTAGGGCCACAAAGATGATCAGAGGGCTGGAGTACCTCTCCCATGAAGACAGGCTGAGAGAGCTGGAATTGTTCATCCTGGAGAAGAGGAGGCTCTGGGAGGACCTTAGGGACCTAAGTAAGCTCTTCCAGTACCTAAAGGGGGATTATAAGAAAGATGGGGGCAGACTTTCTACCAAAGCCAGTTGTGATAGGATAAAGGGTAATGGTTTTAAACTGAGAGGGTGTAGATTTAGATTGGACATAAGAATATTTTTATAATGACAGTGTGAGATTCTGGAACAAGTTGCCCAGAGGAGCTGTGGATGCCCCACTCCTGGAAGCGTTCAAGGCCAGGTTGGGGGGGTCTTTGAGAAACCTGCTCTAGTGGAAGATGTCCCTGTCCATGGTAGGGGGGTTGGAACTAGACAATCTTTGAAGACTCCTTCCAAGCCAACCCATTCTGTTATTCTAATTAGGAATAACATTTTTACTTCAATGAAAATGCTGTGCATATTTATTGAACATGTAAGCAGTAGCACAGAGCTTCTTTTTGGTCTGAAATACTAGAAGCTGCACAGTTTTCCACCACAATCCACCTCACATTTTCTCCATATCTACCTGGAATAGTAAATTCCAGGTAATGGAATTTGTTTCCATATTTGTTTATATTTCATATATACAGGCAACTTCATCATATTTACATTACATTATTATGCTCCTGTAAGTCAGAGGTTTGTTCAGCAACTATTGCAATTTTACCCCCAAACTGAAAAAAAATATACAGCACTGTATTACTTACATCAAAACTAACTAACTACTATTAAAAAAAAAAAAAAAAAAAAAAAAGAAATCTAAAGCCAAAAACAATCCACAAACACACAATAAAGCCCAGTAAGAAAGAAATAGGTCTTTGGGGTGGGGGGGAGGAAGCAAGAAGTTCACCTTTGCTTTGACTGAAGTAAACTGAAATTACACTCACATGCAACTGATTACTGAGAATTCCTTACAGCAGTGAAGTACTGTGAACAAAGCATACACAACACATTCTCCTTCTCTCTAGAGTGTGATGGAACTTGATGCCTGACCTTTCCCCTAAGCGAGATATGAGATGTAAAGCCTTCATGTTAAATTTGGCCTAAAAATTAAGATTAAGGAAATGGGAGAGAAAATAAAGAGCTATTTTCAGTGAACATATTAATGAAATGAACCTAATAAAACATAATTTAAATTCAATTAATTTTAATAACTGCAGGTAGAAAAAGAAAGTTACTGAGAAGTTGTCAGAGTATAACAAAGCAGCTTTGTTCTAAGTAAATAATTAGAGAATCAGATACTTCTAAAATTACACAGAAGCATCAAATCATTAAAGTTGCAAAAGACCTCCAATAACACTGAGTCCAACCTTTGACTGAACACCATTGCACTAAGTGCCATGTCTAGTCATTTCTCGAACATTTCTAATGATAGTGACTACACCACTTCCCCAGGCAGCCCTTTCCAATTCTCAACCAGCCCTTCAGTGAAGAAATTCCTCCTGATTTCACCCTGAACCTTCCTTGGTGCAACTTAAGGCCATTTCCTCTTGTCCTATTGCTAATTGTCTCAGAGAAGAGACCCTCCCACCTTGCTACAACCTCCTTTCAGGTAGCTATAGAGAGTGATAAGATCTCCCCTGAGCCTCCTTTTCCTCAGGCTAAACACCCCCAGCTCCCTTAGCAGACTTGTGCTTCAGATCCTTCCTCAGCTTCATTGCCCTTCTCTGGACACACTCCAGCACCTCAATGTCTTTCTTTCAGTGAGAGGCCCAGAACTGAACACAGAACTCAGGATGTGGCCTCACCAGTGCTGAGTACAGGGGGACAATCACTTCCCTGGTCCTGGTGGCCACACTACTGCTGATACCAGCCAGAATGCCACTGGCCTTCTTGGTAACCTGGGCACACATATTGGCTCATGTTCAGCTGCTGTCAACCACCATTCCCAAACCCTTTTCCTCTGAGCATTTTTCCAGCCACTCCTCCCCCATCCTGTAGCACTGCCTGAGGTTGTTCTGACCCAAGTGCACAACCTGACACTTGGTCTTACTGAACCTCATACAACTGACCTTGGCTAATCAATCCACCCTACCCACATCCTTCTCCCACATGGCAAAACATGTCACACTTCCAAGAGTTCCTATACATTACTAACATCTGCAACTGCCTCTCTAAGAAAACATCATTCAGAACTTGGACATAAAATCCTTAACAGCACTGTTTTTGGGGAGGACAGCTGCTTCACTGTCTACAGTTTGTAGAAGTGGCAGTTTGTATGTGTGGCAGACAGAAACCACTGATCACAATTTGACTGCAACCACTGATCACAATTGACAATATCTTGAAGTTGATGAATGCATCTTGGCAGAGCAAACCAGCTTTTAAGCCCTTTCTTGAGTTTCTCAGCCCAGGAACATCAAACAATTGGCTGTCCAGCAATGGATAACTACCTTACCCTGTTACATCTTTCACCTTGTATATCTATACAGAAGGAAGGAAATGGGAAAAAAGCTCAAAAATACCAGGGAACATGAATTTCTTTCTTATCTAGCTTTTAGTGAAAGATTGAGTCATTGAGGACAACTAAAACCAACCAAGCAACCAAACAAAAAAATTCAAGCCTCTTCTCTCCCTAAAGTTATTAATTCTGGAGACGTAGCACAGGACTTCAGTATTTTATTTGGATCTCATTGCTTACCAGAAAGAAAAATTTGAGATGTTTCAAATGCACAATATGCTTATAGTGAGAATGCTACTCTGCTGAATAGTCTTCTTCAAGCAAGTTGGAAATGAATGACTGATTCTACCCATTGAAAGCAGTACCATTTGTAGGTATGATCCATCATGGATCCTAAGTGCAGCATCAACTATAGATTTGGCACGAACACCAGCATTTTAATGTAACTGTCTTGAATACCAAACACATTCAAAACATTCTGTCTTTGTACACATATGAGAATAGTATCACCTACTTTGAAATGCAAGTTTATTACACGTGCATTACTCAGCAGTGACAAACTGAAACAAACTCATGAATGAATAAAGCAGTCCACCTAGTCAACTATGCATAAAATTTCATTTATTTTCAGCTTGCCCTCAATTGCAGATTACATAACACTAGTCAGGTGTTAACGACAGCTGCTTTTTCACGGAGTCTTATTGAGAAGGAGAGAGAACAGTTTCTCCAGGCATTGTAAAAGTGTAATCACACTGGAATTCAGGCACTGCATTACATCCTAAAAATGATCCTCTCTTTACCTTTATGCCATTGAACAGACTTCTGATAATTTAAATAGGAATTACAAGAAAAAAAGTTCAGATAACAGTAACAGTGGCTATTTCAAGGGAATTAATAAAGGTTTGTCATAAAATTGCATTCTTTGAAAATTTGAGAAAATAAATAATAGGTGTTTTCCTTCCCTCAAATCTTATATATTAATTACTTTCAAGTGGGGTTTATAATATATATTTCAAATAGATATAGAAAACCTATTTCAATTAAAAAATATAAACCATCCTATTCTATCATTCCTAACCACCAGAAGCAACTCGTTTCTCCTCTCCTTGACATGACAGCTACTTTTAACAATAAAAATGCATTTTCTGATAAACACAGTTTGCCATGTTTTCTTTTCAGACTTTATGTCATTTTAATCTCCCTGCTTCATCCAATAATAGTCCATTTTGCTAACACTTCACAGCAAGGAGTACACTAAAAAAACAAAAGCATGCATATTTGTAAACTTATACCAGCTAGCACTTCTGCTGAATAATTGTTTCAAAAACTGTTTCTTACCCAATTAGAATGTTCTGCTACTGGCCCTTATTCAATTCCCTAGAAAAATGCAAAGTTTAAAATTTAATTTTGTCTCTCAAATAATAAAAATATAAATACCATGTAAAATGCTGCCAATGTCAAAAAATAAACATACAATACCAAAAAGTGATTTTGTCGCCGAGTGTGTAAAGTGGCCTGGCAAGGTCAGCAGAATGAAAACAGGGCACTCACCGCCTCCATCCTGGCCTGCCCCTTGTGAAACCATGGTGTATGAATTAGTCACTTCTGGAAAAGGCAGCTTGACTCCTTGTCATACCTGGCTACACTTGTTTGGTTGGAAAGGGCTCAGAGGTTGACACTGTTGTTCCATGTTTTCCCTCCTCTTTTGTTGAGCTGTACCCTGGCATTCACCTGTGTAAAAGCTTAACAGCACCTCTATGGGCTTCACGATCCCTAGGAAGGAACTGAGCTTTCCTTCATACCACAGATATCTGGACGTACATAGAGATTTTGCATTGTTTCTTGCCTGTCTGTTTTGCTTTCACGTTTCACTCTGGGTTATACAACCAATGACATATGCAGAAAATTTTGAAATTTGAGACAAGTCTACCTTGTACTTTTTAAAAACAGTATTAACAACAGCTTTACTGCTCTTTGTGCCCTTCTGATCACTTAATTCAACTGCGCATAATCCTGAGCAACCTCCTGTAGCTAACATTGCTTGAAGCAGCGGAGATGTACTGGAGGATCTTAAAAGCTCCCTTCCAACCTAAATGACTCCAATCAAAACTGGAATCATCAATTGGAAGTATTTTAATTGGAATTAAAATTGATTTAAAAGAGAATAAAAATTGCTCCTTTTTGTCAAGGATGAAAAGGAGTCATTTGTGGAAGTGGGCTACTCCACATGAATTTTCAGATTGCTTCAACACAATTGTCTGTACTTTGCATCTGTACTCCCGACAGTTTCCTGAAATGAGTTATGTGTTCAGAGCAAGGTGATGAAATTACAGGAGCACTCATCTCTCAACTAACACAATTGTGTTGTAATTTACCATTACAGCAGTCTGATAATTCTCCTTTTTACAGGAAAAAAAAAAACAAAAACAAAAACAAAACAACTCCCCCCCCAAAAAAACAAAAAAAAAAAAACAAAAAAAAATATACAACTTAAATCAGCTTGTGCATTCTGCTTTTGAAGTGAAGACCTTAACAGCAAAGACAAGACAAAGACATTCTGAGTAAGAATGGCTGAAGATTTCTGTACTGTAATCTAAAGGATGACCTCTTCTTTTCATGCTAAGTTGCTTCCCATATATCTGTGTATGCAGCACTGATAGCACTTTCTCTCTCCAACCTCCAAGAAGAGCAAGTCAGTATGTATTTTAATCTAGGACAGATTTTGTCAATTTTAATTTCTGTTAAATGTAGCAACAAAACATATTCTAAGGGGCAGAACTTATTATCATGGCTCTTATTTCTATATTATAATAATGTTTCATAACTGAATACACGTAAATAAAAAAGACAAATACATCAGATGGCCATTACTTGTCCTTGAGGGTTTTTTGCTTCCTTATTCTCCACAGTCATTATTCTACATAAAATTGACAGGATAATATTCGAATAAATAAATCTTCTGCAGCAGCGGTCCCTGATCAGAGGTCCCTCGTTCTTTTACATCTTCTAGGCCATTTGCCAACAGATGCCAATCAGTGAAACAACCACTAACAATTCCCCAGAGAAAATAAGGACTCTGGAAGCGGAGAGTCACCCTAAACAGCTACTTAAACTCAATGACCAAACTATGTAAGAATATTTTTTACAGTCCTTTTGGCTTCAGATTTTGTTTGGTCTCCTTTACTATCATTAGTCATTTCTTAATATATATTGCACGCTATAAAACATTGACCCTTTCCTACCACACAGAAAATCCTTTCACATACTGTGGTATCATTCACTCCCAGGACTCTGAAAAGTATCAATATGGATCCTAGCAACAACAAAGGGTCATACAACTATTTTTAAAATGCCAGCCATCCTGCTCATAAATGCTCACAGGACAAGTAATAGTTACTGCTTTCATAGTGGCTCCAAAATAATAATGTGTCACAAAGGATGTATGCTTGCGATGCAGTCATTCCTTATTGCCCAAATACTCCAGTAGAACAGAATTGTACTTCTCTCTCTTTTTATAATACAGTCCACACGTCCCCATAGCACACAAGCCTCATATTTGTTGTTCATCTGACATATTGAACAGTATTCTCAGTCTTATAAAAACAGAGTAGAGATCATTGGAGGCAAGCCATCAGCATGGACAAACACTGTTTAAGCACATTAACAAAACTTATTCAAGGTTTTTCAAATGAAAACTATATGTTGAACATTACTCCATAGCAATGCAACACATACAATATTCTATAGCTAAATAATCATGCAGTATTGTAAAAGACTATTCTTTTTTTTAAAAAAATAGATGCTTCCCATATACAGGTGGCATTAAAAAAAAAAAATCCAGGTTCAAAATCATATCCTAAAGGAACCCTCTAATTTTATGAATATGTAAAAATTTACAAAATAAGTTACTTTTTCACTCCTAGTTTCTTCCAGTACCCTTTGATTCATAAACAGCAAGTGCTGCCTTTTCATCTAACAATAATCAGGTGGGGTTTTACCTTCATAAATTAAGAAAGAAGTTGAGAACCATACCAAAATTGGTGTAAATGTCTGTCAAAATTGGCTGCAGGATGGGGATATGGATACTTCTGATGTCTATATAAGATGTAATAATAATAGGAGCCCCTGGTGGTCTAGTGGTAAAGGCGCCGCGCTATCACCGCGGAGACCCGGGTTCGATTCCCGGTCAGGGCCACTCCCGGGCAGGTGGGGCTCGTTAGCCCTTAAAGGCAACCCACCTACGTCCTAAGGACCTCGCTGCCACCGTCCAAGCTCGCTTGGCCCCGGCAGATGAACCTTAGGATTAAAGGGTGGGCTCAGTTCCGCTCACACTGTGTCTCACCTAAAAAATACAATGCGCAGGCTGGAAGGTGTAAAGACCTTCCCCGGATCTTCGCTCGCGAAGACTGGCCATTATTATTATTATATAAGATGCTAAAGGGCATTAATTGTTTTTCTAACATCCTGGTGCCATGTAGTAATAGCAAGATGTAAAAGTTTTCTGTGGATTATATTAATTCCAGAAGGCCTCACAATTCTCTCTAATAGAAAAAGTTCAGGACAGAAAGTGCTGAAGAAGGATACAGAGCACTTACACACTCTTTGCTTCTCTAGATCATCTAGACCTCCATCCCAGCAGGCATAAGCCGTTATTCATCTCAGCTGACTCCATTACTATACATTCAAAGGTATTGCTTTTGAAGATTTTCTATCTTTAAAAGAAACATGCAAGTAAGAAAGCAATAACCCCCCTTCCCTACTGACACCAACCATACAATGTGTATACCTTGTAGAGTAACTAGGCAAAATCCAAGAAGGTGGATACACTCAGTAAATTCATTCTTCAACTATGAAGAGGTTTTAACATTAAAAATAAAACTTACTGATTTCTACGACAAACTAAAATGGGGAGGAATAACCATATTAAATCAAAACAAAACAGGTGCAAAAAGTAAACTTTTATTCCTAGGATAAAAAGCAGAAGAATATTAGTGTTAATAAAATCAATACGAAATTAATTAATAGATCACAATATAAGAAAGTTGCCTGAAATCTTTTTCACTCCTAGTTTCTTCCAGTATCCTTTGATTCATAAACAGCAAGTGATGCCTTTTCATCTAACAATAATCAGGTGGGGTTTTACCTTCATAAATTAAGAAAGAAGTTGAGAACCATACCAAAATTGGTGTAAATGTCTGTCAAAATTGGCTGCAGGATGGGGATATGGATACTTCTGATGTCTATATAAGATGCTAAAGGACATTAATTGCTTTTCTAACATCCTGGTGCCATGCAGTAATAGCAAGATGTAAAAGTTTTCTGTGGATTATATTAATTCCAGAAGGCCTCACAATTCTCTCTAATAGAAAAAGTTCAGGACAGAAAGTGCTGAAGAAGGATACAGAGCACTTACACACTCTTTGCTTCTCTAGATCATCTAGACCTCCATCCCAGCAGGCATAAGCCGTTATTCATCTCAGCTGACTCCATTACTATACATTCAAAGGTATTGCTTTTGAAGATTTTCTATCTTTAAAAGAAACATGCAAGTAAGAAAGCAATAACCCCCCTTCCCTACTGACACCAACCATACAATGTGTATACCTTGTAGAGTAACTAGGCAAAATCCAAGAAGGTGGATACACTCAGTAAATTCATTCTTCAACTATGAAGAGGTTTTAACATTAAAAATAAAACTTACTGATTTCTACGACAAACTAAAATGGGGAGGAATAACCATATTAAATCAAAACAAAACAGGTGCAAAAAGTAAACTTTTATTCCTAGGATAAAAAGCAGAAGAATATTAGTGTTAATAAAATCAATACGAAATTAATTAATAGATCACAATATAAGAAAGTTGCCTGAAATGAACGAGAATTTTTGTTTATCTTCATTACGTTTTTAACTGTAAGGTTCACCCTCATCTTTTTCTCTCTTCTCCTCAAAAAGAAAAATGTTTCAGATTTTTCCCCATTCAGTCCCACAGATAAAATCATGAAGTAGGCTGCATATTTATATGCCAATTCAAAATGAGGTTTTTACTCATAAGAAGTAAGGTTCACTTCTTAATCAGGTCATGATGCAAAAATATTCCTGTCCCCCAATGCAACAGGAAAGGTATACACACGTTTGCTTAAGACTGACATTCACTATACTTTTTCTTCTTCTTACCAAACAGAGAAATATAAAAAGGTTTTCACAGTAATAACAGTAGTCTTGATCTAGTTTAAAAGTCATTGCTCATGGAAGTTAACCTTGTACATCAAACAGACATAGATAGACTCTAAATATTATTTCAGGTTCTTTGTAACCACCCAACAAGCCACAAGCCTCATCAATTAATAATGGAAAACCAACATTCTGTAACAGAGTGAAAACTACAGCTAGGAGCCATTAATATCAACTGACATAAACTCCTATGGTTTAGAGGAAGCATATCCTGTAGCTCCTGTAATTGCTCCAAGCTCAGTGTATTGGAGTACTGTATATGTGAGTGTTCTGCTTATAAATTGTATAAGAAAAAGAACAACAGACATATTAATTTAATTTTGAACCATCTTATTACTATTCAGCGTGTATCAGATCCAGTATGACATTAATCAACTAATTACCTTTTGACAAGAATCCAAAAAGAAAATACTTAGGCAAACAAAACACAGGCAGAATAAAAACCAGGATGGCACTACTGAAAGAAGGACACTAAGAATAAAAGTATTATTTATGTAGCACTACACACTTAGGACAACAAGTCTTACCTGGAAGGATTATAAAAGATAAGTAAAAAATACAAATACACACTGGATACCAGATCTCTAAGCCTCAGCACTTAACTATGCATTTTCTCAAAGCATTTTTGCCATGTGAGCTGTATTTTATATATATATATATATATATAATTTTTTTTTCTGTAAAATAGTGTTAATCCAATTATTAGGTACAAATGGAAAAACTAAATTAAAAAATTCTTCGTACCTGCAAGAGTTATCATACTGTCTTGACTTCTGTAGATATATTCCTTACTTATACCACAAATGAAGAATTTTCATTCCATGGATTTTTATTTTTTTTTTAAACTAAATTGTTCAGTCCCCATTATAACATTTATTATGAGGTGTAAAACCTTGGCTTTGTTGATGTTAAGGGCCACATTGCACAGATCACATGTTCCTTTTCTAGTTAAAGAAACATTGCCAAAAATCAGAAACTGTCTTCTTTGTGCAGAGAAATCCCTTATACATCTGTTACTATTCTCTAAAATACTCTTTCATGAGAAATAGTTCATAAAAATTCATAGAGGGCCATAATTTAGAAAAATATCTGCTTACAGTTCTTAAAGAGTATTGACTTTGTCAAATAGAACAGCTACTTGAAATTTCAGTATACATTTCCAGTCTGTTACTCAGAATTCCACTGGTTTTAGAACAAAAAAACCACAACAACAACAAAAACCACTACCCTACATTTAATACATTGCTCCTACAAAAAGTATATTAAAATTCAGAAATAGCATTGCAGTGTCAAAGCTATTTACTACCTTTTATCATAGTGTTCATCTTCCATACAAGTATAACAACAAGAATCACCCATATTGACCAATAATAGCTAAGGCACAAAAATACTAGACATGAAAAAAAGTAGTCTTCTCCTACATCACAAAATACATATGCAGCCTTTAATCTTCTCAGAAACATGTGAAGAACCTCATACATATCCTAATAATACATCACTGGAAAGATGGTCCTTCCAGTAAAACTATTCCAGCAGAGAATAAATCTGATCTAGAAAAGAAAATTTCCATTCATGATACCAGAACTGAACACAGAACATTAATTAATTAATTAACTCATAATGCAAAATAATCTGAAGAAAAGTAGAGACCTACAGGCAGTAATAACAACTCTCACCTCTTTTGATACAAGTAAACAGCAGATTATTAGACAATCTTAGTGTAAAAAAAGCAGATACACTAATACTGTCTGAATATACTGATCATTTTTGGTTTATGTAATGAAATTTCTTTAGATATTTTTTCCCACCTTTTCCCTTTTAACAGATTTTTTTAAACAAAACCAAACAAAACTCCCAAATAATAATAAAGAAACAAAGAAAAAAAACCACCCCAAACCAAAATCCCAGACTTTTCTTTCTTTTGTCTATTCAGCATCCTTGGAAAAAACCACCAGATGGCAATGCAGTGTTCAAGTATTTCATTTAACATACATATTATAGTGAAAAAAAGTCTGTATGCATCAGCATGAGGCTCTCTTTCCTAACCTACTTCCTCTTTGATGAACATTAAATAATTCATAAGCAAAAACTCTATTCACTACAAGTAAGTGATCAAATACCATTCAACCTGTAAAGAACAGACTCTTAGAAACCTAAGTTTCCAAGGATGTAGGATCATATGGATTAAAAAAAAATAAAAAAAAAATCAACAATTTAATTCAAACTATGAAAATGGATAATTTCAGGAAAAAATACTGAAAGGAAAAAATTTAGAACTGCATTAACATAAAGTTCTCAAAATACTATCAGGGGTTTCACTGGGCAGCGAATTGCACAAAAAGTCCATCTTTTTAGGTATATTATAAATTTCTATATAGGTTGGCTTCATGTTAAAAAACAGGTATTACTTCCTGCATTTTTGAGGTTTAAGTCAATTCTTGTAAAACTATATGCTGAATGGATCAAAATACGTAGGCTTTAAGTATTTATTCTTCCTTTGCATCAAGCAGGACACAGTGATCAAAGAAAGGAATTGTTTCATGAAGGAAGATGCTTTAAGATATTTCAAGAAGCTGGGAAGCAGTGCAGGTGTCAGATTCCCATTTAGCAGATCATATCCAAGATTTATTACATGACAAACAAAAGTTATCTTTGCAGTTACTGTTACAGGCTCTGAAGCCTCTCCAGAAGTTCATGGAGGCTTCACTGAATACCTTAAACACCCAATTAATAAACTTTACATCCACTATGAAGTCAGTGGTTCTAACTGCAAAGTTTAAGGCAAAGAATACTTTCTTGCTTGAGAAGGCATTAAGATTTGTAGGTGTTATGCATTCAACTGTAATTGACAGGAAAATTTTAGGTGTGCTTAAGTCTATTTTAGATTTTTCATACACGGATTAGGAAGAAGTTTCTTGCATCATCTGTATTTAGTAATGAAATTATTACTACAACTGCTCATCCATCCATTCTTATGTAACAAGTACAGTTATTACATGTTCTAAATGTAAAATAAGTTAAAGATGTAAAATATGTTAAAGAGTAACTTGAAATTGTTAAGAAATTATTTAAAATGTTAACTGGAAAAAAAAAAAGTATCTTCTCTCAGATAGAAACACAATCATACCTACAAGGTAAGTGTTAAAAAGGTATGTAACACAGATGTGAGCAAGCTAATTTAAAGTATGTTTTCTGGCTAGTATAATAAATATTTGATTAATACTGCTCTTTTTATTTCCTATATTATTATATTTAACTTATTAATAGCACAAAGAGGTAGAAAGATTCAAGGACTGTCTTTAAGTAATTTAATTTAAGTGCTCTGCATAATGACAGCTCTCATTATGCAGGACAGCTCTCCTCATAGACCTAATCCAAATGCAGCACAACCTAAGATTTCTTCTATTGTGAAGTGTTTTAACCTTCTTTTCAAACAAACAAAACCAGAATATTATACTGATCCTAACTGCTTACACATATAGTTACTTATTTGATATAACTTCAGTCCTGAAAGCAAATAAACAGTTACAGTTGCTATCCATTTTTAGAAATAAATCCAGAATTTGAGTCCACAAATTATTCCACATTTTTGGCATACTGTGAATCCTCACTGACTTTCTCAAGGTAAGATGTCATGTTCTTGACAGATCAGAGAAGCAGTTGGAAATGTATTTCTACCAGATGGAGAAAGTCATACTTTTATTAATCACTATCTTTTTTGCCCAGCTGATAAAAAAACTTACAAAAGAAGAGAGCTGAAGCACTCTTGCAGGAAAAATCCAACTGACAGTATTGAAAAGACATATTTTCAAACACAGACCTCTTCATAACAATAAATAAAGAATATATATAAAAAGATACAAATATATAATACATTAAATTTATATATATATAAAATATGTAATATATATGGACATAAATAAATTAATTAAATATATAAAGATCACAAGATCTGTGATTTCAGGTTTGGTACTTAGAAATAAGCTCAACAAAACTGAATATGTCACAATTAAGATAAATAATTAGCATATTAATGCAACAACTTCTTTATCTACAATACAGTCCTGTAATTCATAAAAGAGAAGGAAGTACAGAAAAATAATATATATATAAAAATACTCCATATTTATAATTAATACTCCATATTTATAATTATACGTATAAAAATATTTTTTCTATTTATTTTGCTTTCATGACAATATTTCAAGGACAAAGTGAACTCACTGACTAGAGAGGTGTAAACCATGTCTTCGCCACTCTCTGCCTCTGACTAACATGTTCACATAAAACCTAAAGTTCTTCTTTCAAAGTTGATTTTTCTTTCGTACTTCCATTTATAAGTTGCATTAGCTTTAGGAAACCATTTATATTTTCACAGTACAGATAAGTCAATCTTACTTTATTAAAGCTTTCATTAAAATGAAGAATGTTTTTCTGGTAAAAACACTTCAGGGTTGCAAAAACAGGCCTGCTGAGCATCCAAGGGAGGAAAAAACCAAACCATATCAAATCAAACTGCAACAAAAGCAAACCAAGCACCATCACACACGTTACTACATTCCACCTACGTCTGAGGAGGTTTCTCAAATCTAAAAATCACAAAACACCATGACCAAGGGCAGACTTCGGTAATGAGAGACTGTTGCTTTGCACACACAGCATGACAAACTGCCCCCTTGGTGACACATCTGGTTGAAGCTGTATACAGAAGAACCAGATCTCACACGAAAACATCAAGAACCCCATGTTACAGTGATGTATGATACAAAGATTTCCAGTATAGCTTTTCCCTTCTATTACAACATCAGGATGAGAAAATATTCTATACATCTTGAAAAGTTTTGTATGCTCTTTCTTTTGCTGGACAGCAATTACAATACTTTCCTGATCGGAAATTTAATTACATATTTACACTTTCCCTTGCATTGGTTAATCAGAGGAAGATGATACAGGTAAAAATTACAAAAAAAAATACAAAGACAATCCAAGTTCTTATTCTCGTCACTTCCAAGTAACAGGTATCTGATGACTGGTCATTTTTCAGTTCCTTAAAAATGGATGACTTTGAAAAATTTACTTTAGGTGATCAATAATCTTTGTATTAAATTTGGATTAAGGGGCCATAAAGCTAACAAGTATTAAATCTTAATCAAACAGAACACCTTACCCAGATACATTCAAAGGATATCTATGTTGTCTATCTAGGCTTCAACATCCTACTATAAACATGTCAACTAATCACCATCTCCTTTGCTCTGTACACAATCTGTATATTTCAGTTTTGTTACGTTTAAATAACCCCAATTATAATTTTATCTCAAGTCTTGATTGCAGAATACCTTAATTTATAGTTATTTGCCTTCCCTTAATCTACATTTCCAGGTACTAAAATATTGGAGACATAACCAGTTTCATTATATTGTTACAAATATAATCCATCGAAAATACAACACATAATTTAAGCTGTTGCCCAAAATATATAAAGACCTGTGTTCTCCCCAAGCTCCAGCTTACAAGTACTACCAACCAAAATACAAAAACAAATCAAAGCCAGACTTCTGGAACAGCAACAAAAGCTGCCTAAAACACCCTAATGCTAAACGGAAAATGACTAGCAACAACAAACCTAATTAATTAATTCCATCAACATGGGATTAAGACTTTCATTAAGGATTTAGTTTTCTTTAGTGCCATATAGCAGGATATTTTGCAGAAGTAGTATCCTATTTTATTTTTCACTATCCAGTGAAATGCCAAAGAGAAGAAACCAGGAATTTCAGGGTGACAGGGAGAAAATGAACCCACAACTACCAAACTGTCTAAGTACTGTTGTTCTCTTTATTTACATATGAAGATGATTCATCTATAGTAACACTATGAAAGATGTTTGGTAAACACATCACCCTCTGCTTGGTTTCTGAAAAACTGCCTCTATTTTCTTCACTGAATTAAACACTTCAACTATGTTTCAGGTATCCCTTCAAAAAAACAACATTCTGGTGTTCACTTTTCATGGTTATTAAATTTAATGTGTTTGATCTGTTTTTTTAATACAAAAATCAGTTGCTTAAACCAAAACTCTATGATCTTCATTTCCTAAATATATAGTCAAACAGATAAATCCAGTACCTCAACTTAACCACGCTGCAACAAAGTCTTTTAAGTTAAATAGTTCTGGGAATAACTTTCCTCCAGCAAATGAATGGTAACATTCATTTCACATTACATATCTGACACATATTACACAGTAGTCTAAAAATATACAGAATATACCTTTTTTACTGCAGAATTTGAAATCCTCTTAACAAAGTTCCAAACCACCATAACAATATCCTATACTTGAAAACATTAGGCACTTCTTTCCAAACCACATCATAACCACAGAGATTAAGATTTACTTACCTGATCCCCTTTTGGTCACAACCTTCAGGCTCTGAGTTAGAGTAGCATACAAGAGAATCAAGTTGGGAATAGGAGCTTTCATCTTCTGTCTTTCTGTCACTGCTTCCTAGAGTACCAAAAAAACAAAAAACAGAAAAACACTGATTGTACATTGGTGCTGAAACAACCTTGAAGTAAATAATCATAACACTGACCTCGTGGAAAAACTAAATACAGTTTTTCTGAGCAATTTAATGCACTTAAAATGATCTATTTTTTCTTGTAAAAATTATATACACTAAAATCAACACAAAATAAACACATGCACGCACTACTTTTAACCCTGGAGCTTAAGTTACAATTTTGTCTACACATTGAAAACTCATTGTGTCCCTGTTAAAACTTTATAACATATCTCCTGGAACACCTAGTTCTTTCTTTTCATCATATAATCTATTCCACCCCCACCAAGAGGAAAAAGAAAATAATGCCCTTCTTCATTAGTTTTGCTCCCATTTATTAGTATCACAAATTGAGCACAAAATTCACAGTGAAATTGAACACAGATTAAAAACAATTCTTGTCGTCTTCTTAGGAACAGTGGAAGGGGAAACATAAAAGCGCACCAGCAAAACCAACAGAGACACTTGTAACTTCCTCTTAGGTGAGGAAGTTCCCATGAGCAAGTTCAAACTAACATATTCACTGCATTGAATCAAAAGGGAATGTTAATTAGAGTGAAGTGGAGCATAGGCTGTGTCTAAGCCTTCACCTCTAAGATGTGAATAAAAGTTTTGCATTTCTATTTGCTTACTCTGAGGATTAAGCAGCTGGTGAAAGCAGGGACCAAACATTTTGTTAATTCCCCATGTAACTAAGAGGGTGTCATCTACTCATGACGATTATCAGCTTTCTTCTGGAATGGTTGATAGGACTAACATCTAATATTTCGGTGTGTTAAAAGGGGAAAGGGAGGAAAAATCTTCTGTCTAGTCAAGCTAGACAGTAACCTGTCTGTGCCATCTATATTCATGATAGGAGCTTATGCAAAAATATTCATGTCTAATGGAAGATGAAAAAGGGCTGGGATCAATGGCTCTTTAATATTGTGGTTTTGATATTGACTTCTGTTAATCACAGCACTGGACAGGAACTGAAAAAATTCTCAGAAGGAACCACATACTACAAGCTTTGATTTCTAAAGAGACAGTGAATCTTTTGCACTTTCACTGATAGTCAGGTTACTGACTACCCAAGACATTTTTTGAAAGCAGTATCTTAAAATATCTTCATCTTAGAAGAGAACAGGTTAGAAATAAGAAACAGTAGGAGTGTGAAAAACCACATTAGGGGAAGAATTGCTTAAACAATGATGACTTTATAATCCATCTTAAAGCTTAACATTCTAAGACGTTTAAGAACTAAGCACAAACCCACCGCATTCAGTATTATGACTTGATTAAAGATGAGGGAGTGAAAGAATATATTTTGACAACAGTTTGCGATATTTTGTTTTTATAACAATATTTGTACTCACAGAGAAACACAGAAGCATTTGCTCATTCACTGGCTGTGAACAAGCTTCTGCATTTTAGCATCAGAGGTGAAGGACTGTCATCAGCCTCCATTTTCAAAATTTAGGCAATAAATTTCTTATCAATGTAGAAATTAAATACGAAATATGGGATTGCTAGGAGGTAAATTATGTGCAATGCTAATACTTTTACTTAGGTTTAGAATTTAACAAAGTACCATGACCACTGGCAGTTATAAATAATATAGGATTCTTAGAAATTTAGAAGGTAGAAATAAAGGTTAATTTTCCAGGGGCACAGTGAGCAGATAAAATGTGTTATGCCACATTTTACTGCAGAACTTAGTCAAGCTTTCTGAAATCAAAATCTCATTTCTCAGTCACTGCACTAACTGATGCTGCAGGAAATCCTGAAGCTGATATCTTCAGCCTCCAGGGTACCAGTAAGAGTCAGCTCCTTGCTCTGTGTGAGCCTAATAAATACTGCCCAAAGAACCACAGGACCATACTATGCAATTACAAATCCACTAAACAGGTTCTGACTGTGAAAGCAAATCCAAACACGTCCTTTCTGACCATACATCAAATGATAATATTGCTAATCACTGTGAAATAAATGTAAATATATACATACATTTGCATGCATGTGTGTGTATGCATGTCTGTAAGTATTCATTTGTATTTATAGATACTTTTGTAGTGAAACCATGGAGTAGCTATAAAGCTTGATTCCATCAAAGCAAGCCCCAGTAAATACAAGAATAGCAATAAGAAACAGCTCAGTAAACTAAAATGTTCTTTTAGTCCATGCACATAGCACTCATTTAAGTTGCAAAGTCAACAAGAGAACTACTATTACAATAGCATAGCAAGAATTTAATTTTAATCATGCCATTGTGGAAGCCATTCTCATGAACATTTATTCTCAGAGATTCAGGTCTAACTTAAAGGCATAAGAGAAATTGGCTGCTGCCTACAGTGGGGCAAATCTCTCAAAAGTAAAGTCTGCTACTGTCTTTGGAGATACTGGAAAGTAATTGCTGCTAAAGGGAAAAAGTAGGGGAGAGGTGTCTCCCGATAGCAGCCATTGCCTCCTTGCAGCAATATGAGCAACAGATCAGATCTTACATAGGCTCCCTCCAGAGTCTTCCAACCCTTCTCTTCTGTTTACACTCCCTTTTGTGGAGGAGGAGAAGTTTTTCTAGTCTTTCCTTCATTTTAAAAATCAAATGCTCAAACAAAGAAAATGCAAAGAAGTAAAAATCAGCATGTCGGATCTGGTGCCTTACAGCTTCAGATGATTGGAAAATCTGCCTCACGTTATTCCTATGACTCAAAACAGATACTTAACATCTCATGTCCCTTGTTCTGGGTGGACGCCTCAGAAATTGACTATTCTAGAAAATGCCACGCTCTTGAAATTAGTTGTGAAAACATAATAAGCAAGTCAGAAGAAAATAAAAAAGGAACATCCCAAGGGGAATCCCACAACAAGTCAACAGAAAATGCCTTCACTGCTGCAATGCCTATGCCTGAGGCCCAGACACTGTAACATATTCAGGTAGCTCTCAAACTAAAAAAAAAAAAAAAAAAAAAAAAAAACACCAAAACAAATTAAAAGAAAATGGCTTAATTCTGAGAAGTCAAGTTCTTAGCACTAACTGGACTGTGATATCTCATGACCTGGAAATAGCCTTCTTTCAGCAATGAATTTTTAAGAGACTATTTCACTAGTCACTTAGCTGTAATTTTTTTTTTTAATTACATTAAGAAATTCTGATTTTAACAAGGAGAACAAGTCTGTTGTTTCTTTAAGCAGTAGGCAGACAAACAGTTTACACACTCACCAACAAAAATTATTTTATGGTTATTTTTTTTTCTGGTTTTCAGTTACTTCCACCAAAAATCTAAGACAATGTATGGTAGTTATAAATCTAGTTGCTGTTTTTTAATTTACATGAATTTTAGCATGTTTTAGATCCTCTGGCTATACAACTGCTAGACTCCATAGGTGAACAGTAGTCTAAGAAAATCTTTAAGAATGAGGGATTTTTGGTTGCTTTCTCTTTATACAATAGCAAGGATTGGAATATTTTTCATCTTTAAGCAGAATTCACAACTTCAAATTTTCAGTAGTGAGTTATTTGCTAGCATGAACCAAAAGACTGAACAAAATGTTGAATATTTCTGCATAAATATATTCCATACAAATTTTAACTGGGCACATTTTTTTTTTAAGTATTTTCTGTAGAAGGTGTTATTGCTCAACACAAAAATGGCATAGCATGGCATCTGTATCATGGTGTATCTAATTTTCCAGTTGAGACAGAAATAGAAATACAGCTGTATCTCAAAACTAACATTCTTTAGGGAAATGCCAAGAATGTTTTTTTTCTTAAATTGTGATGAGTGCTCACTGTGAGGAAAATGCATACATTTAGACACAGGCTTCCCAAAACATTTCAGCAGACATAAAATTAACAATAGTAAAGTAGCTCTTCATAAGGCAGGAAAATAGAAAAAAAAAAAATCTGATTTCCTAATTTTACCTATGTTACCTAATTAAACTTAACTGAAGTAAGAAATTTTCCAAGGGCTCAGTCCCTTACAATAACTTTAAGAGGTTGATTCTCAGTTGACCTATAAAGACTAGCTGGCTCCCATTAATTAATTATTTGAAAATAATTTTTCTTCTAACTTTGAAGAATACTCTTTTATACATTTTCAAAACTACTGCATTATCTTTCTCCATCATATACCCTTCAATGAAAAAGAAAAAAAAATTTGCAGGATCCTTTGAACTCTGGAAGATACTTCATGGCTGTTCTGTGGCAATGACATGAATATGCTGGTAAATTATGAATGAGTAACAAAATTACAAAGAAACACCACCTGAATACATAAGAAACAAACAAACAACACTGCCTGTTCAGCAATAGTCTCTTTTTATGTGGCATTTCTTTACAAATACCTTAATAGCATGACATTAAATCCCACAAAGCATAAAGGACAGTGAAAAACATTGTTATAATACTATTGGTATAATATTTGGTATGTCCAGATCAAAACTCAAACAGCTTGAAAAAATACTGCTTTAAATTTAAGGAAAAATTAAAATTGGAATCAATGTGATTTGATAAACAAATGTCAATTCATTGTCATGATCTGTCCTGGAACAATAAGAGAACTCTAGCAATTCTTAAAATGTTAGCTAGAAGGAAATACACCTTTTCCAAATCCAAAAGTCCATAAAATAAATCCTTTCCAAAGTCTCAGAAAACAAAAAGATTCAGCAAATCAGAATTTGAAGAACTCACGAGAAACCAGTCATAAGCACCAGAAAGGCAATAAGCTACTGCATTTGCTTTCAAAATCACCCTTGTTCCTCCATGCTAAGCAGTATTCCTAAGTTCAAGCAATTTGTGACTCAAAAAGCAAACAAATAAATTGGAAAAAAAAAAAAAGGAAAAGGAGATGATTAAAAAAGCAGTAACTTTTGAAGGATTGGTGACAGTGTTTTAAGCTGTGATAACCAAAAGCCAATATGCCACCTGTCTCACAGAGCACATTGTGAATAGGAATTCAGTAGAGCCTTTCCAATCAACTGCATTATCACTTTTCCCATTAAATCTGGCACTCATTACTGCCTTCTTTTAATGATACCTGTTACTGCTAGGATTTTCATCTCCTTAGGACTCCATCCATCATGCAAGGTATAGTACACATGGTAATCTGTCTGGAGAAATTTAAGATCATTCCAAGTATCGCTCTAAATAAAAACATAATCTACCATTTCCATTAAGAAACACGCATGACTTAAAGATATAAAATAATTAAAAATTATAAAAATGACTCTACAGGGAAAAAATATCCTCTCAGAACTAGAAGAATCCTGATGTTGGGCTGAATATTTATTTTCCTAGTCTTGTATAAAACTGTAATGTCAACAAGAGTATTTGAACTGAACACGATGGACTAGCAAACATTAATATTTTGCGCCCTGATTAGATTGCTTAATGTGTTTCTAAATATTTCATTAAGTGGCTTTTTTGTGTAGTAGGTAATGGATAAGATTTCTAGATAGTGCTTTTTCTATTATGAGACAAATAAGTGGTAGCAGATTGCAGATACCTGAAATGGAACACATCATATGCTTGAGAATCCTCTATTGAAGAAACAGCTGAACATCTTGTCCCTCTGAACCATAGATTGAAACAGTTACATATCTGAAAACTATCTGACACACGTTTTGGGGAACTGCCAGGGCTGAGAAGAGAAAGCACAGTTTCAGGAGAGATATAATAAAGAAAGATGACAGTCTCTTTCCAACGGTCTCATAGCACCTCATGGAATCCAGATCAGCAGGGTGTCCTTGGCAGTCCCAGATAATACACCAGGCTGGCTCAGTCAGTCAAAAGCACTGATGTAAATAGGGCAGGAAATAAAATCCTGGGATAGTGAGCCAGTGAGTTATTTACTATTAGGGTAAGGGAAAAATGGATGGACACAAGCCTCTCTGTTCATTACTAAGAGCCTTTACTTGAGATAAAGAAATACATCGGTCTTAGTTTAAAACAATCAAGTATTGTTGATACAAGCAGATGCCTCCCTCTTAATAGCTTGCCACTCTTGATCACAAAGAAATAAGAATCTGAAACTAGGAAAGGATTTTGGAACAAAAAAAAAATGTAACCGAACTGGAGTAACACACTTGATGGAACCAACACATCTAGTAGAATACATAAGAAACAGTGCTAATCATGCTGATTAGGCTGATGGATTAGGGGAAAAGTTAAAATCATAATTTCTTTTTCTGGAAAGAAAACAAAAAAAAATTATAACAACCTGGTAGTAAACTTACAGACAATACTCAAGAAGTTATCTCAGCAGCAATGTTAACAGAAAGCTAGTTGGAAAATGGTTTGCTGTGACATAATATATTTGAAAAAACAAATTTGCAAGATGCAGCCTAAAGTAAAAGAAGAATGCAAATTTTTAGCTTAAGTTAGGACAAAAGCCCTTTTCTAAAAGTTCCATCTTTATGAAATTTTCTGAAAAGATATTTCATCAAATAATCATGGTCTTCCTCAGATACTGACAGAAGATTCTAGGTACTTTGGCAATCAATAAGCATTACAAGAATGATTTATTTCCAAAATTCTCTAAATAGTACCTCCTATCTGATTCACTAATCAGAAAGATATTTTCCCTCAAAATGAAAAAAGGCAGAAGAATGTGGAAGATGAAGCTCCACTGTGAATATTCTGACAGGTTGTTTACACACAAAATAATAATCCCCCTCACCATCTCTAAGATATCTGTTTATGTAACACTAACATCAATGGTTTTCCACAGCTGGTACCTGTAACACAATTTGACTAACACAAGATAATCTTGCAGCACGACTTGTTTCTGATTTAATGCTTACTCTGTCCTGGCCTTTTGATGTTAGGGAACCGGTCTGTAATTTACATTACAGTTCCTGCTGTATGTTTTCCAGTTTAGAGTTATGAAAAGAGAGAAATAAGTGCTTCATTTTTCCCCTCTCTCTCACAGGCTGACAAGCCCTTTACACTTGTTCAAAACATATTTTGACAACATGCTGTCAGATCCGGAGATCACTGTTGGGCCTGACTGTCCCTGCTCAGCCTTCCCTAAGACTTTCCCCCATGGGCCTGGGACACCATTTCAGCTCATTCTGAGGACGTCAGTCCCTGCCTCGTGACACTGCAGGAGTGCTGGTCTCCAGCTCCATGCCTGACCCTGCCTGGATGGTATCGACATTCGAGGAGCCTGTCTTAGCATGGATTCGTCATAATTATGCTGCTTCCTGCCCTCTCTCTTATGGCATTTCCTCCAGCTCCTGGCTAGAGCCCCTGGCCCTTGATCACCACTTGCCATGCCAGGAGCTGCTGACAGACCCCATAACCAGCCCCACTGCTCAGAGACTGTGGAACTGCACCCCCTGGGTGAGGGCACAGGCTATGCCTGTGCCGCTCTTGGGGTTGGACAGTCAAACCTCACCACACCCTGACACTTTCTTCCTTCAAGAATTCTGAAAGAATAACTAATGATCATGTCTGTCTTAAACCTGTTAATTACCAATGGGAGAAAATGTCTCACATTTTAATACTACAAATAACCTGGGAAGAGTTGCTGCTTCCCCTTGAAAATGCATGGATTGTAAATAGTTTTGTGTTTACAGAAATGATAATAAAAAGTTCTAGATGTTCACAAATGTATCAGTTTTCTACGATATAATTATTTAAGATGTCAGCAGACTATAAGAGAGATCACATATAAAAACATTTGAGCAGCAGCTCAGTATCTGTATGGGATTATACAGGCAAGTTCCTGCCTGACAGAGACAAAAGAGTCCCTGTGATGAATTTGCCATTTGTACATGAACAAGGACCTGAAGAGAAATATGCATGCAAAGGATAAGTCAGCTTTACCATTTGGATACAGCATCCTGCGTAGCATAATTAAAAGCAGAACAATTTCTACAAGGATTATCATCATTAAATTGGTTTGTGAAGGGCTCAGGCATTGATGATATGTAACTATAATAACAGTGGGTATAGCACAGCAGATCTTTCTGCTCTGTTTTGCACACCATCACTGTGGGCCAGCTTTCCTACAGCACCGACAATCATGTCACAGTTTTATAGGTCCTGATCTATTACTATAAAGAAGACTAGAAGGGTAAAAGGAAGAAAGGATTGTAAATAGTGCTAAAACTTCTCCCATTAAAACTGTAAAGCATTTAGCTGCACTGAACAGGATAACTTTGAAACTGCCCAGACTTGTCATTCAGTTTGGGATGACAAGTCATTAATCCTACTTCATTTTTAGTGTTGATCTTGTTCCTTTGTTAAGTTAGTTTTTGAAAAGCATATCTCCATATCTTTAATTTCTGGTCAAACTGGTTGCTACTTCCCTGCCCTAGCACCAACCAGTTACCCAATAATCCCAGTGCTTGAGTAGAAAGTAGCAGACACATGACTCCATTGCTTACCTTCATCTGTAATTTAAACCTGTACTGAGATCCAAGGTCAGAAAGCAGTGGCCTAACCAAATACTATTTTTAAGTGCTGCTGAATAGTACTGCTTACTAATAGGTGCAGTTGATGATTTGACACTAGGAGGAAGCAGAAAGTTTCAGAAGAAGCAGAGCTTCCTGTTTACCAATGTTGTATTAATAATGAGTAGCCATGAAATACATAATATCCAAACTTAATGCTGCAACATCATGATGGATAACAACTGTTGTTCCAAAATTAATTTCAGATTATAACATGGAAAATATACATCAAGTAAAGATTTACATATATCCAGGTCACAGGCTGAATATTAAACTAAATTGCAGTATATTCAGTATGATTCTGGCAATTTTCATAGCTGGGAGTGATCTATTATAATGATACTCTTCAGAATCTTAATTTGAAAATAATGATCAAAAATCAAAAAACCTTCCAAAAATAACTGGAAATTACTAACATTTTTTCCCACCATGACAGGTACTCATCTACCCATTCAAAACTGGGAGTTCAAATACTGATGGATCAGGACGAGACTGACAACCATTCTAGTCTCACCTGTGGTAGATCAGACTTGGGATTCCAAGTCCCTAATTCAAAACCTTTTGTCTTAAAATGGACAAAACTCATAACAGAAAAAATAGAAGAAAATACTGTAATCCTGGAATCCCTCCTTTCCTACAGAAGTATTAAAACTATTAAGCCAGAACTTGTCTCCTTTTGCTTCTTTTTCCAGGCCCCTGAATTTAGAATGCCCAGTTGCACAGCAACTTGTTATCCCCAGAAATTATTGAGATTGCTGTCATCAAAATAACTGGATGAGGCAATTGGGAAATGTGTGTTCAAGTCCTTCAAATTAAGAAGACTTACAAAATAATGCTTCCCTTTCCTGGGCATGTGCTGTAACTCCATAACACACACACAGACACATTGTGTGCTTTCAAAGGAGCAGTTTGTGCCAAGTAAAATGTTAACTTGTAAAATCAATGCAGCAAATGTTTATGGGTAACTCATTCAAAACTATTCAGTTAATTTCCACCCTGTTGTACAGGGCAGAATGATTCTCATCATATTCACTAAACATAAAAGTACAGCATTCCATAAAATTTTATCAGTTCCTATTGTGAAAGCCCCCAGGATGTTTTAAAAGCTCACTAGAAATGCATCTAGTTTCCACAGAATTCAAAGCTGAGCATAAGTGTATTTGTCCATGAATCCATGTTATTGACTGTCTACTGTTATGCCAATAAATTAGATATATAAAATCGATATTCAGGGTAACACTGCTGAGGTTTTAGCTCCTTGAAAAAACAATGTCTAAAATGTAAGATTTTTGGTATATTCTAAAAATATATGCAACAACAGTTGATGCTTATATTATTTCCACAGGATTTTGAATTCAAGCACATACTACCCCCATGCAACTAAGAAAGAACATAATCACTCGCTCTCTAATAGCAGCCAACCCAGCCTCAACAAACAAAGTATTTTTGGGGTTGCTGCAGAAGTAGCAAAAGACCCCCAGGAAGTGACAATCATCTCTCTGTTCCTGTCTCAATTTTGAGGCTGTTGCACTCACATATTGAATGACAGATTAGAAGTGGTAAGTTTATTTCACAGTCAGTGAATCTGATACTACACACAAATCTTATTAACTCTTCATTGGTCATAACACCAGAAGATTATTAAGAGCTATTAGAGGTACTAAATAAACTAGAAGTAGACCAGTTTATGGAGTTCCAGTACTTCCTTTTTTTTTTCATTTCTTTTTACATTTAGTTAGACAAGATTATTCTGATGAAGAAATTTGAGCTAGGGCTTCCAAATCCCAATTCTTCTGTGAGAGTCTCCCATTGTTTCATCAGAATGAGCAAGGGATAATAGTTTGGAAAGCCAGATACTAAGTGGCCCCATAAACAACCTGTTGTTAGCTCCTCATTATTCGTTACTTGTTTATGCAATGGGAAAAATATTTTGATTATTACATTTCCAGATTAGGCAAGGTGGGATGAATATCTTGACTATTTGAGGTCAGTGACAGTATCCTGACAGATTACAGAAACAATAACAAAAACTCCAGAGAAACAAGTGTAAATTGTCAAATTAAGAAGATCTAATCAACCAAATGCAGAAAGGATGAATAACAGCTGGCTAGGCACTGGTTCTGTACCAAAGGATCTATCAATTGAAGTAGATTAGAAACTGAATACCAGCCAGACTAAAATTCCTGAAAAAAAGTTAACTGCCATCCTGGGATGTGCACAGAGCAGGGTAATTGTGGAATCTTTATCTTTAGGATCTAAGAATATTTTAAAAAGTGGATTTAACATTTGCACACATTGACTGAGTACAGCTGATCTTGACATTAAGCAGCATAATAATTTCATTCCATGCTTTTGATTCTATGAAACTTCCTCTGAAAATAAGAGTCAGATGTCTATGAAGTTCACACATTCTGCAACATACTTCTTCAAAACAAACAAACAAGTACAGAAGAAGAGAGTTGTTAAGAGCAAGAGTGTAAAGCACAGAAAATGGTCAGTTCACCAGTACTGGTGGTAGCCAATGCCCAGAATGTGTCATTCAGAGACAAATGACAGTCCTATAAAGGACTCATTCAACAGCCAGTGCAGTCAACACAGGTAGAAATACTGTTTTTTATATTGACCTGTTCAACATTATCTGAAGACAATAAGCATTGTTAGAATAAATACTGGCATGGCTGATATTTGCCCACAGTTTTGGGGTAAGAAATTTTGAGGTGGATCTAAAAGACACGAGTGTTTCATTTGTTATGGCATCATGGTTCACAACAATGAGCAGTATTCAAAATATCAGCTTATCTTGTATGTTCTGGTAGGAAGATGACCTTCACAGGAAGGCAGGGGAATGCAAAGGAAGACAAGGGCCTAGAGGAGATGAAAAGACACTCAAGGAAGATCACTTCATCAGTGTCACTGATTTATGATAAAGCACAGGAGCATGTGGCACTGTGAGTCCAGGTATCAGAGTTTTAGGGGTGTAACTGGTAGCTGAAGAAGTAGACATTTAGCTCTGGAACTACAAATCAGGCAAAAAGTACCAGAGAGGAAATGAGAGTTGGGAGAGTTAAAAAAAAAAAAAAAAAAAAAAAAAAAAAAAAAACCACAAAACAAAAACCAAAACCAACCAAACAAACAAAAAACCCCAAAACATAAGTAAAAGATCTGCCAAATTAAAGATAAACAAAACATGAGATTTTTAGTTGTGGATATCATGTCTAGAAGAGACAATCAGGCAATAATGCTTTAAATGCTCCCCCAGTAACTTCCATCCTTACTCTTACTGGAGATAATAGAGGGAGAATGTACCCCTCAGAATCTGCATTAAGTCCACTTCAAATAAGAGCTGTAAGTATAACATCCTTGCTCTAGTCACTGCCTATTATTCATTGCCTTATACACCCTGCTCACAGTTGTACACTCTTTACTGTGTAATGCCTAATAGCTGCAATCATTACACACAATGGGGCTCGAGCTGAAGGAGTGAGGAGAGCACATTCTTTACTGACTTTTGTCCATTCAGGACAGAAACCTATTTTCTGCTAAATGTGCATGCATTGTTAGTAATTATGTGCAAAAGAACTGTTAATGGAGACAAGTGTAATAAGGAAATCCTGAAGTAAGTAGAGGTTTTAGCAAGTGCAGAATATTAGCGTAGCTCTAATGGAACAAGTATTAGCTGTTCACCAAGAAGCTTTTAGCTGTATTATATATAAGCCATCAGACACTAACAAAGTTTGGGCTATCATCTTGTATCAATCAACAAACTTGAACTTCTTCATTATGAGCATGATGATGCGCTAGAATAGGTTGCCTAGAGAAGCTTTGATGCCTAGAAGTGTTACAGGACAGGTTGGGCTTTGAGCAACCTGGTGTAGTGGAAGGCACCAGGCACCCTGCCCATGGTAGGGGGAGTGGAACTGGATGATCTTTAAGGTCTCTTCCAAACCAAACTATTCTATGATTCTATGAACTTCAATTTGTAACATAAATATTTAATAAAATGTGTTTCAGTCTCATGTGAATTAATTAATTTCCAGTTTTTAAAGCAGAGGTCATGATAAGGATTTAACATTCTCTGGTATACTCTGTTTTCTGTTCCTGCTATCAGATAGTCACTGAAACTTTCTACTGTATGGAATCTTATCAGCATACACATTATTTCAAGATATTTCATACAGTCTACACTGTAGACTGTAAAGACACTGAACTGCTACAAGGAATTTCTTTTTTTCTTTAGGTACATATTTGGACAGGCAAGGTAATCCTCAAGTTTTGCACTGTATACAAGGCTAGCCTTTCTTGAAAATTTAAACAACAGAGTATCAAAAACCTTCACTGAAACACATGGTAGCATGAGCAGAGGACAATTCCCAAATATACTGGTTTAAAAGTAAACCGGTGGGAGAAATGAACCCAACTCAAGAGAGATTACAAATCAGTTACAATTTCCTAAAAAGATTACAATAAATACAATGATACAGAGAAAAACTGGTTTTAGCCCACAAAGACAGATGTATAACTCCACACCCTGGGACAAGAACAGAACAGTGTTTGCCAACCCCTGCGCTGAGCACCACATGGCCCCCCAGGTGCAAAGCAAAAGGACAGAAAAACTTGATGGTCCACATGATGGTGGCAGTCCTGCTGAAGTGATGATCAAGGTCTTGTCGAGAGTGGCAGTCCTGTTGGAGTTCTGGTCCTCCTCTGGATCTGAGAAGTGCTACTCAAAGTCCAAAACTCCCAACATTATATATGCTCAGGTTCAGATGGGAATGTCCAGTACCTCCCCCAGGGCGGTGAGTTTCACAATGGGTCATTTAACTCTGTGAGTCATGGGATATTTTTGGAGTCTTTGATGGTCTAGGTGGTTGCAGCTGCCTATTATGCCAGTCCAGTATGGTCCATTAGCAGAGATGACCCCTTAAGCTGGGTGTGAAGGTGCTAATGCCTCCTCAGAGGGGAGTTATCACAGCTGTTGTCACAGTGAAGACAGAGAAACAACCCTCACAGCATTTCTTTAACACCCAGCTTGTAGCCTGAGGTGTCAATTGTGCCCCAGGCATCATCTGCAAATGATCCATTATTAATAGTCCATCAGAAATGACTCAGAGGGTGTAGAATACAGTTTTGGTCATACCCACAAAGTGACAAACTGGTCCCAGCCCCTGTAACTAAGACACCAAGGAAATGGAGAAGCAGTGTACCCTGGTAACAAAATGTAGTTGTAGGGTTATTTTTAAGTAAATATTAGTTCTATGCATGTTCAGTATTACCTAGGCAGAATACATCCCTTTCAATACTACTGATTTTCAATACTATTTACTTTGTCCAGACAGTGAAGAGGTGGACAAGGAGTATATGCCTCCTACTTACCAAGAGAGCTGATGGCTTATTCTCAGCACTGCTACTAGCAATGATGCCCACACAGATGCGTGAGAGCAATTTAATTGGGTATGAATTATGAAGGGTTCTCAATTGTTTACTTATTGCAGGTCAGGCAACTAGTAAAAAGCTGCCTCCTGCACAAAAATCCCTATATTTTTTTTTAAATAGGACTCTTTTTTACTTATTTTTTTTTTTTAAGGAGAACCTCTTTAGTACATAGCTAACACAGGGCAAAACCAGCTTCAATGGCAAAGCAAACACCCCAGCTCGTGTTATGATTATAAAGAGGATTTTTTTCCTTCTCAGTTTTATATGGGGACACAAAGCCCAGAGGAACATGTATGATAGTAAAGGGGCAAGGAACATCAAAATAATCTTTAAATCTCTTACTAAACTGCATTTCTTCTTCTTTAAAAACATCAAGCAAATTGTGTCCAGCAGTATCTTCTGCTCTGACTGAGCAGACTTACACAGGGCAGGGTGAAGGCTGCAGCTCCCCACAGGCTGGGGCCATTGCAGGGCTCCCCATGTCCCGCTGCCCCAGCCAGCAGCAGCCGTGGGCACTTGGGCAGCCCCAGCCTCAGGCACCAAGGTACCTCCCAAGAGGCCACTCTCAGGGCCAGTGCCTGGGAACAGGAGCTTGAGCCCATGGCCCGATTCCTCCATAAATCTGGACACGTGTCACAGTATAGAATACTTGCACCTGAATCAAACCTCTCATTTAAGGCTCTTTAGAACAACACCAAAATGCTATGGAAGTTTACAATCCACCACACTATTCTATAAGAAGTAATGTTTTCAAACCACATGCAAACATGAATTTATGGATACTACTTCTGGTTAAAAATACAGTGTAAAAGGTAAATGGGTGTACACACTGAGGAAAATTTATTTCCAAATTTTGTTTTGATTTACTAAATCAATAGGGTCTGTATTTCTAACACTGTTTTTACTCTTTCCTCCATCTTTCTCCAGAAGATGAGATAGGATTTATACCAAGGGTCTTGTGAAGGACTAGCCTGACAGAAACCTCAGTATATTCTTCTATACTGGAGAGCTGAAGTGCTACTCAGGAGCTAGGAGAATAAAAGTAGTAACCACAATCCAGAGAAAACATGTCTTCTCCAGCCTATGGCTGAAGTTCCCCAAAGTAGAGTTAAAAGAGGAAGAAAAAAGATGAAAGAGACAAAGACACCCCCTCCTCACAAAAATCTATAGGACTTGTAAAGACTGAGAGAAAGGGCTGTAACAGCTCAGGGACAAATACAGCAGAATGAGAGGAGGAGCAGAATCAGAGGAGGCACTGCTGCAGATACTGCGCAGTCAAACAGGAGTCTTGAAAAGGTGTATTGCTTCATCAAGCCCTGCCCATGTTTCCTTCATCTTGTTATATGCATTTTGTGCTATTTTAGAAATTCTAAATGTTTGCAAATATTTTCTTTGCCAGCATTCTGGTGCATCTCCAAAGACATGACAACACGAACAAATGTGGTGGTGTGGTAGGTAATTAGGAAGCTTCGCACAGACTTCTAAAGAGAGGGTGGAAGGCAGTAAAGTCAGGTTGCAATATCTCACATCAAATGAAGTGGCTAATTAGCCCTGCATGAGACAGAAGGCATGACAGAAGTCAATGCAAGATGCCTTTTGGACTCATTAAGTTTGAAACACAGAGGCTTAATATGATAAAACTCAACAGCAGTTTGATAGGTGTCCACCAAAAGAAATTTAACTTAACTTGTCACAGGTAGATTATAAAGATTGATTTGTTAAAGTAAAACAAGTCAGATCCAACATGAAGATTATAGTGTAGGTACATCCTTCTACTTATTTTATTAGATATTTGTCTTTCAAGGATACTGTTGAAAGAATACAAATCTTCCATTGATTTTAACTCTTAATTTTTTCGTCATTTGCTTCAACAGTTAAAAAATATCTACTTAGCAGTTCTACTTCCATTTTTGCCCCTCCCTGCCTTTGTGCCAGATCTTAGCATACATTTATTTCACTGAACTGTGTGAGTGTGCTATTTGTTTTTACTGAACAGGGGATCTTTAAGTAATGGTCAGATGATGTGGAAGAGAAAGAAGAGATGAGAGTACATAGTGTAGCTGCAGCCATCAGTACTTAGGTCTGCTTAGACTGTCACTGAACACCTGGTTTAACTCACAAAGTTCAGGATGCCATCCATTCATCTTGCTGACTAACATTCTGCAATGTCTTTGTTTCAGCAAAGCAAGTGAGGAGAGTGTGCAGTGCATTTGTTAATTCTGGATTAATATCCTGTGATATCAAGCAGCAATGACCTGTCTATGTAGTTCACAAACAAGAAGTCATCTTCAGACAAAACAGTCATCCTGGAAGAGAATTACATTTTCAGCTTGCTGAGAGGACCTGACTACCTGCAGAGAAAAAGAGCTCTCCCCAGATATCATGCATTTGTGAAGTACAGTTTCTGAATTTAAAAGACTGCATCCAAACTGATAGAGCCAAGATCTTTAGGATGAATTTAAGGGCATGCTTGATTAGACTATTACTAAACAAACTAAATCTTAGTTTAATTAGTCTACAGTATTTCCATTGAGACAAAGTATTTTTAAACAGCAGTTGCCTAAAGAAATTTTGTCGTGGTGTGAATCATATCAAATTAGAATGCTATCAAAGTCATACTTTATTTATTTTTAAAAAGTAAATGTAAAGGGATAGAGACATCTCCTCTGATCTGCTGAACATATTTCTTTTGATGCAGCCCAGGACATGTTTGGCTTTCTGGGCTGCAAGCGCACATTGCTGGGCCATGTTGAGCTTCTCATCAACCAACACCCCCAAGTCCTTCTCCTCAGGGCTGGTTTCAATCAATTCTCTGCCCAGCCTGTATTTCTGCTTGGGATGTATTTGTGCTGCCCTGACCCAGGTGCAGTACTTTGCACTGGGCATTGTTGAACTTCAGCAGGTTTGCACAGGCCCAACTCTCACGGCTGTCAAGGTCCCTCCGGATGGCATCCCTTCCCTCCAGCGTGTCAAGTGCATCACACAACTTGGCGTCATTGGCAAACTTGCTGAGGGTGCACTCAACCCCACCATCCATGTCACCAACTAAGGTGTTAAAGAGTACTGGTCCCAGAACTGATCCCTGAGGAATGTCACCTGTCACTGATTTCCAGTTGGACATTGAGCCTTTGACCACAACACTTTTGAGTCTGGTCATCCAGCCAATTTCTTACCCTCCCAGTGGTTCATGCCTCAGATCCATGTTTCTCACTATAAACATGTATTTAGCTGGGGAATAAAGATTGTGATATGTAACTAAATTGTTACTGTTGTAAGAAGTATTGGTACATGCCAACACTTACAATTCCAATTAGCTACAAAAACTTTACTGGAGTAATTTAATAGTAATCCCTCTACTGAAAGATTTCCTATTGAATTATTAAAAATACATATTACAAATAAAATATACAAGGTTTTTTTTGTTAGGTTTACCTTAGTTGCAATAATTCATGCATCTCTTTTTCTAAATTGTGCATTAAATGAAAGCTTTGCATATATTAAGTATACTGAGCATACGCAGCTTGTGTGCCAAGAACATTCAGTAAAATATGACAATTTAATATTAACTAAGATTTGTGATGAATGGTTTATTCTGAGAATTTTCTGCCACTATAAGTCTGTCATCAGTAAAGGTTAGTTCTAATTTTTGACAAGAGTTAAAAGTCATGTCCATATATTGTGGTCTCTGCTTTACCATTCACGCTAATTTACTAATAATTATGTTTCCTCACTGTGAAAAAAACAGTATTACAACCAATAAAGCCCTTCCTCTGACTGACGGTAGTTTAAAATTATTTGTTTTACAATGTTCTCAACAAGGTTAATTCTCCATTCTTTGTGAACTTGTTAAATTGTCAGTGGAAGTTTTATAGATAACAGGGATGACTTCCTTCAAACTGCAGTCCCTCTTCATCCCAGGTAGTTGAAAGTTTGTGCTGAAGAAGAGCAGACTGCAGCTCTCATTTAAATTCATTAATGCTGTTATGAACTCATTTAGCTGTTTTATGTATTACAGCAGCTGCTGGTGTAGCTTAAAAGAAAATGGGAAGGGACCATTCTGCTTTTAACAGAACAGTCTTAACAGGCTTAAATTTGGTGAAGACATCATGCTATCTTTTGATGACTGTTCCCTGGATGAATATCTCCCTAACAACAGATGATGCTTGTATAATGTTGTCTGAAACAAAAGGGCTTCCGTTTGTAATCCTACTCTCAACACAGTTTGGTTACCAAAGCAGGCAAGACAAGAGCCAGATTACTGAAAGTATTACCCTCTCACCACCACTGCCAAACATAATCTGAGGTTCTTACTCAGAAGGACCACATCACTTAAAATACAAGAGACCAGTTTTAGGATTAACAGATGTACCCTCAAGCCATTAGCTCATAGATCTGTTGCTGAGCACTGTTCCTAAGAAATATAACATGTTTATTATTTAATATAACATGTTTATTATTTAATATTAAAAAATCAATTTTTGATTTCTATAAGGGTTTCCCACACTTTTATTTATTATAAATAAGTAGCCTCTGTCCAGAAGATGAAGGGCAGATTTAAAAATAGGGTAGAATGCTCTCTGATAGCTCAAACAAAAATGGTAAAGTAAAAAGGAAAAGAATGAAAAAACAAACAAACAAACAAAAACCTAACAAAAAACCTGAGAATGAAAATATTTGCTCCCTTCATGCTTATTCAAAGGTTGGAAAATAAAAGCAAAGGTTATTTGAATATATTCTGAAATACAGCCCTTGTGAGGGACTGAAAGGAGTTCATGAAATTTGATAATTAACCTTCACAGGAGATGTAACACCATGCTTTTTAATTTTTGTACTTTAGGCAAAAAATCAACAAGGTACAGACCTCTATGAGAATCCACTTAGAGATTCCATTTTCATAGAAAAATACATTTGTCAAACAGCATCATTTATTTTTAAGCAAAGAGTAATTAATCATGTAGGAATCTAAATTAGAAAAGACCAGAGTAATAAAAGTTTTCCAAGCTCTCACATGGTTCAGTGTTTGAGTATATGACTTCTACAAAGGTAAACTTGGAAAATCCTAAATAATTCTGCTATAATGCTGTTTGGAACAATCCCTGACCTTTCAACTAAATCAATTATTTATGAGAGTGTGAATGCTTTGTTTACAATTGCATTTATATTTTTAGGAAGTGCTAAAGTAAATATGAACTGAGTGTTTAATACCAGTCTAATAAATTCTGAGTGACACAGAGGAGTGGATGAGAGAATAAATTTGACAAAGTTTTAATTAAATGCTAAGATTCTAAAACTCTTTTGATAAATTAAGGATACAAAACAAAGAATTCAATTACTCATTCTTGCTTAGATTTTAGAAATACAGTAAATGTGTGTGGAAAGAAAAGAAATCAGATTACAAAAGGATGTCATCTGTCAGATCTACGAGGGGCCTAAGGGAAGGGATGTGCTGAGCCTTGCAGGGAATATCCATTATAGCGCATCATTCCCTGCAGGCTGTGCTATGGAATCAAGATCTGAACTTATCTATTACACCCAGCATAGTTCTGAGTATACCTTCCCTTCTACAAATGGAAGAGGATTTTTAGATTCATGATTAATCACTGAATAAAGATGTTTGCATTTAAAATAATAATAATAAAAAAGCCAGTTTCTCTTCTTTTCATTAACTTAACTTACTAACTTTTTCTTAACATCTTAACCTTTTATTCCCTACTCCTTCTTGTTCAAATGAAAATGAATAAATGGTGAATTGTTTCATATTTAGGATGACAGAAAGATTTAAATTTCTGGTTAAATTGTTCATACACACCCATTAGTTATTAATTTTAATATTGAGTGTTTCCCTATTTTCCTGTGCTTTAAGGATTAACATCTCTCCAGTTACAAATTACAAAGTACATACATTTTGGGCATTTCTAGATAGAAAATATGTACTATATAGGCATAAAAAAGTAAAGTACGTGAGCTAAGTGCTTGTCTCTCCAATTTGCTCATACTCAGTGCTAAAAGATATAGTCAGCAGTAGAAACTGAAGTGAATAGAAAAGCTCTGTAGTTAGAATTTGCTTTATGCAGTCAGAATTTCCTTGATCTGTTCCTTCACCATCACAAAGGGCAGAACAATGGGCTGGCAAAGTATAAGTCTGTCAGCTCACAGCAACTGTCCTCAAGGGAATTAAGAATGACCTCCATAGCATGCCTTATTCCTAGATAGTACCTGTTAAATTGAAATAATGTTATGCCACTTTAACAACCCAAATCACATTTTGTATTTCTTCTTCTACACAAAGCAATAAAAAGAATACGAAAATTACCAGGCTAAGCTTTCAGAAAAATCACCAGTGACCCACTTTATAAAAGAATGCTGGCACATTGTCTTGAAATGATTGCTGAGCTTAGAACTTTGTGTAACTGTGGTGATTTTTGTAAGGAAGTGTTAGTCTAAATTGTTAAGACCAATGAATGGCCAGCAATCATTAAAAGGTTTTTTTCAGTTTAATGACATTATTTATCTTCACACTATGAACTGTACTTGGCAGTAGATTTCTAATGTTTAAAAGATGCACATCTTCTCAAAAAAGCAGAAAATAATCTTCTAACACAGGAAATGTCTGACTTTTATACAGCAGCTGCATACTCTTTCAAGGGCTATAGCAGAAGGATGAAACTGGAGAAATCTAATAACAGGAACAAAGGAGATCAGTTGGAATAATGCTATTCCGTAGACTTTTTCAAAATGTTTTTTTCCACAGGATTATAAAACAAAATAGCAAAAATGTAGTGCAGAGGGTAAAGTCTTTTTGAAGTTTAATCTCTGTGGCACCACTAACAAAATAGCTGTTCATTTCAAACAATAAATAATCTCTAGACCAATCTGGTTTTGTCCAGTCTTCTTCTTTTCCAAAAGCATCCAAAGATGCTTTTACACTCCTGCAGCAGACTAAAAATAGCAAAAAACATACCCTGAATATACTGAAGTTGGTGTAAGGGAGTAGAGTCAGATATGGTCTGGTGGAGCAGTTGAGACATTCCACCAGTGACACCTCTTTGGTGACCTCTGGATAATACATTCTTCTAGGATAATAACCAATATCAGTATTTTCCTCTAAGAAAGCCATAGAGCAAATTTCTTGAGTGTATTCCCTTTTCTTTCATTTACATTGGAATTTGACTGGAAAGATTTGGTTTTTTCCTCTCCCTGTATATCGTCCCAAGGAGACAAGAAAATGGAAATAATGTTAAACTAGTCAGACCTCCCTGCCCACTTTTAAAAACCTGAAACTTTTTGAAGGTCAATACAGCATGAGATTATCCAATAATTTAGTTGGTTTCTAACTAAAGGTTGTACACATTTCTGGTAGATTTTTGCAAATGAAGAGGTGTTTCACAACTTCTGGGCTAGCAGTTGTCTACTTGACTTTATCTTATTTAGAAGTGGTTCGATTCCCGGTCAGGGCCACTCCCGGGCAGGTGGGGCTCGTTAGCCCTTAAAGGCAACCCACCTACGTCCTAAGGACCTCGCTGCCACCGTCCAAGCTCGCTTGGCCCCGGCAGATGAACCTTAGGATTAAAGGGTGGGCTCAGTTCCGCACACACTGTGTCTCACCTAAAAAATCCAATGCGCAGGCTGGAAGGTGGAAAGACCTTCCCCGGATCTTCGCTCGCGAAGACTGGCCATTATTTAGAAGTTGTTTCTATAAAATGCAATTGTTTGTGTATTCCCCAAACCTGTCCATTCCCAGACCAATATCACTGGTAGGATGTGTCTCATGTGTTAGTGCAAAATAATCATACAACTTCATGAAATAGAGACGAAATGGAAGTGGACCAGAAGACTAAGATCCATTAAGAAGGGATCTGCTTGTCATAGAAGCTGTATTTAACTATCTGGTATATAGTTGAAAAAAGCTACATCAGGAAACAGAATCAAGTATTTAAGCTACTTCAGCCCTTCACCCAGTGCCAGGTGTCTCTGTATAATTTTTTACATGTTAACATGTTGTTTAACATTCTGTTCATTCAGGAGTCTAGTCTGCAAAATATAACCTTGTCTTTCATTTACTTTTCACTGAATAGGTTAATATACCAAGATTTATATTTTGATGTTAATTTTTCTTAGTAGAAATGTGAAAAGTTACAACCTCAGAATACTTATTTTTCTATTCATTTCCCCTTAAAGCACTAACAAGAAAAACTGTTACAGAGTCATTTAGGTTGGAAAAGACCTCTGATATCATCAAGTCCAACCTTTGACTGATCATCACCTTGTCAACTAGACCATGGTACCATGTGCCACGTCCAGTTGTTTCTTGAACACCTCTAGGGATAGTGATTCCACCACCTTCCTGGGCAGCCCATTCCAATGATTAAGAAACCTTTCAGTGAAGAAAGGGGGCCGACCCCCACCTTTTCACAACCTCCTTTCGGATAGAATGTGATGTAAGGTCTTAGCACCAGAGACAATGAGATCAGAGACCAGAAGGTGAAGCTGCAGACCTATAGACATTAGGGTGATGCACAAGTGGAGCTACAGCAGGAGACACCCAAGCTGATACAACCTCTGAAGAGACTGGGAGTGGTGAAGGAAATCATAGTGCAGGAGTTGACTGATAAAGAGAGAGCAGCAAAAAGCAAAAGAAACACAACACACTGACTCCCACCTACCACTCTGTCCAGTGCCTCACCAAGGGGATGAAGCATTAGGAAGAGTGAGGGGATTCGAGACGAGGAAGTAGGGAAGAAAGGTGTCTGGAGTGAAGCTGAGGCATTATTTTCTAAAAGTTTAATTGTTTTTATGCTAACTTACAATAAATTATATCAAACTGAGTGAAATTCCCCAACTTGAGATAGATTTTGGACCATGACAGGTACAGCAAAGACAACGGTTGAACATAATGTACTTTATTTCCTATTCGTTTTCGTTGGAAGAAAAGGTAGTTAGCTTCAGAAATCTTGCTTAGTTCAATTGTACAAAAAAAAAAAAAAAACAACTAAATGATTTCCCCAAACCAGATTAAAAACATTATTAGATATCTGTAAAAAAAAAAAATTAAATCATCCTTTCTTAAGCTCTCCTAAAAATCTTTTTCTACTGCACTGTAGAGGTTTGATGGTCCACCCAACTAATGTTCAGATTTAAAAAAATGACCTTTTATCCATTCTCTTCACTCCATGCAGTTTAATATTCCTATTTAATAGCCACACCTGTCTTCTTTAAAAAAAAAAAAAAAAAGAAAAATAGAAAAAGAATAACTTAGTAAAGCTAAATAGTCTTTCTCGAATTATTCTTGCAGGCCTATGACATTTACTGAAGTTTTAAAGGCAAATAGAGCTCAATATCACAACCATTTAAAAAATAACAGTATTATTTAGGTGAAGCTAAGTGGCCAGTATCCATTAAAAAAAAACCAAGCTAAGGCTGCTTAAACAATTCTTCTGGTCACAGAGCTTTGCAAAATACATTTTTAAAGCTGTCTAGTGCAGATGAGCCAGAAAAAGCCTTATCAAATTATTTTTAACACACATAAAGGACTCATATTGAACAAATAATAAATGAATCCAAGTGAATGAGACCCGATGTGTGTAAACAATGTAGTTAAACTATCTTTATATGGTATTTTTCCATGTTCAATTTCCTGACTATTATAATAAACTCCTCATGAAGTAAATAAACAGCTAAAAGGTTTTCATTTATATGTCAATTTATTTTTTAAAAACTGTTGAGAACAATAAAACTTATATTTCTGAATTACAGAGTACACTGCAATTTAATTCAGATGGATTTTATCACACTGAGAAAACTAAGTTAGTTTTGTGAGTAGGAGAATCATGGAAGAGAAGAAAGGAAGGTTGGGAGTGTTGCACATCATGTGGAGCAGGAGGGTGCAATTTTTTGGCCATGGCCATTATTTGTAAACTGACAATTTCACGTTAGAAAGGTTGTTGTTAATCTGCATCAGCGTAAGATAAGGATAACACCACACTTTTTTTTTTTTTTTTAGGGGAAATGAAGTAGGGGAACAAGATCTTATCACCTTAGGATAGTCTTGACACATACAGTAGTAATTATACAGCCTGCTAAACAGATACATGGGCTAAATAGCAAAAAACATGCTACAACCAGCTGATATTAAAAATTCAGAGTAACGAGTTTACATCTATTGAGATGACATGTATAAGCTTAATAAACATTTGGGCCATAGTGTTACCGGTATAAATTTGTGCTATTTTGCTGACTTGCATGGAGCTACAGAAATTTCTGTAACAGAGTGTGAGCTGAGGCACACTCCCATTTTACAGTGAAGAAATACACATTTGATTTAAACAGCCACACAAATATAACAAACGTTCTATAAACTCTCTTTACACAATATAAATAGATAGTAAAACACTTAAATCTGTTTCCATAACATTTTGATGATGGACTGAGGTACTGATATACTGTTCCTTTGGAACTGACCAAATCAGGAACTGTGTTCAGATACCCCAACATAACTCCTACGCATGATAAGATATTCTTGCAAGGTAAGGGCACAATACTTTTCTTCATCAGCAGTGCAGCTCTGTCTAATACTGAGATCCCACATGCTCCTCGCTGGCTCCTGCCAAAAATCCCACTGTACTGTGGAGAGAAATTCAGCATGGAGAATTTGAGTTCCCAAAGGACAATGCTTATTACAATAATACTCCGAGGGGAAATGTTTTGTAGGTTTGGCTTGTAGAGCTGGATATTTACAGGAAACCACTCATTAACTCAGTTTGTTCAAACAAGAAGGAAGACACCCCCACTCTCAGCATCACTCTCATTCTGTTTCATAGGCACACACTCACTCATTCACAATCATAACTGTTTTCCAAAGTCTTCCTGACCTAATAATTTTCTAAGAATTATTTAAATATATTCAATAGAAGATAAGGATATGGTTATGTAGTTAAGTAATTCAAAGGAGGGGAAGAAAAAGAGGAAATTTCATTTCTTCTTCAATTGGCAGCTTTTCTAAAAGTAAGGCTGCATATGAAGCACATCAAAAAGCCAGATTATACAATTAGCTAATAGCCACTATTGACATGTAAAATCCATTTATGTCAGGTATCCTAGCTAACTAAGCCAAGCCAGATAATGCACTAGATTGTGCACCATTCACTTTGAAAGTTTTGTCATTATTAGTATCATATGGAAGATACATTATGTGTTTGCACCCAGTATGCATATGGACAGAGGACACCAAGCAGTCATGACACATTATAACCCAGAATGCAGCCAGCCTATGTATTATCCTTTGAGAGACTAGAAAATTCAGCTTTGGCACTGGTGTTTTGAAAATACTTGCCTCCACTTTTGAAAGAAAAATTCTTTGTAAAGTCTATGCTGGGTCAGAGCACTGCTGCAGAACAGTCTGGGACTCAGTGCAAATATGACCTCAACTTCTTGCCCCAACAATGAAAGTCAGTGTTCAAATTTTCTTTCTTCCTCCTCCTACCATTAGCAAGAAACCTATAATTAGCCTTGGCTTTCTTGAGAACGACTGCTGTTAAGTGAGGCAACCAGCAACATTCTACAATATTGAAAAGACAGTTAAAATATTAAAAGCAAGCTAGACTTGCTTTTTCATAAAAATTGTGCAGCAGTTTATCACTGGCTCTCTACTTCTAAGCCATACACCTTCTGCTTCCAAAATATATACTCACAGCAGGAAAGCATTCAGGTGGATGTAGCAAAGGCAAACTTTTAGCTGGGGGGCAGAATACAATTGTCAAGATCCATATAACCTTAAAGCATGTGAGTAATTCCATTGTATCTGGGAGCTTTCACTTCAACAGGATTGCTTGTGCAAGTAAAGATTATGCAAGTGGATAAGCACTGGTAAGTCAGACCCAGTATGTGTATTCTTGGAAGTGTATAGATTTCTAGAACAGAACTGGGAACATGCCTCTTGCATTCAGAAATACACTATAGGTTTTTATTTTGTAATACTGAGGATGTGCTAAAGCCAAGAGTTTTATAAGAAATTATCATGCTATCAGAAAATGTATCACAGAGAATTATTTTCAAACACGTAAAAAATATTCTCTAACACTTCACTATTACAAAAGTTATCAAGAAAAACTTAGTATCTCCAGAATTCCACTTATTTCAGTGAGATATAAGGGGATATAAACCAGCACAAAATATGTTCTTTCTGAATTCAGTAGGCACAAAATGATAGTAACAAGGAGACAGGAATAAAGGTTTTGAAAGGAAATAGGAGAGGGAAATAGATATATATCTGCTTTGCATGTTATGAATCTTTACGAGACTGATAACATTGAACAAGCACTGAGTAAATAATTTCATTTTCTGTGTATATTCATTTTACTCAACTTTCAGAATAGTGTTCATAACACAGCAAAATATTTCAATGAAAATTAAACTAAAGGAATGGTGTCCCTCTAGCATGGAATAAATTAGTGCCTTCACTGGGAAAAACTACATAGCATTCAACAGGAAGTAAATCCCTCATCTTGAAACATCAATAGAAGGTGAGTATACACAGAGGTGAAAAATAAGAATCAATACAATCAGACAGAAAAATCAGAACTAAAAGGTGGTATGCAGTGGGGTAGAACTCTCATATTTTCCAGTGTTTTCCCCAAACTCTTATTTTCCCTTGACTGTTGAGAAATAAAGTTGCCTGTGGGTTTTTTTAAGATTCATTATGAACAATTTGCATTCTCTCCTCAGAGATAAATATTTTTCATGAAGTAATTCTAGAAAGGTAAAGGCAGAAAAACATTTGTCTATTCATGACAGCTGTTCTTCCTGTGACCAGGAACATCTCAAAGGACAAAAGTATTTACTCAAATTCTCCCTGTTAGTCACAAAAGCAAACAAAGAAATATTTTCTAAGTGATTTTTTACCAACAGTGGAGAAATTCTATTCTATCCAGACAACCACAAAAGTTTTAAATTCCCATTCTATTTATCATGTCTGCATGATCCATCCTTTTCCAAGACCCCACCCTCATGTCCCCTTGTGACACATGCCTCCATGGCACCTCCTGTAACAGCCTGAAGCAGCTGAGAAACAGAGACACAAAGTCGCCCACAGTGTTTCTCAGTCCCTTCCTCTGTCAGGTGACTCTGTGTGATGGGACTGTGCTTCAACCTTAGTATTCCCTAAATTTGTCTGAGTTGAGCTGAGCTACAGCCATCTCAGAAATTCAGTAAAGTCTAACTGTGTTTTCTGTATCCTAAGGACTGGAATATTTGAGAGTTTATCAAACGGCTTTATCGACATGTATGAAAGATGACTGTTACTTATAAATTCATCAACATGAGCTCTTAAATATTCAAAACAAAAGTAGAAGACAAAATAACACTATTTCTAGGCTTTCTGCAATTTTTTATCTCATTTTATTGCTTCAGCATCACCACTTGCAGCTATATGGCCTCCCTACAGTATCCTCCCAACTCACACCAGAGTACCCCTGCAAATACTTCCTCCACAGATCTCAAGCAGTAAAGCAGGTTAGAAACACTATACAAAATGTGCCATTCTTACAAAAGCAGCTTGACTCTCCAAAACTGTGTAAATGGAACTTGTAAAACCAACTCTAGAACTGTATTAGAATTGGGTTTTTTCATGGAGGATATAGCTACTAGATACAACTGAAGATTCCACTTTTGGCCATATTCTAGAGTAGTGGAAGGCTTTAGTTATTCACGGTAAAAAGAAATCCTGATGTTCTTTAAAAAGACTCAGGGTCATAAAATTTGCATTCCTTTTTCTCTGTTTATGGTGAAATGAAGAAATGACTTTGTTAACATAGAAACATCCTAACCTTGAATAATCAGGTCAGTGGACTTCACATCAAAAAGGCAGTAGTAGGTAGCAGTACAAAGTTGCTCACATCTTTCATAGAGATTTACTGAAGTGGCAACATGAGTTTTACCAGTACATATGACAGCTCTTTAATGGAACTATTCACAACTCCACCTTTCCATTACTAGCAAGTATCAGTGCTTTATTATTTATAGAATAGTTCTCCTCTAACCTTTTCTGACATCCATAGTTTCTGCTTAGTCTGTGTCATCTGTATTTCTTAGTCTGCTGTACTTTTCCAGATAGATATTCCCAGAAGCACTTGCTGATGATCTCATTTCTATCTACCAGTGTTCATATTTCCTCCCTTTCTTCTGCCACTACACAATTTCCGGTTTTCTGTGTGATCACAAATATTTTCAAGCCTAAATTTTCAAGTAATTCAGGACCTCCTGGGGGGAACTACAAGGAATTTCTGTTCCATTCCTGCAGTCATAGGCCATGTGAGGTCAGCATAAAACTGCTCTATAAACATGACGCATCAGTGGATTTTCAGATACTTGTTATGCTAGGAGTCTGTGCAGCTCTGTAGCATACAGAGACCAATTCAACATAATACCATTTTCACATAGGACATGCTATATATGAGAAAATCACACTTAATGAACTTCACATTCCTCTTCCAAAGCATGGGGATACTAGAAAATTTAAAAACATACGCAGTTTTTAACTTTTTTTTTTTTAACTTATTCTTGCATAACCTTACTAAAAGTGGTTTTTATTAACAAGACTGTCTAAATAATTTTATAACTGCTTGTATCCGGGCTCTCAGATATGACTCTGTAAAACAAACAAACTGGAGTTAAAAGCTGCACTAAGCAGCCATATTCAGCAGTGACATGTAAATAATATCAGTAATTCCTTAATGTTTTACACTGTCCACCATTTCTGAACTTAGACTTTTAATATACAGTAAATCTACAGAGAGTTTCCTCTCCTTTAATGAGCAGCAACAGACATCAAATCAATACAAAGTTTTATGACTTCACTCACTTTCTGAAAGCAAATTCAATTTTTATATGGTACCTATAGAGGCTCATGTCCTCTAAGCATTTTCTTTAGCATATTCCATATCAGAGCTTAAAATACAGAATCATAGAGTCTGAAAGCATCAACCTGCAGTGGTTGATGGAAACAGAAGTAATTGAAATCACATATACACAAACCACATTTCATAAGTATATAAAATCTGTTTTCTGTATAAGAAGCCATCTATATACAGATTGGTAATTGCTTTAAGTTTATGGCAAACAAAATGAACAAATGCAATTAGTTTTCTTTCCTTACAGCTTAAGAACTATTTTTAGATTTTCATCAACATCGTTTGACCTCCATTTAAGCTCTGCAAATCTTATCCCTTTGAGGATGATGTCTGCTCTCTCCATACTGTTTTCCTTCTTTCAGAGCCTCACAGCATTTTCAAGAGTCAGAGGTGCAATTGAAGGTAAATCAGTGAATTATGAAACTACATTTAGACTGGCTTTTCTTTTTCTTCCAGTTCCATATTCTTGGCTAGGGGGGTGGTGGGAGCTGGATGGGAGAGAGGAAGGAAGAGGAAGGCAGAGAATTTAAAAGTAATGCCCTTTTTCCAGGTCAGTTAGGACTCATGAGTTTTCTCAGTCATCAGTTCATGATTCAGTGATGACTTTCTAGACAGCTTTATCCCTTGAAGGGAAGCACACTGTCTCCTTATTTTTATCACTATTTCAATGCTTTCTTTATATTTAAAAATTGCTTTTTTTTTTTTTTTTTTTTAATAACTAAGCCTGAAGGTTGTTACAGCCTGCCATGCTCACAACTGACAACAAAAGAGAATAAGGCCAACCAACCATAAGGTTTCCCATAAGGCTTTTTGCACTCTTTACTAACTTACATTAAGTGTTATCACACATCTGGATAGATTTGATAGCTTAATTCTTACAGATAAGGCTTGTTCAAAACAATTCCTTCTTTTGCATTTTTCTGCTTCAGTGTCATTTTACTTTTATTTGAGTGATTTAGAATAATAGAGGTTTATCTTAATCTGTGGAAGTTCAGCACATGTTGTATAAGGATGGTAAGGATCAATAGAGTACTCTCTATAGGAGTGGTGCAGCCTTTGTTCATTACTAAAGTCATTCCTGTGATTCAATACAAAACAGTTATGAGAGGTTGCCCAGGTGCAAGAGACATGCCAAAGACAAGCAAGGAAAGGGCTTGTTATTACGTCAGTTTTTTTCCATCCAACAAATATTCAAAAGATAAGGAAATGCATAAATTCCTTCCTCTGTCTCAGAAAGATCTGAGTCATTGCACTTTCTAAGCCTTTACCTTCTCTCCTACTGACTTTCACCTGTCTGAAAAGCTCTGCCTTTGTTTCTGAGATTCAGAAAGAAGGAACCCAGAAAGTCTTTAAACGTATTATTTAACATAATAGACAGAGAACAAAGCACACAAACTTCCCCAATTCCCACTGCACCTCTACTTTTTGAAGTACCTTCTCACAGTTTAAGACATCCACCCCAACAGGAATATAAGAAATTAAAATTCCACGCATTCTCTGAGCCATTCTTCAGAAAAACCTGGTCAGGTCACAGTGGAGCCTGGTAAATGGGCACTGCTGGCAGCATCTGAACTGCACACTCTTGGAAAGGCTTGGCCACACCTGTTCAGTGTCATGAGCATTTTAAGTGTTAGGTCTTTTAAGATGCCAGTGGGGACGTTTAATTCAGAAGTGATATATCAATCAGTGTTATAAACAGCAATAAGCACCTATTGGCCAGTACTGGAGGTTTGGACAGTACCAAAGGTCTACAGGATCCAAAGCAAAGCCATGTGTGTACTGCTGCTCCCCTGCCCCTGTTGCTGCCTATCTGAACTGGGAGACTTTTGAGGGAAACAGAGTACTGACTGCAGGAGGGAGCAAATCCACAGCAAATTTTAAGAGGCCATGGAAAGATGGTATGATCCTTTTGGAGTAGTTTGGTGAAACTAGAAACTCACAGCAAGTTTCCAGGCTGATATCAAGACGGAAGGATTGGATTTTCCTTGACATGACAAAGCTGGCATGGGAGAGGCTTGCTTTCAGTCTTGCTACTATACCCAAAACAAGGAGAAGGAGATCCTTCATGGAACTTCATGCTCAACCAAATTAAAGCTAAAGCAAATGGAATGTATGTATTGCTGGGGTATAGCAGTGGGTCCACCTCACTGCTACTTAAGTAGAAATAGTGCCAGAAGGAAACCTTTTCTGATTCACCTTCAAGTTCAGACCATGCAAAGAATTGAAGAAATAGATAGAACTCTGCATTTTCCTTCCCAGAGACTGAAAAAAAAAAAAAAAATCAATTATTTAATTACAGAAGTGGTAGGATAACTTATCGTGACCAAAAAACAAAACAAAACAAAACCAAAACTTATTTTTTCTGTTAATGATAGTAAATGTTCATTTTGCTCCAGATTATGAACAGGTAAAAAAGTAAGCTAAAATTCTACTAATTAAATTACAACTGTTCCAGCTCATAGTTTTGAAGAAAAAGAGAGATCAGGAGACTACTGATCTCTTTATATCATTCCAAATCAAAGTTCTGTAACAGAACATCTAACTTCTTAGTTGATTGAGGAAAAGGCAAAGGAAGACAAATTAATTCATAATTAATTCTCAATGATCAGGCAGTTAATATACTGTAAAATGTTTCCCAGGAAAGCGTGACATCTGTGGAACAGGGTAAAAAGCAGTGTGGTGCTTTCACACTACTTTATACATTATTATTTTATACCATTACATGAATTAGTTGCAGGTTCATTAATCATTTTTGCAGATGGAGTGTTAAACTTAGATTATGCCAAAAGTGAAAATGAAGTAATTAAACTAAACAGTTATAATCTTTTTGTGAAGAAAACAAGTTTAAGAAGGTGAGATGTGTACACACAGTGAATTGGGTATTTTGTTAATTCATTGCTATGTTCCACTCTGAGAACTGTGTTTTACAGTTCTGTGAACTGTTTTACAGTTACATCCAACGGGCAACTGCAGTTCATTGCTAAAGCTCTACAGTAGCCCTGTGAGACATGATGATATTTATTAACCAATAATGCTATGCAGGAGCAATATTTTTTATGCATGGAATTTCTGCTTTTTGTTTATCTTGATTTTTCAATCCCCAATACATTTCCTGTTGCTCTAGTTCTATTCCTGGGTAACCATATCACCTGAATCTTGCCAGCTCTTTTATACAGAATGCATGATGCTTTCCTTATTAAAAGATATCAAGTGTTTGAAAACACTTGCTCAGAGATAATGATAATTACTTGAGTAATGTTATCAGCATATGACACATGTAGAGAAAGTCTTCACAGAGGCAGAACAGATTAATTTGTATTTCTCACAGACACTTTCAGAAGTGCTACATTGTTATTCCCTATTGTTATAGAGAAAAGCAAAAGAAAAAGTAACCTTGCCCACCCTTGAATTTTGAAACGCAAAACAGGCTTAATTATGACAGGTACTGAACTCTTCTGTCTCTTGACTGGAGCTACTCTTAGCACTGAATTCTCAGAACCTCCTGAAAGCTTTGGGATTAGACAAATTTTTCTGAGAAGTAAGATTTTCTCCAAGCATCTACTGCAAGTCCAAACCCACTATTTATCCTGGTTCTGCAATAAATAGTACATTAGTTTGTGACGTTTTGTGATTGCATATGAACATCAAAATCTTTTAATAAGGATGACGTGTTTGATTTCATAAACCTGAGTGCCATCAGCTGAAACCAAAGTATGAGGGAATTAATGACAGCATGTCAGTTGTAGCACTAGACATTTTTGGTTTTATCTTAGAACAACTTTTGAACTGTGCGTAGCTATTAATGGATTTTTATTCCTATGCAACAATTTCTTGTCTAAATTTTTGACTAATAGCATTTATGAACTTTTCTACAGCTGTACGTTCCTGTAAATCTCCACTTATTCATTCAAATAGTTCTTTAATTTTTTTTTATATAAACCAAAACAAACAAAAATGCAAACAAACCAAACTAACCACTGTTGCTTTCATTTAATCTAACTCTCATGGTGAAAATGCTGCAGTCCATCTTCCTGTAGAAATGTGTCCTGTTCAGAACAGTTCACTCCCTCTCTCCCCATGCAGACTTCTTTGTTAAATTATTTTTTTGTGATCATATAAAATTCATACATCTCTTTTACCATCTCGCTGCCTGGTAATATATCTGTCTCTTTCCTTTCCACTTCTCCATCTCCCTATTGTTTTTTTCAAATAGTCTATGACAAAGCTATTCCAGAGAAAACTTTACTCATAACCATTTCTGTGTGAGAAGAATTGCAATTTATAATTGATAGCTTATAATAGCGATGGAAATTTAGTTTGGTTTTCATAATCTACTGAAGACATATGCATGGCTAAGGAGCTTAAATAACACTCAAATCCTGGAATATACTAATCCACTGAAAGAACAGTAAGACTTTCTTTCTTTCTTTTTCTTAATTGTGATCCCACTGGGGACAAGCGGAAACCCAGAACTGAGCACTTTATATCCAACTATGAGCTAAGATTTTAATATAACCAAGCCCAACCTGTATTTCAGTTGCCAACCATACTTGTTTAGCTATTCTCAAACTATTTTCTTCATGAAAGATGCAGCTTTTCTTGCCTTTCTTCTAAAAGTTACATGATTACTATAACATTCATTCTTCTGACATTTCACCTCTCACTCTGTATTTCTCTGCATTGCAATGAAATAAAGTTTTTATTTAGAACTATGAATGAAATATGTCTCCATTAAGTTATCCTAGGTATACAACATATGTCTATGTTATATAGATAGGTAGGTAGATATATATGATCTGTCTATAGACATGATACTTACTGGACTGGCACACACGCCTTTTGTGCTGCACTGTATCTGTGCTTTTTGAAATCCACACACATTCTGTCTATGGTCGCCGTGCCTCTGGTACCTTGTCACATGCACACAGAATCATTTAGGTTAGAAAAGACCTCTAAGATCACGGAGTCAAATTGCTAATCCAACACTGCCAAGACCACCACTAAAACATGTCCCTAAATGCCACTTCTACACATCTTTTAAATATCCCCAGAAAGGTGATGCAATCACTTCCCTGGGAAGCCTGTTTTTGATGGTTCACTTTCTGGGAAGTTTTTCCTAACATCCAATCCAAACCTCCCCTGGCTCAGCTTGAGGCCATTTCCTCTTGTCCTAATGCTTGTTACCTGGAGGAAGAGACCTTCCTGCACCTCACTACAACCTCCTTTCACATAGTTGAAGAGAGTGATAAGGATGCCGCTGAACCTCCTTTTTTTCCATGGTAAACAACCCCAGCTCCCTCAGTTGTTCCTCACAGCACTTATGCTCTGGACCGTTCACATACACATACACACACACATACACAGCTTTGTTAAACACAAGTCTATCTGGTAATTTTGTACCCCTTCACCTTACTTATGTCCTGCCTTCGAGAGGGGAGAGGAACACTGTGGTCCCCAATTACTTCTTTGTTTCTTCTACCATATTGCAGTTAAAGGTCTTTGTATCCCTGCAAAATGTTTAGTTCCAGAGAAATGCTGTATATATCGGTAAATCCCAGAGGTTGCTGCAACTTTTTTTAGCATTCTGAATATGCCTCCTCTGTCAGTCATCAGGCATTTTTTGATCACCATTTTTCTTCCATAAACCTGATTACTGTAATTATTCCCCCATAGTTTTCTTGAGTCAGGTATTACCTCTTTTTAGTATATGTCACTCATCACCAAAATTTCCAAAATAACACAGTAAATAACTTTCTATTTTTATTCCAATAAGTAGATGTTATGCATATATAAGAATCCCAAAGCATCTAATCTATAAAACAAACCATAAGCCTGCAAATAGGCTTTTCACGGTGGACAAAATATGTCGTCCATTCTCCTTTTCCTCAAAGACTCAAGTTTTATTGCAAAACTAAGTTACTTTAACATAAGATCCCTGCATAGTCATGACCCTTACTCTATGACAATTCCTACATGGTAATATTTTTACTATAATCTTCCTAAGGCTCTTGCTTTTCCTCCTCTTCTCCTTTCTACACTGCTTCCAGAACTACTATAATAGCTTCATGTGCTTAATTTGAAGCCCACTCCTGAATTAAGATCCATATGAGGAACATTTAATTCACAAGTATAACAACTACATAAAATTTCATCATTCTTTAATTTTCAGAAAAAATCTGAAAACTCAAATTTTGTAGTGGTTTTACAGCGTACAATATCAGAAATTAACCAGAATTTTGAGGGTCGTTTCATTTTTTGTGACTTAATGAAATTTAACTGAATCAGTGGTACTTAGATGGTATGTGTTTTAAGGAATATAGGAAAGACATTACCTTTGTCAAGTTATAAAGAGAAAAATGCACTAAATGATTGAAACTAGGAGATCATTCAACAAGGCTGAATGTAATTAACAATGTGACTAGGACCTTCTTTGAAAACTGATTGGAGATGTCTAGTGTTTTGGATCAAGTAACCCTTTCCTCCTTATGCTCTATTAACCCCGAATATTATTTCTGTTGGAAATCCCATTGATTTATTGCAATAAAATAAGCTGTAGAATTTGAATAGCTCTAAATTATTATAGCTGAACATATTTTTCTTGACATACTTGTTTAAATGTATGTTGTACACCAACTACTTTGAACTGCAGCTTCAAATAATATTCTCCCTTCCATCTTTTGCATGACAGTCATGGGAATTCAAGTAATGGTCTATCTGTTTAAGACATGAAAAAGTTAAGTTAAATACTTTGTAATAAGTTATTTATACTTGATTGACTGTGAAGTTTAGATTACTTGAAATGTATAACAAAAGGAGTCCAAACACTCTTAACTTCACTGAAACACTGAGGTAGGTTTGCTTTCAAATACGCTTAGTTATTCTTGAGTTGAATATTACAATACAAAGTTTTTTTCTAAATGTTTCTATCCAGGAAGAACATCTGTTTTCCACAGCTCTATACGGCATATACTATAGAGATTCTATATACCAAATGCCATAAATACACTTTGTGGTAATTAAACTAAAGCCACGGGATATGTAGAATACCTACTAAGCATTTATTAAAATCTTGAATAAAGAGATGTAGAAGATACACCCTACAGTTTATCTAATCATTTGGAAATTACTCATGTGGTTCTATCAAAAATCTTTGTTGATTTAACAGAGAAGGCTTTCCTTTCTTGAATCTCTTGGAGCCTGTATCTAGTGATGTGTAGGACTCAGCAGTATGTTTTCCTTTTATTTCCCTCCTTTTCTTTAACATTTTGAGAGAGAGAAGAAGAATTTTAATACATTATTTAACAACAATGCCGGTCTCACCACAATGTTTTAGAATGATACTTTATTGTCATGGGATATATTAATTTAATTTGAGGGAAAACTGTTCATCAAGAATTCAGAATACGTAATATGGATCCCCATCCTGAATGAGAACTTATTAACAAAGGACATATAAAGAACACATAATTCCTGTGGGTAATCCTATATTTCCTCAGGTTACTCTATTCTTTGATGGAGAAGCTGTCATATGATGTTGTCGTTCTGAGCTGGGAAAATAAAATATTATGTGGCTGTCCCATGAGAGAGGTTTTTATATTGAGTAGACCTAAAAAAGTATTTCAATTATGATTCAGATTTTCCCTATCTACTATGCGATGACTTCCATTGATAGACTTGATATTCATAATATTCTTCCTTTCTTAAAGTCTTCCTTTCTTTCTTTCTAGGTTCTCTTTCCCACAGAAGGTTGGACCAGATGATCTTTTGAGGTCTCTTCTAATCTGGGCTGATCTATGGTTATGTTTCTCAGAAAGAGAACTACAATAACTAGGACATGAAATTAGACAGAGGCAGTGCCATTTTCTGTAGTTCAGATTTGATAGAAATTTGATATAACCTAGTAGAGAAATGAAGGCAGGGAGGCTGACCTTAGAGGAGGAAGTAAAGGAGATGGGCCAAGAAGATGCAGGATTTCACTGGGACATAGTCAAAAGAAGTGTAGGGCAGGAAGACACTGTCTTGGCAATACCATTCCTGCAGAATGCATGTTTATAGGGCTGATGCTAAGTTTATGTGATGATTTGAAGTGGTCATCCAGCAGCTGTAGAGGGCTTACTTGTATACTAATAGCTTCAGTAATTTTTCCACTCAGCAGTTAATCCCAGCTCTCTGTGTAGAAGCTGGAAGATGGGGGGAGAGGTAGCTAGATAGCTTATGACTTCTGCTGTTTGGGTGCCTGTCTGCCCACTCCTTTCACAAGCATTTCCCTGTGGCAAGCAGCTCCCTGAAAGCTGGTAAAAGCCTTTGAACTGTTTTACAAAATGCAGTTGGCAGAGGAAAAGTGCTTTCCATCAAGAAAGCTGGAGCACCATGTTTTCCCAGCTGCTCTGAGGCACCATATGTTTGGTGCATGGCTACTAATGCTACTTTTATTTCTTCAGGAGACTTTACAGATGTAAGTCTCTTTAGTGATAATTGTATGAGGATAAGCAAACTGCTGGTATGTGGCAGTATTTCACGGGGGTTAATGGCAGGGTCAGCCCAGTCACAGCCACTGACACAACACTGCCTCGAGGAATATGGAGATCATGACCGTCAGTACTATCAGTTTCATTTGACACTGTAGCACCCTGGGAGCAAGACTTGCAAATCTCTGGTTTGGTCAGCACAATTGACTGAGATTCAGCTCACAAGAACACTAGAAGAATGTTCTTTTTCTTCCAATGACATTTTAGATGTGGTGGTTGCAATTTCTGTTAACAATAACTGTAGAATTTAACAGTGTACCTCCCCCATGTTCCCAAACCTTTACTGGGATGGCTACTTGTCAAGTACTCAAAGCATTCCTCCTCAGGATGTGAAGGTACACTTTTCTGACCCAACTAGTAGTCCCGACAATAAACAGAAATTCAAAACACCAGATGGGGAATAAGGTGTTGAGCAAATGCAGGTAGGGATCTGTTTCAGAGCTCTCCCTGGGGGCTGGCAGGCTGACAATCACCAGGAAGAAAAACAATGAACAGTCAAGCATGGGGAGAGTCAGGGTGAAGGGCAGCTGCTTATGGTTTGAAAAGGGAAACAACCAAAAGAATATGAGACAAAAAGAACAATGTGCTGCAAGGAGTGTTAATAAAAGCCTCTTTAAAATTTGCCATAAAAAACAGACACAACGAATCTTCTCTCTATTGGCAGGCTTTGAGACAGTCTCATATAGTGTAACATGAAGAGGTCAGATTTCATATTGGGTTAGAGATTTGCAGTCAATGGAATGGCTAAAAGCAATAGGTCACTGAGAGAGTATGGGGAGAGGTATCTCTGGGGACAGAAGTTGGCCAATGTTTTAAAGTTGCAAGGCTCTGACTTCCAGAATGACACTGCCAGGGGAGTCCACATCCATTTTTTCCTTCTATAGATCCTTAGTAAATGATAGTATTGATTCAAAACTGCTTTTGGTTGTTACTCATTATTCATTGGCTTGGCTGCAGTTACAATCAGGAAATGGGGTCTCGGTGAAGTGCAGTGCTAATACTCTGTTCTGCTTCTTACAGAAGTCAAACACAATTCTGATTTTTAATCTGTTGTTATGTCAGACCTGCTTGCTGCACTCAGAGTAATTCTGGAGGAGGAGGAAATAAAATAGGAAGGAGAAAGACAACTTTGAGGAGCCACCACAGAAGCAGATATGCAAGAACAAGCTTGCAGTGCGCAGTGGATAAACCTCATCTCCCTCATCATGCAAATTAAACACCTCATTTTCAGGGTGGAAAGCAGTTAGGAAACCTTTTGCCAGTCACAGTACTACTGGGGCATTTGCTTGAAGGTGTTACCTCACCAAGGTAGCCTGTGCAGACTATGGCTGTTGCACAGGTATACATTGTCATCTCAGAGTGACCAGATCTATGAAGGATGATGACAGGAAAAAGTGAGCCAATATAAGAGTGTTACCATAAAATATTGTTATTTTGTGTAATAAAAGTAAGGGTCAGATTCAAGTAGGGAATATGGAATTTCAGATCATGTTGGACTAAGTTTACTAACATGAACAGGGTGTTCATAAAAGGCCATCAGTGAGCAAGTGAATCAGAGATGTTTTTCTCCATTTGACAGTACGGGTACCTTGGTATGAAGAACTCGACTGAAAAAAAAAACAACCAACCAACCAACCAAAAAACAACTAAAAAAACCAAACCAACAAACAAAAACAAAACAAAAACACCAAAAAAACCACCACACACAAAAAATCCCACCACTCTTTTTCCTTTAACATATAGTAGTGATGTGGCCATGCGGCTACACAAGGCTGGTGGGATCATACCCTCATGGGATGACCAACATCAGTATTTGCTCTCATGAAGTCCTATAACAGACAAAAAGATGCAGTGGGATGAGGAAAACTTCATAGAGCTTACTATTATGGAATTAAGAAGGAGAGAAAAGAAGTTTCCTGGATTGTTCTGGACGAATTATATTAGAGCCATCATATTTTATCTAGTCAACGAAACAGTTGAGAGAGGTAGGTACTGTGCTGGATGACAAGGATTTGTCAGGAGAGTGTTTCAGACACTCAATACTAGATTGCGAATGTCTGAGAATACCAAAATTAGGTGCATGGAAAAACCACTGTGGCTGACTGAGTAAATTTAGTAATGATGGACTTCATCTACCAGGTAAAGATTAAGTAAAACCACCCCCCTCAAAAAAAAAAAAAAAAAAGTCTTTAAATTGTGTATTGACCAATTGAACTTACTAAACATAAGGAAAAAAATTAATGTTGCCCAAGCATAATATCAGTAAGAAGGCCTTTCTATGCATATAGTGCCTTTCAGGTGAATAGTAAAGGGTCAGGCCTCAGAGGTAAGAGATTCAGTGAAAGGTTTATGAGCTGAGATACAGACAAAAGAATAAAATGTTGAGAAATGGGGTAGTAGACTTTTTTGCTTAAAGGAGATGAGAGGAAGCAAACGTTGGGAGACACACGGACCAGCTTGTCACCTCTTTTAATCATCTATACTCATTCTGTAAGGCACATTGCTTGACTACATGTATATGATTATAAAGTTGCAGACTGCAATAGAGTCACACCTTAGTTTCTGTCATTCAGTGTTTGGTTGTCTGAATCAATGTCTGTGAAGGTTTAAAGCTAGCCATATTAAAATGTGGATTTTCCTTAATCAATTTTCTAATGGGGTTTTTATCCACTTGTCATTTCAAACTGACTAAAGAAATATTTTCAAACTGTTCCTCTTTATTACATATTAATTGATGAGGAAAAACAAGTAAACAAATAATCAAACATAAACTTTTATGCATTTACAATGAATTACAATATTAAGAGGTATCCATGCCTACCAGAAGGGCTCAATTGCAGTGCTGTACCAATTAGACACTTCACTTTTACTTTTTTTTAAAAAGTTAAAATTCAGTGTGAAAATCATGGTTTCCATTGCAGCCACACAAGACCAAAGCACTGAAAAATAAAACACCAACATATACCAACCACCACCTCCAGGCCAGGAAAATATCAAACATGTTAAGCACGATTATCAGTAAATTCAACCTCTTACCAAGATGAAAACCTTCTCTATTGTCTATAAAATCTTCATATACAAATTATCTTTTAAGTCAATTTGTGGGACAGTAGAGTAGGAACTGTTTTAACATTGAAGTAGAATAACTTTGAACTTGAACAATATCCTTCAGGCAATAAGGGGTGCGGAATGAGTTTCTGTGAAATACTTAAAATTTCAGCTGTTTCTACGCCAGCATTTTAAAACATCCTGAAACCAACAAGGCTTAAGCACTTGCAAACAGAAAGTGACAGGGAAGTATCTTCTCCAAATTAAGTCTGTCAGAAACCTACCAACTGCAAACTGTTCATGTAGAAATTGAGACTATCCTTTTGCAAAGATCCCTGCAAGCAGTACTTTGCTGCTCAATAGAAATGAGATTTACCTTGCCTATTTAACAAGTTTTAATATGCTTAAAAACTACAGTAAATGTTCTTGCAAATACAGTCTTTGGGGGCCTATTTCCAAAAATGAATCTCTTAAGAATAAAAGAAAGAAAGGATGTAAAAAATACCTTTTCCTCCCTAGCTCCTATTTAATTTATGTTCATAGCTCAGGGATTAGGGTTATCATACTGTTTTTCCCACTTAGCTGAATAACAGTCTGATTTCAGGCTACTGTTGCTGTAAGTGTGATCATGAAGAATCTTCTCCCTGTGCTTTTCTCACCTCTTAATTTCTATGCTGGAAGAAAATTGATTGAACATAGAAGAAAGTAGGCAATAAAACTTAAGAAGATGAAGTGAAGCTGCATTTATGCTCTACAATGTCACTAACATTTTATTCTCATTGAAACTAATTGCTTTGTGTGATGCTAATTCGATGCTGCAGGTTTTGAAGTGCTCTTTAGCAGCAGTGTGGTTATATGGATGTATCCATGACCTACAGGGGTTTTTTTGGTCAAAATACACCTTCAACTTCTGATCTCAACAAGAAGTTCAACGTGAGCCAGCAATGTGTGCTTGCAGTCCAACCAGGCCGGATGGGGCTTTGAGCAACCCATTCCAGTGAGTGGCCCTGCCCGTGGCAGGGGCATTGGAACTAGATGATCTTTAAGGTCCCTTCCACGCCAAGCCATTCCATGATTCCATGAACTCAGAGCATTGCATTTCAACTGTTATGATTAGCACAGTGTTGTAAATTTGTTTTGAGATAACTCTAGCCCATTTTGGTTTCAAACCCAGAGTTTTAATGAAAAGAGTTCACATAGCACACTACAAACACAGAGGTACTAATGATATAGGATATAAGGTCAATAAATAAATAAAGAATAAGACATGTAGAAAACAGAATCTGCTTTATAAATGTAGGAAGGATAACCTGAAGAGTAATAGTGACGTGTTAGTGAGAATGCTGAGTAATAGTGTGAACCTAGTGAGATCTAGAAAAGCAAATTATCAGTGAAGAGGGGCAGAGCCATAAAATCCAAGTGCAATAGTTTCCAATGTGTAGGTTCACTGTGCTGACTCAGCCATTGGAAGTCCCGAGGTACTGTACAGAAAACAGAAGGATTGTTTCAGCAGTGGTACAGGGTATTTTAGGCTCTGTATTATTCTTTACATTGCGGTCCTGCTGCCCTGCTGTAAAAGAACATGCATATAGGTCATGTAATATGCAATGTGCAACTGAAATCTTTTATAAGTTGATGTATCTTGTGATAATATTTAATATTATATATATATAGGAGATATTAAAAAATCAGCTAGTAGATGAATCCCAAGGAAAAAACCAAACTACTATAATTTTTTCATCTTAAAATTAAATAATGTTCAAAGCTTTAATTGGGAAAAATTGAATTAGATTTTTGTAAATCTACTGGCATGAACATGCTTTTATTGATGAAATTTTTGGTGCATTTAGGCAAGAGGAGTTTCAACTCTAAAAGCAAATAAAAAAAAGAGAAAATTGAAAAAGAAGAGAAAGATAAAAAAATAGAAATCTTGTTGAGATTATCTTTCATGCTTCTGGAGTCTGTGTGGCTTTTCAGCTTCTGTTTGAAGTATTGTCTGATGTCTCCTTTCTCTCTTCTCACTTATGTCATTTTACTACTTTTCTCCTCAAAGAGACACTTGTATCTTGATCACTCCTTCAGGCACACATCAGAAAAAGTGAAAGAGAAGGTTGTGAAAAGTGACATTTTGGATATTTGCTTACATCTCTGCCACAGAAGAGTGTGCTCCCAGATTTGCCTGAATCACAGTTTTACTATCGAAAATGCTTTGCTCCACAGGTAAGTCAGAGGCATGCAATGCACCTGCATTTGTGTATGCATGTTTACATATAACTAATTTAGGCTGGCAGATGAAGCTGGCCCATTTCTAGGCTAAAAACCCAGGTTAATGCAGAAATAATACATTTGAATAGTAAAGTGTTAAAGAAGAAAGCTGTAGAGTATCTTTTACGTGCTAATCTGGAACATAGTTAATGTTTGCAGAAATATTTCGAATTGGGTCAAAAAAACAAAAGGGCCATTAAGCAAATAGAAGAGTCACTATGAGTTAATTATTGGAACAATAAATAGGAAAAGGAATGAACTTTTCCTAATAAAAAGTAAAGCACTTATAACTCTGACTGCAAGCAGATAGACACACTAATGCTTGTAATGCCCCACCAGTGTACATCAGCTCTGACCTGCAAATGTCTTAACACTGAACCTCTGTTGAGGAGATACTGCCAGGAGAGTCAAGCTGAGTCACATTATGTTCCAGTCTTCTGAAAGTGAGTACACAGGAAGGAAGCAGAGATAAAGTGACCTAAATTAAAAGCTGAATTTGTGTTTTCTGAAGTGAAACCTCGATGTGCTAATTTCTACATTTAACTTCAAAATCAACTGACTAAGGATACTCAAAGATTACAAGCCTTAATAAAAAAGAATACTAAGCAGCCTTTCTTATCAAGTATCACATCTGGAATAGTTTGGCACTTCTTGCGCAATCTTAATTCATAAAGGCCTTTCACTCTTTCATGTAGGTGTGTTGAAAGTTCTGAATTTAAAGTAAATTATATTTTAAGTTTTAAATAGTATTTAGTTTCTGGAATAAGCAGCTGAAGAAAGGGAAATCTTAGCTCTAGTGGATTTGTTATCTTCTGACGACTTGAAACATGAACAAAAATCCGGACAGTGCAACTCAAGAAGCAGTCTGGACTCAGATTTTCAGATTCAGTCTGATAACTTATTTTGTAATATCTCCATTGATATGTCAATATTATTATTATTTTCTCTTACCTTTATTAAAAGAGAAGGATTCTATCTGCCTCTCCTGAAGGCAGCAGAAAATCTGGGGGGAGCAGGGTTTGTTTGGTTTGGTTGGGGTTTTGGTTTTTTTAGTTCAAAAACCCCAACAACTCAAAACTCAGCAGATTGTGTTGTCTCCTCTGGTCTGGTGCCAACTAATTGAGAGGGCTTCTTAGCAACTTGGCTGCACTGCTGATCAGTTTTTCAGTGAGAAAGAAGTGGAAATCTTAGTGATGACACTGAACTTCACCCATTTCAAACAAAACTGTTGCTTTCTTTGGTACCTGTTTGACTGATGTGAAGCACTATACCTCAGACAAAGATCAAGATTTTTGTTTTCCAGCTGGTGGTATGACATGTCAGATGTTTGACACATTCATGTTTTCATCTCAAATTAATTTCTCTATTTTCTCTAATAAGAAGTGTGCAATGCTTCACACACTACTTTATTCCCAAGTAATCTATAATTTTAGTCCTTTGAAAGATCTACAGCAAGACTGAGGTAAGTACAGCTTTTCTGTTGTGAAAAAGAGGATTTAATAATAAATCAGCTATTCCTTCTGACAAACTCAAAGACCAATGCTTTGAAGGCAATATATTGAAATCGTCTTTAAGAGGAAACGTGGATAATGTTCATGATCCCTGATCTTGGTCAAGTCCTATTTATGAAAGACCAGGAGAGAAGAAATATTTTTATTATGCATTTTAAAAATTGTGGGGTTAAGTAAATACCATCAGATTTTTAATGCATTGAAAATTGTAGTCTAAACATTTTATATAAATATATTTTAACTTGGGAAATGTGATACTATCTCTGTTAGAATTCTATATTACTTTTACTTATAATCTACTTACCCTTATTTAACATCTCATATTTGTTCTGCTTATGGATTAGAAGGTTGACAAGGCCAGCAAAAGGAGTATTTATGAGAACAGAAAGCCAAGTGTCCTCTACTGCAAAACTGTGTACAGATACTCATTTCTCACTGGACTGTTTTTGAATTCAACACTTATTCCTACATGAGTAAATCATCTATGGGAATATTCAGTGACTGGACAGTATCATAAATAGCACCAAAGTCAAGTCAACATTTTTTTCCAAAACAATATAAATGTGCTATCTATATTTTTGTCCATCTTTACTGTATTTTAAAACTAATAACAACTGAGTTAATCAACACATCATCCTGCCCATTTTATTTTGTCTTCCTTACCCTGAAATAATGATTAACAATAAAGATAGCTTGCCATCAACTTATCCTTTCCTTAAGTGGGGAACTAATTTCAGCTGTGACTGCATCACACGGGCCCTGAAATCAGACCCTAAATCATATTGGGTTCTGTAGGTCAAGATCAGCACCCTAACCTCTATCCCAAATGGAATCATCAGTCAGACAAAGGTACACAGCACTGTATGAACTAGACCTTAGAAACTGGACAGCTGTATTCTCAGCTAGTTCTATTTCCCAGACAGTTCCAAGATGTTATCTAATCACTTTGTGCAGAGAGAAGAGAAAGGTGCTACAAGTGTAATGAACTGAATCCTTACAGCATGAAAGCAACTATTTTCCTTCAATACCTCACAGATCATATAGTGTGTATTTCCTGCCACTACTAAGAGTAAAAAAAAGACTAAACCAGCTCCTATATTTATTCAATTCAGTGTAATCCTCCTCTTTTCCTAAACATTCACATGAAGGGGAAAAAAATAGGTCTTAACATAGAAACTTAGTTAATATAAGACTAATTGTATGAGAGAAGGAATAAATCTCATTTTGAACCACACTGTCTCTGGAAAATTAGCCTGAACAAAAGTGTGTATTTGTCCTTGAAATGAAACTATAAGACTGAAAATCAAAGTAATGAGAAGCCATCTTTAAAATACCATTTTTTTGAAAAAGTGCTCTTCAATAGACAAATATATCAATGCCTGCAGGAGTAAAAGAGAAGTGACTGTATAATAAGCCTAATCCTCACTTCAGCACTACTAGTATTAGAGTTGTAATTCAGTGAAGCTACAACATGAACACCAAAAGGTAATGATATGGCAAATCTGGAAAAGCTTTTGTCATGGACGAGCATGCCCAACAGTCACACTTAGTCTTCAAATGCTGGCAGCTACCAGGAGAGCTGGACTGTGAGGTGCATGAGAGCTATGCTGGAAACATGATTATACTCTGTACTGACATTTCATGTACCTTGTGACCTCTTTCTGCACTCCTCCTAGAGTACTCCATTGGATCACACCTCATCCCAATCTGCATCATTGCAGGAAAAGGGTATCCTTCTTGCTCCTTATAGCACCAGTAAATATATTAAAAGTAAAATCATTAAGATGAACTGACAAAAGACAACAAAACTTAATGGACAGTATTTCAAAGCTGTTCTTTGTATATGTGCACTAGAGATTTGTTGATTTGATTTGACCAGTCCCAAGTACATTGTGTTTATAGTCATACATAAGGTCTTTTACATCTTAGTTAAATAAGAATACAATTGTCTACAAAGGGTTTGGGTCTGTGAAAAAGGTCTGAATTCCTGTTAGTTTCAAGAAGTGTTTCTCAGCTCTTAAAATCTCAGATCACTTTGATTACTTGGAGGAAAACACACTTTTTTTCCTAAGAGAAGGTGAATCTAGGTTGTGCATCTCCTATCCAGACAAAAAACATCACACTTTTGTGATCCACTCATTGTTCTGTGATCCTAAAAACAACCAATACACAGTATCATAACTATAGCATCACAAGGACCTGCATTTTCTTAAACTCACTGCAATAACTGTGTTGAGAGAATGCCATTGTTTCAAGAGGAACAAATATTCTCCAGATTTTGGAAAAGGAATGATAACCTATTGACACAACTGAGGAAACTGAAGTCAATAGAATATAATTTTCTGATATAATTGGTTAGGGCAAGCACTATTTTTCTAAAGCATCCCATACAATCTATAATAACTACTTGAGGGCACCTCTTTATTGTAAGGTTCTTTTAAAAGACATCAGCTTTCAAAAGCAACTTAAGAGATTTTAGTGCTGAAAATATTCAAAGGAAAGACTGCCACCTACTGAATCTTTCTGTCCCTATTCCTATAAGCCCTGGAACATTCCCCATCCTTTAAGCACTGGAAAGTCCAATCTTTTCTTTGCTAAACTTCTTCATCTAGCAAATAACATCACACAAAGAATAAAAAAGAAATAATTTGATTTTTTTTTATCCTATTGAAGATTCTATAGTGTTCAAAATTAAATATTTGACATGTGACCTTGGTTTTCAATCACTTTCTCTTTCATGATTTAAAAAAAGAAAAACACTTCAAGTTGTAGATACATTATGTGCTAAATATATGTACTCTTACATGAAGCTAAAAAAGCCTTCCAAAACCATAGCACTTCTACAGTAACTTCAAATACTATCTTACAAAATACCCCATTCAGAATCTGTATTTGTATTTCTTGTTTCCAAAACTAGGCCAGGGTCATTTTTTATATAGTGGCTGGGCACATTCTCCACCTTACATCCTTAAAAAACACATAGCTCCAACAGAAATTATTACATTATGGCTCCTTAGCAGTAAAGACAACAGCAAGATTATCAAAAGCAAAACACACTAGATTGGCTTTTGCCACTACCTAAATAGCACTTACCAAAGGCAACTGAAAGTACAAGATACCTTATATGCTTGTAAGGTGTTAAATAATGCTCCAAACCTAAAGATCACTGTTCATTTTTCAGGATTGTAGAGTCAGTTATAGATAGTATCCAGGGCTCTTACTGGGTTGAATGAATATGCCTTGACCTAATAAACTGGGGAAGTTTTTCTTTCAGTCTGCTAGCCCTCAGGTGAAAGTACTGAAATATTCAGCTTTCCATTAATTACAATAATTTCTCCATTCTCTAACGTGTAACCAAATGGCTACAAAATTGTTTGAAACTGGTTCATACTAAAATTATATAAAAATATTTTCAGGGAAAAGACATGATTTGTCCCAGCAAATCTGTAACGCAGGCTCTTCGTTTCCACCCTCTGTTTTATATCTCTGATATATCCATATTTAAAGGAAGAAGTAAATGTCTCTTTTACTGCCTAATCTGAACTGAAACTGAATCTTTTCTTAGCATTTTTCATTTGCTTCTTGAACAACTTGGATCAAACTAAAAAATTTAAAGCATGTCTTCTTCAAAACAAATTAAATATCTTTTTTGTTACTTGCCCTTTCTCTAGTTTGCAGTCTAACCATTAAAAAGAAGACCATAGAGTAGGTTTCATAGGTTGAGGAACAACTAAGATCACTTCAACTTTTTTTTTCACCTTTCACTTAGGCTTGTCATCAGTGCACAGCTCCTTCACTTAAACACAGGTTGTATGGGACAATTTTGACACAGAATAAAAGATAACATCTTTTTCTATGGAGATTGTATCTCATGAATCTGGTAAGACAATTTTCACTTCTGTCATTATGGAAATGTTCTCTTCCAAATATTAAACGGTGGCAAGGAAAGGGTAGACAATAAGCCCAAAGAAAGTTGCAAGCATGAATAAGCATGGAAGACCAGAGGACAATGTTTCACATCATTTCTAGAATCAGTGATGTTCTAGTGGCATTTCTACTGGTACATTCACTGGGGAGGAGCTTTCAATTGTAATAGCTAATCTATATCACCTATCTGAATCAGGAGTTGAATCCCACACCTATTGTCTTTTCCTTAGCTGGCTTGTAACAGTTTTCATACTGGTGTGGGTGGTGTGAGGAGAGAAAGGCAAGGCATCTGACTAACAACCTTTTAGTCAGCATGAAGATCACTAGACTTTCTTGAACCTTCTTTAAAAGCTAACCTATTAGTACATATTCTTAGTCATAACAATATATGTTGCTTAACTTCAAAAAAGGCTAAAATAGCATAAATTTAAATTTAAATGTAGGTGTCCCTAAAATCTGGCATTTCAGTACTATAGATGATTTGTAGATAAAGGAATCTGTTTCCATTAATTGCTGGATCCAATTCATACTTCTACATAAGTGTAATAACATATCATCAATAACTCTGACAACTTCAGCAAAAGGCCATAAAGATTACATAAAATGGAAATCAGAGCCTATAGGAGACTCTATACATATGCATATGATCACCTCATCAATACTGTTCCAGACTTATCACACATCTTAAGGGGATGTACCTTAGCAAGGTACACACCTTACGTTGCACCTGGCAAATGCTTTGTTCAGGAGGTTGGAGCTGGTATCTGGAGACTGGCTGATAAGAGCTAGAAGGGTAAGAGCTGGAAAGGATTTTAGCACTGTATACTTGGAGAGAAGTTAATCATCTTTACATGGTACCATAACAAAAGGCAGAAACAAACTGGATAAAAAAGCCCAGGCAACAAAGATATTCTGCAAGCCACTGCAAGCAAAGTTTTATGGTGTTTCCCATCTGGCATCCCCCTGCACAGCAGTATCTGCGTGACTGATTTAAACGAACAGGCTCCTTATGAATGTAAGAAGACACCTTCTGAATCTTAAGCCTTGTATGTAGGAAAAGGTAAGAGGAAGGTAATATTCTTAGTCTGCTCTTGGATTTATGGACCACAACTAAGATAAGATTTTTAAGTGGAAATATGGAAGCAGATGTTAAAACCTGGGAAGAGTCGGGTTTCGATCCCATATTTGCTTAAACTGGAGAACAGACTGAACTTACATCACTGTCCTCCTAGATTAATGGTTTAATCACCAAACTGTTAGTGTATTCTGAACATTTTTCCCTACAACACTCTCATATTGTTTAAAATATACTATATCTGACACACCAGGCCTGATGGAGCATACTTTTAGTCATGATATGTATCTGAAAGCCCTGAATTTCAGTTCTTGCTACAAGCAATACTTAAGTGTTTTACCCAGTGGAGATTAAATTTAAGAGCCAACATAAGGAATTATTATTCAGAATATCCTGTAATGCAGGAAACCATTTAGGATATGAGTGATAAAGTTCAGCCACTTGCTTCACAGTATCTGTTCCTTTACCTACACAGAGAGAATATGAAACATTTGTTCTATATGAATGCCTGAAGCACACCATAAAGAAATTCATCATCTACATCTCCCGAATGTTTGCGTCTGGGTGAGTCACACTCTCCTTAAGGGACATGCAACAGGAGCAAACTGAAACACAGTTTCCTGATTTCTGAACATCAGGAAACACTTTCACTGTGAGAGTGACTAAGCTCTGGCACAGGTTGCCCAGGGAGGTTGTGGAGTCTTCATCATTGGAGACTCCAATATCCTTGGAGATACTCGAAAGCCGTCTGGACGCAGCTCCAGCTCACCCTGCTTGAGCCAGGGAAGGACTCAATGACGTCCAACAGCTCTCTTCCAAACTCAACATTCTGTGCTTCTGGGATTCCTTACTATCAAACTTGCTTTCTTTACAGCTGAGGTGTTTTGGGAATTTTGACACTGGTTTTCCATGTCAGGAATATAAGCTTCAAGATCATTTGTTTCTTCCAAACTATCATGTTATTTTCAGACTATCATCACTAGGCTAATATTTTGAAATATTTTAGAAATATGCAATATTGCAATAAGAGGTTTAATGTGACTGTTATAGAGTTTTTAGTGGATTAATCCCACTATGAATGACAAAGAAATTAGAAATACTTATTAGACTTCGGTCTACACAATCAAAATAAATATGAGAAAATATACAAGAGCTTGATGGAGATGAGAAATAGAAATTTTACCTTCAAAGACCCTTTCCAAGATGTAACATAAAAGATAAGGACTATTAAACATATTGCAGTGATCACAGAAACACTGTCCCCATTTCTCTATTCTCTGATCTGCTCACTCCAGAATAGAATTGTATTTGATGAAAGCAGCCCGTGCTAGTGACATCATACTAGAGTAATTTCTCTATTAAAAAGTACCTTAAAATTATAATGGGGATTTAAAATGAGTTTTTAAGCAAGACTACTGTGAGGAATGGAGACACTATTGCTTTAGTCACTCTCCAGGCAGTGAAAGGTCACAGCACTTTTAGGGCTGTGAAAGGCTGCTGCAGACCTGACTGTGATCCTGCCTTCATTTAGCTTTTCACTGTCTTAGAAATCCTGTCACATACCAGTTAACTGGCAGAAGCTGGAATTACCAAGGATTGAATGTAATTGCCTGCTGTTGTTTTCTGCCCCCTTTTTATTACAAGATACACAAATTATGTCTGAAACTTGAGAATACACGATATGAGTGCAAGAGAGTGACAATGTTTCGATGGATACTTGATTTGCTGAAGTTTCTTTCATTTTCTACTTGTTTTTCATTCTTTCTTTTCCTCCTTTAATTTATTTATATATTTATTCCCTTCCCTCTGTACACCTTGATTACTTAAAAGATATGCAAACTGAATGCCTTGAGCACTAAATGATGCATGAAAAGGAAATTAAAATATATTTGCCTTCTCTGTGGTGCTATGCAATCACTCTGCTGCTACACACTGTTTCATGTCTGCAATATTAAGCTCAGTCTCATGTAGAAACAACATAACTGTAACTAGTGTCTCTTCTCTCACAGGCAGTCAATCCCAGAGCTCACTCTAAGGTGTTCCAAGCAACACAGGAGCTTAAGATCAAAATGCCCTTCACTTTGGTGGGAGTGAGCGCATCAATCTGAGATCCTTCTTACAGGTAAAGAGGGCAGCGACGCTTCTGACTTCCTGGTTAAACATTCTGAAAAGTACTCTTCATGCTTTTGAATTTGGTTCCATTCCTATTTCCAGCAAATACTAGACATATCACACTTGCCTCCAACTGAACAGTGACACAGACAAATTGTTTGGCTAGCCTGCAAAAAGGGACTTTTCACACATTCATCTATCCTTGCACCCATCAGTGGCTGGCTGACCCATTTGATGAGCATGAACTAAAAAAAGACTAGGACTTTTTTTCTTCCTTTTTTTTTTTTTAAATGCTATTAGCATACCAGCATTTACTAGTCTTAATTCTGACTGCAGTCAGAACCATATAATTATACATTATTGCAGCTCTAATGACTTCTATAAATTCTCTAACAGATGTGAAAATCTAGCTTTCTCCCTGTCTTCTTTAGTTTAATGTAATGGAATTTCTTATACTTGTACTAAAACTGAATTTAATCCAGGATAGTAAGAATCATGAGTAAATATTTTAAAGTTTATGTGTGACACAGCAACAACCATTCAATTGAATGCAAAAAAAATGCAAATATTATATCTTTATTCAAACAATAACCTTCCAATACATGTGTTTGTTTGCTTTTTAGCATTCGGCAGAAGAGAGCCTACTTTTTAGAGCATGTTAATTTTGTGCTTCTTGTTTTAGCTTCAACCTGAAGTACAAAATACCAGAGGTGTACATTTCTCATTTGCTAACTAGACCAACAGAAGCAGAATGCATTAGTAATCTGGTGATATTCCCACATCCATCAGCAGGTCTGAAAGGCTTTGATAAACTTTGACAATTGGCTTCCCAAAGATGCAAATAAATATACACAACCTTTAGAAATTCAGGGATATCTCAAATACACAACATCCATTACAGGTACTTGATAAATTAACAGTCAATTTGTAACAAGTATTTAGAGAAAGATAATAATGTATGTGAGAGGAAAAACAACACACTCTGTTTGTAAACACAGAGAAAGCAAAGAAATAACCTCTCTGGGGTGATATTCAGATAGCTGTTGTGACTTACCTCCATACAGTGAGACATGAAAGAGGATGGATGACAAAAACCAATAATCAGGTAATATACTACTATCATGAGAGAAGAAGGTGGGGAAGGGATATTGGTTAGTTGGGTTTGTTTGATGTTGTTGTTGTTGGTTTCCCCTAGAATTGCCTCGTAAAAAAAGGCTGAAAGTTCAAACTTCCATATTCACAAGGAATGTGTCTGTGTAGCATACCATGCAGTACTCAAGGTCTTGCCAGGAATTTCTTTAAATATGCAACAGAGCATTTGTTTCTGGAATTACAAGTACACTGAAAAATCCTTGTGGGAGAAAAAGAAAACAGTGGTCCATAAAGCTACTTTTGCTATGTGAAAATAAAAGCATCTGGTATTATAATGACTGTGTTGTTGACTCAGTTGACTCAGTGAAGTCAATCATTTCTGTTTTCACAAGCACATGCACTCCAGTCAATGGAAATCACTGCAGGAAGCACCTGGGGATGCAATGACAATTTGTCCACTCAAAATGTGAACTTTATTCAATAGAAGGAAAATGTTAAAGAAAATATTGGTACCCTAGCTAGTGTGTATAAAAAACCCCAGGTTTTAAATAATTTTGGAAGTGGAAATAACTGATAACGTCACAACTATTCCCATTGATAGAAAACAGAGAAGCTGAGTTCTAAATGTCTTTAAAATAAATAAACAAATGAATGGAAAAAATAAAGCACGTAAGTCAGATGAGTCACCTTTAACTCAAAACTTCAAACTCTGTACAAAAAGTTGGAGCTGTGGGATTAGAAGAATATCCTTATCAGCTGAGATGTAATTTACCTTTTTCTTCTAATGTAATGTAACTAGTTAATAGTTGCTCATATTTGCAATTTAAGGATATCTCTAGTCTAAAAAGTTATTAAAATGGTGTCATATGAGTATAATTTTCTCACTAATTATTTTCAGGTCAAAAACTCTTGAATTTAAACTAGAAATAAGGCTTCTTGAATTATCACCCCTGCAATATACATTCCTGAATCTGCAAGTCAGCCTGTTCCTCTCTTCCTCATCTCCCTAATTTAATTTTTTTTCCTTTGCTTATTTACTATGTTCTGCAGGTTTTTTAATAGTACCTTATCCAGAAGTTAATTTTGGGGACCTAAAATAGAACCTTGTGGCTTTGCCTGAATTTTACTGAATCTTTAGTGCCAGCTAGAATTGAAAAATAGTCAAAATTATCTCAGCAAAGTCAGCAGAGGTGACATACATAAGCACAAAGGTCAAGCCTGTTCTAGAAGATTCACTTTTCTGTGCAGTATATATCTAAGGAAGATTAAAATACTTCCCTAGAAAAAAGGTCTCCTGCTCAAAGAGAAGCAAAACATCATTGCTCGTATGTTCTCAGGGGGAAAAAAATTAAACAAAAAAAAATAGAGAGAACTCATTAGAAATTGAAAAAAATAATCATTGCTACTGTCTTAATCCATATCAACATGGTATTTGTAGTACCAGATGACTGACCAATCTAGGGAGTAAGTGCATGTACACAGAAGATTTTAAGCTTAAAAAACAAGAACAGTTTGATGTAACATTTAAGAGTAAGACCAAACTAATTTGGCTTAAAAATTTCTAGGAAACCTGTACACGACAGAAACTCTTCTGCTATGCAGTCTTTCTTATAGAGCAGGAGATCCAAGCCAGAGCAGTCAACAAGCAACAAAGATCAGTTTGATACATTCCTGAGGATGAGCCTGGATGAATGTGAGGAAAAACTTCTTGAGGGTGCCTGAGCACTGGAACAGGCTTCCCAGAGATGTTGTGGAGTCTCCTTCTCTGAAGATATTAAAAGCCTGCCTGGATGTGATCCTGTGCAACCTGCTGTAAGGGAATCTGCTTTAGCAAGAGCTTGGACTGGATGACCTCCAGAGGTCCCTTCAAACCTCAACCATTCTCTGATTCTTGGAACAAAAGATACAAAGGGGTAACAATTTGAACTAAATGAGAATACATTTAGATTGAATGGAATGATGAAATTTATTTACAGTGAGGGTGCTGAGACACTGACAGGTTACCCAGAGAAATTGTGGATTCTCTATGACTTGAAGTGTTCAAAATGAAGTTGGATGGGCTTTGAACAACCTAGTTCAGTTAAAGATGTCCCCACCTAGGAAGCTGGCCTAGACCATCTTTAAAGGTCCCTTACAACCCTAACCATTCTATAATTTTGTGATAAAGTGGTGTTTATAAAGACTCTACCTTTCTCCAAAATGTTGTCTCTGTAGACACTAAGTGCATATATCTATTTTTATATAACTTTAATTTTACCATCTATTCCCACATTTTTGCTCACATATAAGCTATCATTGATTCAGAATGCAAAGAAAGCTAAGCATAAACTTTTCTGGATCCTAGCCACAAATCTTCTAGATAACTATATAAAAATAAGCCTTTCTGACAAAGAAACTTTTTGATCAATGGAAGTAAAATAATTTCTTCTTGCCAGCTCTCAAAGTGGAGTTTTTACCTACAGTTGTAATAAAATGTTTTATGTTTATAGGTTCAAGCCTTAATGGCTATGAAGAAGCTATGAGAATCCTCTCCTTGGAGAGCTGCCATCTGCACACAAATGTGGGGTCCACTGGCTCTTCTGCACAAACAACAGTCAGGTCTGGTACTTTTATGAAGCCTAAAACCTTACAAAGCTTATTCCTTAAAGCAAACTATAGAAATTGTACTGAAAGCCAAAGTGAGCAACAGTATGGTAGACAGAAAAATGCTAGCATATGTTGAAATAGAAGTTTTATCTGGTAGAAGGTAGTCAAACATTTGCATTTGTCATGTTCTAAGATGCAAAGGTACATATTTTTTCATAAGGGAAATAGTTAGAAAACAAAATAAACAGCAAGCTGATTAAAAAAGTGGTGAGAGAGGGAAACAAACAGCAAAAACCCAGCACTACATGCACAACATGTAAGCAAATAATAAAAGCTGCACTGTCTCCTGGAAAATCAGTCTATAACTGTTTGTGTTTGGTTGAGGTTAATTAACACCATACCTAAGCATCTCTTGAAAGTCATGCTGTAACTGTTGGTGCTTAGCACTGGGAAAAATATCTCAGTGTTTTATTTTGATGTGTAACCTAGAGCACTTGGAGAATCCACTTTCTTTTCTAAAATTCCTGAAACCTGGAAGAAAGTGTTATTTTACTAGTGTGAGGAACAAATCCTAGCTGTTACTTGCACTATTTCTGAGAAACTAATAACTATCAGTACCTAGGAGTACTAACTAGGAGAAGATTATCTAAGTCCTGGTACACATGTCATATGTTCCAGTTAAAGTACCACTTTAGAGCATAGGTCACTAACAAAAGACACATCACTCTCTTCTTAGACTTCTGCATCATAATTTCATGATATTTTAGCTTAATATATATTCTTTCTTTACAGGAAAGCAAACTCAAGCCTGTAATATTTCATATAATCATTTAGGTTGGAAAAGACCTCTAAGCTCCATTGATTCCCATTGTTAACTCAGCACTGCGAAGTCCATCACTAAATCTTGTCCCTAAGTGTCACATCCAGACACCTCTTGAACATGCTCTTGAAGTGACTTAACCACTTCCATGGGCAATCTGTTCCAATGCTTGACAACCCCTTCAGGGAAGAAATTTTTCCTATTATACAATCTAAATTTCACCTAGTGCAGATGAGGCTGTTTCCTCTTGTCCTGTCACTAGTTACTTGGGAGAAGAGACCAACTCCCACCTCACTACAACCTCCTTCCAGGTAGTTGTAGTGAGTGTAAGCCTTCCCTTGAGACTCCTTTTCTCCAGGCTAAACAACTCCAGCTCCCTCAGCTGCTCCTCATCAGACTTGTGCTCCAGACCCTTCAAAAGTGCTGCTGCCCTTCTTCAGACACACTCCAGCACCTCCGAGTATTTCTTGTAGTGAGGGGCACAAAACAGAACACAGGATTCAAGGTGTGGCCTCACCAGTGTCGAGTACAGAGGGACAATCACTGCCCTAGTCCTGCTGGCCACACTGTGCCTGGTACAAGCTAGGATGCCATTGGCCTTCTTTGGCCACCTGGGCACACTGACAGCTCATGTTGAGCCATCTGTCAAACAGCATCCCCAGGTCCTTTTCTGCTGGGCAGCTTTCCAGCCACTCATCCCCCAGCCTGTAGCACTGCCTAGGGCTGTTATGATCCAAGTGCAGGACCTGGCACTCAGCCTTTTTAAATCTCATGCAATTTGCCTCAGCCCTTTGATCCAGCCTGTGCAGATCCTTCTTTAGACCTTTCTTGCCCTCCAGCAGATCAACATTCATGTCCATTGTGGGGTTGTCTGCAAACTGACTGAGAGTGTTCTCGATCCTCTTGTCCAGATCTTTGATAAAGATATCAAACAGGGCTCATCCCAATACTGAGCCCTGGGGAACACCACTGGTGACCTGACAACACCTGGATGCAACTCCATTCCCCACTACTCTCTGGGACCTGCCATCCAGCCATTTTTTTTACCCAGTGAACAGTGCATCTGTCCAAGCCATGAGCAGCCAGCTTTTCCAGGAGAATGCTGTGGGAGACAGTGTCAAAAGCTTTACTAAAGTCCAGGTAGGCAACATCCACAGGATTTTCCTCATCCATTGAGTGTCATTATGTCACAGAAGGACATGAGGTTAGTTAAGAAGCCCCTGCCTTTCATAAACTTTCATAAATTTCCATAATGGATGATTTGAAAACATAAATATCCAAGTATGGGAATAATAGATGTATGTTAACATTATAAACATTTAGGAAAATATTATGAGATAGTATACTTCAATATTATTTGTACAGTACCTTTTAAAAGTTACATGATTGCATGCCTTTTTAAGAAAGGTAAAGCTGAAGCCTCTTGCTGTCCATGAAACCCTGTGGGTGTTTTAAATCAGTTGCTAAATATTGATCATATTTTACTTGAACCTTGTAGATAAGGCAGGATAAATATGCATATTCCTGGACAGCAAAAACTACTATGCAGCTTTATAATAAATTTGGAACCAATAAAGCATTATGATTCATTACTATTTTAGTGCATGTTACTTGAATTTCTCTGTTATAGCACAGATATCTTGACCTGTTCTGCTTTTCACTATATATTTTCATTAATAACTCAACTGTAAACATATGCTGTAGAATAAAAATACTATGGAGACAATTTTTGAGACCTCTTCCACTTTCATTGTTTAAAAATTTAAATGAGCATATCTTAATGTTTGAGCATCTCAACTGTTAATTTAAAATATATTAATAAATATTAAATATATTTCCTATTTTCAAAAAATACCAATAACAAAACGTTAGTATAAAAACATACATGAAAACACCCGCTTGCTTCAAATATTGCTATTTGCATTGTTAGTCCATAAAGGTCTTCACCACCATGACAGGTTTTCTACAAACATTTCGTCCTCATCCTCAGATACCTTTCACTCTGAGCATTACCAATTAAGGCCTAAATAGAAGCAACCTAACTTGAAGTGAATTTCAATTAAGCTGTTTTGGGAACCCAGCCTATAATAAAAAAAAGAAACAAAACACCTAACAACCAAAACAAAACAAAAATCCCAAACAAACAAAAACCACCACCAACAAACAACCGCCCAACCTGTAGAACTCTCTGCCATACTGCTGCACTAATGCTTGCAGCCCAGCCAAATTACGGGGCAGAAGTAATAGCTATATATTTTGTTTCTTGTCTTTTACCATTGATGAAAGCTAAACAGGAGCTCACTGAATACAAAACCTGAATATCGTACTCTTGCTGATTTGTACTGCATGAAAATAAAAGGCAATTTCTCATTTACTAAGTGTCATCAATTACCAAATATTATCAGCTACACCAGTAACTGTTAAAGCACTTAGACTGGAGGTACTATGACTGTAAGTCATGCCATTAAATTTTGGGAGGCCTTAGGTGTTTGTAAAGATACCAGGCCTTGGCCCTATAAACACTTATCCACATGAATAACCTGATGAACTTGGCAGCATCATTAAAAACTCATAAAACTGGCTCTGAGCCAACACACAAAAGCCAAGCTGATATTCATATGTTAATAGTAATGATCCTCACTGTTCTTCAAAGATGTCAAAGCAAAGATGAACATATTTACCTCATCTATAAATAGATGACATGTAACAGACACTGCATTTTGTTTTAATTAAAACAGCACTGTCTGTCTCCAAAATCATCTGTCATGCTAAAAGCAAGCTCCAGGGAGTTCCTGGGAATGCTCCTGCATGGGTGGAAGGAGTGAGCCTGGTCTCCTTCCAGCTCAGATCACTGCACTGTCTACCTTTGCCCTTACCCTTCCTCTGTCACACTGTCAGATGAGGTGAAGGAGGCACACACAGCAGAGTGCTCACTTCTTCACCTCTTGTTTTGCTTTCCAGTACCTTGTTTCACTGCCTCACTATTTCTCTGGAAAGAGGTATTGTCTACATAGATAATGCAACAGCAAATACAAATACATCTATCAGACTTAAACGTATGGCAAACAGCTGCAGCACAGAGATGCTAAAACCAACATGAAGAACTAATTGCAGGTGGCCTTAAAGATTTTAACAACAGAATATACAAGTGGAAAAAAAACAAACAAACTTCTATAAAAATAAGAGTTTCAGTGCTATTTAAATAAAGGTATCCTATTTAAGATATCTTAAAGGTCATAGCTCAAAGCAGGCCTCCTTAAGGGGCCAGAAGAAAAAATAAAGTAATTTTCCCTATCTGTAAAGCTACCATGGGTTATATACAACTGGGATGCTTTTAAATGCAGGAAAACTGGTTAGGTTTGGTAGTTGCTAATTGGCATTACCCTTCACTACTACGCAAAAGAGTGAGATACACTCAGACACTAAATGAGAGCAAGAGGCAAGGCCAGGCCCTCTTTCTCATCTAAAACACTACAGCTGCAGTTTGTGTGAAGGGAGATTGTGCCACAAAGGATATAATATCACATTATCATTTTCCATAAAATTGACTAATCATGACACTATGGCTTGCATTTTAATATTAGATGTTCTGTTTCTTTACCACCTGAACCTTCTCAGTGTCCAATGAAATGAAACAAAAAAAAGAAAACAAAACAAAAAAAATAAAATAAATTCAGCCTTAAAAAAATTATCATAATCAAATGCAGGACATACAAATATGTGGAATATGTGAACATGTGGCCTGTGAACCCATCATCCACAAAAGTATTCATTTACTCGATTTTCCAAAAGTAAATCTTTGAATTCATACTCTTCCTACTGCAAAAGCACTTTCTTTTTTTTTTTTTTTGGGAGGGGGCTACTATTCAAAACTTGCTTTCAATCTTAATTCATTTTAAGTTGAATTATATTTTCTTCTTCAACTATGTTAGTTTATGGCGGCTATTCTCAGCATTGAGAAAAAACAGCAGATTAAATAAGCAAAATTGTCACCTTTTGAGATCTGGAAACAAAATTTAAAATTAACTCTGTAGTTCTGCAGAACTTAAGTCTTCACTAATTTTCTTATGTATCATTAAGGGTGATGTATTTTCGTTTTCCATTAGCTACACAAAGAAAAGAAAAATAAAAATTGTAAAATAATATATATAGAAACATTTTTGAGAGCATAAACAGACTACCTTAAACATAAAATTTGTCTTCTAAGAACTAGTTAAGAAAGTTTTTTACAAGATCTTTCCAATCTGAATACAGAAAAAAAATGTTCCCCAGGATTAGATATTGCAAGTCACCTGCTCTGTTTCGTGATAAACAGGGAACAATCTCAATGTATCCCCATCGCTGACTAATCAAAATCAAAGATGATTCTGTCAAATGGCTCATCCTAAGGCAGTAAAGTAAATAAAGCAAGCTTGATGTAATATACTAACTGCAGAAAGAAATTAGTTAGGATTATAATTTTTGGTAACTTTACTCATATCTCCATCCAGCAAAAATGTTCTTCATTGGCTTAACTCTAACCACAAAGAACGACTGAAGGCTTGAGTGAAGCCATTTAATGACCTGAGCATGTGCTTTATTGCATGAAAGCTAGAGCACTTGGCAACCTGTAGAATCACTCTTTCACATATAAGAACAACAACAAAATCCCTTGTTCGATTCAACAGTTACAATCAACCTCAGTTACAGTTAAATATCTAAAAGAGTTAACTAGGAATTATTAACCAAGACAGGCTGGCTAAGTTTAGACTGCTACAGTGTTATCTTTTGTTTCATGACTGTGATCTATTCATCACGTCTTTCTAGATTGTCATTGTGAAATGCAATGAATATTAATCAACCTTCTGCAAAAATGTTGATCAAATACAGATTTCTCTGAATGGCTATTAAATAGGTAAGCACAGATTCTACATTTTTCATTTGTGAACCAGATCAAAAAAATTCTTCATGAGAACTATTTTGAATATTTTGTGTAATAGTCAAATATGTTTTCACTTTTATACTACAAGAATTTCATGTAGTTCAATTTTGTTCCTTAGTTTTGTATAAAATATTCCTAAAAATATATACTTTTCATTGTCATGAATTAGGATTCCTTAAGTCATTAAAAGGGCTGTCATGGTTGATATTCCTAGTTGGAAATACATCACCCTGGAGGTCCCAAGACCCTGAGAGTACTAAACAATATACCAAGGAAATACAAAAAAGCTCAAGTTTATGATCCAGGTTTATTGGCTAATGGAAGTACAGTTTGGCTGATGAAAAATCTTCTTTAGAAACCAAACAAAAAGAAATACACAGAGAGTCAGACTTGCAGATTTTTAGCTCCTGGAGCTGCTCCACAGGTGCAAATTTCATTTTCCGCAAGAGGCTGTGGGGTGTTGAACCCAGGCCTACTCACACAAGCTCCTGCTTGATCCCTCAACAGGCTGGGTGCCCCCCTTTCCTGCTGGACTGCACGGGAATTCAGGCTGCTCAGTAGCAGGCAGGAGCAGGACCCCCCCTCTGAATGTTTTCATATTTTGGAAGAGTTTTTATAGTAGTTACTTAGGAATTTGTTTAGCAAGACTAGAGGATGGCTGGAAAGCCAGGAAAAACGGGCTGGAGAAATGAAGTGTAACTGAACAGACCACTTAACCGGAGAATCGGATGTTCCACGCACACTGGGGACGAGGTGCCAAGAAACTACTATGTACTCAGGGCTCAATAGCTTTTATTAAGGCAATAATAAAGTAAGCCTTGTTTGTCTATGCAGCTGGCGAAGTCTCCTCAAGTCGCCATCTTCCAGCTTCTAATCTAACATCTCTTCCCTTCAGCAAAGGAACAACTGTCAACTAAACCTCATTGAGACAAATAACAGTTTAGAGCTAAGCAGTGAACAGAATTTATGTCAATAAATTCTTATGCATAGAATAGCATTAAATTATAGTTACTGCATCTGGACTCTACTTTTGACATTCAATAAGGCAATGACTGCAGTTATAATAACAGGGAAAAGTGCCATTTGAAAAAAAAAATATATGTAATATATGTATATATATTTACTGAAGAAAATGTAAAATTTAACACAAGCTTTGTATTTTTACTATTAAGACATCATTTACTAATAAGACACCATTGACTACTGAGTGGTTCTTAAAATCATGTGGAGCTAATCTACAGACCAATTTAGAAGTCCAAATTTAAATCTGGATATGAAATGTATAATGCAAATAAATGCAAACTTATTATAGAATTGCATAGCATGTCCAAAAATTCTTAGATCTTTGTAGATTGTAATAAGTGGTGCTACTTTAAAAACAGTCAGAGACTAATAAAAGCAGAAGAAATGTTGCAAGTGACATATTAATTGCAAATATCATAGTTCAGCTGAACATAATATAAGGCTGCCAAAATCTGTTGTCTTTGTAGTGCTGTTACCCTAATGTTGCAGGTCAAAACCAGCAAACAGCTGTTCAAGATCTGAGGATTTCATTAAATAATGCACTACTACACAAACAATGGGATATGTACTGAATCAGCCTCAGAGGAGAACCGAACATGGGAAAACAATTACTTTTAATCTTGTTATGGATTAAAGAGCCATATTATACAATGAATTTCTTAGAAAACATGACAAAATAGTGCCATGAAATGTGTAAATCTCCTCTTCCTATTTTCATTTTTTTTTCTTTCTTTTCTTCTTAAGCCAAAGTGTGATTTCAGCTCTTTTAAAACTATTTGCAAAACTGGGTCAAATTCACAAAGCAGATTCTGCCTAAGAAAATTTGGTAGTCAGATTTACAAACCATTTGAAGAAGCAGAAACCTCCTTTAACCTAAAAGGACAGGACAGGAAGGCTGGAAAATGCAAGCCCACAAGTTATGTTCCTGTTTTAACAGGAGCAATGGCAGCTCCAGAAAAAAAACTTCAGTCTGAACACTTAAAAAAGATTAGCCCACATGGCAGTACTTAGTTGAAATTTTATTTAATTTGTTGACAGATGGTTTTACAGGATTATGTGAATGGCAAAACACTTTGCAATTATTACTCATTTTCATTTTTTACTAGGAATCTAATTTCTTCCATAAAGTTAAAGGTGTTTTTTCATTCAACTCAATTCACTTTATTTTACCAGTGCACATATGATACCCTTCATGCAGTTACCACTATCCACATAAATTGCCTTCTCTTCACTTATTCTGGTTTTATATCATTGGGCTTTATTCCCTTTTCACCACAATTAAAAAAAAAAAACAAACAAAAACCCCAAACCAACCAAACAAACACAACCAACAACAACAACCCCCCCAACCCAAACAAGCAAAACAACAACAATAACAATAAAAAAACCCTCCCATATTATCAGCTATTTTCTGGCAAAGAGAGTGAAAAAAATAATTAGATCAAATCATGTGTCTGCTTGGAAGTTCAGTCTGAGGGTTCGATCCATGCATGCCTGATGGGGATCTGACCTCTCCTGATGCAGAATTGGAGGCAGCCATCAATGGTGCTCCTCTCTATAAGACCACCTGTTTTGCATGATCCAAAAGCTGCCCTGGAAACTGAACGAGCATGTGGGAAGAGGCAACAACCAAGGGATTTGCTTCAAGATTGTGCTATTGCTTCAAACCAAACTGCTAAGGTACACAGAGCCCAGTGCAACAAACATAACTGAGAACTTTTTTTGACATTCAGATTAAGTACCATCCAACCCATAACAACATTCAGTCTGACCCACCTGTATTGGGCTTGTGTGGCAAAGTTTTGATCATGGGGGGCTACAGGGGTGGCTTCTCTGAGAAGCTGCTAGAAGCTTCCCCTTGTTGGACAGAGCCAAACCCAGACAGCTACAAGACAGATGGACTCACTGTGGGCCCAGGTCGAGCCAGCCAGTGACAGTGGTCGCACCTCTGGGATAATGCATTTAAGAAAAGATAAAAAAAATGCAGTGCAACAGCAGCCAGAGAAGAGATGAATGAGAATATGTGAGAGCAACAGGCCTGCAGGCACCAAGGTCAGTGAAGAAGGAAGTGGAGGAGGTGGTCCAGGTGCTGGAGAAGTGATTTCCCTGCAGCCTGAGGTGCAGATCATGGTGAGGCAGCTGTTCTCCTGCAGTCCATGTAGGTCCATGATGGAGCAGAGATCCATCTGTAGCCCATGGAGGAACCCACACTGGAGCAGGTAGGTGCTCCAAGGAGAGTGTGACCCTGTGGGAAGCCCATAGGCTCCTGGCAGGAACTGTGGACCCATGGAGAGAGAAGACCACACCAGACCAGTCTCTTCCTGAAGGAATGCCCCTCATGGAAGGGACCAACACTGGAGTAGTTTGTGAAGAACTGCAGCCCATGGAAAAGACTCACATTGGAGAAGTTCATGGAGGACTATCTCTCATGGGAGGGACCCCACTCTAGAATAGGGTAAGAATGTGAGAAGGAAGGACCAGCAGAGACCACAGCCCCCACTCCCTGTCCCCTTGTGCCACTGGGAGGAAGGAAGCAGAGAAATCAGGAGTTAAGCCCAGGAAGAAGGGAGGGGTGAGGGGAAGGTGTTATCTAAGATTTGGTTTTATTCCTAATCATTTTACTCTGATTCAACTAGCAATAAATTCGATTAATTTCCCCAAGCTGAGTCTGCTTTGCCTGTGACAGTAACTGGTGAGTGATCTCTCCCTGTCTCTTTCTCAAGAAATGTGCCTTTCATTCTATTTTCTCTTTCCCATGCAGCTCAGGAGGGGAATAACAGAGGAGCTTTGGCATCCAGCCAGGGTCAACTCAACCACCCAGCACAAGAACAGACAGGTTTGTTTGATTTTGTTGTTTTTTCTTAGTTGATCTTTAGAGGACTCAGTTCTTTGTTTTTATGAATTTTTAAGAAATTATTTCTGAGAGAAAAGTGCATAAATTCTCTTTGTAATCTCATGTACAGAGAACATTATACTTCATCTGCAATATAACATTTCTCCTTTTTTTTTTGTATACAAGAGTGGTTTAAACTTTACTTCATTGAGCAATATAAATCTTCTCTCATCTGTGCAAACTAGAAAAGAAATACTGTGAAATTACTACTTGGGGAAACATACTAATTTCCTGTGTTCTCCATGTAGTTTGTTTCCTTTAATGATATGGAAATATGGATGTTGTTTACCTTGAAAAATATTCAAAATGATGTATAAATGTTGTGAATATGATAACCTCACATTTATTAACTTGACTAAATTCACAATATTAATTTCTGCAGTGCAAAGTAAAATCAAACCAAAGTAAAATTTAACAAACATCTTTTTCCTGTCATTTTCCTTCAGTTGGTGTCTGGGGAGACCCATTTGGCATGGGTGTATGACTACCAGCAAGTGCAAAACAGTTTTAGCTAAGGGGAGGAGGAGAAGACATAAGCCTGAAAAATCAATGGCCTACCTCTTCTGGAAATGCTGTTTCACCCCTGGCTAGCTCCTCCACACTTCTGCAATAGCAGCCTTAAAGCAATCCTTCCTGCTGCTTCCTTGGGCAATTATTACATCTTGTGCCAGGATGAATACACCTTTGCCTAGCTGATTAAATATACCTGAGATTAGTGAGAAAAGCAATTTTTACTATGTGCCCAGTGGTGAGACAGAAGGGCATGTGAAGGTTCTTCCCATCTAGATGCCTCTCATTTGGCTCTCCTTGGTCTGATGTAGCTAACAACATATTGTTTCTGGACTGCTTTCTCCTATCTGTCCTTTTCCATCTTACCCATTAATGAAGAAAAATTATACCATTTTTGTGCATCATGGGACTTGTTCCTATATTATAGCTTTAGTAATTTCTTCTTTTAAACTTCTTAATTTACTTTAATAAAGATTTTTATGTCAGTATTCTCACCATTGCACCATATATATACTAGGACAACCCTAATGCCCTTGATTTCTCCTGCTGTCTTTCTGTGGCACATCATAATTTCTGGGGCTTTTTTTACTCTAATTAATTATAGTACGTTGGGAGTTATTAGCTTGGAACTTCTGATGTGTAAGTGGTGTGGGGTTGGTGTCCTGTCGTCCTTTTTAAACTAACGGCGTATTATATTTTTGCAGCTGACTAGACTGCCTGGCTGCGCCAGCAGTAAATGAAATAAAGCCAGGAAGCAAGTTCAAGTGCTGGATCTGCAGCCATTCCCTTTGCTTCCCTGCTAGCACACTCCCTGGCACAGCTGTGGGTTGGGGGAACTGAGGCAGGCAGGGTGCAGGGGATGTCAGTCAGGACAAGAGTCCCTCTGCCCTACAGACTCCCTGACCAACACCCCACAAGGGCTTGCACACAAACATCCCTGCACGTCATCCCATTACAATATACAGTTCTTCCAATTACGCTGTGGGAACACCAGTCTGGCGGGTTGCAACAATGTCCAACATCTTCAACTGAAGAAGACAAACAACAAGCCTCACAAAACCCAGTAATGATGCAACAGGAGCCTTCCTCCTAGGATTACCCTTTTAGGCCATAAATTACAAGCATAAATATGGCCTGGCCTTGTCACTTGGCATCAGGACCAGGAAGTGGTCCATAGCTCTGTTGTATTCACCACTACAGGTACGGCTGCTTCTCCAGATGGTTTCTGGCATCTTAACTGCACTATTTAAAATTATCTGATACCCCCTCCTAGCCTCAATCCTATACTTAAAGCCCATTCTGAAACACTAAGTGCATAACATAAAGGCATTTAACACTGGTTATGGAAATCTGAGACAATACTATCAAGGCTGGGGGTTCCTAATGTAGTTTTATTCTTGAGCCTGACAGATGTCACTGTCATTGATTATCCTATTTCACATTGGCTATACTGTAATTTTACATCCTCAGTAAAGCTTAATTGCATGTTAGATGGAGGTTTTTTTCATATAAATTTGGTTTATGATGAGGCTACGAGGCTGAGGAACCACAAATGAAATATTAGGATACCAAACACAGGATTTGCCACAACTGCTCTATAAAACCTTATTCACATTACTCCTAGCTAAACTTAGCCAAACCCTGGGTTTTTTATATTTAAAATCATGCTGATATTACACTTTGCCATCACAGGCCTTTCCAAGAATCCCTTTTTTTGGAAGCTAATACTATTCCTATGCCAGACGGATTGTTCTTCTATTTCTTGTCTTTTTAATAATGAAGTATCTGAGAATTGCCTCTCTACACATATGCTGTGTGAAGTTGCAGTAAGTCTGAAATTAAAGAATCAGAATTTTTCTTAGTTGTATTTGTGACTTGCATTAAAATGCCAAATTTGCTGGCATGGTTTTATAGCTGAGAGGAGGGGATTTTTAAATAGCATCTGATAACTATAGGAACCAATGAGAAATACAGCGTCTTGTTATGGTAAGATAAGATATATTCAATGAGGTCTCAGCTTCACACATATCACTACTTCTGGTGATTCAGTGAATGTACTCATATTCTGTGAGTAAAACTGACCTGTTCAGTCTTGCATACCTATATATTAGTAGTAATCATGATGTCCTGTGTAATAATAATGGCCAGTCTTCGCAAGCGAAGATCCGGGGAAGGTCTTTCCACCTTCCAGCCTGCGCATTGGATTTTTTAGGTGAGACACAGTGTGCGCGGAACTGAGCCCACCCTTTAATCCTAAGGTTCATCTGCCGGGGCCAAGCGAGCTTGGACGGTGGCAGCGAGGTCCTTAGGACGTAGGTGGGTTGCCTTTAAGGGCTAACGAGCCCCACCTGCCCGGGAGTGGCCCTGACCGGGAATCGAACCCGGGTCTCCGCGGTGATAGCGCCGCGCCTTTACCACTAGACCACCAGGGGCTGCCACCAGGATGAATTTTTAAGATGGCTTAAGCTATGAACAATTAATACCATTCCCCACATTGCCAAAAGAAAGACCACTAATAAGGACACTTGCAAGAGCAGAGAGAGTAATGCTTTTGGCTACTATTCAGATTCTAGGTAGATTCTCAGCATTAAATACATAATTAGTTAGAGCGGTAAAGCATTGCAGATTGGCTGGGGCAACCACAGACCCACAGTAAAACAGAACACTGCTACATGCTGGGTGTCAGAAAACTTGTATGCAGTAAGTACAATATTTCAAGTGACAAATCAGAATGGCATACCACTGAACAGCTGCAAATTTAGCATCTGCATTTTTAAACAGGTGCGTGGGAGAGCTGCTGCATGTGACACTAGCAAGACCCATTCTGGCATAATGCAGAGGTTTCTGGCCAGTATTCTCAAAAAGATGAACTCAGACCACAAGTGCAAAGACAGCATCTAAAACATATAAGGAGAATAGAAGTCCAACTAGAATAGAAGCTATGACTGCTTTCTGTGTACCATCAGGAAACAGACATGAGTCAGAAGAAAAGTAATTTCAATTAAAGGGCACTGAATCTGAGCTGTCCAGTAATTATTCTGGCCTTGAAAGCAGAAAACAGAGCAGAAGGACAAACCTAAAAGAAAACTGTTTTAAGAGGAAGTAGGGACTGCATAAAAATAAGGCCCTGTCCTCTGTTCCTAAGAATCAGTTCATATATTTAAAACCGGAGTATATCCTGAGTGATATCACGTGATAGCGCTTACAAAACAGTTGATAATTAAAGTTTATGAATTATTGTAAAATAAATCTTAAAAAATAAATACAAAGATAATTTGTTTCAGGAATCGCTCATCTGCTGAATAATTTCACCGCATTTGGGTAAAAATTAATGTGGCACCAGGAACATGCAGCTATAAATTCATTTGGTGGTTATTAAGTCCAAATAGTGTCCTGTCTTACATGGAAATAACTAGATAGAAATAAAGAAATAAAGAAATTAAATATATCTCATGTGTGAATTATGTTAATTCATGCTAGAAATAGAAAACTGTATATTAAAAAAAATCTAACAAAAAACAATTTTAAAGAAGCTTTGAATAGCTACCTTCTTACTCAGTTTTACTGTGCAAACACCCTTCATTCTGAAGACATCTTTCTACAGATTTCTTTTACAACTCCTGTCTAGTCTGGGCATGGCTACTGGAGGACAATTTAAAGGTAATGCATTTTTCAGAAGTAGACATTATGATCTATGAGCAATACTAACAATTCAATTAATTATTAATTAATTGATAAAGGTAATAATGATATATTTAATTTAGATTGTCATAAGTTGTTTCATTTGGTACCATGTGACCTTCTGATTATTAAGAAAGTAAAATGAAACAAAGTCTGCATTAAAAATTAAAAATCTTTCCAATTCAAATAGACTAAAATTTTATTCATAATACAAGGTCAAAAGTCCAAATTCAAACTAAGAGCACAAATATTTTATTTAAATACTATGAATACTATGTAATATGAAATTATGCTTACTTCCTCCTTAGTGATAGTTTAGTTTTCTATTTTCTAAACTTAAAATACTGGGATTTCACTGAGGGAGGAAAGATTTATTATATAGAGTTCCAAAAGGCTCGTGGAATTTTTTGCAGAAATTCTTTCTCCCATAGCTAAAATCACCTCACAGAATCAGCACGATTTCAAGCAAGTTAATTGTTTTAACAGTCCAAAGAAAACTGGGCTGTTTTTTCTTAAGTGACATCCGCAGGTGGCCTGGCATTGTGGAAGCTTTGTGTTCTTCCTACAGACAGACAATTTGTGAAAATTGGCTGCTATGAAATTAAGCCTGGGGTGGCTTTTTACAGCATTCTCAATCATTCAAGCAGACTAAAAAGATGAAGAACTCCATCCTCTGTTCCTTCAAAACCCTCCTCCACTGTGATGTCTATGAAAAATTGAGAAGGAAGCAGTAGCTGATGGCTACTGTCAAGTGTTTCCAATATGGTTTGGTTATTACCTTGTGCTCCCCAGCTACCCCTACTCAATTTCTCTCTCCTGTAAGCTGTATGGAGCAGGTTCTGAGCATTCACAACACAGAACAAAATGGAAACTGGGTGTTTATAGGCAATCTTGTAATAGACAAAAATAACAATAATTCCTCCACCAACATTAAAATCCCTATTCCCATCCAGACCCTAACCTCAATGTCTGCTCCCTCTTCAGCATACGCTATTGCCAATTCGGACAGGGTAAGCTAAAAGAATTTCTTCCACAACTTAATCATAAAAACTTTCTAAGGGTATAGGCAGATGCACATTTTGTCTGTACAAAGACATTTTATGGAGCTATGTATGGAGAGGAAAATAAAAAACCTGCTTTGGAAGAAGTCCAGCTTGGCCTTTAAAAGCACTAACACCTTTAATTGAAATCTGCTGAACAAACGTGGTCTGCTGAGTTTTGAATGCAGTGCAGTCCTATAAATGGGAAATACGGCTGTGTCAAATGGAATTATTTCACCAAACCTTTGCTTCACTGGCCCTTTTTTGACAGGACAATTAATGGAAAGGAGTGTACAAGACCAAGAAGCTTTGTAGCTTAGTTCTCAAGAGCATCTGTGTTACAGGGTGATGCCCCAAACGGGACCTGCACTGGAGATCCACTTGCCTTCCCAGTCCTGATTCAGAGAGCAGCAGGTACACACCTGCCCAGCCAGACAAGGAAAAAGAGGCAGAAAGAATGGTACAAAGCTCCACATGGACCTGTCTCAAAAGCATGTTAGTGATGGCAGTCACGTTTCTAAGGCTTTTTAAAGGGCAATAAATAAAAGAGGCTTAGGCATCTTATAAACTCAGATATAGCCAGACTGAGCTCAAATGTGTAAGGCTAAGAGTGAGCTTATTTACCTCAGGAAAAAAATATCTGCTTATAAATATGCTTTTCATTCAGTTAGATTGCCCCTCTCCATTTCACTCTTCCCTTTCATGTGTGCATGTCCTACAATGTGATAATCAGAAAGTACCATCTGCATAACAAAATCCCCAGAAACAACTGCAGAGCCTGAGACTACTAGCTCACATTTCAGAGGTAGAATACAGCACATATTAATGCTTTACTGAAGGAAACTCATCCATCTTCTCAGACAGAAGTCTGTCTTTTGCACTCTCATCACACTGCAAAACACCGTATCTCACCGTATCTTAACATCTCAGAGTCTCTAATGTGTCTGTTCCCTTAGTGTGCCAGTGAGGTGAGAAGTGCTATCACCCCATTCTGCTTGTGGGAATTGAAGTCAGACAATATGTCTGCACTGCAAAGCAATGCAGTCCTTGAGTAAACTCCTCTCATGGATCATCTACCCTGAACTATGTGAGTTCACTGCTGGTTTCTGCTTGGAGTCAATAGGTGAGGGAAGACAGTTCACTCCAAGGACTGCCTCTGATACCAAGGTGACAGGCTTGGTTTGGTCTGTATTGAACAGTCTTCTGAGATCATTCTATCCAGAAGTTTATCCCTGAACGTAGCCTAGGAGACACAGCATCTACTACCAGTTTTATGCCTGAAAAACTATCATGCAGGGGAGGCTGCACTTCATACATAATAACCCCAAATAACCCCAAAATGCTATAGAAAAAACCCAACAGTAATAGTAATAACTAAGAGTAGGAGTCCACTGCAGGTGGCTGAGAAGGAACCCAAGGCCAAATGACAAATACTGTAATCCTGGCCAACCTGTTTGGGAGGGTTAGGCATTGGGCAGTGTGTCCATGAGCTGCTCTCCATTCCTTGGAGAAAATTTACTCTATCACAGCCAAAACCAGCACAAGCTTGCTGCCCCCTTCTGGCTACCTAAGCCAGCCGGCCCCAGAGAGCTGCGGTGGATGGACAGCCTCCCAGCTAAGCCCTCTCCTTCACTTGGGAGCTGATGTTAAGCCAAGGCTTGCCATTGGCCAAGGAGGCAAGGATCTCTGCTTAGGGATAATGTATGCCCCAGAAAGGATTATGTGATCAAGCCAAAGTCACACCAGAGACCACTGACCGACACCAGGTATTTATCAGGTTTTTTTATTATTAATAGCCTTTCCTTAATATTCATCTTAGAGAAGCTTTCCCCATGCCTGTTAGCTCTTACACAGCACATGTGCTAACTACAGGGCTGCACAAGATGGGAAGGCAGTGCTCTGCTGACCACTGCCCATGGCTTTCCAAGCACCTTCCCCACTGCCTGCCTATCCTGTGCCCAGCCAGGGCACCCGACACGCTCCCCGTCAGCCAGGCACTACCAGCTCACAGTATGCCTCTAGAAAGAAGGTGAACTTTGTCAAAATCTGTCACACAATCCAATTGGAGAGCTCCTGTTATTTTAACTGGCAGCTAATTGTCCAACTGGGGTATGAAATCTCAGGAACGATAAACTAAGTAAATACAGAATTTTTTTATAATGTAAGCAATGTGTGCAGAAGGGAGTCACAATCACTGTTTGTGACTGGTCACAGCTAGAATGCCTCAACTGATATAATTAAATAAATTCCACATTTCTGAAGGTAATTCTTGTATCACATCAGGTATTTGTGTATCACAGCACATAAAATACAGGACCATTTCAGGATATTTTCTCCCCTATGGATTTGTTTCCAAGTAAAATTTCATGTTCATTAAAAAAACAGGTGTGCACAGCCAGAGAAAGTGAAGTCTGCATTTGCTCATGGAAACTGATAAAGTAGTTCTTGTTTCATCCATGTATTCACCATAAAAACTATGCAAAATACAGATCATATAACAGTAAAAGTGGACTAGAATTCCTGACATGAACAAAACACAACCTCCTGCTGAAATCAGTCATTCCATACGTCAAACCCCAACAACTTTGTTATAAAACTTTTGCATTTTCGCAATCAGGTTTTTTTATTAGATAAACCACGGTCTGTCTAAATATATTGTTTTCAAGCAATGGTTTTCAGTGTGGGATTAAACACACCAAAGTATATATTAAAGCCTTGGCTCCCACATTAATCTAAAGCCATCTACACAGCTTTTACACAGCAAGCAGCTCCTGCCAACCTACAAGATGTACTGCCCACAGCTTCCCCTACTACAAAACACAGACTCCCTCTGAGTTACGAATTCAGGACTAACACAGAGACAGTTGCCTGTCTTGCACATGTCAAGATACTGTCCTTCAGTTGACTGGTGGCTTCTTGACTCCTTGACTTGCAGAAACTTTAAAGCAACTCGCATGGTAAGGCATGAAGGAGTTTGGATGAAAAAGCATGTGTAGGTCCAAACCAGACATGCAGGTGAGACTTTGTACGGTGAGTCTTGGTGGAGTAGATGAATGTACAACACAATGCTCCTGAATTCAACAGCAACTAATTAAAGGAGCACTTTCTGTCTCACAGTGAGTTGAATCAGACAGAAAAGCACAAGAAAAGCAAAGTTCTAATGGTTAAACAGCCTGTAACTGTGCAAATAAAATGACAACAATGGTAAAAGTAACATATGAAAATGACATAATGGTTATATTTTCAATATTAACACCTATGATTTTATAATAAAAGTTACGTATATACACATATAGCTCAACTTATAAGTATGCTTGTATATATACATCAGAATTATTTAAAACCCATCAAAATAAACACAAATTAAAACTAAAGGGTTCATTTTGATACAAGGTATTTGAGATGGCTGGCTAGCCTTATACATTTCCTGTATTTTTAGATATTTAAAGAAACATCAAAGCTTTTTAACATGAAAATTATATTCTCATAGCCATAAAGAATACTCCTGTTGATTGTATTAGAGCAGCTACGCAATACAACTTCTTTGCTTGCTGACAATGGGTTTTGCTGCGTTAATTAAATAAGTAATACGTCTGTGATCTTTATTCATTAAAATTAATGCAATAATATCGATGTTGAAGGTTCATCTTGGACTCAATCTGGCAAGCCAGATTCACTGGAGTTACTCTAAGATCATTCTTGATGAAACACAGAGCTCTGACAGGAGATTCTGTGTGAAATCGGTTTACCCTTGCTTCACTTAGTATTATTCCAAATCAGCAAACACAAGTGTCTTCCAAGCAGACAAAAATGTCTTCTATTAAGCAAAGCTATGGAAACCACGAGTCTCCAGGCGACAGGTTGTGCTGGGCACGGAGCCCACTGGCTGGGGTATTCCTGAGATGGGGAAATGCCGCCAGTGCCACCACGGAGCTCTGCGGTCCAGCCGTGGTCGAAAGCCGTCAGCTGGAATTAGCCCAGCGGATGGCACTGAGCACGGCTTGTCAATTCCAGTAACAAGACCTGGAACAAACAGCAGAGGTTTCATGTACGAAACCTAAGATCCCCTCACCTCTGGGATTATCTCCCAGAGAAACAGGAGCTGCCCTGCTTCATCCTTCCCTTAGGGAATGCTGCTCTTCCCAAAGGCAGTCAGTACCTGTGAGCGTGCAGCAGGTGAGGGCTCTGCACCAACAGGCGATGAACCACATGAAATAAGAGAACCTCGCTTTAAGATTCACAAATCTAATTCACTACACACTGAGACCAACAGCAGCCTTTCCCACAAATCCCCGGGCACTGCATTAAGATTTGATGAATAAGAGCAAACACGGGGTCAAAGTTCAGCATCAACATCTGAAAGACCTATTACTATTAGCATTTTTGTTCTGTTAACTACATGGGTTGCACCTGAACCCTGGCAAAAAGGGAAAACACAAGCTACCTTTGATTCATGCCCATCCATATTTTATGTGCAATTAATTCAGGCAACATGGAAAAAGAAGAAGATGAATAGTGAGGTAATCTTAAATTAAAAAGACTGATTAGTATTTAGGAAACAGGCAGCTGACCCAGCCACCCCCAGTATTATGACTCACAGTACTATTTTCATATTTGTATTATTTAGCACCTAAAGACCTTAGCTGAGAGTCCTGTTCTGCTAAGAACTTGCATCAAGTCCTCTGAAATTATATTCCCTGATTAATTTTCTACTGAGAAGAAAATGTTTTCATTAAAATTTTATGTCTAAAATGGTATCTTTTGATTCAATCCTCCCAAAATCTAAGTACTAAATAAATAGAAAATATTAAAAAATCTACCCTCAAACCAAAATGGAAATCACTTCTTTTCTGAAGGCTGCAAAAAAGTAAATAATTTCTATGATTTTCAAGGGCTGACAAAAAATTGAATTTCCACTGAGGTAGGGAGAAGAACTTGGTATTACCTTTTTCTCTAATCCTACTTCATACATAATAAAATAAAAATATTAAACAAAGAGTTAATATTATAAATAGATGAAACACTTAAAAAGGCAAGAAGACAGAAGGTGCTTACATCTTTCAGAGTTTAGAGACAGGACACTGAAGCATTGACACATTTAGGAAAGTTTTACAGAGAAGGAATATTTGGAACTAGTGAAAGGGACTGATTCCAGACACCAAAGAAATAAAAGATATACATTGCATTAACTAATATGAAAATTTTAAGCATTAAGTGATACTACCAATGGACACAATCAAGAAAAAGCACTAATTAAGGAAGACTCCTTGTAAGTGAACAGCCATAAGCAGAACTACAGTGCCCACTGAGCCATGTGATTGTCCTTTGACAGAATATACATTATTATATATAATATATATTATACATTAATTTATATCTAAAGCACTGAAGAAGAAATATGAAGGAGGATAAGTTAAACTAACTAAAGATCGAAAATTATCTGTAATTTGATTAATAAGCTCAGGATGTACCCTAATATTGCATATATTTTTAGTGATTTTAAAGAGCTTTGCAAGTTTCCCATCACAGCAACTGACAGCACCAGAGAAGAAGGATGGTATGGCAACTTTTTAAGAATATAGACATTCTTTTCAATAAAGAAACAAAATATGAGGGTTGCATATCCTTAAATGATGGAAATAAATAAGACAGTTTATGATGTCAATAACATAGTGAAGCTTTATTGAATTCTGTTAAAGTTTACAAGATTTCCTAATCAATGTTAACCTATTAAAGATAAGCAGGATGAATTTTTTTTCACAGAAATTGACAAAATTAGGAAATTAGATGATAATTGATCCAACACCTACTGAGTGCAGTGGGCTTCTTTCCATTCTCTTTAGTGGGTTTTGGATCAAGACTTTAGTAATGAGGACTTAAACAGCAAAATTAGGCTGCCCGGTCAGCATTAATAAAATCTTTATTAAGCAGTACCATAACTGCTGTGTTTGTAAAATGAACAAGTAGTGAAGAACTATGGTTACAAAAACAAACAGCCCATCTAGTAAGACAGTAGACCTTCAAGGGAAGCCAGTAACAAATCCTTGGGAAGAAGCATTCTTTAACACTTCTGAAATCACAGACACATACATCCACTGATTACACTATAACTGGGGTACACAGGCTGATAACCTTCTAATGATCTGTTACACAGGTGGATAATCTTCACTAGGTATCCATTACAATGTAAAATTTTAAAATTTTGTTTTTATCAAGCTATTCTATTCTACTAGAGCTGTTTCTTCAATGTACCCTTGCCAGTAAGAGACAAAGGATTTGAATAAACTATGTAAAGGAGCCATTTCTTTTACTTTTTCACGATTGAATTTTATTGGTCGTCCAGAAAACAGTATTAGGATAATCAATACTATCTTTCAATAGCCTTCAGTATTTCCTACTGCATCACTTGTTCTACCACATCATATCTTCCTCTTTTTTTTCTAAATAAAACAAAACTTTCATCTCTTTCCTTCGATCGGAATCTTTACATGTGGAAGACTTCTCATTTTGCTGTCATTCTCTGGTCCTTTCTTCCTTCCTTAATAGTTTTCTGGATAAGAAGTGGCCACAGGCAGACACATTATTCATACTGAATATGAAAGTCAACAGTTGCTAAATGTTACACAAAAACTACTAAATAAAGCCTTACGTGTCTTTTATAATATATATAACTTTCTTCTGCTATGAACTGAGCAAACATTCTAAACTGAGCTTTTCCATAACAATGGACAAGAGATTTTTGATAGTATGTGTTCTGTTGGAAAGGTACCCACTAAAGATTCAGATTGTATCTTCCAAAGTTTTATCATGTATACTTCTAAAATTACAGAAGATACCATATAGCCCTAGTGGTGATCTCTGATAGTCCTTTCAAAGTAGGTTTCTCCTTTAGCATTCCAAAAAAAAAATTGTGTTGTCTTCAAAGAAGTTGCATTTACAGATCATTAAAAAATATATTAATATTAAATCGACCCCCAACTCCAGCTACCATCTCATGGTATGTTTGAACGATGCTTTGTTTCCTACATTTAGAGTAAGAAATAACTAGAGTACTTCCTCTTTAGGGCTTGGTTTCAGTCTTTCTCTGTGTACACACATGAGTAAATGCCAGTATGTCAGTAAAGACACAGGTAAGGACACACATAAGCAGGTGTATGTATTTGGGCATATGTACGTGTACATAACTCTTCTCTAGTGACAAACTACAAAAATGATCCCTAAATGTATACATTAAGCTACTAGAGAGCATCCAAAGGAGAGCCACAAGGATGGTGAAGGGCCTTGAGGGGAAGCTGTTTGAGGAGCAGCTGAGGGCACTTGATCTGCTTCAGCCTGTGAGGAGACTGAGGGGAGACCTCACTGCAGTTACAACTTCCTTGTGAGGGGAAGAGGAGGGACAGCTACCGACCTCTTCACTCTCAAGACCAGTGACAGGACTCGAAAAAATGGCATAAAGCTGAGTCAGGGGAGGTTTAGATTAGATATCAGGAAAACGTTTTTCACCCACAGGGTATTTGGGCACTGGAACAGGCTCCCCAGGGAAGTGGTCACAGCACCAAGTGTGAAGGAGTTCAAGAAGTGTTTGGACAATGCCCTTAGGCACATGGAGTGACTCTTGAGGCTGTCCTGTGCAGGGCCAGGAGCTGGACTCGATAAAACTGATGAGTCCCTTCCAACTTATATATTCTAGGATTCTATGATTCTGTGATAACTAAATATGTATGTATGGGCAGAGAGACAGTGCCAATCAGCAAACCTGATTCTGCATTGGTGTAAGCACACCACCTTCAGCTACGGGAACCCCCCAAAAATGTCTAGTAGAAAGTTCACAGGCCTTGTCTCCTTTGTATGAGATATTAAACAAAATAAACTCTGTGTATACAGTATGTGCAGACCTTACTGACAAACTGATACACAAACACACATTTCTCCACCATATGCAGAGTTTGCTGAAAAGGAAATGCCATGTATTTCCAGTTAGGCTATTCTAAAATGAGCAAAGGTAAGATTTCCGGGGGGCCAAGGGGAGGGAAGTTTTAATGTGGGAGGAGACAGCCAGAAAGCATTCAAGAAAAGTTGAGGATGCAAAATGCCAAGGTGCTATATGGTAACAGCTGTGCTCTGCTGCCATCCTGAAATTCTGTGCACTGAACAGCAACCTGACAGACACAGGGCTAAAATTGTTGCCAGGGATCAGTGCCACACAAAAGCATCCTGGCCAAACACATTCCTGTGCAGACATTGTGGCTCCATCCCAAGGCTTCCATCATACCGACAGATCTTCTTGGTGTAGGAATTATCCCTGAGGCGTATGATCTGAGCTCAGAGTCAAATCCAGTAAAGGTGCACTGTCAAATGGATGTAGGCAGGGACAATATATATGCAGGTCCCTTACACCATTCAGGCACAGCAATTCTCAGTCTGAGGCAACTGGTCTGGGAACACAGACAGGCCACAGCCAGTTAAGCTCACTCCTAACCTCACCAGCAGAAACTTCTCCCTGCACATAACAACAGATGCACACTATGACTTTATTTTCCTTGAAACAGTCTTCTGGTTGGGATTGAGTAGAAATTGCTACTGACACTCCAAGCACACACATTACTAAGTGGAATTTAATAGAGGAACTGAGATATTGAGGTTTTATGTGGCAGTTGCACGAGGTTTTTAAGTGGCAGTCTCATAAGAGCATTGTGACATTTTTGAAAATTCTAAGGTTTATGCTTTGTCAGAGGAAAATTTGATTTGTGTAAATTATCAGTCTTTTCAACTAACAGCAGACATTCTTTCTCTCATGTTCCTGCCACTAATTTATTATTTTATGGAGAAGCACCTCAAGTTACCTCAACTGAGAGATCACAGTCTCATTTCTCTTTGTGTGACTGAAAACAGGCATGAGAACAAAAAGGTGATGACCCTCACACTGAAGAGTTTAAGGATTCTCAAAAAAAAAATAGAGCAGTGGGAGTTGGGAACTGCAGTAACTTTAAGTATCTGGGTTTCACTAGTAAAGAACAGACGAGAGGAATATAGAAATATATTCCATCTCTGAAGAGAGAGTAGATACTTCACCATTGTCTGTATTTTTTATATGTTTTTCTGCTCCCTTTTTATCCCATTCTGCTAGTCTCCATCTTCTTCCTCTTTTACAATGCTCTGTTCATCGTGGAGAGCTGTGAAGGACCAAAGAACAGAAAACTTTCTGATGCTACTAGCCATCCAATCTCCAAGTAGCACTACCCATTGTCTGCCTGTTGATTGTATAGACTTGTATAGATCTTGTTGACACATGAATTAAGTTTCTGTATCTCTTTTCAGAAGCTACACTGTGAATTTCCTAAATTATTCCCAAAAGCAAAAACAAAAAACCAAACAAAACAAAACAAACAAACAAAACAAACAAACAAACAAAAAGGAAATAGTCTCTCCTGCATTGGCAAAAATCTCCATGTTTTAATTTTCTCCCTTTCTCCTACTTCATTTCCAATTTAAAAAATCTTTGCTGCAGTTGATGCTGTGACCATTGAAAGATTACTGTATGTTTGTGTGCTGTTCTTATAAACATGAAATTTCTAAGAACATGAAGCAGTAAGACTGACACCCTTGATTCATTTGTTCAGACCTAGTTATTGAGGCATAAATATCGTGCTGTATAACACCATGAAATGACCCAGGAGTGCCTATAATACACAGGTACAGTGAGACCTAGAAAAACAGAGTACTCAGTGTTTAAACAGAGAACCAGCACTACCTGATTTCCTTGCCCTGATCTTACAGAGCTTTGGCAAATATCACAGGATTTTCCCTTTCTGCAGGATGGAATTCCATATGTGACTACCTCAGGGGAATATGCAAAGCTGGAATATTAACATTAAAAACCCACAAGCTTTCATCTTCATTTTTCCCTCCTTCCTCCCCGCCCCTCAAAAGAGCTTTCACCTAACTGTGCATTAATTTTAAGCTGCCACAGGTAGAATTCATTGCTGTATTTTATCTGTTTTTGTTTTAGGAGTATGAAAACAATATGAAAGTGCATAAAAAAATGACACATTAAATGATCCCCTGAGTCACCGTGGTCTATCACCTCCTATTTAATTACATTAAAAAAAAAAGAAGCATACACTTGAACTGATAAAGCATAATGGCTGCTTTGGTGCTGCTGTAGACATTCATATAAAGACTTAGAGAAACACATGAATTACTAACCTGACAGGCCATGACAGTAACCTAAAATAGCCATTATGGTCTCTACTGTGGATTCTTCTTATTTCATGGACCCCTGACACAACGGATGGAAACAAGACAAGGTTTATAATAGAAATGCTGACACAACCTTACCTATAGCTGTGCAAATGGTGTCTCTATAATTAAACTTTACAACTTCAGCACCACTAGATAAGTTGCTAGCTTTTAATCATATTAATCAGAGCTTGGATGTCTCAACTGCCATATATTATCACGTAGTTTGCACTATAAAAATAAAAAGATTCCCAGCCACTGAAGATCAGCTGTTATGAAACACACAAGTATATCCAAAAGCTCCTCTGTAAGTGCAAATACACTGAAGGAAAACCTCAGTCGGTTATCCTTTCTTTTGTTTGTTTGTTTTCTAATACATGGGTTCAACATAATAGCTACAGAAAGTACTCTGAATACATTACAAGAACAGCAGCCAATAGTAAAAAAGCTTCATTAAGATCTGCCCTGTATGTTTCAGATTTTCCTATCAGCAGTAAAACAAGTCTACTGTCTTCAGTGATAATGACAGTCAGAAGCCTGCTCTTTCAGAGCAAGGCACTGAGATTATTCTTCATGCACTGCTGTTTAAAAGCCAGCTCTCCAGCAACCGCAAGGAGTGGGTGGCAAAACTCTCACTGCCTTCAGTGGTCTGAGATTTGAAGCCTGGGAATGTTTTATGTAAATATTTCTCTTCACATTTTTTCTTCATTTGTCCGAGTGATTTACAGCTTTACTTCAGCAACGAGTTTCCTCTCAAAGAAGCTACATCTGGTGCAAACTGAACAGATATTGGATAGCAGCTGAAACCCTCTATTTTTACAGAGCAGGTATTGCTAACTACAACAATAAAATTAATCTATAAATAAAACTTGGTTCCTTACTACTCTCTATTATCCTGAATTTGCAAATCCTTGTATGCTGCATGCCAGTTTACATGTACCATGTGATACATTCCCACACTGTCAATGCCTACTCTTTTACACCACCAGTTTTATAACACCTTCTGTAGACAAATGCGCTTTCCTTTAAGATGGGTGGTACAGGTATGTAGCCTGTGTGTCACAAGGGGTCTTTTAAGGAATCAATAGAAAGAGCATGCCTATAATTATGTGTGGCGGAACAGAGTATGCCATGGACATGTCTGAAAATTATAAGAGCTGTAGCAATGCATAGGAGTTGCCATAGTGTTATTCTGACCCCTGAAGGATGGAAACAGAGTTAACTTCACATTCTTTTTTTTCCAATTTACTCAGTATATTCTACGAATGTCAAACTCTAAACTACATTAGCAGGATTTATTAGTGCTTGCCCAGACTTATCCTCCAGAAATATGAAAATAGTCAGGAACTAATGGTGAACCAACTTTAAAATACTGATGTTTCCAGGGAAGCATAGAAAATTGTTTTTCAGGCTAGTTGTAGGGTAAAATTACCATGAGTTTGATAGTGCATTAAATCTAGTAGGTATGTGAAGATAAGTTTATCAAGAGATGTAAAACTCACTCTGCTCTCACCTCTTCTTAACTGAAAAGTATTTTAGTGGCATTTTGTTAGAATGGATTCAGAGTGAAGTGGGGAAGGACATAGGTCAGTGATGATAAGATCACTCATTTCAGCTGAGTTAAGATTTCATCAGGCTTACAGTTTTCAGAAAATACATCTGTTAGAGGTATGGGGCCTCAGTAGTGCCTTTGTGAGCTTCAAGGAGTGTTCTTCCTCCTCCTCCCCCTGAACAGATAGGAAAAGTGATTCAGGATTCTAAAACAGGTATTAAGGCATATCTTGATACTATTATCTTTCTGGACAATTTGCTAAAATACTCTATCAGAGTTAAACAGATGGGGCTCCTGTTACACCTTTGCTCTTCACCTCCTCGCTTCTGAGAGGCTTGAGATGTGCTAATGGACCACCTTTTAGCTTCCTGTAAATCTAACAGGTATATTAGGCTGTTGTATCTGACAATACTTTTTCCTCAAGTCAGTCACGCTGTACTCTAACACGCTGAAGCAGCACCCTGCCAAAGCTGTGAGGCAGTCACTGCACACCCGGAGAGAGAGACACCGCTGTCTATGCCGGGCGCGCACACTCGGGGCGAAGCGGCAGCAGTGCACTGGAAGAGGGGTCAGCAGAACGACGCGCTTGGAGGTAGGCGACGGCGAGGGGGGGGGAGGAGGAGAATCAATTTTAATTTCGGCTTTGTTCCTCCTCCGCTCAGCTGTTGCCATGCACCGAAGTTCCAGGTTGCGGTGTGACCTTGCCGAGGAGCGCGCAGCCGGGGCTGCTCAATGGGACCATTGTGCAGCCTTGCCGGGGCTCTTCGGGAGCCCTCTCCCCGGGTGTGGCTGAACCAGCGCCTCGGCAGCCTCCTCCTCCTCCTCCGTGAACTCCCTGTCCCGGGGAAACTCCGCCAGCAGCACGCTGATGCAAAAGGCAGCCTGCAAGAGGCAAACCCCTTGTCAGGAGCTGAGCAAGGATCTCCCCTCCTCTGCCCAGGTCTCCATCCCCCGCTGCCGGGAGCGCCTCAAAGTTAACCCAAGTGATCGATACGCTATAGGAGCATATTATTCCACTATCGGCGACTGATGCCACTGATGTAATCAAGTTACATAATCGCCGTCTTTGCACAAACACATCCATCTTCCTACAGACAGATCTGCATATCTTCTTCCATCCATTATGCATGAACCCACCAGCAGTACATAAGGGTACATATTTTCGCACACACCATGTAACTTTAGCATTGCAGTGCATTGCACTGCACAACGTCATCACTATCGATTCCCTCAACCTTCCCCCATTCCTTCTTATCAGAACTGATTTAGCAGAGGAAGATTACTAATGTGCATTGCTCGGATCCCTTTAAATCTTTAAAGGCTGAAGTGGTTCCCTTTCTCGCTTCTGTTCCTAAGATGATCTTTTCTTTCCTTGTTCTCCCTGTCTCGCTTCACACCACAAGTAACAGGAATGAATTCCCACACAGTCCCTCAGCCAGATGCATGTATGTATGAAATACCGAAGATAGCATCTCTGTTTGCACATCTTCCAACTCCCATACACGTGGTCTGAGGTTTCAGTAGGTAAGTTATTGGGTGAAAAAAAATACATTTTGTAAGAGCACCTGGATGAGAAATTTTCAGGCTAGTGACATTTACGGTATTTCTCTACTATCAAGCTGAGGGGGTTTTTGTCCTTACTGTCCCTCAGTTTATAATTTCCTTGCAGGAACAGTTGTAATCCCAAATTACCAATGGCATTTAACCCCTTTAGCACCAGTACAACGTACCACGATCAATAAGGATCACCACCTTAAAGTTTAACAACTTGAAGAGCAGGATTTCTCTACCTCCATTGCAGCTATGAAATGCAGCAGAACACTGCACAGAGTTGGAAACATTTATTTAATCAGCGGATGGGCTTCGAGCTCATATTAATTAGATTCCATCACGGAGAGCTTCTTTACTACCACATACCCTTTTCAGTCAAATACATTACAACAGGGCAAATTAAAAAAAAAAATAATAAAAAAAAAGGGGACAAAGAAAGACTCCTTGCTTTTACAGTACTCCCCCAAATCCAGAGGGTGCATGAAGAAGGGAGGAGATTTTTAATTTTTTTTTTTTTTAATCGCAGAAAGCACTCACCAAAAGACCTACTGCAGTTATTCCACTTAACTGCCAATAGCGGCTGGAGCCCCCTCGCATCAGGCTAATGCAGCAATCCCGAAAGTGCCCATTTCAGTCACCCGCCACCAAGTTTAGCAATGCCGGGCTTTTGCCGGGAGAAAATGACCTTACCCACAGGAGTCTCCCGAAATATCCCTCCGGTGCGATCAGTCAGCGAGGCGAGTGCCGGTCACCACACTGCGCACTCGGCCGGAGAAGCCCCGTGTTTACTCCTGGGGCTGAGCTGGCCGCGAGTGCCGCGGACGCGGCGCCCATCCATCCACCGCTGCCAGCTCCGCCGCGGGCGCAGGTAATTCCATACAGACTTCGGCGGCCCCCCCCGCCCCCCCCCGAGTCGCCCCTTCCTTCCTAGTTCAGAAAGTGCCCGCGTCGCCGGCGGGAGGTACCATCCAGGTGCGGCTGGGGGGGAGGAGGAAGGGGCGGCCGACCTGGGGGCCCCCGCGCTGCCCGCGGGCAGCTCCGCGCCCAGCGCGCCGTCGAGGGCCGGATCCCGGCTTCCCGCACAAGTATCCGGCGAGCGACGGTCCGGAGAGGCTTCCTGGTGCTGGGAAAGCGCTGCCGGGGGGGGCCGAGGGGAGGGTGCTCGCCGGGTCCTAGCACCCGCACCGCAGCTCAAAGAAAAAAAAAAAAAAAAAGACAACAGCACCAAAAAAAGGGGGAGGGGGAGGTTTGTGGGGGGTGGAAATTCTCCAGACGCGGAAAAGAAGAAAGGAAAATAAAAAAAAAAAAAAAATCAGTTGTCCGCTTGCCCCGAACGATACTAATCCCCGGTGAAAATGACAAGTGATCAGCAAAGAAGAGGAGGTCTTGATTGATAACCACAATCCACCCAAAATATCCTCGGGAGCAGAGGAAGAGAGAGAGGGAGGGAGGGAGAGAGAGAGGCGAGAGAAACTGCAGTGCATAGACGATCCCTGTGTTCCTACGAGACGCGCTGGCTCGCTCGGCGGAACGCGCCCTCCGCCGGGCCGGCAGGAAGGGGCCGGCACTGCCCCCCGATGGACAGCGCCGCACTCGCCGCTCCGCAGGAGGGACCGTGCCGGGGGGAGCCGGCGGGGGAGGGCCCTTCGGAAGGGATCCTGGAGAAACTCCTGGGTGGCGGGGCCTCCCTCCCTCCCTCCGCCCCGGCGCCGCCCGCCTCCCGCGCCGCTTCTGCCCGCAGCGCTGCGCGCCCGCCCGGGACGCGGCTGGGGCAGGGCAGGGGCACGGGGGGATGAACGCGACACGCGCGGGGGTCACCCAGCTTCTCTTCGCCTCTTGTGCTTTATTTTATTTTCCTCCCCACCTTCCCCTCCGGTTTCCGAAGCGAAGTGTTTTAGGAGAGATGATACATTATCTATTCTTGGATTTTTATAAGGCAAACTGTGGGCCTCGCTGTTGCCATGGGATCTTCTTTGTGCGAACTCTCTGAACTGTGTGGGAACAGTTTTATTTCCTTCCCTTCAGATTTTTGTCTTTTTTTTTTTTTTTCCCCTTCTCTTCTGTAACTCTTCCGAAGATATGTATCAAAATGTAACTGCATTATTGCCAATTAAGATTAACAGCAGCTGCAAGGTGCATCTAATTAGGAATGTTAATTACTTCATGAAATAAATAGTCATTTGCAGATATTTATTATACAAAACAAATGTTCTATAAAACATAACTCTCAAATTTTGACACTCCCCCAATAAATTTGATCCCATTTCTGCACAAAGGTGCAAGGGATTAGGCACCCTTTCTTCCATATCATTAGTCCTGCAGGTGCACACTCACAGGGAAGAGAGAGACAGAGTTGCCTCTCAGTAGGTACGTGATTGGGTCAGAGGAATTTTGTACTCTTACAACCTGTTGTATGGGGTGGGAGTATAGAGAAGCAGGAAATATCTGAGCAGTGTAAGATAAACAGATAAGTAACTGTTCATATTTATGTCTATGTAAACGGTATTCTCCAAAACAGGGAGACAGAAAGACCAGGCAACGTTCTTAATCCATTGCGGCCTCCTTTTAGGGCCACAGACAAGAATTCGAACTGCACCAGTTGTTAAACCCCCAATATCTTAAAAAGAGAAAAGAAAAAGCAGCATGTGGGAGAATGTGATTTTATTACAGAACATGATAAAGGATTATCAATAGGCAGATAAAGTGCCATGCAGAGTCGGTGGAAAGGTGGGAGCTGTTGCAGAATTTGTGGAACTTGCTCACACCCCACCCCACCTCTCCCTATGATAATATAATGACATTCTTCATGCTGGACGAAAAATAGAAGAAACTAGAAATGAATGCAGCAACCAGTAGTCAAAATTCAGTGTTAAACCACGAAAATTAATGTGACTGGTTAAACCAGCCATTCAGATACTACTATGATGAGTGATCCATATGCGTGGGCAGGTAAAAGAGACAGAAAAACTTCATGGGATTCTCTTTGTGGATCAGTACAGGGCATTTTAAGTTAGCTAAATGACTCATACCATCTACTTTAGAGAGCTGGTTTGGGTGCTTGATTTAGACACCCAGGCATCCTAGCTGTTTGACAGAGTGAGAGGGAGGGAAAGAGAGAGGGGCTCCCAACTTTGATTCTCAACATTATTTTTTGGGAGAGCTGCTTTCTCACCATGGAGGTGCTACAACAGACTTCCAGCACAGGCACCTCCACCACGGCACTTCAAGACTGTTCTGCGTGCCTGGACAGAGCAACAAATGCTTGAGGCTGTTTGTGCTCTGCAATGGGCAGAGAGTAGGAAGGAGGTACTTGGGGCTAAAGCTAAGGCATATTTACCTTCAGTTCCTAGTGCTGTACAGATTTCTCTTCCACTGATAACCAAGTCATTTAATCTCTCTGTCCTTTTGTTCCTTCACTGTATAATGTGAATTAACACTGTTCTTATGAATAAGGGTGCAGTGAAGATAAAAAGGCATTAATGTTTGTTAGGTGTTCTTATACAGCAGCCATGGGAGCTATATAAATTCCCAGAGAAGCTGATTAAGGGTCTGGCAGGAGAAAGGGAAAATGAAAAAGTGTGAAACCAAAGGCTGTGAACGAAGTACAATGGAATTGCTAAAATGGCTGAAACTAGACTAATAACACAGAAAAGCTGTAGACCATTCACACGTGCAGAATACAAACCACCTGCGTTCTTGAGTTAAATTTGTCCCTGGGTTAAAGAAACTGGATTCAGCTCATTTCTCAGTTACGGAATTGCTATGAATAGCAATGCAGTTGTATGAATGCAAGTATAAGAGGTTTAAATTTAATTTTTTTCTCAGACATATACCTAATCTCTAATTGGCTTCATCCTCACATTAATAACTAGGGCTTGTATAATACAGAAGGAGATCTCCTTTGTCCTCATCATGACTTGAGAGTTTTCAATATATTTCTCCAAAGAGAAAAGTGAAATCTTTTGTGTTTGTAAACATTGTTTTAATTTCATGACATTCAATGCATGCTGAATGGTTTAATATGAATGAGTAGTATATCTTGTACCTGTACCATGTGTGTGATCTTGAGGCATTATATCCCCTGAGATAAGGAAGTGTCTTTAAAACTTCAGTGTCTTTAAAAGGATCATTGCATTTAATGTGTTTTAAGGAAAGTGAAACAGTGCAGTCAAAGTAAACTTCCTTTTCTAAAAGTAATACATATTTAAAATGAAAGGGCTGACAGAGCATGTGGCTCTGAAGAATGCTAACATCGTGTGTAATGCTTTTTGTTAGTAAATCCTTTCTGCCTGAATGGGCACCAGCCAAGAGCTGATACCATCCCTTAGCTGCAAGGTGTCCTTCAAAACTTCTTAGCCTCATGCTTACCCTGGCGGCGAGTCTGTCCAGAGGATCCAAAGACTGGCAAGTCTTTTGCCACCTACCTGTGGATTTAGGTAGTAAATAGTTTTCCATTTGTGTATTTATTCCCCACTTTTTAAAAAATGCTATGGGAGAAACAGACTAAGTACCACAGTAAAACATCGGCACTTGCACATTCTCTTGCGTATACAATAGAACTATGACATGATATAAGTCTAACACCATGCAAAACAAGCATAATTTTTTAGATTAAAAAAGTAATGAATCAAAATTTTCAAAATATGCTCACCCACTAAAAATACCAAACAGAAGCCCTGCTCCTGTAAAAATCTACATCTGAACCTTGTAACCCTGTAAACTGCATTCTCAATCCAATTACTTAACAGTTTCAGTAAAGAAAGGGGTCAGCATTTTATCTATTTCTTTCTTTTCTTTTCCCTTTTTCAAAACACAATTTCATCGATCTTATTACAAAATGCTCCCTTTTCTCTCCGCTTCTGACATGACTAAGTGGTCTGGACTGCTTCAGAGAGAAAAAGGTAAAACCTGAAATCTGCTACCTGATTAACTCCTCTATTCTCCTTGAAATCTTTTGTATATTTTATATTTGTATATTTTATATTTTTATTTTTATATATTTTAATTTATATGTACTTTCATTTAATTTATGTAATGTGCTTTATATTATGTACATTGTATACTACATACTTTTATTCAGTCAAGAAAAGAGTGTTCAAGAAAGCATATATTTTAAAAAGAATAATCCCTAATTCCATGTCCTGTGAAAAATTCAAAAGCAATTTTGTTTACAGAGGAACCGGACTCTAAAGAGTACATATCTAGTCAGGGAATAATACTCATCTCATAATGAAGAGATTTAATCACAAAAAGTCTTGTTTAAAGTCTTAATTGCAATTATATTTTTCCTTTCCTGAACCACACATGCCTTTTCATGAGTATAAGCATGCTGTACTCATTGCTGAGCTGTGTTGTCCCAAATGCCACGGTTTTACCATGCTTTTCCTGTTGGTACCATTCTTGTGTGACTAATTCAGCAGCTTTGAGCTGAGCATGTCAGACAGCTCAGGCTATTTGGTGCACAGCTCTGCCAGGGCCTTGCTGCCTCTCTGTGCAGCCCAGACAAGCCTTCTGTGTCGAGTAGTCATCAGTTGTAGGTGGCCTGAGCAAAGCACTACAGCACCTGTGGATGAAAAGTGACATTGCATGAAAGCTAAATGTCTTGTTACTACTTGAGTGGGAGGGTACTTTCATTCAGAAAGCCATTCCTTCAACACTTGTATTTCATTGATTCTTAATGTTTAAAGATGGAATTTTATGAATATATACATATACACACACACACACACATAAAAAATTAGCTTTGTTGTCCTGTAACTTACTGGTTTAACCTAATTTAGCAAAGGATAATCTTGAGGTAATTAAATTCTCATCTCTTACCCATTTTTAATTTTGTAGAATAAATGGTTACTTGCTGTTTCCCTAGTCTCTCATTAGAGTATCTCAAATGAAGATAATACCTATCCATAAGCTGCTTAGAACATATACCTCATCTATTTAATTAAATAGTACTCTATCACAAGATGAGCAATCTAAAACAGTGGGGTGCAGTCACGCATTAAAAAAGATCTATATGCTTCAGTTCAGAGTTGCTTTTTTTCCTTTTTTTTTCCCCCAGAAGACTAAGAGAAGGCAGCAATAAGGGATTATTTTCCTTTGAGGTTCTATTTACTTTTAGAGTCTTCAGCAATATAAATCTCATCCAATTCCTATAAAGTCAATAAAAGGCTCCTATTACTTGAAAAGGTGTTACAGCGGATCTTGTGCTACTGTTACCCAATCAAAGATAATAAATTGGAGATTTTAAATATAAGCATTATTTGGAAAAAAAGTTACATAAGAATGATTGACCCAAGTTATCAGAGTAATCCCTCTCAGCCCATGATGTGCCCTAACAGTGGCTAGAGCTGGACAGCAGTAGGTGAAAAGGGCAGGGCTGGTGACAAGAAAAAACAGGACTCATCTAATGCACCTCCTGACTTCTGACAGCTGGCAGTTCAGGGCTTTTCACTTTTCATCATGAGAAAATGCCAATCATGAATATGAAAAGTGTTAGAAATTAAGAGACAATTGTGATCTGAATTGCAAAAAAAACCCCTTACCAACCAACCAACCAACCAATCAACTGAAAAAAAGACTCAAACCCTAATGGAAAAAGCAAGAGGACAAGCAAAACTTTGTTGAGTCATCCAGCTGCTTTGTGCAAAATTGGCTTATTGTCTTTCTAATTATGTTTTCTCTTTTTTTTCACTTTAAAAATTGCCAGAAGCTAAAAAATGTTCCAAGAGAGCAACTCCCATGAGCTCCTGCTCCCTTGCTGCTGTGCTGCTCCCCTGCCTGGGATGCTGCCCAGCAGCTCCTCATCAGCCCATTCTGGCCACTGAACCCTTCTGTCACTGAAAGGTTTTCTCAGGAGGATAGGGATTTTTCATGTGGGCAGACCATGGCTGGCAGGGCAAGGCTGGATGGCAGGGACCTTCCCCACCAGCCCCATCCAATCCATTCAATGTGGATATTATACACAATTTTATAAATATCTTATTATGCAATCCTGGACATCTATCAGCACCTGCCCATCCTCACTCTGAGATGTGATACTGGTCCTATTTGCATGAATGGGGTTCAGGTGGTCATCATGTAATTAATGGGTGTGTAATACAAATTTTGTTCCACTGACTGCAGGGTTATCTGTTGAAGCACTCCCTCACTACTGAAATACTTCTGCAGCCTTGGTGCAGGTAGACAAAATGTGAAGTCATGCAGGTCAGTGTAGAGATGGGGCTGCCGGGAGCATGGCAGTAAGGTGTTCACTCAGATGCAGCTCCATATGAGAGAGTTCCCAGCTACTTTCACCCTGAAGTACTTTAAGTACTAAACTTTCATATATCAAAGAGTGTGACTGACAAAACCAAAATCAAATCCAGAAACTGCCTGTGTAGATGTAAACCACTTTGACAGGAACAAACTAAAATTTAACTGGTCTAATGTTCCTGAGTAAAAATATCCCTTGGAAAGTTATGAAGCAGAATAAGATATTGCTAAAATCAAAGCTGTGTGAATTTTCTACCTCACAGACCTCATGTGTCAATTACAATAAAGCTACACATGTCAGAATTCATTAACTTTGGAAATGTTTGTTTTTCAGTGTTGCTGATTTTCTGTCTCCCTCCTATACACATACGTGTGCATACAAAGGCACTTGACTTTGTGCTTGCCAATGCATCCAATTTAGCAGCTGCAAAGGTTTGTCCTAGTTATTAATATAAGTTACTAGGATTATCTACAGTCAATATGTTTCATAGCTTTAATTTGCTATTTGGATGACATGGGGAAATCTAGGCTTCTACATACAGGTATGGCCTGCACATGAGCAGAGAACTCACAAGAAGAGAAACAGCTCTTTACTTTTGAACAGTGCACAAGCTGCTCAAGTTCAAGAGCTAATTATTTAAGTACCACTGTACAATAATCACTGTGAAGTATTCAAATTCCAGAAGCAAATCTCTCCGGATCCCTTCAAAAAGATATCAAAACAACCTCATTTTCTCTTACTGAAGTATTATTTTGCTGTAAAGAGGGGTAATACCTAAAAAACATGGAACTTAATTAAAAAGAATTTTAAAAAATACATCTAAGAGGGTAAAAATGTTAGATGGTGCAAGGGATGTTGTGTAAAAAGATAATGTTACATCTTTGGTGAAAGAACATATCAGATCTTTAAAAAAAGGCTAGCTTGATTCTGGGATTAAAAACCCCTTTTTTCTAATATGAAAATCATAACCCAATAATTGGAAAGTATATATAGTATATTAAATGTAAAGCTATAGCAACTCAACCCTGACAAAAATGTTCAGAATCAACCCACTAACAGCACACAGCATAGAGAAAAAATATTTTCAAACTCATTTTGATGTAGCTTGTCATCATTGGTAACAGCAGATGATTCAGTAGGATGAGAATTAGTAGAAAAAGACACTGAAGAGAGCAGTAACAAGTTGCAAAATATTCAGTTTATAGTTAACATTTTTTTGTTCTAGTATGTATGAGATGTTTTAGCATTTGAGGATGTTAAAAATTAATGTTACCATAGTTTAAAATGTTTTTGGTTTCACAAAAATCTTGTAGCACTCATAAAGGAAACTATCAATATCACTATCAAACTTTCTCAAAAATGTCAACTTAATGTTAAATAATCTTCAAAAAACAATCAAAATATCAAGAAGGACCAGGACAAGAAATGAAAACAAAACTAAATAGAAATATTATGCCGCTGTATTAATTCATTGTGAACTTTGTTCTTGAATATGAATATACATATGATTAGGTTGCCTGGTCTCAAAAAAAGTCATAATTAGTAATTAGTATTAAGCAAAGTAATTGGCAAGAGAATAGTCAAATAGAACACGTTTGCTTAGAGATGTGGAGGAATACTGAACAGAATAAGTCTATTTGGTTTGCAAAAGGTGATACAAAGGGAAATACATGTGAGATCTCTAAAGTTACAGTTAGTGTAAAGACCAATGTCTTCTTTACACAAGAATGAGGAGGCAGCTAGTAAATTATGTGACATGTTCAAAAAAGATGCATAACAAATAAGTAAATTGTATAATTCATTCACTGCCTCAGGATGTTTTGAAGGCCAAACTATAAATCAGTTATGAAAGATTAAGTACATTCTTGTTGGAGAGGCTTCTCTTTTGTATTAAACAATAATCTGATTATAACTTCCCAGATATAAAATGACTAAACTATGTGCAGCCAAGGTGGAAGGACATACCAGAGAAAGATCTGTCTGCTTCACTTGCTTCTTTCACCCTTTGCTTAGGTTTCTTCTACTAGTCATTCTTAGAGATGAAACCCTGGGCTAACTGGGTCTTTGTGCTGACTCTCTGGGGAATTTGAAAGTTTTGCATTATTGAAAGAGTTAATGCACATTATGCATTATGCACAGGGTTAATGCAACACAGAATCTGGAAAAAAATGACAAGGAAAGTCACTTGCCTGGGTTTAGTGTATAGAAATTTCTTTTCCCATTGGTGTTTACTTGTAGCCAAAAAGGGAGTAAAAACTACTAACAGTTAAGAATTTCTGAATTTATTCATTGCTCATTTTTACAGGTGTAAGTAAGCAGGTATTATGAATGAAACAGAAAGAAAGATGAGAGATGCTGAAAAAAAACATTTGTGTGTGATGGCAGCGTGGCAGGATCTCTGTGGTATCAGCAGCAAAAGGGTTAAAGGAAACAGTTTTTAACATGACTTTGTGGGGGGGTTCTGTTGCTGTCTGAATCTTTCTTCAAGTCTACACAGAAACATGGCAGCCTTGGTGGGAAAGTGTTGTACCCTATTAAAATGCTCTGTGACTATAGGATAACTTCACAGCATAAACAAATTTAAGGTACCATACAGATTAATAAGAGTGCCAGCTTTTCCAGATGTCAGTATAAACAACTCTGTCAAATTTTGTTATCCATAGTCTGAAATTCCAATGTCCCACGTCCAACATTTTTGTTCTTCTGTCTTTATTTCTTACATTAAATATTCTCTTGAAATGAGAAAAAGCAAACATAAAAGCAAACCATTTTAGCATGATTGTTACAGAATGTCTGTGACAGCACAGAAAGCAAGCTGCAGACAATGAAAAATGAAGGATCAGCAATTACTAAGATTTACAAGAACACTCCTGTGTAATCTTGATCTGTGGACCTGGAAAAAATATGACTTCCATTTCAATGTGTATTTTTGCCTTGTTTTATCTTAAACTGCCAATTTTTTTCAAAGGCTAACATGAGGCAACAAGCTGTTCCTTATGAGATCAACAGTGACGGTGTAGCATTTCCTGAAAGAGGAGAGACAACTCTCAATGCAAAGGAGAAAGTTTCATTTTCAGCAGTGAAGATAGATGAATCAGAATAAGAAAAAAGAATGAAGGCAGAGGAGAGTGGCAGGGTCTGAAATGAAGGCAATGTGATCTGAATGCTGATGAAGAGGATGAAAGATCTCTCTCTGTCGCGCTCTCGCCCTCTCGTTTCCAGTGTGTAAAATCTGTCCTGTTGACATACTCTTGAGCTCTTTTTATATCACAAAACTGGAACAAACAGGATTCACAATCAGTTGTGGTGACACAGCTCCTGTGAAATATAGTTGCTAAGGGAAGAGCTCAGCACCTGCCTCCCATTCTCCCCCACTTTTTGAGACCCTTCAGTCCATGTAACTGGACTTCATCAAAATTTGAGAATATTTCTCTGAGTAATTCAGGATGATTACAAATAAAGGAGGTCTATGAGGTACTGACAATTCATATGCACTCTCCAGGGAAACCTATCATATAGTTAAATATGTAGGTATTTTACTTATCTGTAACTTAAGTGTATTTATAATGTAACATAACATTACATCTGTTGGATGTTGGTTCTCAGAGGAAATCCTGTTTTGGTAAAATAAAAAGATGAAAAAACAAACAGATATGTCATGTTTGAAAATAAAAGCTAGCCAAACGTTAAAAATAAAAAAAAATCTTTATAGTAGATACACTGAGAACTCCTGAAATTCTTACTCCAACATGTGCATTGGGGAAAATTTCACTTTCCAACCATCAAAGCCATTGGTTTTGATGGCAGTTTCTTAAAACAAATCAGGGTCTTCAGACAAGCATGGCTGTTGACCACAACAGTGTGTATTCTGCCAGTATATATCTTTTCATAGTGTAGGACAAAATATGGTGACATATATGTATACAACATACAATATGAAAACAATGTGTTGTCATCTTGTGAAGTATGCAATATGCAGGCCACAACATTGTATATTGAGATAAAAAAATAATTTTCTAAAATTTATGTGCTATCTGAAATAGTACTGGTTTAATTCTCCTTCTGTATAATGACTTTTTAAAAGTAGTGCATAAGAAGCCTTTCAGTTTTTCCCCCTCTCTAGTACAGCTGAAGGGAAACTGTGATTTCCCTGGAATCAGTCAAGAAGAACAAAGTGTAATTTCAAATCCTTCACTCCTTAGCAAAAGGCTTGTTCACTTTTGTGGCTTATTTGCCTGACTTACAAGTAAAAAGTAAAAATATAAATTATACATTTATCTGCATTATATATAGGAGTCATGAGATTTATCTCGTTAATACTTATGTAGCTTTTCATAAAGGTAAAGTATGTTTGATTATTTTTGCATACTTAACAGCAAGTATTAGGCAGAACAGCTTAGTTAGAATTTTTCAAAGGCACTTGTGGAAGTTTTCTCTTAAATTTTGTAGGTCTTGGATGCAGTCTGATTTACTGAGATGCTTGAATCAAAGCAGATTTGTTACCTTGATATATATCCATGTGTATACTGTTATTTCAGCACTAAAAAAAAGTTGTTTAAATTTGCCCAAGCTCAGTTTGAAAAAATAAATATGACTGCAGAGGATGCAAAATTACCACAACATCTTGAACAGAATTGTTTGCTGATAGGCAGTTGCCTGGAACATCAGACTTCTGGGTACTATAAAAGGGCTGTAACCTTGCCATGTTAGAGCCTCAGAAAGCCAGGTTTGCTGCTGATAGTGACCACGTGGCAATGTGGATTGTGGAAATGCAAAGAGTCTGGACTCTTCATCTTTTGAGGAATAAAATTCAAAATTAAGTATTCCACTGAGAAGCACGAATTTGCTCAAGCAGAAATGATAACAGCCCAACCTTACCTCCATCTGCTTTCACACACAAAGATCACTGTGTTACACTACAATTAGTGCAGCCTCCTATCCAAATCACACCTTAATCTGATCACACCTGCATTGAGCAAAAGGCACAAGTTGCAAAAGAAGCTGTTAATGTTAATTCAACCCTCAACTCTTAGGATAATTAAGAAATTCCAATCTTTGTTGCTAACCATGTTTGGAAGACAGGGAAAATACAGAGAAAAAAACAACCAAAATTGTAAACCAAACCAGTTTTCTTTGGGTTAATTCCTGTTCATGTTTTCGATTCTAAACTGAATACCTGTCAGGTGGAAGAATAAATTCAAATATTAGTGTTCAGAAGTAGAATGTCATCAAATTGTCTGCTGTTATGTTTTCTACATCAAGTTAATTTATGGAAAAATAGAATTCTCCCCAGGCTGAAAAACTTAATACCAATATCCCATTTCCAAAAAAAACAACCCCCCCCCCCCCCCAAAAAAAAAAAAAACAAACCAAAAACCAAAAACCAAAAAAAAACTCACCAAAAAACATATATCTATATATTTATATCATTTATAACTGCATGTACTGTTAGGGTTTGGTACTAAAAGCAGCTCACAAGCAATGCATTTCCCCTGGACACAAGGTTTTGTAATTCATGTGTCGATGAACACTTTATAAATATGCAATAATTTTACTGTCTCTGGTCAGTACCTCACACTATATCACACACATTTTCAGAGTGTGTAGTAGTGGTGTCTTCTTACTGATACAGAGAGATACAATGAAGAAGTATTTAGAATTAATGATAAATTGAAGGATTATAGATTGAGAGGTTTTTTTCAGGTAATTTGTCTCGTCTCTCCTGTTTTATTTCTCTGTGGTTCTTTCCCACAATGCCCTGTCTCTCACATATTTATTTTGTTCGGTTTGACATTACATTGAAAAATCCCACTGAAATAAATAACCAATAGATTACTGCCAGGTTGTTCTAAATCTGTGACTTAATCTGACCACATATTTATGAATTTTTAAAATGGAAATACTTATATTCAAACAAAGTTTGAAAAAAAAAACCTGAAAACCAAACACCAAACTAAAACAAACCCCAAGTTCTCCACAGAACAAAATATGATTTAGGGATATCAGCAATGATGGGACCATTTTCAGGTCCCATTTCCACAAGGAAATATATGTATATAGTGTGTACATATATGTGTGTGTGTATATATATATATATATACATACAAAAGTTATATATATATGGTGTGTGAATACATATATGTATATATAATGTATATAGATAAGACAGTTTCTTAAGAGCAAAAGAAAAACATTCTTAAGCTAGTCTTTGATTTTAAATAGAGGCCTGACTATCATTAATGACTATGATAACATTAACCTTTGTCAGAGGATCATAAACCAGTTACTTACTTTGGATTTTAAAGATTTGTCAGACTCAATATTGAGAAAACTTTGCCACATATTGTAACAAATTAAAACAAATTTTCTACCACTGCAATTTGTGGTGCTAACTCTGGTAATTAGGGCAGAACTAATCTTCCATAACTTTAGGCTCTCAGAGTGTTGTCATCATCCGGAGCTCATCATCCAGACTGCCTTTATAGGCACAGGCAAGAAATAGAAGCTGTTTTAGAATGATTCAACTCATTCTAGTGTAGACATCTTAAGTGAATCTCACCTTTGAAGGATCTATTTCACTCTCTCAACTAGACAGGAAAGTGGATTAAAAGCTTGGAAATAGAAGGTATATGACAGATACCTAAGTCTGTGTGAGGTTATCCCTCTCATTAATATGTAAAGAGGATATAAAATAATAAACAGAAGTGAATTTGTAAATTCAGAAAGTACAATATTGCATCAAAAAAAGTAGTGATTTTCCAATTTTTACTATAATATTAGCAAGTAATACTAGTAAAATTTATGGAAATTATATTAAAAAAAATTAATTACCGTATCATTATCCCCTTGCATGCAATGCAAGGATTCCAAGGGGTTGCTAAGAAAACCCTCTTCACTTGCAGAAATAGCTTATTACTTTCCTAGGAATGTAGAAAAAGAAAAACTTTTTGTTGTTGTTTTTGTGATGTTTTATAAGAGCATACTTATACAGACATTCAACAACTTTTGCAAAATAACAGCTGAGTACTAATATCCTGAAATATCTCAGCACCTGAAGAGCAACTTGGGAATTGTGACTAAAAACCATCAGCTCTAAGAATAAACCTAAATCCACTATTTTTTAACTTACAAATAGATCCCTTGTTATACAGTCTGTTTACATTTCACATGATAATCAAAGCCTTATAGGAGAAATCTATATATTTGTTAAAAAAGGGGAGTCAAGTGAAGATTATTATAAGCTTTCTAAGGAAACTCACTGTTAAAATGTGCTCCAGCATCTACTGTACTGTGCCAAAGGGCGTCAGTGAAATTCAGGTAAAGGTTTTTGCTTTTTTTTTCAGTGACTATCTCCAAATGGGAAACAGCTGAAATCACTTTCTTTTCAGGAACAAGCTGTTTGATACAGTTTCCCTGGGTTTTTTCGGTTACTTGTGGCTAAAGAATGCCATTGACTCTGCCCTCAGCTCCTGTACTGGGATTCCATTTACAGGAAACTCCCTTAACAGCTTGTTTACATGGAGATTGAATGACAGTTAGGAGAAACCAGCTTAAGATACTATTTCAAATTATATTTATGATAAAGCACATAATGAATGGTTTACATCAGAAAACAGGCATTAAATATTACATATTTCTAGTTTTGCATGGGATTATTCCTTGGGGATTTAAACTAATTTCCATCAACTTTAAAATTTAAGTTGTTTTAACTTTTATGAATGATTCTAAACACTTATCTAAACTATGTCAGAAAGATAGAAAATAGACCCAGAAATGGAGAAAGACTCACACACCTTTTCCTTATTCCTAAGTCCCAGTACATAGCCGTATAATCAACAGCTGTTATTTTTCCTCAGGGTTATGTCACTTTTACTCATATATTTTGATGACACATAAACAGCTTGAAGTTCTTTCTCTTTTTCAAGTGGCAAGGTGCCACAGTTTTCGGTTGCACAAGAGAGCAAAATTGGAAAGTTTCAGCAATAAGCAATATTTTTCGAGTACCTTTTTTCTCTTTTTCAGACTGAACTGCTGTTTGTGCTCAGAACATTTGTCTGGCTTCAAAGGTGAATACTGCTTGATCTTATCCTGCAATATTAAAAAGTGTGATGTGCTGATAGGAATCTACACATATAAACAAGGAATGGTACTGAAGATTATACTTCCATATGATATAATACTGGGATCTAATGGCATCTATTGTTTAATAGTGAAAAAATTAGCAATCTTTGAAGCTGTTTTATTACTTGAAATTATTAATTTTAACACTTATAACTGTAATTTTTTCTTTCAACCATGTTTTCAGATGTTTTCACAGGGAATTATAAGAGAAAAGTGCTCACATTTTAGGGGTAATGTCACCTTTATCCATAAAAGCCAAGGGGAAAAAAAACTTAGTTAAAAATCTTCCCCCAAATTTACCTCCTTGCCAGAAGGACAACCTGACACAGCATGAATAAATTTTTAACTAAGCTATAGTATGTCAATAAAATTCCAATGTAATGGATACTAAAGCAAAAAGACATCAAAGCTAAGGTTGTAACTCATTTTGCCAAGAAGTGGTTGAAAGAGCTGAAGATATCTTCGAATTCTAATCAATGTCCTTTTCTCTAACAACTGTACTTCTTTTTTCTCTTGTGGTTAAAACTATTTGGTCATTCATTGATTTTTTTTTTTAAAGCTTGGTTAATTACAATTTGCTTGTGAAAGTAGCAAGTGTGAGGCTTGTTAAAGGTTAAGGTAGAGAGAGGCTCTTCTATTAAACAGGAGAAAATGGAGAAAAAAATTACTTTTTGAAAAGTAATATATACTTATCATCAAGAGAAGAGGTCTGGAAAGAGAAAAAGAAATTAAGGAAATTCCTAGTTCACATTTGAAATTTTTATAAGTCAGGACTTCCTCCTTACTGTTTGAAGTCTGAAGAAACACAAACACACACATGCACACAGTCTTTTGCTCTCTTTATTAAACTAATCTGATTTTTCATCCAATTAGTGATGAAAAGTGGTGGAAAACACACTTTGGAGGAAATCCACTTTTTTTTTTTTATGGGAGAAGCTGATAGAAAATAAGAAGTGAAACGTGACTGTGGGACAGAAGTATTGTTAGGGTACAGGTTATCTGATTGCAATACCTATCAATTGTTTCTTAGATCACCTGGTCAAAAAGAAAGTTGACAGAAAACATGGAGAATAAAGTAGAAGGCCTTATTTCGAAAAATTATAAGATGTTGTTCCAAGTTATTGAAAGCTGAAGTGACACGATAACAAGGAAAAAGTGGTAAAAATTTTGCAGTTTGGTTTCCCACATATTGTATGTAGAGCAGATATACTTGTGTCCATTCCCTTCTCAGGCTGCTGAACCTTCATATTTCTCTGATATCTAAATTTCCAGCTGAGAGTGCTGACACTTTCCATTCACATCCTTAAGGACCCATTGTATGATTTTCACCTATCCTGCCCTAGTATTGTTTCATACTGTGTGCAGTTCAGAAACTCCGAGTGCAGGCAGGATTTGCAGTGCTCCCATACCACCACAGTGAGTACTGAATCTGTTTCTGACAATACTGAATCTATCACAAAGTGCTGAACACTTTTTCAGTCCTCTCCATATTAAAGAATTTAGTACTTCAGTTTTGGAAACAGCACCCGCAATAGGCTCATGAAAGTTTACTAATTGTCCAGCTTGAGGCTGAATGAGCTCTGGGAAAATGGGAAGCCACACTTAAGCCAATGTCATAGAATAAGTGTAAGACTGCTTTACTGTGAGCATGAGACGTGTGTCAGAAGGTACTCGTCAGGGAGTCCAGCATACAGCCTGTGGCGGTGCATCAGTCCACCTGAGTGGATGAGCAGGAAGCACACCTCTTAGAAGAGAAGGAAGACAAACAGTGGCTGTTAGCCACTTGGCTCATCCCAGGGTTCAAAAGTGGTTGCTCTGCAGGCAGTGTTTAGGATGGTGTCCCTGACCATCTCTCTCATCTCAAAAGTGAGCAGAATACACTAGTGCAATGTTGCTTCTTCACCCACAAGAGGAATTACAGGCTCTGCCTAGCCAAATCCATAGGGGTCCAAGCAGCGTCTTGTCCCTGTTTGTCCTTTTGCAGTTTTCCAAATGACTGTTTGTCACAGAATGAGTGTGCTGCAAGTCCTGTGAAGATATTGATGTGCAAATGCTTTCTACCTAGTGCAAGGCATGGGACTAGGTATGTACCTAAAGTGGAGTACAGTGTAAGTACTAAAGTGGAGTACAGTGTAAGTACTTGCTGTACTGCTGGTGGAGCCACAAAGGCTTATGCAGTGTGTATTGCACCAGGAGGGGCTTGACGTGCCTTCAGTGTTTCAGAACTACTCCGAAAACATGTGATGTTGATGCAAATGGAAAGGTCCAGACTGAGGCAACTACTACTGTCTTTGGGAACGTTTTCATTCCTCTTTTTCAGCTCTCTATATTTAAAATGGGGCTGAAATTTGTTCAGAGACCTCTTATGGTTCACTGCATTTGATTACAACTCCTTTGAGAGTTTCTGAATAGGAAAGGGGCTAGGGGATGACATCAGTATCTTTGTTTGTACTACCAAAAGAATAAGAGAATTTGATGGCTCCAATGTAGAGCCAAGTATTCCCCATGTCAGCTAAACCCTCAGTAGGCAATCCCTGTTTACAAGAAAAGGATTCAGCCAAATCATTATCACTCTTTAGAAAGCACAGTGTAACTCAGGATGTTCTTGGCCCAGTTAAGCAGTCATGCCTGCCCTAGATCAGTGGGAAGGTTGAAGCCAGAATGGGTCTTCTCATCCTTATAATATTTAAAATAAACTGCATTTTGAAAAGAGGTGTTTTAGCATTTGTTAAGAGGCACTGCTGAGCAGCAAAGGTCCTTTAAAACTTTTTCTCCCCATCTTTCCCTTGGAATTGTTAGCTAAGAACACACAACAAAGAGAAGATATAAAAAAAAATCCTTCAACTTTTCTGTGAAGCAGCAGGGTTGCCAAAAATTCATGCTCAATCCACCTCCAAATAATCCTTAGTAGAGCAGTTTTATTATCACCAATCCCTGAGGACAATGAAGTTGAGAGTAAGGTAGTTGCATAGAAGCTGTCCCTCCCTCAAGGTGTCTTTAGAAATTTCTCACTCAAGAGAAGTAGGACTGCGTGACCAGAGGATCAAGACAAAATGCATGGCATCATCCATGCTATGGATCTTCCTAGCCCCAGGATTCGTTCCTCAGCCATTTAAATTAACATAGTATTAAAATATGACAGGATTATGTTGTACAGACTCATTAACACATTCCTCTGGTGCAATGGGACGCAAGGGAGGCTTGAACATTCAACCACCCGAGGCATGTACTAATGTGACTGACACCCCCTGCAATGTCTCAATACATTAAAATACAACTCCTATTGAATATAACTTTGCAATTTACATGCAATTTTTCAAATGTGCTGTGAAAGTATTTATCTTTTCATTCCACCAAGTAATTCTCAGGTTTGTGATGGGAGAAGCAACACTTTTCTCTATGAAGCTACTATTAGATTGTAGTGTTTTCCTCATTCTTATGCCTGTCCCTGCTGTCATAATTTTCTTGCCTAACTCCCATGAATTTAGCAAAGCAAACTAGGATACTTCAGGATTTTAATTTTTTTTCCCTTGATGACTTTGCCTGGCTTCTGAACTCAACAGCCTTTCAAAGACAGACTGAGAGGCATTCAAGCTTATTCTTAGAAAGCCCAGTGGAAAGCTGATCACTGTTCCTCATTCAGTTTTTGAATACAAACAGCTCTGTAGTTGTGTTTGTAAACACAAACAATTGTAAAAGCAACTGTCTACCTCTGAATCTCAATTAAACCTACAGACAGTAGTAGAGGATGCAAAAACTTGGAACCAAAAGATACCAGCTGTAACCTGCACTTACCCACAGATCATTAGGTGGCACTCTCCCCTCTGGCTTAGCACTAGAAGAGCAGAAAACGAAGTCTGGTTTCGGAACAGCCATTGTTTTAAAAATTCTACAATACAAAGCTGAGATTAAAGATGTGCAACCATTTTGAAAAGCAAAAGTTTGTTGGGCACAGTGTCTTGACCACATTCAATAACACATAAATGTTCTCTATACCTAGACGTATCATTCTGGCCTCAGCTCTTTTGGATTCTACCACAGGTCATCATGTAACAAACAAACATATAATAGGGGAAGTGAGAAAAAAACATGCCTGTAATTTAAAGCCTAAGTACCTGTTTTTCAATATACTTACTATGAGATTCATGTTCAACCTCTAATGATATAAACAGGTAAGAGTGATCATGCTCTGCCCACAAAAAAAAAAAAAGTTTCTTGTAAAGACCCAAACACATTTGAAAACCAAAAAGTTGGATGTCTTTCACAGGACAGTTTAGTATAGTTATACATGCATTTTGCTCTACAGTCATATGTAGATAAAGAGCAAATCAACTGCCATCAGTCACAATTTTCCTTCAGTATGTCATATTTTAAAACCTAAGGAATGCATGAACCTATCTTCTCTTAGTCCTTGGGAGATAAAATTAATTATCCCCATTTTTCAGAATGCTTAAGTATTCTGCCACCAGTCAATCAGATAGTCTGTAGCAAGGACAGGAGTTGAAGCAGAAACAGTCTGGATGTTCAAATGCCTCCTTTCCTTATCTATTATTCCTTATGACAAGAAAGCCTGCAGTGCCCTCCCTAAGATGTTATCCAAGTAGAAATTGATACTGCTTGAACTTTAAGTCTATTTTTGAGCCCCTAGGTATCTCCTGGGCTGTTTTATCCAAGACTGAGAAGGAGAGTTCTCTTGCCGTCTTTTGCTTGAAACGCTGAAATTTGCCAAGTGTCTTAAAGTTTAAAATTCAGTGGAAGCTTAGGAGTGTTGATTTTGTTGGACTAAATCTTGCAAAAGGCAGAGGAACTTGAGTCTTCTAGTAAATTCTAGTCCTGTGTTTCTGTGAAAAAGTTTTTGAATAGGTTTTTCTTCCATAATCAGTTTATCCTGCTCTGTAATACAATCTGCTTTCATCTAGAAGACAGCATCATACTTTGGTCTTCCTTTGGGTTCACTTTGACCTTTTTAACCTTGTGGTGCTGTAAATTACACTAGAAGATTCATGGGTTGTCACCTGATGGAAACAAGGTACCTTGGAAGCTCTCTTTTCAGCTCAGACATAAAGCTACAAGTTAAGCTTCACTGAGGAAAATTGGATACCACAGCAAAAATGAATTGAGCCCAATAGTATGAGTGAATAAAAAGCAGAAGGACATCTTGAGTTTGAGATATTCTTTCACTTGGCTTCCCTCATCTGACATTATTGCCTGTGATACAAATGCATAAAGAGGAACAAAACCTGTGATAAAATTAATGTCTCCGTCTGCTTTTGAATTTTTCATTCCATGAGTCTGTGCATGAAGTCAAAAAGCTGTGGCATTGCTTGCAAGTTTGAGCCAAATGTAGACCTTAAAGATTTCTAGCCTTCATTACACACTGAAAATGTTTAGCCACATCCCTCTTCATTTCAAAATAATGAAGGTGAGAACCTACTCTTTTGCCATCAACAGGTGCTAATTTTGCAAACAGCTGCTTCAGTTAAAGTCTTTAACACCATCCATATGCCTATCATCTACGATGGCAGAAACATCACATGAACACTCTGCAACCTCATTTACATGAATCCAGCCAGCTAAGCTTATATACCAAAAAACTAATTTGATTGTTTTGCTTGACTTTGCCTGAACTACTCACAAAAGATTTTATGCTACCAAAGGCATAGAAGTACAACATCCTGCAGCACATGGTATATAAGTAACAGCTTTAATCAGCTCTATATCTTCAGTAAAATATTTGTTTGCTGATATTTTTTTTTTGCATTGCTATTATTTATCTGACTGCAAATGGGGAAAGTAACAATTTGACTGAAAACTTGGAAGTTTTACTTCAAGAATAAGGTAATAAGAAATGTTAAGAAATGTGAATACATTGCTTTAATCCTTAGAAAATTGTAAGAGAAGCCCTCATGTTTTTATTTCGTTTTTAATGGGGAAATTTTAGCAATTTTTAAGCTGCAGTAAATAAACCTTCATGTAACAGTGAAAGTTCAGCATGCTGGATTGTCTACCCATTATCTCAGTGGACTTTTCTTTCATAACACACTTTCCCCCAAATCTATAAAAGTACGTATGATAAAGAAAACTTTTCAAACCAATCCCATATAGAACTTATTGTTCTTTTAACAGAACAATATGCTTCTGCTTTTGGTTTGGTTTTATGGGATTTTCTTGATTGTGTGTTTTCTTGTTGTTTTGTTTTTTTTCATCAAACACTGGGTCCTTGAAGTTATAGTACATCCAATATCCAAGGGCAAAACCACTCCACTGGTTCTAATGCTTCTTGAAATTAAATGATATAGGCTTATCTTAGAAGGCTGAAAAGACTAAAAAGAATGCATATAATAAAATACTAGATGTCTCTTCTTTTTACTTTGTTCATTTTAAGCCTTGAGCTGTTATTCATAAATTCAATGGTTTGTAGTTTTGAAAGTCAGTAATACTTCTTGTCAGCGGCATGAAACAATAAGCAGCAGATATATTTTTCTGACTGGCTAAATTAATTGGAATTAATCTGATTAAATTGTCTGTTTGGCACTACAGGTATATCCACAGCTTGTACAATGCAATGTTGGGAACTGATGAGTGATCAAACATCGTGGCTGTGGTCCTCTTTTGAATTCAGAATCGTAAGACCTGGTTATTCAGTGTACAGCAGTGGTTTTAGTGGGGTTCCCTCTGCAAGCAGTGTGAGTTTATTTTTGCTAGTAGGAGAAGCAAACAGTATTGAGGAAAAAAATGTTTGTGTTTGGGGAAAAGCCATTAACTTGTTCATATGTGGTAAATATTACAACTTTTTTTTTTAAGAATATAGTAAAATATATATTTTTGGATTTCTGTACCAGTCTTTTCATAAAGACACTTGAAGTTCTATTCTAAATCAAATTACACTTCAGGTACCTTGAATATTCTCTACAATCTGACTGGAGACACTGCAGTTGTGATGTTTAATCCATGGACACAACAGCTTTTCCCCATTCACATTAAGAAGGAAAATATTTTAAAAATTACAGAAGCTTTTTAGAAATAGTCATGAAGAGAGATTCCTTACTAAAAATTATTACCTAAAGAATTAAAAGTAAAAAATTGATCTTCTCATAGATATATACATATAGAAATATATATACATATACATGTATGTTTATATATATGAAGAGCTATATATGCCTTCAGTTTGAATGTATGAACAAGCTTATCCCCTCCTTTTGTAAGGAAGGACAGGAAAAAAAATTAAGAAAAGGATGGGGAAAAAAATGAAAAAAGAGAAAAGAAAATACAAAAGTAATACCTGCCTGTCATGTCATTTTTTTCTCCCCACTGATATAGCATGATACTTCCTGTATTTGCCATCCATTTCTTAAACACAATAAATAATGTTCTTACACTTGTAATAAGAGAAAAAACTGGATATTATTTCATGAATTTAAGAGAAATAGTGTATAACAGAATGGTAATTAAATCTTGCCCTAACTGACCTGCCTTTTTCATTAGCAGGTTTAACTATATTTAATAGAAGTGCTATAGCACAAAGTATTAAGACTAGCAATATATCATTTAGACATCCCAGTGCTTTTATTGATTTTAAAACAGTGGTTGTTTAATTCTGAAAAAAGAAGTGCTTCTCTGGTTCTTTATTCATCATATTGTTTCTTCAGGAATGGTGTGACACCCCCATTCTTTCAAAATTTCAATAAAACACTTATATTGTTAGTGTTCAAAATAGCCTTTCAAATAGACTTGCTAAAAGGCAAGATTTGGCTACTTTCAGGTGACTGAATATTTACCTTAAAACATTTCTGTAAATTTGGTGAAATTGTAGAATGATCAACATTATTTTTTGGGAATAGAGGTTGTAGAAACTCAGAGTATAAAAGAGATGTTTGTAATTTTATGTATAAAATATAACAGCGTTCACAAGTGGCTTTTTTCATCTTTCTTATTGAACTTAAAAGATGAAAACCATAAAATATTTCTATAGAAATATAGATAGAAAATTTTTATTACTTAATTATATGTGTACAATTGAAAAAAAACCCCACAAAGAAAATTGTGACATATATTTTTATTTATTAGAAATGCAGTATTGATTCCTGCCTGATCCTCCACACCCTGGTCCCATACAACAGAATTCAGCTTCCAGCTCAGAGGTAATTTTACTGTGTTTTTATTTGTGTCCAGGCAGAAAAAAAGCAAGAGAAAAGAGGAATATAATTATTTCCTTATATACTGTTTAACAGAAGAATATGGTCATTCTGTTTTTATGAAGATTTTCTTGGAAGAATTTTCAGATCTGTTATCACATACTATTTCTCATTATGCATAGTTAATCCTCAATACTCCCTATTCCTTTCATGTTTAAAGAATAATATGCCAGAAAGTCTCATTGCCCAGCATCGTTTCTTAAAGCAATCATAGTAAATTATGGACCACTTCAATCTTCCACCAAAGGGAAAAAAAATTAGAAAAGAAAGATTATAGTTCCTGCCTGGGATCTAGCTAAGTCTCCAGCTGTTAGTACAGATGGAAAATTCTTTAAATCTTTGCATCGTAGTCTAAAGAATTGTGAATTTGCAGTCAACTTTTCATATTTCCTTATTCAGTCATCCTTTAATAAAAAATGAATAAGAAGAAAAAAAGAAAAAAGAGGGAAATTTGGCATTGTATTTCAATGCCATTGTGGCAGATGGAGAAGAATATTGAGAATTTCAATAAGTCCTTTACTTTAAGATGTCTGCTGTTCTTTTTGAATTAAAAAAAAAAAAATAAAAGGTAAGAAAGCTCATTTTGGGCTGTGTATAAAGCAAACAGGAATTTGTTAGTTTCATCAGCTTTGAGTCATGTGGATATTTATCTGATAAGAACATATTCCATTAGACAGATTCCTACATCAACAATGTATTTCTAGCAACCATTTCTCTTGAAAAACAAGAATTAACAGAAACATACCAGGTGAAATAACAGAAAAATGAAACAGCTTCTACATTCCAACTCACTGTGAAATATTAGGTTTGTATTGGTTTGCAAGTCATATTGTATAAACATCCAACAATGCTTAGAATCTAACATCACCTTCTGTTTATAGTTCTCATTCCATGTCCATTATTCCAAAAAGACTGTTACTGACTTAGTAAAGCTGAAAATGAAAGAAAGAGAATGAATATTGTTGTCAGATAAAATGTAGAAACTCTTGCAGTTAGTGGATTGTGACATGCCAGCAAGGAAAGTACTCTGTTGCATTTCTATATGTTTTTATTGGAACAGCATGATTTATGTGGTTTTGGGTTTTTTTTGTTGAAAAAAGGAAAAAAATTAATGACTAGAAGTTTTTAAATAGACCAAGTACTTAAAATATATCTGTTTAGTATCTAAACATGATTTTGGTGTATGCTTCTGTATGTATGAATGCTTTTTTCTGATCCTTTCTGATCCTTTCTGATCCCTCTGTATGTATGAATGCTTTTTTCTGATCCTTATTAATCACTAAACATGTTATTGATTAGCCAATTTCATTGGAACTCTGCCCTGGACAAAGAAGGTTTGCTTTAAAACCTACCTATTTTTAGCCTAACTGGGAGATTTTTATGGCCTAAAGTTGTGCTGGGGGAGGTTTAGGCTGGATATTAGAAAAATGTTCTTCACCCAGTTTTCCTCCCAGGGTGACCAAGTGATTACTAGTTGTCTAGAATGCTAAAGAATTTAATGTAAACTATTAAAAACACGTAGAGAATGTAATCAATTAATAAAGATATATAGACTGGAATAATAATAAAGAACATGCCAATCCAATAAATACTTCAATAAATTAAACTTTGTTCAAGGGTAGTCATCTCCAGGAGCTCATTGGGTGGTTACGTGTCACAACACTTTACAAAAGTAACCACATTCTACCTAGTAATTTTCTTTAATCAAGAAGAAAATAATAATAATAATAATAATAATAATAATACTGCAATATTGTGGTCTATGTCTCCAGAAAGTCTCTGTCTTACTGTCAGATTTAGTAAACTGTAATTCAAATCATACAATATGGAACTAAACTTATTTTCAAATACTGAGTTTGAACATGTCATTACCAAAAAATCTATCTGAAGCAACCTGAAAACCTATAATCCTAATATATTCTTATTTTACCTCAATTTATACTTCATTGAAGATTTTATGCTGTTGATTAAGTCACACAAAACATTGTCTTAGGATGATAAAAGGAAGAAAAAAATTATAAAATCTTACAATTTCTTTTCTTTCAGATGTACTTCATAAATCTTCTCCTTGATTACAAAATATAAAGCAATCTGTTTGTTGAAATATTAAAATCTTATTTATTAAGTCATAGTGAGATTTCTGTATTTAATGAATTATTATAGAAAAGAAAAAAAAAAATCAATGCTATAGAAATGCACTGCTGCCTCATCTTAAACAATACAATTGAAGTCCCAGCAATGCTCTGAATCAGGAAACTCCTTCACCTTGATGTTGAAATGTACCTGTTTTATTCTCTCTTCTTTTACTTTCCTTCTTGTTGTTTGTTGACCAGTGAATACGATAGGCTTTGATAAATGTTGTAGAATATAAAATAGGAGCAGAGCGAAGACTTCTTGTTGAATTCACAGTTTTCATAGCCCCTTCCCAACCTGTTTGTCTTCAGTAGAGGAGAAAGAAAGGTGCACCTGTGTCACACTAGACTTGCTGAAGGATTAGTTTTTTCCCCTTTCTTGTTAGCTCCACTCCTTCTTAGGGTTAACACTTTTCCAGTAGCATGTGCACACTTTGAGGAAACTGTAACTGTGGTGGAAGGATGTAAGAAGAAAGGGGAAAAAAAATTCTCTTTAGTTCTAATAAAATCCCCAGTGCAAAAATGAAAGTATAGGTTGCTTAATGATGCTTTAGTTGATATTTAATAGGGATTGCTCTGGAAGAAAGTCGAAAGAAATGAAAGAAAATAAACTCTTTATTAACTATTTCTTACTCCAGTAGGAACTTGAAATTTATTTCTAATGATTCCAAACAATCTTACTTTTATATAGAATCCTTTATCGTTCAAGAAAAAAAGTCCTCAAGAGTGCAGGAGAATACAAACCTTGAAACATTTCTTTAAAGTATCTTTCTTCATATTATGTGGAGATACCTGAAATTTTTGTAGAGGGAATAAAATGCTGAAGTGTTGTCTTTTTATTTTTTTTATCATTAGGAAAGAATGATGTATTTTTCTACTTAAATGTCTCCATAAAACCACTTGTTGTGTGTGAACGTAAGTGTATATAAACCAATTCTTTTTTATCACAGATCATGAGAAAACTAATACTTATTCTACTTGAATACGTTTAATATAATTAATCCCTTTAGTGCTTGATAGAGTATTTGGAGGGATCTATTGTTTAGCATAATTGAAATGGTGCAGTGTTAGTATTTAAACAAAAAACCAAAACATATTAAGACCATACCTATTCAATTTCCCTTTGAAATAGTATATTAAAAAATTGTGAAAGTGTCAAGGAGGGGAGGGAAACATTTAAAAAAAAGACAGAAAAGGCACTTGGAACACAAATTAAGAGCAAATCAAGAAATTTCTCTTGTTAGTGCTCAATATACCAAACAATCTGAAATACTTGCTTTAATAGGAGACACAAATAAGTCTGATGATAATTCTTAAGTAAGAAAGGAACTTGATTACTGTATACAGAAAAAGCTATTCTATTGAAAACAGAGTGAGAATTGACTGAATGCCAAATAATTCTAATGCTGGAAAAGATTTATAAACATGTTCAGCAGCTCTGAACAAAGGGCTTTCTGCCCAAGTGGAGTTTTTTTTCTTTAAAATTATTTAAGGTGAACTTATAAAAACGTTACTAACATTTCATTGTTTAGTTTAATGTTTTCTCTTGGCACAAGGTCCAGTTAATAAGGGTGAGGGCACTCTTAAATATTTTCTAGATTACAACCTAATATGCAATCAAAGGGTCAGCATAAAAAGTAGTTTCAAATGCATTTCAAAGAACCATTTCAAATTCTTTGCAGTAAAACTGCAGAGACTAATACAAAGCAGTAAACACTTGACATAAAATATGCAAGCTATTGAATCCTTTAAAGAAGTCACTTTTCCCCCAGGTCTGTGACCATTAAAGTAATAAGAGAATTTCTTTGGTTTTTAAGAGTTCAGATTTGGGCAATAATGCTCCACTGCCCAGGGACATCTTTGTCACTCCAATGTGTAAGTCTACTGTGGATAAAGATGTAGGACTGCACTGGGAAAAATTTTATGCAGTTCTCTGTAGCTCTATTCTGAACCTTTAGTACATACTGGTACACAGTAATGTAGACCATTATTTGACTTAGAAAGCACATTCACTAGGAATGGCTTAGAGAGTGATGTGAAACCAAGTGGAAGTGAGCTGTATAAAGAAATACTCACAAGTAAAGTTAGGAAGCACTGACTGCTCAACAATTTTGGGAAACTCTTTCCAAAGTTCGTAACTGAAAACAAATCAGTAAATTGTGATCATGGTTAGGGAAGATGATAAATGCTTTGCTTAAATCCATGCCATAAAATGCTGTGACAGGTTGCTGTTACTAATGTCAGTGTGTCTGTTGGAATGAATTATTACCACCATGTTATCAATGCTATGAAAGCCACACACAAAAATTGCAAGTAGTTTGATTGAAACAAATAATTTTAAGTATAAAACATTGATCTAATTAAAATGTTATATCATCTCGAACTATGTCAAAATATGTTTGTAGAGTCTAGACTGCTGTGTCTCTGCTGAACCATGTAGACAGGCACGTAGCAATACTAACCAAATGTGTTACACACCCACTAGAGAGTGGTATGTGGGCATTTACCATTGCTGTTGCCTGACTTCCAGGTTAAAGGTAACTCAAGGAGCCACATATATTCCATTTTGTGTGATCAGACCTTCAAAAATTAAACTGTGCTTGTTCCATAAGGACGAAGTATTTAATTTAATAAGGACCATCTCAAAAGTCAGAGGTTTTTTTATCCTCTCGTAGGGAATTTTGCCTTTATTCCTTAGCTTCTCTCACTCCCCTTTGTGAGGCTTAAGCAGCAAAGGATGTTTGTGGAAAGATGTAGACATCCAAAGTGAATAACTTGAGATAGGGGACCTGAATTAATAATTCCCAGCATTAAGTGTCATACTGATGTTGAATCTTCAGACTTCTAATGAAGCTCAAGTTGTCATCTAGAAACAAATACAACAACCAAACCCACAGAGCTTTCTTCCTGTAGGTTAAAAAACAAACAAACAAGCCAACCACAAAAAAAAAAACAAGAAAAAAAAGAGAAGAATTTTAATTTTATTTCATGTTCTATGGGGCCAAAACTCTTGGTTAAATAATTTTTAATGTAATTTATATGCAAATAAGCCAACCATCTGTGCCTTGATTTCCTAAACTAAGAAATAGTATTAACTATATTCCTTCTAAATGTCATTAACCTAAGCACCTTTGCAATATTGAAATATGTTTTTGATGTTTAGCTTTTACACAGCCATACTAAAAGCAGCTGATAAATGTATTGCTCCACAGTCTCCTATTTTCAAAGCCCAGATAATTCATCCCTCAACAACAGCTACTAAAAACTGCAGATGAAGACAATTTTATCAACAGAACACCAGATCAGTTATCAGATCAGTAATCCTGATCCAAAACATTCATTCAGTTCCATGAAAAAAAATCTTGTTCTGGGCAATTCCGGCCTTACCCTCCCCGGTCCTCCCCCCTCTCCCCCAGAGGATTTATCTTAATAGTCCTATATTTATTGTCTTTTTTAAGGGCTTTCACAGGTTTGTGTTGTAGTCCTCACTAATAGCCCTGCTTTTTATTACAGTCTCATTTACTTGCTTCTTAGAGAAGGTCTGAATCTTGGTACTTTTGCCTTTCCCAGAGCTGTACCCTGAATCACAAAGCTGCTGCTACACTTGTAGATTGTCTGTCCTGCTTTTACCACCAGCTTTACTTAAAGAATCTGTGACCAGTAACAACTTTTACAAATGGCAGTCATAACTGCACATCCCTTTTCCTACTTCTGTGCTATAACCTTTTGTTATCTTGACATTTCCAAGGAAAATTGCAAACCTCTTTGTTGTTTGTTCTCTCTATAGCAGATAAAGTGGATCATTCTGTGCTGACTGCACACATATTTCCCAATCCCTTAATTACTGTGTTTGCATCTCTGAAAAAGAATTTAAGAAAAATAGCTACCCTGATCATTGTGTGGATGGTATTTCAAAACAGAAGAAAAATAAAAAGCTGCCTTTCAAGAGGATGTTCCAGGTTGTGAACCAGGCAACTATATTTGAGTCAACCTGGATTATGATGATGAAATGCAGCAGAGCATTCACTGGCAAATGAAAGACACAACAACATGATATTTTGAACAATCACTGAAGGCTTTGGGTTAATAAGTCAGTGAAACAGGACCAATTTTATTTTGAGAACACTTCCTTTCTGATCCCCAGAAAGGCATCCCTTGTCTATAGTTTTTTGTAGAAGCAGACATTTTCACTGTAAGAATTGCATTTAACTGTTAATGTTTTCAAAACATTATTTTTGCAGTGTTTTCCCCACTCTAATATTTTAAGACAGAAAAGGTTTTATTTGGGATATTGAAAATAATAATCCTGTCTTCAATTAAACAGGAAACTAAATTCTGAAGCCCTTACAATATCTGTTTTCAAGCAGGTAGTTTCTGAACAGGATTAGGCTTTGTTCGTATTTGTTGAAATGCTGATCTCATAAACCATGAAACAATTAGTTGGACTACAAATTAAATAAGGATCTTTTTCCATTATTGTAGCTAATTCTTGACTGCCAGCTCAACACGAAAGAAACTGGCTGGTAGCACACCTGTTGCAGACAGTGATAAAATATCTTTCAGCCTTTTGCCTAACACAGTTAAGATTTAAGCAGCTGATTTAGCTAAGCCTGTTTAAGGCAATAACATCTTTTTTGCAGGTAAAACAGTACTTCATTCTGCATTAGCAATGGACTGTTTCACTCATTGTGAGGAGGTGAATACCAATGAGTATTAAAAATACATTAGAAATATTTTACTAGTCCTTAAAATAAGCACTGAACCAAAGATTTGCAATCTGCTCCCTTTCCAGTGTTCATTTGGATAGATGTTAAGAGGCTATTTTTATATGTAAAATGCAAATTAATGTGAATAGAGTTGATATTTACAGGGTCTTTGTACAATACCTCCTCTCCTAAACATTAATAACTTATGCAACATTTGGCAAGAGCAGGAGCCTGTTCCTTCCATAAAGTGCTAACATTACTGTGTTTTTGTAATTAGATAGCAAAATCGAGCAATAAATACAACTGTTGGGTGGTCTGATACTTACATGCTAAAATGTGTACTTGTAAATCCAAATTCATTCCCTCCGATCTGCAAGCTCCCTGGTATTTTATCTCAAACCACATTACTCACTTTGTATGATTCAGTTTATAAAGTGCAATGGTTCAATTGATGATTAAGCACCTTTCCTCTTTGTAAAATAAATTTCTACAATATTTGACAGACATAAAGACAAAGAAGATGCATAATATTAGTATCCGAATTACTGTAAGCAATTTGTACCTAGGGACTATGAGGTTGGATGCAGAGGGAAGGGCAGAAACCCTTCTTTTTGTGGTAGCTCTTGGAGTCATGTCATTTGTAAATTAAAAGCTTAGGTATGAATTGGATTTGTACCAAAAAGGCAATATTGAGCATGGTTAGTGTACTGGATCTTGGAAATAAATATCAGACCTAATCTAGCTCTCATAAATGTGAGTAGAAAGCTTCCACTTTATTTCAAGAGTAGATGTATCAGGCCCATGCTGCTAATTTCTTTTTAGCCTGTAGCAATATTGGCCTGAACACTAGCCCTGGGCATTGCAGAGCTCCACTGAGTGATTGTAGGAACTCAGAGATTTGGATGCACGTATTTTTATCCATTTTGACACAGATAAATCTATGATTAGTCTCATAAAGAAAAGAGTTTATCTGTAGGCATTAAAGACCTGAATTCTTTGCTCTTCAGGGTTATATCCCTTGGTAAGGAAATTTACTTCCCTTGTCTTTGGTAATTGTCACCTCTTGATCACAGTTTTACCTAATTTTTTTTCTGTGATCTAGTGATTTTTAACTCCTCTTCATCTATGTGTCTGACTTTGTCTCAATCCTGATGTGATTTTTTGTAACTAGGTAATGAAAGCTCACCTACCAGCTTTTATGACAAGAACAGTGTTCTCTCGTATATGTTCTAGTGTCCTGCATCAAAGCAGTCTTTTACTTCCGAATCACAGTAAGATGTGTTTATTTTTATTCCATCCAATTCAAGGAAGTATCCTACACACCTTTCTGACAGACAAAAAAAAGGGCCCAAGCCAAATATACACACCTATCAGCAATGCTTGCTGCTCTTAGGAACTCTGCGCTAGTATTCAGAGAGGGTAAATTGTGCAAAGTCTTTGTTATTGAGCAGTTATTAGCACACCTCATGCTGCTACATCAAAGGAACTACCTCTTCAAAAATTATGTGATTAAGTCTCCTTTCACTCTCATCTGCACTATTCTCACTCAGTTAAATCACCTGATTTAACCTGCTATGAACTGGGGAAAAATCAGGTCCCTCTGTCTACCCCAAAAGATTTTGATCAAGGATTAAAAGTTTTATTCAAATTAAAAAAAGAAAAATTAAAAAACCCACACAGAATCTAATTTTTCATCCTCATGCCCATCTCACATCACTAGCAGTTCTGCCATTAATATCAAATACAAAGTGTTTCCTTTCTCTAACAGAGAGGTGATCAAATGAAGCCAAACTGCTAGGTAAATAGACATACTTTCTGCCTTTTCTGGTGTTGTAAGAAAAAGAGGTAAAAGTATCCTCCTGAACTTCACTCTGAAGGGACTGCGGAGGGAAAACTTAATTTAGCAAACCCAAAATGAATTGAGAATGAATTAGACTGGAACACGTCATCATCTGTGAAGGTTGAATCACATTTCCAGGCTCGTGCAGAAGTAGAAACTGAAGTGTCTAGAAGATCTGTAGAAAACTTGAATGCATCAGGATGACTGGGTCAGTCACTTCCTCTCTTGTGATACCAAACATCATGTGTCACATGTCATGCTGACACCCGCTGGCGTCAGAGGTGGTGCATTTTCCTTCTCCAGATGCAAAGTATCTGCAAAATCAGCCTAATATACATTGACAACTTCCACACTTCTGCAACAGCTTCTACACCACGAGAATAATGGATTTCTGCTAGCATAGTCTAGCATATTTGATCTTCTTGCAAGCAAAAGGAACAGTTTGGTGCAATATATTTCACATTCTGGGTGATTAATTTGCTAATCTGATTGCTTAATAGAGCTTGGATTAAGTCTACTCACCACTTAAAAGGAGGAGGACTCCTTGTCCTCTGCACTCAGGAGTAACTCTGACTGACTGGTGCAGAGGAGAGGCTATAATCTATACTTAGCATACTCCAGTCTAATATCCCTGCTAAAAAACAAAAACAAACAAACAAACAAAAAGAAACCCCATTTTCCATATTCGTTTTTGCAGTTGATGATTGGTTTTCTCATTTTTGCAAAGCACAATTAGATCTGATGAAAATCAACCTAAATAAGACTGAGTAAGTTTAGTTGCACCAGATACTGATGAAGTTAGTTTAGTTTTTGTCAAAACTAAGCCCAAAAATCTATTCTGGCTGTCTGACTCAACAAATGACAGAAGTACATACTCATATTTCTAAAATATCCATTGCAGTAGGCAGTGGTTACTACACGCCAACAAAAAGCATTGGAAGGTTCAGCTAGGATACAGGAAGCCTAGATCCTCTTTTCATTTTTCCTAAATTATTCATGTATGTTTTTCTAATGAGCAGGAGTAACCTCAAAACACTGTGTAAAAGACTATGGCACCACAGAGCTCTCGAATGCTATTCTGTTTTGTACAGACTAAAAGTGTTTATTGAAAAGATGCTTTTTGTGTTGTCAGCATGCCTAGTATAATGTAATTAAACTGGGAATTCAAGAGGAAGAGAATACCTTATGCTTCACACTTTCAAAAATCTAATCCCAGTATAGTTTTTCAGCTGAGCCTTTTTGGCCCACTGAAGCAAAATTTACTAATAATTGTAAGAAAACATGTTTATTCTTTTTTAATAGCAGAAGGCTGGAAATGAGTTGGATGATACATGTACAGATATGTGGTTCTTTTGCTTATAAATTCATGCATTCATATATGATCCTTGAATAATTCCAGCCAATGTGATGTAATTACATAACAAGGATCATGACAAAACCATGAAAAAAAAAAGGTATTTTTATTTTATCCCTAATTCTGCTTTCACTTTGCTAAACTTAACTTGACTACCATATCAGACAGTACAATCCTTATCCCTGTACCAGAACCAGAGGCATTGTAAATGTCCATAGCTCCTTTGAAGAGTCATGAGTTCACCCAAGAGAGAATTTATACCTCCACTGCTCTCATGCACTTTACTAATGGGAACCAAGTACGCTTTCACTAATGTGACAATGAAGAATTGATCCCTAGAAGTCAGAAATGTTAGATTCATGTAAAATGGATGGGGTTTTGTACTGCCTCCTATTTATTTCTTTTTATTACTCTTTATTTATTCCATTGATCACTTTGGATGGTGCTCAAAGTCACGTTTACTAGTAACGGCAGAGCAGCAACTCCATTGCAGGCTCTGTGTTTTTACAGTTCCTTTTGCTTTTGTCAACTGAGGTAGTATTTGAGACCAGAAAACCCTCCTTACTATGGACAGTTGCTTGAAAGAACAATCATACAAAATGAGTTTCAAAGTTGAAGTGATCTTCAACTATTTTTGACTTCTGACTAAAATTCCAGGAATTAATCTGTGTTTCAAGTGCATTGGGCTATATGACAACCTTTAGTCAGTGTTGATTCATTTAAGAATCTCAGAACGGTGCAGCAGCAGAGGGGAAAGGCTTCTTTTAGCAGGTTTTTTTGGGGGAGATGCATAACCTCTAAAGAGTGAACTTGGCAACTTGCAAATAATGTGAACTGATTACATTTAACTGTTACACTGAGAGTAACTGAAGTCTTTGAAGATTTTTATTTCATATTGAACCAGAGTTGATTCCAACCATGAAATATTGATCCATAGATATCTTGTATTTATTCTTAAAGCAGACATCTAAACCCTATGGTTTGTTGGGTTTCAAAGTAGAGATTTATGAGATGGGAGAATTATTTACTTCTCAAAAAAAAAAAAAGCATTATTCACTTTTAGTGGTAGATTTACTTCTAAAAATCTATGCAATGTAAGTATATAAACCAAGAGAAATTGTGCTAGTACCATTTATTAAATAATTAATAATCAGAAAAACCTCAGGATGGGCTAACTTTTGCATGTGCACACACACACTATGAAAAAACGGATAATTAATCAGTTCAGGCAAATGTTCAGAACACATATATATAATTTTTTTTTCCTGCTAACATACCAGTGCAAAAAAAGAATTTACTTCTTGGACAGGTTGCCACAACTAAAGTAGGTCTCATTAAGCCCTAGTCAAGTGGTTCCAGTCTATGAAGATTTGCAGGTTAAAGCAGCTGAAAACCTAACCCTTGTATGGATGAACACTTCAAGTTTATAAAGGTAAGCTTGATGCTCTAATGTTAGCAACTGCAAAGGAATATTACATGACAGAATACTTATCACATAGTTTAATGCTGTACTATCAGCAATTCCTTATCTCTGGAATTTGGTGGTGCTATTGCTGATGTTTTCTTAGTGGCTTTCACCTGCTCTCCGTATTACAGAAGCTCACAGTGATGCCCTCATTTCTCAAATTAGTTCCTGTTACATTAGTAGCTACAGAGGAAAAGAGTATTCAATAGGAACCTAAAAAAAAATAAAAACTAAAGCAATCTCATTTAATTCTCTGTAGCATTAAAATTGGAAGCTTTAAAATACTTCATCTTATGAAAAACTCCTTTGCCTTTCTATTGCACAATAGACATCTTCAATTATTGCCCTTGCCTACTCTTACAGAGTGTTCTACTGGTAGCAGTGTGATCTGCTACTGTCTCAAAAGTAAAATAGAGGTATTTTTTCTCTCCTGTGCTGGAGAGCATTAAACATGTCCATGCACATGCAAAATCACTAAACCACATTTTAGGATTTTATTCCCTATAGTGCTTTGTCTTAACTAGCAAACGTTTCCAAATACACTTGTTTTCACAATCTAGGTCAGTGAGAATCACTTTGGTTTGTTTTCTATAGTAACAACATCAGCCTAGTAGGTTGGTAGCTGACAAAAGAAACTGTCATTACATGGGGTTTTTTTCTCTAGAGCAAAATTTATTCCTTTTTCTTGGCTTCTTTAAATTATCCACAGACAATACTGCAAGGATTAACATATTATCAGTAGACAATACTGCAAGGATTAACATAACTTTTTGTTCCAGAAGTACATTAATCTCTGACCTAAATCCTTTCCAAAGTTCAGAAGGGGTGCTCACAATGTGTATGCCCAGATTGAGAGTATTTAGGAAATGTAACTGATGTCAGACAGAAGGTAAAATGCCTGACTATATGCATGATCAGTGACTCTTAATTTACCAAAGTGCTACTATTATACAACTATTTGTCCTTCTAATTTTCTTGTATCTTTTACTGGAAACTTCTACGGTGGTAGTTTACTGGTATAGACTGGGAGTAAGCATATGTGCATTTCTATCTCTGTTGCCTAACACAGGCTCCTAAAACACCTCATATATGCAGTGGGCAGAGCGAAGTGTGCCCCCACCTACAAAAAGGCAGAGGATGAAGATCAGTGAGGATCAGGGGAACATGTGGAAGGTGGAGGACCTCTAGTAGCTTCACTGGTGGAAATTTAATCAGTGAAAATAACAGAACACTAAATCACCTGTCCCTAAAATTATCAAAGGAGAAGGATTGGACCACTGAACCTGGTTTATAACCCAGCAATAAGAATCAGCGAAAGAAACTCTCTTTGCACTACCATGTAAAATAAAGTGAACTCCTGCCTATAGGATACAGTAGGGAAGAACATTTTGGGGTCATGTAAAACCTTTTATGGGATGTCTTAAGGATTGCTTGTGGTGAGTAGCAAGGTTGGCAAGAGAGACACAAACATGAGAAAGTAAAAGGAGATTAAAAGGGACTGATGATGCACAAACATGTTACTGGTCTCTGAATCCCATTTCCAGCTGTTTTAAATGTGTGTGTGTGCTGTGTTAGGGGTCTCTGTGCATGAGTGCAAATGAACAGCAAGCCAGTTTAGCTGAGGGATAGGAGATTATGCTAAGTGCCAGTCTAAGAGAGAGGCATGGGACTGAGTGGACCGTGGGACCCAGACCAGCAGCTGGAGACACACAACTCTAGGACCAGCAACTGGTTATAGTGCAGGTCGAAGATCATAGTGTCCTCTGTGTGTGTGCATGAAACATGTTTGATTCTATGTGAAGTAGAAAGTTTCAAAAACCTCAGCTACTCTCAGTGTAAGAGTTCCATTCAATCATTTCATATCAGATCCAGCAAGTTTACTACTCTTAGAGGCTGTGAGTCTCTCAAGCAAAATCCACTAGAAGAAACCTTTTTGCTCTGCTACTGTACTGCTTTGAGAATCTTATATGAACAGTCAGATGGGGATGGGAAAAATCCCCTCTGTCCTGGAGTCTGCTGGGTCTGGGTACTTCTAGGAGTAACAAGCCTGTGCAATTCCTTCAAGGGTAGAATTGGGGAAAACTGAACCTTGCTTTGCCCTCAGGCTTCCAGCTAATACAGCTCAAATGCCACCAGTGTAATTATTCTAACTGAGGCACTGATTCAGCAATGTACTTAAATATACTGGGAAAATTAAGGAAAGGTTAAACTGTGATGTGTACCAAGAGAGAATCTGGTTTTGTGAATCAAAAGAAAATATTAATCTTATAATAGTTTGTGCATATATTTATACTTGGGATGGACATTCATCTTGCCTCCAGCAAAGCGTCATCAGGTGGGCTATTGATCCTTTATGCTGGTAAATCAGGGGTTTGGTTCACAGAGTAGAGATATCTGTTCATTATATGACAAACTGGTGTATGATATTTAGGCACTACAGTTAACACATTTGAGACCGTTCTCAGCTGCCAGGTCTATTTTCCTGTCTCGCTGCACTTTCGAATCTTGCTGACGTTTTGTAACAACCATCTTGGGTTTATATTTTAAAGGGATTTTTGCAATTCTTAAAACTGAAAAATACTATAATATAATGAAAGATAAGACTTGAGAAAGCACCCAGGGCTTTCAAATATAAGTCTGCTAAGAGTGCTTACTTTCATACTGTTTTGGAGTTTTGAATTAAAATGTACAAACCAGAGATTCTGATGAAGTCATTGAGACTATGTGTTTGCTTAAAGATGTAACACTAAATACTTTCCCAAAGGAAATATTCCTTTTCTCCAAGGACCTTTCAGTGAAAGGAGTCTCGGTTCTGAGATATGATATGTTAATACAGAAAGATTTTAAATATTGATATTGATCTGATGTGGTTTTTATCCAGTTTGAGGGGAAAAAATCCCTATCCAAAATTAGGAATAAGGTCTCTGTCATTTTTCAGAGACCAGATACAAAGTATGAGTATTACTCCTCTCCAAAACATGACATACTGTTAGGGTGTAGTATGTACCACTACCAGGGTGGTGTGCCCTTTCCTGAACAATAGATGTTAACCATGATGCTCTCACTCTCCTCCTCTCCCTCTGCATTAATATACACACATATAGATATATACACACAGGCATACAACCACAGTGCCACTTAAAAAAATAAAATCAGACTATTATTAAATGCAGCCAAATAATACCTCTGCTAGTTCTTCTGCAATATACTCACACTAAATTTCCAGACTTTATGTAGAGTCTGTCCCTATTCAAATAGGATGCTCTTTATCTTTACAAAAAAGTAGCAAGTAAACACAGCTTGAAGTACATATCAATATAAAGAACAGCTCATGCACTGATTACAAGATAAAATATCATCATTAAGAGGTAGGAGACCTGCATGGGAATCGACTTATTAAACAAAAAGACAAAACAGTTCTAAGACATAATTGCTTTCAATTAATTTCCCAAAATGAGCAGAAGTCAATAGAGGTGGCCATTTAATGGAAACATTTCAGTAGCCTAGATATTAGCCTTAATTAAATGTTTTTATTCAATATTTTGTCCTAGGGGGCAGGAAGAAAAAGATATTACTTCTTACTCAACATCAAATGATTTCCAAGCATCTAATCTGTAGTAACAGAATTTTTCAATTTGTGATTATGATATGGCCTTGGCCTTTTGCAATTACCAACTTTTTTTCAGACACTATGAATATTTGCCATTCGTATTAATACAATATTTCAGAAAAGAAAAATAAAAATAGAAAAATCAAACTTGCCAGGGTATTTAATAGCATAATCTCTTGATTAAACAATAAAATCTATTGATGGCCATTAGGTCAGATTAGAAACAGTTTAGCAGTGCAGTTGCTATGATCAGCACTCAGGACACTTACCCAAGTCAGTCCTTAGCTGATGGATTGTAGGAGTACTAGAAGTCTGACAAACACATTACTATCAGAATCCATCTACAGCAAGGCAGCTCCAAGGCAGCTCCTAAGAGAGTTATTGTAACAGTTTATGTTGTCACCTTCCACTCTCACGTTTAAAGCTACTCAGGGCAGAGTGGAAACTCCCATATTCCTTTAGCTTAAAAGCAATGTGATTGCAAGGGCAGATCAAAGTTTATTTAGTCTCTTGGTCTTTCTAATTTAATGCAATGCAACTGTTAACAGAGAAGAAACAGAATAGAGACATATAGATGTCCTGTTGTAGAGAAAAATAAAACAAAAACTAAGATGATAAGTTTATCTTTTCCTCTGAAACTGTAGAGTAACATATGCATAATGCAATAACAATTTCCAAAGTGAAAACTTTCACACAGTATGGTTTATCTGTTAAACAGAAATGAAACATGAGCTGCTCGTGTGTTCTCAAAATGCTGGTCTGTTTTCAACTTTACCGTGAACAGAGAAATAAGTAGCTCAAACTTTGTCTTGCTTAATTTTCTTCACAGAAAAGAAAGATGACAAGGAATTTTATTTCTCTAAAGACAGGCTGTGCAACTAGCTTGTTTTCAGAGGGCGAAACAACAGGCTTTGTTACTTACTAGCCCACTTCTTCTGATACCTCTTACTCCTTATTACAATAGTAATATATAGCATTTAAATGAGGTTGTTATCTTTAATGATTTCATAGTTATTCATCTATGACATTAATATTCATTGGTATGTAGTATTGATGTAATGCACTAATGAAGACCTAACAAAGAATTTTGTCTGATAGAAGCTGTGACACAAGTTAATGGCGTAGTTCAAATTAGATATTAAGGGATACTGTAACTCTACATTAGGTATGGCACCAGGCTGTATTTAGATCAAGATATATACTTCTTGACTTTACTGAAAAACTATCAATTAAAATTACAGATCTAGTCTCTGAAAATACAACTAGACATGAATACTCCTCAATACTTTGGGAATTTTTCTTCCACTTCATCATTTTGTTGGGGACGATTTCAACATTGACCACCATATTAACAACTTAAGTAAATTTTCAGATTATTTTAAATTAGCTATTTTAGTTTTGTTCTCTTAAATTTATGAAAAAGTTGGAATTTTTTTTTACAATATTCTATTCTTACAAATCAAACTATACCCTGCAGTATCTATGTGTCCCTTAATATTGTAGAAGATCTTATTCTGTGGGATTTGACTTGCTTCTTGTGTACCAGGGGCTCCAATGACTCTCCCATAACTTGCTATTTGATTGTGATGTTTGAACTGGTTCTATTCTGTAAATTTTACCATCATATTGATGGCGCTTAGGTTTCTTGTATTCTAAAATATTTCTGACACAATCTTTATCATCTGAATTCTGAAAATGTTGGATGTCTCTAACACCATCCTTTCCATCATTCAGACCTTTAACTGACCTTGATTTTACCTGAACTTTGCCTTTGCCCTATATATCTGTGTGTTAAGTATTTTTGATCCATCTGCCTTAAGACTTCCAACATATGAAATTTCTTCTTTATGTAATACCTTTTACTCTATTAGAACTGTTTTAAGTAAGTGTTTCTGGTATCACATGCACTCCTGACCTTAACTTGTCTTTATGAAATTCTTTTTATAAGATGTGGAAGAAGCCACTCATCTCCATGAGGCACCTGTTGAACATCCATTTCTCTCCTCTCTCAGAATGCATTACTCTGAAACTAGAGTTCCCATGACATCTCTAGCAGATGTTTCCAGCTTCACTCAGTATTCAGTTGAGATTGAATTTTGCCTGAATTACAGGCAAACAGGAACTTTTAGTACGCTTTTTCCTAACATACTGTGCTCCCATTACATCCCAAGTAGCAGCCCAAAGCTGCAATATTCTTCAGGGCTGATATGTGCCACATCAGTCTTTGCCAAGTGCCCGGAGCATCTACACTGTCATTTGCCTTACCTTGCTACAGACCTGACACTAATAATTTGCATCAAAAGGAGTCTGAAAAAACAGGAATGTATTTTTCCATTGGTGACTGCTAGAACCCATGAGAAAGCAGAGGAATTGTATCTTTGTGGTTTTTGGTTGTTTTTTTTTCTTCCTATTGTGTTGTGACCTTTAGTTCTGCCTTTCTTTTTTTAGATGAACTCTGTTGATAATAAAATAAAATAAAAACCCAAACAAAAAAACTCCCACAAACCAAAACCAAACAAAACCAATAAAAAACCACAGAAAAAAAACCCCAACAAAACAAATGAAAAAACCCAAACACACACACAAAAGACCTCTCACGAAACCAAAAAACAAAAACCAAACCAAAAAAACCCAATCGTAAACCCAAAACCAAACAGCAAACACTATACTCTTGTCCTTAGATATAAAGTTAGTGAGGTAGAAGTCACTTTAGGGGCAGGACTGGAAGATTTACGTGCACCCAGATATTATTTTTATGAACACATCACTGTATTGGTAGCAATGTTCTACTATTTTTATAAAATATTCATCACAAGTTCCTGCTTTTTTGAATCATCTGAAAAAGAAATCTCCAGAACTGGAGAAACTGGTTTCCTCCCAAGCAGAAGGTGCTAGACATGTGCATACCACTAGGACTATCTGACAGGAAAGATCCTTTTCTGGCATCTTCACACTTCTTAGTGGACACACATTCTCTGCCCTCTGTCTTTTTAGTGAGACACAGACAGTGGTGCAGAGTGGAAATACTGACCACTGAGGCATATGTAAGGGCAAAGGATGTGCTGAAGTGTCTTTAGAGAAACTCGGGCACATCAGTTAGTGCCAGGCCTGCTTTAGTCAGGTCCATGCCACCCAGAGGGGTAGGAAATTAGCCCCTCTAGCATATGCAGATTCCTGTGCCTCAAGAAGTTCGTGGCATAAGTTGAAGCAGAGGCCAAGTACACAGTGTCAGACAGATGATATGCACGACTGGAACAGTGATACAGTTGTTTGGAGGAGAAAAGTCAAGTGCTAATGTCATACTATAAAACCAGACTATAGATATTTTTGTCCTGACAGAGATGCAATCTTTATTGCATCTAACCAGATAAGGAAGTAATTTGTACCTAAAAACATGCACTCAAATCTTTTGTTGTTACTGGATACCATTGTACTGTTGTTACTGTCTCCAAATCTTTAGTGTGTTTTACTCTTTAGGTTCCTAAGGAGTTCTTAAAGGTTCAGGTGTGTTTTCAAGCCCAGAAATATTTTTGAAAGTGAAGATAATCTTTGAATTGAAGACCATCTTTGTCCCATAATTCAAAATGGACTGTAAATGGTATCTTCTGCTATTCCTCAGCTTTTCTGTATATGTTAATGTTGAATGTTATAACATGTTTTTTGAACTTAATGCATCAAGTGCTTTCTGATGCTTACTTTGTGAAACACAGAACTCCTAAATTACACTCAACTTTATTTCAAAGCCATTTACATGGTAATTGGCATTGTATAATGCATGAAACACAGTTCACTGAGCTGGAATCTAGTTTTCAGCATGGTTCTGACATATATTTTATTATTAAAATGATTTTCAAATGTCCTTTGTGTATTTGTCTAACAGCTTTTCCACAGAGGCAGTATGAGCTTCAGCACTGCAAGGGAAGATATGGCTTTGTGGTATCCTACATGATTTTTTCCCCTTGACCTCATCTTTTCTCATGGTGGCACTTAATACAGTACAACAAAGGAGACACAGTCCAAAATTTTAACACTGCATAGCATAGATTGTTGCTGTCCTTACAGGTCTTTCTTTTCCCCTGAAGAACTCAATACAGAAGAGCCATATAATGACTGACTTCAAGAAAAATCTCATAGCTTCTGGACATTGAATGTAGTATATGAATAATTGATTATTTTTTCCTGTATTGGGATTTGAAAGGTGGAGTGTACTTGCATAAGGATAACGTCAAGCTTGTGCAACATTTTTTTTATATTTTAAAATTAGTGAAACTGCTATAAATCAAGGGAGTTTTTATTATCTTCCTTTTTCTGCAGTTAAAAACTGTATATTGTAAAGTAAATTAATCTTTATTTTCCCAGGCTTCTGTCTTATGAAAATGAGATGATTTCTGTCTTTGCTAATAACATGATTGCCATCTTTTCTGGAGAGATATAAGCCAGTAAGGAAAACAAACCTGAGAATTTTGGGTACGTTAATAGAAATGACCTCTCAGAGTTTTCCTTATTGCTCAGCCTTAATTGCCTGCAAAACACTAAAGAAGATCATATTCGAATATCAGATGGTGAGAGGAAAAAGCTTTTCTGCACCTCCCCCTGCTACTGCTAGTTCTACTGAGGGGAAGAGGCAGTTGTACATCCCTTGTTTATCTGCCCTTCTGAGTATGAAACTCTCTTAAGCAGAGGAGTTGCCTTATTGTCCTTTGCCCATAATTTGGAAAATACTTTGAGTTACATTTTTTGCTATCTTGAATTGGCCAGTTAAAGATTCCAGACTCAGGACAAAATTATCTGAAAGCAACATGTATAAGATTTCCAGTGTTTTATTTATTTATTTATTTATTTATTTATTTATTTATTTATACTTCCCACTCTCTTCAAAGCCTATGCCAAGTTATTCAGGAGTGGGAATTGAACTGAAAGTTCTCAATCTGGTAAAAGCTGTTGGATTTTTATCAAGCTGGTGTATTGAATCCTCTAGTCATGAATCTTAGTACTTTTGTCTAGATCAGTAAATAGTTCTTCTTGTTCCATTCCCAGGTATGAGCTTTAATTTTCTAATCCCTTTATGATAATGAGACTCTAGAGCTGACTCCTTAGGCTTTTTTGGAGCACACCACCTCACTTTCCCCAGCTCACTATAGTTAATGCTATTTATGTAGATTCCATCCATGATGATGTTCTAGATTTACAGTTTAGAAGCTGGTTCAAAACCTAAAAGGAATACTCAATCAAAATTAATTTCCCAACTTCAACTCTGTACAGCTATAACTGACTTTATATATAAATTACTGGTTGGAATTGTACTGCTAAAGAAATATATTATTCTCTTTTCTGAGCCCAAGTGACACGACAATATATGTCCACAGTACATAACATTCTACTGTGTCAGCACCCCACGTGCTGCTCCATGGCCGTAATATGTAAGTAATTTTTGTGAGTAGTTTTCAGTCCAAAGTACCTGCAATAATGTGAGGATAACATTTCGGCTTAGCAGACTGTTGAAACAAAAGGGAGGACATGCAGTGGTGTGCTAACATAGCAGGATACTGTTAAAATACACTAACTGTAGAGCAAAGAGAAGCAAAGCTGGTGCATATTTGTCCTCTGTGCCTACTGAGAACAGGTATCACATTCATTTGCCCCTATGGGTGCACGCTCTTGTGTGAGTAATGTCCAGGCATTAAGCAGCAGAAATCTAGCTGGCTTCAAACACATTTGTGCTTTGTGTTAGAAATTAAGCTGTAGGGGTGATCAGCCCCACAGCATTCAGCTTGGTCCTGTTTTTAGTATAACCACCGAGCCTGTCACCTGTTTCAGCACTGCAGCATCTTTTGATGGCAACTGGCTCCTACTGTGTGTTGCTTCTCAGCCTGGGATCCTGGGCTTCCCAGTGCCCCTCTGACAGCACGTTATGGCCACTGCATGCCTGGAGGAAGAGAGGAGTTCCCTTGTGCAGAAACATAGAGTGTGGAGAGAGAAGTCAAGGTGCTAGACTTTCTCCCTGCCGTGGGAACAGACACAGATGGGGTACGCCCCTAGAACCAAAAACCGAAAACCACATCCAAGCCCAGAAGGGAAGACACTGTCAGAGTTAATCAGTGTGAACCTGTGCAGAGATCTTTCTTGCCTAAAGCTTCCCATCTTACTCTCTGAGGCCCTTGGGTTTATGTCCTATCATGCACATTTGTTTCCTTGCTTTGCCCTAGTGAATTTTCTACTGCCATTTCCTTTCCCTGTGGAGAAACCAAGGGAGCAGCAACTCCTAGATTAAGCTGACTCATTACTCCAAGGTGTTTCTACAGAACAATGTTGCATTATTCATTTATTTCTATTCACACTTGTTACACAAAAACTGAAAACCCTCAGAGATCTGAGCTGTAGCACTATCTATAAATTTAGTAAGTCTCTGTAAGTTGCTTAAAGAGCTACTCCTTCCATTTTCTCTAATAAAATATAAAGTTAGAATATTGAAACTTTTCACTTTTAAATCCATTCCTGTGCCTGTGTCTCATTTTCTTTCCTGTTTGTTGAAATAATTGTTTTGTTTACTAAAGTTGACATGTAAGCATGGTGCAGTGTCCCTCCCCTCTCGTACACAACTGGCATGTGACTGCTTAGGGACTCAGGGACACATCCATGAGGGCAACCTTTCCTTGGCATCACATCATTCTTTTTGGATGAATTGTTATCGTTGCTTAACTGTGAGTGGATACTTCTTTGGAAAAGAAGGGCTTTCATAAGGCCTTATTTACTAAATTGTTGAACAGTTTGAACCTATCAATTTTTCCTTTATTTCACTCCATCAAAAAGGCAGTTTATTCATAATTTCTCACTGTACAGCTGCTGAAAGGAAATTATAAAAGACTAATATTTTGTCTTTTCTCATCACAAGGTGTGCTGTTGTTGTAGTACTCTTGCTCTCCAGACAATGATTTGTCTTTGCTGCTTTGGGAATTTTTTCATGGGTTGGCTGAGCACAGTCTCTAAGTTTCAGGATGGCTCTTGTTCTGTGCTAGCATAACCCTCTGATGTATCTCTCTGAAAATGGAAGTTATTGTCATGCAATATAAGAAAATACAAAGATATGGAAAAGGTTCTTAGAATGTTTATTGATGACTAGCAAGAAAAATTTTCTGGGGTGGTGTAGTTTTCTTTCTTTGTGAGATCATATAAGAAAATATTGCCCAGAGATAATTATCCACAAAATGCTCTTTTCTCTACTGTGAAAAAGAAGAGTAGCAGCAACAGTAGCAATAGTGTGAAGTCTTGAAAGCAATTAGTATAAGATATTTACTGAATTGTATTTTTGGTTGTAGACTCCCGTTTTTCTTAATATCTTGGGGGCAAGGAAGAGAAAAAAGATGTTAAGGTGAGTGGTTCTAAGTATTCTTTATTTTTACTGGATTGTCTCATACTTCCAAGTTAAATTTTGGTCTACATTTAATAAACTAGAAATTATGTTTAACCAGCTATATGTCCAACCAAAACAGTTCCCAATGGCTGATATACTTTCCTGAAATAGGACAACATTTAGAGGTACATCTATTTATTTACATTAATCTAGGAAATTGTTAACTATTCAATTATCTGTGTAAAGAGAGAACCTGGGAGTAGTAACTCTATCCTAATGAAAAATTGCGATTTTGAGAAGTAAACTCCAGGTGTTATGGGCACTACTGATAAATCAATTGCCTAGTACTTATATCCTTATACCTTTAATATGTCTGAGAGGCCAGATTAAGTGAGGTAGCGATAGAGTGAGCAATTAAGTGAGTAAATCTTATTAAAGTTTTCTTTGACTGGAAATTAAATGCCAAGTAAGTGAATGGAAATGTATGATGAAGAGAATTCAGAAGCAAAACTGCATAAACAATTTGGCTGTGCCTACACTTGTCATTTCTCAGAATAGTTTTAATAGTACTGGAGGTGTTTGAGAAAATGTTCAAATAAAACAAAAGATCCAGCCACATCTGCAGAAAGTTGGTGAGGAGAACAGTGAAGAGATGCAAGTGTCTGAGAACTTGAAAGACTTCTATGCTTAAGGGTTTCATGAGAAGCAATTATTTTTTGTTTTAATTTGGAACATTCGTATGTGGAAAAAATATTTCTGAGCTTCTAGTCTTCTAGTTTTTGGGGAGAAAAAAAGACAGTTGTTAAGTAATTTGATAGGAAGGTAGCAACTTTCAAAGATGAAGGATTTTTGGAGTACAAACAGATTATCTATATTTTAGCCTTCTAATTCCTGTGTGCTGGACTGTATTCTTATCTGTCCTATATCAGTTAGACAATGATCTTGGCTTGTAAAGGTCAGAGAATCCAATTTATTGAAAGATAAAGGTGCAAATAATTACAAAAAAAAGCTTTTGTTGGCTGCAGGGCATCCCAGGGGCAATGCTGAAGCTCACGATTCCAAACAGAACAAGTTACAGCATCTGCTGAATATCAGCTGCTTCAGCATCCATTTGATCTAGGTACCATGAACTTCTGCAGCTCAGAGGCAAGAACATTAGCTTTTCTTTGGTGTGAATTCCTTCATCTTCTGTCAGCAAAGCTGTGGGTGACAGTCCTGCATAGTAAAAACAATGAAGTATCATCAACATTTCAGTCATTCCCAAGGCCAGAGGCACTTGTACAACCATTTCTACACCAACTGTAGGAAGCTTCAGCACAGCATCTTTGGTTCTCTCCTCTCTTAATTTAATGACGTCTTACCTGCTTTTTAGTAACAAAATTTTTGTGAGGTAGGCTAATAACCATAAAAGTGCTATAACTGAATATAAATATGAGTTTTATGTGTAAAGCTGGTCTTTACTCTGTTTTCTGTATTGTTTATCTGATATTATATTTTACATAGAAAAATGCATTGCATAGGTCTAAAATTCTGTTTGATGCTTCCAAAAGTCTTCAGATGCTTCCATGCTGTTTCTTCCATCTTACTGTATAATTGTTATTTATTCTCTTTACTTATATTTTCCTCATTGTAAACCATTTATTGTGAGGGGTTTTTTTCTTTAGATTTTCAGATCTGAACCATGTTATATTCAAAACTCAAAGTAAAACTCTGGTTTAGAAAAGCAGAGTTGAAGAATCCTTTTAGGTATTTTATCTATAAAGGGGAGATATCAGATAATCAGGATTAATGAATCTTTTAATTGCTCAGAAACTTTTCTAGTCTGAATCACACAGGCCTTGCTTGAGGCACCAGTCCTGGAAAAAAAAAAGAAGTCTATGTTTATTGGCAGCAGAGTTTAAATGTAATTTTCTCTTGTCACGTTGAGATGAAATAATTGCTTTCACGTTCCCTGGTTACAAAAGGTTTAGTAATATTCTTGCCTGGCTTGTTGTTTGATTCTGTGTTAATTCTTTGGCAGTGGCAACAGCACCATATCCCATATTTGTACAGTGTTTAGAACATTTTTTCCATCCAACAGAAAATATATCAAGGGTGTTTCATTAGTCAGATTATAATTTTCTGTCCTTACCACTATCATTGACCTGGTGTAATTGTATCCAGTTATTCTGGACATGTCTGGTTCCGTGCTCAATTTAATCAACTCTGTGTAAATCTGAACCTAGCATTTCTAAAGTCTGTGTTATTTAAATCTAATGTTTTCAGAGAGGGAATAAATGTTTTTGTGGAAGAAATAATAATAATAATAATAATAAAAGTTTGATTTAAAAGTCATATACAAATGTCTTTGTTTTTGCAAGGTTATTTTCCTATCCACTTGTACTTCACATTGTAAATATTTTGGAAAAGGGCCTTGATTTTTAAAGTCAAGATTTTCTTTTTAGTTTTTTTTTCCTCCCTTTTACCATCCATTTTACTTCTCACCTTTTTGTTGTAAGTGAAAAAAAGGAAAGAAAAAAGAAGTAGCAAAAAAGGCTAAAACCCCATAAGCATTCAAAGTGTGGAAACTCATCTTTTTTTCCTCAATTTAATGTTTAAGGAAACACTTTAAAAAAAGTACAACAACAAAAAATGGAACAAGAATTGATCTGTCCTGCTTAAGACTTCTGTCAACAGCCTTGATGGCAGCATGGAGTGCACACTTATCAAGTTTGCAGGTGACACCAAATGGGAGCAGGAAAACTCTTGCAGGAGCAAGAGTGGAGATATTGAAGGGCAGGGTTACTGTTCAGAGAAAACTCAAAGTCAGAGGGATAGGTACAGAAAGACCTCATGGAATTCAACAAGGACAGATGCAAAGTCCTGCTCCAGGGCTAGAAGGTCCAGTGGCAGCTACAAACTGGGGACTGAGGGGCTGAGGAGCTGCTTTGTGGAACAGGCTCTGTCTGGCACCAAGGACGTGAGCCAGAGTGTGACCTGGCAGCACCCTGGGCTGCATCAGCAACAGTACCACCCTCAGACTGAGGGGTGGGACCATCCCTCTTCAGACTCCACCTGCAGTCCTGCATCCAGTTGAGTCTTCCAGTAGAAAAGAGACTTTGACCAACCAAGGGAAGTCCAGGGGAATGCTCAGGATGGTCACTGTGGGAGCAGTGGCCCTGTGAGAAGGTACAGGGGAGCTTGGGCTTGCTGCAGGGTCCCAACAACCACCTGCCTCTCCAGAGGGAGCTTGTTGAGGCCGAGGACTCAGGTTTTGTCAGGAGGATAAAGGGCACTGGCAAGGAAACACGGGAAGTCCAAGCTGGTCCAAGTAGTCAAGAAGTGAAACGGGTGTTCTGGGGAGGTTGGGCAGCCTCCATCCTTGAAGGTCTTTCAAGAAGAAGCAGTGAGCAGCACGGCCTGATCTCATACCTAACAGTGCTTTGAAGAAGAACCTGGACTAGAGACATCCTGAAGTCTCTTCCCATCTGACTTATTCTTTAATTTTAGGATATGTGGAAAAAAAAGGGACCACATTAAAAATGAAAAAAAAAAAAAAAAAAAGAAAAAGAAGTGCATTTAAAACATACATATGTGCACATATGTTCCCATAAAGGGAAATAGAATAGGAAATAGTTTCCCTTAAAAGAAATAGAAATTAATTTCTGCTTTAAACTTTAAAAAAAATCCAGACAGAGCTGTATGTTCTAATGAAAGATGGAATGAAATTTCATGTTTATTACATTTTAAATTAAAACAACTCCTGGAGAAAAAAAATATTCCTGTTCAGTTCTAGTTTCTGAATGGTTACTGAAGCCACTGAAAATTTCATGGATTCTTGTCTTACAATTAGACTAATAAGCAGGGAAGTGGTCATGAATAATTTGAGACAGGATCAGACCCCTAAAATTTGGTGCCTCTGCATGTTCTGGCTGTTTATCATGTTCTTCTTTTCCTATAAGTGGCTTCTTTGAGCATTTATACTGCAACACATGAATTTGCACCAAATGAAATCCTGTTTGTCTGAATCTTTTTTTGCAAGCAGTTGTATTTGTAAATCTCAGTGAGCTAAATATTTTTAGTGAAGTGGAACAAGCCTCAGCTTTCCAAAATAAATATACTGAATTTCTGAGTGAAGAGAGGTGGTGTTTCTTTTAAAAATTTTTTGTTTTCTTCTTTGCTTGAATGATAACTTGAGATGCCCAGTGGAAATTGATAATATTTAAAATTACTTCATGAATTTTTTCACAGCTGGAAAACATAAAAAAAAAAATCAAATTAAACAAAGGGTGCAGAAAATGCTCTCATTTTTTGAGTGATAAACCTTGAGTTCATTCCACTGTAGAGTGCATCAGGCATCGGAAAGTTAGACAGATGGTATTGAAAAGATATCTTGATGATTACTTCTTACAAGGTTTTTAAATACTTCAAGTTTGTTGTTTTGGTTTGGTCTTTTGTTTGTTTGTTTTTGGTTTTTGGTTGTTGTGGTGGTTTGTTTTTTTTTTTAACAGAGCATATTTTTTATGGAAATCTTCCTAATGAGTCACTTGCAAGCAAATATCTCATTCCTACAGCAGAAGTGTTGTGCTTCTAAGACAATTACCTGAATATATGTTACTGTTCCCAGTTTATGCAAGGATTTCACACAGACTTCTACAGGCATATGAGCTCCTTCTTCTCTTCTCTCATATGAAAATGTCTTCCAAGCATATCTCCTATTTTATGTCATTTACAAACAAGACTCTGCTAAAATCACTACACACAGTCAAAACCTAAAGAAAATGGAAAAATTAATTTCCCAGTGGAATTCTTTAGATGAATGATTTCATATTGTTACAATTTACCATAAAAAGTCTTAGCATAAAATTTCAGAGGATAATGTGAAATGGCACTAGATTTCATTTAGTAAGGGCTAACTTAGATTGACTGAAAACTGTCCTGAGACTTTCTGTAAACTCATGTATCCTCTTGTAAGTCTTACAATTCACACCTTCACTCTGCAGAAATCTGTAACAAAAATATTGAAAGCAAATATCTAATTTTTTTCTGAGCACAGAATTTAAATCCTTTTTCCAGCTCTGTCCTTTGAGTTAGGGAAGAACTTGTCTTAATGCATAAAATAGAATATTGAATTTTTTAAAAACACATGCCTTATGTTGTGTCTGTGGGTAAACACGTATCTTTGCCAAAATCTGATGGATTGGTTTTGCCTTCAAAAAGTCATTTATCTCCTATGAAAAATTCTCAAAAATCCTTTAAAGCAAAAGTAATATAAAACTATCTAATATATCCTAACATCACTTTTTGGTGCTTTTAGAAGGAATAATATGATACAAATGCATACTTGTACCATTAAGGAAATATTTTTTAAATCTTAACATTTCCACAGAATCACAGAATCATTTCAGTTGGAAAACACCTTTGAGATCATTGAGTCCAACCTTTGACTGATAAACACCTTGTCAACTAGACCATGACACAAAGGGACGCATCCAGTTGTTTCATGAACAGCTCCAGGGATGGTCACTCCACCACCTCCCTGGCCAGTCCATTCCAATATTTAATAACTCTTTCAATGAAGAAATTCCTCCTGATATCCACGCTGAACCTCCCCTGGTGCAGCTTGAGGCTATGTCCTCTTGTCCTTTCAAGTAGTTATAGGGAATGATAAGGTCTCCCCTGAACCTCCTTTTCTTCAGCCCAAACAACCCCAGCTCCCTCAGCTACTTCTCATAGGACTTACCCTCTAGGTCCTTCACCAGATCCACTGCTCTTCCTTGGATCCCCTCCAGCACCTCAATGTCTTTCCTGAACTGAGGGGCGCAGAACTGGACAAAGGATTTGAAGTGTGGCCTCACCAGTGTTAAGTACAGGGAGACGATCCCTGTCCTGGTTCTGGTTGCCACGCTGTTGCTGTTACAAACCAGGATGCCATTGGCCTTCTTTGGCCACCTGGGCACACTGAGAGCTCATATTCAACCACTGTCAACCACAACACTCAGGTCCTTTTCCTCTGGGCAGTTTTCCAGCCACTCTTCCCCCAACCTATAGTTCTGCATGGTGGTGTTGTTGTAGGCCAAAGTGTAAGACTCAACACTTGCCCTTTCGAAACTCATACTGTTGGTCTTGGCCCATCATTCCAACCTGTCCAGATCCATCTGCAGAGCCTTCCCACCCTCCAGCAGATCAACACTCCCACCCAGTTTGACATCATCCACAGATTTACTGAGGGTATGCTCTGTCCTCTTGTCTAGTCATCAGTAAAGATGTTAAACAGGACTGGGCCCAGCACTGATCCCTGAGGGACACCACTGGTGACCGGCCGCCAGCTGGATGCAGCCCCGTTCACCAGCACTCTCTGGGCCCGGCCCTCCAGCCAGTTCTTAACCCAGCAGAGAGTGCCCCTGTCCAAGCCATGGGCTGCCAGCTTTTCCAGGAGTATATTATGGGAGACAGTGTCAAAGGCTTTGCTGAAATCCAGGTAGACACATCCACAGCCTTCCCCTCATCTACCAGGTGGGTCACCTGGTTATAAAAGGAGATCAGGTTGGTCAAGCAGTACCTGTCTTTCCTGAGTCCATGCGAGCTGGGCCTCATCTCTAGGTTGTCCTGCTTGTGCCGTGTGATCACACTCACGATGATATGATCCATAACCTTGCTGGGCACTGAAGTCAGGTTGAAAAGCCTGAAGGTTCCCCAGATCCTCCTACCAGGCTTTTCAGGTGTTTTTACAGCTTTTCCTTCAGCCAGTAGAAATTCTTTTAATGCTTTCTGATAGACACAGGATAAAAATGCTCATTTCACAAAGCCTAAATTAAATCAAAGGATCAAAGCAGTTTATTGTTTTCTTAACAAAATGTGAATAACTGTCAGTCAAAAAACAATACATTCAGAACTCATACCTAATACAGTAGATAATTTTCAATATTAGACAGTTTCCAAATAAATAACAAACAAATAATCACAATAATACTTATGATAATGATGATAAAAGTAACATCCTAAACATTCTTCTATAGCTAGTCCCAAAAATTCATATCACATATGCACACACATATTTATGTTCACACCTCATCCAGGACAGGGGGGTAACCAGTAACCCCAACCCTCTTGGGCATGAGGGTTGCCCTACTTGCATTCCCCTCCTGTGGAGATGTGGAAGTCCCAGCAACCTGCTAACACATACACTGATGGGAAAGGATTCCATGAGGTCACTTACTCACACCTGTGGTGGGTCCCACCTGCTGTCTGTGCTCCACAGGGAGCAGCTGCTTGCCAGGTCAGGACCCTCACAGCATCAGGATGGGAGGGCACTCCTTCTGGGCGGGACAGGGACTGTGATGCCCCAGGGCAACTTCTGTCATTGCCAAATCAAGTTTCATTCTTGTCTTTTCCACTGCAAAGTCTTTCCCTCCAGTTATGAATTTTCATGCTTCTTTTATACTATTTCCCAGTGACTCTGTATTTGTATCAAATCCTCTTTATAATTCCCCCATTGCTATTTAATCCAGCTGACAATCATTTTCTTCTTGAGCATGATCAGTTTTGGGTGAATATTCTAAAAGGCAGGTTTCTGTATTCAAAATGTACATGCACACACACACACACACACACACACATCACCACTGCTCACACTCTCATATGCTCAACAGAAGAGGTCATTTGCCAAAAATGAACTGTGCAGGTGCCTCTGCACTAATCATCACAGCAACAGAGTGTGACTTCTCACTCTGTGCTGGGGTTATAGGCATGGACACTTGTGGTATTTGGCATTAAGTAGTCAAGTAGCTAAATTTGTGAATTAGTTAAGATCTTTAATTTGAAACCAGAATTTTCATCTTTTTTCTTCTTCTCAGGAGAAAAAAATATTTGTTACCTCCACCTATTTCTCTTCACCAAGTCAATCAAAATTTCAACAAAGGGCCTAAGAATATATATTTTCACTTTCACGAAAATATGTGGAAAAAACATTTCTTGACTGGATCTCCAGTCAGTTTTACCAAGAAGCCAGAACATGAGCTTGCAGGATGAGCAGCAACACCTTGTTGCAATCTGTTCAGTACGAGTTCCACATGGAGGAAGCAGGGGGCCAGCCTCTGCTCCTGAAGGGGCTGCAGAGACCTCTGTGTAGCCTCAATGCCTCAGCTGTGATTGGAACCTGCACTGGGTTTGTTTTCACCCATAGCAGTTCTGAGCCAGGTGGACTATGGTTATTTAAATAAACAACTTGAGGAATTCAAGATTTATACCTGACTTGCCGCTGTTTTCCTGTGTTCAGGATTGACATATTCAGGGCAATTTCACTGCAGAAAAAAGGTCAAATGCAGTTGTGGGATGGAGTAATTTGTACTGCCTGGTGAGCCCTTCAGGTAGCTGGTAGGAAAACCACTTGAATCTGTTCATCTGTCCACAATATTTTGTTTCTGATCCCAGTGGTAGCTCTGGCATCACATAAAAATCACTTCTGAAAATCCTTGTGCTTATCGTCATATCAAGAACTGAGCAGTGAAGCATTTACCACACTTGACTGGAAGGCATAGATTTTTAAAAATCTTCTTCTTCAGGACTTCAAAGTACATTGTAATGACTCACCAACTTCTTTCTAGCACAAATCAAACACCATTTAAAACTCCTTTGCATGTGCATTGCTGATGTGAGAGGCTTTCCATCACTTTCCTAAGAGAACATTCCACTGTCTTAAAGGTCTTATTGTTAAGAAGATTATTTTCTTTATGTTTAGCTTAAATTTACCACTGCATTTTACCTTTAGATCCTAGTTCTATTTGCTCCATCTAATTTGTTCCAAAAATATGATAGTCCTTTTACCTCTTTGATTTTTTAGTGATGTAGGGAGTATAACTTAAGAACTAGCACATTTACCTATGGGATTTTCTAATTCAACTAGAACCAGTTTACCTTACTCCAGTTTAACATGTATCATGGTGTCTTATATTTGATCTGACAGGGAGTCCATTTTTCTCAGGGCCATCTCTGTTTCATTCTAGAAAATCCCCTGTTAATAATAATGGGTAACCATCCACCTCTAAATTAAAAGCTAGACCTAGTATCACAGAGTCATAGAATGGTTCAGGTTGGAAAAGACCTTAAAGATCGTTTATTCCAACCCCCCTGCTGTGGGCAGGGACACCTTCTGCGAGACCACATTGTTCAAAGCCCCATCCAGCTTGACCTTGAACATTTCCAGGGATGGGGCATCAAAAACTTCTCTGGACAACCTGCTCCTGTGCCTCACCTCCTTCACAGTAAAGAATTTCTTCCTTATACCCACACTTTTACATCTTTCTTTCTACCTTCTTTTAGGCTAATCTGGTTATCCCGTGTCCTGTCACTACAACCCTTAGTAAAAAACTTCTCTGCACCTTTCTTATAAACCCTCTTTACATATTGAAAGCCACAATAAGGTCTCCTGAAGCCTTCTGCATCCTGAACAACCACAACTCTCTCAACCTGTCTCCATAGGGCAGGTTCCAGCCCTCTGATCATCTTTATGCTCCTCCTCTGACCTCCATCTATTAGATTATGATGTTCTTGTACTGGGAGCTCCTGAGCTGGACTCAATACTCTAGACAGGTCTTTGAAGAGCAAACCAGGTAAATCATCTCTTTCAACCTGCTGGTCATAATTTTTTCATGCAGTCTGGGATGGGCTGCCAGCACACACTGCTAGTTCATAACCAGTTTTTCATCCAGCACTATTTCCCCCAAGTCCCTCTCTGCTGAGCTGCTCTCAACCCATTTGCTCTCCAATCTGTATATCAGGGATTGCCCCGACCCAGAAGCAGGACCTTGAGTTTGGCCTTGTTGACCTTCATTGCGATCCACATGGGCCCACACCTCAAACCTGTCAAGGTCTGATATAAAGGTTACAGTCTTTCACCTGTTTTGACACTGCTATCTTTCTCATATTTTCCAGAATAGAAGGGAGTTTGACTGAGATACAGGGAGAAGGTGGTTTGAGTCTTGTTTCTGTATTTTAATCACCACTGTACTTGAAGTATGGAGCCTGATACTAAAATGAGGGAAACACACCAAGAAAGCAGGGCATAAACACTGCTGTCCATTTTACAGAGCTTGACTGTACACCTAAATCTGCTTTTATAACTAGTGATTAAAGAAGAAAAGAAGGACTTAATTAGATAATATGTGCTGATAAAAGTGAGAGATACACAGCTACTTACTGAGTTTTTCTTTTAGTAAATATCTATTCTCTAGAACCACACTTTTCATTAATTTTCATCACAGCAGCTAGATTCAAAACATATTTAATTTCCTGAGCCCTAAATCACATAATATTCTGATGTTTATGAAAGTATTACTGAAAGTTGACAGTGTCAGAGCCACCATTCTCCACAAGAGTAAAGGACAAATGATTACACGGTACAAATATCAGTTCAAATGCTTTGCCCCAAATTTGTACTAATGTACAAATAAGATCTGTCTGGTTCTGCCAAATCTGAAGCCACTGGAGACTGGTTGAAATACCATCTGATGTTTGCTGCACCTGGTAATTGCCATACATACTGTTGAATCTGTGTTTTTTCATCTATAGTATCCAGCTTTATTCTCATCAGAGATCAGGATGCTCCTGGATTTTCCTTGAACACAGCTGTATCCTGCAATAGACTGTGTCCCCCACCATACTTTGTTTAGCATTAAACTTCCATTCCTTATTTCCCTTCAGTATTTCTATAACTGTAACAAACATGTAAACTGCTCTGGACATGCTGCTTAAATTTCTCCACTTTTTTGGACCTGGGAAATGGGGAAAGTGGAGGCAGAACCCAAGGGCTGGGAGTGAGAAGTGTATCAGGGTGGCCTTGCAGAGAGTGTCAGAGCTGTAGGGCTCATCTCATGGCTGGGGAGGCCATCAGTCCTGGCAGCGCATCATCAGCAGTAGGCTGAGGAAGGTGATCCTTCTCCTGTGCTCAGCTCTGGTGAGACTGATCTGGAGATCTGTACTTAGTACTGGGCTTCCCAGTACAAGACATGGATGTACCAGAGTGAGTCCAGCAAATGGCCATAATGATTCAAGGCCTGGAGCATCTGTCATATGAGCAAAGGCTGAGAGAGAGGTGGGTGACCAGTCTGGAGAGGTAAGGCTCAGAGGGAGTTATCCACGTGCCTGAAGTGGGGGGCAAAGGCAACAGAACCAGACCCTTCTCACTGGTACTCAGTGATGGGATGAGAGCCAATGGGAATAAACACACACAGGAAATTCCACTTAAGCATGAGAAAAAAAAAAAATTTACTATGATGGTGACCAAACACTGAAAAAAACTGATGACATGAATTTTGCATTCTCCATCCTTGTAGACATTCAGAGTCTGACTGGGCATGGTCCTGATCAGCCTGTTCTTGCTGACACTGCTCTGAGCAGGGAGTTTGACCAGATGAGTTGCAGAGGTGCCCCCAAGCTTCAGCTGTTCTAGACGTTGTTAAAACACTTGTTTAAGATACAGGCAAGAACCTTAGCTAATATAAAAGAATACCGTTCTGTGGAAGTGAATGCCTCTGTGTCTTTTTATACACAAGGTGTAATCTGTTAGGAAAACCTCTGGTGAAAACTTATGTAAGCAAGACTTTGCAACAGATTAACATTGCATCCATTGTTCTGAAGAAACGTAACAACCTTTTCTTTGAATTTCTCCCTCTATATCCCAGTCAAAAAGACACACTGAAAAGAGATAATACTAGTTTTTGGTTTTTTTTAAAGCAGTAAGTACCCTTGGGTAAAATACAAGCTAAAAAAAAAATAAAGTAAATACAATGGATTAAAAGTTGCAGTAAACCTTTGATCTCTCAATTAACTATGTTCAAGAAAAGAACATTCATATGCATAAAAACTTATATGCCTTACAGTTACTATTTTTTAAAGATATTTTATGATCCAGTCATTAAAACCCTGTTTTGAAACAATAATGTGTTGCACATGCTGCTTTTACATTGCTTCTCTCTTATTCACATTAACTTAATCAGAATGTAGGATCTACTTTGGCTTATTTACTTTCTTTGATAATTCCAGCAAAGAAAGCTATGACACAAGTAGTTATGTGATAATAGGGGTTAATCCACCTGACTCAGTTTTACCTTGAAAATAGATGGGGAAAATAAAAAATGCAATTTACATACATTTTTCAGAGAAGAAATGAATAGATGATGTGACATTCAATATGCATAATGCAATTGGAATTTCATAGGAAAGTCAGTCAAAAGTGGCTCAGGAGATAGCTGTCCCTATGGACCATGGACATATTTCCCATAGGGAAACAATAGGGGACATTCCTTTCTGTACATTCCATATTTCTCATCTACTAATCTCTTCACTGGAAGACTGTAACATCTATCATGATGACTTGGCTTACATGGAATTTCTATTATCCTGTTCTTATGACCAGAAGTGGTTGGGAATTTCTTTTACCCCACATGTGCTAGCAGTAGATGCCTTCAACTTATTCAAAGACAAATTTTGCTAAGAATGGGTCTGTAGAGTGATTTAATGAACATCCTTCAGTGTTAGTCTAGATTTTCCACAGTTACTGTTAGAGAGCTAAATATACAAGATGAATCTAATGGGTGCACATGGATTTCCAAGAACTGGCATGGAGGGCACACAACATTTAGTAACAAAGGCTTGGAAAAGCAGCATGAGAATGGAGTCATGGTATGTCTTGTGCTGAGTCACTAAGACTTAGATATAAAAGGTAGTCCAACAGTGTTGGGGAGCTTAGTAGATCCAGGCACACATACACAGGTACCATGAAAATTAATAAATATAGCTTTAACATGTTCACCCACTCCTTCATTCCAACTATGTTTCCTGTTAGTAAGCAAGAAATAGTTTCTGTGCCATAGGAAATCACTGAAGGTGTCCTAGGAAATGTCAGCTCCCTGTGAAGAAATGTTGACCTTTCTCCTTGTCTTCCTTTCTGTCTCATCTCTTTTGTGTTCACTCTCAAAAGGAATTGTATTGCTACACTGAATATGAAAGAGTAATGTAAAAAGAATGGTTCTCCCACATGTGAGATAAAAGACCATATGACCTAGTATGTGCTTCCTATTTCTCTTCCAGGAGGGGAAAATAATATAAAGACATCTTCCACTGTTTCTTCTTTAAAAAGACACCAATATTCTTGACTGTCAATGATGAATATATTTATTTAATGTGTTTTACCGTTTTTTTCCAGATTTTATGTATATGTGAATATCCAGACAAACATTACATGTTTGTCTCTAGTCATTAACACAGGTGAATCACCTTTCTTTTATGAACTCGACCTTCTATTTAATGGTTTGCTTTTACCATTTTCTGATTTGATTTCATGCAATGGAAAGATAGAAGAGTAAAAAAATCAAAACAAGTAATGTAATGCTGCATTTTTTTCCCCACTCTTTAGCAACACACTAATGCCTTGAAGGTTTAGGGAAAATGAGAAATTATATATGATAAAAATCTCTTGTGTAACATGTTCATATTCGCTGTGCTCTGTGAATTCACCTCTGATGCTGCAAGCTCCAGTGTTATACACAGAAGGATTCAGCTTCCTACAGCCAATATCGAGCTCATCACATCTTTTTAAATGAGTCTGGAAAAATTCCCCAGTTACACATATGCCTACTTTTCTAACCCATACACCAGAGGGTTAGGCTGGCTCCATGTATTCCTTGAGAATTGTCTTCTCTACCTCTCTCTATTTTTACTGAAACATCTGTGGGTGATTTCTATTTGTCAGCTGGCAAAAGGAATCTGAAATACCTCTGTGACACCTATTCACAGACACACAGTTTACATGATCCATCTGTAAAAAGTACCATGAGGCATCTGCTTTTCACTGCGGGCTAAGGACCAGATTTGAAAAATTATGTAGGTATCTAGCTCACACTGCAATCAACCATTTTTGAGGTTACAAATAACTACCCAAAATCTCTTCAGTTTATACTTGATCATTTTTTAGATTTCTACTGAAACTGCTGTGCAAATATTGCAGGTTGTGGATTTTTTCATATTAAAGAAGAAAACAGAGCAAGAAAGGGGGAAAGAATGTATCTGATAAGAAGTGACATTCATGACAGCTAAAAAGTGTTGGTGGTAACGGAGTATAAGTAGTTCTGAAGTAAATCCATGATTTTTAAGAACAAGGCTCGGGTTCTATATTTGTTTTGAACAATGTTAAGGTAAGCAAAGTTTTCATAAGGACTGCATTTTCTTGACAACGAGCTTTGTTACAATTCCTATAACCTCATGCTCACAGGATACAGTGAATGTGAAACTTTTTCATGCAGCTCATGGTGAGGATAAAATCTACCAAAAATCACAAGGAATGGGAATTTTCCCACACAGGATTTTTGAATGACACACTATTCCTGTTTCAAGAGCCTAAACTGGATTCAAAAGTTTTGTGTGATAAATAAGTGTGGATAGTAATTTTAAAAAAGGCAGAAAGAAGCAGAGGGATTGTAGTTATCTAACATGAGAAGTTTGACTGGACTGAGATGAGGAAATTGAGAAAGAATTGAAGGATGCGTGTATGAAGGTCAAAACAAAGAAGTTAAAACAATGTGTGGAATGAAAATGTCCTTGGAGTTGATGATGATGAAGCTGCTTACCTCAGTGACAAGGCTGCATAGCTGATCGTTACTGGGTTCTGTTCTGTCTGGTATGTTAGTATAAATCTACAATAAAAGGAATAATATGTTGTCTTAAGGGATGTTATCTCTGCAATAAATATTAAGCTGTCTTCTAACTTAGGTGCAGGTTCATTATTTCACCCAAACAGATCGCACTGAAGTAAATTCTCATGGGACAGAGGACCGATCATGATTTTAATCCTTGACTCATGCTGTGGGACAGACTTGTGAGTAGCACAAATAACCATAGCACTAAACACAGAACTGAACACTGACTAAACCTCAGTGAACTCATTTTCCAACTAAATGTTTCTAAACTTTTAAAAATACCTAGCTAAAAGGAAACACTAGCAAGAGTGACTATATGCAGTTTAAACTGTGTTAATCTGGACTAGGTACTTGACCTTCAGCTGTCAAACATCCTTGATTTTATGTTAGCTGACAATCTAGGTGTATTACAATTGACCCATGTCTGGTGTTTTAATTTTCTGTCTGTTAGTTTCTTTGCTTGAATGATGACCACAGTAGGTATTTTAGTTGCATCAAAAATATAAAAGAGAAAGGACTGCTTCAACCAAGACTCTCAGAAGTTAGTATCTGCTGTGCAATAAAATTGAAAGTTGCCACATTAAAAAACACTTTCTAAGTATAATTTATTTTCCATGATTCATTAATATATAGTGTCAGAATTTTGATTTATGCACATTCACTTTCAGGATCAGTATATTGCTCTGATTTATGTATGCTGCGTATAAAACTTATTTAAAAATTTTAAACTTTAGAGTACTGATTTAGTATGTGAGTATATAAATCTTTCTGTTAAACTTTCAGTTTAGTTTCCTGATTTATACACACAAAATTTCATGGATCATAGTGTTAAAACTCTAATTTAATACTGTAGTTACTGTAAGAAGTATTAGTACAATAAAATATGCAATAGTTAAGATGTTAGAATGAAAGTAATCAATGATTTTTGCAAATTGCACCTCTGGCTTAACTTTAGCTGGTGTAAATCAAAATAACTTCTTCACTTCAGGAACTTTGCCTCACAGCATTTCTGAATTTTGCTCTTTAGTCATAATATGCAAATATAATTAGAAGCATTACAGTTGCAGTGGTTTAATGAAAGAGGATGTTATATCATAGAAATAACTTTTCTTATTGATCTCAACTTTTTACAATCTTCATTTGCTAGTCATCAAGAAAAATATACCTAGCAGAGATGTGCTGTTACAGATGTTCTCATGAATGTTTTTGTACATTAGCATATACTTCATTTCAGATAAATGAGGCGTTTTGATATTCATCAACTTTTAAAAATAAAATCATAATACAGTTCAAGGTCATATTTCAATGTTATGTTCAGTTTTCCCATGAGTTCAACTGCTATATTGCTAATCTTTCCTACGTGATATTATACAATATAATATGTTAAACTATCACATTTAGTTTTAAATAGGCATATGAATTAGTCAAAAAAACAAACATGAAACCATCCTTCAAGGTAAGAAGAGTTATTAAAAGAGTTCCTACTTCCTTTTACAAATCCATTTTCCAGCCTGAGAACCCAAATATCTGAGTATGTGATGGGCAGTTGTGAGGTCCTCAGGCTAGAAGGACTCTCCTCTCTCTAACAGAGATTCATAAGTGCTCAGAGATTCATACAGAAACAAAGCATCTTTCATTTCCAAACAACTACATCTTGTATAGAATTATGATGTTTTAAGTTGGTGTGACATGTTCTTGGTGTTTGGTAGTGGGAGAGGGGCTACAGGGGTGGCTTCTGTGAGGAGCTGCCAGAAGCTTCTCCCATGTCCAACAGAGCCAATGCCCAATGGCTCCAAGGTGGACCTGAGGCTGGCCAAGGCCAAGCCAATCAGCAATTGCAGCAGTGATGCTTGGATAATGTATTTAAGAAGGAAAAACCAGTTACAGTGCAGAAGAAGATTGTGGTCAGATGTGAGAGAAGTGAGGATGTGTGAGAGCAACAGCTCTGCAGACACCGAGGTCAGGGAAGAAGGAGCCAGAGGAGGTGCTCCAGGCACTGGTGCAGAGATTCATCTGCAGCCCATGATGAAGACCACAGCGAGGTAGCTGTGCCCTTGCAGCCTGTGGAGCTCCACGGTGGAGCAGAGATCCAGCTGCAGCTCTTGCAGGTTCCACTGCCAGAGCAAGTGGGTGCCTGAAGCCCACGTTGGAGCAATCTCTTGGTGGTGAGACCCATGGAAAGAGGAACCCATGGAAAGAGGAACCCATGCTGGAACAGGTTGGCTGGCAGGATTTGTGACCCTGTGGGGGACCCACGCTGGAGCAGTCTGTTCCTGAAGGAATGCATCCCACGGGAGGGACCCATGCTGGGACAGTTTGTGAGTACTGCAGCTCGTGGGAAGGACCCACATTAAAGAAGTTCATGGAAAACTGTCTTCTGTGGGAGAGACCCCTGGCTGGAGCAGGGGAAGAGTGCAAAAAGTGCTACCACTGAGGAGGAAGGAGCGAGAGAGACAACATGTGATGAACTGACCATAACCTCCTTCCTCTGTGGGGAATGCAGGTAGAGAACTAGGGAATAAATTTAGGCCTGGAAAGGAGGGAGAGAGAAATGGGGAGAAGGTGGTTTTAATTTTTTTTTTTCTCATTATCCTACTCTGATTTGATTAATGATAAATTAAAATAATTTCCCCAAGTTGGGTGTTTTGCCCATGACAGTAACTGGTGAGAGAGATCACTCACACGGGTTCTTATCTCTACCCATGAACCTCTCATTATATTTCTCTTTCCCATCTAGCTGAGCTGACAGAGTGGCTTTGCTGGGCATCTGGCATCTGGCCAGGGTCTACCCACCAAAAAATTGTCAAGGAAACTAAGCTATATTCCTGACCCAAAAAGGGTCACAAATCTTAACTCACTCCTTATGTTATTCTGTATGATAGGTCTTGTTCTTTTGCATACCACTGAATAGAATCACAGAATAGTGGGGAATATGTGTTTCAACAATTTAACATTTCAGAGACAAGCATAGCTGAAGTTTTCCTATCTCAGTTAATTTCAACTGTCTAATTGAAAAAAAAAAAAAAAGAACCAAAACAAAACTGTGACAAGGACATGCTCTTTAACTCCAATTTTCCATGATAGTGTATTTTATGCTTAGGATCTTCTTCCTGATCCCATGTAAACTTCCTATGTACTTCTACATTTTTAAATTTTCTGTAAGTATCTGAATTGATTTGTCTATTTCTAACCCCTAGAACAGATAATCTGGCAGGGATATACATATTGTTATGTTCCTTGCTGCATAAATAGATGGTTCCACTGTGGGAGTTGAATGCTTCTCCCAATGACCAAGTGTGACAGTTCCTCTCCTTCTTCATGAGTGGAAGTGGCAGTGACAGAAAATCTTTATCAGCCCTTCACTACTATGGCTGCAGGTGTACAACATGCTGCTCAGCTGGAAGAGATGAGCAATAGGAAATCTTGTCTGTTAGACTAAACCTAAGGGCCTGGAAAAATATTTTTGAAGACAAAAAGAAGTTAGCCTCCCAAATGGATGTGTTTGTCTCATGTAGTTTTTATTAGAAAAGATGATTATAATAGGCTATGACAAGGTGGGTTTTTTTAATGTTAAATCTTTGCTATAAACAGTCCAAGAGTGAAACAGAAGATGGTCATTATTCAGGGTGCACCTGTGAGTAAAATACAACAGAGGTAGAGGTACTGACACCTTGGGCCAACTTTCTTGTATTTTTCCACTAAGCAGTGTTTAAATCCTCTTCTGTTTAATAGATTTGAATGTCTTCCTCATCAGATTTAGAACCTCATGTGACTCCAGAAAAATAAAAGTGATAGTCATAAGCTGTACAATAATAGTGTTTTGCTATGGTTAGTAACACCTCAGAACAGCTATTCCATGCAGTCTTTTCAGACACTCTCACGCACAATTTCAGGACCAATAATTCTGCTGTCACCCGCAAAACAACCCAGATTATAATAAGTACATGTGTTTAAAACTGTTTCTTTGTACGTATGACCTGATGATGCAAATAATGACTAGGCAGAGAGCACGATTTCTCAGAGAGGTTTATCCATAATGTATAAGTAGAGTATTCCAGTAGAGAGTGCCCTGCCAATGTTTTATAGATTTAGTCGTGTATAAGTGTGTGCATACACATACAAATGCTATCTGAGACCTACAACCAGATTCCAGAGTTTCCTGCAAGGGTTAGTTTTAGAAAACCAGCTCTGCCTTTTGTGTTAGAGCTCATTTTCAGCAGAACTCTTTCCTGACTCAATACTGCAGGTTTCAGGAAAGTGTTAAAACCTCAGCAACCTAACCATGCATGACCAGAGATGCTTCAATATCTGGAGGTGCTTGAGCCAGGAACCTCCTTTCACGTTTGCCATCAGTCGTTCAGAGGCAGTACTGGATTGTGTGATTACAGGCACTTGTTTGGTCTGATCAGTATCAACCATGAGACTTGGGGAGAAAAGTGATAGTTGACTAAATGAGGAGAGTGAAGAACCTGGAAGGAGAAGAAAGCACAAAATTTGGCCATAACAAGGATAAACAACAGGAGAGCTTTCAGAAAGATAAACTGAAGGATAAGATTGATGCGTGAATGGACACTAATGGGTGGGAAGGTTTGGGAAGGTTTGGGAAGGTTTGGGAAGGGAAGGTTTGGGAAAAAAGGTTTGGGAAGGGAAAGTTTGGAAAGGGAAGGTTTGGGAAGGGAAGGTTTGGGAAGGTTTGGGAAGGGAAGGTTTGGGAAAAAAGGTTTGGGAAGGGAAGGTTTGGGAAGGTTTGGGAAGGGAAGAGAAGGGAAGGGGAGGGGAGGCATGAATTTCTTTCATGCCAGTGAATGAAATGCAGAGTATCAGAATCACTATCAGATTTTCTGATTTTTCCTTATGATGCCTTAGTTTTTGATTTTTTAATTTTATAGACTTTAAACTTAAATATTTTTATAGACTTTAACAGATTTAAGCATAAGATCGAACTTTCTCAAAAAAAAAGAATTCATGAATTAGAACTACACATAATCAATATTTTCACCAAATTTGGAATTTTTTTTATTGAAGTATTTTGATAAATTCTGAAGAATTCTTTTAATAAAACTGTCAGTCCAAAAGCAACCTGACATTTTTTACTTATCTCTATGCATGTACGTACATGTGTACATTTGGGAGGGTAATGTTTGACCCTGTCAAATGTCAGTATCTGAAATAATAGTACAAATTTTTCTGATTTCACTTACATATCTTCTACACAGGGTAATTCTATATACTTAATTCCAGTCAACACACTGAGTAAATAACAAGTAGTTTAGTTAAACTGCATAAAATCCCAGTGTGAAAGCTATAATGAAAACTAAACAGGGTTTAATTGAATGCGTTTAAATCTCTTCCAAAGTAAATCAAGCCAAATCAAATTAAGGTCATTACGTTTTTCTATGAGGCTGTCCAATCAGGGGTTCAACACATATTAGTCATATAGCTTTAATAACTAATTCAGAATGATTTTTCTGAGTGCCTTTCCCTGTACAGAGCAACCCTTTGACTCAGTCAGTGACACCACATACGGAGCAGTCCTGGGGGGCTGCCCAAGCAGGCAACCAGTCTGCACTGCCACGAACATCTTCTGCCTTCCAGATCTCCCCCACAGAGGGGGACACCACAGGAGGCAAAGCTGTTCTGACAACTGAGTAAAGTTCACTTAGAATATTGACAGATTATTTATGTGAGCACTGGCATCCCAAACTCACCTAGAGTTAGTTTCAAAGCTGAACATTGCCTGAATAAAGGCTTAAAAATTAATCTAAGGAGACAGAAATGCATTTATAATAGCAGTATAATTTAAAGTTCAAGTGTTATATTGGGAGAATTTTCTCTAAATGAAAAAAAAAAAAAATTAAAAGTTCTTTCCCTACTCTAAGAAATAAACATTTCATTAATTATTACCTATTCATTTCATGCTGTCTTATTCCTGATAAATAATGTTTCAAAAAAAAAAAAAAAAAAAGGAATTTGCTGCCCTGGGGAAAAAATTGAAGTTGCTTGTATTTTTAAATCACTGTCAGTCCCTCTACCTCATATTTATTATAAAATATTAACTGAAGCATTAAAGGTCTAGTACCCAATGGCTTTGGTGAAGCTGAAATGTAGGCTCTGGACTGCTTTCATCTACATCAAGCTCCAGAACATATCCAGGGTAATTTGAACAGGATGACTTTACAGTGAGCTGTACTCAAGTCTGGCTTGTGTCTATCTATAGCGTGTTTTGTAGATGTATCCATAGAGAGTTATATTTAAATCTATTACAATTTGAATCAGACATCAGTTTCAGAAAAAAACTATATTTGATAGTTCCTGTTTCTACTGCAATACTGATTATAATCATGTTTGATTTTTAATGCAGTGGTCCTTATTAAGGTTCAGTTTTCCCTTTGTTATCCTTTGTGTTGAGTACAAATGATAGCTCAGCTCTGTGCAGTTAATACTAGATATTTATAAGGAAATATTTGAATACTTTGTAAAAGAGATTGGTTTTTTCTTTAGAGAAATCATGTTATTTCTTGAGCTATGGAACCTACACTTAAACTTTTTTTTTGTAAAGCATTTTTATATCTAAACATAAATACTATACTTTTAAATACTGGCCAATTTAATAATTTAATTAATTAATTAAATTTTATTTAAGTTCAATTATAAGTAAAAAAAACCCCACAAATGCACAGATTACTCAGTATATTCTATGATTCCATGATTCTATTGCCTGAGATATTGTATCTGTCAAACCCCTGTACCAGGTATACATTTTGGCTTTGAGAATTCAGCTGTCTGATTCTAATCTAGTTGAACAAATTGCTTTTGCAAGGAAAAAAAGGTCAGTTCCAATAATCTCTACCAAATTTGAGTAGAATTTCAGTGAAGCTTAACCGCTTACTGTATTTGTATTGCTGTTTACTCGTATTTTTTACTAGTCATAGAAATCATGTGCAGTTTTATTCCAGAAAGCCACTATCAACTGTGGCTAAGCAAACAATAAATAATGGATAAATGGAATTCTAGCAGAAATTCAGAGCAGAATAAAATGTGTCATTGTGCTACATTTATAACAATGAATCATTTCTGCTTTTGCCAGAGTTGATCACAAGTAACAGTCACCAACATTGCAGATTATTAGAAACATTTATTTGGTATCAACACACATCTATAGTGATATATCTCAAGAGGAAACTCTTATAATACATAACAGATATGTAGTAATCAAAGCTTATGTTATAGAACTGTATCAAGGAATCGTTGAGACATATCGATGGAGCTGGCACTTGCCTAATTTTCTCTTAGGAGCTTCTGAAAGAAATTCTGTGGACTGACTTTAATATTAACTACTCTTACTCTTAGAAACATTTTGTTATGTTATATTCAAAATTCTTCTTGGCTTAAGTGTGGTTGCTAATGTTTTTCCTGTTCAGAAGGGCTCATGGCCTGTGGTTTCTTTCGTCTTTGCGCCTGTTGTTGCCATATCCATGTCAAAACTCCTTCTCTCCAGACTAAACTACCTCAGTTCCTTTCCTCATAGATTTTACTTTATTAGATCCTGCAGCAAGTAGAGCACACTGAATGATTAACAGTTTCCCAGCTTTGCAACTGTTTTTAATGTATTAGACTTTTACCCAGCAGTATATCCTAAACAAGAGTCATGTAGAAAGGCAGAGCCATATTTGAATACAGATGTGTATGATTCAATTATAATTCAGTCTGTGTTTTATAGAACCTTAGACATTGTGTTTGTTTGTTTGCTTGATATTCTCCAGCATGCTAGTGTTTTGATTTTACTCTAATCCTTATTTTGAGTCGATAATAGTATCACTATGATGGAGTCTCATCAAGTTGATGCAAGACACAATCCTTTGTATGATACCCTATGGCACGATTTGACATATTCCTCTTCTTTGACCACTGAACTGGGAGAAACATCAGGATGTCAAATAGCACTGACTAAATAATTATATATGTCCATTTTTTATTCTTACGCTTCCTATAATGAATGGATGGTATATATGACAACAGGTACATTTCACTTTTGAAAGAAGTCTTAGTCAATCATTAAAGACAGACAAATCAAAGACTAAGATCTGAATAATGTGTTTGCAAAACAGTCTGTGCTGATCCTGCATTTTGATTTTGAGCTTTCTATTCCCTAGCAACTGTAAGTCACAACACTACACCAAAGAGCAAAACAAGAAGTTCTGTATATTCAATGCATGAAGACCTACATGAATGTATCAAAGACATGTTTTGAATTTAATTTTGAAAAGTTTTCCGGTATCTTTTTTTCTTTTTCCCCCAAGGCAACTGCAGAAATAAAGATTAGTATTCTATTTTCATGTTTCGGCATAAAAGAGGTACAAATTAAGTGATGATAATAATTTATGCAATCACTGAAGAAATTCTTCAGGAAGTATATGCTTATATATAACTAAAGGATATTTTTCAGTAACATGCTTCCAGAGTTAATTGACATGTATTCTATTTCCTTTGAACATATTCTATAGAATATAAATAGAAATTGCAGTTATGCATTAAGAAATAATTTTATTGTTATTATTATCATTATGATAATTAATAATGCTGGTTATATTTACCAATTGACCTCTCTCTTAAATCAGTTCTCAGCTAGAGGCCATTCCATGACCAGATTCTGATATCTCTGAGCTCTTTCCTCCTTGTACTGATTTATTCTGCATTGCTAATTTTCCCTGTGTTTCTTTGTGATGTGCACTTCTTCCAAGAGACCTACATAGCATTTAGTGTTGCAATTAAATATGGATTATGCTACAACAAGAACTATAAAGGATCCCTGGATGATAGAAAGCAGCTTCCCAAAGCACTTACAGTTGGAGTCCCCAGCTTTGCAGTTAGACTGTGAGAAGCTTTCATGAAACAGGAATAAGCAGTTAAAAAGTCATAGATAGGTATCAGTTAACTCTTCCCTTTCAACTCATTTTATGCTTCTTTGGCCACATTAAACTCTAATTAATTAAGTTGTTATTTCTGTTGGTGGATTCATTTACTACTATGCTGTTTAGCAGTTTCTGTGCTTTTTACACCAAGTGTGGCCAAAAACTACATCAGAAGGACAATTATATCAGTTTCATTTTTTGCAGCAAATAGAACACAGAAATAATAATAACAATAATAATAATAAACACTAGTACCAATTGACAGTGATGATGGTGGAAAATCACAGATTAGTATCTTGATTAAGAAGAGGTAAGACCAAGTATTCAGTAAGATTTATTATTAATTGAGTCCATTAACATTGTTTATGTTTCTTACACATTGAAATTTTATTTCCCTCAGCACAGATTTTTCTTCAATAGTAAGAGTTGACATGTTTTACTCATGACATTTAATCGTTATGATAGTATTTTCAGAGAGAGAGGTGAGTAGATAAATGAAAATTACATAGCATAAAATTCAAGAGGGAAGCACAACACTTACAAAACTTAGCTTTTAGTCAACTAAATATCCAATATGTAATATTTAATTGAAAAACCACAAATAATTAAACTTCCAAATCTAAAACTTACTTGCTACTCCTGTTTTCTAAGTCAAAATTATGATTTTTAATCTTTCAGCCAACCTTTGACATCACACTTTTTAAATCAAGGTATTTGTTAAGCAAATTTACACACAGAAAATGGTGTCAGTTGCTAATATATTTGTAGATAGTTATCTAAGGTGAGTAGGTTAACCATGTGTTCCTGTTTTTAATCACATAGTAAGGTTTTGCTTTTTGACATTTTGGTGCAGATCAGTAGCAGAAATGTCCAACCAACTTGTCCCATTCTAAGATTAATGGAAAATTAAACAACAGTGGAATTTTCATCTGTGGATTCTCCTTTCCAATAAAATATATTCATTTGCACAAGTTAAAGTACACACTTATAATAAATTAAAGTGTTTTGCAGTGATGATAGAGTGTTAAGAAGGCAGAGTGACTTACCAGGTAAAAGTATAACAACAAAACTCACAGGACATGGGTTTATTGTTTTTATTCCTGAGTGCTCAAGCTGCAAGATTTCTCTCCCTGTTCCCTTTAATTTTCAGAGGGTAACAAGCTCTTGCCTTCTGACCTTTGTTTATACCTCACTCCTTTGATAGGTCGTGATGAAACTTCATTCTATTTTCTTTATTCTCTTTCATTCAGGAATAAAAAACTGAAAATGTTATACAGGGTATACACAAGAGATTGCACACTTGTAGAATACTACTGAATTAATTAGAATATTTATAATATGTCATTCTAAAAAAAAAAAAATCCCAAATTATGATCGACTTAAGTACATTTAACTACATTAATTTGCTGTTCTGGGAGACTATTTGACTTTAAACTTCCAAATTCTTGCTTAGATCAAACCAGTCTGTGAAAATAAAACCACCAGCAGTATAGTTCTTAGGGAGCTAACTTAAAAGTATCTAGAATTCTCAGGGTAGAGAACTCTGCACATATAGAAACAAAGAGATATCAGATAAAAAGATGTATTTTTTAAGCTGCAGTAAAGTATTTGGTAAAAATTTATGCCCTGCTAATGTAATCTCTGCAGGATTAGAAACTTCAGCATTTTCTTTTTTTTTTTTTTTTTTTTTTTTTATTTGTCCACAAGAGTAATTTATATGCTGTTTAGAGAGCTGGGGAAGAAACATGAGGAATATACAAACTTTTTCAGAATATTGAAAGCAAGGCTCACGTTTTAGTCTGTATATCTCAAAACTTAGTTTCAGTTTGTAATCGAAATTTTTAGTATTGATAAAAACTTGATACCCTTATCTTGACTCAATAAACTGCATATTAGAATATCAACTCTTTTACTACACTAGATGCATAAAATGCATAACCAGTCAAGCCCCACATTCTGTCAATCTTTCATAAAAGGAATATGTAAAAATAAACTCTGTAGCATCCAGGAATTAAATAATCTACTTAGAGGTGAAATTTCATAGTCCCTATCAATTATTAGAATTTTTGATGCTTAAATCCTGTCTAAAAAAAAGAAATTATTTTATGTGAAATAACAGTGAAAGATTTTATTATCCACATATATGTCTAATCTTTCATTGAATCTTCCTAAGCTTTTGGCCTCAACTATATCTCAAACCAATAAGTTTTCAATTTATTACCTTCCATTTACACTTAATTTTTTTTTCATATAATGAAAAATGTTAAAATAACTATATTAGGATTTACCTCTGTTTTCATCAGCTCTATAGATTTAGAGGCACTTCTACATTAACAATTTAGAATAAAGCAATTCCCTGGTTTTGAAGAGAATCCCACCCTTATCTCCATTTTCTGCATTTGTTTTGCAGAGTGTTTGTGAAGCAGCTTTGCTCTAATGCACATATTCCCTTGTGAAGAAGCTAAACAGAAATTTCACCAAAAAACCCAAATGCTCTCTCCTGCTCAGTGGGGACATCAGGCTGTGAACTGGGTCACGGTGACACAGCCACTGGGTACCAGGCCACAGATTTTGTTCACATGCCAGTAACAAGGCTCTTGAGCTGCTATGATGACTAGAAGTGGTTTGTGTGTTTTAAACACAGCAAGTACTGCACTCAACGTTTCAGCTTTCAGCTCATAAGGCCTAGAACTGCTCCTCCAGTGGCCCTTCCAGAGACCACTTAGTGATGTCACGGCCTGTAAAATTCAGCTGGAGAACAGCTTCCTCCTCACCTCCCCTTTGAAGAGAAATGTAGGCTCTGGAAACTGGAAGGGAGGATGATAAAGGCCTGCTCATGGCAGGGGACCTGAACAGTTGCCTCCCTGACAAACATTTCTGCACAAACCCAGACAGTACTTCAACTAAATTACTAGAAAGTCAGATCTAGCAATTACTGTTTTACTTTTCAAGCTGGAAGTATAACAGAACTGGCAACTCAGTGTTCTGCATTAGTTGCTGCAATCAAAGCATGAACACTCTGCTCTGATGCTTTTGTCTGGACCCCGAAAACTAGAGGAGGAGAGCTGGGTAGGGAAACAGCCATCATACACTGTCATTTTGAAATACAAGTTAGCAACAGTAAGACCATGAACTGACCTGAGGTTTTACTTCTATATGGATTATAAAGGTAATGATAGTGGAAATACACAGATACCATAACGTGATAGTCATCCATATGAAATAGAAGAAATGACACTGTTTCCCTAGCAGATATGAGGAAGTGTGAGTAGCCAAGGAAACAAAATTTTACTGAAAAAGCTTTCATCAGAGGACTTGAAACCATATGTATATAGCAATTTGGCCCAAGTATCCAGCTTTATCTTATATAAATACCATCAATCACATCCAATAGAAACATAAGGAACAGCAGAGACATCAACTTTTACCTATTCATCTGCTGCTGTTGAATCAGGAGTAACTGATTTCAATGAACAGCTAATACAAACATAGCCTGCATGAGCATCTCTCTTTCTCTGTGGTAAAAATTTCAATCCTCTCAGTTTCTGGAGATCCTCTAGACCTTTGTTTATGTCACATGATTCTAAAACATTTTAATTTCACCTACCACTTTTTCTTAAATAAAAGGAGAACCAAGCAACCCATTTCAGACACAGATGCCTCTAATTGACAAACTTGTACTATTATTACTATTAGTTTATTTTTTCTTTCACATCTGTCTTGTCTATTATGACAGCACTGTCATATTTTTGCTAAATATGCAGAGTAATTTTAAGCCAACTTCTAGAATTCTACCCAAGACTCTTGTATCTCTCCAGTTTATGTTAATTGACAGCTTTCAATCAAGTATTCTTTCCAATATGAATTATCTGGCATGTCTAAGCACACACTTATGATGATACTAATTCATTCATTTGAATGATCCATATGAATATGTTTCATTTTCCATAGCTAGAATAATTATTTTTCTCTGTTTTCTATCTGCTACAATTACATCTAATACCTCACATTATACTTAATTGCATTTTATTTTCCTTCATATATTATTTTGCTTTACATTAACTTACAGAAAAAAATAAAAATGAATTGTCATCTTTTCTGAGAACACACAAGTGATTTATCAAACACTACTGGTTCAGAATTTTATTTTACTTCTGTAAAAGACTTAATTTTTCCCTCATTGCATTTTTTTTCATATTTGCTCGGTGGATGGCTTCAGTTAAATTCACACCTTTTCACAGAAGCTGGACTGACTTGACCTCTGAAGAGCCCTGTCAAGTCCTTTCAGATGCAATGACAACGTTTCCCTCAAAGCCATTATCAGAAGTCTCAATTATTTTTTGGAAGTGTAAAGAATAATCTTTTTCATAGGCAGAGTGTGTAGTCACGTACAAATCTGGATTTATGTTTTTTTTGTGTTTAATGTAAATGTCAAAGTAACGCATTTTGAAGTATCTATAATAGTGTGATTAAGGAGGTATCTAAGTATTTATTATATGCCCTTAACCCTTATGTAGTTATTGAAAGAAATATGTCTTAAATTACAGCAATTTTGTGCTGGCAATGAGGTCCTCTCTTACGGGACATTACATAAATTGTAAATGTCTTCCCAAAGCATGATCATAAATCAAAACTAGGGATGTTAATGTTGCCAGCAAAATTAGAACTAAGCTCTCAAGAAGCAAATACAGAAATCATTATGAAAGAAATTAAAATTTATATTTAGCTCTAAAAATTAATTTTCTCCAACAATAATAATTTTAATAATTATTAATTTTTTTTTACATTTTCTGTCAGATTTAGGGACAATTTGCAATAAAAATTGATTATTTACAAATTAATTTAATGGTTAATGGAGTATTAACTACATAGATCTGTTGTTATCCCATGGAAACCTGGTTGAGAAAAGAGGAAGGAAGGAAAGGAATGACAAGCAGATTTCACTTTTCATCAAACTCCTCTGATAATTCTTAAAAGATAATAAGATCATTGTTTTTAGGGGAAAAAAATGAAGCCAAAACAGGAAAAAAAAAAGAAAATTAAAAACATTGATTAATTATCTTTTTGCACCAACTGTAAAAAATCAGTTTTGATTAAAAAGGTCAAATTTTCAAAATTTAGGACAACAGTGAAGGGAAGAATTCAGACTGATCCTCTGCTATGAATAAGAAAACAGTAGTTTTGGAGACTCAGACTACTGTCTATCAAATTGCCATTGAGAAATGGTTAAACTTTAAATATGAGAAACGTGTAGATTTTTTCTAGTTTCAAAATGTTTTTTGTCTTACAACTTTATTTCTACCTATACTATAGAATGTCTGTAGAACTAAAACTAAAAGCATATAAGAGCCCAACTAAAATAAAGGGAAAGAAAGAGGAAAAGATAAAAGAAAAAAAAAAAAAGGAAGGTTGATTATTATACTTACTATACCTATCACCTGAAAAACAGTTTATGAGGCTTGACATTTTCCTTGGCCTTAAATAATTAACTCCAGGCTAAAAGGCTGAGCAAATACGATTAATAAATTAATAAATGCTATTGGCTTAAAAACATAATAACATTACACAGTGCTAGATCTGTTTTAGGTGGCATACTTATGTACATTCTAAGTAATCATTGCTCCCTAAAACTCTTTTCTCTCTTAAAAAATTAAAATAAATCACAGTGATAATTGCTTAATGAACCATGTATAAATATTCAGTTTCTTTTTGGATTGTTAGCTAGCATACTGTGTGCCTACTGGGTCGTTGTATCATAATAAAATCAATCTCTTTTGTCAAATGTGATATACAAAGTTATGATTTCTTTTTAAAATTGAGAACATTCTCTGTAGTGTTTTAAATAAATATGTGTTAAGGCACTGAAATATTTTACAAGCTTTGACCTATACTTACAATAAGCATTTATTCAACCTACTAATTTTTTGAAGGCCTATTAACATCAGCTTTAAAAAGTATTGAAATGAAACAAAAAATCGATGCAAGGAAAAACAGAAGCAAAGGCAGAATGCCTTGTTATCACAGCTGCAGTTGCATTATCTCAGTTGCATTGATATAGCTTTTGAACTCATGTCAGTTTTACATATTGAGAAAGATTAAATGTCTTATTACTCTTACCAAAAGCAAAAAGTGTAGTATTTATAGAGAAAGTAGTGAACACTGCCAGTGAAAGATGAGAGGAATGATACTATCTGACTTTAGTTATAATGCTATCTTTGTGATAACAGCACTTTACCAAACATTACGGTAACTGTATGTCTAGTAATCTAAAATGGAGTGGCTGTGCAGTGATGTTGCACACTCACAACAACTCTAACATGATTCAGCTAACCAACATCAGTTTCCTTCCTGTCCATAAAGCAAAATCCATCCAACCACATGTTGGAACATCTTCAAGCAGCAGCTCAAGACAATACAAAAGCAATGAAAAAACTACCCAATAGTGTTCTGTACAGAATCAATCAATCAATCAATCAAATTAGCTAAAAAGGTGAAATCAAAGAAGAGAGACTCCAATGACATCCTGAAAGATATTTTTTCCACCTGAATCTTCTTATTAACAATGCCATTATATATTGATGTCTGGAGTTGCATTTGCATTATAGATACCTCTTTTCCCCCAAGTTTTCTGAATACTAGCTTTTCAAGAAATATTGGCTGGTTCTAACCTTTTTGACCCACCAATTGCAGTTTAGAAATAGTTTAGACTGAGATGAATGAGTCTGGCATATTGTTTAATTTACTTGCACTGTAAGAATGATTTAGGCTCATATACATCATAAAACATCAGCATTTAGTTGAATTCTTGGCCTATTTCTTCTGAACAATTTGAACCCTTCCTGTAGTGTCTAGTCTTAGTTACTGTCAACATTCTAAAATGCACACAATGTTTACTTTTCTTCTAGAGGACTGAATAAAACCAGGATATATTCTTGAGAGAGCTGCTGAGCATTTTGATGTTGAAGTTTTTTCACTTCCATAGTACTCCTACAGCACTCCTTCACCTAATAAACTCTTTGTCATTTAACCTGATCTACAACCTGTGCGTGTGATTGTATTGTGTTTATCTGCAGAACAAAATATGCACTGAGACTATTTGTAAGTGCACCGATTGCCGACACCCTCAGGATGGGGTGTATCAATCTGTTTTATTTCTATTGGATAATTTTATATTTGCTCTGCTAAACATCAAAAAACCAGTTCATACACTTATTTTTTCATACAATTAAGTTATTTATTGTATGTAATGCTTTAAACACCAGTTTCGGATCAAAGTACAGTAGCTTTGGAAAATAATTACTTACATGGGATATCGATTACATTTTTAGTGTCTCTTTATGCAACTGTAATTCTTATTTTGTTCTCTAAGTTCTGAGGTAAATGAACAGTCAGGGAGGTTTGTAATGGTTTGGATTCCACTCTGCCACATAGGGTTATTAGTGCAATTTTGGTCTGCAAAGGACATGAAAAAGTGAGATAGGACAATAAGACCTTCACCAGAGTTGTGAAACAGAAGGGACCACTGAAAGTTGATGTAATGACACAGGCAGTAAAAGGAAGCTGCAAAATTCAGGTACTGTTATTGTTCTATTTAAAAAATAGGGGTTGTCAGTTTTGGCACCTGGGGAAAATGGATTTTTCTGATAGCTCAAGAAATGATCACCTATAACTGAAAGACCGAAAAATAGGTAATGGTTATTGGTACAACTCATGAGAAAAAAAAGAAGTGATTCTGTGAAGTGTAACAGTAGTTTAAATCTTACAACCTGCTGTGCAGCCACCTAGCAGCTCCTGATAAACCAGCAGACTACATTTTTTGGTGTGTAGAAATTTTATGGAAAAAAATTTATTTCCACAACCACTGGTGGCTGCAGAGTATTTCTACATTATTAAATGGAGTAAAAAGAAGGGAAATTACTTTTGATCATATAGTGGATTTCAATAAATTGATAGAACCCTGTCAGTTTTATACAAGGCTCTGGGGAGGTCAGGAATTTATACAACTCATGGTGGAATCTGTTTCTGGGCAGCAAAAGAAAGGAACAATCCAAAACCAGCTGTCCAGTGAATATGGTCTGACCATAAATGCACTGCAGCATTATTGATTTAGAGTGTGTTAGTACTGAAGAAGCCAAGTAGTTGCCCAGTATCCCACAAAAGATGAATTCAGGAGTTGGAGCAGAGGTGACATCAAAAGTAGCATTAACTGCATTTTAATTCCATGTTAACTCCACACCCTACCTCCACCCTCTGAACCCCATCAAATATTTCGTTCTTGTTACTCAGACATATATATATAACACCATTAGGTTCTCAGACTAGTGTGCTTCTTGACTTCCTAATGTCTCTTTATCTATCATCATCATCATCATCATCACTGTATTTCCCAGAACTTAATCTGTTTAGATGTGTTCAGAATCTGATCATTCATTCTTCTATGTCTGAGCTGCTTTCTCTAGGGAAAAAACCCACAACCTGTCCTCAGACTTTGTCCAAAAGCTTTTCAACTTGCTAAGTGAACACACAGTCACTCAATAAAAGGTAGTGAATAAAGAATCCAAAATCCCACTGACAAATACTGCAAGCCATAGAGTCCAAGCTAACACTGAGCATTGTGAGGGCCATAGGTCAACTGGAGGAAACCTCAACAATTTAGACAAAATTTCTGACAATAGTATTAAATAGGAAAAAAAAAAAAAAAAAGAAAGGCATACAGTGAAACAGAACCTTGTGATGAGTTTAGGTGAAAAAAGAAACGGGTGAAGAAGAAACTGACCTTTTCTGATAAAAGCAGTTATATCAAGGAGAGGAGATACTCAGAATATCATCAAAGTCAAAGCAAGGCCAAAAATCATTGAACAACATTTAACAAAATATCACCAGCAGAAAAATGCAAAGATTCAAGCAGAGCTGCTCTGCCCATGAAGCCATGGTATCAAACAGAGCATGAGGACAACAAAGGAAAGACATCAGTAGCATGGAGCACTTAGATCAGATGCACAATGAGCCCACTGGAAGCTTAGCACGGAGTTAAAGGAAATGCCAGATAAAAAGTGAATATATTCACTCTGCTCATCATAAAACAACACTGTAAACTTTGCATAAGACTAAAAGAGCAAAAAATGGAATGAACTAGATGTGGAGCAAAAGGGGAAAAGAGAGAAGGAGGGGAAAAAAGGGAGGGAAACGAGACAGAAATGGGAAAATGGGGGAAAGCAGATTTTTTTTTAAGAATTATTTCACATGGCAACAGAATTCATATTTTGACTAATATTGGTATTTATCCCAGAAGCTAGGCAAATTCTTTCTAAACATGACAGTACTTTTGACCTAAAGATGTTATTTATTTCTTATCCTTTCTTTTCTCTAGGTTGACTTTTCTGGATGACTCAGGAAAAAAAAAGGACATAGCCAGATGAGAGAGAAACTAGTGTGTTTACAGTGATATATCATGGTAAAATCTCATTCTTCTAATAATCTGTGCAATGATTGTCGAAAAAAATCAATTTAAATTCAGATGTGGAGACGATAGAAAGAAACAATGTGACAATGAAGAACTAAAAGAAAGTTGGCTGGAGAAGCAGAAAAGGAGAAGAAACAAGAGAATAAGTAGAAACAGAAGTGAGAAAAGAAGGACAATTTTTAAGTGCTTTGCATGGTCTAAAGGAGGTTTCTAATCAAGCATAAGACACTTTCGCAAATATACTGTAAGAGCATGTTTTCTATGCTTGCAGTGGGGACACTAAAATGGGAAAAGATATAATGTGCAATATCAGATCTTCAATAGCCAGTCTAGGAATCTTGCTGATAGTATCCATCAGCCAGCAGCAATGTTTCCATGAGGGCAGCAGGCGCATTCCATATGTACTTCTACTGGGAACATTCCATTCTTTAAGGACCATGAATTGACTGCAAGCCAATTCTAGTTAATGAAAAAATACGTGGTTTCAGTTAGATGATTTGTCTTGAGATTCTTATATCATGCTATTGACAACAGGAAGAGTAAAGACAAACTTTCTAATATGTATCTTCTATAAATGTTGTGTTTCTAGGGAAATAATCTAGACACCGAACTCCACAAATGTTATATTAGCATACTTCTGCAAAGCCATTAATGTAATGCCAATGTTTATCTGCCACCAGCTAGATTATTGCAAAGAAGAAATAATAGAAAGAAAAAAGAAAATATGAGAAGGGGAGAGAAACAAGTTTTTTGAAGTTCTTCAAATTAGTAATGTAAAAGTGTAACAAAAACCTAAATGGTGGAAAAAAGGAAGAACTAGAGAGGGGTACATGAAAAAAAATAAAATAGGCAAAGCAGAAAGAGTGGAAAATGATAACCTGAAGCATGATTAAGTATAAGACAGGATGTCAATAATTCATATGAAGAAATGAGTATTTAGAAGTGCAAACCTTACCTCAGTTTTTTGGAGACATAGTCAGTACACAGGTGTGATGGGGATTCTGTGATCTGTCACTAATCAATCAGTTTTTATATTAAAAAAAAAAGAGCTTGGATAATGTATACTGAATTTCATCGTACCTCTAAGTGGTCAATATAATACCTGGAAACAGCTGGGCCAATGAACCCATGACTAATAAGGGAGGTGTAGAATGGAATTATGTCAATCTGACTCAAAAAGGGACCATCTATAGCACAGGAACACATTTGTCTGTGACTGTACCTGATTATGAGAAAGAAATAAATTTCCATGTCTACCCTGAACTGAGCCTGAAGGTCATCAAAAGAAATGTTGACAGTGTGCCCTATCTGTATGGGGATATATTACCAGTTACGAATCCAGACTCTCTCTAAACTCTCAGTGTAGGACCAGTATCTTCATTTAACCTTTCCCTTCCCATCAGGAAAGGCAGTATCCTGTTCAGAGAGAAAAAAAGAGGGACCTTGTTTTCAGAAAGGTAATAGTGTAACCATTTGTCATTCTCTACTGAAGCTAAGAGAACACTGGCAGGTTAGATCTAAAAATGTTACCTACAGTCTAAAAAAGATATTCTCATTTATCCTATACTTGGAAAATACATTGCTACTCAGACAGCTGTTTTTGTGTAATTTCCCTGGGAAAAAAAAAAAGATAAACCTTTCCTGCCAAAGGTTTCCAGAGCATATACATCTCAGCTGAACATGAAGAGAGTTATCCTCACACTGACACTGGGGTTGTGCTGAGAGGACAGAAAGGCATAGCACTTAATGATGAAAGATTAGAATAGCTGTATAGTGCAATATTTTACCTCTGTGAAAACATGCATGAAGTTTAAAACCACTTAAATTTGAGCAACAGGAAAAAAATTAGAATGATCAAGTATTTCCAGATGTTAGGCTTGCCTAGACAAGCAAAACAGAAGTAAAACCCTAAAATACCCCTCTTGCATAGGGAGTAGATTTCATTCTGTTTTCTCAACCATAATTTCTATTTCTGCCAAGTTAGGTGTGCATTTAAATATCTTTGTAAATAAGAAAATCCCAATAAGTTAAGTCTACATGTTATTGAGTAATGCATTTGGTTTGTCCGTCTTAATTTGATTGCGAAAAATGAAGCCTGGGAAAAAACACACTGTATGGTTGTCACATTTCACCTACGAGGAGGGGAGAGCAATTCAAGATTCCCAAATCCTCTTGGTGCAAATTAGGGTGAGGTAAAATTCCTTATGTAAACAACCACTTTAATAGCACAAATACCAATAAATGTTAACCCAGTCACAACTACCAGCTTTGCAGAAACGCCAATTTTATTGGTACAAGTATTCAGAAACATCAACCCTCTCACAATCACATCCACATAAACTGTGTGGCTTTGTGAGAAGTCCAGGCAGACTTTTGTGTTAGGAAACTGAAAAAAAAGGGGGATGAGGAAGGAAGACAACAGAGAGAGGGAGGGGGACAGAGACAAGGGGAGCCCACACCACCATCTCCCACCTCCACCTTTATGATTTCCTTTGTCTCACCTCTGCGACTCTCCTTTGTCGCGTTGTCCAGACTCAGTGCAATCACTTGGGCCTGATAATTTACAATAATGCTTTTAATTTTTATGGCTATAAATATGTTTCACACACCTGAGGTACCTGTAAAGAAGAAAGCAAAACAACAAACAATACCAGTATTACTGTTTGTTGTTGTCCTTTACCTAATTAAAGAAGAGTTTTTAATGATTTGATTTAACTCAGTATTTATATTGTTCTGAAGTGGCAACTGGGAGACAGAGTCTTAGAGAAAGTATTATGTTGACACATTAAGTACATTTAATATTCTATTACATATATTCTTGAGAAAATATTTCTGATGTCTGTCTGGTTTTGGTGTTATATTAACAATTCCACAGTACATCTCTGAGTAGCAGTTTTTTGACTGTCTTGTCTTTTTCCCATCCGTTCTTTTGGTTATCACATTTGCAACAAATGAAGAGCACCATGAAATTTTGTACTAGATGTTTGTGCAATGGTCATCTTAGCTGTCCCTTGTTAATGCCCCCATTACCCATCAAGCAAAGTAAAATATAAAAACATTCAATTTTCCAAATAATAAAGTATGGGACAAAAGTCTTCAGAAATGAACCCTTTGAAAAAGATGTGTTCTACCAGCTTTTACAACTTTACTGCATGAGAGTAGTGATAACTATCTCCTAACTCTCCAAGTTGAACTCTGAATTCAGAAGTAGTAAGATTTTGTTTTGAATCCACTATCAGATTTCAAACTAACCATCACTCTCAAACCAACTAATCACAACAGACACTTGGTCTATTTCCTTCCATGCTGAAGCAGAATTTTAAATTTTATTTGGTATTTAAATTTATCATGGCATAAATCTCTTCCATCAACGCTCCAAGGACTGTCAATGCTAGCCTGCTAGATCAAGTTTTAGCACCTACTGAGGCATGTTTGTTTCCCGAGACTTAACAATTAAATTAAATAAAACAGGTGAGCAGCATGATGCAGATGATTCATAAACGTGAATTATAGTTTCTGGGTTGTTTTTCTTGGGTAAGTTTGTTTGTTTGTTTATGGGGTTTTTATGTTCTCGATAACTGCCTGCATCATTCGCTGAGATCAGGTTTGTCAGCCACTTTCAGAAGAATTATGTCAATGTACATGTTTGGGGAAAGTCATGCTGGCATTTTGAAAGGAGTTCTTTTTTTTTTTTCCGGCAAGGAAGGTGTGTTGGAAATAACTTTTTATAGGTCAATATTTATACCCTAAATCATTAGAAAGACTAGTTTCTTTTTCTAAAGTGTAAGAACATCTACAGAATATATCTACATTTTTTTTACATAACAGAAAGTAGAATATAGTCAGAAATTTGTTTAATATAAAAATTATGGACTTGGTGACAGTTTGTATAAATTACAGTTGCAATTTTAAAATACTCAAAGTGTTATTTATTAAAACTCATAGCAAAAAGTGTTCTGAACCACCTGAGATGGGACATCAGTATCCAAAACTAGTCATTCTGCTAGTATAGTTGAAGAAATAAAATTTGCTTTCTGACAATTTATGACTGACCAGAGAAACTATGGTTATATATTAGGAAACAGGCTCCACTTATCAGTGTTATTTATCATCTTTTGAATGATTTTCTTGCTTTTCCTGAGCTGTAACATCTTCTTGTGAAGTAATGTGTCCTAGAAATATACACAAAACCAAACTTGAGTAAACATCCATATAAGAAAGCTTGTGGTTGCTCAGACACTGCTGACACAATGTCTAATGTCTTAACCTGATCTTTGTTTTCATTTTATATACTGTTTTTGTTGAAAAATTATTATTTATCTTCTATTGGTATTCATATCCCTGCAAATGCTTCCTGCAATATTTCTTTCTTTCACTTCCTATCCTGTTGCCCCAAAATGTAGTTACACAGTTTGAGTTTAAAAATGAAATACATTTATATTACTCTAAAGACTTTAATTTAAATCATCATACACAGGTATAATCAAAAGCTGTGTAACCATTATTCTAAGTTAAGTCCTTTATAACCAGCTCTCAGGGCAGTACCAGTAGCTAGAACTGATGGATTCTTTTTTGATCATTATCATAAAAATGAAAATACACTTATCTACAAAGGAATTTGAATTCTTTCTCCTTTTAATCTTTGCATATTACTTATTTTCTTCACTACACCAATGGACATTTTTTTTAGAAGTTTCACTTCTAATACTGTGACTGATTCTAGTGACTTCACAGTTAACCATGTGCAGAAGTGCTAAGCATGATGTAAAATCTTCAGTTCCTCTTAAAGCAGGAAATAACTTTCCTTGTTTCTACAATATATAGAGAGTTTTGTCTTTTTCCCATACATGTTTTAACCCCTAACTTAAGGTTATAAAAATATGAAAGTTTAATAAACACCAGTCTATCCATTATCAGAATTTATTTAATTCATAATAAAATCCTACAGCACCACAGTTGCTATCGAGATGAACTAAAACCTGGAAAAAACAAATTGTCACATGACTATTTTTTGTCAGTCAGAACACTACAAATCCTTTAGAGCTCAGGTTAACTCTTAAATTCCTGATATCTCCCTTCTTTTGAGGAGATACATTTTTTTTTAATGGGATCAAGAATACTGCTCAATTCTTGTGGGCCTTAAAATGTCATTGTATGCTAACTTCATGCTCTAACATGGAATAGTTTGGAAACCAAGATATGGAAGGAACCGTATTTTGTTGATGATCCCTTGAGTCATCCAAATGCCTTGGAACACCACTTTTCTAAGATAATAAATCCACTGGAGAATTATCTACACCCACCCAATTTTCATTAGGATTTTTTAATTCATTTTTTTCTCTGCTGCACTGATATTAACAGCACATTAAATATTAAAGAAAATATTCAAAACATCCTATGGGACAATATATTTAACATAATATCTGAGGCTTATCTTTATGACTGTCAAGTTTAACATCAATAAATAATATTCAAACTCAATTATCAGTTGATAACATATTGCAGCACATTATTGATTTCCGACATTGACTACTAGGAGTGATAACACTCCAGCAGCAAGTAACATCAAAATGAGAAAGATTTTGTGTCTGTTCTCTGGTTTGTACACATTTAGGAAGTGACAAGAGACTTTATGGCCTGTAGACTCAACTTCCTAGGTACAGGACATATAGAATTCCCATTGAAGTCACTGAGACTCTTGCTAATGAGTACATACTAGATCAGTCCCATGATATCACTTCAACAGTACTCAAAAAAAACCTTGGGAAATATAGAACCAAACTTATTTCAGTAGTTCTGGGAATTCATGTCTTCCTGTGTTTCTGATTGCCTATTAGACAGCAGTAGTCTTAATTTCCATTTAATTTTCATTCATGTAATTTTAAAATACCATTTCTTTTAATCTAAGATGCTTACTGGTAACTGAGTTCTAATTGCTTAAAAAACAGGTTCCAGTGTAATTATTAAAGAAATCTTTGATTGCCTGAGGTAGATAGATATAATTTCCTAGACTGTAAAAATTAGTTATCATTGATCTGCTTGACATTCCATGCCTATCTCTATATATGTGCATACATATGTGATATATATATATGTCAGATATATAAATATATATATATATACAACTTTAAATCTTATTTAGTAGCTGAAGGTTGTTAGAATAGTTTCTGATCATGGTGATTTGTGATACACATTGATACTGTAGAAACTGACACTGATTAATAGATAAACTAAGAACTTGCCATTTGAAATGCATTATACAAGCAGCAAATTCCTTTTTAAAGGTAAAATAAAGTTGTGAAATTCAAGGTCCTGAAACAGAAGCAGACTGGACGACTGAGTCTTGTTTCCTGCTTCCCAACAGTATTTCTTTGGAAATGGCTTTAGCTTTTGTTGTTATTTATGGTAACATGTTGGCATAAAAACTGCTAACACCTGTGGTGGGTTGACCTTGGCTGGATGCCAGCTGCCCACCCAGCCACTCTACTGCTCCTCTTCTCAGGCAGACAGGGGAGAGAGAGAATAACACCGAAAACGACTCATAGGTTTAGGCAGTTTACTAAAACAAAAGTGAAAGTTTGATGCACACGAGTAAAGAGGAAAATAACAAGATTTATTCTCTACTTCCCATTAGGAAGCAATGTCTGGCCACATCCTGGGAAGCAGGGCTTCAGCAACATGGAATGGTTGCTTCAGAAGGCAAACCTTGTAAATAACGAATGCCACCCACTGCCTCCTCGTTTCCTTAACTTTTATACCTCAGCTGCTATCATATGCTATGGAATATCCCTTTGGTTGGTTTGGGTTAGCTGACCTACTTGTATCCCCTCCCAGGTTCTTGCCTGCCAGCAAGCTGATGCTGTGCCAGTACTGCTCAGCAGTAGCCAAAACACAGTGTGTTATCAACATCATCTGTGGGGAAACGAACTCCATCTCAGCCAGGCCCAATATGACACCAGATTATTCTGTGCTGTATGTGAATTTTCTAATTGCCTTCAGAGTGAGAGCTTCCAGCATCTGCACCTTATCTTTCTAGACAATTATTAACTGTTTGATGCTGACTTCTGATGTTTATCTACTGAGTGGGTGACATAAGTAAAACGTTACATTGCACATACATGAATTTCATGTGACATAACCTTTGAGTAACATATCTCTCCCATTAACGTATTATTAACAACATCTCCCATATTCCATTATCACTAATTCCCAAAACTTCTCAAACCCCCTGTTTTGGTCTGTGTTTTCATCTTTAGCATTGTTTGATTCCTGTAGGAAATAGATTACCTACTGTTTTGGCCACCACTGTATAAGAAAGATATTGAGCTATTAGAAAGTGTCCAAAGGAGGGCAACAAATATGGTGAAGGGCCTTGAGGGCATGGTCCTGGGCAGGCCTTAGTGTTGGACTCAACGATCCTTGTGTGTCCCATCCAACTCAGCATATTCTGTGATTCTGTGAAATTAAGTACCTAAAATAGCTCAAATGTTCTCCAGGTTGAAACACTTCTGGGTGTACGCAGACGTTAAAGGAAATGTCGTGGTTTTGCTCACCAGCCCATCCCTGGGGCTGAGGATGGTTTTGTTCAGGTGATTTCCAGACAAAAAAACAATCAAAAAGTTTAGTGACGCCTTTGCTAATTACATCTTTAAGAAAACGGAAAAGAAGGTTAGTTGCGCAGTTAAAATTAGGAGCAGCAGCCATGTAGAAGGGTAGCGGGCCCGAGGAGGGCCAAAGCCCCCTCCTCCCCGGCTTGGGCCGGGGGGGACAGGTGCAGTACTGAAGCCTCTCTTCTCTTTTGTGAGAGAGTGAAGGAAAAAAAAAAGGTTTAAAAGACGAACTGCTTAGACGAGAAACCGCTGCAGAAGAATTCCAGCCATGAGATAACAGGACTTCCAAGGTCAAAGCTGCAGTCGCAGGAGAGAGAAGAAAAGTTCGAAGGGGGGAGAGCTGCTTTTTCTCCCTTCCGCTCTCCCTCCCTTCAGCAGGGTAAAGACTGAAAAATAAAACCCTGCCACTTGTAAAAGTTTGTTGGGGTGAAGAGATCCCCCCGTGAGGCTCACAGAGGAGCTTGTGGATGCACCAGAGATTTGTGACTTTAACAGAGAAAAAGCCTTATGCTGGAGCAGGAGCAGCTCAGATGAGGCAGAGTCTTGTTAAAGACTTTGTAACCCTCGAAGAAGATGATGCTTATGTTGGAGCGAGACGGCTCAGATAAGCTCGGGATCTCAGTGAGAGATCCATGCTACTAGTGCTGAAGATTTGTGACCCTGAGAGGACCTACGTTGGAACAGAGAAACGGTTCGGGTAGGGATGTTGGGATCCATGTTGGGATCCATGCTGCTGGTGCTGGAGATTTGTGATCCTGAGAGAACATACGCTGGAGCAGAAAAACGGCTCGGGTAGGGATGTTGAAGATTTATGACCCTGAGGGGAATGAGAGAACCTACGCTGGAGCAGAAAATGGCTCAGGTGGGATATTGGGATCCGAGTAAGGGATCCAGACTAGACCCATGCCGAGAAGTCAATCAAGGACTGTTCTCCCATGGGGAGGGACCTCCATAGGGAAACAGGGGTGAACTCTTAAACCATTATCCCCTGTAACCCTGTGGAAGAAGATCCATAGTAAGCAAGTGTCCCCTTGCAAGCCTATGGAAGGAAATCCTTCAGGACCTGGGTAACCTCCAGCCTTCGGTTTTAACCCAGGAGGGGGGTAGGCCCAGCCCTGGAGGCCAACACAGAATGAGAGAGAGATAAAGAAGTGTCAGTTTTGAGGAAAGTGCTACAGAGTTACTGGAGAGAGAGAGAGTTGGAATTCCGAGAACAGAAAAGGACTGCTTCTCCTCCTTGGACTGATATAAAGGGAGGTGGGGGGAGAAGTATCTTCTGTAAATACATAATACCTTTTACTTAAGTAAAATTATTGTAAATATAATTCTTTAGTTTTAGTTTGATAATAATAATAAATACTCATACTTTTTTTTCAATTCAGTCTCTTTTTGTCTGCATAAACCTTCTCTCAACTGATAGTAATTGTATGGGAAGTATAAAAGTAAATTGAACCAGGACAAAACCACGACAGGAAAGAATCTTAATATTCAAGTGTGCTTTATGCATGTTAAATTCTTCTGTCTTTGGCCATCAAGTAAGCAGAATTTTTGAGCATGTAAGGTTTTGATGTTTAAGTTCTACCCATTGCCTTTCATGGATTGGGTCTGAGTAAATTTGGTAAGGTCTCAGAAGGAAACCTAACATATCAGGAATTCTTACCACCCAACCATACAAGGGCTCTGATTTTCCTTACTTCAGCTGAGCTAATTGTTTTTATAAACTCTGTTCTGAATTTGCCAATTAAGGCTATTTGCAATGGTGAATCTGTGGGACCTGTCCGTTGATCAGTGATAAAACATTTTTCTTTAGAACTCTCCAACAATCATCAAAACACTAAAAGCTTTTAGATGGTTTCAGTCTACTGTAGAATCAATGCAAATGGTTTCCAGTCTGTTGAGAAAGTGACATTTTAGAACTAGTGTTATTTAATGTTCAGTTGGAAGGCAGTAAAAGCGTTTCCCATTAGTTTTTGTCTAATGTCTTGTGCTAGCTGTCTTTTACAAGGTGTCCAATTTGTCTCTGTTCTGTATACCACATGTAATGATCTGAAAGTGTCTTCTAAAGAATTTCTGATACTGCTTGAGTTACACACATAGATGCTGGATAAGCTTTGTAAATTCTTTTTTCTCAGTGACAGTCTGGAACATAAACAAATGGATTTGAATGTTTCAGCTGCTGAGTTTCCTAGCTCATTTATTGCTCTCTATATTAAAAAAGAAAAACCTTAAGAGATTTTCAGAGTAAATGATACCATATTTTTCTAAGCTTGATTTCATGAAAGCTTTTAAATTGCGTTCTATATACAGATTATGATGTGCAGTCTTATTTGATACATACTATAATCAAATTTCAGTCTGACTGTAACCTGATGGTTGTACTTTTTTTTTTTTTTTTTTTTCCCCAGATCTATTAGATAAGTTATTCTATTTATCTGTTCTGACTCTATTTGCTCTGATGAGATGTTGTGGAGGCCTTTTTGCTCTTTCTAACACTTCATTTTTCTTACGCTGTCACACACACAATTTTGGCTAAAATGTCACGCTTAACCAACACTTCTGATGACAATGTAATCTTTCTTGTCTTGAGTCAAGTTATTTAAACAATTTATGTCAAGACATTTACTAGGTGCTTTATTGTAGAGTATTAATTTATTTTTCAATGAGAAACAATTCAAAGATAATCTGAAAGTGTTATTTATGTCTACCCTCTATCATAAATATAACCACTTTAAAGTCACTTTTTTTGAAAAAAAAAGTACAGATTTTTTCCCCCTATTTATTCTAGGCTCAAATCCAACCATTTTGTCTTTTTTTTTTTTTTTGGGGGGGGGGAGTGGGGGGAGAACAAAACAAACTAAAGCTATGTGAGACAAATTCCTAACTGAGATAAACTGACCTATTTCCATGTACCCAGGCTACTTAAATGAAAATGAAGTATTTGCAGTAGTCCAAGAAGGGGTCCTAATTTGTTTAGAAATGAAAATTAAAAGTTTCATTGACAATCTGAGTTACACATTGAGTAATTAAATAATTTTTAACAATATGTTTGCTTCTATTAAGCTGTCAGTCATATAGTGTTATCAACATAAGCTCTATGACTTTCCTCTGTATTGTTGATTTCCTTTCTGTTTTATTTCCTCTTTCATTTTCTACTGACATTGTATTTTGTAGTAAGTGAAGCATGAACACTCATTTTCACTTGCAAAACAGACCATTTACCTACTTGGAATGTAAAGACGTTCACTACATTTACCACAGAGTTTTTCATGTAGAAGACAAAGTTCAGTGTGACTACAGAGAAATGATGTGGGCTGTGCACTTAACACGACATGGGCTTGTCCTCTGTTTTTCATGACTGCAATAATATAATATAATATATATAATGGCCAGCCTTCGCGAGCGAAGATCCGGGGAAGGTCTTTCCACCTTCCAGCCTGCGCATTGGATTTTTTAGGTGAGACACAGTGTGCGCGGAACTGAGCCCACTCTTTAATCCTAAGGTTCATCTGCCGGGGCCAAGCGAGCTTGGACGGTGGCAGCGAGGTCCTCAGGACGTAGATGGGTTGCCTTTAAGGCTAACGAACTCCATCTGCCCGGGAGTGGCCCTGACCGGGAATCGAACCCGGGTCTCGGCGGTGATAGCGCCGCGCCTTTACCACTAGACCACCAGGGGCTCCAGAATAGCCATAAAGTTGTTGTCTCTAACCCTTTGAGAATGTTTTTGACTGATGAAATTTCTAATGGCAGATTATCAACATATCATATTCAAACTTTGAATCACTACTGGGAGAAAAGTGTCATAATAAGGTTTCTATTTTTGTTTTGTATACTCAAATATATTCTTCCTTAGTAATTTGGGATAGCTATGAAATGGAGGTTCTTGTGTACTTTTTAATATTGAAAATATTTATTTTTATCATTGTAAGTATTCTTCTATACATTTTCAATTTATTTTCCACACTGAAGCTGGTCCATCCATAGTACATATACATATTATTTATGAAGGTTAATTCCAGCAAAGGACTGTCAGGGTCATGATTTTGTCAAGAAGGTTTTGCTCCACAGGTCCTGCCATTAGATAGGCCTTCAACATGGTCATCAGTAGTATTCAGACAGCCAACTCAGTGATATACAGACTGATAACTGGGTGTAAAACTGGATAAACTGTCAGGCTGAAAGTGGTCCAATATCCTACTGGCAGCCACCTCATGGGTAAGTATTACAGCTAATATTGTTTATTAATAACGTGGATGGTGGAATGGTGTGCATCGTTAGCCAGCTCACAGTTGATATCAAAATGGAGGGAGTGGTTACCTAAAGTGACCTCTACAATAATAATAATAAAAAAAGAAATAAAAAGGTGTACAAAAGCTGCAAACAAAGGAGAATGCAAAGCTCAATACCTAGGACACATAACCTCATTCACCTCAGTACAAGCTGAGGCAGACTGACTAAGAAACAGTTTTGTCAAAGAAAACCAGGTAAACATCAAAGCTGAGCATGAGCTGATAGTGTGAATCTGTACCAAAGAGAGCCAACCATACTGTTGTGGTGTAACCCCAGCAGGCAAACTACACAGCCACTCAATCACTCCCTTTCCTGGTGGGATGGGAAGGAGAAATGGAAACTAAAAACTCATGGGCTGAGATAACAGCAGTTTAATAGTTGAAATAAAGTATAATAATAATGATAATAAAAATAATTATAATTGTAATGAAAAGAACAAAGAAGGAGGAATAAATCCCAAGAAAAACAAGTAATACACAATACAATTGCTTACCACCACTGACTGATGCTCAGCCAGTCCCCATGCAGCAATCACTCCTCCTGACCAACTTCACCCAGCTGTTATACTGGTCATGATGTTCAGTGGTGTGGAATATCCCTTGGGCCAGTTCAGGTCAGCTGTCCTGTCCATGCTCCTCCCCCTCAGCTGCTTGTACAACTTCTCATTTGCAGAGCATGATACAGTAAAAGTCCTTGACTTAGGGTAGTCACTAAGCAACTACTAAATCATGGATAGTTCTTGAATGTCTCCAGCGAGGCAATCCTGTGGGCCTGTCTGGCATAAATCTGTGCAAGTTAATTTATTCTACTACTCAATGCCTTCTCATAAGGTGTTTATAGGTAGGTGTATAAATGTTTTAGACAAATGAGTTTTAGAATTGTGATCATGAAAGTAGCTAATCTCAGTTTTGCATCATGCAGTCATGAGTTACCATGTCCATGGAGTTACAAGAACAGAGTAAGAATCTAACAGTCCTTAATTTTCACCTATACCCATTTGTAAGTGTCAAGAGCATGAAACTGGAGGGTATTTGAACTCCATCTGAAACAATGAATTTCTCCCTGTATATGGACTACGTAAAGCTTTTTACAGAGCTTGGATGTACAGGATGCCAAAACAGAGATTTTTAAAGGTTTTGTTAGATTCCTGCCCATCAACCGACCATCCTTTCTTACACACACATTTTTTACAGTTTTGTACTTTAGGTGGTGTCCTTATTTCACGGGACTCTTTTCTGTGCTTTTTACTTAAAGTTTCAAAGCACTTTGAATGTGAATAAATGGTAAATAAACTTAGGCCTGTGGAAGAAACCACTTTCGTTATATAAACTCTTGTCTTAAGAGATTTCTAAGTATATCCATAAATAGAAAACAATTTGCTTCTAAGAAAAAACCCTTTTCTGTTAGTCCCTGGAATGCTGTAGTTGAATGTTACTTGTTGTCTTAATTGTCTGCTTGTATACCTAGATATCACTTCTCAGTAATTCAAAATGAGATTAATTATATGAGCTAGAGCTAATAAACTTTAGAGATGTCTCCTTGCTCCCAGAAAGAAATAGACGTATGTACACCAGAAGTTCTAAACAACTGGACAGAGAAAATACTCGTCAAAAACCACTAGGAGACATTCTACTGCAAGAACTGATAGTTTTGACTATAGTACCTTTTTATCCATAATAACACAGAAGTCTCCTGAGAAGTACTTGCCAGCAACCAAGCACCAAGCCGCTTGCTCACTCCCCCATCAGTGGGACTGGGGAGGGAATCAGGAGAGTTGTCGTGGTTTAGGAATGGTATGCCCAAATTTAGTGCTCCCACTGAGACTCTCCAAACCATGCACCGCTTCTTTGCTTCCCCCTCCCCTTCTCCCTTCCCCTGGAGAGGAGAATTGGAGGCACAAAAGGTAAAAATCACAAGATGAGATAAGAAAAATTAACTGGAAACAGCTCAGCTGGGGGCCGGAGCAGTCCTGATCCCATGCAAAAGACGTCATATCACACTTCCAAATTCAAGGAAAACAGTGAAAAATCTACTCTGATTAACGCCATGCAGAGGATATTACTGTTAAAAATTTACCATACTTACTTCTTGACTTTTTAGAGGCTCTGAAGCAAACCTGAACAAGATACTGGCCTATTTTTCACCTTCACTATTCAGAATGGTCTTTTCAATCTTCTAAAATTTAGTAATATTGCAATACAGATGGGAAAAAAGTTTAGAAAAGAACTTAATTCATGAAAGAGGCTTTTGCAACTGCAAGTTTCTAGTTCTCTTAGGGTAACTGTACATCTTGTCTTGGCTGAGAAAAGACCTTAGAATGAACAATATTTTCCTTCTCTGTATGAGGATTCCACTACAATTTTAGAAAAAGAAAATAAAAGACACACTGGATAGTTATATTGCTATTTTCAATAACACGTCTTATTAGAAGACATTCCTAGTATGAAATATGAGTGATGGTTCTCCTTCTAATAAACAGTTGTTGGAATCAATCAGCTGATAAACTGAAGGTCAGTGATGGAATTAATTTGCTAGTTGTTAAGAGCGTTGTTTATATTCTATAACTGTTGCCGTAAAAATGTCTGTATTTTACTTGTGTGTTTAACTTGCAGATTTGTCCAGCACAGTACAGATTGTGGAGGTATTGTTTGTCAGTGATCTGAGTTTCATCCTGATGTCCTTAAGCTACTCACTACTGAGGTTAGAGTTACCCAAAGCAGCTTCATTTGCTGATATTATCATCTTCACAACATCTCAAGAGCTGTACTGACTGTATACTATGAACAACTTATTAATTATTTTAATACTAAGAAGATTCTCATTGCCACTGGAGAAGTTTGTATTTTCTTGGCTTCTAACTCTCACTCCCACAAGTATGCATATTTTCTGAAAGTAAACTTTATATGTAAACTTTCCTGTAACAATGTCTATCCCTAGATAGTGATGGAGCAAGGGTTTGGATTTAGCACTTTTATCAACTTCTGAATCATTCCCATCTGCAGTGCAAAGTCCCTCACCATCTGTACCATGCCTGATAACTTATGCAGGCAATACAAATACTTGTCTCTTATTTCCATCAAGGGCATTTTCTTAAACATGAGACATTTCTCTTGTAGGCCCTAATTCAGCAAAACACTGAATCTATACATAAAAATCAACTATTCTTCATCAAACTGATGAAGACTTCTCTTAATTTCTTTAGGGGAAGGTTCCTGTCTAGGAATAAGACTCACTGGATCTTGCTCCCTCACACATTGCAGCAGTTGCCCATAGCACACAACCCTTCTGAGTTCTGGTACTAACTACTCTGGCTGCTTTCACTCAGAAATTCCCACAACCTTGTGCACACAGGTAGAGAGACATTCACCCAGGAAAATGGTCAGAAATAGAGTTTAATGAGAAGAAATTACAGACTGCTCTCATCTGGCACAGGGCATGTCCATTCAAGCACTGTAACCAGCATCTACTTACACACAATAACCTCTTTCAGCCTCTTGTCCTTCTATTTACCTCACTTGTTCCTTCTCCAACCAAATCCCCTTGTCCAACTCTAAATCCCAAAGGTACCTGGAAGCCTTTCTCTGGCTCCATGGTGATGGATGTCCACCATGGTCATGGGGCTGATCACCTCCTGTGGCTGAGGCAGGATTCTCCCCTGCTCTCAAACCTCTGGCCTCTGTCTGTATGGCAATGAATTCTTTATCCTTAACAGTGCCATCCGTGGTAATTTAGGGTAAATCAAAGCCTTTGAGAAGACAAAAATGTCTTCTGAAGCACAGGGGAAACAGAAGGTTTGCAAGCTTAGAAGGTGCCAGAGCACAGAAGGAAGCAATGAGATGAGTTGCGTGTGGATTATTCCAACTGGTGATCTGCACAGATAATGTCTGTGCTGCTCATGAAGAGACAGCCTTCCAATGCAGCCTACAGTAAAACTGTTATCTTCTAATCTAAACAGTACTTTTATTCTTATATTTTGTATTGGGTTTGTGTGGCAAGGTTTTGGTGGCAGTAGAGGGTCTACAGGGGTGGTTTCTGTGAGAAGCTACTGGAAGCTTCCTATATGTCTTATAGAGCCAATGCCAGATGGCTTCAAGATGGACCTACTGCTGGGCAAGGCTGAGCCAATCAGCAAGAGCAGTAAAACCTCTGTGATAACAAATTTTACGAAGGAAAAAGTGTTTTTGTGCAGAAGTAATTGTGGTCAGAGAAAAGAAGAGTGAGAATACGTGAGAAAATCAACCCTGCAGACCCTAAGGTCAGTGCAGAAGGAGGGGCAGGAGGTACCCCAGGCACCAGAGGAGAGATTCCCCTGTAGCCCATGCAGGTCCACAGTGGAGCAGAGATCCACCTCCAGCCCATGGAGGAGCCCCTCACAGAGCCTGAAAGAAGGGTGTGACCCCGTGAGAAGCCCATGATGGAACAGATTTACTGGTAGGGCTTGTGACCTCATGGAAGTGACCCATGATGGACCAATCTGTTATGGAAGGACTGCACCCCATGAAAAGGACACAAGCTGGAGCAGTTTGTGAAGAACTATAATCTGTGGGAAGGGCTCATGCTGGAGAAATTAATGGAGGAATGTCTCCCATGGGAAGGACCCCAAGCTGGAGCAGGGGAAAGGTTCCTCTGTCTGAAGAGCAAGAAGTGGCAGAAACTACCCATGGTGTAACTCCCATTCCCTGTCTCTCTGGGCTGCCAGGGAGAGGAGTTGGAGCCCAGGAAAGAGGGGAAATTGGGGGAAGGTGATATAAGATTATTTCTTATTATCCTGCTCTGATTTTGATTGGTAATAAATTCAGTTAATTTCCTCAAGTTGAGTCTGTTTTGCCTGTGACACTGAGTGATCTATCCCCATGCTTATTTCAACACATGAACCTTTTCTCTTCCCTCTTCAGTTGAGGAGGAGGGTAACAAAGTGGCTTTGGTGGGTACCCAGCACCCAGCCAGGGTCAAACCACCAGACATTGAAAAAGAAGTAAAATGTCCAAGAGGTGGGAAGAAAGATCTAATTTTCTACCCCAGAACATTGATTCACCATGTTTCTTGGACAACAGACAGCATTTCAAAAGTAAATCATTTGTTGCATGTAAGAAATATAAAACTAAGAAAATAAGCAGATATGCTACTGACAAAGGTACTGCTGATGATGAACTGAAGATATCTCACTGCTGGGCTGCATCATATGTATCACAGAATCACAGAATATGCTGAGTTGGAAGGGACTGACAAGGATCATCAAGTCCAACTCCTGGCCCTTCCTGCACAGGACCATCCTCAAGAGTCACACCAAGTGCCCAAGAGTATCATCGAAACACCTCCTGAACTCTGTCAGGCTCCATGCTGTGACCACTTTCCTGGGGAGCCTGTTCCAGTGTCCAACCACTCTCTGGGGAAAGAACCTTTTTCTAATATCCAACTTAAACCTCTCCTGACACAACTTCAGGCCATTCCCTCAGATCCTGTCACTGGCAACCACAGAGAAGAGATCAGTGCCTGCCTGCCCCTCCTCTTCCCCTCTTGAGGTCTCCCCTCAGTCTCCTCTTCTCCAGAATGAACAGACCAAGTGTCCTCAGCCACTCCTCATGTGGCTTCCCCTCAGGGTCCTTCACTATCTACGTTGTCCTCCTTTGGACTCTCTCTAATAGCTTAATCTTTCTTATATTGCAGTAGCCAAAACATATATATACTGAAAAGTTGTCATAGCTAACAGGTACTCCAATAACTTATGTCTGAAAAGACAATTGTCCTCTCTGAGAAGATAATAAACCTTATTTTCAATACTGATTAACATAATTCTAATGTCCAGATATTTCTGTGCATTTGTCAGTAAGGCTGAAATTTTTTTCTTACTATTAAACATAATTTTCACAGAGATTAGTATTTGTGAATAATTAAATATTAGCTCAAGTGTTTTAATAGGTTCATTTTCTTAAATTTTGTATCCCAAAATTTATTTTCCTATCTTTTCAATCATGATTTTAAATATTTTCTGATTGTTTCATATAATTTTCATACACTTTAGCAACAAATGACACATAATTGTGCAGATCTGCAATCATTTTTAATTGACAATAAACAATAAAACTATGCAACATGTCTGTAATAATACCACTATTATCATTGTATTTGTTACATTTTTGAGTTACTGACATTTTTGAGATGGCAACACCCAAGTCAATAACTATTGGACATATGTCTCTGACCCCTGCATTTGGCAGGTTTTAAAAGATCTTTGAGATACCCAATCAGATTATATCGAAAGTCGTCTAACAAGAAGTTACAAAATCACCCCAAAATTATAAATCAGATTCTTTATGAAGAATGATCTTCTGTGAAATAAGGTTTTTAAAAGTCCACAAATTGTCATTGGTTTTCAAAATTAAATACTTTATTGTTTAGTCTATGTTTAAATTGGAACTAATTCCCATTATACCAAATATCTTAAATAATGGTAATATTAAAACTTTACATTAAAAGAGAATTGTAATAAATTTTGGAACAATATGAGCACAACTGGGACAGAGCCCATTTATTAATCTGAATGGAGGATAGATGTTTAATACTTTCCTAAGTGTGACTTCCATTATCTGTACTCCAAACTTCTTATTTATTCATAATGTCATCTACAATGGATGTGTCCTCACATTTTCATTCAAGTACAAGGAAGAATCTAGTGAAAGATTTTTGCTTTACTGCTTTTATTTTTACAATCTGGAATAGGCTGCCCAGAGAAGCTGTGGATACCCCATCCCTGGAAGTGTTGAAGACCAGGTTGAAAGGGGCTTTGAGCAACCTGGTCTGCTGGAAGGTTTCCCTGTCCATGTCAGGGGAGGTTGGAACTAAATGATCTTTTAAGATACCGTCCAGCCCAAATCATTCTATGATTCTGTGATTCTATGATTATTCAATCACACAAAGTGGATTGAGATTGCTTTTCTGCAAGTCTTTGTGAGAATGTATGAAGTGTTGTAATTTCTCAGTTCAAGGTGCATTGTTTGTTCATAAATTACACTTACTCTTACAAACATATAACCTTTTAAGTAGTCATATACCTTTTTATCAGGTTTAGGAAATACTACTTGAAGAAATACTGAATGTCTGATGTCTTTTCAACACTATTTAAAATCTCATGAGTTTTAATTGTTTGAAAAAGTCAATTTCAGTCTCTGACAGCTTCAAGAATTCATGTAGGAAGTGTCAAGATGTTTATCAAACCAATGAATAAATAGCATATAAAAATGTCACTGTCATTTTATCTTAAATAAAGTTTTGATTTAACTTCAATTGTTTGTTCCAGAATAGTCTGTTCATCCAGAATTTAGAGTTTTTGGATGTTTCGTCAATTCTGACTTTATCAGGTCTAACTTTCCTGTGTCATTAAAAAAAATAAAATAAAAAAGGTATATAGAATAGGCACATTACCCTGAGTAGCAAGATATACCCATTTTTTTTTGGAAACAGATATCAGCTTCTTTTTACCTCTCTCATATACAGTGCACTGTTTTCCTTTTTACTGGAAATACTTTGTGAAGAAGCATTTGACTGTTAATCTGTGTATACCCAGAAAGGGGATATAGCCTTTCTATAGAAAAAAGGAAGGTTCACTCCTGCATTAGCAACCTCATTTCCAAAGAGGATTGCTCTCATATACAAAGATCAATGAAAGTATTATTAAATCTCCCAGCCCTTTTGCCTTCCTGTGCAAAGCTCATATTGCCAATTATTTTAAATATGTCTGACTCTAATTTTAGTGGAATATTTTTGTCATGAAGTGGAGAGATGTTGAATATTTTATATCAGTCTGATCTCAGAAGGAGTTCTAAACTATTTAATACCTTATAAGATGTCATTGGGCTAAAAGGGATCACTTTAATAACAATCCATCACACTATCAAATTTGTCAACTATATGGACATTTAATTTTTTTTCCTAACAAATGCTTCACTCTCTTTGTCTCTGATAAAACAATGAATCAGTTGACCCTGGGCTACTAAAATTTCCATACTTATTCTAATTCTGGAGAATTTGAATGCTCTAATTTATCTCTTACCTCAGAAAGTGCCTTAGACTATTTTCCTCTACTGTGTAAAAAGAAGTACTTGTGTCTAATATGCTTGAGCAAAAACATCAAAATACTTATGGCAGCAGAAAGTACTTGGCTTACTTCGTACTGCAGACCCATGACCATGATAACCAGTATGTTACTTTACTTGTTGAAAACTGTAATTTTCAAATGACTGTTTTCATTAATCAGTCTCTCTGGTTTTAGTAAAAATATCCAAAAAAAAGAGGTAATTGAGTTTAGACTCCAATATATTACACAAATATGTACTTTCAAAACACTAATTATTTCACCTTGACAGCACAGGGTTTATAACTTGATTCTACTCAAGGACTGACAAGTTTCAGGGAAATGAGTTACCCTAAGCTAGAGAGACAAGGAGCAGACACATAGTAAACCAATAGACAACATAGGCAGGATTCATTTATCCAGGCTTGGACTTCTACTTAAGAGCAATTAATTTGATTGATTTTACTTATCATAGAGTCTTTGAGGGGCTGATTAATCTATGTTGTTTGTCTATATTAGACTAGTATCTACTGTACTGTGAGTGCGTTTATTCCTCTCATTAACTATAAAGGAAGACAAGACAATAATCTTAAATGCACATAAAACTGAAGTGAAATAGATCTTAAATTATCATTCCTAAATATCCACTTCAACATACCCTGTAGAAATATCTGAACCACCTTCCTTAGCTCTTTGCATACTGGAAAATAGTGAAGTAGCTTTTATCTCAGAACATTTTTGTTTCTTTCTTCTTTTACTTTTTTCTTAGTAGTAAATACTTTCTACAGTTTTCAAGAGAATCCCACACATTTCCAAATCATAGGAGTCACTGAGCAGGCTGTTAGACATCAGATTAGCTATTACCAACTTATGGGAAGTGTGTGTGTGTGTGTGTGTGTGTGTGTATACGTGTGTGGAGGGGGAAGAGATGAGTCGAACCTCACAGAGGTGGTGTTGTGTTCCTCATGGCAGCCCCTGGAACCCACAGGGGAAGCCTCAGAGTATCTGCCAGTCCCAAACAAGGGGACTGTTATAGGAAAACTATAACACCCCACAGCTCCTGCAGCCCCTCACGCAGACTCAGACTGGCAGGGGCAGTGAGGACACTGCCCCTCACCCTGACCTGGAACCCCCAGGGTGGCTGGTGGGTCAGAGATCCCACCTGGAAGGATTTGCCATAGGGACCAGAGCAAATAAAACCAAGGGCAGGTGTTGGTTTTGTGTTGTGGCCCTGTCATTGATGTGAGAGCTGATCTACAAGGCTTCAGTGGTAGCTATACAACCTGCGTCTTTCTCCTTCTCTCTTCTTGATCCCTCTGCTTCTCTTTCTTTGCTGCTTTCTTGATGTTTAGGGTGGTTTGGAGCTGGATGGGTTGGATGTTGCCCTTCTTGGGCCTGCTACTTTTCTACATGGTTTACTGCATTTTGACTTGAGTGTTGTGGATTAATAGTACGTGTTGAACCAGTATTTTAGTGGAACATTTTTGTCTAGGTTGTGTGGTGTCCTTTTGAACTCTGGTCAAGTCCCTTTATCTACTCCCCTAAATTAATAAACAAATTCCTTGGAAACAAGCCCATGGCTTATTCTCCTAACACTGTCTTCAGGTATTAAAGAACCCTCTATCTATATACTAAAGTAAAACTCATAGTCAATCTCATGAACTGGCAGCTCCTGGGCTGGAGTTTTACACAGGCCAAAATTTTGAATGATTGTGTCATCTGTGACATACCCTGAAAAAAGTTATGCTATAAAAGCAATTTTACAGAGTCAGTGACTCTGTAATAATAAAAAATAGCACTTGAATGCAATAAATTAAGAACAGTAGCTTTAATGAAATATATACAAAATATACAGTAGTGCATAAAGACAGCTTTAAATTCATACTTCACAGATATACTTCACAAATGTTAGGGGAGGGTAGGAAATAAACGAGGAAGCAAACATCAAGCCATCTTGGTCAGATGAATGAAAACAAAACCAAACCAAATAAACCCTATGGATTTCGACGATTATACTTTCATCGTATTTCTCTGATTATATTCTACTGTATTGCCTTTCCACTTATTTAACCTGGCATGTCCTCCCTTGAAAAATGCATTACAGTGTCTGTAGAAATGGTAATGATTTCCCACAGGACAGTTAACATTTTCACCATTTCAGGACTGCATTTTAAATTAACATTTCCCAGGGGCTGTATGTACTGAGATAACTGTCCAGATGCATAACTGCAGACAATGTCTGTGGTGTGCAGCTTGAGTTGATGTGTCCTCAATCAAGTTTTAGAATAGTTCTAGATTATTAGAGGAAATAGGACCAGCTTTGCCAACTGAAAATAGATGCAGTGGTGTGCTAGTGACACTCATCTTGATTTACAGCACATATCTTACAAAAGAAGTTTCTGTGGCATGGCACCGACTCTATTCACCTTTTGTTAGCTGGAAATTTATGTTTGGAGAAACTGCTGGAGGAGAAACAACAAATTAACGGATCACCTGAGAACCACAAAATAAACAGAAAAAAATAGAATTCCGTTCTGTTCTACATTTTGTTCTTAATCTATAAGAACAAATTTAGAATACAATGTAATTATCAACTCTTGAGTACTTTGGGTTGCAAATTTTCATTATGTGCAGCATAGTGATTATTTTATAACTAAAGAGGAAAATAATGTTAAAATAATAATCTGATCATGCTTATAGTCATTTTAGTTATTATCTTTCACAGAATCACAGAATATGCTGAGTTGGAAGGGACCCAAAAGGATCATTGAGTCCAACTCTTAAGTGAATGGCCTGTACCGGGATCAAACACACAAACCTGGGCATTATTGGCACTGTGCTCTAAATTTCTCCTTTAAGATACACTATTCTTTCAAATGTAGCAAGTTTGGCATCCTGAGCTGTATCAGAAGTAGTGTTGCCCAGCAGGACTTGGGAGGTGATATTCCCCCTGCATGGATGAAAAACCACATCTCAAGTCCTGTGTCCGGTTCCAGGCCCCTCAATTCAGGAAGGACATTGAGGTGCTGAAATGAGTCCAGAGAAGGACAACAAAGCTGGTGAAGGGTCTGGAGTGCAAGTCTTATCAGGACCTGAGGAAACTGGGATTGTTTAGTCTGGAGAAAAGAGGCTTATCACTCTCTACAACTACCCGAAAGGAGGTTGTGGTGAGGTGGAGGTTGGTCCTTTCTCCCAAGAAACCAGCGACAGGATAAGAGGACATAATCTTAAGCCATGCAATGGGAGGTTTAGTTTGGACATTAGAAAGAAATTCATCACAAAGAGTGTGATTAGATACTGAAATGGACTGCCAGGGAGGTGGTGGAGTCACCATCCCTGGAGGTGTTTAAAGGAAAGACTGGACATGGCACTTGAGTGTCATGGTGTATTTGACATGATGGTGTTCAGTCGTCAGTTGGATTCAATGATCTCAGAGGTCTTTTTCAACCTACTTGATTCGGTGTGAAGTTAGCTTAACTAATACTTAATCCTTGATATTAGGAAGGAACCTTTCAATTCCATTGACCTACACTATCCAGAAACCCTTCTTACAGAAATAAAATGTTTCAGTAGAGAGATGCAGACTAAGAGAAAATAAGTTACCCTAGTAAGCATATAGCAAGTCTTTAAAATGTGTCTTTCAAGAGATATGGTCTTTTTTTTTTTTTTTTTTTTTTAATAAAGAAAAGATCAGTGCTTCTAGTCTTGAGATGAAAAATGATATTCAGGAGAGAGGTCATGAAGGTAAGATCCTTGGCTGACAAAAACAATACATACTTTCAAGGCATATGAAGATGAAAGCAATAAAACATTCAGAGAAATGTGTTATCTTGGATCTGAATATTTTTGTGCCATTTAATTTCTAGAGTAATTTGGTTTGGAACCATCTATAAGCTATAATTTATTTCCTTTATTATGAGTTGCTAAAGAGACTATTACAAAATGGTATGAAAAATAAAGAAGTATTATGACATATAAAAATGTACTTATAGCAGAACCTAGATTCTAGACTAGTTTTACTGTATGGCTTAAGATTTAGGAAGGTTTTAACACAGAGATATACAATATTCTCTGCAGGTTTCTTAGAGAGAGAGTGCTGTACCTAGGCTATAGTCATTCTTTGAGTAGTGGGCATCTTGCAAAAGAATGTTGCCTAAGTGATATTAATATAAAAAATAGGGAGTTGTTGAAGATTATTCAGCTTTGAAGGTTTTTCTAAATCAAATTGACATTCCAGGTTTATCCCTAATAAAAGCACATGCATAATATAAGCTGTCCTGTGGGTTAGCTGAAATATTAGTGACCTGGAGTGGTGAATAATGATTAAGATATCTGGTGGAATGAATAGTAAAATACTGTTTTCCTGTTATAGCCTATGTTAAGAGTAATTTGAGATTGAAAGCTTCTAAGACAGAGTCTGGAACGATTCTATTCACTTGAACTCATGCGTGTGGCATTTGGAAAAAGGTGTCAGTGTTTATCACAACTCTGCCATAAGTCTGTAAGCTTAGTAACAGCTGTGGTCATTAGAAGTTACTACAGGACAAAACTGTTGGCATGCCTTTAACTGTACAATAACATCAGGTTTTCCTTGACACTTCCTAGAGGATTAGGTAAAGGGAAATTTTTAGTCATCAAAAGTATGGAATTTTTTGTGCAGAAGACCAGTTCATACTCTGGAAGAGCATCTTGTTTGTATTCAACATGACTATCTACATGAACAATAGATACACGGTACTTACAGCTGAATGAAAGTAGTATGGCCTAAAACCTATTTTTTGGCTGCACAGTGTTCCCTTGCTCTGGCCATCCAAATCAAAGCTCATGCTGAAAGCTAAGCAGTCTTGTGCTTCGTAAATGGTCCTCTACAGGACAATACCTAGATATACAAGGTACTTTGAACGTAGGCTTCAAAAATTAAAAAAAACCAAACAAACAAACACCACAATCACCGAATTCCAAACCTCTTCCAAAATACAAAAATCTCTAAAGTAACAAATCAAAAGGCTCCTTTTAGCAATTCTAATAGTATCAAAAGAACTGATGAAAAAAGGGTGAGGGAGAATATTTTTCCTTATCAGGGGAAAACAAAATTTTAGACGGGGATTTAGCTACTTGGTACAAAATTTTCGTCTGTTTCATGGATCTTGAACAGGTCTTTTTAATGTTCCCTGCTTCAGTTCCTGCCAGATTCTCCCCTCTGCCTACTTTTGCTTAGTTTATCTAGACTATGAAATCCATGACACAGGAAGATTTATTATTTCAAATATAATACATGTATGTAGCTCTTGTACCTCATTGCATGGAGTTCTTCAGAGCACTCTCAATTATTTATGGAGTTTACAGATTTTCTAGAAGCAGAGATAGTGTTCGTGTAAAGTCTCCACCTTTCTCTTATAAATGCATACCTCAGACTGTTTAGCATTCCATGCTCTACTGTTTCCTAACTTATTAGTCCTAGAGGAATGGTGGCTGAATAAATAGGAAAGACTTCAGGAACTTTAAGTGTTGCAAAGCCACTTCTTCTGCACATCATGCAGGATGTAACCAAATATCTGCAGTGCAGCTTCATGGATTTGTATAAGCCAAGATTAATGTTTTTTCCTGACTAGAGAGTTGAATTTAAGTCAGTATTTTGTTTTGGTTGCCTTTTGGATTTATGCTCACCTGTTTCTCTCTTAAGTGGCTAAACAGTAGAATATAATTCAAAAGCATTGGAATTCTGTCTGCCATTAACTTCATAGTTTGGAGCCCTCCTATTCAACAGTAGAATTATCTGTATACTGGACTGTTCCACTTATAAACTCTATAAAAAACATTTCCCATCTACTTCTTGCAGGGAAAGACCACACAAAGATCTTCACAACAGATTTTTTTAAAAAGGCCTTAAATATTGCCATATAAATCTATAATTGGAGATATAAAATGTACTTTTTTTCTCTTACACTTTCATGGAATTCTCTCAAACATGTCTACAATTCTTATCCATTAAAATTGTTAACTACTATTAGTTAATATACCAATTTTGTTGGTAAATTGATGGGAGATGAGCATCTCAGGTTAACACTGGAACATAGACAGGTCCATAATATTGTTCAGGTTTATATCTCAAGCTCAGACTATGCAGACTATGCAGACATATTCTATGTCTATGGTCACTGTTCTGTTCAGATTAAAGAAGAATGCCCTAATTTGCCAGTAATTATTTAAATTTTTTTAATAGAAAATAAGTTATTATGTGATGATTTAAAGGTAGTTGCTTTCCTCACTTCTAATAATTTTCTTAAGTCTTTGCAGCTTTCACATTACAGATTCAGACAACTTATACTTTTGATACACAATTTAACATTAGGTGGTTGGAGTGTTATCTTTGAATTCATCAGATGAATTTACTGAATTTACTTTGGGCAGAATGGCACCTATTGAGGAAAATTATGTTCAGTGAGGCAATGAGCTGTTAACAGTAATGTTTGGAATAAATACATTTTATCTGCATTTACAAAGGCACCCTACTAGGTAGCAAGCAGAAGAGTACATTTCATGGGGCAATCTAATTTCCTTGTCCTAAAAATATCTTTTTTTTTTTTCTCTTTCAAATTCAAGAATTTTTTAAATCTTTTGAAGGGATACTGTTGCATTTGTTTTGCCTCTAAGTACAGTTATAATACTTTAAAGGGGTGGCATTTTGCAAAAAAAATGTGTTTGTCTATCTTAGAGAAACAAACGTATAAAGCAGTTCACTTCTGAAAAGGTATATTTTAGAACATAGAGATTTTGATGGTTTGGGAAATACAATTTTATATATATGTAGGTGTTTAGAAAGAAGGAAAAATAACGGCATTGTAAGGTACTACAAACTGTAGACACATACGAACAGTTTCAGAAGGCACTTGAACTCTGAAGCATCACAAAGGAGATGTTTACTTGCCTCTTAGGTGGCGAAAAGTTTGACAAATGGAAACATCAATGGAAAGAAAGCTCAGAAGAATGAAGACTTAAGATAGGAGTTCAAATACCATACTGCACTATTTAAATGTGACATTTTAAAATATCTTGATATGACAGTGTTAGTAAATCTGAGTGTCACAAAGACTGAGGAGACAAAGACAAGTCAACATCAGCTGTGGGATGAACTACTAGTGACTTGGATTTTGTAGTTTTTATTTATCAATAATCCAAATACTTTTGTAAGCAACTACATGATACAGTATAGTTAAACATTTTGTCCTACAACCCAGACTCCAGCGCAAATAATGTAACTCAAATAAATAAATATTTTGAAAAGAATATAATGAAAAAAAAAGGAATACAGAAGCAAAGACTGTTTCAATTCAAAGTTTTTTAACACTTGATAGTATAGTCTTATTAAATAGTTGAAGATTTTTAAATGGCAAAGTACCAATACAAATGACAGTGAAATCCTGTAAAACTCAGGTTCTATATTTTCAATTTTGAAAATGCCAAATTACTTGATAGGATGCAATTATCACAGATGTTATATTCACAGAGGTCTGCAATACATTGCATTTCTTATATAAATTTGTTTTATATATATAAATAGGAAATAGGGTACAAAGCTAACATGAAACTTTCAACCTCAGTTCAGCAGTCTTTCAGATATGAGTATATGAATACTTAACCTTATAACTATATTAAATTTTATTTTGTTAGTTTATTTTGTTGAAATGAAAATATTATTTCCCATTCTCTCCAAATTTTTTGTGTATAATGCCTATTATCGGCATTCTCTTCTCGGAAAATGTGGCATATAGCCTTTGGAAAAAGAAACAGCTATCTGTCTATAACTTACTATTTTTGTGAGAACCTTTATTGATTGCTGTGTGTTCCTGGTCTATGTTTCAATTACTGTACTGGATTTCTTGAATTACAAGTAAGACTAGGATACTATCCAGATGTATGATTCATTACAATATTTACAAGAAAAATGGACAGCTCATATTTTTCAAAGAACATAATTAACATGTAAATGAAGCTATCACAATGACTGTATATAAATGAATATTAGAAAATATGTATAACGTTGTTACAAGGATCAAGGCAGATGCACAATGGCAATGAGAGTTAGTATAGATACTTTAATGATTAGCATTGAACTGTGCCTAAAAATTGGTGTACATAGTATACAGTCAAATTACTATTGTTTTGAAGCTTTACGCAGAAGTGTCTTAAGTATTTTTGCTTGAAAAACAAGAACTCCTACTTAAAATCCTCCATTATATCTCATGCAATGGTGTGCATGCCATAGCTGTAATGATTTAAATGAAAGAATGAATGATCCACTAATTCGGACCTAAATTACTGTTGCTACAAACTGAAAGGCAAGATTATGTGAAAGAAAGTTGAGAAATACAGATTTTATACACAATTTATTTCATTTATATATATGTAAACTTCTCTAAAGATGATGCTGAGTGACCACTGTCTTTGATGGATCCCTTGGAAATTCCTATGGTGAATGCAAAGGAGTACCTCTAAAAAGACAAAAAAAATATGAAGTAATGACTTGACTTTCCATCTTTCACAACAGTGAATAATCTCTTGGGATTATGGGTAAAAAAACAGCTGTTGCCTTTAGTACCACAGGAAAAAAACTAGCAAGTCTGTTGCAGGTCTTGGTTCCTTCTGTCCACTTTTTGCTATAGTCTGTAGTGAATATATGTATTATCATGGAATGTGGAATGATCAGTAACTATATGGAATAGCAATCTGGATGTTGAATCTACCCCTATGTCACACATCCTTTGTCACACATCCTTCCATTGAGCAGCTCAGCTACAGCACAATCTACCAGACATCACACTAGCAAGGTTATTCCTCATAGACAATAGCTACATGTTTCTGTGTGTGGGTACCCCTTCAGGGTATCCTTGATGTCAAGAAGATAAGGTCTATCACTCTGAGCAGGTTTGTTTCTAGGTGTATATGTGTACTTTTATTTTTTTTTTTTAATGGTAACTTTTGCTACATGAAAAGGCAGAATTCAAAAAGTTGGGAAATTATGATTGTGGGATTTCTGAACATTATTGTGCACGTTGGAGAAGAAAACAGACACTTATGAAGTTTTCTCTGAAACACTTGCATTACTTTATACAGAGACAGAAAGTATAAATATGGGCAAGAATTAGAAGGAATGAATAGGATAAAACCTAATAAGTCTATAAGAATGAAAAGAACTAAGTGATACACAGTATAAAAATGAATTCAGCAACCTCTGCCTTCAAGGAAAATGAGTTAAAGGTAAATAAAGATCTGGGAGGCAATAGCAAAAAATAATGAAAGTTCCATACAAACTTGACATACAAAAATAACCAACCAGACAAGATGAGCTACAGACAAATATTTGAACAAATGCATTAAGAAAATGTGGTGAATGGCAAAACAGAAAGCAGTGCCTTTTTTCAACCAGAGGAGAGGGAGGAGCTGTGGTGGCTTAAGCACTGGTATCATAGAATCACAGAACAACAGGTTGGAAGGGGATCCCAGAGATAAACTGGTCCAACCTTTCTTGGCAAAATCATAGTAAAAGCATGGTAAAGGCACCAAGATGGCCCAACACCCTGCCCAGCTGAATCTTAAAAGTTTCCAACACTAGGGAATCCACCTCTTTCCTGGGGAAATTATTACAGTGGCTGACTGTTCTAATTGTGAAAAATTTTCCTCTTAAGTCCGTATGGAAACTCCTCAGGAGTAATTTGCACCCATTACCCCTTGTCTTTTTCATAGGACTCCTTGTAAAACCCGAGTCTCCATCTTCTTTGTAGACACCCTAGAAATACTGCATCATGGATTAGGTCTCCCCTAAGCCTTCTTTTCCCAAACCCAATTCTCCCAACCTCTCCTCATAGGGCAGGTTTCCTAGTCCTTTGATCATCTTTGTGGTCCTTCTCTGAACCCTCTGCAGCCTGTCCATATAATTTTGGTGTAGTGGGGACCAAAACTAACCACAGCATTCAAGGTGTGGCCTAACAAGCACTAAGCAGACGGAATTGATGAGACAGCATCATGAGCGGTCTGGCAGTATCCTGTGTGAGCAGTTCATCTCTTTCTTTTTTTGCTTTGTTTCCATTCTTGTGTGTGTGCTTGTCTTTTCTACAGTTATATGTTCTTTGTTTTCTTTATGTTTGTTTTAGTTTTTTTTTGTTTTTATTGAATCAATACTCACGGTTGGTTTTTTTGTTGTTTTTGTTTTTGTTTTGGGGGGGTTTTTTTGTTTGTTTTTACTTTTTTATATGCCTTGAAAGAAGTCCACCCTAATTCTCGAGGCTGGAATCTGTTAGTGACCAGCTATTGATCATCTGTGATTTGTGTTTATAGCTTTAAGGTCTGCTATGTCCCAGTGCTTTCAAGGCCTCTGAAATCAACCTATGTTTATACTCCTAAAGGCCCCTGCTGCAGTATTCAGTGGATAAAAATGATGCAGGAAGATTGATTGAAATTTGGACTCAAAAGGAGAAACACTAGCAAGACTAACTAGACGGAACAGTGACCCAGTCTGTGGTATATTATTAAAAGTCAGAAAAGCTGTGAGAAAAGAAAACTTTCAGAAAACTTCTGTTGTTCTCATGAAGGTTCATGCCAGAATGGACATTGTGCACAAAAAGCTTTCTAAAGGCATTTCTTCTTCAATTCTTTCAGTTTAAAACAAATAATTAGAAAATGTAAAGAGAGGAGATAGTCTCAATCAGTGTAAAAGACCTGGATCAAGACATAACTAGCAAAATGCTGACCTGAAAAATTACCTTCATATATTCAGCATATGTGTATGACTAAAGAAGTAAAAAGTAGGAGAAAAATGAAATATATGAACACTTCTAAAATGGCATGTTTGTAAAGCTAAAGAAAAATAAAACAAGCAACCAGAAGGATGAAAATCCAGTAAAATAAAATTTTTGTACTGAAAATATAAGAATTTTATTCTAAAAGTGTAGTTCTTATTAAAAAAAAAACAAACAAAAAAAAGAAAAACAGCAATAATAAGAGTATTTTATAAATTATACCAAAAAGCTGTCATGGCTAAATACAAATTGAGAAAGATCATTAGAAATTATAAATTCTTATTTTATAAAAGGAAACTGTATACAAATACTGAAACTGTAACTTAACTAAAATATATTGTGATTAAACAGGGAAAACAAGGCTTAGAGAAACATTTTGTCCTAGGAAAATATTTAACCCTCATAATAATGTATTCAAGCAAATACCAAAGCCAGAACAAAGAAACCTTCCAAGATTCTATATGGCCAAAGGTTAATATAAGGGATGTCTGAGTAAAATTAAAACACAGGACAAACACAAAATGAATTAACTACCTCACTGTGCAAAAGTTTAGAGTGTCACAAATGAAACTTTTTTTGTAACAGAAGTCACTGGTCAGAAACTGTTTCAGATGAAATGTTAATAAAAGAGTGTTCAAATAAATTAATAAAATGAACACCAACAAACTTTCAGAAACAGATGGTATTCACATGGAATTCCAAGGAAAATGAAATATGAAAGTGCTGAGCTGTTAACTGTAGTGTGCAATTTATCACTTAAAAATGCCTTTTGTACTGGAGGAGTTGAAAATGGTAAATGTGATACAAATTTTTTAAAAGGGCTTTGAAGAACTATAAAATGGAAAGTATAAAATCTGCACTCAGCAAACTGTTGAACCTATAATAAAGTATAAATGAGTAAATATGATGTAGTAGAACATCAACACAGGTTATGTTGTTATGCTGCACAAATGTAGTGCAAATCTCTATAAAGAAGGTGATAAAGTAGATAGAGATTCTGATTGATATATCTACTTTGTTTTCAAAAATAATTTTGAGAAACTACCTCTATAAAAGAAGATGCCATGGTACAAGGGATAAAATCTTCCAATAATCATCAATCAGTGGTTAAAGATGAATAAAATTTTTTGGAAAAGATGATTACTTTTACCCTTATGAAATGATCCATGGAAATCGATGCTATTGAACATGTTCCTGAGTGATCTGGGGAAAAGTATGAGGGTTACCAATTTAATTGACATGGTGTTTTTTAAGGAAGTAGGAACTATAATTCAGTGTGTAAACTTATGAAAGATATTGTAATAGTGATTGAGTGAGGGATGAAATGCCTAAAACAATTAAAAGCAAAATAATATCAAATAGTGTAGAGGATCTACACTAGCTATTGGCATCAGGAAAGATTTGAGCAGTAGTGCTTAGATTTGCAAGATAACAAATGTTAAAAAATTAGTAGGAAAGGAAGAAACAAAAGCCATTATGCTATATCTCATGGTATAAATCCATACATCACATTCCTTTTGCAGTTATTCTCCAGGTATTTATTATTCTTTTCTACCAAGAAGGATATAGTACAGACAGACACAGTATAGAAAAGAAAAACAAGTATGAAATGGATTTGGAATGAGGAGAGACAAAAAAGAAAAGAACTCTCCAGTATACAAAATAAATGACTATCACAGGATAGAGTTACATATAAAATCATGAAAACCAGAAAAAAAAATGGTCAGGATATAATATGCAGCAGTACAACAAGGACAGGGACGTTTCCATACTGTTTTTCCAAACCCTTACTTCTCCTTGGTGTGGTTTTAAATGAAATTTCTGTCCAGCTTAATGTGGCAGGTTTTGTGCTGCGATATAAAGATCTGACAAGATGAAGGTACTGTTTGATTTCTGACTGCTTTAAAGTTTCTAAAAGATTTCCTGGTGTTCTATATCTTTCTGAGCTTTCTTAGTTTAGTATGTCTGACGTGAACAGGCATGTCTTCCAGTGCAATGATCTGACTATACTGTATGCATGTACACAGCATCTTCTCCTAAGGCAATCAATATAACACCCTCAGTGCAGAGAGATTTTTTTTAAACACAAAGGCCACTAATTCCAGATAAGACTTCTTTTTTTTTTTTTTTTTTTTTTTTTTGAATTTGGAGATTATTAAGCAACATGAAGGGAAGAAAACTAACAGAACTTTAAATGCAAATCCCATATGAACTTTCTATCCAGACAACAAACAGGTGGGATTATTAACCAAAAGAGATGTCAGATAACTGGAATTAGCTTATTTGCTTAGTTTTAACACATACAGGTTAAGAAGATACAAACCTGTTAAAAAAGACAAGAAGACCTCATTTTTTTTTCAGTTTGGAAAAAGGATGTAGGGTTGCTGATTGACAGCTGGCTCAAAAGAGGGCATCATTCCACATTCAGTGTTGGTGTGGCCTCACATTGATTACTAAATGCAGTTCTGGGCTCCACCACTTAAGAGACCTCAAATGAATCCAGGTAGGGCAACAAAGCTGGTGAAAGGCCTAGAGGGCAAGAATTATGAGAAGTGGTCAAGGACTTTAGGGTTGCTTTGTTTGGACAAAAGGAGGCTGAGAGGTGACTTCACTGGTCCCTACAGATACCTGAGGAGGGGAAGAGGAAAGGGAGATGCTGGTCTCTTCTCCTGGGTTCCAGTGATGGGGTGCATAGGAACAGCTCAAAGCTGCATCATCAGAAGAGATTTAGGTTGGACATTAGGAAACATTTCTTTACCAAGAAGAAGGTGGTCAAGGAGTGGAACAGACTCCCTGGAGAGAAAGTTGATGCCCCATGGTTCTCAATGATTAAGAGACATTTGAACAATGCCCTTATCAACATTTGTTAACTTTTGGTCAGCCCTGAAGTGTTCAAGCAATTGGAATAGATGTTTCACCCTTCTAGGCAAGCTATTCTATTCTGTTCTGTTCTATTCTATTCTAATTGTAGGTGTTTACAAAGTTTCTAAATAATACCAACGGAAGAAACATTTCTAAATTTTCAGAATGTTATGAAATCCTACTGTTTGTCTGTGTTGTTCAAGGCATTGCAAATGAGAAAAAGCATGGAAGGTATTACGGAGGAAATGCTGATTTGGTTTGAGGAATACGATATAATTTCTGCTGCTCCTCATTAAGTCTTTATTTTACGTCTGAAAAAAAAACCTTTTAATTCTTCCATTCGAAGTAAATACCAGATGTAAGAAGAAGAATTTATAGTGTTCTATCTTCTACAACTGAATGAACACCTTTTTACTTTCCTAGACACATCTAGGGTTTAAGCTGAAGATTTCCTTGGTGAATATCAGCATGTCGGCATCCTACCATTACTGAGAAATAAATGATTCACTTGGATATTTCAGCATATGAACCACTTTGCAGTCCTATTTCAAATTAAATTGAAAGCTTTTGTACAATAGCTATTGACATTAATGCAGCAGTTTCTCAGCACTTTGTGAACCTTTACATTCACAACCATATTACTAACTTTCTTGGAATAGCTTTTGTTCATACATATGGAATAGGAAGGAAAAAAGGGAGGATAATAGATTCAAAATTGAGTGTTTTGTTATTTTTGCAGTATTTGTTGTAGTATGTTTTGGATATAACATATGAAAAAACCCTGCACACTAAAAAAGGGAGAAGTGTAATGGAAAAGATAAACTGCAAATATTTCCACATACAGATAATCTAGGAAGAGGGTTATTTTTAATGACTGAAGGACAGAAAAAAACACCCTAGCCTATGACTAGGATATGAGGAGGGGAAAAAAGTCCGCTTTAAATCTACAAACTTGGTATGGAAGAAGGCGAGTAAGATTTAACGTCCTTTAGAAGCAGCTGTTCACAACTTATATAAATGTAACCAATAGTGAGGGCCTAAACAGAGATTAAAAAAAACAACAATGTGAAAGAGAAATCTCCCTGTGGAGTAAGAAAAGGAGGAATCCTTCTTTCTCCAGAACACAATGAATAAAAACTCTGAAGAATAGGTTGAATAGTGTGTGAACACAATGGAAATTAGTTAAGAACTATTCCGAGGTAACAATACAGTGAAATATCCCAGATGTAACTCTCACCTTTAGACATTCTGTTTTAACACACGTGCATTGTTCTCCATGAATTTGCCAAGTTCCATGTTAAAAAATATTTAATACCTTGCTCTCACCCTTGTGATTAGAAGGCTATGCCAATACTTGAGTGATTAAAATCCCCTTATCTGATGCTGAAATTGTTTTATATCTCCTTGATAAAAGGAGGCAAAATCATCTCCCTTCTAGACTTGTTTGACCAGGCTTAACTGAGGCATTATCAATGAAAAATGTAATTAAGATTCTCTGCCTTTTTTGAAAATAGGTGTGTTTTAATAAACACCAGAAATCAGCCATACTATTGAAATAAATAACCAAGATTTTAAAAATACATTACTAGATAAAAATAGTAGTATGTATGAAATTAATAGTATTTATAAGACATGTGAAGCAAAACAGTATGAAAATGTTGCATGCAGAATGGACTCTTCTCAGGAGGGAAAGAACATTCACGTGTTAACACACAGAAAAAGGCAGACAGTGCTCGTACCAATCAGACAGAACAACTGTGTTTATGTCAGCTATTAAGGAAAAAGCCTGTTGCACTTCATTAAGAGAGGAGTTGTGTAAAAAAAAGTAGCTACATTCCAAATTAGATTAAAAAAGGAAACATTTCCAAAGCTTGGGGAAAATGACCTGGTTATATCATCTGCTAAGATCTCATATTCTGTCTGGTCATGCTAGTATTTTTTCCCTCTGATTGCCTAAAACCAATTGAGATTAGTTCTGAAAATTTTTCCTGGGTAGCTAATCATCTAAAATTATATACTGGGGAGTAAACGGACCTCACACTCCATTCCATACATCACTCAGCTAGCAGGTAGGACAAAATGAAATGGCTAAAGAAAATTGTATTCATAAATCTCACGGGAACCTTTAGGAGATTAGAGACTTGTTTTTTTCTCTCACACTATTTACATACAAGTTAATACCTATAGAATTATCCTTGACTTGCCTAAGGAAAACAGAAATCAGGCCTTCAACTTGTTGAAAGTTGTAGCGTTCTCTTCAGAAATGGAATTAATTTAAAACTAAATTTTCATTTCTAAATAAATTCAGGGTCAGATTTTAATTTTTTTTTCTCCAGTTAAAGTTTTGATAGATACTTCAGGGAAATGGGATAAAAGTATGGGGCAGGACAAATGGGAGTGAAAAGTACAAGATTTTTGTTTTAATTTGAAAACAAAATTGGTTTTCCTGTTTGCACTTAGCATTTCATTATCCTATTTTCTCCTCTGAACTAACTATAAAACACATTTTTTTCTAAATTGAACTATTTTTTCAAAATTGAACTATTTTTACAATAAGCAACAGTACAAGAAAAATAAAAACATATTTTGAAAGTCTTGTCTCACGAGAAAAATTTACCCTCTATGTTGGCAACTGGGACAAATTAACTCATTGAGAGCTAATTTGCTATCAGTTTGGGAGACAGTTGGCAGTTTATATGCCACAGAGAATAAGGTTGGTAGTGGGACTATTACCTAGAATGTTCTGAATATTTTTAATGGTCTTAGATCTTACAAGAGAATTGAATTATAACTGAATTATTGAGAAAAAAAATGTAAGAGTTACAGCAGCAAGTACTAGTATAGATATTTAACTGGTTTGAAAATTTTCCAGTACTTTTCCAGGGTAAATCTCAAAACTAATTTCTTCTATGAGTTGGAAGATGTTAAATGTAAATGGATGATGTAAAGTGGAGACGTTAGAATATGTAAACATTATTTGAGAGAAGGACCAAGGAGTTATCTCTGGTATCTTTCTTACCTTTTAACATATACCTAAGTATTTCTATAATTATTGGTGAAAGGCACTCAAATGCAACACACGACTATGTTTTGTAACCCTGATATTTACAGGGTCTATTTGCAGAATGTCCAAATGGAATCAATTACTTAAGCTCTGCTTTGACTGGTGGTCATCTTGAACACGTCAGAGTTATTTAGACAAAATCAAACTGTGTTTTAGCAGCTGCTTATTGAGTTTGCATCTGGTCCTGAAAGCAGAATAATGTGGACAGGCAGTGCAAAACTTATTGAAATATTGTAAAGAAATGAAAGTAGACTGTATTTCTTAGGAAAAGAAAATGGAATTCATCTGGAGGTCAAATACGAGAAGACTCTAAGTTTCATTATCCATGCTCTCCCTCTATTCGCTGCACTTCTAGACCTGTTCACCTTTTAAGAATCATTTGATGTAATTTTTTTTGTTACTTGAGGTTTTCTCTTAGTGAAGCAACCCCTAAACCTGACATAAACAATGGGTAAAAATATAGGAACATCTGTGCCTTTATCTTCAAAATGCATTCTGCATTAAATCACAAAAGGCAGTCCTCACTAAATCATGCAAAACCCACATTTTTATATTATCAAAAGATCCAATCTTTTCATGCAACCAACAGAAAAAGAAAAGTTATTTAATTTTCCCACTCCTCTTAAAACTGTAGAAACAAAACAACTCTCACACAATAATCAAGAACAACCTCTGTCTGACTCATTTGCCAGCAGGAGAATTATTAAACCGTGCAAACAATGGCCTTGACTTGTCTGCATTGCAGCCAAGGGCAGGATTTGGAAAGGTTACACACAGAGTCATAGGGTAATGTAAGCATTAAAATTGTCTTTCTTATCATATAGAATAATGTAGAAGGATATAACGAGACTTTCATTTCTAAAGCAAAAATGAAGGCAACAGGATCACCAACAGAAGTTGATTGTACTCAGATCACAAAAGTCACTGAGAATTCAATAGTGAAAATTCTTCTATTATTTTTTTTCTAAAAAAAAAAAAAAGTCAATCAGTTTCAATGAACTGTAATAAAGGGTAGTAATTTGTAACCATGTTCTAAACTTTTAAACTTTCATTATCTGTAAGTTGTTGTTTTAGAACTTCCTTTCATTTCACAAAGGAACAACAAATAACTGCTGTAAGCAATACAAAGAAACGTAAACCAGAAGAACAGGGATGAAAAAAAATTCTTCTTTATTTGTATAATATGTGAATTTCAAACCAAGACAAAGCAAAATAAAGCCCAGATATTTGTGTCAAGTATTTCTGAGCCACTTTTTTGAGCCATGTCATTTCTTTCTGGGTTCATTTTCTTCTACTTATCAGCTGCAACAATACATATAGATGAAAATTCTGGTAGAAATATGATGTTAGCAGGAAATAATTCAGACAAAATAAGATAGGAAAAGGAAGCATCTGATGAACATTATACACTTTTGATTATCTACAATTCTTTGTGAATATTGACAAAGTGACAAAACAGCTGAGGCCAGAGGACATGTAAAATTCTTCAAGGTTCAAACATGAAAAGAACTGAGTGTCTTGTAGTTGAACTTTTTCAGAGGTGTCAGAGGCCTCTTTTGCTCAAGACTCCTGACTCAGAAAGCTGCACTTCACCATAGGGAAAATAAGAGAAGACAACTACATTTTTCCCATTTTGTCTGGGTTATGTTTCAGTGGTTGTATTCCAGCTTTTGCACGAGGCCAGGTAGAGGGATAAGCAAGAGTTTTACTAATAACAGCCATATTCCCCTCTGCTGAGACTTGTATCTGTCTCAGACAAGTACCTGATGTAGATTAGGCATTTAGATGGAGTGTCTGGATGTTCACTGCGTATAAGAATTTTTTTACCTGGTCTTCCCTTTCTTTTTCCACTTGTCAGTAAGTGATTTCTTTCTCTAGTCTGGGATGAAGCTAGCAAGTGAGATAAAAAGATGATGTCTTCCATCTCTTAGCTCCCTAAAAAGGTACATTTAGAGGACTAAACTATCACCTTCAGACTGAGAATTCAATGTAATGTTACTATGCATTTATGTAGTGCTTAGTCCCAGGAGACAGGACCTCAATAGCATCTTCAAAGTACACTGTATAATGAAAAAGAAATCAAGATGCTAATAATCAGGGGATTTTTATCCATTAGAAAATCATATTCCTGAATATTGATTTATTTTGTCAGATGACTACTATTTCCCATTTCTTCAAAACTCTTTCTTGCTTGGTTTCTTTTGCTAGTTTGTATTTGTCCTTAAAACTTAACACGGAAATATAACTCATAATTTATTAAAATGTTTTATTTACATTGCTTTAGTTGTGGACTACTGGGAGATTGAAAATGATAAGATTATTCTCATTTTGTCTGAGTCATGTCTCAGAATCATAAAATATTCTCCTCGGTCCTCCTTCCCTGAAGACTTTTACTTTAAGAGTGACAAAAGGAGAAAATCAGGACAGTTAAGCAAAACTTCATAAGTTATTATAAAAACCCAACATTTAGTAGTCTTTGGTCACCATTTGTGAAAATGCAACGCTGAGCAATAAAAGACAAAGCATGAAGATTGGGCTGGTTCCACATTACTTACAGAACATTGTTGATAGATGGGCACCTTTAGGAAGTCTTTTCTTTATAACTGATAAATAATATTTCATGTAGATTTAATTCTATTGTTTGCCCTTCTTTAATTACAATGAGATAATAAAAACAAACAAACAAACAAACAAACAAACCACACCCGCACACACAAAAACCCCAAAGCCACAAACTTTATTTGTAGATGTCATTCTAATTTTATAATCAGGTATGACCACATTTTAACTTGTTTCCACATAACCTCTACACATCATTCTTTTATGAACCTAATTAACCTCCTATCCAAAATTCTTTCCCAACTATTAGCTTTTGTTTCCTCCTAAACCCCTCCTAAATGCATGCACCAAGTCAGGAGGAACACAAAAAAATAATGATTAAAAATAAAACTCATACTGCAAAGTTAAATGCAAAGTTATCAGGTATATTTGGTATGATCAAGTGAGAATTGTGTTCATAATGTCAGTTGGAAAATATATAGAACCTTGTATATATATTTCAATATGTAGTTATTTAATTATAAAAATGCAAGGACAGTGAGTTCTACTGAGTGATACAAGTGACTTAAAAAATATACAGAAATGGGTAAAATTATTCCCTTGAGAAAGGTTACAGTCAAATGCCATAGAGACCCTATGTGCCTGCAGAGATCTGATTCAGTCAAGTCTGTAAAATAGGTGGACCTAAAAATATGCAGTGAAACAAAGTAATATCATTTTCATGATTGTAATATCATTTTCATGATATTACTTTGTGCCACTTAACAATGTGTGCATCAGCAGAGGTTCCCTATTCCGTTGATGTTCTGACCATCAAGTAAAAGACAATCTGCCAATCATTTGCATTTTTTGAGTTTGCAGTTTAATGATGAGTACATTTCCTAAAGAAACCTTTCTGATGGAAACATCACTGTAAAGGAAACATTTTTCAATAGTAAAATATGAATTTCAGAAAAAAGTAAAATCAAAATGCTTTCCCATACAGAACAATAAAGCACATATTTCCTAAAACTTTCACATTAAGGGGCATGGACAAGACTATTTTGAATGGACCAAAGATTGGATAAATCTAAAATAGATACATTTACATGGGAGTATGTAGTTGGATTGTTTCTTTTAATTCTGATAGAATATAAATTTTTGTTGGACATTTCTCAGTGGGTATAATCACAGTTGCCATCAAAAGAACAAAATAATTAGAGTAGCACAGATCACCTGAGGCTCATTCTTTGAGCCCTCATTATTCAAAATGCACAGAAAAGCAGTTTATTTCTCAGCATTGAGAAAAAAATGGTTAGACAGGGACAGAAGTAGCAGAAGAATGAAGCAGAGAAGGAGGACAAGTGAAGTTTTGGATGGAATAATTTTTTCCTGTTGTCTGAGTTTGTATAATACGTGAAGAAGAGCCAAAAGCTATGCAAAATGTAAGCATATATCCATATGCATAGATATTCCTACTTACAAAATATTTGTGTATGCACATATGAACATATGTGTACATACTCATACATATATATTTCTCTATGTATGTATAAAAACAAAAAACCAAACAAACTACAGAATGGTGCGGAAGGAATTCATGACCTACTTGAAAGAAAATAGTAAGTTTTCCGATCTGGGAGTGAATAGGTAATTTGTGTGGGAAGCTAGAACCAGTAAAAATCCAAACAGGATACTAAAATGTCCTGAATGGGTTGTAGAAACCAAACACAAGGTCCTTTTGGGGCTAAAGTATGCATCTGGGTAGTCCAGGTCAACTGCCTTATCCTCATCTGACTGCACTGCGAAGGCTGTGTTTACAAATACTGATGTATTTCCTGTTTTGCAGCACCACGGAATTTACAGAGATGACAAAATTGACAGGTGCTGTCTTGTAAGGAACTTCCAATTCCTAGCAGGTCCAACAAATGCATAATTGCTGAGAAAAGCTGGAAGAGTAAATTACATGTGTGTCAGAATAAATCATTAATTTTCCAGCTATTTTTTCTGCTTTGACACAGCTTAATTTTTTTTTAAACGGTGACATATCAAAATGTGAAGGAAAAGCCATAAAAGATTTTTTTTTTACTTAAAAAGATATTCCATAGATAGAAAAATGACAAGCTGTGCAATAAAATGCTGTTCTAACAAAATATCAGACTGATTAAAAATACCTACCAGGGGAACAGAACATTGTTTCATAAGGTCCTCTTTTCCATGTGGATCGTTAGTGTAGGAGAAAATCCTTGTAATTCTTTGCACTGCTCCCACACATACACCTACACATATCATCACTTGACTTTCAAACTAACAATAGAAGTGTTAGTAGAGCTATCACCATCTGCAAAATGAACTGTGCATTTTTAAGGCTGCAACAGCCTCAGACATTAGCAGTAGTAGTCATATAGAGGATAAGTAATACCCTCTTTCCATAAGAAGAACCATATAGGGGTCAGTTGATTGATAAGTTTCCCCATAAAATCATGAAAATAAGTTCCTCCTTGTTCATAAATTAAAAAGTTGGACGCTCTTTTGTCATTTCTATAGTTTAATATGAAATAAAGACCATCCATCTAGTAATGATGGCAGCAATGAGAACCTCCACTACAGAGCTCTCTATACTCATACATGCAAATTATTCTACTCAGTGTTTTAATGACCTTGGAGAAAACCCCACCATGATCAACTAATGACTATTGCAAATAAAAGTGTATGGGGACTGGAAGTGCAAATCAGTAAAGAATTCCTGTGGTTTTTTGTATTTTCTTTTCCTCTTTTTTTTTTTTCCTAATTAAGAATTCTGACCAGAATTAGAATGCTACCTCCAAAAATGATTTCTATGGTCCTCATTCTTTTCTCAAAGTGTCTGTGTCCTCTGATTTTTTTCAAGAAAACCTTAAGGCTTTACATATTTGAGTTTTCTAACCATGTACAATTCTTATTTCAAGAGGACGAAAGCTTTATGGTGCAGACTGTAAGACTACTGGTGTGGTAACACAGGCTGCTTTTTTTCCTTTGCTATATTGAAACCACAAGAAATCCTCAGAGGAAATAAATATTGTCAAAATATTAGAGTTGTGCAGGAAAGGATTGCTCAGAAGTTTGCAAAGATGATTACACGGGGAAAAAGAAAATCAAGAAACAGAGGAACAAAGCAAAAGATCGGGTGACAGAATAACGGAGTTGGAACATAAACTCAATTACAGGATGCTAAAGCTGTCCAAAGGAGCATCAGGACTGAAGAGAAGACTTGGACCTACATCTTCTTTTTCCTCTGGCAACTACTGCTTGTGTCACTCAAGGTGCATCCACTGAAAAACAGCAGCAAGGTTTCTTTTCAGTGACATGAGATTTCGGTCTATTTAAAATATTTCAGGAAGAAAAAGAAATCTGAAACAGCCTTTGATAACAGCGTAAAGGCTAAAATATTACCCAGCATCCTCAATTCAGATTAATAGTAAATCTGGTGGACATTTAAAGTGTTTCACCTATGTGTCTTTCAGCTTCACAATTAATCTTTGGAAGTGCCATGGCTTGCTCCAATAGTTTTGCTTTCCTGTAATATGGAATGTAAGAGTTCTCTTATGCTGGGAATGTGTACTATTAGGGACACTTGTGTATAAACATTATCCTAGTTGTTTCCATATTGAAGTGATGCAAAGATCTGAGTTTGCTCTGCCCAGATCCAAACTGGATTTGATTTGAAAATTTTGAAGCAGGAAACAGCAGGACATAGTTATTTGGGCAGTACAAAGTAATGTAGGCATGTGATTTCTGACCCAGAACAAGGTATGCCTATTTACCACTGGAACTGCAGCACAAAGTGTTCCCATGTACTTCATTTGCAGAATAACACTGCAGGATGATAAATGTGCCTGTCAGGATTACTGGAATTTAACTGAATGAATGAAAAGTTTGAAATCCACCAATTTTTAATCAAGTTCCTTTAAACATCCTTAAGGATGTCTTTGTTAGTTGTAATTTATCAAATCTGAAGTTCTGTCATACTAACACAAAAACAAATCTTTTTGTATTTGAAGAGTACTGAGATGAAAAAAATGTGTCTTTCAGGACTACCTGAGCTGGGAGGCAGGTGAGAAGGCATTTTCAAGGCATTCAATCTGGACTTTCTTACCATTTCCTGCAACATCTAAATTTAAGTACTTTGTCCTCCCTCCTCCCCTGCCCTCCTCTCCCCTGCTCTCCATTTTCCCTTTTCTGACAGTTTTTCTGTATTATCTGTAATCAAGGAATGAAAACACTTCCCTGTGTCCTTGGGCATCTTTAGTGAGAACAAAAATTCTGTAATGTATGTGAAGAGCTCAGCCACCACACAGTTTTGAGAGATGTGTGTATGGAAACTTACACTGCCTTGAAAGGTCTTGCTTACAGCTGGCATTGCTTTGAAATATTGTGTTTCATTTGGCTGCTACAATGTGGTGTATTTGACAAAGCAGGCATACAGTGCTAACAAGGTTATCTTGAGTTCAGCAATCTGCCGTTCCTCTTTCGGTCGACCTCCCTCTTCACTGCAACACAGTCTTTCCTCTAGACCTGTGTTTGTTTAGGTTTCGGGAAGAAGTCAGGCAATTAATGATGTGTTGGGTGAGTGTTACAATAATGAAATACATACATAAATTTATACATTTATATATAGGAGTAAGTTTTATAAAATTAGGATGTGAAATCTTTCAGAGGCTTAAAGGTGAGTACCTGTAAGACCAAATAAAGCACCACATTTCTTCTTTACTGCTCATTCTCACCTCTATTTACACCAAGTTTTGTCATACTACTATACTATTTGAATGATTTTATTTTTTCCAATATAGGAAAATTATTATTCACCTAATAAAGCCATCTTGAAAATTACCTACTTTGTGAAGGAAATTCATAGCTTTCAAAAAAAGTAAAAGGTATTTTTTAAAGGACTTTAAAATATGTCTCATGTTCCCATCTCTTTTGTGGAGATGGAAATAAGTTTTAGTCAAAAATGAGGTTTTGATGATGCAATACCTCTCTATCTTGGAGTTGATCTGAACTGAATATTTTTTCAGTTTGCTTAATGAACAAAAAAATTGTGCTTGCTGTTCTTCTAGTATCTCAGGAAAGTACCTGAGCTACTATAAAAGAAAACTATTTCAGAAAACTGAAAAGAAACTATTTCATTTGAAATGTTTTGCCTGCGTTAGTCATGACAGGTCAGTTTGTCTTTATAATTGGGAAGATCTGGAGTCTCGACTAGTGGGTTTACATATTCCAGAAATCAAAAGACAAAAAATCCAGAAACCAGTAGCCAAAAGAAAGTGATATAAATATTTACATAGTTATCAGTTTCTTGTGTATATGACTGAAAGTTAGGAAGGAGAGTAATAAATGTTATATTGAGCAAACCTAAAGGAAAACATATTCTGAGGAGTTATATGGACAACTCAACTGGAGAGAGATGCTGACATGCTGACAATCTTTGGGAATATTCACATTAGAAAGGATTGTGATATTGTACCTTGTCGTATTTTATTGCCAACAGTGATTACTCCAACAGTACTTTCACTTGTAAGTCTGATTGACTTTCTCCACTGGGTGTCTTGGGGCAACATTCCATCAAGGGACCTCAGACTCAAGCTGTCCAGAACACAGCTTGCCACTATTTTTACTAGGAAAGTCACTCCAGTTACCAGTCATCTGTGAATTCCTAGTGGCAATTTAACTTCCGAGATCCGTAACTACCATAACCATAAGAGTGAGGTCTATCTGCTACAGTCAGTTTTAAGGGAACTTTTCTATTGGTAGCCTTTTAGAATAGGCCTCAACAAATGCTCTTTTTACTGCCGTTCTATGCCTCTCAGTCTTAGTTGCAGCAGTCTTTCCCCCTACAGTTACATTTCCTTTTACTATAGTATAACAGACTTTTGCCAGTTGAATATTATGTGATAAGCCATCACCTTCTGCTCCTTGCACAAGCTGATAGAAAGGAAACTGTAGCTAAGCAAATGAGTTCTTATGGATAGGAAGATGGTTTTCTCATTAAGGTCAATCTTAGAAGACCTAACTTCAATAACCAAACCGTGCGTAAACCTCTTAACTCCAAATAAGTCAAAGGGTTGTCAAGGATTGCTAAAGGAGGTTTGGGTTGGATATTAGGAAAAATTTCTTTACTGGAAGAGTGGTTAAGCATTGGAACAGACTACCCAGGGAAGTGATGGAGTCACTACTCCTGGAAATGTTCAAAATTAATTTGTATACGGAATCTTAGGACATGATTTACTGGTGAACATGGCATGGTTTTTCCAAATCTTAATGATTCTATGCTTATACTGACTCATTCCCCGAGGGAGATTCTTGGAAGAAAGGGACTGGTGGAGAACCTTATGAAAGGGAGTTGCTCAGATGAAAGTGTTTCTCATCAGTCTAGGATGCTTAAAACAGAGACATAAACTCAGACAGACCTCCTGGATGTGACAAGAGATGGATGCACCCAGTTGTGACAGTGTCAGATCAATCACTTCTTGCACTGGTTTTGAATGAATTCTGTGTCTGAGAAGGACTATTAAAAAAAACTTCCTGGATATAGAATCATAGAAGCACAAAATGGTTTGAGTTGGAAAGGATCTTAAAGGTCATCTAGTTCCAAACACCTGCCATGGACAGGGACACCTTTCACTAGATCAGGTTCTAAAAGCCCTGTCCAATCCAGCCTTGAACACTGCCAGGGATGGGGCATCCACATCTTCTCTGGGTAACCTTTTCTGGTGCCTGACTATCCTCACAGCAAAGGATTTCCAGCACTGACATCTAGTCTAAGCCTACTCTCAGAGTTATATCAGCTAGAGCTGTGTGAAAAAGTACTAGAGGAACCTACTGCCTTATGCATTTATTTTAGAACTATAATTGGATGGAAGTACAGACTAGTGATGTAAGTTTGAAACAGTAATTTATGGCTTTGTAAAACCAGCATGAGTTTTCTATAAATATATACATAATGTTCTATTATATTATACATAAATTATACACATAAGTTATATGGGTTATACATATCAGTTTAATCTTGCAGTCATATTTTTATCTGAGGAAAAATGTAATTAGAAAGAAAGATACAGTATAACTTTTTTTAATGAACTCTATTTCACATATGATTTATAATTCACAATATTACATTATATTTGAGTATCTCAAGTGGGATCAACTTTCGTAATTACCTAAATCTGCTCGACAAGTCTAAAGATCAGAATCTACATAACTGAGACAGGTTTGTTTTTACTTTTTGTTTCATATCCATGATAACATAAAAGGCAACAGGATATTATCAAAATGCTTACTAATGTCTGAACAGTTTACTGAAAAAGGAGAAAAACTTGTAATTTAAACATAAGACACAAGTGGTATTTTAGATTTAAAATATTTTCAGTATGCCCATGAATTGGGAATTTAGATTTAGTGTTGTAAGAAAATGTTCAGACGGGTTTCCAAACACCATTATCTCCAGCAGAAATATAAATTGTTGAGAAGCAGTTTACAGAGAATCTTTATGTTAATAATCTGTTGATTTGGAAGGAGACTCATGACCTAGAACTCAAATTATGGCACAGAGAGCTTTGCAACACAAATTTAATATTCTTATTAAGAAATTAAACTCTCCTTTGCACAGTGGGATAAAAGAAAAGTTGATATATTCAACCAAGTATAATCAACCTCCTCTGTATTTTATCTTTCTTTGTCAGTGGCGAAGCAGAAAAGGTGATAATTGAATAATTAAATATTTAAATAATTGAAACAAAAATTTTTCCTTCCCTAATACACATATGAAATGAAGAGTCAAATTAATATAAATTGCATGTATAATCTCTTCTACTATTCCAGAATTGTATATATAGAAGTACAACATTTACATTAAGAGAAATTTTTTTCTAGAGAGAAATTTTCAAGATTTAAAATATTTTCTGAGGAGATTTTGTAACAACCTGGTTTTGAGTTCATATTGAAGATTTTCTTTAAAAAGAGTAAAGAAAAAATTTACTTATTCCATGTCAGTATCAAAAAAAAAATCAGTGACAAATATTTTCTTTGATTGCAGCCTTACCAATACGCTTTCCATTTCTTAATAATAAAAATATACTAAGTGAAGATGTGTCAATTTCCATTAAAATCCTTACACTTGTTTTGTTTAATTAAATTATTTTTAACAATTAGCATCAATATATCTTTATGTCCAGGTCTTCATTTTTCTAGAGAAAACAAAAAGTACCAAAGTAATAGATGCATTTGCATGATAAAAACATTCATTAGAACTTACTCTGAAATGCTGAAAAAAGATTACTACTAAGTTTCTCCTATACCGAAGTAAGCATCTGGGGAGAACAAATATTAACTATGCAGTTTATCCATAAATATGTAAATTTATAGTTCTAAATTACTTGATTAACAAATATCAGCCCAAAATGTATGTTAGATCATAGTCACTTGCCAAAACAGAGTTTAGATTACTTAAAATTACATTGAAAGTTTATTGCAGTCAAGGTAAAAAAATTATGTAAATGTAAATCAATTTAATTAACTCATTTGAATGAAAACTACCTATGTAAATGAACTACCTAGGCTATAAAGGTAAGTACTACCATTTATTAAATCATAAAAGGAAATTCATATTTCTTACTGGAAATAAAAGATCATTGACTATGAGAGAAATGAAATATAGTGCTTGTGATTAGTGTTCACAAGCTCAAATACTTTTAGTTTGCTTTGCAATGAATGGCACACTCAGAACTGTTTTATGTAATTTGCTTTGTACTGAGCAAAATTAGTGCATAGTAATATGCTCTAGATACCTGTAATAAATGAAATTTAGTCTTAAATTGCTTCTGCAGGGTCTAACGGGTACAAATGCCACTGAAAACTGAACTATCATCCTTGTGAACATCATCAGTAGACAAAATCACGAGGAAACCTTGTGGATCTTCAGGTACTCTTATGAGGAAGGGTTTGTCTGGGTACAGACTTCTTTCATGTTTGGCTTTCTCCTTCATGTGTGGAAAGTTGAATTTAGGTATCAGCAGTATAGGTGTCTGCAACTGGGTACAGTCTTTATGCCTCTGTTACTGTTTGTGAAAGAGGTGCTCAATTTATCCAAAGAGCATTTGGTTAATAGTTATTTAGGTATCCACCTGTATGTAGCTGAATGTTTTTTCTCTACCATCTATTGACAATCATGATCAGATCTCCACGTGGAATTAGGAGAGGCCAGGTGTGCAGGAACATAATGGACACTTCCACGCAGAAACCTAAATTCAGGGTGCAGAATCTCAGTAAAACTGATTGAAAATAAAATTCTTGTACTTCTCTCAACCCCAACTATGCCACGTTCATTAAAAAAAAAAAAAAAACAAAAACCAAAACCCAAACAAAAACCCTCCCCCCCAAATATATAATACCTTTTTATGTCAAAAAAAAAAAAAATACAGCTTTTTCCAATGTCAGAGTAGATAATCTGGGAATAAATTCACTATCCTACACTACCTTGTTCAGTCCAAGTCATTGTGTTACCATAAGTTTGCTGATTTCTAGTCATCAAACTACAGATAGAAAAGGGGTAGCTTTAAATAAATGTATTATCTAAACCAGAATACTCAACAATCTACACAAAATAATAGATGGATAGATATCTCTCAGTTTCCAAAATGCAAAATCACAGCCAAAGAAGATGGTGACCTTAATAATGGAAAGTAAGTTTGAAGAGAAGAACTTTAATATCTTTAAGGATATGGGGATAAAAATCATTATTGAAGTAATTAAATATTGAATACAATATGTCCATTGTAACTATCTAGGAGGTTTATTTGCAGATTAAATTACCACTAGTGAATAAATCTTTTCTGGAAAAGGTGATTGTTTCATCAACTAAACAACATTTATTTTCAGTGTCAGCAAAATTGACCAGAAATAAATAGATAAACCTTTTATGAAATTAAAGGAATAGAGATTTGGTGTTCACATAGGATTTTCATTTAAAAGGTTCCCTTGGGGTTGTCTTTTTTCATTTAATTTATTTTTATTTTTAATTTATTTTTTTCACTGTAAATTTTGTTCGATTGTCAGTCTATTCATAATTTCACATACGGAGCTACAGGGGGAATTACTGTCAGCATTTTCTTTTAATGTGGTATATTTAAACAGGCTTGTTTTTGAGTCCTCGTCTGAGTGAATATGAATCTCAGTTGCTTAGAGAACACACAATCTTGTATGCAAATTGTGTATTTATTAGAAAACAGCTATAAATCTGTGTATACTGGATCCTAATTTTTAAATGCTGTTGTTTTAACCATGATCAAACTGAAATAGATTACACCAATAATGCAGAGCTAGTTTCAACAAAGTCATCCTAACAGCTGATTATTTGTCTCACAGGCTAATTAAGAATACACCAAAAAGAGGGGATGTGGTATTTACTGTCTTTATGTTACACTATATTTTGCTTTATATGGTCCTTTGTAGCTTTGTATTATCCCACACACTACCAGGGTTAGCAAGTTCACAGCAAACGTTCACAAGTTTTAGTGACTGCACACTGGAGAGAAAAAGGTAAAGCTCATTATGTGTACTAGGTAACCCAGATTTCCAGAAATAATTATTGTCTTATGAAGAGTAATTTAATCAAGTGAAGTACGTTATTGGAAGTTCTCATAGTTTTTGGAAAAGGATTTTTTTATCTTGTAATACTCTTCTTACAGTAATACTAATGATTTTGTTTTTCTCCCATAACACTTTCCCGTAGAAGACAAAATGTGACTGATTCAACTGCAGTAGTAATTTGAAAGGTGGGTGTAAGAAGTAGGTAAAATCCAACAGTTTGCCCAATATCTTTGTTTTTATAGATTTGGAATATCGAAAACAATTCATGAATGTTGCCAGATTTTTCAAACTAGGTTTACAAAGATGTTATTTGTGATCTATGTTTTCTTTTATGAAAAACTTGCAAGCTCATAGAAACAGTGTATTTAAGGTAGGAGGTGGAATACACGTAGTTAGAACCATTTTTAGGAATTTTTAAATATTCATATTTACATTAGAAAATAATTATTATAACCAATCATTCTAAGTAGTAAATCCTTGCAAAATTTCTTTACTGTCATTAGTAAGTCACATGGAAATGGCCTAATACTGACTTATTTTGCTCTGAGTTATAAATAAAAAGAAAACTTTTCTTCAACTTTTGTGCTGTATCAAAAGTGATTAAGTTAGGCAATTTATAGTATGAATAATTTGTTATCATAAATTATGAAGAGAAGGAGGAGATAGGAAAATTCTACTATTTTTATCTCAGGTCTTGGAAATACTGAAATTTTATTTTTCTAAAGCTGAATATTGCTGTAAACGAAACAATTTCCTTTCAAATTATCTTTGTTAAACATTTAGAACCTGTGATACTCAAACTCTCTAGCTCTTATTAAAAATTAAATCTGATACGCAAATACCCAGTTTCTTGAGATCCAATGACAAACCAGGGTGAGAAATCTGTCATAACAAAGCCTTGCTTCCTTAAATTGCCTGCAACTACATATAGATTTTCATTTAGAAGAGAATGTGTGAGTGCAGTAAGAATTGCAGGCAGTGTGGTGTGAGCAGATATAGAGTGGTTAGATGGCTGCAAATGGCTGGTAACTGTGACAGTCTATGATCCTTCTATTATTCCAGTGCAGATAAGCAATTCTGGCTTTTTTCCACACTTCGTTTCTAAATGGTAAAATGTACTCTTTGCCAGATAGTTACATTAATAAAGGAACAGCGCATCTTTGAAGACACAGGTACCATGGTATTGTGTAAACAACAGGAATAACCTTGAAGATGATATTCAAATGACTACATCTCTCTTAATGCAATCTTCACTTCCAGATTTACTTGGACTCAGACATTTTAAGAGACTTTTGGGAGATACAGTGCCAACCTACTTGAGTTATGTCTAAAAATAACATAATTGAACTGAAGCTTTTTGTTTTCTCTTCTGCCAAGGGGAGTTCAAATGCACTGGGTACCTCTTCAAGGCCTGTAAACACTAAATCATTTTCAAACTGAACAGTAAACATAAAGTATAATGTCTCTGAGTAACTGTTTAAGATATATTTAAAAACTGAAGCAACATGCACATAACCAAACTTAAGCAATCGATGGGCATAGTAAGTATTGTAACTATGTATATGTAACTATTATAAGAAATTCCTGAAATTCATTTGTTGTTCTGTAACAAACACCATTTTTGGAACAACAACAAAATGTAACACGTTCAGTATTCATCCTGCAGTCCAACACAGGTGAAGAGAGGCACTAACTTCTCAGTTAGGTTATAATTATTTTACATGCATCTGCACTCTTCACATGACTGACTGAGATGGAAGCACTCGGTCAGTTCTATACTGTGTTAATTATGCATTTTGTGCAAGAAAAAGAATTGAGAGAGCAGAAATACTTTTAAAGATGTCTTTACTATACAAACCATGCCAGAACAATAACAAAGAAATAAAAAAAAAAAATAAAAAGCAAGTAAACAAACAAAAAAATCCCCAAACCAAAAACTACCACAAAAAGCCAAACAATACAGTGCAACTTTGAAACAGGAGTAAAGTGGGCAGGTATGTTCTCTTGAGAGTTATTTTTGACAATTCAGCTACATTCTAACTAACACCAATCTGTGAAACATACTTATGATACAATGTATTTTTTTCTTTTAGAAAGCAATGTGGAAAGTACTTGGAAAAAGAATTCCATTCTTTTCTTTTTTAGGTAGGATACAAGGAGAAGACCAAAACAATGTCCCCAAGAGTTTTGAAAAGCTAAACTCCTGTAAAGTGTTCCAAGTTTTCTCCTGTTTCTGTTCTCCTACTGGTCCTTCTCTGACATTTACAGATGAGTCTTCCAACTCATCCCATCCTTAAGCCAACTTGTAAATTAGCAGCTATAAAGTAAGAAATTCATGTTTAATTCAATTTAATGGAATTGAATTCAATTTAAATAAGGCAGCAGGCATGCAGTGTGTATGCAAAAGACTTTTCATGATTGCTCGTGCCTATCTGTAAGATAGCCAAAAGTTACCAGGGCATTTGGCACTGTGACATTTAATGGCACAAAGTGATTCCCTCTGTCCCAGTTTGTGGTCACATATCAGTATGAAGGGATTCCTAATTACCCCTCAAAGTCTCAGTTTAGAAATGTTTTGAATCTTCTGATGAGTGTGTGTCCCATTTGTATAATTTCATTTTTACTTCTCAAGTATGCATACTTGATGTAACTTATACTACTTTAATAACACAGCTCAAGGCATCCTGGAGATTAGTTTTGAAACAGAAATTGATGGAAGAATAGCTTCTTATGGGAAAGTGGCATAATTCCAGCTGACACAGATATCAGAACTTTCTTTGCATTGCATACTTTTCAGTTTGTTTTCAGTCACCCTTTGGGATATAGGATGGGATCCCATGCCTGGTAAAAAAATAAAAAACCCCCAAAAAAAAACAAAAACACAACACCAAGCAACCCTAAGATTAAATGATATGGCTAGTGCAAAGAGCAAAGAGTTTGACCAAAAAGCTCAAAGTATTTTAAAGAATAGCCTTCTAGAAAAGTGATGGAAAACAGTTCAATTCTTCCTTACTTTGATAAATCAGATTTGGTTGATCTACTGTAATTTTCAGGAGTCCCATTTCCTTCTCTATTGCTTCTCATTCCTGGTATTGTGGAAGACATAGTCTTCTTAAAGTTTCACTTGAATATTTGAATAAGTAGTCTTTGTGGCTGTCCACTTACTGACAAAATGTAATTCTCCATGATGGGGAAGCAGAAAGGAAGAAAAAGCTGCTCGTTCAGATCATTTACTCACATCTCCTGGAAGGCAAAACTCACAGACCCAGTTGGTAACTTTTTCCCCTGTTTTTCTTCCTTTGCTTCTTTCTACGGATAAAGAAGCAGCAAATATTTCCTCCAGTTATACTTTGTTCCTCTTTTTTTTAAAAAAAAAAAAAAACAAACCTGGTTTTCCACCTATATATTCCAAAGTTACTTTTTCAAAGTGGTTTTCATTTGTTTGTTTGTTTTAAACTCTATTGAAGAACATTTGAAATAAAGTAAATTGGAGTGAAGCAGAACAACTTTGCTAGAAGAGACCAGAAGCATCCAGATAAAAGATGAAATAACGGGAAATACTCAATAAGTTCATTTAACTTGCTCAGGAATCTATAATTATGGGCAGGCAGGTCACAGGGATGATGACTCCACCACCTCCCTGTGCAGCCCATTCCAGTGCTTAACCACTCTTTCAGGGAAGAATTTTTTCCATATATCCAGCCTAACCTCCTTTGGCATAACATGAGATCATTTCTCCTTGTCCTGTCACTGGATGCTTGGGAGAGAGACCAATACCCAACCTCTCCACAACCTCCTTTCAGGTAGTTGAGGTGAGCAATAAGATCTCTCCTGAGCCTCCTTTTCTCCAGGCTAAATACCCTCAGCTCCCTCAGCCACTCCTTATAGGACTTATCCTCAACAGCTCCTCTGCCCTTCAGTGGACGCACTGCAGCACCAAAATGTCTTCTAGTAAGGTGCCCAGAACTGGACACAGTACTCTTAACTCATACCATCCTGCTAAACTTAGGCACTCAGGTTCCAGTCTATCCAAACTTGGTTTTCATTATTTTGTTGTCTGGTATTATCTATCTCTGTTTTGTTTCTAATGCTAGTCTCTGTGGCCCATTAAATTTGGTTATTTCAGTTGCTGCTCTCATCAGCCTGTGTCACTTACCTCCTCAGCCCAAAGTGAATTTTGCATGAAACCTTGTTCTCTGAGAGATGTCTGCTCATTATTCTGCTCATGCTTAACTGATATGAATGATAATTAATTATAGTTAACAGAAAAAAAGAGTGAAATATATACATATACATATATATATGTGTGTGTTGTGTATAACTGCCAATTTCCTAGTGTTGTGGGGACCAGTAAGGTGTGATTAACTAACCAACACAAATGCACATGATTATACAGCCAATACATTTCCTCATTTATAGTTGTTTTTATTCTAATAATTTCTATTCTTCCAACTACTGCTGCTGTGCCTTTTGAAGCAGAAGAAATATTTTCCTGTGTACTGGTACAAAAAAAAATCTAGTAGAATCTCCATTTTTGTGTCAATCTCTGGATGCTACAAAGACAATAATAACTAAATAGACATGTCACCTGGTGGAGGGGGGCGGGGAGAGAGTTCAACATTTACATATGTTAATTTGGGGAAGGGAAGGCTTCAACAATATTAGCACTTAAATTAATTTGCAAGAAAGGAAGGTATCAAACAGCTGGTGTAGAAGTAGCTATCATAATTTTTGCAGAAAAAAATTTTAACTGTGTTTTAATGTGTATTCTGTTTTTGTAGGTGACTTGGCAATGAAGAAATTTTAATTTTCTCCAATGAACTGTGTTTTATGTAGTTGTCTGTTGTTACATCTGTTGAAAGATAATCATGTTTAGTTTTATTTACTCTGACCATTTCCATTATGGTGATTTATTAGCAAACAATGTATTTTTCCCTTTTTTAAAAGAAAAGCAATAAACATATCAATCAGAGTTAAATCTTTTGAGTTACTGTTGCAATATCAACATTAAAGGTCTACTACATGGATGAAATCATCACAGTGCAATTTTCTTTAGTCCTATACCTGTTTATTTCTGAAATCTTGAAAGAGAAAGGAAATTTAGCTATCAGTAAATTTTGTGGTTTAAATCTGTTACTGAGATTTGCTCTGCTGTAGTAATTTGGATTGCTGTAGGCTCTGGTTTTCTCCTAAAACATTTTTTATGCAAAGGATGGTTCACTTTAGACAACAGAATGAAAAACTATAGCAATCTAAACTGATCTAATGATTTAATCCTTATACAGAAATGTCATCCACGGATCAAAGAGCATCACTAAATAAATTGCATATTAGAACTGGCCAGGGAATGAAAATTGTTTTTCCTTTCACTGTTTCAAGAAAGTGTGGGTTTGAAGCCTTTTTTTTTTTCTTTTTACTTGTTTGTTTAAAAAAAACCCAAACCACCAACATTTGAATATTTTAATAAAATGGAATATATTTGAAGTGTACACCTCCAGATCAAAAAATAAAAAACATGAACAACAGTCTTTTTACTCAGTTCTCTCCAGAGAAGTGGCACAAGAATTTTGCTGTGGGCCTTAGACCCTTTCTTTCTGAAAACTTGCTGAGTATCACGAGCTTTCAAAGCTCAATAACATATCTTCAGCATATTTTCATGACAAGGCATTTCTTCAAAAATTCTCCCATTTCTGTTAGTAATTTGCTATTGCTTCTCTTCTACTGAGAAGAAAATCTCATTCTCTGAGAGCTGATAAAACCTGAGAAAGATTTCTTCATGTTTTTTTCTTGGCTTATACAAACATAAAAATCTGGACCTCCAAAAATGCCCAGATTACTGCAAGGTGTCAAGTGGGACAAATGACCCTTACAATCATCTTTCTATCAAACACTTTAAATTCTCTGAGTTCTGTATGAATAGTGTTTGATTACTGAAAAAAAGACTCCCAGTTCTTGCAAATAATAACAAAATAAGTATTTTGAAAAAGCTGATTTCTTAAGGATAACAAACTGTCACAGGTGTCATTCTACAAAAGAAGTAAATGTGAGAAGGTTATGTTTAGCACTAAAAGATATAGGGTTAGCCCGACTTTGTCTGAAACAGTGTGAATATTGAAAAGTTTAGACAAAAGGATAGAATCATTTGTGCCCAGTAGTATAAAGGACTTAGCACTAGTATTTTTTAAAAAATAAGGACATGTCAGTTTTTGGCAGTGACTAGTGGCTTTGCATATATTTTCATAAAAACATAAAGAAGTAAATATGTATGGAGCTATCAGAATAAGAGTCAGGAAAATAAAAATTAAAAAGCCCAAAACAAACCAAATAAACAAAACAAAACAAACAAACAAAAACCCCCAACCAAAAAAAAAAAAAAAAATGCCCCTATATGCAATGAGTATGGAACATTTCAGGAACTTGGTCGGTATAAAAACATGTTTGAATAATGACTACAGAAGCTAGAATAATTTCTTTCAGCAATAATAACAACATTATTCTCTTTTTTTCTTTTTTCTCTTCTCCTGAGAAATAGTGTTGCTTTGTTATATGATTGGTGGTTAGTCAACTAGAGTGAGCCTGGGGAGTTATTCAAAGCCCTCTGATTATTTAAATATAGAGCTTTCTCATAAAGGGAGATGAAAGGTGTGACTTGCATTATCCCAGTGCACTAATGGGCGACAGCCATGGCTAAAACTTTGGTTGTTAAAAACTTACATGTTAAATATTTACATGTTAAAAACCTACATCCTAAAACTTATATATAAAAGGCAAAATTACTCTTCTCTTGAAGTTCAACTGCTCTGTTAAGAAACTGTGCCTGCTTTACCTCTGACCTGGCAAGGAGAAAAATTAGTGCCAACCATAAAAGCTGTATCTGTAGAACAAAACAGTGTTAATGACTCGACATTATTGTTATTAGAATTTTACAGAGTTTTTACTACTGCTGTCTCTAGTCTGGTTTTGATGAATATGAGTAGAGGAATTGTTCTAGGCATGCTACTGAAGAACATCTGATTTACTTACATGCAATGGAAGTCCAGATAGTGGATTCTGAAACTACTCTGTGATGTGCACTAAAATATGAGGAGTGGGAAAACGAATGGATTTGCTTCAAATATTACAAATGATACAAGATAAAATACTATGTTATTTACAACATTTCCAGCTCCTATTAAAAGCATCCAGTATTCAATAATGTTGACTAAGTTGGTAGAAATAGCTTTTAAAAACATCACCCATAAAACAAACCAATTTGTTGTAGCCATAGTTACATGGTAGTGTAAAAAATATGCCATTCTCAGTCTTCTTCCAGGGTAGAATCAACATTAAAGGGTATAAAATCTGTAATTATCCCTAACTATATCATGTAATAACACATCTCATGGTCTCACTCACATCTCCAGCAATTTTGGAATTCATGCTCTAGTTGAGGAAGTATCAACTGCAGAAATAAAATCTCAAAGTTTTGCTTAGCCCTTACTCAGGCAACTCTAAAAGGCAAAGGATCAGAGAAAGTGTTTGTTGCTCTTTCATGTTAATTCCACTACTTGGTTTTGCTTTCTTCATCTTTTTTCTTCTTGCAAATCCAATAATTTTTTTCGTAGTTTTTATGGAGATTTCCAAGATATGTTTGTATCACTGAGATACAAACGTATCTTAAAAAAACTCCGAAAAAACAAAAAACAAACAACCAACGAAAAGAGACTGATAAAAATCACAGCATTACTTAGTTCAAAGCAGGCAGAAATCACAGCTACTACAGCTGTTCTCCATCAGTGTGTAGCTGAAGTAGCTCAGAGTAAAGTCCACATGTGAAAATGACAAAAAGCAAAAAATGTCATGGGAAAGAAGAACAAATCAATCTGTTTAGCTCAGACCACCAATGTGCAACATAAAAAGGTTAATTCTGCAGTGAACACTCTTTCATGAGACCTAGTTATAACAGGTTAGATCAATAGTTCAAATAATGTTGCTTCATTGCAATTAAAATGTGCTGAATTATCTCAGATAACATTCTGTTCCAAGTGAGTAAGAGTTAAATTTTGGCTCTTGGAGAGTGAAGTGCCTCAAATTCCATGCACAACATGTCATTAACTTCCTGTGTAACTACAGAGTTTAAGAAAACTTGCCCAGAGAGGACATGCAGAGTAACAGCCTTACTCATCATACCTAGAATATAAGATTATTCCCAGACTCAGCAGGGAATAGATTAGTTAGTGATCTTAAGCCCCTGAATGAAGTGTCGAGTCATCTTACAGGTTTATGTCAAATTCTAGCCAGATCATTTCAGTTCCAAGGTACCTTCTGCTCAACAGGGACATTATGAGAACATGGTGCTTTTTTTCATTGATTCAGTGGTTTGACATGATACTGTTGAATCAAAACCGAACCTCCTGGTTCTTCAGTTGCTGTGTTGTTACTGTCATTGACAGTCCTTGGATTTATTTCTGTGGACTAATAAGGGTGAAGCATAACAACAGGAGTTAAATAATTGAAAGAATAGTATTGTAAACAAATGCTAGTACTCTGCAAGACAAGAAACGTAGTTTGTGCACGAGTAATACGATACTATTTGTATACTGTCATGGATGCAGGATCAGGCAGATATTGTGAGGAAATATTTTCCACATTATTCTCTATGTCTGCTAGGGGAAAAATTCTTCAGAAAAGAAAACCACATCTCGATCACTCATTCCCCATAATTGTGTGTGCTCATTCTTGGCTGTGAGACAGGTGAGTGAAGCTGATTGATATTTGAAAACAAGAATGTCTTTCCTTAACATTTTGTTGACTTGTCAAAAGAGAAGCTGCTCACACAAACATCTCATTGTCACTTCTTATAGGCTTTTCTTCGCTGAAGTAGGATTTCTGGTCAAATCTGTGGACAGGAATCCAAGACACCAATAACTTAAATGGAAAGAGTATTCCCTTAGGAGAGCTAAATCCAAGCCCTTGCTCTTTTTGGTTCACAGGATTGATTTATCTTCACTAAATGTGTCTTCTCCCTACTGTCCTTGTTTGATTTTGCATCATCCCAGCTTCACGGTCTTTGAGGTCAACAGGTACAGGTATATCAGCAGACATTCCAGCATCTTTCATGACTTGATTTTTCAAAACTCTCGAGCATGGATACTGTCTTTGGCCACCCGCATCTCTGAGAAACCTCAGCTTGTAACAAAGTCAGTACTAGTCATACTGTTTGGAGACATGCTACCACTTGTTGGAACAAACAGTTCCCGTAAAAACTCAGCTACTGAAAGGTACAGACTTTTAAAAGAGGTTTTCCTTCATCCTAACCCAGCTGCTGATCCAGACAGTTTTTTCACCTTCTCTCAAATGCAATTTTTGTTCAGGCTGTGGCTATAATCCCAGCCTAGTTTTCCTGTCATCAAATTTTTGGTTAGAAGAGTAGCATTTCGTGTTGGGACTTGTCATTGCATTTCTTATGAGAACACGTCTTAGAGGAGAATATAGAAAAATTATTTGCATGAGTCAATGTTCTACCAAAGCTTGAAGCTATAAGCTGTCATGTACAGAGAACATAGAAGACAATCAAACTTATCATTCAGGTACTATGAGAAATCCTGTTTATTCACATCCACTGCAAGACATTTTACTTGTGGTATGCTGCATACTTCATATACCGTTCAATTCCTTTTTACCCAGAATTTTGTTGAAGGGAATGGGGAGGAGGTGTGTACAGAACAAGCAGTAGATACATTTGGAAGTTAATATAGCAGGAAACTGAACACATTTTCAAGTTTTGTATGCAGAATGATTGAAGATCCATTAAACAAGCAATCAACCTCCTAGACCCCAAATACCAGGGGGGAATATGCTGAGTGAATCACACTACTGTTTGGCACAGTAAGGTATTAAAAACTGTTAGAATATGTTTTGAAATGTTTTATTTTTAAAATTACATTTCAGTATGAAAAAATCAATCCATAATTTCTAGTGTTTAGAGACAAAGTCTGCATCTACATTTTCAAATAACAGGTTTGTGTACTATGTGCTAGGACTTCCTAAGGTTGTATCTTTGGTCATGGAAGTGAAAAACACTTACTAAAGTGCTGAACTGAAGGTCAGTGATGTACTTATATAGAGGCATAACTAAATGTGTAAAACTAGGTTGATGTGAACAGCCATAAAGTTGGTCTGGTTAGAAGGGAAAATTTACTAAAACTGAAACTGTCAGCTGAAAAATAGTGACACAGAAGTTACCTGCCAACCTGAAAGCTGTGAGCCCAGGCCCAGACCTGGGAACCAGAAACATCCTTGAAAAGTACAGCTGGCCTCTCTGAAGTACAGCTGGGGTACCTAGAAACCAGAGATATTCTCAGGTACAACTAATAAGTGCAAAATCAAAGAAATGTAATTTGTTTGACAATTTGTTTTCTGAAAAGGTATAAGTAGTCTGGGAAAATTAAATAGGTCTGAAAATGGCATCATTAGAGGTGTAAAATCAACATTAAGAGCATATATTGGCTGTTAAAAGTGGTGATGTTCTTATGTCCTGTTGTATCTCAGTGATTTGAAAAGGACTAAATTTTTGCCCAAAGCTGAGTCTCTCTCTCTCTCTGTGAACTTCTCTTGTTGCACTTCTTCTTTCCTCCACAGGTTGAACACATGAACTTTCTATGAGATCTTGGACTGTCACTGGACATGACCATCTGACTCCAAGCTCACCTCTGAAGTGAGACTCTGCCTGCTGAACTGCTGGTGCCACTTTGGGTGCACTTTAGGGGTCACTTTGGTTTCTCCTCCCACCTCTGGCATGGATTTGTTCTGCCCTCAGGGATGATTTATCCCCTTCTGAATTCTGTCTGATTCACTTGATACCAGTACTTTGTATCCATATTAGTAATCTAACATGAGAACATGGTGCTGTTATACTGGAGATAGTCTTGCTTCACTAATGATATTTTGTGGTAATCTATAATATACACCTTATGGGTTTTGCTGCTGTAGTTAGTATATACACCCTTGTTTTTACTGTTATTAGTTGATGTATAATGTTGGTTGATAATATATTTTTGATTGCTGATAGTAATTTGCTAATGATCAATATAATCATAGAAATACTTACTAGTGGTAATTTTGTGGTGGCCTACTTACTAGAGCATGATATGTATGTATATATACGCATACATTCTGTTTTATAATCTTCCTGTTGTTGATATTACAAAATTGGAGAGCTAAGAGATCACAAACATGGAATCCAGGTGTTCTGAGGTTTTACTACAAACCTAAAACTTAAGTTGACTAAATAAAAGTGAGGAGGTCTTTGAACAGCTCAGTAAAGTAGTGCAATTTTAGATGGACAGATGAGATGCAAGTGACAATCATATTATAAAATAAAAAGTAAAAAAAAAAAAAAAAAGGATAAGATTTTTAAGGTTTCATAATATCCTAAATTGAATCTCAATCTGTAACAAAGGAGACACTTACTTGACATGGAGGCATGGAACAAAACTAGGGAAAAAGAATTCCTGTTAATATTTAGAAACTTAAACAGTTAGTTTTTATGTGTATGAAGAATATGTACACCGGTTATTACTTGGTAGATGGATTTTCATGAAGGGTGGCAGCTGACCTATCATATATATGGAAATCACTGGTATGTTTCCACTTATATAATGGATTTTAGATTTCACGGTGTGGCAACATGAACTCCTGTGGAAACATCTTGTGAAATATTAGCCTTCTGGAAATACCATTTTAAAAATGCTATTATTCGTACTGGTGATCTGTAACACCGTTATATTACTTGGTGCCATTTTGATCTCTCAGAGGTAACTTCTTGATTAGGACCCAGACAAAATGGAAACAGATTTTTCTTTTTTCCAATTTTTTAAATATGTGAATGAATTATCAATTTTGGAATCTCTAAAGGCATAAATAAGTGTCTTGCATTCTGGCTTTAGCCATATGGTAACCCTAGGCAGGAAAATTGAACTTTCACACATTGGCTCAAAAACAACCACTTTAAGTGTAATATCCTACAGTGAGTAAGTTAATTGACTTTTAATCAAATTCTACAATTAGTTTCATACTCAAATTGGTAGAAACAACACAGTATTAGTAATAATTTATCTCAGTTGTTTTGACATTGCGAACAGACTTTATAAGGACAAATGAGAATTGTTCCAGCAGTGGGAGACTGTAACTCATCAGGCAATATGCTAATATTTTGTGTGATTATCAAATATTTATTGTGATGGAAAAAGAGAGGAAGTGACAGAGAGGGGGCATGACATTTGTTTTCAAAATATGCAAATCTTTTTGTAAAATGTCACTTTGAAATAGAAATAGAAAATAAACCACAACTAACCTATTATGTGATCCATATTAAGAGACAAACTGTTTCAAATTCACTGAGTAATTGTTCTATGACAGTACCAAAACTGATCTAAACGACCATGAAATTCTAAACCTTTCAGCCTGAGTTCTTTAGTAATCAAAGCTTGTGCTGGCTGGTTTGCTATTTTGTCCTTCTGTTCTTGATTTTTAATTGATGTTCTTTATCCCATAAAAGTGATCACTAGAAAAGAATACTACAGCTTTCACAAGTGAGGTCAGTGGAGAGATTTTAATTGGCTCAATCACCCAGAAGGAGATGTAGAGATGTGTTAGTTTTCATAAATCATAACAGAATTTAGAAGCCTGGGAAAATAATAAAGCATAGTAAATTGATATAAGGTTGAAAGTGTGTTTATTTTTAGCAAAATAAATGTGCTTTATTGTTTTTTGGTGTTTGGGGTTTTTTTCCAAAGCAAATAAACAAGCAGTATTAAATGATTCTACCAGGCATTTCAAAGAAAACATATGCAAGTGACATGTATTGGACAAATATTAAACCTTTAAATACAAATTCTGCATTTCATCTTTCTTCTCCAACTTCCTCTTTTTCTTCTCATCCGAGGAAGAAATACATCTTCTACTTCTAATGGTCTGTCTTCCCCTGACAATACATGGCAGGACTAAAGGCAACATAAACTGTCAGAGATGAAGAGAGTGTTAAAATGTTGTAAAAAAGCAAACAAACAAACATGTCTTTCAATAAGGTATGCCATATGTCATTGGTTAAGCATGTAGGGCTTTCATTTCTTGAAAGTACTGCTTCAAAATGCTGCTAAGAATAATCATCTTATTTTTGTTGAGGTCAGCATTCAGAATTAAAAACATAGTAGCAAATTAAAATCTCCATTCAGATTATCCTGGAAATCAATTTTAATTAATACCAGAACCCCTTCTGTGCCTTCAGGAAAAGGGGAAAGCAGAATTAGCCTGAACTCTCCCCTTGAACCTGGTTGTTTGGTTTTTATTTGACTAAAATGGTTGCCAATTTTTACTAAAATATTTTGTTCAAAATACTTTCTATAAAAAAAGGATTACTTTATGGAAGATTTTCTTGATTTTCAAGGGTTTGTATGAAATTCTTAATTGGTATCTCTTAACATATGTGAGACAGTGAGATAATATGGTAGGTAGTGCCACAAAGATTCCTGTAGAGATGTGAAGCAATGGGGGACAGAGAAGAAGAGTAGAAAGGAACAGTTTTAAATAGGGGGAAAAAAAAAGGTTTATGTATTTATATACATAAGCATAAAGGTTTTCTGAATTAAAAATAGTTACTGTGACCACATCACAGACAGGAACTGATGGAGGGAAGATAATATTATTTCCTTATTTGGTAATTCTGTAACTATAACACTAGTAATGTTTCCATATATATAAGGACAAGATAGTCTATTATTTTATGGAGGACAATTGTCCTCATAGGAGGTCCAAGTTTATCGTAGAATGAGGAAAGGCTTTATCATACAGAAATTCTCAGAGAAATCTTCAGATTCCCTTTTTCCATCTCAAATAAACAGAATTACTTGATTTCATGTATGTGGCATTCTGATCTATCTTGTTATTTAAATATATAACCACAATTTCAATGCTATTTTTGTGATGATTTAGTGAACATTTACTGTACTTCAGAGGTAACAAAAGAGAGGTTTGGAAAACATTTCCATAATTTCCTGTACATGATACCTCATGGAAATAGAAACCTCAGTCATACAAGAGCTTTCAGGGAGAGACTTTTTGGCTCTTGACTGTACATGGCTACATCTTCCAGTTCCTGAAGGCATGCACAAACTGTGCTCCAGAGCTCATCACAACAGCAAGTACTGGCACACACTGCAGTTCTATTACAGTCTGAAATAGGAAAGATATTGGAACAGGCAGAAAACCAGGTTTTCTCTATCCAAGTTGTAAAGCCATAGCTGTATATTCTACATGAGAACAACTGTAGAAATGTGTCATAGGATAACAATTCCTGACTATTTCTAAGGGGGCAATCAACAATAACAGCTAGTTGTTTAACATAAGCACTACAAAACCAAAATAACCTGCTGTGCTGTCTTCTGTTTTTTCTCAAGCAGGACACCACAGAAGGTAATCATTCTAAAATAATGGGGTTGTTTGCACACTACTGCCTCTACTCACATTTTTTAACTGTATGAAACTTAACATAAACCTCTAACACAAATTAACACATATTTTTGTCATTATAACCAGGAAAAGAAAGAGCTAATGGCTCTTATGCCAAATGATGTGACTCTCTCATAAGGTATAAAGGCTCAAAGGGAGTACATGAGCGCTATGTGGATAGTCTAAATTTCAGGTAGGTAGACTCTATTAGATATTTTAGTCACTGTCATTTCAGTCAGCTTTACAGAACTACTGCATTTATATTCAACACTTTTTGTTTTCCCTTAATCCATTGATTTAATTTTTTTTTTATTAACATGTCACCTAAACATACTAGTCCGTGCCAATTTTTTCATGGAATCTGCCATTAAGAGTGAATTCTGATTAGTTTCCTCACTTGTGGAGATTTCTCATTCTTTTCACTGATGGATACTCCCTTTTTGTCAATCCCTTTTATTAAAACAGACTTCTGATAATAATACTGTATCCCACCATTCCTTCAAATAAAGCTGCTGTTCTCTGTCATGCACTGGAGCTTCTACTTAGTTTCTCAATCTTTCTTACTGTTACTTACAATGAATTTTGTTCACATCACCTCTTGCTCATCTCATATGAGGATATGAAGCCCAACTTAACAGTTTACTGTTATGACCTGTCCCGCAGTTAGTACAGAACAAAATAAAATAGCAGATTTGCATAAATATGTAGAATGGAACCTACCCAGACTGACTCCAATTCAGTTTCCTGGTAAGCACAGTGGATCCTGCATCATATGCTTTCTCTTGAAAACTTTTGAGGAAAACTTCAGTCCCTTCAAAGGTTTTGGATATGTGAAGAAAAAAAAAAAAAGTTATGATGAGTGAAACCACAAGAGCAATTGTTTAAATGTTGGGCTTCATTTACAGATACATACCTTTGAATTCCACAGATGTCATAGTGCTTTTTTTTTCCTTCTTAAAATTGTCCCTCACATCTTATATTTTGAAGATAATTAAAGCCAAAATGTGACTTGCACTGAAAATTTTGATGTTACCAAGTTGTTCATGGAAGGAATACATCAAATGAAATTGATTTCTGCTAAACACAAGGTCTAATATATGATTATATACAAAGAATCATATAATATATGATTCTTTAAAATTTTGAAATATGGAAATATTCACTAAACTGTTTTGGAGAAAGGTAAGATACCATAGCAAGATGTTTGCATTGTTAGCAGGAAATTTCTGAAAAGGAATTAGAACAAGAGGAAACAGTGAAGCTAGGATGATGAATAGATAAAGCAAAGGTAAGTGGATAAGTACCTGGGAGCACTGAGACATTTGGGATATGTCAGATGATGGATGTTCAGTCCTACTGAGTTTGCAATGTGATGAAGGACAGAAAGAAAAGCATGTGGGACTGAAAGGGCTGAGGAAGTGACTGTGGCTAATTCCGAGTTGTTGCAGAAACATGGAACAACAGATTTTTAGACTAAGAATTGATGAAAAATCCTATAACTTCAAAAAACCTCTATTCCCTGGACCATATAACATATAAAATATTAAAACCTTTAGCTTTACCATTAAAGAAAAAAGAAAAGAGATGAAAACGACAGTAAGGTCAGACACTCAGAGAGTTTCTCCTTAGGATTGGTGTTAAATGTTTTCTCACCAGGGCCAGGTTAGTCCTTTCAGTACATTCCTAGAAAAGATGTAACACTCTGCAGGTAGAAAAAGCTACCAGGCTTTTACGTTGCCCTTTTCTATCCTCAAAACTGATGATTGCCACAATGGCTTCTTGATTCAGACTTGTCCTTTACAGCTTACTTACTTGTCCGTTCAGTTTGTCTTCTTAAGGAAAACATTTGAGACAGTATCAGGGAAAAAAATTGGGACTGAGGGCACTGATCTCCAAATTGAAGCTAATGCTGCATCTCACTTGTAAAAACTTCCTATGAACATTCTCACAGGGTCATAGAAACTCTGAGTTTCAAAGGCATCTCTGGAGCATCACCAACCACACAGCTCGAGCAAGGTTACCTAACAGAAGGTTGCCTGGATGGCTTTTGAATATCTTCAAAGATACTCAAAACTCTACAACCTTTACAGTCTTCCTGGGAATCCTGTGCCAGGGCTCAATCACCCTCACAGTCAAGAAGTGTTTCCTGATGTTTGGGTAGAACATCCTGTGCTTTAGTTTGTGACTTTTGCCTCTCATCCTGCCACTGGGCACCACTGAACCTGTCTCCATTCTCTTTTCATCCTACCTTTAGGTAAACATTGAAGAGATCCCTCTGAACCTTCTCTTCTCTAGGCTGAATAATCCTGCTGTTTCTCACAGCAGAGATGCTACAGTCCCTTCACCATCTTTGGGATGCTCCATTGAACTCAAGTATTTCCATGTCTCTCTTGTACTGGAGAACCCAAAAGTGGGCCCAGTACCGCAGGTGGGGCCTCACCAGTGCTGAATAGAATCACATCCCTTGAGCTGGTGGTGGGAGGGTGAGGCCTCCTTGCTCCAGGCTTTCCCCTCTGTCTTCAGGGATTGAGAATCCTAAAGGCTGGTCTTACTAATGAAAACTCTGGTAAGGAAGTAACTCAATACCTCAGCCTTTTCCATACCCTGTGCCACCAGGACCCCTGTCCCATTCAGCAGTGGGGACACATTTTCCCTAATCTTATTTTTGGTATTTAGGCACTTACAAGAGCCCTTTCAGGTTTTTAGACATCTTTTGCCATATTCAACTCCAAGTGAGCTTCAGCTTTCCTAAATACATTTCTTTTCATACTTGGACAGTCTCTCTGTATTCCTCTCATGCTATCTGTTCCTGCTTGCATCTTCTGTAGGCTTCCTTCTTATGTTTGTGTTGCTGACAGGTGATAGAAAATTTCACTATTTGAACTGGGAGTGTAACAATAAGGGTCAAAAATTAGTGTCTTGCTTGAATTTGTAACACAGAATCATAGAATCATCTGGGTTGGAAAGGACCTCTGACATCATCAAGTCCAACCCTTGATCCACTACCACTGTGGTTACTAGACCATGGTACTCAGTGCCACATCCAGTCTCATCTTAAAAATCACCAGGGATGGAGAATCCACCACTTCCCTGGGCAGCCCATTTCAATGCCTGATTACCCTCTCTGTAAAGAATTTCTTCTTAATATCCAATCTAAACCTCCCCTGGCACAGCTTAAGACCATGCCCTCTTGTCTTACTGATAGTTGCCTGTGATACTTAAATAAAAAGAAATAAATAAACACAAACAGACAACAAAACCTAAACCTGAGAGAGAAACCTTTACATAGCCTGAAATCCTGAAGAACTGTGCTTTTATAGGAAAAGGTTATCAGTTTACATAAAGGCAATATCAGTATACATATGGCCAGGCAATTAATCTCATATAGACATTTTCCAAAGAGCTGCAACTCTGTTGCTTTAAGAATAAGTTTAATTAAAATCAAAATTTATACTAAACCCTTACTTCTTTCTTTACTGCCACATTAGTCTAATAGCAATAAACATCAAAGTCAGGGTTTCACAGTTGAATCCTGGCTGGCAACTAAGAATCAGAAGAGTCAAAGTGAGAAAAGTCATGGGTTCAGATAAAGACAGTTTAATGGGTAAAGCAAAAGCCACTCCAGCAAAGCAAAACCAGAAATTCATTCACCACTTCCCATGGGCAGGCAGGTATTCAGAAATCTCCAGGAAATCTGGGCTCCATCATGTGTAACAGTTACTTGGGAAGACAAATGCCCCACGTACCCCTTCCTTCTTCTTCCCTCAGCTATATGTGCTGAGTGTGATGCCATATGGAATGAAATATCCCTTTGGTCAGTTGGGGTCAGCTGTCCAAGCTCTATCCCCACCCAGCTTCTTGTGCAGCCCCAGCCTCCTCACTGGTAGGGTGGAGTGAAAAGCAGAAAAGACCTTGGCACTGTGTAAGAACAGCTCAGTAGTAACTAGAATATTCTTGTGTTATCAACGCTTAGTCCTGTGCTCACTACTAGGAAGAAAATTTGCTCTACCACAGCCAAAAACAGCAAATGGGGCATAAGTTAGGAAGAACTTTGAAGGCATTTTGTAAGTGATGAAGGAACTTGTGGAACCCTGAATATGAGTTTCAAGGTCTAGCTTGACCACATTATGCTACGACAACTTATAAAGATGACAAACAAGTCAGCTATGGGGTTTCATACCCTTTCGGTTTAGAAAGGGTATGAAACCCCATAGCCTGAAAGACTGAGTGAGTATGAAGAAAGAATTATAATATTTTGAAACCAATGGAATGCAGAATTTTTTTCTACCTTTGGGCTAGAAAGGAAGATGGTTTTGTTTCTGTGGATTTTATTAAAGTTTGTTAAATGAAAAAAAAAAAAAAAAAAAGAAAAATAGAGAAATTAAAAAAAAAAAAAAAAAAAGAGAACTAGCCAGCTGCTAGGATTAAAAGTCCACAGATTGAAATGTATCTATTTAGGTGGTCCACACTTATTAGACTGAGAGCCACCTCTTAAAGACCTGAAGTGACATATTTTACTTGAGATCTTTCTGTTGGTGAGAACTTCCACTACTTTTTCTTACTAACAAACAGGAAGGAAAAGAATGTCCTAACTTTGAAAATAGTTGTTGGTTCAGGCAGAAGACCTCAGTAACATTTATATTTAGTATTTCTGCTCTACTGCCTGTATAATACTGCTAGGTTAAGAATGTATCAATTAACTTCAAAATTAATAAATAGTTTACTAATATTTTATATCAAACTCCACTCCTTAAAAAACTCAGATTGATGATACTCTTTAAATATACTCATTAAAATAGTTGTTAGATGTTAAATGTTAGAAAATTGTTACAAAGATTATTGATTTTAGACAAACACTTTTGCATTGTCCTTACAGCCTTTGTTGAGTTAGCTCTACACTAACATCACAGATATTAAGTGAAAATTTATGCTGTTAGTCTAAATGAAATTCCTGCCAAGAAATTAATATAACAAGTTACAATTAGCATATATGAAATTATCAAAATGTGCTACATGGGAAATTAAATACCTTTATAGGAAAAGCTGCAGAAAGGCAAAAGCTTATTACTTAAAAGAGGTCTATAAAAGTTCTATTGACTCAGTTTAGACAGCATGGTAGAAAATGTACATTTACTTCAACACTGGAAGGATAAAACTAAACCTTTTTATAAGAGTAACCAATATGGTTAAATGAGTCAAAAGAAGATATTAAAAAAATACATAATCTATTAAATTACAGGATCTTCCATTTTGGAACATTCAAATAAAAGTTGGTAAGTACTTCCTATTTTCAGTACCTTTGAATATTTTTACCAGATCGTGCTATTACTTTAGAAGATCTTTTTGCTGGAACCAATTTTACTTCTGCTAATAAATATAATGTCTGTTACAATTTTTACAGAAGAAAATATATTAAAGCTCATGTTAACTACATACATACAGAAATAAAAATACTAAAACTAACACGACAAAGAAAACATTTCCAGACTTTATCACACTTCAAAACAAATCAGCAACAAACATGCATAAAAAGTATACAGATACATAAACCCAAGTTCTAAATAAATGATGAATGTCATATTGCAATTAACTCTGCCAGAATATGGGAAACACCTCTATAAAAAGAATGCATTTTTTTACAAAAATAATATATGTATGGCATCTGGTAGTACAAAGGACTGAAGAAATATATAGAACAGGCTGTTCAGATATTGTGGCAGTGTGGGCAAGTGGAATTTCTTATTCATAGCTTGTGAAACTGCCAGCTTTTAGCAAACTTCACTACCTAATATCAGATTATGACACTAAGAAATCTCTCAATTTTTCCCATGTGATCCCCAAAACAGCAATGTTTACACTATAAGAGGCTTTCCCACTGCCTTAGCTGAGATCGAAGACTTACTTTACAAAATTCTTCATTTATGTCTTTGACTCTGACATGCAGCCCTTTAAAATGGGCCCCATACAACAGTGTCCTTGAAAAACCTTGCCAAGGTTGAGAAAGTATGAAGATGGAAAAAAGGAGCTCTAGAGAAGAAAACAAATCTGGCAAATAGCAGCTTCTCACTAATTTTTTGCCTTGCTCTGCTTCTACCAACTGTGATTAGTATTGCCATAATAAAAAGCAGCACTTTGCTATTCGACTTTTGGTAGTGTCTTTGTCAAGTTTCTGGCTGCTGCTGACACTTGGCTTAGGCCTGATATATGTATTCAAGATTCAGGTCATGAATCAAAGCTTCTGTTTGCTTTTGACCAAGATGAAATGAGCAATGGCCTACAAGAAATTTCAGGATATAGAGAGACACATGAAGTCAGGTTTCAGAGACAGAACTGGTTCAGGATGAGCAGTGTTTCTCTTACCTTATTGCAGCCTTGGAAAGTGAAATCAGTGTCTGCTGAAAGCCAGATTCATTAGACATTTACAGGTTTGTGAAACAATGGTTTAGCCTCAGGTAATCCACTTTAGATCCATCAGTACATTATAAACAGGAGCATGACTGTAATTTTGTTGTTGTTGTTGTTGTTTAAATGGTTTTATAGACTGCACTCCACTGAGCTTCAGTATTTTGTCAGTCAGCAGCTGCCATTTGTTCTTTCCAGTGCTGGCTAAAATGTCTTTGGGAATAACAGCACTTTCAAAGATACAATGTTTCTGTTTGAGGTCAATATTCTACAAAATTTTATTGAAGTTGAAGATTAGAAAGTTTTTTATTATTTGCATTGTTAGTGACAATGCTTTATCCTATCCACCTGTTGTACTCAGCCTTACTACCCCCACAGGTAGTTCATGTGAATCCTCAGTTGCCGAAATTGAACAAATGATTGGTCATATAAAAGTCAGGTGCAGATTCTCAGGGTTAGGAACTACTAGATCTGGCAGCCTGGCCAAGGTGAGACTGCTGAGGATCATAACCCCACGCTACTGGGGTTACACCAGCTTCCCATGTACCTCTGTGTGTACAGTAATTAGACTTTTATCACATAACATAAAACCTAGGTGCCTGTTTTCTGTCAACATAAATGTACATACCCAGCAGAATCACTGCATAAAGCTGTGCCATTCACACACTGTGCAAGAAAGGACCCCTGAGCAGTCCCAAAATAAAGTTACTGACAGTGTCACAGCTTTACTGTGATGCCTATGAAGGAACAACTGTGTCTGACACCTTCCACACACACACTGTGAAGTTCATGTCACTGTGAAGTCCATGTCACTTTTCCCGCTTTTGTCTTCATTTCATTTCACAGGTCTCCATGGACTGCCCCTCACAAAGCGTCTTTCCCCTTCAAAACACATTTCTTCACCTCTCGCTTCTTCCTTGCAGATAGAGGGACTTCTCTCCATCATATTGATGGAAATCTCCCTGTGACAGTGTATGGAACATTCCATTTTGAGAAAAATTTCCTTTTTTCTTGGGTACAGCTCTTTTACAGAGCTGTATCTTCATTGAAAAAATATACTCGGCTTTGCAAATTTCTCCAACCATCTTCACACTCAGAGAAAGTGCTTATTCCACATAGTGTAGGTTCAGTTTTTGGCCTAGGTGACAAATAGAAGAGTCAAACCTCTGCCTAGTGCTCAGGTGACAATGAAATTATTATCTGGTCCTTATGTTTTACAAGACATTTCCCCTTTTTACTTCCTACTTTGGTTAATTTCTGGATTTTTGTTGTAAGCACCTCAGTGACATGATTTCAGGTTTTGTACGTGAGCAGGTATGGAAAGGAGATAAGGTAATTCTGCAGTGTGGGGTAAAAAACCCCCATGTATTATATGGATACCCCCCTCAGGTATCATATGGAGCTCCAAAAAAGTGAGTGCTCTCTTTCCGGATCTACCATTGCGGGGCCAATAGTTCTGCTGAGTTTGACTGGGCAAATATTTTTGGACCCCTTTCAGTCAGAACTTCGATTACTGACCAAACTGCCACGGAGACAGTCTGTTCACTTACCTCCAGTACGTTTACACAGAACACACAGGGCTTTCAACATCCCAAGCCATACAGTCAATGAAGGACACCACAGAATATATGCTGATGGACTCTGATGTTTCAGGTAAGGTACAGAACATCCCTCATTCAGCCTATATGTGAGAGTTGTGGTGGGTATTCCCTGCTGGTGATACTGATGGGAGAGCTCCCAAATCAAGGAAGAAGTATGGATGGTTTGTTCTTGAGGTGCTGGACACTTGTGCCAAAAAGACAGACAGAGAGCTCTGATATGAACTGTTCTTTCTATAGTTAAGAAACTGGTGTCCATTTTTGAAAGATTTAAACTAATTTCAGAAAATATTATTTTTTTATTTTTTATTATATATAAAAGATATATTTTACATGGAAAAGGAGTTCTCACCTAAGCCAGTTCTTGATTGACAGAGCCTTGTTTAAAAAAAACAAATAGTAACTTTTACAGTCTTTAAATATAGATATAACTGGTTTAAATAATTGTGATTTATCATGGAAATAAGGGAATGGGATTTTTTATCACCCAAGTCACAGGACAACCCTGCAATATTTAGATGACATGAAGTTGGAGCAAGTGGTCCAGAAATACTGTGAATGCCTTTGCATCCATATCTGCCAGTGTTTGGAGAAAGTTGACACTCTTGAAATTTCTTAGGCCTCGAAAGAAGATCTGCAAGGGAAAGATATGACTAATAAAGGTCTTGCTTGGCCTAGAATTTCTGTTAGTCTAATTAAAAAATATGCTGATAGATATTTTAGACTAAAAGGCGTATATGACTCACAGTTAGCGCAAAACTCTTCAGCCATGAAACAAGACGACAACCAGCAGGTGCTGGGTTCAGCTCATTTTCAGTGTTTGTCAGTCCACAGACGTGTAGCCCGGATTAGCCTTGGCACATGTTGTCTCCTGCTGAGTGTCATGGTTGTGGATGGAAAGGGAACAGGCAGAGAAGCAAAGAACACAAGTTGGTATAAAAGAAGTTCATAGAAGAAAAAGTAATTAATTAGTCTGTGGAATATCAAGCAATTAGTTACAAATGACAAATTACATAAAAATTTAGGGGAGACAAAATGATTTTGAACAAAGTCTCAAGATACTTGAAAAATATGAAGGACACACTTTAACAAATTATTGTGTTATATGATTTTCAAGAAAAAACTTTTCCTTCTTCCGACAAGCATTAAAAGTGCCAGATGGATGACTGAGAGAACATATTCTCTACCTTCAAAACCAGCTCAAATGAGAGGACTGGCTTAAGTGGATAATGTATCTAAAACCAGCAATGTGAAGGTCACTTGAGCAATTAAAAAGATAAGAGAGTGGTAGAGATATTTTGAGCAGTACTGAGATGATTTTGTGTACATGCAATCAATGAGCAATAAGTCAAAGATGTCAGTCTATAGCAGAACAGTATAGCTTTGGTTTTGTTTGCTGGAAAGGAAACATGCCTACTTGCCAGCTTCATTTTCACCTTCCTAAAAGAGCTTTACTCAAGGGCTTTAGAACTCTACATGGTATGTACATACTAAATATGGGTTTGGGTTTTGTTTATTTGTTTGTTTTGTGGTTTTTTTTGTGGGTAGTGGTTTTTGTTTTGTTTTGTTTTGTTTTGTTTTTCTCATAGGAGTGCAACACTGAAGTGAATAATATCTGAAAGGGAGTGAGAAGGTTAGGAATTTTAGGTTCAAGCATTTTGTAAAAAAGTACATATTTAGACACGTACCCGCTAACCACTGTCAAAGTCAATCCGATGAATTAGAAGTAAACAGTATGGAAATAACTTAAAAATACCACCCAAAACCAAACCAAAACAAAACAAATCCTCTCTGGGGAGTCAGGTATACATTTCTTAGCTCTGTTAAATTACACACTAATGCCAGCAAAACAAGGTTAGTAATTTTAAATTTTTTCTAACTGAAGGTGAAATGGTTTGTAACAGTACCTGCAAAGACATCAGGGTTTTGAAGGGGTCCCATAAAGGCAAATCATGTAAATGGCATCTCCTACCATATCACAAGTAGGACTCATTGGGTGGTATCTAGTTCTCTAAATAAACGTGTCAAGTGGTATTTTGAAAGCTATAGAGTATCTGGAACATGTGCATGTATCTGCTGTTTGTGACAGAGGAGACCTACAAGATACTTGCTTCTTTCTAAACTAGTACATGAAGGTCAGGTGGGTTTCCATAGAACATTTAAAACGACATCAGGTGCTTTTAGTTGGGAAACTGAATCCAATCCCATATCTCTAACAGAAACTGATAGCACAAAACACAGAGAGTCAGCTGTTCTTGCTGTATGATGAAGTGCATTTGTTGTCACTCTAGACAGACACAGTAGCTAGACCGAAGGAAAGGGGGAAAAGAAGATTGCCTTTTCCCTTTTACAGTAAAATATCTCAGCTCTGGGTCAAAAATCCTGTTTCAGATTAAAAAAATAGAAGAGGAATCCTGCCTCTAGGAACCATAAATTATGTCAAGCCTTGAAAAACATTTTCCGAAGCTGAATTAGTGTAGATGTGTTACAATTTTGAGATTACAGTTACACAGAAGTTGTTAAGTGCAAAGCTTAACTGCAGAGGGAGATTGTGATAAAATTTCTTGGAAGTAGCAGTTATCAAAAATTCAGCTTTTGAAAACTGGAAACTTGGAGGAGGTTGCATTCAGAGGCAGTGAAGGCATTTCAGTGATTTATCTGTGGATCTACGCTGAGTTCTGGAACAACTGGCACATTTTCCCACAGTTCCTCACAATGTAACCACTAGAGTGGTTGAGGGTATTTGAACACTGACACATGTCCTCAGAAATCCCAGAGCCCAGCCTAGATAATTACAGCAATGCTACAGTTCTGAGTATGCAGGAATGAATCATAAAGAAGGATCTGAATGAGGATTCTGCAGACAAACTTGGCAATAAGGTACTACGAGTGCTATCCTAAGGATACAGACTACATTGATGAAGATTTGCTTAGAAAATGTAGGAACAAGGTCCAAAGAGTGGCAGATCTCTTCTCGGGTCAAAGAAAAAGATATAGGAATGTTCCCTGTCTGTATCCTGTCTTCATGCTTATCTGGTACTAGCACAGACAGAAGAGCTAGGAGAAAGGCTGGCAGGACATACATTCAAGATCATTCAGGGTCCTTCTTGCTCAGATTTGGGTTATCTGGAGCATGAAAACTGAGTCCTGACAGGGCAAAGATAGTGTGTATAGTTTCATAGAAGTTCTGCAAGTCACTTCTTAAACCTACAGCCTTGTTTCTCAAATACAATTATAATATTTTGCATACAAATAATCCCAGACCCACATATATGATGTTTAGAAAACAATCCATGCATCAGACTTGCTACAACATTTAAAATATGCTAGATACTGTTTTTCTGATATACCAAAAATGACAGTTGAGAGTTAAAAAGAGTGCAAAGCTGGTTTCCAGTATGTACTGGTTGGCCTCCAGCATGTAGTAGTGCATGAGGTTCTTTTTTCCCCAGGTGTAGGACTCTGCACTTCCACATGTTGAACAACATGAGGTTCCAAATAGCCCAGCCCATTTTTTCAGTCAGTTGAGGTCCCTCTGGATGGCAGCACAACCCTCTGACATATCAGCCACTCCTCCCAGTGTGTCTGTGGCAAACCTGCTGCAGATAAACTCTGGCCCATCGTCCAGATCATATAGGAAGATGATGAACTGAATTGGACTTAATATTGACTTCTGGTCTACATTGCCAATTGCTGGCCTCCAGCTAGACTTGGTACCACTGAACATCACCCTCTGGGCCCTGACATTCCTTTCAAATACATCTCGCTGTCCTCTCACCCAGTTCATTCATCAACAAGTTGTCTATGAGGATCTTCCAGGAGACAGTGTCTAAATCCTTACTAAAGTTGAGGTAAACAATATCCACTACTCTCCAGGTGTTTGCCAAGGCGTTTCACTGGTGAAGTTTCGTAGGTTGGTCAGTCATGACTTCCCTCTGATGAAGCCATGATGACTACTCCTGATTACTTTCTTGTGCTTCATGTGCCATAAAATTATTGTCCTACTGGACAAAGATACTTTTGTCCTGCCTAGTGAAGTGCACCCTTTCTATCCTAAGCAGATTCTGATTCTTAAATAGGTTCTGGAGTCATACAAGCTAAACCTGTTCCAGATGTCAGCTCTGCAACCAGTTGTTGGCATACAGTATCAGCTTTCACTCTTAGCCTCACCAGCAGACAGGATTGGGAACAATCACCTGGGCCCCTAGATCTCTGCAGTCACTATGGATACTTTCCAGATTGTCCCACTACTGCCCACAGGGAAAAACATCTGGGGATAATAGTCAGAGGGTTGGACAAACCTCAGCAGTCTCTCTGCAACATCCTGGATCCAGGCACCCATAAGCAGCAAACTTCTTTAGACAACAGGTCAGGTTAACAGATGGGTTCCTCTGTGCCTTGCAGCAGGGTCACCCACTCCTATTACTTGCCACTTACCCAAATGCTGCACAGGAAAGTACATCTAGCTACTCCTCAGCTTTGAGGTCAGTGGACCTGTACTGTAGTGACAAGCCACTTACTTTTGTTGCTTCTTCTGTTTTATTTTCCCAAGTAGCAGAGATATGATTAAAGTGTTATCTGAGTAGTGTAACTTCTCACTGTGTCATATTATTATACAGTGGCATGTACTGATTGACAGATGAAAAAAGTTCCTTTCATAAGTTTGTGCTCCTAGCCATTGGTGTGGCTCGTGGCAGGCAGAACCACTAGTCTCATTTTCTGTGCTTGCATCCATAGTGCTATAATCAGAGATCAACAATACACCTTTCTATATTCCTATAAATAGTTTTAGACAGGACTATTTAAAACGTAAGTATGGTTGGAATGTGGGGTTTTGGAAAATGTTTCAGGAATGGTACAATACTTGAAAATTCTTCAACATCTGGAATGTTCAGGTTTTGATGAAAGTTCCTATTTCAGCCAATGACCTGTGGATGTATGACAAAATAGAGTGTGCAAGCAGTGGCTCAGTAAAAAAAGGTTTGGTAGTTCAGTGGATGTGCTTATTTGTGGTTTGTACTTACAACTTTTGATTACCAAATAAATTGGTCAGAAGTACTGTAGCTTATAGCTAAGCCAAAGCATCCATGAGGGATTGCTCCAAAGCATGTCTTCTGTTTGAGACTCAAAAGAATATACAACAGTGCTTTCAGTTTTCACGTGGATACCTCATTTTCCTCTTTCTGAAGGGTTTTAACATTCCTTACTGCTATATGTAAACTTACTCTATGTCACTTCCACACCATCCATTAAATTTTTTTCTTACCTGTGTATATCGAGGTTGTTGATCATCAAGGACATAAATAAAACTATCCCTACACTTGGTTTGCGTTTATTTCCCTACACATCATGCTTTCCCCACATCTTCTATTTTTTGTAATTCTCCAATTCTCAAAAGTTTTTTTGCTGGTTTTCTGCTCTCAGATTCAGGCCTTACACTCCGATTAAACTTTTGCTTCTATTCTTGGAACAGGCTCCTTTGTCATAAAGAAATACTTTCACAAATAATTTTTCTTCACACACATGAATAGTTATACAGTAAGTTCTCTCCTTTTGATGTGTCCTTTCTACTTTAGATTAAGGTTCTAAAGATTCAATCCATGTATCATGGAAATTTATGACATGTTTAATAAATCAATCCTAAAAATAATCATCTTTATACTTTCTAAACTTCAGAATATTATATTCCATAAATCAGTGTGAGTAATTTGCCTTATTTGCAATAAGTGTGAAATGTGTTACAAAAATATAGATCTGTTGCTTTACTAAAGTTTATAAAGGTTGAAGGAAGTTTCTGTATTTCATAGTAATGTAGTATATATATCACATATCTAAATTAAAGATTAAAAATTAGGTATTCTTACTATTTCTAGAAAAGTAGAAACATTTGGTATTCTTTGTTTATTTGCTTGTGTTCAGGCCTTCAACGGTAATTATGACAAAAAACCCAAATATAGTTAAGATGAATTTAACAAAATTTTTGTCAGTTTACTGTTGCTATTCAGCCTTTTTATGGAACAATGTTCTTTCTATGTGACAAAGGTGCTAGTTTTCGCTGGGGTTGAGATAATTTTCCTCACAGTGCCTACTGTGAGGTTATGTTTTAGATTCGTGTTAATAATACACAATACATAGTGTTGATAATATAGAGATGTTTTTGTTGTTGCTGAACTGGGTGTACACAGAGCCAAAGTCTTCTCTGCTTCTTCTACTGTCATGCTGGTGAGGAAGTTGGGACTACATGGGAGGTTGAGAGGAGGCACAGCTGGGACAAGTGATCCAAACTGACCAAAGGGGTATTCCATACTGTGTGGCATCATGCTCAGTATATAAACTGGGGGAAAGAAGAAGGAAGGTGGGGACATTTGGAGTGGTGACATTTGTCTTCCTGAGTAACCATTACGTGTGATGGGGCCCTGCATCCTGGAGATGGTTGAACTCCTATCTGCCCATGGGAAGCAGTCAATTAATTCCTTGTTTTGTTTTGCTTGTGTGTGGCTTTTGCTTTCCCTATTAAACTTGCTTTATCTCAACCCACAAGCTTTATAGCTTTTACTCTTTCAATACTCTCCCTGATCCTGCTGCTGGCGGAGTGAGAGAGTGGCTGCGTGGTATTTGGTGGCTGACTGGGGTTAGACCATGACAACAAGTGAGAAATAGAATTCATGTTAAAATCCCTACTAAACCAAAATATGTTGAAAAGGTTAGATTTGTATTCCTGCATCTGAGTCAACAAGTGTAGTTTTGCATCAAGGGCAGTATCTGAAGCAAGAAGAACTTATTTTGTATATCTATATCAGTCCTAATGTAGAGTGGAAAATAGATAAAGTACATCTAGAATACTGTTTTTCCTATGATAACTAAAACTACATTAAATATCATCTAAGGAAAACCCTGTGAAAGGAATTGATGGGGAAGATTTACATTATTACAGTAAACGTATTTTGCAGTGAGTTCTATTCTCAGTACCTTACAATTTAATTATATGTTCCATCAGACTTAACACAAAGAAATCACAACTCTAAACCATATTTACTGTATTTTCTTTGCTCTCTTTCAGTAATATATCATAAGTTACTTTAAAAGAAGGCATTCATATTCCAAAACAGTCCTAATATTTTAAATTGCATTTGCAGGTTTCAGAACAACCATTGAAATGTCCAATTTTGGCAAAACAATTTTGTTCTCTTTTATGATATAAAGTACAAGATAATGCTTCTGACCAAACTTTTATTTATGAAAAACAATTTTTTTCTGATATTTCTCTTTGGTATCCTAGTATCTAATTTTCTGCCCTAAGTCAGATTTTGTGGTAATGTGGAAACACTTCTTTACATATCTCAGAGGGTTATCTAGTCTACCATTGTTCATTTTGCCCTGACATTTATGCAGCAATATCCGCTCAGAGTTAATATTGTTAGGTAAGTCTGGGCAATGTTCCAAAAGGAACCATTTTGCTTTACAATGAAGCAATCCCCACTCAACACAATTCCAGGAATATCCATCCTTGGCTGAATGGCGTATTTATGATTCTTCCATGTTATTCCATTTTTGTGAGTTCCCCCAGTATTTGTAATAACAGTGGTAACTTATTTATTTCCATCAAAAGCGTCAAGTCATTTGTGAGGCCTTCTCTGCTCACAGACTTCATGAAATAAATCAATACAAACAAAGTATTTTTTTTTTCCAGAACGTACTCCTTTACTGGATGCTGAAAGAAGTCCCTTCCAAACCAAATAAGCATTTACCCAAGGAAATTATATCTTTCTTCTGTGTACTTTTGTAAATTTGGCATTCCCAGAGTTTAATAAAGAGTTGTGAAAGCTCTTTCCCTTTGGCCACAATCACATCCAACACCCATCAGCTGCTAAAGAATAACCTTTAGAGATTTATAGTTTCTTGTGACAGAAAGGAAGACTGTGTTTATAGAACTCAGTCCTAGACTACAACAAAAAGAAAATGTTGTGTCTCTGTGATAGTACTGATTACAGTTCTCTCTTAATCTAGGATGATATTAGGATATAGAACACTGCATGCTTATCAGCCACTATACAGAGAGACATGCTCTCAGTTATAAATGGGCAGAAAAAGAAATCAAACCCAACAACAACAAGGGAAACACAGAAGTGCTCCTGAAGCATGAACAAAGCCAAGAGACTTTATTTGTAATCTCATGAGCTCCAGTACTGATTTTTTGGCGTGGCCCGCGTCAAGTCACTGTATTTCATCAACATCACTGCTTTAGGCATAAAAGATAGTAGTCTTGCTTAACTACCTCTGTCATAAGATTCATGAAGATTCACTAGTTTGTGCATGTAGCATTGGAATTTTAAATAAATACTTTCTTATTAAATACCAACAGACTAGTTTTATTGTAATTCTAATAAGCAAACTAATAGAAATATCTGTGCCTTCACTCCTCTACAAATGCGTTAATAGTGTGCCCTATACTCCAAGCAATACCTGGGTACAAATCGTCCTCAAATGTAGGCAGACTAAACTACATTTCAACTTCTGGTTATAAACTCCTATTCTCTAATTAGTCAGCATAATACCCTTGGGGGTTTAGTGACACCTGTCCAACACTTCTCTGCCTTTCACATGCCACCATTTTTGTGGATTTTATTAAAAAGCTCAAATTTTCAGGGGTTTAAAAATCATGTGCACATTTTGATTTTCAACAGACTTATTTGAATATTCTTAGAAGTTATGAAATCACAGCCTCCATTTAAAGTATCATTATTAGTAGATCTGTACATATTAAGTAGTTTACATTCATAACAGAACACTAAATAGGTGCTTGTTACTGTTTACAGTAATGACCTACATTTTGAAGCATACATAAATGTACATAATAACTACTCTATTCAATTTTAAGGACTAGCCAAAGTGATTATTATCTTCATTTGTTAGCAGTCATTATGCACTTGATACGTGTATTTCATATCCACTACAGTCTCACTGAGAAAATGACTAACTGAATTTCTACAACACCACCACAAATTTTGTGCACTAAAATTGTATACAGTACACAGTATGCTCTCTGCAAGAACCCACTTCTGCTAAGTGGGTGTTAGGTGAGTACTTGGTGCGTACTTTAAAGTGGATCTGTCTTAATATAGATGAGAATACATAATAGATAGGTAGCTCTAGATATGATATCTTATGAATGTCATTGATTGGGTACTTTGGGGTGTGAATACATGTATGAACTTGGTTCCATAGATGTTTTAAAATAACACAGGCAGTCAAAAATCACATTTATTCAGATGCTTTGAAAATCCTTGACAATTAACAGTCATCAGAACATCAGACACAGTTCTGTAAAAATTACTATGTCCAAGTTCACAAACAATGAAACAATCATTAGAAATATCCTCTTTGAGAGCATCCTCTTGACCCGTCTTGCATTTAGGCTTTCTAAAATAATTGGAATAAGATGGAGGAGTCCTGAAAACAAAGAGAATATTTTTCTAATAATGAAAAGTAGAAATTAAACATAAAAACAGGCCATTGACTGTTTTACAGAAAATATTTATGTGTTTATGTATGCATTTTCTATGACTCATTACTAAGTAAACATTTTGCTTCAGGAGCTGGCTGGTTAACATCCTCTGTATAATGCTTCCAAAAGGAACATCAAAAAACTGGAACAGTTCAAAGAAAGTTAAAAATATGGTATCTGAAACACAGTGTGGTTGGACTCAGATCCACAGGCTGACTTCTCTGACTGTCTTTGGTTTGGTGCCATTCTATTGGAGTTGCCTGAGAGTTTTGACTCAAAGTTGCCTGTAGCTTTTATCATGAACCCGCTCTTCTTCCCTCACAGGGGTACTTTGAGCCGGAGAGGTTGCTGCTTGATGTCTTGCTTGTCACCCAGCTTCCCTTCTCATGTGGGGCAGCCAACCTTTGCAGCTTCCTGACAGGGTGTCAAGATTTCACTGAATAAAAGTAAAATGACTGATTGGTGTTCTATCACATTTTATTTTCTCTTTATTTAGAGGGATTGTCATTACAGAAATGAAACCAATTAATTTGCTTTTTCTTATAATTGAAAAACACCATGAATACACAAATTTTCTCTTGGTTTCTTTTTTATTTTGTTGATTGTTTTTGGACTGTTGAGAAATTTTTCATCCCTAGAACTAAATGTTTTTATAATTATACCTGAAGAAGTGACTTCAGCCAAGAATGACAAATTATGTAGTATGACTTAATACATTTACACACTTTTTGGCTCTGAGACTGGAATTCATGTCTGGATGTTGATGCCTAAGATGACATTTATCACCTTGACTGAAATTGAAAATCACTGTTTTTATTAATGTAAGACCAGTTAATCATCTATTTACCTCATAAATAGGTGTGTCTCAACCCACATAATCCTTTTGTATTGGGATGCTTCATTTTCTGCACAGTGGAGGTTTTATTCACCTCAGAACAGTATGAACATGATTATTGAAGAGTGGTGTCTGTAAAGCCTGATTCACACTCAATAAATACACTTTCATACTGTGTGACTGTAAATGGACAGAACAATATAAATTACTTTCAGAGAAAACAGAATTCAGCATGGGAGAGGAGTCACCAAAATAGTGGAGAAGCCATTCAAGGCAAAGTATTGTAACATAGTACTAGGAGGAATGACTCAAGGGCATGTGACCGAGTACTGTATGACACTCCTCAATGAAAACCCTGGTTTGCAAACAAAATCTGAGGCCAATCACCTGAGTGTTCTTGATCTAAAACATTAAAAAAGAGGGAAAAATACTGGGTAGGTTTTTCTCTCCATCTTTTTTCAATGATTCGTGTATCTAACATATCATTTATAGAGTTGGACACTTCACCACAAATAACTATGGACATGATCATTGACATTGTAGGGTTTATTTCAAGAAATTTCCAAAAGTTCTTCCTGACCCCAATCAAAATAAATCAAAAGCCAGATTCTTTCAACAATAGGTTTATATACTTCAACATCTTTTTTATACTCTAGTATTCATATATCCTAAGAGTTTCAATTTATGCATGCCTCAGAAGAAGATAAAATACTTGAAGAAAGTATTGGATTCTATTGACTAATATTTTTTTATTCTACTGAGCAATCAAACCAAAGAAAGCAAAAAATTTTGATAGAACATTTTTATCTGGACACCGTTGACACAATCTAGCAATGTGTTAATATCTGGTCTATTTCTCAAAATCTTATGTAAAGCCACAATTCTTGTTGGAAACTCAACAGTTGTTAACAAAACAAACCAATTTTCTTTACGCTTGTTTTTTTAAGAATAGTTGTTGCAGACACCTTAAACACATAAAACCAGTAGAATTTCAACTAGAACTAAAGACAATCCTTAAAGCAAAGAACATATGAGACAGACATAGCATTCTGTGTCCAGGGACTGTTGAATACAGTTACAGAGACAGTGATCAGGCATTGGAATGGCCTGCCCAGAGAGGTGGTGGATTCCCCATCCCTGGAGGTTTTTAAGACGAGGCTGGATGTGGCACTGAGTGCCATGATCTGGTAATCACAGTGGGGTTGGATCAAGGGTTGGACTTGATGATCTCGGAGGTCTCTTCCAATCCAGTTAATTCTATGATTCTATGATTTTTTTTTTCCCTTACTTTAGCATACAGGGCAATGGTCTGTCAGCCAACAAAGGCCAGTTTAAGGGACAATCCATGTCAATGAGTGAGGACATGTATTTGCCATCATGAAATTTTCATGAAAGGACCCAAAATAGCCAAGGCCCGACCAGATTTGACATTCAGATTGACATAATTGAGTGAGATTTTTGAGCCTCAAGGAAAACTGTCTAAGGGCCATGTAAACCCCAGAGATTCTACTAGATAATTTAGATAAGGGCCAACTTGGCACTGGAAAGATATGAAGAGGAATTAGGAAAAAGAAGGGGAGCACTGAACTTTGAGAACAAAATAGAAAAAAGACCTGGAATTAGTGGATTAGACCTTCTGCTTGAGCACCTCCAAAAGATAAGCGGACTCCTAAACATCTGAGGAGGAAATGGAACAATTCTACCTCTTCAGACATGTAGGCTTACGTAGTCAAATTGTTAGAAAATGGAATAAATATAATTTAGATTAAACAATTAGTAGAAGTTCAAGTAAATCAAGAAAGAAAGGAAATTTTTAGATATGATCTTAAAACAGCATATTAGAGATTTTACTCCATTAGTGAAGCCTGTAGCTTTAGAAAAATTTTTGAAAAAGTGGTTTTAATTGAATTTGGTAAATAAACCTTTTATTTTTATATTTTAACTGACCCAAACTGACCTGAGTGTGACTGAAAGGTGACCAGACCAGGCATTTTTAGGCAACCCTTTATACAAGAAACTGCCATTAAACACTACTCAGTTTCTCAAAACTTTCTCAAACTTAACATAATGATAACAAAGTATTTATTCCCTTACATGTTAGGACTGAGCACTGTTAATGCAAGAATTTCTGTGGAAATTAAGCAGAACAGAGAGTCTTAAAAAAATCTGTTTTGGGCAAGTAGGAAAATTATGGGTAGATGCACACTTCACTTAACTAGTGAAATTCTAAGAAAGAATATCTCCCAAAGTTTTAAAAATTCTTTTTTCCTCTTTCAAAATGCCACAGTTAAGTGTTAATAATCACACCCACACCTTCCATAATTTAAAATGGGTTTAAGGTTGGTTTTTTTTAGTTTTGGTGGTTTTTTTTGGTTTTTTTTTTTTAACAAGTAGATGCTGTTCAAATCAAAATCCTACTACACATATCTGTCTAGTACAACTTCACCGTGCTCTCTAGCACCTTCTTTCCTTAAAAATGCAGGTAGACACACCCACTCCTCCTTTCCAGAGACCTTAATCACCTCATTAGGATTGCAGAACACATCTGCCTATATTAGCTGAATCACAAAGCACATCAGTTGCCTTTTCTCACACCTAGATCCACCAACCAGGAAAGAACTTGCAATTACTCACTCCTTAGGAATTCAGCTCTGTGGGATACCCAGACTCCAGAGGGAACCCCTGTGGATCTCCTTATTTATAGTAAAACACATAAGACCCCTCTAAAGTGCCTTTAACACTGTAGTTTGGTTGCAACAAGATGATTTACCTGAATGGGAGTATAAACTGCTGTAGGATTTAGTATAGGACTGAGGGCCAGTAAAACTTAAAGCTCTTTTTTTTTTCCTTTACAGTGAAATACAGATAATGCTTATGAAAATCATTGGAAGTTCTTTTATCCCAGAAAAAAAGGGTTCTTTCTGTGGTATAATCTCTTTGCATTGTGTAGCTTTTGATTGCTATGTATCTCATACTGCCATCTGTAAAATGGGGATAATAAAGCCTAATTACATTCCACCTACAGCTGCTGAGGTTGTCACCTTTCATAATATATGTCAGAGAAGTGCTGAATACAACAGTTTCTCAAGAGTTTTCCCAGCTTCCAAATAAAAAATGACATTTTTATTATTAGATTTATTTTTACCTTAAGTTTAAGCAGGAAACCCCTTTTCAAGTTGCAGACTCCATTATCTTTAATTCTAATTCAGCAATTGATTTTGCCCAGGCTTTGATGAGGTGTGAGAAGACGTTTATACTGACTGACTGTGCTGACTGACACTACTAGCAAACTACAGGGTTTTGTAGGTTTTATTTTGGTTTTTGGCTTTGGTTTGATTTGTTGTGTTTTGGGGTTTTTTGGCTAATGCAGTGACCATAAAGACTCTTTGAAAGTTCTTCCATATAAGGGATTTTGTCATCCTTTATGCTACTGTAATGACACCTCTGTTCTGTTAAGGTCACTGCTACCCACAAGCACACATCTGATTCACTAATAATCATGATGAACTTTTCAAAATGAAGTAATGTGTTGATTGCTTGAAATGCATTTACCTTTTGACACCCAGTTTTTAATTAGAATGAGAAAATTCTTTCTCAACAAAAATTACTTGATATTAATTAGCTTAAAACTATGTTGGAATGACACAATCACTTGAACAGACTGAAAATGTGGAGGCTTTAAAATAATTTTAAAGGTTGTTTTCTTTAAGTTACAAATGGTCAGAATATCTAGAAGCAAGCTCAAAATGATGAAATTTCAAGAATCCAAAAAGACAGGGAAAAAACATCTCAGTTGAAATTGCTATCTGAAGTAATTTTATTGGCTGAACTGCGGACCTTGGTGAAAACTGGGGCATGTTTATAGATGTATATTTATTAAATGGAAAAACTGACAGATCTAAACTATAGTCATGGTAGTGAAATTATAATTAAAATTCCAATAGATTGATTATAGTAGCAGAAGAAAAAAATATTCAGCTATGAAAGACATTAAGTCCCTGTTACTGACTGTTGAAATTTATTAGAACTATTCAGTACATACCTGCGTTTTATATTTTTACCATAAAACACATTACCAGAATCATAGCAGGTAAAAACCAAACCAAACCAAAAATATTTTACCTCATTTTTCTTCTGACCAAAGACGTTGCTGCAATCAAATTGCCAAAACCAATGCACCTTCATTTAATCTACCCTTCTACAAATTGAAAAAAATAAAACTTTCATTAGGACGCACAACCTGTAATCATTTTATACCATTCTGTAAGTACCTTTGAAAACAAATTCCATGACAATCTGTACTGGTTTTTTCTTTGAGTATGCCTGGAATTTTCATGAGTATAGGTTGGGGGGTTACATATGGATATGACAAAGCACAAATTACCAGCCTTTATGACTCCTATACTTTGACCTGGACTGCCTCTGAATGCCATGCCACCTTTCCACATGTAAGAATACATATTCCATTAGGTAATAGCTTGGTTTTCGGTGGTTTTTTGTTTGTTTTTGTTTGTTTGTTTGTTTTTATGATTTATTTTTAGTTTTGTGATTTTGGTTTTGGTTTTTGTTCGGGTTTTGTTCGTTTTGTTTGTTTTGGTTTGGTTTTTTTTGGTTTGGTTTTGTGGGGTTTTTGTTTGTTGGTTTGGGGTTTTTATGTGGGTTTTTTTGTTTGTTTGTTTGTTTTCTTTTTTTCCAACTCCTCATTGGAAATTGATCCTTATAGGATTTCCTCTTTGGAGAAGCTGCCCATAGCCAGGATATCTATGTTTCTTATTCACTGATATATCTTCTCATACAATCATAGAATTATAGAATAGTTTGGGTTGGAAGGGACCCTACAGAACCTCTAGTTCCAAACCCCCTCCACGAGCATTTCTATGGAAGGGGCTCTGCATGCAGCTATGGTCAGAGGAACATCCCACCTCAACTCAAAACTCTGATAAGAAACCACTCCAGATTCCTCGATCCCTCTTCCTTTTGTTTTCAAAGATAATAACGACCTTTTCCCTTCCTTTCTCTCACTAATGCTCCTCTCCTTAGATCCTTGCTATGACAGTGCACCTGATTTAGCAATTACCAGATTAATACCAAGACTGTCTAATGCTCCTGTGACAGCTCAGGGCAGTATCAGCTATAGCACATGTAAAAAATGTAAGACATTTGCTCTTTGGTAAATGTGATACAATGATTATTATATCACATTCGATGACTCTTTAGCCGTAGTACCGGCCATGTCTCCAATCATGGTCTAAATTGACTGACTTGCCACACATTCCCATTAACTGCAAGGAAAATGTACTACCACTACTGGGTATGGAAACACACAGTAGCTGCCTTTTACATCTCTCTTTGCTGCCTATACCTGGGAGACAGTTTGGGAAAAAAATTTGGCAAGTTGTGCTCCTCACATACTGAAGCAGAAGAGTTTAGGAATTATGTGGATTCAGAAGAAACATAAGTTTAAGAAAGCTTTGTTGCCTTGGACACACTCATAAGCGAGCTTTAGCAGGTCCAATTTGAGAAAGGCCAGAAATCATGAATTTCAACTGATGATCATAAAGTGTTGGGATCTTGTTGTAGTCAAGATACATAATCCATGGTGTGAAGGCAAGAAGGATATTTAAATCACTCTGTCACTGAATTTCCATGAAGTCCTGATATTATTTTAATATTAGCAAGGGAAAGGACTCAGGGTTAGCTGATTATTCATCTGTACCATCAGTAAGATATGTACCAGGAAAAGAATTAATTTCTTCTCAGCAAAACCTACTCTTCTGATTCTCCTTTTTCACAGCACATAGAAGTAAATTTGTTTCTGAAGTGACTGAAGATAATATATATTCTGTCTAAAAACTGAAGACATGTAAGTGGTCCAAAGCATTTCAAAATCTTAGAAAACTTCAGTATGTAGAACCGAGTGGATAAAACCTGTATGCTGCTCTGAAGTTGTTCCAACCATCAAATCTGTGGCTTGGTTTTCAGCGGTGTGAGGTTTGCTTTGGCACACATCGTGTCACAGAGTTGTGCCACATCTCCCTGTGCTTCTCCCTCACAGTCAGCTGCATCTCTGCACATCCAAGAAGAGTCTTACACACTTCATTCCAATATTTGCAGCGCAGATGGCAGGACTTTATAGTGAACAGCAGGGCGAAAACCTGAAGTTCTCCAGTATTACCCATCTCCACATTTATAGTCAGACTGGTGCTCGGATGCAATATGGGTTTACAAGGTGTCTATAATTTTAAGCTGCCTTTTTTTTTTTTTTTTGTTTTTTTTTTTTTTTTTTGTTTTGTTTTGTTTTTTTTTAATTAAACCTACATCCACTTATTTTGATCCAGATGCCATATTCTGGGAGAAAATAAGGTTGTTCACTGCTGTGACACAATAGCAAAAGGATTTCTGCAAATTCAGGGTATTTATTTCACAAGTAGTTAAATTCCTGTTTTACTCTCTGCATTTGTTTTCTATTATTTACATTTAATACAAAATTTTTCACAAAATGGAAAAGTGAAGATAACAGAATATAAAAATATTACATGTTCATTGATGTGAACGTTGTTAATTAGGAGCTCAAAATAAATGCAATGCATAGGAATTCAAACAAAACCCTTCCAATTGTTTTTTTAATTCAATTAAAGATATGCTTCCTTGTTAAAAAACAACCCAAACAAACAAAACCACAAACCAAAAACAACAACAAAGTAAACAACAAAAATGTCAAGATAAAGAAGAAATTACAATCTGTATTTTGGTATAGAATTGTTCTAAAGACCTTGGTAAAATCTTAAATTTAACATAAATATTATTCAAGAAACGCATATAAGCCACCATAGTTTTGAAGAAATAAGCCCTGTAAATTAGGAATATCATTGCCTACACAACCCAGTTTTTGAAAGCTCTAGACTGTTCTTCAGATAAAGACATGATCTTTACTTCCTTTTGGCTTTAAACCTTCTTGTTAACAGACAGAAAACGAAAGCTTGCTTTCCTTTCCTGATCCACGAATAAAAAGTAGGTTAGAAATTCTGAGACCTGAGATTTGTACAGTTATGTGTGAATAAAACTGAAAATAACCCAACTACCTCCAAAACAAAATAATTCATTGATATTTTATTTTAAGTACTTCAGGTATTTTTTGAAAATCAAATGTATTTTTCATTGTTTGTACACAATATTTTTAAATTTTATTAAAAAAACATAAATCAAATATTAGATTATTACAATTTCCTTACAGAAATAATTTGATAAAAATCCCCACAAAAATATTTTTAAATAAAATTTTTAACATACCTTTTCTCAACCTTAAAAATACAGAAGCTGAAACAGCTAAATATAAACTAAGCAATGTAATTCCTTACATATGTAAATAATTCACAGTTTTTAGCAAACTGACTATTAATTTTTAGGTAATGAGACAAAAAAAAAACCAGTAAGACTCAAATCACTTATTAAAATCTGAAGGGTGAGAACTGTTACGTCCTACATTTACTTAAATTGGGAACTACATTCATAGAACCCATTCTGTCGTGAGAAATATTTCTCCCCACTTTCCCAACTCACCTAATTCTTTTATATTTAAATTCAAACCCAGCATAAGGAATTTTTTTCTTTAAGGAATAAAACCAAACATTTAACTATCTACTAGTGTAGATGTAGAAGTCAGCATAGGAAGTTATGCCAAGAACTAGGATAGAGTCAGACTTTTTTATATTATGTTTGAAATTTCCTTTTTTTCCATATCTGTTCTGCTTCATTAGGAGAGGAGGAGCGTTACCTCAGAAGAAAAGTGTGCAGATTTGATCAGATTTTAGGAATGAGGAAGACATAAACTCATTTCCCCAAGATTAATGAAATCTAAAACCCGAGTTTAAAGTCTAAAATAGCCATTGAACTGTTTTGTCAAATACAGGCACCCAAATTCCTGATATTCCTTCTGTCAGAAGACAGAGAACACAACTGAAACCGAGTATTTTTATACCTAGTGTATATATATATATATAATCTATATTCTGAGCAAAACGTAAATGATTTTACTTCAGAATAACTAAATGATCCATCATAGCTGTCATACAATTAATTTCCTGTATGTGTAGTGGGAACTAGGAAAACCTGAATTTTGCAAAACCAAAGAGATATATCTCTGCCAAGATTTGTAATAACAGGCAATAACAAATTTTGGCTTCAGAATTAAGTGTAATTAACATCAGAGACTGATGATTTTTATCAGTTGTTCAGAAGGGATAAGTCTAGATTTTTTGCATGGAGAAAGCAATAAGGGAAAACAAACACAAACCATCACCATTACATCACCATTGCTACAGTATTCTTTGATGATTAAGTTTCCTAGAGAATGTATTTTTCCATCCTAATTTTTTTTTCCCTATGAATTTTCATTCTCTGTCCCATTTGCTAGCATTATTACCAGAAACTTCTAAATATCACTAAAGAAGTAAAGAAGTAAAGAAGTAAAGTTGCAGTTTCTATTTTTAGTTTACATGAGTAGGTTTTCAAGCACATGTATTGACTTCTGGTACTAATTGCTAGCTCAGTGTAGGGTGTAACAGGCCAAGAAGCACAAATAAAGCTTAGATATTAAACAAGATATAAATGCACCCCACCTTCTTTATATTTCTAATAAGTAGCAAACATACTTTGATTTTGTGCTATTGTGAGGTGTTCTCTCGAACACTCCTTTACGTTTAATTGCATGGGTTGAATTTTCTCTCTCTATTTAAATGCTTTTCCTTAATTACCACTGTCTTGCATTACAAAAATAACACTGTAATGATTTCCATACGAATGGACAGAAAATGTAAACAGTTTATTGATTTTAAATGTCCTGTAGTTTCTTACATTCCAGGCTGTAGATGCTGCCAAGTTTTTCTGAATCTCTGAAGATTTCTTCAATTTTGGAAGTAACTGAATAATCTTAATTTGTTCTGAATTTTTATAAACTATTGGTAATGCAAAGTTACATCGAGCCTTTTTATTTCAATTTCTTCATATAAAATCCTAATATCTCTTTACAGATGTTTAATACTTCCTCTTTACCAAGAAAAGAGAGGAATCCTTAGGATTAAAGCTACCCACTTGGCACCCTTCCATTATATCATCATACACATATGGGCTCCACCAAAATAGTTTTTTATAGCATACATTGTAATAGCACATGATCCTACTGCAGTCCATTGAAATAGCTAGTATCTCTCCCCCACTTTAGTACTGTAGAGCTGCAATAATAGGTAATTTCAGAAGAAATTTAGAAAATAAGTACTAGTGAGATGCAGGATGGCATTACTAAAGTGTGAATACATTTTGCTGTATATAGAATTTGGAGGTGGTGGTCTTATAGTCATGATACCACTATGAGATTACTTCTTTTCAGAACAAAGCCATCAGACACTTTCAAGCGATATTTTGAAAGAAGTAAAAAACCTCAAAAGGCTCTAAATATTAACATCACCTCTTTAAATTCTTTTTTACTCTGTAGTATTTTAAACTTTTAATGCTGGTGGTTTGACATGATCTTATACAAGGAGTAGAAATATTACAGGAATCTGTATATCAAGTATAGGATGAGATGAGTCAAAACTTGAGTTTAACCTTAAATTTAGCAATCTGGTATTAGAATGCTGGCTACTTGAATGGACCCTTATTTTCTGAAGTGTTGCAATCAGACAGAAAATATCTCTCTAGAAGATAATCTCACCTCCAGTAACAGCTACAAAAAAAGAAGAGAATTCCTGAGCCCATCTTATGCTGGGAACTGAACATGGCTCCAACATTAGACTTTTTATACCATGAAGTCCTCTGAATGTATTAAATACTTTTTCCACATCTGAAGATGTATAGAAAGAAGCGTTCTGAAAGAAACTTGAGTGTAATTAGCAGTTGATGAATCTGTATCAGTGAGGCTACACGGTAGGGGAGAGAGGTGTTAACAAGCAGGAGGAATAAGGAACCTAAAGAGGAGCTGACACAGACACTGACTGTAGAAAAAAAGGTTGTTTTGTTTAGGGGTTTTGTTTGTTTGTGTTGTGTTTGAGTTCTTTAACTTGTTGTTTGTGGGGTTCATTTTTTTTAAGACAGCATTATTCCTTATTCCTTTCTTATTAATCTTGGCAGATACACTGGAAAAGAATTTTAAAAAGGTAGAGAAGGGTATAAGTAACATTAAAAATCGTGTCTCTGGTGGTGAACTTTGTGTTATTTGGAGAGGACCTTGGTGATGGATTTAAAAAATTCTATTTTATCTGATTTACATTTCAAAGATAAGGAGGTCTGCTTGTGGGGGCAGACAGCGTGGGCAGCAGAAAGCTTGTTACTATGCTTCGTTTGTGCAATTACTTATTTTTGTTAAATTATTTAACTGGTCAAAAATGTACTACCTTCCTAGAAGTATTGTAATTTTCCAAATGTTTTCATTGATAAATCTTTTCCTTTCTCTCCAAAAGATTTCAGTTTTGCAAGCAGGGTATTTTCTACCAAAGAATCCTCAGATACATATTTTCTATCCAGCATTGCTGCTTACATTTGTAAAAGCCACTAATACTTATTAACAGAAAGAACTGATTTTGAAACTAAAAAGGAAGACATTTCAAAATTCTGTTGCCATGAATATATACCACACTTAGATATTAAATCAATTAATGGAAAATGAAAAGTATTTATATATATGTGTATTCCCTTTTACTTACCTGCTAACACTCTGAAAACACATGAAATATGTTAATTGTCATAAACCAGAAACCAGATACTGAATATATTCTGGAAATACACTGAATTACTTCTCCTTTTTTGTCAAAAGGTAAATGCTTTAAGGATTGCTTTCCTTTTCTGTGCTTAATGAAAATCAGCTTTTTTTTTTTTTTTTAATGTAAAAGTGCTTCTCTCAATAGAAAATCTATGAGACACTAATTTTCTAGAAGTGCATTCTTATGTAGCAAATTTGATACAAAATTCACTCCAGGAAACCTTTTATTTTTTCAAAACCAGAAGTACAAAGACATCAGCAGATGCTGGTAAGGCGATTTTTCAAGCTAGTAATTGCTATTTATTTCAGGAAATTAAAATCAAACAATAGTCAAATAATGCTTCAAAGAGTGAGATTCTTTTCAAAATATATTTTCTTTGCTAAATACTGTGTGTGGTTCACTGGATAGTATACAAAGAGCAGCTACCTCTGATGGTGCTAAGCTGGGAGGCAATTTGTTTTTATTTCTCTCAAAAGATAGGTTCTGTTTTGCTGAACACTTCACTTTGATCCACTAATTTTCACCTACTTTACTGTGATTACATGGATGAATTGCAAAGAGGCTGTATCAGTTAAATTGCCAAGATAGGGGCACAGTGGTTTTCCCAAGAACAAATATTTCAATTTAAAATTCATCAGAAACTCACTGTGTGCAAAATATTTCTCACAGTTTTGAAAGGCTACAGATGGGCTATTTGAAATACACCTAATTATGCAAAGTGCTGGTCACCCCCTTTTCTTCCAGACTATAGGAACTAACCACAGGTGTCCGTTTTAAGCAGTGACCCAACCTTTTCTCCTGGAGCATTTCCAAATTTCTTTGTGGCACCTAACACTCCACCTCTCTGTAAGTTTTCCAGGGTCTAAGATTGTCTCCTTCTTTTGTCATTTCACTGGCACAGTTTCTAGGCATTGATTTGTCTCTTAATTCCTCTTAGTAGTAAAGGGACCCTGTGAGCCAACTGCAGTAGACCTGCAAAGATCACCCCTGACATCTCCATGGTATCTTCAGCCAAATCCTAGCGTTTCAAACATGTCTTGTAGTTTATTTCTGCAGATTTCTCCAGATTTAACACTTGAACTCAGGAGACAGATTTTCAGAGGACGTTTTAAAGCAACAACAAGAAAAATACTCTGCAATTTGGGCAATAAAAACAATATCCTGCCTTTGGCACAGAAGGAATTGTACACGAACTCCTGCCTGAATTTTCTTTTCCCCAATGAACCATTTTATTCTCCTGTGGCTCCAAAACCTGATTTTGAGATACATTTCTCCAAGTCAAGATTTCCTTGAGCTTTGTGGAGGGTCTCTTTATGCTAAGCATTAATATGAAATATCCCTCTTCCCCACACCTGGAGGGAAAGACTTATTGTCCTCAGAAGAAAACAGTTCACACAGCTTTAGATATAACTATTTTCTTTTTGCTGTTGTTCCTTTTGTGGTAAATTCTATTCATTCAGCTTCCTCCACACATGCAAAGTGTGCAGAAAACTGTTTTCCCTACCTCTTACTCTTCTAATTATGATGAAGTGTTCCTGTTTGATGGAAAACTGTGAATAAGTTAATTCTTGATTATACTGTCACACCTCCCTGGTTCACAGCAAAACATTTGTTCTATGTAGATCCTATCTAACTTTTACAAGTCTACATGTTTTGTGCCACCTTGAGTGGGTGGTGGGTAAAAATCGACATGTAACTTCAAACTTTCTCCTTTTTGATAGCAAGAAATCCAACTTGCGTCAAATTTTGAATAAAATGAGATCTGTATGTGTGTGCATTTATTCTATATGTTTCAGGTATACCCTCCCTACTCTGAAGAAAATTGGCAGATTTTCAATAGAAAGCAAAAACTATCTAAATATATATTTATCGCTGTATTCATTGAATGCAATTATGGCTTAGCTATATATAGCTAAGCTTGCCTTAACATATCCATACAAAATAAATTTTTTGTCATTGATGCCTGGGGCAGTGTTGGTAATATAAATGCATGAAGCACAGAACAGTGACAGAAAGCAGTACAGATGATCCTGTTTTTAGGGAGCAGAAAAAGATGTGCACACCTGTTGCATAAATTGCTGCTGCAATTTATTGTCCCTAGTGTAGCTGTTAGGTAGTTTTTGCCTCTGACCCATCAGCTACTGTCAAAATGAGGATATTTTTCTACTTTTCTTGTTTATAAGGATTTCAGCATGTACCCCAAAATGACAATCCCCCAATTTCAACAAGAACTTTTGCCTTATCACTATAATTTCCTCCAGTTTATTCACAGAGCCAACATGTTTGCAGCCTCTACTTTTAAACTAGAGCTAAACTTATTTATGTACATATGGAAAAAAATGGAATAGGAGATAGTGAAAAAGGAAGAAATAAAGTACTACCTTAAAGGAGAAACAAGAAATGCTTGGCTAGGATCTTTACAGTTTCCTCTGGTGTCTGTCACATAAGTATTCATCCCTCTCTGTGATATCAGTAGGTATCACATTCTCTTCCTACTATCTCAATAGGACATTCCATTGCATGACATCACCTCTTCCTACTGCTCCGGGTAGCAACAGAGTTCTGACTGCTCAGGCCGGTTCTGCACACGTGTACTCAGTGGCTTCCATTTGACTAGTGTTTCAATAACTGACAGCAATGTCTCCTCCTTGCTTAAACATAACGTTAGTCCCTGCTATCACCCACGTGCAGTCCTTCATCCTGGCATGTTCACTCCTAATACAACTCTTCTTCTATCTCCTCCTATGTTTTTCTGTCAGAAAAACAGTGACTGCTAACACAGATGGCATATTTGTTTATTTATTTTAAGTCTTTGCACCTACTTCTCTTTTACAAAACTCACTAGATCCCCATTTCCTGTCATCCAAAAACGACAAACTTTTTTTTGCTAAGTATTGTTACAAATATTACTTCCTCTCCTTCAGCTTTTTTAAATGTTGCCCATTCTTTTCATCATAAATTCTTCCATTTTCTAGGATGACTGCTGTCAAACCTAATCAGAACTGAAGTACATTCACACTTCCAAACCAAAATTCAGGATAAAAAAGTATTTCAAAAAATGTTTTTTTCAACTTCTCTTTGATTTCTAAGAACATTACTATACAGTAATAAGTGAAGAATGTTCAGGTTAATAAAAGTTGTTTCTTGATGTCATAACTAAGACACACCTCTGAGTAGTTTGAATCTTTTCAAGGGAAATAAAAACCTGCTCTTTTCTTTTTATCCGTAAAGCTTCTTCATAAAGGTGTAATCATATCTGCATACATTTAGCACATAATTAAATTGATCTAATTTGAATAAATGGGGCTAAGACCTACAAGAAACTCCTCAAGTTTTCTTTATAAGCAGTGGAAGGACATAAGGCAAGATTATTTCAGTCTGAAATAGACATTTAAATTACTCCACATGTTTTGTGCTGTAAAAGCCCCGTGTCTCTCCATTGACTATAAAAAGATGAATAAGACAGCTGAGGTGTCTGGCTCAAAAATGAGCATCTCTCTGTAGACATTCACAATTAGATTAATTACTTTCCATCTGTCATATTTCAAAAAGAGAGAAAAGAGGAAGAAGATAAAGCTTCTCTTTCAGTCCCAATAAAAGCAGTTTTTATATAATCATCTCATTATCCTTTAAAAACCTTCCATAGATCGTAGGATCCTAGAATCCTAGTGCAAACGCCCTGCAATGGACATCCCTGCATCTTCCACGAGGTTGCTCAGAGCCCCGTCCAGCCTGACCTTGAATGTTTCCTGGGACAGAGCATCCATCACCTCTCTGGCAAACCTGTTCCAGTGTTTTACCATCCTCAAAACTTCTTCCTTATATCTAATGTAAACCCACCCTATTTCAGTTAAAAGCCATTCTCTTTTGTCTTACCACTAGTGCACTTGCAGGAAGTGCATCTCCAACTCAGTCGTGGACCCCTTTAGGTCTTAAAAGGTTGCTATAAGGTCTCCCTGAAGCCTTTTTTTCTTCAGGCTGAACAGCCTCAACTGTCTCAAGATTTCTACATAAGAGAGGTATTGCATCCCTCTAACCATCTTTGTGGCCCTTCTCTGGGCCCACTGCAACAGGTCCATATGCTTCTTTTATTCACAGCTTTCTGCATAAGAAATGCATACATTGGCCAAAGGAAAAACAATCAATTTTCTGATTACTTCAGGAACACTAGATGACAATCAATTGATGTCTGGTTTAGTCTAGATATGAAAATTTCCCTGAAAAATATATCTGTATTTGACATCTTTCTTTGTTATAGCCTAGTATAATTAATGTTTAACTTTTGTTATTTTTAATTAGATGTTTATGAATGATCTCTGAGCTCACTCCTTCATTCAATCTCTGCTGTAAACTTTCAGTGACTAATCTACAACCACATTTCGTGAATCTATATAAGAAAATCTCTCAAGTCCATGTATCCTTGGGGAATTATGCTGTAGTAAGGAGAATGGGATCACTGCTGCATGAATTTTTTTAAATTTAATATTGTACTTTGAAGAACTGTGCCATCTGCTTCTAGAGACACTAACTATAATGCCTACACCTCTTTTTTTATGCAGAACATAAAACACGGAACAATGTCTTTACATTTCTTACCTTCCTCTCTACCTTTGAAAATTACCCTTGTAAGAATCTCCCTTCTTTGCAATTTCATTCCCAATATAACTTCCAATTAATATTATTTAGATTAACAATTGCATTAATATATTGTAGAACCTATCTTGAAACATGAGTTAAATGAAAGATGTTATGTAAAACAAAAGCTTTCTTAAATGTTATGACCAACTGCAACTTCAGTTCTCTGTTTTCCTGCATGTATTAGTAAGAGTAACTGTTTGAGACAAACTTTTTAGCAGGAAAAAAAAAGTGGAGACAGAAATAAAAAATACTGTCATTCACAAAATATAAACTATCTTGACAATAAAAAAAGTGGACATTTTAGTTGAAAACTCTATTGCTCCTTCTAGGAAAGTTAAATCCTTTCCTTTTTTTGAGAGCATGAAATTGAATTAAAAATGCCTTCAATTTCTATTCTTACATGATTTGTACTGTCTTGTATTCTAATTTTTATTCATTTAATTCCTGGCCTTGTTGGTGGTGGTGGTGTTGTTTTGTTAGGCTATTTCTGAGATGAGTGATTTTATTAAATAGGTCCTTATTATACTAAATATAAACCCACAGTGTTCTTCTAGATTCTCAAACAAACTTAAATCGGCTGAAAAACATACGGTGTTCTGGACTTTAAAGTGTGTAACTGAAATCAAATGTGGCTTGATTCTTGCTTTTCCCTCTAGTAAGTGTTGTGGAATTATCCCCAAAAGACTAGCTGAAGATGTTGCAGGTCTGCCAAAAATATCATGGACTGGAGGATGTACCAAGAACTAATCATATAGTTTGTGCTGGTTTCTGGTGCAGTTGTTTCCAGATTCTTTGACTGTTTAACTCAGTTGAATCAATACTCACCCAAAGAGAAGATATTTTCTAGTTGTTTTGACTCTTGAATACAGTGGAGAGGTGACCTTGCAGACATAAAATCCCTACATTCAGAGAATGTTTCGCTAACCTGTTGTTTTATACACATATACTAAAAAAGTAAATTAAAAATAAGAGTTTTAGGAAATCTGTGAAAGCCGTAGTAGGACAGCAGGGCCAGTCCTGTCTCAAGTCACCACATAATGGTACCCTAAGGCTTGCTTTCCACACATCATGATCACAAAGTGACTGAGAAGGAATACTACTCACTAAGAGGAAGAAAAGAAGGAATACTTCTCACTAAGAAGTAGTACATGCTGCTCTTGTCTTGGTTTTCACAAGCCTATCTCAAGTTGTTACTTACCCATTTCACCTGTTTTTCAAGGATCCTCCTTTTATCTCAAGAAGCCTACTGGTGTAAGTAATAGAGATACCAGTGTTGAAAATGTATATGCTCATAAGTCCCCTTTTAAGAGTCAGGTGTTTGTAAAAAAAAAAAGACAATCTAACATTTTAATGTGGGGTTTATTGGATTTCTTCTTCAGAAAGTTTTCTAGGGACGCTCACTCTTGATCCAAGAGTCTTCCTGTGCTATTGCTTTAATTACCTTGTTACGTCTCCACTTCTGCAAAGTTTAGAATATCCAGTGATTTTCACTGTATCACACATGTGAATTTGTATTTAATGTATCCAAATAGTCTGATATGACCTTTTTAATGGGAAATTCTGCTTTGATTAGTCTTTAGAAATCCAGCTTCCTACTGTGTAATAAGCTGACAGAGCTTCATTTTCTGTTATAACATTGATTAAATCTTGAGTATCTTTCAGCTACAAAAACATATGGTGTAAGTAAAACACGCACAGATTGAAACATTTCTGAGGCAAAATTGGTTAACTCTCATTTTTCTGAACATCAGTAAGATTTAAATTTGGACTTAAATGATTAAATCTGATATAAATTTTCAGAGTATAAAAATATTGTAGGTATTTTTTAATAACACCATGACACTTTTTTCCAACCTCAGTATTCTTTACTGTAGAAATTTGCATATTTTAATATTTAATTTATTTATACTTAAAGCTACTGGACAGGAGAATATTCCTATCAATATCAGATCTGAAACACCATCCTGGATGTATTCAGGTGCCTCAGATGTTCTCAAATGTCTCAGGGACATGGAACATGTTCTTAGATGTGCTTTCATAAATTCATTCTGACCTTTGACCAAATGCAAAGGCCTTTGATAAATATCTGTTTCATGAATATCAAGGAAACTATAAATTGTGATCATAAAAGGTTGTTAAGAGGCAAAATAGTGAGGTTTCTTTAATCATATCACATATATATACATATATATACCTCTGTGTCTGTGTTTGCATGCATTAGCACATATACTTATCCTGAAGTTTTGTCACACAACAAAAAATGTAAATAAATGTCCAACTTATATATTGAGGGAATGCTTTTATTTGTCTCTGAGAATGTAAATTTTTTCTCACAGGTACGTAGTGTTCCTTATAAAAGTCAGATCTCTTTTCAAGCAATGTTAAATAGCAGCAATTCCAGTGCCTACTAATGCAAGGTTAGAGAAGATGAGCTCAGTGATAAGTGTTTTAATCTTTACCTTGACTTCAGATTTTGCAACCCAATGACAATTTTTTTTTCCCTTAGTAGTGGAATTAAATGAGAATTTACTGTGTGGAAGATGTAATCACTTTGGCCTTTTTCAGCAAAGTATTTAGATGATGATTTAGAGAACCAATTTAATCAATGTCTGACTGATGTGTCAAAATATTTATTCAAGTGAATGCATCTTATTAAAAAGGTGAATGTTTACAGGCTTGTAAAAGTAGATACATTTAAAGGATCATTTAAAATACATATTTTCTAATCAAAACTGAAGCTAAAGAGTTTCTGAAGTTTTCCCTCACTTCCCCCTTTTTTTCCTAATTTTTACAGTAGCAATTCATGTTTAAGTAAGAGACTCAAGGAAACAAAATACTTCTTAACTGTTAAAATATAACACATTTTATAGATACAGTAGCTGTTCAAAGTTTAAATATTCTTTATTTTCCAAAATAAATTGCTTTATAGGGATGCAAATCACAGCTGGTCTAAAATTCAATATTTAGAGACTTCTTCAGCTTGCCTGTATTCACTAAATTCCTCAACAAACATTTATTACCATAATTTTCCATTATTTAAGAAATAGTTTGTTTATTCATTTATTTATTTATTATTATTATGGCTGTAATAAACTTTTTGCCAGAGTCTTGATCTCTTGAGAGCTAAATCTTTCCAAAATGGTGTGATATAACAGAAGAAGTAATGCCAATGTTTTACAAACACAAGTTTAAATGGAGAATAAGAGTTTGAGATTAAAACATTTACAGAGTCATAAAAGGCAGTTTTAACAATGCAAAGCAGTCTCCCATGTAAACATTATTAACACTCTAAGGCAGTATTACTGCACAATTTCAATAAGAAAATATAGCAAATATCTAATAAGTAATTTGGAAAAAAAAAAGAAAAAGAAGAAAATAGGCCAACAGATTACCAAATATATTCAGTTTTATGGGACAAAATAATTACACTGAGTGGTTATGACAAAGTTCTGCAACAATAGAGAAAACTGGAACATTTGTGTTGAGTAAGCAGTTGGCATCTTCAACCCCCTTATGCTCTGAACTTACAAACACTTACCCATTGAGCAGAAGGTCCATTTGGGTCTGTGTCACATCTTTCTGCTGAGATTCTCTGTCATTCCTGGTGCTCCTTCTTTTCTTTCATATCCTTATACTTTCCTGGGAATCCATGCAGCTGGAGAGACTGGTGATTTGTAACCCCTTTTTTTCCATTTATTTGGCAGAAGTTTTGGACAAACAGGGATCTGTGAGATTGGCTTCTTTTTGTCTACCAGTTGCTTGGCATCTGGTAACAGAGATAGTAGACTGCTTCAGGCTCCAGTCTAGAGCAAATCACAGCTTCTTTGACAAGCAAAAAGTGATATGGATCTCTGTGCAGTAGAGTTTACTGGGTTACTTGATGGATTTGGAGCAAGATGAATAAGAATAGTAGTGAGGAAATTTACTTTTCCATTCTTTCATTAATTTTAGCTAGCTGTTGAATAACTTCTGTTCATATCAGCCTAAGCAGGTCTCAAACATTCTTAATTTGTCACTAATGATACCTAAAAATTATCAAATTTGGATAGAATTAATTATTAATTCTTGAAGTGGCTTTATAATGACAAATTGCTTCAAGTAGCAGCAGCAGATAGTCCACAGACAAAAAAAAAACCCAAACCAAACAAACCAAGGATGAGCCTAACAGGGATTTCTAAGTATTCCACAAAAAGTCCCAATTTTTTTTTTAAATTTACTTGTTATTAATAAACAATTAAATTTATTTTCACGAGATTTTACTATTCCTCTGTAGAATTCAAGAGCATGCAAATTTATCCATCAGTTTACTGCTTTAGTGGAGCCCCTGGTGGTCTAGTGGTAAAGGCGCGGCGCTGTCACCGCCGAGACCCGGGTTCGATTCCCGGTCAGGGCCACTCCCGGGCAGGTGGGGCTCGTTAGCCCTTAAAGGCAACCCACCTACGTCCTAAGGACCTCGCTGCCACCGTCCAAGCTCGCTTGGCCCCGGCAGATGAACCTTAGGATTAAAGGGTGGGCTCAGTTCCGCGCACACTGTGTCTCACCTAAAAAATCCAATGCGCAGGCTGGAAGGTGTAAAGACCTTCCCCGGATCTTCGCTCGCGAAGACTGGCCATTATTATATTTATTTATTATTTATTATTTATTATTATTACTGCTTTAATCTGCAGAAAATGTCTGTAGAAACATGCAGGAAAACTTACTTGGAAAATAGAAAATCAGGTATCAGATCCATGAGCTGAAGAATTTATTATAGGTTCTCACTCACTTACACTTGAGTAACCACTTCAGTGTAGTCCTATTGCTGTGTTTTACCAGAAATCTTTCTGGTCTCATGTGAATCACTGTGACATTCTGAAACAAGGCAGGGAAACTAATCCTATGTTTCTGACAGCATTTTACTCACTTTAAGCTTTATATTTCCCACACCTTTCATTAAATTGTTTTCAACAGTTGCCAACTACCACGTTTTGTGTATTTCCTTCACAAATACTTGCTTTGGCCACTAGTATAACATATAAAACATTTATCACTCCTCATACTTTTGAAAACAGAAAGCCTTTTAAAGTTAAATCTGTAAAGAACTTCCTCATCCCTTTGTCATGTTTCTAAAAGTTTTGAGTTTCCTTTATTTATATATTTTTTATAAAAATAAAGACTGTTATACTTTGTCTTTATTTACAAATGAGAGGCAGGAATGGTGCAAAACGTTTCAGGTAAACATGTTGGGAAAATTAAATTTCACATAAAGCTAATTGTAAATTAATATCACTGGGTGAAATAGGCTTTGGTGCATAGTTTTGAGAAAGCATCTTTAATAGTTAAGGAAGAGATTTTAAATCCAACTTTAACTCAGCTTTTGTTACTGTTTATACTGTACTGTTCCCTCAGAATTGTATAAAACAAAACATTAAATAAAATTGGTTACCATGTAAGTGAAATAATCCCTGTGCAGCCAATCAGCTCAGATTTACCTTTATCTAAGGTGACAGGGGTCAAATTCTAGGTGAGCTGAACTCCAATTTTAATCAAATTAATATTAAAGAGCTTCCACAAGACTTTATAATTTAACTGTCTTTTCTGTGATTAAGCTTTCATCTATACCAACTGTTATTTCAAAGATCGTATCAGTAGAAAGTGGGAAAATGTAATCTTTTTGCTCAGTAGTCACTTAGAAAAAGAAAACTCCCCCCAAAGCAACCAAAACACAGAATGAACTTGGAATTTTTGAATAATACATATGAGATTCCTTACAACTCTGACATGAAAAGCATTGCAGATACTAGTGTTACATCAGTCTTTCCTAACTGTCTTAAAAAATATGTACCATGTTACAAAGAAAACAGCTCACCAGCTGTTTATGTAAAAATTATTTGAAGAAAAACAAGCATGGCCATATGGCACTCTAACAATACAGTGGGAGCATGAAGAATATTTTCTGTAAATTGTAGTAGATAATGGTCATGCTAAGTAGGGTGTCAAATATTAATGACACATTGCATTAATAGTTAATCTCTCCTTTTATCCTCTAAATGCCTACATTTCTTAGCAGCTTGTATGTTGGAAACAAATTAATAACTTATTATGATGAAGAATTCAATTTTATAGAATGACAAAAAATTTAATGCACTGAAGAAGTCCCAAACATTCTCCAATTACAGGTTATTTAAAAATATTATGCAGTCGAGTCGCATTGTGCCATTTCACAGTAAAGAGAAGACCTCTTGACTACTCTTAGACGTGGAGCCCATGGTGGTCCAGTGGTAAAGGCGCCGCGCTATCACCGCGGAGACCCGGGTTCGATTCCCGGTCAGGGCCACTCCCGGGCAGGTGGGGCTCGTTAGCCCTTAAAGGCAACCCACCTACGTCCTAAGGACCTCGCTGCCACCGTCCAAGCTCGCTTGGCCCCGGCAGATGAACCTTAGGATTAAAGGGTGGGCTCAGTTCTGCGCACACTGTGTCTCACCTAAAAAATCCAATGCGCAGGCTGGAAGGTGGAAAGACCTTCCCCGGATCTTCGCTCGCGAAGACTGGCCATTATTATTACTCTTAGACGTACCAAGTATTTTTCTTTTTTTTTTTTTTTTTTTTTTTTTTTTTTTTTTTTTTTTTTTTTTTTGGTTTTGTTTGTGTTTTTTTTTTAACACATATGTAACTCTGCATCTGTATTTAAATGAACTTAAAAAATACTCTATTTACTCTTGGAAAAAGATTCTTAATGTGAAAATCTAAGTTGTCAATACAGAGGTTCTGCAAAGATTTTTCAGATCTAAATGCACATAACAAAGATATATACAAAGTTATATCCTAGGCAAGCCCAGAGCTACCAGATGAAGGATTAAAACGGAGAAGGAAAAGGGAAGCTTGGCAAATGCCAATGCTAAGTTGCCAAGCTGGAGAGTGAAGCACAATGGGGAAGGGTGGGGTAATCAAAACAAGCAAATTAATAAGGAACACTTTTTAACAGCTTGTGTTTATATATCCTTAAATGCATGTGAGCTCTTGTTTGCCTTCATTTCAGTATATATACTTCTAAATATTGTTTCAGGTGATATTCTCTCTCTCTTTCACTCTCTTCTGGGAAGAGACACTGACTCAGATTCACCTGACATAGACCTAGGTGTTTGTGTGCATTTACCCTACAGCCAAGGGGTGAGAATTTTCGCGAGGTGCCTTTATTCTGTTATGATAAACTCTGACATATTCCCACCCTGGTGCTTACGCTGTTTCCTCTGTTTTCACAGAATCAAACCCATAGCAACATAAGGGTCTTTTTTCATTCCAGTTGGTCAGAGACACAATATATTCACTTTCCATGCACTGCAGAATATGTTAGGGGTTTTTTTGTTGGTTTTTTTTTTGTGTTGTTGTTGTTCTGTTGGTTTTTTTTTAACAGCCATGAAGCACATTTACAATTGGAATAGAACAGTTGTGCACAGATAGAAATAATAAATATCCTACAATGTTATATAATCCTATAATAACAGTTAGGCTTAAAGGATTTTGATAGAATTGTCAAACTTTGGAAAATGGCCTGAAGTTAAATAATCTCAAGTGGGAACTGGATTCCTGAATCAACAGTTTTCCTCTGAGACACAGAATAATTGAAGATAGACTAATTGGCTCACAGACTAGGACGTTTTGCTTTCTCCATGGAGTAAATCCTATTATGGTTACTACATCCATCTGTTAAAGGGTTGTATTTTTGCCTGTTGAATAAAATAATGTTTTGAATTGTATTCAGAGAATAGCTTCTGTTTTTCTTTAGCAAAGGACTACAGAGGTAAAAGTCCTCTACTGAGAATGTCAAAAACTGTACTTCTCACTGCATCAATCCAAACACTGAACTTCTTGTTCTGGTCTGTGAATAATATAGAAGACATGTTTGAAAAAAACCCACAAATGTCATATTTGACATTTGGTCGTGTCACCCATATATGAATGCAAACCACTTATTTTTTGAGATTACTCATTACATTTCCTTTTTACATTGCATGATTTTTCTAAAGTAATGCATTCTAATTTTGTTAAGTCCTAGTCCACCAAGAGTGCCCCATAACACTTATCAAATGGATTTATCTCATGCTTCTATCTATGCACTTAGAAGTAGAACTCAGCTCAGTTACCTGTACCTTAACAAAGCTAAGTACTAGCTCCTAACTACTGTTAGGGAGTACTAGCATGGCAATCTATTCCAGCCATTTCTTCCCTACTGCATCTTATTACCAACACTGGCAATAAATTTGACTCAAACGGGTTTTTTTCAGCTAACTGCTGATATCTTGATATCTTTGGCCACCTGTACTAAAACACTGCTAGAAACCAACCTGTCCTTTTGCATACTGGTATCAGCAAGTCCATGGCACACCATGACCTTTCCTTGAGCTTTCATATCGATTCACATACTGCTCTCCAGAGTAGCTTCGACTGCTGGCAACCTCTGCTCCTGTCAGGAGAAGTAAATACCTCATGTCCATCATGCACCCAGATGAGTTTACTTCGTGGGCAACTGTACAAGTAACCTGTGAATATCAAATGCATCTTCATTTTTCATCAAATCTAGAGGCATAATGTTGAGTTTAAGGATTAGCTCCCTGACCTACTTTCATTATATTTATTTATTTATTCACAGAATTGTTGAGGTTGGAAGGTATCTTTTGAGATCGTCTAGTCCAATCTTCTGCTCAAGCAGGTCAGCTAGTGATTACTGACAATGACTGTTTTGACACAATAGTTTTCATTAAACAGTTGCAGAAAATTAAAACATTTCACTTTGCAGCACTAAACCAAGGTCTTAGAAAAGGTAACTGACAATTTCCACCCACCATAAATACATGACTGTCTCTATAGTTTGCATAGTTTTATAAATAACTCTGAAGAAATCATGCATTTGTTATTTCCAAACTACAGCTATGTATTGACTTCTTTCCATTATGCTTCTAAAATATTTAGAAAATTAGTCTTATTTAAATTGAGGGTTGCATTTGTAACATTCTGTTTAGTATTTCCTCAGTTTTAGGAAACTGTACTCCTTTCTACTGTTACCATATCAGTGCCTGAAATTTACTTTTGTTAAAACCTGATTCATGCCACAAATAATGACTGTGGAGGATCCCACCTTTTTGATCATATTATCCTTCCCTCACATTCTGTTGTTATCCTCAAGGCTCTTAATGATGTTAAAAGGAAAGAACTGGAGGCATTGTTGTGCTCAAGAAACTGCATTTCAGTTCTCAGTGCTGATGCTCGTGTTGAGCTTTTGTCAGCTTTAATTAGAAGTGAACTCCCAGATTTTAACCAGGTAAAGGTGTCACACTTCATAGAGGTTGCCCATTTGGGAGGAAACATGGCTTGGTTGAGTTGTCAGACAGTGCCAAACCATTATGTGGTATTATCAAGAATATTCTGGCCTGCAGCATGACTAGAGTCTCTTGAGGTCACTATTAATATGTCTGTGTGGGATTCAAATGTAGGGCAAAAAGTAAAGCAAATGTAAAGGTATCACCTTGGAAATATGAATTGCTGGGAACAGTGGCGATCTGCAATATTATTTGTGCCTCACTAAACTGCCAATTTATAACACGATTCTTTCATTAGTTAAAAAAAATAAATCTCCAAGCAAACAGGTACTTCAGTGTTCTCTTAGTATTTTCTTCAGTCCTTTCTCTCCAAACATTTTACATAAAAAATAATGACAGAACTTGTTCTCTAAACCTGTTATGAATCATTTGACAGAGAATTATCATTTAAAAGTCATAATAAATATAGGGAAACATGTAAAAGCTGAAAGATGCCAGATTAACTAATTAAATTCTCTGAAATGTGTTTGATTGATAGAACAAAAAAAATGCCTTTTTTCTATTTTTTTTTTGTGAGTTGCTGAACTATTTTTTTCAGTTCATTGTTCTTCTCTTTCTCAGTTTTTGAACAGTAGAGAGATTTATTTGTACATAATAAAACTTCTGACCAAAAACCAGACCATATTAGCTTTTCTACTTCCATCTGCTTTTGTTAGCACAAGAGAGAACAAACTCAGGAATAAGGTTGCCACAGTACTGAATGGGACTTGTCTATATGTGAATTGCAGTGAAAGGAGATTCCATCTATTTCAAACATCATCAAGTGATCAAAAGCTGGCGCTTTAAAAAGTGGACTGCTACATTATAAGCTTGTTGAAATTGTAATAATCCAGATAGAGGAAGTGAATTTGTGGTGTGCCATAGTTTGCTGCCTGATAAATACTCCAGTGCAGGAAAATTCATGTACCTACAGCACAAACAGATAGGAAACAAATGTCAGAAAAATCATACTTAGAAGATGAAAGCAAATTGTAGAGCATGAGTCTCCCGCATTCTCTCCCCCTCCCCCTGTAACAATTGCATTTCTAATTATATCAGACTTGAAAAGTTATAAACTGTTGAGATATTGAGGGTTCTCAGTCTGATGTCCATAGGTGTTCATATACTCACGTACCGTGAGACCCATCTCATTAAATGGGTCTGTTCTGTCCATCTCTGCAATTATTCCTGTGAAAAGGCAGCTAAGACTTAGTTAAGGCAAAAAAAAAGTAATATAGAGTAAAGAAAATCAAGGAGAACAAGCTGCAGACATGAAAAGAAACATTTTGAATTCCTGTAATTTAATACAATTTAAGTCGATGTTATCCTTTCACAGCACAGTTAGGCAACTAATGGTCAACAATTGCCATTTAGTTAAAAGGATCACTATTACTCTTTTTGTTGAGCTGCTTGTTAATACCTTTGCTTTCATAGCCATGTTTTCATAGTTCTGTTTTCCAAAGCCATTGAAGTCAGAGGAAACCAATACATGAAACACTTGCACTGTAAAATAAACTCATGTTTAACACATTCCTACCAGCTATTCCCCCTAAACACATTGTGAAGGGGCATGATACATTTCTTTGAAGAATCTACTCTGCCTTGTGGAAGATAATCTGTTCTGATTATTTCTGAGCCTCTTCAAGAAACCAAGAAAAGGTAAAGTGTTTGTAACATAGCTGTTACTCATACTAAAACATTTTGAGTATCAGCAGTGCTTGACAGTCATTGACATCAAGGTTACTTGGTAGATCACATTACATTTTAACTTGTGTCTGATGTTTATGTTGAGGAAAATCATAACCAGTGATGAGTTACTGGGTCAACCTAGACAGACAAAAGTCAAGGAGATTAGAAAATTTCCAAAAGACAGACTGTCTTTTTTGTTAGCAGTCTTACTCAGAAATAGAAACCTCTCCCAGATGTCAAGCCTGTCAGGCAGTAAATTGGTCAGAATATTCAGGTCAAGTTATTTGTTTCCTTTCTAAGATGCACTCAAGCTAGCAAGTTTCCTCAGCACATTATGAGCAGCATCTCCACCTGATGTGCCTTTACATGTCCTGTTACTTACTCAGTGATCTTTAAAAAAAAAAAAAAAAGGATTAGGGACCAGACAAAACAAGCCATCTAGGTCATCTGAGTAGCATTAACCAATAAGGTGTCTCCTTTGAAAACAGCTTTAATAAATAATTCTAATACCTGCAACAGGTATAGGCAATTCCACACTTACAAATTGATGAATAATTTGATGGGGAACTATTAGTACAGTCATCTAGTACTGAAAGCGAGGAATGAAATTTCAAATATGGTAGCAGAAGAACAGTAGAGATATGTTTAAAGCAGTTATATGCAAAACAAAACATTAAAAAAGTGCACAAGTACGTATTAAAAAGCAACGGAAGAAATTTGTACTTCCCATAACCATCTAAAGCCTTGGAAGGAATTATATTCATGGATTTATCTTTAGGAAATTAATATTTTTACTGTTACCTAATAAATTTATTTGTGTATATTATCATAAACCTTGGATTTCAAATTGTCTGGGTAATACATTAAAAGTTCAGCATATACTTTAAAACAAATGTGTTATATGACAGATGTTTCCTCTTCATTGTATAAGATGAAATTAACACTGTACTTCTCTGAAGAGAACATTTAAACACAGACTCCTGAACAGAACATCTGTGTTGTTTTGGCACTTTCCTATATGAAATGAAAAATAATTTCACACTCCTAGTACAAGCAGGTTTGTTCAATATACAAAGCAGGATGAAGTTGTCAGTGGCAACTTTGGCTTTCTTAAAAGTATACATGTTAAAAATCCCAGCTCACAGTATACTTTTTCCTGTGTTCTTTAATGAAGAATTGGAATGTGGGTCCAGCAGAGGAAAGCAGAACCAACTCCAGTAAAAGTATTTTTGTATTTTGTTCTGATCTACTCCAAAGTTAAATTAGATTAATTTTGTTAATCCCATCCTAGAAATTAGAATTGCATGGAATAAAAAATAATCTGCCAGCAAGCCCTAAGAAAGGTGAAAATGCACACTATATGAAATAATGTATTAAACACAATTTTTACTTATAATAACCACTCCATATTGCACTGATAGAGAAATGATACATTTCATTCATATCTATATCACTTATTTTAGGAGGGGAAGCAGGAGTATCAATAGCTATTGTTTGAAACATGAACCGTGTGAGGCATTGTAGAGGATAATGACAATAATTGCTTCTTTCAAATGTGCTGTTTCTTAATTAGTTATATATAGATCTATATATGAATTTCTATACCTTGCAGATAGAAATTCAAACAAAACAAGATTTCAAAGCAAGATATAATGTGCACCTCCCCACAAAATCATTTTGGCTCAATATAGTGATAAGAAGGAAGGATTATGCCACACAAACACCCTGCATAATGATCTGGGGTCCTATTATATACACTAAATAGAGGGTGACCCCTTTATGTTGCTCAATGACACACTAAAAACTGGGTAGTGTAAAGCAAACAGTAGTACTTGTGAATGATGAATTCTATATGGAAATGCGTTCATTTCTGTAATAAATAAATCAAAACAAATAATTTTGGAATGACTGAGTAGATAAAAAATTGATAAAAATCGTATTTGCATTAGCTACTGTACATGTGATGGCTAAGAAGGAGCTAATTCTCTTCAATAGTAGCTGATAAGGGGCTATGTTTTGGGATTGTGATCTTTTAGTTATTGTTGAGTAATGCTTTTAGAGGGTCAAGGCCTTTTCTGCTTCTCACCCACCCCACCATTGAGAAGGCTGAGGGTGCACAAGAAGATGGGAGAGGACACAGCTGAGACAGCCAACCCCAAAAGACTAAAGGGACATCTCACACTGTGTGTCCTCATGCTCAACAATAAAAGCTGGGGGAAGAAGGAGGAAAGGGGGAGGTTCAAAGTTGCAGTGTTTTGTCTTCCCAAGTTACCCTTGCATGTGATCGATCCTGGCTTTCTTGGAGATGGCTGAACATCTACCTGTCCATGGGAAGGAGTGAATGAATTCATGGTTTGCTTTGCTCGTGCATGCAGTGTTTGCTTTATGTATTAAACTGTCTTTATCTCAACCCACAAGTTTTCTCACATTTGCCCTTCTGATACTTTCCTCAATCTCAATGTCAGGAAGTGAGAATGTGACTGTGTGGGGCTGAGTTGCCTACCAAAGTAAAATCCTGGGGAGATGGTATTGGCAGCAGAGGAATGAAGTGAACTACAGCAAAAATTTAAACTTTAATTCATTCCATTTTAATGTGAGTGTAACCATTCAAAGAATTCCTTAAATACTTAAGATTTGTCATTCATTTTACATTCTATGGAGTTCTGAGTTTGATTACTTTTACATATTTAGCTAGTTTGGAGTAAATTTTCACTGTTACATAAATATGAAATATGTTTCAAATGAAACTGTTCAATAAAAGAAAGTTGCTCTGACAGTTGATTTTTTCATCTATTTAGTTACAAAAAGACATTACTGGTATGGTTAAAGAAGGTAAGGATTTTGTGCTTCTGGGAGCAGACATTTTAAAGGAGGAAATCTGTAGGCACTGGAGAAATTAGCAATGGAAGAGATGTTGAGAAAATTCTCAACTTTGGCAGCACAGTTTTTTTCACCTGGGAAGCCACATTATTTTAAACCCAAATAAAAATGAATCTTTATTGAAAGAGTCATTAGTATTATACAATATGAGATGGAAATTAAGGGAAGAATAAAATTAATAATCATCTACTAAAACCAGTCATATACAAATAACAGATCATGAAGTAGGTTTTGGTTCTTTTAATATTAATTGGAATTTGCAATTATTTTCCACTATTTTGGCTATGATAAACCCAGAATTAGAAATTTTGAAAGCCTCCCTTTCCTTTAAAACACCCTACAACTTCTGCAATGTCAATTTAGCAAGTTTATATGTGATGATTTGAAATCTGACAATTATTTCATTGAAAAATTGTAGTCAGGAAAATTAAAGCACTATTTATTTTCGTCTGTCTTGATCATTATATTTCAAATTGTGTTGCTACTCTTTGACATTTGATTTTTTCCTACCACTGTCTCAATTTAATAAAAAACCCTTTTGTTCTCATTGAAAAAGCAACAAGCTGTAGAGGCAGACTGTATATCTGATAGTTAATATAAGTTGTATAATGAAAACTATTAAATAAATATTAATATTTCCTAGTGTGCTATTGGCTTCTTATACTCATTTAGGACAAAAAATAATTGCCTAATAAACATTCTTCTAGCACTGTATCTGTGATTTTTGGATTAGGCTTTTTTTCATTTCTTTGATGGATTTAGTTTTTGCTGTTTTAATAGATATTTATATGCTTGGAGTAGTAGTAGTTGTACTTCTTTATTTGCAAGATATCTTTTTAAGTCTTGAAACTTATGGAACATTTTTTTATGCTTCTCTTTAAGTCTTCCTCTCTTTACTTCATGACATTTATTTCCTAATCCTTTCCTGCAGGAACTATGCTTCAGTATAGTTATATGAAGCAAAGCTTGATAATTGACAGAAGAATTGGTGATGTCACTCAAAGAACTCAGAGAACCCTGAGAATCTCATTGTTAATCCGGCTTTATTTTGACCACAATTAACAAATGCCAGATTTCTTCAAAGACTGGAGGAAAACTGGAGAAGCTGAGCAGTCATCTTTTCCAACCATTTAGTGGATCATTGCTGAATAAAAAAATTTCATTTTCTTTAGTCTATCATTGCAACCGAAGAGTAATGAAGCTGCCAAAGGATCTGGAGAAGTCCTGTGAGGGGCCACTGAAGGAGCTGTGGTTGTTTAGGAATGGAGGCTCAGGGGGCTCTCTGTTCTCTACAACTTGAAATGAGGTTATTGAGAGGTGGATGCTGGTCTTTTCTACCAGTAGCAATTGATAGGATGATTGAAAACATACTCAAGTTGCACCAGGGGAAATTAAGACCAGATATTAGGAAAACTTTATTCACCAAAAGGTTTAATAAGCACTGGAACAGGCTTCCCAGAGCAATGATAGAGTCATCATCTCTGGAGGTATTTAAAAGGTGTGTAGATGTGGTACTTAGGGACACAGTTTAGTGCTGGACTTTCTAGTGTTTGGTTAATGGTTGGATCTAAAGAGTCTTTTCCAGCTTTAATTATTCTATGATTCTATAATCTCCTAGATACCTTCAAGTTTTGCATAGAAATGTAGGGGTTTTAATTATTATTTATTTATTTTTATTTTTTTTATTTAACCCAGGTTGAGCCTAATGTAGGAAATATAAACCATTTGCTATTTGTCCAAACTTGTTTGTGTCATTTCAGGTCCGTAATAAAAGTGTTAAGGGTCAAGGCATGATGAATTTAAGTCTACTGCTTAATTTTATTAAAAATACAATGCTTCTAATAAGGTTAATGGAAGATCTGATATAGTTAGTAGGAACAAACTATTGAAGTAATTAGAATTATAATTTCTGAGAGGATTTAGTTAGTCCCTTTATGGGACTAACTGTATGTTATTCTAGTAAATGAATATTTTCAATGATATCTGAAGAAATTTGGAGAGGTGTGACAGTCTTGTTGACCTCTCTGCCTTTGTGCCTTTTGTTTAGTTTTGATGAAAATGATTAAGGATTTTTCAGAGAAAATTACATTGGGAACTTTCTGTACAAGAAAGCATTTGAGATTGATAAAGGAATGAGTATATATTAGAAAGACTTTAGGGCAATTTTCAGTTGCAATCTGGGCAATTAGACACCCACCTTTAATTAAAAGTCAGTGGAGCTTAGTGACTAAGTACCACTCATGAGTTTCAAAGTACCATTTAATTGATAGAGGAATGAATCGAAAAAAAATGGAGGGGGAGACTACATTTTAGTTGAAAGAAGTAGATTTCTGGGAGTCTGAAATGTTTGTACTGAAAAAATGTCATTAAAATATTTCTGTAAGGCAGATCAAGAGAAGAGCATGGTAGTGCAGAATAAAATAGAAAATAAATGGAACAGTTGAAGTTTCTGGTTGATTAGAAATCTGTCACTGAACTGCAAACTGCAAACTGTGCTAGGACTTTTATGTGAACAGTAAGATAATGGAGTTACAGCTGCTTCTTCCCTCCCACTTCTCCGTACTGCATAAAAAAAGACTGATGACATGGCATTTTGGGTTTTGGGGAGAAGATGCTGAAGGTTCAGAAGATGTCAGGAGAATGAGAGGCCCTGCATGGGCTACAGGGCTCCAGAGATGAAGAGAGGCTGAGGACTGAGGCTCAAGAAGCACTTCCTGGGAATAATGTGTCAGTGAGCCACTTGCCTCCTCCCTTGTGGCTGAGTCCACCTCACCACACACACCTTACCTTCAGGGTAAGTCCAAGTTCCTTTGCTACCACAGGGTAGAAAAGTTACAGGAGCGGTAAATTGTCATTCTTTTATGGTGGGTACTCCTCCTACTTGAAAGACAAAGGGAAGACTAAATGTATAGAGAGTAATATATTCAGTGCCAACAACTGCTGCTAAGTACATGAGCATATGTGCATATACAAAAAAATCTGTTCTTCAAATTCGTTTGCTGCAGTTCCAAGAAAATAAAATCTGAGTAAATAGTAAAGACTTTGGAAAGGATCTTGGAAATGGTTGATATAGGTCATTCCACTTCCTCAAATATACTTACTGTTGTAAGAAACAAGGTTGCTGAAGGTGCTAGGAATCACCCAAAATCAGATTGGAAGGAACCTCAAGGGATCATCTCATCCTTACTGCTGCCCTAAAGGCAAGATAAATTCTACCTAAACCATTCCTGACAGGTTTGTCAAAGATGTTCTTAAAAACTTTCAGTGATAGAGACACCACATCATCGCTGGGCAACTTGCTGATTTAAGTGGTGCTTAACTCCCCATAATATTGGCTACATTTTGTAATAGAGTATCGGCCTATCTACAAGGAGATATTATGCTGTGCAAAATACAAATAAAGCTATTAATAAATAATTTTATAATATTTTCCTTCACTATTGATTTATTCCCCATTTGAATAAAATCCATAAGATTTTACAAGATGTATAATAAATGATAATATTTTTATCACTTAATAAAATAAAATAAATTTCTTTTGCTGGATATAGCCAGGTCCATTCATTAAATTCTATTTAGATTCTAGAATATCAATAAAATACATATAAAGTTATTCTGTGGTTATTGATTCAGTTTTGAGAGCTAATAAACTTGATATAAAATAAATAACAGTGGTAAATTTATCTGTTTAATAGCAGATCTTTATTTTAGGGAAAAAATTTTTGTATTATTTTTTAATCAAATATTGAATCCTTTCCTGTAGAAGCATTTCTTTCAAGCATGAGGAATTGCTTAGAGCAGTGCATAAAGGTGTTCATACAGGCAATTTATTAATTGATGTTACTAAGACTATATACCTGATGACAAGTAGAAGAAACCCATGAAAAAAATTAATATTTATCTTAGAGAATTCAACCCTGCTTATATTTATACCAATGAAAGCAGGAAATTACTTACGCAATGTAAAGTCCTTTGGTGCTTGTCTTCCAAACTACTGAAACACACTCTAGGCTTTAAAATTACTGCTGAAGGTGGAGTTCACTCATACAGCCATAAAAATTTGTCTTTTGATTCTCTGTTTGCTATACTGACATTTTAGAGAGACATGTCTGTGTCAGTTGAATGCTCTCATCTTCTGATGGTACCTATTATTGATAACCTTGGTGTGAAGGAATAGGACACAACAGGATTTGCAGCCTTGTTTAGTTTGTTTTTTTGCTTAGATTTGTTAAAAATATAAAAATACTTAACAAACAAAGATTTCAAACAAACAAAAATCCAGAGCATTATTTTCTCAGGTAATGCTGAGATATTCATAAAATGTCCAGGGCAAAAATCAGAAGGTAAGTATATGCTGTCATTATTTCATAATGGTTTTCCTTAGGTTATGTTTATCTGGGTGGAACTTTTGCTCCATAGTTGAAAGGAGAAATGCAGATGCATAACAGTTATAAAAGAAGTCCTAATAGCTAAGTAACATTTCATTTTTCGTTACCTAAAGTAATCATATTTCTGTCCCAACATATACTAAAGCAAAAGCAGAAGCCCTGATGTGAACCAGCACATATCATAGAATTTCAGAATGCATTAAATATAAGTAGAAACATTTCTGTGGTTAGCCATTATGGCCTAACTTTTGAGGATGTCCTCCAACCTTAGTCCAGGTTAAAACACAGGGAAACAATGGGTGTATTTTAATAGTTTTGAAGTGACTCATGATCTTTATGGTGGAAACTTGAGACTGCATAACTGAGATTTTTTGACCCTGGTTTAAAGTATTTCGGGTTAGGTTCTGTCAGAAGTCTGGGGAATTATATGTGATTATTTGTGAAAACAAGATTTAATCTCAATTTCCAAGCATTGATGTAAGTGCCAGAACTCTAATGCTGCAACAGGCACTAAATACTTATTGGTATATATACGTTTAAAAGTAAGTAACAAGAAAACATTTTTAAAAGCAGAAAAGCATACAGAAGTCAAGCAATAGAAATTCAATATTGTAAAAAGAAACTCAATGCAGTAAAATGCTACCTGATTGGAATAAAATAAAAGATTTACTTAATCAACTTAGTTGCTATCAAGGTGTTATTAAGGTCAAAGTGTTTGCAAAAAATATGAGATACTTTCATTTTAAATGAGATAGGATAAAAATGTAGAAGTTATATTCTTTTTCTTTGAACCTTGAAAAAAACTTGTGCTTAGGAATTATTTTCACTTTACTAAAAAAATAAAAACAGGAAAAAACACTTTCATAGGAGGGTGTGTGACTGATAAATTCTGTATAGAAAAACAGTAACAAAAATAAGGATAATGTGAGGATAGAAAAGGCTTTGCTCAATTGTGTAGAAGACATACTCTAATTGTTCATATTTTTAAAATTTTCTGTAATTTATTTTTATTTTTATACTTTTCATTGCATTTATGTACAAAACCAATTTACTTTGTCTGCTTTATTTGTCTTTTTAAGCATAACAGAATATTGAGGCTCAGGATTCCTAGATTTCTTGAATTACTGTAATTTAGAGAACAAAAGAGAATGTCTTTGAATATAACTCATGTAGGCTTTTTGAGTAAGTAGTCATATACTGGTTTTAAGTTAAGTTCAGGGTGATATGGAGAAAAGACATGGTAAAATTTAACTTTGTGAGATAAAATTCTAAAGGAGAATTTAAAACAGCAATAGATAATAAATGGAAAGTAACAATGCAAATTAAAATTTGTTAGTGAAACATAAGGTAATTTAACTTCTTGGACTTAGAACACTAGATAATTAAAGATATGAATAGAGAAACAAAGTTGGAACAAAATTCCATGCCCTTAAACAAAAACAAGATAGGAAGCAAGAGGAAGGAAAAATAATTAGAGAGTTTTGATCCAATCTGATACCTTTTAAATAAGCAGAAATGTTTTCTAAGTGAAACTAATAGATCCCCAAATACACTGACGTCAGAGAAAAAAAACCTCACAACACAATGAAAAGTGGTGAAGGTCTCTTGAAACAGAGGAGGGCGAATCTGAATAACTGTCTGAAGACTCTCAAATGATAAAGAAACTAGTGAATTATACCAGAAGTGAGAAAATAAGAGAAAAATATGGATTTTGGAAAATGTAAAAGCAACAATAGATTTTCACAGGCATCCTTGATTCACATTTGTATTGATGAGGGTGTTGAATACGCACACAACAAACATTCATGATTTCTTTTAGATAACACTGAAATCAACAGAGTAGTGGTAAATTACAATATATTTAGTCAAATTCATTCCCATTTAGTGATTTATGTTCTTATGGCAGTTCATCATATATTTCTCACTGAATGCAAGAAACATACTTAAATTTTAGGAACTTTACTCCGTAACATTTGATTTCAGTTCTGACTTCAAATACACTTGTGATTTGATGTTAGCTAACACTGGAGGATTTCTGGAGTAAAAAAGTTTGGGAAACATTAAAACACCTTTCTTGCATATTATTTTAATACGAACAAGTTATTGTTTCATGCTTTGGTCAAAAGAAAAAAATGAAATTGGTTTCGAAGCTCTGCTACCATGGCCAGCCTTACAATTTACGCACTTATGCACCTTATGCACTGAGTGTGTGTTTGTACATGGTGTGCTGATGAACTCACTTAGCACTTCTGGTCTTGTGAGTGGAAAGGTAAAGAATGATACTGTCACAGGGATACTGCCAAGGAATGTGTCTTAGATCTGAATGTGTAATACTTCATACAGAGCTGTGGACAAGGAGAAAACAAGTGAGTTAACAGTTTTTTGAAGGACCTCCCAAGGTTTTCACTTAGCCTGGAAGCTCGGAATTAGCAACAGTGAGAACACTCTTGGCTTTATTAAGCAGAGCACTGCCTAAGCCCCAATCTTCAGACAGTAAAACTTACCTTAGCAGAAGACTTACATAGGATTCTCTCTAATCATTTTACTAGGCTCGGTGTTGAATATGCAATTAAGTCTAGGGAAAAAATTTGACAAAATGGCATATCATGAAATTATATGCTAGTCAGAGAAAGCTATGAAGACTTTTGGAGGATTTAATGGTAATCAAATACAAATAGGTTAGTAGTCAATTCACTAGAGGCAAAACCACAGCAGCATACATAACAAGAAATGATGTCAAACAATTCTACACACTGGCCATGCTAAATTATCTGAATCAGCTAGGGGAATCAACTCTGTACTGATGTCAGTGTAAACAAGTAACCATCAGCGATTAAGAAAGAACCTGTAAAAAAAATGAAGCCAACAACCACAGCTTTCTAACAATGGATGTGATTATGAGAATATATTTATATTACAGTAGATGAGATCAAAAGTTTGATAATATAAAATTTTTCAGAGGACTCTAAAACTGATTTACACCATTTACAATGCAAGTACATTTTACTAAAATAGATTATAAAATGTTTCTTTTTCATTCTACAGTTCTGAAAAAGCAGAGGCCAAAGTAAAAAGAAGCAGACAATTGAAAGTTATGAAAATAAATACAACTTGACGTGATTTTTAACTCAGTGTAGTATTGAAGCCAGCAGCCTACCAGAAGTTCCAATAGGACATGAATAGGTTGATAACTATTTAGGTAGATAAAACACCTGAGAGTCATTAAATATTATGATCAGGAGAATAAATTTTATCCAATTTAGGTGAAGTTTCATCTGTAAGTAAGCTTTCCCATTAATGTTCTCCCTCTATTTGAAGCATCTTATGCTGACTACTTTAAGGATGAGATAAGAAAGCTATACACCAGAATCTGATTTGGAAAGATCCCTACAGGAAATAAAGAGGAAATATGACCGCTTCTTTGGATAACATCTTGAAATGTCATCTACTTTTAGTATTTCCTTTTTCTAATTTCAAAAGAGATATCCAGCCTGCTCTAGCTTTTACAGCAACATATAAATCAGAGTTGTCAGTGCTGAACTGCCTAATCATCTTTGCCTGTCTACTTTTAGCCACCATTTGCTAATAGCATACTCATTGCAAAATTGTGTTTTCCAAATTTAAAAAGCCAAGAATACTACTAAAATAACACTAAAGAACACTACCGTCTCTTTCTCCTTCTTCACTGAATGACAGAGATTTGTTTTATAAATAACAGGAAACACCCTCTGCAGGTGTTTTTGCAGGATCTTAGGAGTAGCTCTTATCTCCTCTAGAAAAAAAAGAAAATTAATAATTTGTATATGGCAATAGTTTGTTTAGAGACTGCAGAAAATATGTTTGCCTTTAAACGTTAAATCAGAGGAGATTAAATATCTGGTTTTGAAAATCTGCCAAAAGGTGAAAGGCTATTTTGAGTGGGACCCACTGAATGAAACACTTGCATTTAAAAGAGAAAGTATCAGCATACATCCACTTTATTGTAAACAACACACCTGCAGTGCTTCCAATTAAATGAAATCAACCAAAATTTACATAATTGAGGAATGCCTATCAAGTCATGCACTATCCCACTGCTATGAAAGGGATTGCGATTTGCTTATGTTTCTGGGGGAGGGTTGTGTTTATGTGATACATGAGCAAAAAGAACCCCCCAAGTGCCATGATGCATTTCATTATGGAAAAGGTAATTTTTACAAAGATTCTCAGAAGACATACTGTGTCAATTATGTGATTTACATATTACTGTGCCTGTTACAATGGAAAAATATTAATGATAATAACTTGCTTTCTGAACGAGTAAAGTAGGAACTATGCTGACAGTAGCAACACCCAGTAAAAGCAACCTTATGTTGATTGCCATGAACACTCTACACATTAATCTACAAAACTTCATTATTCTTTTGCCTTATGCCAGCTGAGCAGGGTACGCTGGTAAGATTATGCTCACACAACTAAAAAGTTAATAATGGTATGTAATTATGGTCACACTTTTAATAACTCTTCTTTGTTCCTTATGGATATATGGTAAGAATAGAATACTATTTCCATTCTATTCCTTTTAGTATTGTTTCTGATATAAGATTTTGTCTAATCCCACACAGTTATTCTTATGCAATTATGTGATGTAATTGTACTTATTAGACATTCTACTTGCACAGCCATTAGATAACCAAGACACAGGCTTCATATTAACTTACTGTGCTTGGTACCTTCTAACAGCTGGTGATAAATTTCAAATCTTACAATCCATCTTTTTTTAATGTGGGACTACTTTTATTTGAAAACAGTCTTCAAAGCATACACTTTGATGACTAGGCCCTATTTAGAAAGAGACTTGATATATCTGTGAAAAGATATGAGTCAATATATAAAACTCAAAGCCAAGCGAACACTAAAGCTGAACAAATTTGTGGAGGAGATACTTTGTTTTGAATTAAATCTGTTGGATCTGAAACCCTGGGTCTGTTTCTGACTTCACTAGAGTTAACTTTCATAGCAGCTTGCATGATATTTTGGATTTGTGGCTAACACAGTGTTGGTAACACATCAATGTTTTGATGCTTGCTGAGCAGTGCTTACACAGTGTCAAGGCTTTCTTTTTTTCCTACTCTGCTACCTGTCTATCAAGTCAGCTAGGAGTGAGTAAAAGGTTGGCAGGGGGCAAAGTTGGGACAACAAACCCATATTGGCCAAAGGGACATTTCCTACTATATGATGGCATGCTCACAAACACAGACTTAGAGGAAGAAGAAGAGTGGGTGGTTTTGGCTTTCAAGGTGGCCATTGCTTGGAGACTGACTAGATGTTGGTCTGCTTGTAGAGGGTGATGAGTGATTTCTTTTGTTCCTCTGATATATCTGTTTGATGTTCTTACCCTCCATTCATCCCCTTTCCTTCCATTAATCTGCATTTATCTCAAACCATGAGCTTTCTCAGTTTCGTGCTTCCTGTTTTCTTCCCCCATCCCACCAAGGATGGGGGAGCAAGCAAGTGGTTGTGTAGAAACTTGACTGCTGCTTGGCATCAACCCTTCACAACACTGTTGAATCATACACCATTTCTAATTTTCATTTTGCTATGGTTGTGGTGACAAAGTAATTTCTTTCTAAACTAATCTGAATAAATTCTCAGCTGTATGACCTGAGAAGTTAGAAACAAATAGTTAATAAAAACAAAGATGAGGGAACAGAGATTAACCTCTAACTGCTGAGAATGTATAGAGCACTAGATAAAATGAATAAAAATACTGATAAAGCGTATCTGACTAAATTAAAATAAATTATCAGCCTGCAATGACGAATATATCATAGCTAAGGAATAATAACAAAGAAGTGCAATTTTAAATTTTTTAAAAAACTTTTTATAAAATTTTTAAAAAATATTTTTATTTTGGATCAGCTACTGAAGTCACAATGCTATATTTGAAATCAGAGTGTGATTTCCTGAAATAAGTAGAACGTTTGAACAAACCAAAAAAAAAAAAAAAAAAAAAGATTTACATTCCTGTGTAGTGATGCTATTCTTGCTTTAGTTTAGTCAAGTTTATATTTACCAGGTAATTAAATAGGTAAATTTATTGTAATTGCATTTCATCTTTCCCCTTTGCAATATAAAAATGTTCCACATTTGAGTTATTACTGATTAACTGAAGATAGGTTTACCCTATCTTACTTAAAATCTTTGCTTGCCTCTTGTGTTTACTACTCTTTTATTAGTACTATCTTATTATGTCACCTTTTTTCCTTATATAAATTAACATGTTTGTCATAAGAATTTTGCCTTAATTCATGTGACATGTGACAAGATCCAAGTGTTTTTATAACATTTTTCTTTAATTTTCTCTGTTGTGTCATTGGCTTCATCCTTGCTATGTGTCTCTAAGTTCTTGATCCTGTCTTTCATTTGCCCTAAATTTTTGAAGTGAAGTCAAAAACAATTAGAATGTCTCATTGAGGAAGCAGCAGTGGTGACATCTAACCTGACTTTATTACATGAGTACTCACAGTACACTCTTCCATCATCCTCAAACTAGGACAGGAAAATTGCCCCAGATTTCTTAAAGAGGTTGTCCCCCATGCTGGGCTTTTTTGCTGCTTCCTTCCCGAGAAGCAGTGAGGCTTTGTGGTTGAACTTAGGTGTTACAATTGTAAAGTACCAACAGTACAATTTGGCTGACAAATTGCATGGAGGAAATAATAAATAGCCCCATACTCAGCTGACCTGTAGTATACTGGAAGAGACAGAATAGTCTGAACTGGCACTGATATTGCAGTAAAATCTCCATCTGCTTCTTCCCAGGGGAATACAGTGGAATGAGTCTCCTCCAATTAATCTCTCTCCATGAAATATCATGGGACTATAAAATTTACTGTGAAAAACCTCTGAGGGGTTGTTGTAAAGTGGACAGAAAGAAATTAAGGTTTCTGAGAAATAAATTGAACTGACTAGTACAGTTCTCCTTGAGGTCTGTAAGGGCAGTGTGCATGTGTGAGAAACACAGTAGTGCCATTATCTTCGTGGATTTTATGCAATCCTCATAGTTTACAGATAAGCACATATACCACGGACATAACTGATTAATTTTTTCTGAGCTTCTTAATGCATGTTTGCCCTTGGAATCTTCTTATAGATACTTATATAGAAACAGTGAAAAGACTGCTAGTAATGTCTATGGTCAGCGTCTCCCTCTGCATTTCATGCCCAGTAGATTTCAGGCCCACACACAGCCAAACTGGCATCCTGAGTGGGTCTGTATGAGTAGGCTGTGCTTCTGTGAGGTGTAGACCCCTTTTAGGTCACTCAGTGTGAGAAGGGCAAGAACCCCACACAGGGGTGTATAGTCCTGAGCCACTGATTTTCCCATCTGCCCTCAGTGCCAAAAAGGAGACAAGGCCAGGTGTCTGTTGTTCCTGCAGACACCAATCATCCCATAAAACTCTGCAGAGATCTCTTTCCCCAACCATCTTCTACTGTTAAGCTCTTTGACTCTCCTAAGCTTCTTCCTTGTCCTATATCAAAACATAAACAAACTAAATACCAGTAACAAAACCCCTTAGCTTTTGCTTTTTTTGTGGATTGTTCTGTTGTCTTCCATTAATCCATTTATTCTTTCCTGTTTCTTTCCTTCTGCTTCAGTCATCTGTGTGCTTGGTGTGCATACAAATTTAATAGTGTGCTACTATTGCCTATAAAGGCAAGCTCTGGCTTAAATAATCATAAGGATGCACCATAAGACCGTATCTCAGTGCTCCTCTCAGTCCCCCATGGGCTGCAGGGGCACAGCTGCCCCACCCTGGTCTGCACCGCGGGCTGCAGGGCCTCAGCTCCGGTGTCTGGAGCACCTCCTGCCCCTCCTTCTGCACTGCCCCTGGTGTCTGCATTGCTGTTCCCATGTTCTCACTCCACTCCCCTGGCTGGAATTCTTTCTACGTAACAACCTTCTGTTCTTAAATATGTTATCACAGAGCCATTACTGTTACTCCTGATCGGCTTGGCCTTTGGTAGTGGCAGGAAGTCCATCCTGGAGCTGGCTGGCATTTGCTCCACGGGGAAGTTTGTAGCAGCTTCCAACAGAAGCCATCCCTGTAGCCCCCCCAGTACCAAAACCCAGCACAGAGACCCACTACAGTATGAAAAGCAGAAAGACCCTTGGCCCTGTGCAAGCACTGCTCAGCAGTACCTAAAGCATTCCCATGTTGCCAACACCCACCCTTTTGGTCACAAATTAAGAATACTTCACTATTATGAAGAAATTAGTTTTATCACCACTAAAAACAATACATACATATAAAACATCTTTTCCTACTCTTATTCTTATTTTTTGCACAGAGTATCACATACAAATTCTTCAACCTGAGGAGTGTCCTAAAATCTCAAGGATGGCAATGATGGGATACTTTAAAAATGAACAATGGTGTTTTTATTTTAATTGTTCCTTATTTGAAAATCATTCAACATACCTCATGGAAAGACTGTAAATAAGTCTTGCTTATCTCAGTGGAGTAAGGAATAAAGCAGAAAAAAAGGAAAGCATAAACATTTCCTTCAAAATTAAACGTGCTTACTTTACATCGGATCCCTCAAATCCTACATGAATATCCTTCATATTCATGTAGATTTCAGCAGCAACTGAGTGTCTAAGTATGAAGAGTACCTAAAGGATGAAGTCCATTCTCTCTGTACCATTTTTGTGCTTACCTCTCACTTTAAGAAAAAAAAAAAAAAAGAAATTTAAAAGAGTGCAAATTTTTGTGTAGATACAAAATTATAAATTAAATATTATCAGTTACAGTTTTGAAAATATTCATATTTGAGCAGGCTAACATAAGTGTTTCAAGTATTTGCACATCTTTGCAAATCTTTTCTTGTTATTTCTTATTATCAGCTCATAAAACAGACACACATAAATGGTTAGATGAAAGGAAAGAGACTCAAACAATAGATTCATGTCATAATCACAAATTATTCTCAGCATTATAAAGGGAATAATAATGAGAAAGAGAAGAAATAACAAATAACAGACTAAATAAACTACTTTATTTCTGAATCATTTGTGTACAGTAAAAAACCTTTAAAACATACATTATATATTGCACATTAGTTTATCTTGTAAAGATAAAATAAGATTAGTATTTTAGAAAGCAATTTAATTTACAGAGATGAGAATTTTATTTAAGTGCTTTCACTGCTTTGTCAATGTGAAAATTATGCATATTCTGACATCCATTTTGAAATAAATTCATGGTAGGAAAAAAGGCACTTTATCTGGAAAATTATTGAATTACAGCTAAGTCAGAAAATAAGTAAACAGTCATGCTTTTTTGCTCCATGATTCCAATAGCAATAGAGAGTGGCAATGGGCAGTTTCAAATTGGAGTCATAGAATCATAGAAAGTAGTCCTTTAGTACTTGTTTTCAGCTTGCTTTTTCCATTTGGCTATTTCAGCTTTTTTAAAAAATTTAATTAAATTTTTAATCTGTTGTAGGAATGTTAATTGCTGTTCTCTCATGAGGTCTGAATGGATATAGAAGCATCTGCAGGGTGAGTAAACAACAGCTACTAAATAATCATTATCATATTTGGATTTCATTTAAAGTTTTTGTTTGTTTGTTTTCCTTCTGTGTCTATAGGGTAAAGAAGTAACACCTGCCTAGGAAGAAGCATTCAGAGGTAATTTCTCTCAATTACTTATTTAAAAATTCTCTACTTCATTCTGAAAACATTGTTATGGGGCATTGTTATGCTAGGATATTTCAGAGCTGTAAAGTGGGAGGTGATCACATCTCAAAATTTAACTTCGAGTCTTCATTCTCTTAAAAGAAAATATCTTCATTATTTATACACAAATAATTGCTAAAGTTAAGAAAGCAAATTTTGCACCTCTACTGTGTTTGGTTGAGATGGAGTAAATTTTCCCCGTAGCAGACCTCACAATGCTGTTCATTGGTGGCTACAAAGGTATTGATAACACACCAGTGTTTTGATTAGTGCTCAGTAGGACTCACACAGCACCAAGCCACATTCTCCAACTCAATTTCCCCCTCATCAGTAGTCTGAGAGTGGGAAAGCTCTTGGGTGAGGACACAACCAGGGCAGCTGACCCAATCTGATCAAAAGGATATTCCATACCATACAATATCTGTTGAGATATAAATGCTAAGAGAAAAGAAGAGGAGAAGGGGAGTAAATTTGCTGTTATGTCGTTTGTTTTCTGTAGCACCCACTAGGAGGTGGCTGGGCATCACCTGCTGATGGGAGGTAGAGAAAAAAAACCTGTTTTGTTTTCCCTTTCCTCCTTGCATGGCCTTTGTTTTTGTTTTTTTTAAGACTGCCTTTATCTTGACCCACAAAGTTGTTTTTTTGGTCTTATTTTTTCCTCCCATTTTTCTTCTGAGGAGCAGAGTGATAGAGCAGCTTAGTGGGCACCTGTCATCCAGCCAACATCAGCCCACTGCGCCATCAAATGCTTTCTCTCTTTGATTATTTCTTAACTACCATGTTTATAAAAATGTAAGATTAAATTTTAAAAGTCATGTTTTATCACAAGAGATTATTTTATGAAGATATGAAGATATATTACTGAATTTGACATTGTGGGGTCATGGTTCTACTCCAGTACTACTCCAGTTACTATTAGTTGAAACTGTTTGCACAGTATCTAACTTATTTCCTATTTTGTGCATATATCCTATTTCAGAAAAATGTCCTAAATTTGGATATTTTTATTGCTAATGTACTTATGTAACCTGTCCCAGACCAATCATTACATTTGCTTGATATTAATGATGGCTTAATTTGGTTTTTTATTAGCAAGTCATTAAAAAGAAACACAAAAATCCCCCAAGCAAACAAAAACCAACCAATCAAACAAACCCCAATGAAAATGTATCCAAGTCCAGTACTACCATACACCTCTATTCCCAACTCACTCTTAGTCACATCTGAAAAGCTGTTTAAGGTGCTAGACAGACATCACCTCCTTGACTGAGGATAAGAAAATTTCAAGCTTCAGCAAACCACTGGGAAACTCAATCATGAGGTGATAATGCTATCTGAGAATGTCCTTTTCCTAAACCTGAAATACCCAGAATTAATGTACATTTGATCCTAGCTTACAGTTATTAAAAAAAACCCTCTATTTTTTTTAAAGATTGCTTAAAATCTTAGAATACTTGGTCCTTACCACATAAACACGCAGATGATTCCCTCTGATAGTGATTCCTTACTTGAAATTTATATGAGTCAATGTTAGACTTAATGGTTTATCAACAGTCCTCAATGTTTCCAATACTTTTATGCAAAGATATCTGAAAGCAAGCTGAGAAGACTGTGTTCCCTACAGCAATTTCTTAGCAACCTTGTACATGAAATGCGTAGCAGATGACTTGTAGTAGGGAACGAGCTGACTACACATGGGGAATATGGAAACTACAGAGACTACAAGGAGATCTGCAAAGCAGTTCAACAGCAGAAAAAAAAAATGTGACCACTGGAATTATCAGGTCTTGAAGAAGGAAGATGTCCTGCTCTGTCTGAAGCACAGACTCACTTAGCCCTTTAAGAAAAAGGTATATAGAGAAGAACAACAAGATTATCGGGAAATTCTTCAGTACTGAAAGAATCACCAAGTGACTGATTACACTTAAAGTGTAATGGCTTGAAGAATATGGGAGAGACTCAATAACATTGTTTGTACAATTTCTCAAAAAACTGCTAGTCTAATTATATGTAGGATAGCATGAGCTAATACACTTTTATCACACTTAGCAATGAAAATTCAGCATTCAAATGTTAACTGCATCTAACACTGCATTTAGATTGTCCTTTAAAATCCATTTTCTACAGCATTGATTTTACAACTAATAATTAATTTTTCTCTGTGTTACCAGCTCACCATAATTAGAGGCAATAGAAATAAAAGTAGAAGGAAACTGTAAAGGGTACAGTGGTGCTTTGCTGCCAACCCTCATACTAAGAAGGCCAATTTACTATCTGTTACCCTGACAAATAATTATGTATGCATAATCAAACCAGTGTCTCAGGATGTTGTGGTGGATAACAAATATTCTCAGCTAGTTTCTTGAGCATTTCCTTCAATGTCTGAAAAACATAAGACAGTCTCAGGCATACCTTGCAATATGGAGAGAAAAAGAAGCCTAGCAGTAGGTTTTCCTGTCTCAACAAAGCCTTTATAGAGATCATCTTAGAATCTACAAAAATACACCATGCATGTATACCGTCCTCTTAGCATTAAGATATCCCATAATCAGGTGCCCTATAAAGGTACTTCAATGCTATTTTTGTGCAGTAGACAACTGCAATGACTCTCTGTGGTCTTTGTCTCAGCAAAGCAACATTACTGATCAGCCAGTAATTTTTAACTAAAACCTGTTGTCTGGTTTTGACTAGAGTAGTTAATTTTCTTCATAGTAGCTTATATGTGGCTATGGTTTGGATTTGTGACCAAAACAGTGTTGATAACACAGGGATGCTTTAATTATTGCTGAGCAGTGCTTACAGAGTCAAGGTCTTTACTGGTCCCCACCCCACCTATCAGTGAGCAGGCTGGGGGTGCAAAGCAAGCTGGGAGGGAAAACAGCTGTGAAAGCTGACACCAAAGACCAAAGGGACATCTTATACCATATTAGCTCATATTCAGCAATAAAAGCTGGGGAAGAAAGAGGAATTGGGGTAATTTGTATTCCCAAGTTATCTCTAGGCATAATGGATCCCAGCTTTTCTGGAGGTGGCTGAACACTGGCTGCCCATGGGAAATGGTCAATGAATTATTCCTGGTATGCTTTTCTTGTGTGTGCAGCTTTTGCTTTACCTATTAAACTACCTTTAATTCAAGACACCTGTTTTCTCAGTCTTCTGATTTTCTTACTCGTCCTACCTGGAGGGAGTGACCAAGTGGCTGTGTGGGGTTTACTTAGTGGCTAATCCTTAACAACTGTATTTCCAAAGTTTAGGGAACAAATATCATTTAAATCCGAGTTTAAAAAAAAAAAAAGAGAGAGAGAGAAATAACAAAAAATAAAGGTACATGCACGTGTTCAGTACAAAGTCTCACATTCTTATGGAGAAAAATGTCATCAAAGAGCAATGTAAAGCATGACTCAATTTTAACTTTGCAACTTTTTCATTCTTTCAGAATGCACACCCAGCTCTTGCTGCACTTATGATGCAAAATGTGGAAAGGAACATATACAGGATAGAATGCTAACAATAACATCATGTGTTAAACCCTGACCCTTTGCATTGTTACTGCATATACTTTGATTGACTTGACAGACCTGAGCGTGAGAGCAGGAAGGAAAGAACAAATGGTTTTTTTGATATGTACAGGGCTAATAACATGCTGCCAAATGTTTAACAGTTTTGAGGATATGCAGATGTTACATGCCAGTGTTTTAAAGATCCATTAGAAACTGTTCTCTGATAGACAGAATCTGAATGTGTTTATCTGTTTTGTGTTAAAGGTTTTGACCTAATGAAAGGCATTTTTATTACCTTTCTTTCTGTTAGATGAGGAGTTTATAGTATGCTTGCAGCATCAGTAGACAAGTTCCCCATTGAATTTATTTTGTGATTACTACTGGAGCAAACAGAAGCTTTTTTTCTGTTCTTCCTAGCAGAAAATTAAACAACGTCACAAAAATTTGGAATGGGTATGAACTGATATTTTCCCAGTGGCTTTTACCAGACTGTAGTCATTTAGGTAAAAAAAAAAATTGCTAACATTTTTCATAAAATTTACTAAAATGAAGATACACTGAAAACTTGGAACTGGATTCCATTTATCAATAAATCCACATCTAGGGAGGAAAACAATAGAAAAATAAATATATGTTCTTCTACCCATATCCCTATTCACTGTAAAGACCAATGACAGAAACATGATTATGTTTATTTAAATGTAATTTTGAAATATTTCTAAAACGAAGAAGATCATCTTGTCCACATCACACAGATATTTATTAACACTTGTATTCTTACCTTACTGTCTCTGTCTACTGTTAGGAGCTCACACACAGCAGAACACAATTTTTGGTCCCAACCTCCTTTCAGACTACCTCAAGAAAGGATGATAAAATCAGTGAGTTACTTATATTCTTTTTACATTTTGTTTATATACAGCTATCAGGTATTTTCTTGCAGTTTCCGCACCATGCCATTATTGCTTAGTTAATTTCTTGCAGGTGTCACAGAAACATTGATGAACAAACTATTAGTTCCATTTGGAGGCTGGATTTCCCCTTGTATAGGTATATTGTTTGTTTTTTTAATAAAAAATGGATGAAATATTTCTATTATATTTTCTGTTCAGTTTTCTGAGTCAACTGAACAAAATTCTGTTCTAAGCAAATTCAGAATACAGTGAGTATTCACATCTGCTTCAGACACCTGTACTTTCTCACTTAGCCTAATTATTAACTGTTGAGATCTTAATGGCCTCGTGGCTGCTAGTATTACAGCACCAGCACAACTTTCCATTCACCAGTTTATAGCTCTGACTTATAATGCACAATTGAACTGACCAAGACAGTAATCCTTTAAATGGAATTGAACATGCAGGCAAAGGATCAGACCAAGAAAAACACAAAATCAAGCTGGTGAACATTCAGATGGACAAGCCTGAGTGCCAGGAACAACAGGATATATGTTTTGGAAACAAATCTGATCAGAAGTGACAGTCTGCAACTTTATTTGTAAAACTAGGAAGTTTAGAAGAAGAAACTGCAAGAGAGAAGAAATCCTGTGAGATGGCAAAAGAACCCTAACTAACCAATCAATCAATCAATCAAATCCCCACAAACATTATAAAAGGATTCCCAATGAAATTGTGGTCAGGATGTTATAAAACTAAGATCCAATTAATCCTTTATTAAACCTGATTCAAGTGGAAGAGACACTAGACAACAGTCTGACATCCTAATAGTACCATGCCAATTCTATACCCATCCAGCTGGATTCACTGTTTTGTTCTGTGTTGTAACTTTCTAACATGTTGTTTATTATACAAAATTTACCTTTTCTTTTAGGTTAGAAATATTAAAGTACAAGATCTTACTGAAACGATTGCTTTTATCCTAACATCCCAAAGCATTTCTACTGCTCTTTCTTATGTGTGGACCACCTGTGTGCCTTTGAGTACTTAAATTCATGTGGAGGCCTGTTATACAGAGCTGGTTTTGTACAAGCTAGTTCCTTCAAGTTCCTTAATCACTGATAGCAGAATAGAATCACAGAATGATTTGGATTGGGATGGGACCTTAAAGATCATCCAGTTCCAACCTCTCCACCACAGGCACAGATATCTTCCACTAGGTCAGGTTGCTCAAAGCCCCATCCAATCTGGCCTTGAACACTTCCAGGAATCTATCACTTCCCAAAGTCTCTTTGTAAGACATGAAAATTTTTTTTCCCTTCCTGAGTAGGTGGTGCATAAAAAGTAAGGCATGCCAAGACATTCTGTGTTGTTCTTCTGGCACCTAGACTTGCCCTATTTTGCATGGAGAGTTGCTTATATTTATATTTTTGTGTTTCTCAGCTAAAATTTTGGGACAGCAGTATACGTGCAGAATCTAGGACTAGAATAATGGTTATAAAGAAATTTTTAACATTTGCTTATTTCTTTATTTGAAGAAAAAAAATATCTGACTTAACTGGACATTTACCTTTAAGAAGTTTTTTAAACGAGCTTATGTAGAAGAAAGGAAAATGTATTTTACATTTGATATGTAAACTGGGACAGCACATTGGCAAAAATTTCCTGTAAAATAATTTGACCACTTTTGATTGCATAAAGAAATTTGGAGACAAGGGAATCCCCACAGAGAAAGGTAAAAGAGTTTAATAATTGCAAGATAAATTCAACAAAACAGAGAGAGTATTCAGAGGGACCCACATTCATCTTGTGCTTGGTTGAATAAGAACTAAAGGTAGAGATAGAAAGATATGGAAGGAAAGAGGGAGACAGGAGGAAGAGAGACAGAGAGAGAAATGACAGACTTGAAAAGTCTTGGAAACTGCTGCATATTTTATTCAAAAAGGTAAAAGAGCACCAGGGTCATTATGTAGAGTCCAAAATGGGGCCAACACAGGGTGTGTCCAGCAGAGGGAGATTTACCACGTATGTGAGACTTTCATCTGTAATTCAGTCTATGGGATTACTTACTAAATATCTTCCTTTTTTGTTAAAAAAATATGTTTATGTGTTTGCCTATGTTAGGATGCCCTTGAATTCAGTCAACTGTGAAGGTTTTTCAAGATCCATCCAGCTGTGAATGCCAAAAAGGCAAATTTTTATTCCAGTTTATAATGCAGACTATCCTTTTGAGTTGTACCCATCCTCAATTTGGAATAGCACCACATAGTATAACATAAGGCTTTTTGCTGCAATTCATGTTAAATTTTATTACACAAAGAGAAAAGTTAAACTGTGGTGACTAAACTGTGATTAGAAAATTGTTACTGATGAAAAATAGCTAACATAAACCTTATTATAATTAAAAAGAGGTAATTTTTGTTAATTTTAACAGAAAACCTTCCTCTGTCTGGGAAAAGATTGTTTTAACTGGAAAAATTAAATATTTTTCTGTATTCAAAGAAAAATGTGAAAATTGGTGATGCTCTACAGAATTCAAGGCTTCATGCCAAACACCTGCTCTTGGAGTGGGTGATAAATTGATCTGAAAAAAACCCAAAACTTCACCCTTTTTTCTTTCCTATAATTTCCTTCCTCTATTGTCGTTACACAAGTACCTTAATGGGAGTGGATGACAGTATTAAAACAATTGATATGCACTGAAATATATTTGAAAAAACATATTAAATAATTGAAAGCTGAAGAAGAAATATAAATGTTTTGGTTAGATAAACTTTTTTTATGAGAAATGTTCAAATGAAAAAAATATTGTTCTTGGGGTGAATGTTTACAACCTTGAAGAACTCATTACTTAAAGGCAAATCTTTTATCATATAACTCAACTCAGAATAATGATTTTAAGTTAGTTGTTCTGAGGTAGAGTCTCTTTATATGAAGCCTTAATAAGATAGAAAGATGTGGTTTCGTGCAAGTGACTCACAGAGCTTCCTTTGAAATAAGAGAAAAAAAAACCCCTGAGTTAAGTAATAGCATCAAGGGACACCTTTCTTTGCTTTAGAGAATAATTTATTCAAGATTAAGAGTAGCAACTCAGCAGAATATAAGCGACTTGGCTTCTTGATAGGACTATAAAAAAAATCCTTTTTTTCTTAACACAACAGCAACCACTCTGCTTCACCTAGGAAATGATCCCAGCATGAGCTACTTGTGTTCTCTACTGTAGAGGCACCCTTTGTGCTAACTCAAGTATTTCTGTCTGTCACCTCTTTAACCACTTCCTTCAAATCACTCTTTAAATAGATCTTTCAGCAGTAGTCTCATCTGAAAAAGTAGGCTTTTTCAAAAGAGACCTTTTTCCTTCTGTTTTTTAGCCAATGTACATAGGAAATTTAGAAACACAATGACCCGTTAAAAATCACAATTAAACTGCTTAAGGCACTATTTCAGCTTAAAGCCTTTTTTTGACCTACTGCTCTAAAAAGTTAGAGAGTAAGCATGAAAAGAGACTGAAGGTTAAAGAATGACAATGCTTGACAGTCTGCTATGAAAAATACTGTAATCCTCCAGGCAGCATTTGTCTGTGGTGTGAAGGCCAATGTGAGCACCTCTGTACCTGTTGAGCCCTGGAGTAAAATTACACAAAGCAGACGAAGCCATCATTCAGAGACACTTGGAGTAGTGCAAATATAGGATCATGGGATGTGGGGCTGCACAGGGTCCAGTGGTGTATTGTTGTTACTGATTAAACTGGTAAATAATGAGCTCAAAAAGTTTGGAGCAGCTGTTGGTGTCAGAGATCAGATTCATCTTCAGCAGAAAGGAATGAAGGTAGCAGAGTTTAAAGTGCTCTGGAACAAACCAGAGCCCAAAGGATTACACCCCAAATGTTCTTGAACTTCAGTTTGGTTTGCATTGTTTTGTTCTGTTTTTGGTTACCAGATTATCAGTAAATTAGACTTAATTTCAAAAACATGTTAATTATTCGTAGACACTCACTAAATAGTTTGTAAAAAGACCATTAAGATTATGCTGTTTTTCTCAATTTACTAGCTCAGTTTCACCTCTGTTATTTGCACTGTGGTTTTGGCCACAAAAATAATAATTAAAAAACACAAATTCAAGAGCAGATTTGTAGGATGTGAAAACAGCCCTCTGACCTCAGGTTGTTTACTGGGGAACCAATCTGTTAAATACAATGGAGCATTTGCCCAACAGTCATCAACACAAATAGTATGACAGACTACTGATCTGTCACGGAGGGAAATATTGTAAGGATAAAAAATGCCGTTCTGAGCAATGTCACTACCTTTCTCTATATCACTTACCCCCTTTCTGCTGTTTTATTTTCACTTGTATGCAGATCACTTTTATAAAAAGAAGTATCACTGCCTCTGCTGGTCAGACAGTATGTTTATGTCATGTGTTGCAATCTCTGCTCTGGAGTTGTTGCTGGAAATAGTTTATAAGATGTGTGGAATGAAAAGTAGTGATTAGGTGTGAACATTCTTTCTGAGAAAATACTCCAAGCTTTCATATGTACCTCTGAAATCCTAGTGATCCCTACCTGATCTGAATTCCTCAGTAGAACAGCAGGAGAAAGGGGTTGGGACACCATAATGGTAGAACTCATGATTCTAATTTTAGCTGGCTTAGGCTGGATTTGGAAAAATAAATGAGAAAGAAAATGGAGATGCTCAAAGTTAGCAGTTATTTGGGGTTTTATATTCAATGGTAAGCTTCTTGAAATTATATAATTCTGTCAAAAATTACTGGCACTTAAAAAGGCCTAAAATACTTACTCTATACCCTAGAATTTTAAATAGATGTCCATTTGTTTCTTGATTAAAGAAAAGCAAACCTACAATTAATATTTGTTGGAGTTTACTAGATGTGATTTATATGAATATAAATACACTGTTGCGTTAAAATTATTCTTCAAGAACAAGATCACATGTAATTTTAATTGACTGGCCTCTGGCATGTCACAAGGCCAATATTTTTTCATTCTTAGATGGAAAAATACAATAAAAATTTTTCATAATAGAAGAAAAAAAATCTAGTATTACATGTATTGGTATAGATATATATATATATATATATATATATACACACAAACCTTTCTTGGGATCTGCAACCCCTTTTACTGCTGTATTCAACAAATTTTTTATTGAGTAATTTACTATTATTTTCCAGAAAGGTGTATGGAAATTTTGACTGTATGTATTAATTATAAATAGTTTACTGTTGTTGAATATTTGATGAATACTGAAATTATGCATAAATTTGCTTAGTATTGCTTTAGCTTTATTTTTACATTATAATAACTGAAAATCAGGTTTCTAGTAGCAGTGCATCTGTGAATTGTTTCTATTTCCATGGTTTTTATTCTGTAGCTAAATTTAACTTTTTTTTCTGAACATTTCTGGCATAGGAAAGAATTCTATATTGTTCTCAGAGCATAGCTTGTCTGCAAACAAACAATGAAAATAGTTTTCTTTTTTATTCAAATGCTTGTAAAAATTGCTACAAGAGAGACCTTTTGCTGCACTGGAGTAGTAAAATGTGTAATGATGTGCGTGTTGATAAAAGGAATGAATGTGATGTATATACATTGACTATTTTAAGCAACAGACACTAAGCATGACCAAAGCACTCTTTTGATGGTTTAATTGCATTACAAGGGCTTTTGCTGTATAAGCAGTAAGAATGAGCAGTACATTTGTTGATGAGTTTTCTCCAAGGCTTGATTTTCAGTAAAAATAATAGCTTTAAACTGAAACAACCTCCCTGAGTGTCAAAAATGCTTTTGGTTTCTATGATTTTTATGCTTTCACAGCAATAAAGAGACAGAAAACTCATCAGTGAAGTCAGCATTAGGATATAGGTAGTCAATGGAAAAGGATATTGATCCAGGTCAGACTGAGCAGCAATGTGGTGTAGAACAATTCCATACGTGTGGTATTTGAAGTCTTGAAGTCTTGAAAACCTAGAACAGCATGGAACAGAAACAGAAAGAATGGAATGGAATGGAATAGAATAGAATAGAATAGAATAGAATAGAATAGAATAGAATAGAATAGAATAGAATAGAATAGAGCCATGTACCAGCCTTCACAAAATGCTGACTTCTACTAATGTGATAGTACTGTCTGAGTTAGAGTTACCCAAGTTTTTATGTCAGAAATAGCATATAGGTAAGGTAAATTATTCTTATATTTTTTGTTCGCCTGCTATATATGTGTGTGTTTGGGAAATAAATAGTCAAAATGAGGTATATGTATGATTTCTTGTCAGTAACTATGAAACTACATGCTCTAAAATTAAATAACAAGACTGCCAAGATGAAACATATGGTAGACAAAAATTACATAAGTAGAACCCACATTTATACATAGATGTGGGTTAAAAACAGTTTATAGTTTTTAGCAAAATATATAGAGAGTTGTATGCATGGTCAGACTTCATTTATTAATTTACCACATGTGTATGAAACATTGTGGGACTGTGAGCTGATCTTGGAACTAAGATCAGAACTGAGCCAATGGTTTGTAGTCTATTTTTTATGAATTCTCCAGAGTGAAAAATTGCAATGCAGAAATTTCAAGTATCCTTTCTCATTTGCCTCATAATTTCTTCCAAAGGAGAAAAAGAAATAATTTTATCACAGTTCTAACTTTAGTTTAAAGGCCTCATTCAAATCTATAGTTTAAGGCACAAACCTCGCTCACTTTTTGGCCTGGCATTTGTAAGAAAGGTGATACTTGGTGCTGCTCTTGCAGTTGGTATGACTTTGCCTTATTTGGTGAAGTTCAGACTGGAGTGACATGAAGAATCAGGACACAGTAAGAGTAGGAATCCTTCAGGAAATGCAGCCAACTCAAATGCAAAAAGGTCATGCTCATTTATTATTTAACTTATCACTAGGAAACTCATATGAAAAAGCTTCTTAGAATTTGTAAACATTACGCTGCCTTTATTAGTCTGATCCTTAGGGAGCAGTGCAGTGGAACTGATGTGGAGGAAATATGTACATAACTAGAAATACAGGTGTTAATAATATTCTGCACTGATATGGAGGTGAATGGAGCAGTTAAAAGCACATTACTGACTTTGCTGGCCATGAATAAGTGTCTACAAGATTATTCCATGGAAACACTAAAATAAATCATTAGGGTATAAGAACAGGAATTATTTCCTGGGGGGAGAGGTAGTTAAGTCTGCAGAAAGCTTATTAAAACTGTGGATGTTTTAATAAAATAAGATTGAGAGAGGGAGAGAGAGAGAGAAACAGGGAGAAAATGCTGGCATAGCTTTAAAGACTATAAATACTAAAAAGGATTATGTGGAAATAAAAAAGCACAACACGTTCTTCTTGGATGAACTATAACTGTCCATTACATCAGGTTAAATAAATATGGAATAATCACAATGGCATTTATATTAGAATAGACAAAAAATGTATTATATGAGACTAAAAGGACAGATGTTTTTTAGTCACACATCCCACAGAAATCAAATTAATCTCAAGAAGGAAAGTGCAACATGTGACTGCATCCAATATATTTGACTGGGATACACTGGGATGAAAGAAGAACGAGAAAGCTGAAAGAGCAATGACAGGGCACAAATTATCAGTGCAGTGACATTCATATGGATTTTTCAAAATTAGATTTAAAACAGTTGCAAACTCTGTGCTGCTGTTAAACAGCTGCCCAAGGTGCATCTGATATTCACAAGTATGCCTGCATTTCTAAAATAATTCAAAGAGTCTTCTGGGCTGTGAAGTTTGAATGTCAGAATGGTGAAAATTCATTTTTTTTTTGGAGGTACTCCAATATTTGGTGAACAGCAGCAATAATTTATTGTAAATCACAAAAAGTTAGGTCTCCCAGCCTTATCACTCTGATTTGCTGTGACAACCCTCCACAGAGTTATGTGTTGACTAAATCTGTACTACTCAATGGAATTTTGTATTCTTGATACTATGAAGTTATTGTTTGAGGTAAGTAAATCTTGTGTGATATGGTCCAGCCTTTCATACAGAAGGCTATTCCTTTTAGACATATTAAAGAAGTAATTTGCAATGGGAATTTGCATTGTACTAAGAGAAATCTGCCAGGGTTGCTTGAGCAAGCAGCTCTAGCTCTAGTACTGTAATGGGAGATGTCTCCAAGTGGGAGCTTTCCTGTTAAAAGTTTGCTGGATTCCAACAAATCAGAAAGATGAGCCACAGGACAATCTCATTGGAGCTGTTCTAGTGTTTGCAAATTGATTTCTAAACCCATAAATACCTTGAAACCAAGGGAAGAAATCTGTATATGACTTATAAAAAATGAAATAATTATTCTACGGTTTTGTTGAGGTTTTTGGGGGGCAGTGTATGTGGGTCTTCTTTATTTTGTTTTGGGTTTTTTGCTCGCCTTTAACTTAAACTTTCAATAATGGCCTTCTTCGTTTAAAAGAAGTTACTATAAAGATTTGTAGCCCTTGGAGCCCTAATTCTGTGTCAGATTGTGGCAGAAACTCAACAAAAAGTATTTTATCTTTTTCACTCATATAGTGATTTTTATTTTCTGATGATTGCACATGGTTTCTGTCCTCAGGAAACATCATAACAAAGTTTGAAGATAATAGGACATGATGCCTTGAATATGGGAGAACTTCTTTGCTTTTGGGAATATCTCCACTACCGTTTAGAACTGATTGTCTTAAATTAATCTGGTCTATAAACTTTTCTTTTTTAAAAAAATAATTCTATGTACTGTGTACTCAATGAAAATTTCTGTTAATAAGATTACCTTTTTTTATTATTATTATTTAGATGTGGAACTTGGAAAGTGTTTTAAAATTATTATCAATGGGTCTGGTAAACATTAAAGTTATATCAGATTCCGAGGGTATTTAAATGTGTTTTTTTGCATCAACTGTTCCTCGAGGATATTACCACATTATTACATTGTGGGGGTGAGGGAAGTATAATGGAACAACAAAATTACATGGATGTTAAATAATTGCTACTGTTTCATCCTTATTTTCTGCTACTTGTATGTTCTCTACTGAGAGAGCATACACACCTTGCAGAAAATCTCAGGGAAGACACATTCTGAAACTTGAGAACAAAATCCGTTTTATACCAGGTTTAGTTAAGAAATTACATCTACCATTAGCAGAAGTAAGGAGATTCTTAAAATTTGTACATCAGGAAGACATTTAAGAATAACTGTTAGTTTCTTATCCACTACCCCTCCTTCTGTAAAAAGGCCTTTTACTCATCATGGAGCTTGCTTTCCCAGTTCGTATTTATTAATTTTATCAACAATGTCAAAACTGCTTATTGGATAAAACTGGAATCATAGTAACTTGCAAAATAATGTTGATTTCTGTGTGCTAAATCATTCTATCATAAAAAACAAGCAGAGTTCTTTTTTAATTTTGGTTGTTTTTTTTTTTTGATGTTTGTTCATTCATGGGGGTTTTGGGTTTTTTTGTTTTTTTTTTGTTTTAGGCTTGAAGAAAGCTTAAAAACATTGTTATCTTAAATGGCAAGTCAATTAATGATTTTTTGTGTTCTCTCAGTGGTCTCCCTGATTAAGACATGAAGAATTCTTCTCTACAGGTGGAGTAAATATCTCTGAGAAGTTTATATAATATTAAACTGTGCATAATTTGGACACAGGTATTCAAGGATTTTCATTAAAAAAACTGTGTCCAACAGGACACAATTAATTGCTACAACATGAACATCCAAAGTCATCCAGTTCATGATCCTGTTTCCTCTTCTACCAACAGTTTCCTCTGTGTTCTTCAGCAAACTGTATAACTTTTTAATGGCTTATTTCACTGTCAGTGAGTAAGAAGGGAGTTACTTGTAAACATGAGTGGGAAGATGTATCTCTAAATGCTAATCAGATGAAAGGAATTACTATTCCATTATCAACTGATTGAACTCTCAATGCTGAGTAGTAGTGTCAGTGGTGTTATTCAAAGTATTTTACAATAACAGCCTGCAACAATATCTCTTAGACAAGTATTAGTCACATGCAAGCACTATTACTGATTTTTTTCTTTTCCTTGATATCTCATTAAAACTGAATCAACTTCTTTTGGAGGCTGCTTTGTCTGTTCTTGTGTTGAGCAAAACAGAAATAAACATTCATCTCAGGTTCTGAGGAATTTGCTTTCAGAAAATATATGCAGATTAGTTCAAATCAAAATGGAAACCAAAAGTATAAGTACAGCTTACACATACTGCAATTATCAAGCTTTGGCTATATGTTCATCTTGAATGATTATCTGTTTAAGTCTAGTCCAAATCACTTCTGATCAAACTTATCATGCTTAAGGCTTAGTATCTTGAGCTGACTTGTTTCTAGAAAATTTGAATAGATATTTATTCACAAAATCAAAACTGATTTTTGTCCTTGATCAAAATCAAAACCTGATTTCTTGTACTCTGCACTGTTGAGGCTGCACCTCAAATCATCTGTTTAGTTTTGGTCCCCTCTCTACAAGAAGGGACCTTGAGGTGCTGGAGTGTATCCAGCAAAGGACAGTGGAGCCGGTGAAGAGTCTGTAGCAGAAGTCTGTGAGGAGCAGCTCTGGGAGCTGGAGTTGTTTAGGCTGGAGAAAAGGAGGTTTAGCTCATTGTTCTCTATAAAAAACCTTCTACTACACTCATGAAAGCAGGTAGTAGAGAGGTCGGGGTTGTCTCTTCTCCCCGGTAACAAGTGACAGGGGGAGGTTTAGGTTGGATATTAGGAAATACTTCTTCACTGAAGGGGTGGTCAGACAATGAAATAGACTGCCCAGGAAAGTGGCAGATTCACCATCCCTGGAAGTGTTGGAAAGGTGTGTGGATGTGAAACTTGGGGATATGGTTTAGTTATGAACACAGTGGTGCTAGGTTAATAGTTGTACTAGATCATCTTACAGGTATGTTCAGCCTTAATGACTCTATGATTCTTTGATTAAGTAGATCCTCAACAAACAGGTGAACTCTGAGCTCATCAAGCTTAGTGAAGCTCACTGAAATATAATGTTCAAATATTTGTCTCTTTTTACTGCTTTAAGTAACATAGAAGACATGCTAGTCTCTCTAAAATTCACCCTACTTCAATACTACTGTTCTTATTTCTTACTTATAGTTTGGGTGTAAGGACAAAGTGTAGAATTTTGTATTTCTGCTGTTCATGTATTTTTCCTCATTAAACTATAGTATTTGTTTCCTATAAACACATCTCTATATCAAACTTCAGTATCAAATTTTACAAGTGAAAATAGTACTATCATTTCAGATGTAAAAAGGGTTATATTCTCCTTTGTACTCATTAACGTACCAGTTATTATAAGAATTATAGACATATGAAAGAACAGAATTCCAGAATGCATTTTTTCCTTATTCACAGAGATATAGGTGTTGTTACTCATGGAACAGATAAGGAGCTGAACTGGCTAGATTACACAATAATCCTTTAAAAATTATGTAATTTGGGGAATGCAATATTTTTATTTTGTACATTTGTGCTGAACTTGTATGTAAGGGATAGTTATATATTAATAGCTCTGCATGTCTTTGAAAATCTCTTTGAAACTCAAAACCTGTAAGAAACTTTGTGTGGTACATTTCAGATCTAAAATTCCTCCTTTCTTTCATGAGTAGAAATCTGTACATCAAAGGTGAGAGGAACTGGCATCCTCATTTTATTTTTGTGTTATAAAGAACAATAAAAAACTATCTGATAATAGAATTGTAAGAAGAAATTGGTCAATGACACCACAGGTGGAAAAAGAGAAAGCTACACAAAAATGCAGTCACTGTTTTAGCATAGATAGACCATGTATAATTATCATTAATTTCTTTAAATACAAATGTCAGACAAAAAGTTTTAAAGCTGTACACAAAGAACTGATCACTGTCCAGAAGTATAATTTGCAGAATCCCTTTGTCAAAGCAAAACTGATTTTCACAAGAGCAAAGGTACTCCTCAGTGAAGGTCAGATGTCAACTTTCTACTTATAATTGTTTTGGCACTAGCAAAGTCCAACAATATGTAATTGTAGGATTTCTTATCTTATAACTGAAAAAGAACTGTGGGCAAGAAATACAGAAGTTGAGTTCATTCTCAGTGAACACTTACTCCAGAAAAAAGTAAGGGGCAGGACTCAGAGCCTGTCATCAGAGACCTGGGAATGTGCTCTGAAAAACATAAAAGACTCTATATTTAAATGGTGTAAAAATTCTCAGTACATTTTACTTATTTTGTTGGAACACGAAAAATAATTTTTTCCTGACTCAAAAGGCAGCGGTCTTCTAAAACCCTCTGGATGTAGGTAATATAATTGAAAGCCAAAAATTACTCAACTCCTACCATGTTAGTTTCAGGTATGCAATATCTTTATTGTACACACACTTCTTTTAGTATGAACTTGCTAAAGAGGCATTAAACAGAAAAACAGTTTCTAATGTATACAGATGCACAGGTAGATGAACTGATCAGTGGCAGCCCTGTCAAGGACTTGGAGTTGTTGGTTGATGAGAGACTGGACATGAGCTGGTAAATTTAATCAAATTCTGGCCTGCATCCAAAGCAGTGTGGCCAGTAGGTTAAGAGAGGTGATTCTGCTCTGGTAACACACACTTGGAGAACTGCGTCCAACTCTGGGGTCCCCAGCACAACACTTTCCAACCCAAACTATTATATGTTTCTATTTTATGTTTCTATGACATAATGTTTTTCAAGACTTTTTTTCCCAAGATTTTCAAATTCTCTATATGAATTTGTGTCTACTGATTTTGGACAAGTTATGATGGAACTCAAACACCACCAATAGCTGACTGCTCAGCAGACTCCTATAAATATTCTCTTAACTTCTTTGGCAAATCAACTTCATCTAAACCTGGATGCTTTCACTGACATTTTGCATTACTTGGACTCTTGTTTTTGAAAGATATGCCATAATTATACATGTATTGCTTGATTTATTTATCCTACATGAATTGTTTGGTCAATATGCAAACAATTCCTGAACATACATTTACTGTTATTGAAGAACATCATGTCTGAGTAGATGGGTTTATATCAGTAAATCTTACTTGGACACAACATTTCTGAATATAGGCAAGTAATACAAAAAGATGGCAGAGTTCTCCCTTAAATGATTAAAGATAAAATCTGTGGATATTATGGAACTGTTTTAGTTGTCTAATTCTTTGACACTCTAAACATTAATTGAACCTTTAGTTCAGGAAAATTGAACATAAAATATCAAATTGAAATGCAAACGGGATAGGTCTTACAAGTATTGTAATATAAGCTATCCACACATCAGTAGAGCAAAAAGCAGTCGAGGTTTCAAGGTCATATGTTACCAAAACAGAGTAATCAGAAAATCATGTAAAGTGACACAGGAGATGTATAGTAAAGATTAACATAAAATGCTGCTCAAACAAATGAAACATTTTAGAAATATAGAGAATCAATAATATGTGTGACAAAATAATAGTGTACAAAAACATAATATCAAACATACTATCTTCTTTTCATTACAGTACAGCCTGTACTGTCTCTTGAATAACAGGAGTAAAACATATAATGAAAAATTACCAAATTCTTAAAAATCAGATTATTTTATGGTAGTATCCACAAAAATGTAATGTAGAAAAATTCCACTTCTCCAAGTGTCAGTGAAGCATTCTTGCTGATGCAGTCAGAGCTTTTACAGCAGCTATGTATCAATCATTCTGTCCCAATCTTTTCAGCTGTCATCTACGAAAAATATATGGGAAGATTTTCACGAGAAAGTAAATGGCAACAAAAAACTTTCCTTGGAGACTTTATGAAGTCACTGGGGCTGTTTGATTTAATGGTACTTCCTGAGAAGAAAGAGAAAAAAGAGGCTGCAATTTCTGCTTCCTAAAAGGCCATCAACTCCTGTTTCAGTTCCACAGGTCAGTGCAAGAAGGGAATATGCTCATGATCCCATCTCATTTCTTTATCTGAAACACTGAGTGGAAACAGTCATTTGGGGTCTGCTTCCAGCAGAGGTCTGATTGCCTAAACTGCTTTTTAAATGGACATGAGAGCACTGATCTCTTCACAGGATGCAGTCAGTGTAGCCATTTGTTCTGGGACCAGCTCCTTCTCTTCAGCAATAGAATATAAAGAAGGTTCACTTCACCCATCCTTGGGCCTCCGTTGCCTATGTGTTTCCTAGTTTTGAATGAAATTTAGTCTTTCTTTTTTTACCTCAACAGAAGTGTAGCTCAGTTTTGCTCAGACACTGGAAGCTTTCTAATATACCCTTTTACAGCTTCTGTGGAATGATTTTCCTGCAAACATACAAAAATTCACATTACTTTTTCGTAGTTCCTTTGGCATGTTTGTGTACACAGCATAATACTTTACTCAAAATCACTGTGTGGCTGGAATAGGAGCCTGCTGTAATACCCAGTGTTCTAAGGATCCTCTATAAGAATATTCAAATTTCTTAAAAGGCTTTAATTTTTTTTTTTTGTGGTGGGGTGAGATGAAAAGTTCAATGGGGCATGAAAATCCACCTTTAAAGAGTATGTGATAAGTTCAGAGTTTCATCCTTTTCTGTTTTATCTCTTTTTTTATTGTTATTTTCCATTTTTTCCTGGTTTTGTCTCATACCTATAATATATATTGACCACAGGAGAGATGTCATTCCTTTTATCTATCATACCATACTTAAGGTGTGCTAGAACTCATGGAAGAAAAGTAGCATTTGTGAGCTCTTTCTCTCCCTGCACACTGCTCTTACACGTGACGGCCTAGCACAATGACTAATTGTGAAGCAAATTTTCTCTCCCTGTTTAATCAATTCATAAAAATAATTTTGTTTTGGATTGTTATTATTCAGTCCTTGGCGACAATTCTATGCTTGTTAAAGCTCATACCTAAATTCCTCTTAAAATTGCAACTGTTGCCTCCCAAAAAGAAAGCAGGTTTTAAATTACTGTTTTTTCTAGTGATATGAAACCTCTGAAATAAAATTTGTCTCTTTTATTAAGAATTTGTTTTTACTTATTCCTTGAACCAGGTCATCAAATAAGTGTCATAAAGGCAGCCTTCCCAAATTCCTGATATCCCTTAAATACTGACTCCTACTACTGTGTTATATGGCACAGGTTTTCTTGGTGATGGCAGAACAAACACTAGCAAAACACCATTTCAGAGACTATGTTCTCGAACATGATGACAAAAAGATGATAGTTCATTACTGCTTTTATTTCTTGTTTTTATTTAGCTATCAGTGTATTATCTATTGTCAGAATTGTAATCAGCTGTTACACACCTAAAAATAGTGCTGTTTCAAATGAAAATACGTTTGCTTATTTAACTCTTTCATTTTATGCAGGATAATTTGAGAAAAATAGTTAAAGAATACATTATATATATAATTAAGCAATAAATCCCATATAATGAATTTCTCTTTCTTCCTTTAAACAAGAGAGTATGCTAAAACTATAACAACTGTACTCTTTATAAAAGATAGTGTCTTCTGGGAATTCTTTGACAGTCATGAGAAATGTCTGACAAACTAAGCTCCCACAACTGTCTCATTTATGAGCAAATACATACAGGTTCACCATGAAACATCATATGTTTCCCAAAGAGCTATATCTCATTTGGCAAATAAACAATTTTTAATTATCATATAGCACATTCAGGACAACAAGGGTGCACTGTTTGCTGGGTAAAAAACTAGCTGGATGGCTGGGCCTAGAGAGTGGTGGGGAATAAAGTTATATCCAGTTGGGGGCTAGTCACAAGTGGAGTTAATTTATGTAGTTATTTTGCCCCTCAGAACAATTTTTTTGCTGACAGTAGTGGAATATAGATCTTCAAGACTGTTGGCATTATATATGAGAGTTTCCTTTTATGGTTCAGGTCACCATATATCTCTTTCTTCTGATTTTTAAGGTTCACTCTTTGACTTTTTTCCACTGTTTAAACTTTGGTAAATACATAAAAATGTGAAAACAGTGTATAACAAGAAGAAGTGCTAGAAAAATTTACTTAGAGCTACTATATTACTCATAATAAGTCGGCAGACCATGTGAAAAGCCAGTGCACGTCCATGCATGTCTCAATTAAATATTATGCACCAGCTTCTTCTCCTCTTACTAATTTTGTGTACAAACTACATTGCACTGTGTCTGCTGGGGCGTTCAGTTTGTTGTCTTTTAACCTCCATCTTGGACTGGAATCCCAGGGGATGGGAGCAGATGGCTAACAATGCAGAGCAATCAAAATTTATTAGCCTGGAGGATGTGTGATTCAAACAGAAGTATCCTGTCACAATGAGCTAGGAGATGAAAATCCCAATAGACCATTCTCCCAGATGCACTTACATGTAAGCAGTGGGACTTTTTAAGGGATCTGAGGTCAGTATGGAAATTCAGTATGGAAAGTGGGTTGGTAGAGGGGACATTAGGAAGCAGAAATTTACAAAACCCTCTCTCGTATGCAATTGACATAGGAAAGTGCACATGGCACTGCCTGTATGGCTGCGGGAGAATCAGAAGAGCTCTGAAAACTATGATAAAATCCTGGAAGATTTTATGGCCAGGGCCATACTGATAAACTTTGTTTTCTACCTGTTAATAGAGTGATGATCTTGAAAGTCATTTGTTACTCTTTGATCTCCACTGTGATGAGAAAAAAAATATGCAAGGAAAGTTGAAAGAAGAGAAAGGGTTCATATATCAAAGTATGACAAAGAAAAGCATTAGAAAAATAGGCCCTCACTCAGAACTAGGATATGGGATGCGGAAATCCTATCTAAGGTTTCTAATTCTTCCAGAAGTCCAGCATCAGAAAGTGTGAATACATACAGCTCCTGCACTAGAGTTTAGCAAATGAAACACTCAACAAGCAGCTGAGAAAAGTCTTACAATTTCTATCCTTTTTTCTTGTGGGGGACTTCAACTTACTAGATGTCTGTGGGAAATACAACACTGTAGACAGGAAATAGTCTAGGAGGTTCCTGGAATGTGTTGAAGATAACCTCCTGACACAGTTGGTGAGAAAGTCAACCAGTGGAGATGCCCCACTAGAGCTGCTGTTTATGAACAGAGAAAAACTGATGGGTGATGGATGGTTGGAGGCCATCTCGGGCAAAATGATCACAACATTACAGAGTTTTTTATCCTTGGAGAAGTAAGGAAAGGTGACAGCAAAACCACTACCCTGGATTTCTGGTGGGCGAATTTTAGCCTACTGAGGACACTGACTCAGAGAGTCCCTTGGGAGACAGTCATGAGGGGTAGATGAGTACAGGAAGGCTGGACATTCCTCAAGAGGAAGATCTTCAAGGCACAAAAGCAGGTTGTCCCCAAGTGCCAAAAGATGAGCAGCAGAGGAAGAAGACCATCCTGGCTGAACAGGGAGGTCTTCTTTCACGGGAACTAGAGGGGAAAAAAGAAAAGAATTTACCGGCTTTAGAAGAAGTGTCAGTCAACTCAGGAGGACTACAAGGATGTCATTAGGTTATGCAAGAAAAAAATTAGAAAGGTGAAAGCAGAGCTAGAACTTAATTTGGCCACTGCTGCAAGAGATAACAAAAAAATGTCTTTATGAATACATTAGCAATAAAAAGAGGGCCAAGAAGAATCTCCATCCTTTATTGGATGTCATGGGAAACATGCCACAGAAGACAAGGAAAGGCTGAGGTACTTAGTGGTTTGTTTGCCTCAGTATTTGATAGTCAGACCAGTTATCCTCAGGATACTCAATTTCCTGAGCTGGAAGACAGAGGCTGTTTCCAGGAGGAAACAGGTAGTAACTTCCTACTCCATTTAAAGGTGCAGAAGTCAATGGGACCAGATGGAATCCACCCAGGAATAGAGATGGAGCTGACAGAAGAGATCACCAAGCCACTCTCTATAATTTATCAGCAATACTGGTTCAGCAGGGAGGTCCAAGGAAAACTGGAGCTCAAAAAATATGACACTCATCTACAAGAAGGGCAGGAAGGAGGATCCAGGAAACTGTAGGCCTATCAGCCTGACCTTGGTGCTGGGGAAGAACATGGAGCAGATCATCTTGAAGACAGTCACACAGCATGTGCAGGACAACCAGAGGATAATGTCCAGTAAGCAGGGGTTTATGCAGGTAGGTCCTGCTTGACCAACCTGATCTCCTTCTCTGACAGGGTGACAACAACAAGCAATAAGGCAAGACGAAATGGCTTCAAGTTGTGCCAGTGCAGGTTTAGGTTGGACATTACGAAAAATTTCTTCCCTGAAAGGGTGGCCAAGCCTAAAAGGCTGCCCAGAGAAGTGGTGGAATCGTCATCCTTGAAAGTGTTCAAAAAAGCTCTAGATTAGGTGCTTAGGGATGTGGCTTAGAGATGGACCTGGCAGTGTTAGGTTAATGCTTGGATTCAATTATGTTAGAGGTGTTTTCCAACCTTAATGATTCTATGATTGTAAGTTTGTGCAAGCTGGTGGGAACTTATGTTTCTTGCCCTATAACCCATGCTTTCTTTTTCTGATTTTAAGTGTTTTAGTAAGGTTAGAGTGTAAAGAAAGCAAAAAAAATCTACTCTGAAGACAAAGTCCCAGAACTTCATCTGCTATTTCAGGGAACCATGACAGTACTTTCACATTGTTAATAACTGAAAAAAGGGCTCTTTTCAGCTAAATGTTCCATCAAACCCGAAAATCTTATCAATTTGAACATCAGAGACCACTGTAGACACACAGGAGTGAAACATAGGAATAAAAAGATCCTGTTAGTAAATTCTGGTTCTCTGCAGTAATATCTAAAGCATTAGAAACCAAAGTAGTTCATTAAACTTTCACAGATCTCATTGACACATGGGGAGGATCTCACTGGATACTGTGTGGCTCCTCTGAGAGTGGAACCCAACCTACCTGTTGAAAGAATAAGTTAATTTCTACTAAATATGGACAACACTGTCTTTTGATTAACAAAGTTACTTAATGTAATGTTCATTACTGGGATCAAGGCAAGAAAAATGTCTTACTGGTATTATTTTTCAGATGGCTGAGGAAACACTGACACATCCCTTGTCACAAGATGCATCCTCGAAATAGAGGTGCAAGACAGAGAAAAATATCCTCATAATGCTTTATTTTGAACTGCATGTATGTAGAAATATTTTTGTAACTGTTAAACTAGTATTGTTAAAATATTCTGAATTTAGTGGGACAAGCACCAAAACGGCTTTCACCCCAACACGATCTCATCATGTACCATGTTTCAGAGAAATTTTTAATTGTAAAAGTAATTGGTGAAAAGTGCTGTAGTCACAGTCTTGTAGAAGGGACATCCATCAAACCAGGGAATCTGAAGAGGTAACCAAACTCATACCCAAATTCCTAGCATATAATAATGTTATCTTTTTAAGTGAGGTTTCTAGTAAGGTGATCTTTCTGCAATTTAAAACAGCCTAATTGAATCTAGTTTTAGTAAGGTGGGTTTCCAATAAGATTACGAAAGGAAAGCAGCAGAGATAGCACGACTGTTGGTAGATCTTGCGTCTTTGCTGAGACTCCCTGATCTGACTGTTAGCAGATTTTGAACACTGAAAGCTGCTGAAGTGCTAGACAACCTGGTGAAGTGAGCAGAGCTGCTGTTCAGCTCATACTTTCCTGATATCTTCCAATTGGTGGTGACAGGTGTTCCTCACTAGAATTAATTCTATTTATTTATAACTGAGTGCTCTGGCTTACTGGCAAAGATGTGAAGCTAAATAAAACAGTATTTAGTCCTTCAAAGTCCTTTAAAAGTATTGAAGGAGGTCACTTTTGGCTGCAAGCGATGACACCTCAGTGTAATCCAAATTAAATCTTATTATTAATTAAGAAATGCTTCACTGGAAAGGTTAATTTTTTCCTGACCCCGCTGTGTTTCATTGCATTGCCTTAAATTCATCCCTGTTAGAATGTGAAAGTCTAAATATTGGCATAAGTCTAAACCTGCAGAAATTTCTGAAGAAATCATGGAGATGAGTGTCATATTTCATTGAAACATGATAAAAGATGTAGGAAAAATGTTAGCAGTGATTTGAATATGCCTAGCAACGACAGTTCAGTGAAATACAATATCATTTATGGAGGAACAATATTTCACAATTTAGAATTTTCAAACTGATTATCGAAATAATAGGTAAGGAACAATATATTACAGAAAAGACTGTTAGAGTTATTAAGGTAATATAGAACTAAAATTAAGAGTTTAAAAATATAAAATTATTGTTACTTTTTTTTATTTATTTTGTATTTAAGAAATTTTGACATGCAGCAGGATGTGATAAGTTCTATAAATAAAAATTTAAAAGATTTCTCTTTTTATGGGAAAGATGAAAGTAGTAAAAGACGTTTTAGTTCATTACTAAATAAGAAAAATTGTGTCTTAAAATAATAGAAAATCAGCTTTTAAAGATATAATAGGAATGAATGACAGGAGAAAATCCTAAACAACTGAGTAAAAGAGAAAAAGTAAATTAGGACATGCATGGCTAAGCTTCACTAACAAAGATTTGGGAAGGGCTCTACCCACGCTTGCTACAAACGCGTGGATGGCTAAAAAAACCAATGCGAGATAGACAAGTCCGGTTGCAGAAGGCACAGCAGAAAGACTCCCTAGGTGATATCAGACGAGACGCGATTCTTTCTGCGTTGTCTTTTCTCCTCGAGAGTGATCCTGCGTGTGTTCTCAAAAGCAGCAGCAGCAGAGTTATAGATGGTGTGTCTCCAGGCCTCCCGACTGGAGCCAGAGTAGACCAATGGTGGTGATCAATATGGCCAAGGATGAGGGATTGTTTCAGGCAGTCCTTGTATCTCCTCTTCGGGGCTCCTCTCTCATTGCAGCCAGTGGCAAGTTCCCCATAGAGCACAGATCTTAGGGAGGTGGTAGTCCTGCATCCTGGACGTGCCCTGCCCAGCACAGCTGTGTTCTCAGCAGCACGGCCTCAATGCTCGGGACTGCTGCCTGTTCAGGGACAGACGTGTTGGTCACACAATCCGTCCAGTGGATGTTTAGGATTGTACGGAGGCAGCGCTGATGGAAACGTTCTAAGAGACGCAAGTGGTGGCGGTAAATGACCCACGATTCAGAACCATATGAAAGACTGGACAGTACAATGGCTCTGTAAACGCTGATCTTTGTACTTTTCTTCAGGTGTTTCTTTCGCCAAACTCTCTTATGGAGTTTACCAAAAGCTCTGTACGCCTTTTTAAGCTGTTGTTTATGTCTTCATCAATCTTACCGTCTGAGGAGATGATGCTTCCCAGGTAATTAAATTGCTGGACTGATGTGAGCTCTGTTTCACCAATGGTGATATGGGGATGATGGAAGACTTCCTGAGCTGCAGGCTGATAGAAATCTTCTATTTTCTTCAAGCTGACTTCCAGCCCAAAAAGCTCAGCAGCCTCTGCAAAGCAGGATGTTAACACTGCAGAGCTGTTTCTGTGTGGGCAATGAGGGCACCGTCGTCAGTGTAAAGCAGCTCATGGACAAGATGATTTAAGGTCTTAGTGTGGGCCTCCAGTTGCCTTAGGCTGAAAAGGCTTCCATCAGTACGACATTGAATGTAGATACCATTTTCATCATCGAATTCTGCCGTGGCCCTTTGGAGCATCATGCTGAAGAAGACTGTGAATAGAGCTGGTGCAAGAACGCAGCCTTGCTTCACACCATCGGCTATTGGAAAGGGCTCAGAAAGTGCGTCACCATGTCTGACTTGACGTCGTTGGTCCTCATGAAGCGAGATGATAATTTTAAGGAACTTGGGGGGACATCCTAAATGGTCCAAAATCATTAGGACATTATTTAGTTAATAAATAGAGTCTGTGCTCAAATTACTGGGTTTAATGAGAGACAATGGGAAAGGAATCCTCAGTACAGATTTAGTGAAAAATTCTTCAGCCTTTGTCCCTGAAGAAGCAATAAATAAAAAAGGCAGGAAGTAGCCTAGAAAGAATAAGGGTTTTAACTGATTGTTAAAGGTAACACAAAGATGAAGGGGCAGTAATCTACCAGGGAGTCTCTGTGTCACATTGCTGGACCGAAGGTTATCCTAAGAATGGGAGCCTTCAGGCAGAAAATATGGGAATGACACTTCTGACTAAACAGTAATAACAAGAAATAAAGAAAACTACTAAGATATTCTGAAAAGAAGAATGCAAGTCTCACCAGCTCTATCATTCTGGAAATGTGAAGACAAGTACAGAAGGTTTAAACAGTTCTATATCCAGTAGCTCCAAATAATGCATGAAAGTAAAGGAGAAGGAAGTCAGAAGTAAGATTCAGTTCTGACAATAACTGGCTCTGAAGCCCTTTATGTTTTTTAAACAGCTTTCAGTCAAGTCAGGCAGAGGAAGCTAACCATGAAATTCCCTCTACAGAAAGTGAATGTGAAGTGCAGCACCCAATGCAGAAATATGGAGAATAATTTTAAGAAATTCATGTTACAGAAAGGGAAAGAATCACAAAGGCTTCTAATTGATGTTTAAGGTATGGAACTAAGAGATCTATTGTAGATGAGATAACGAAAAAAACTAAATCCTGGAAATTATCAAGAAATTGAGATTTAACATTTAATAAGCAATAGAATTTGAGAGGCAAAGGCATAATATATTGAAGTGTGCTAAGGATGGGCAGTGCTTAGGTTGTCTTTCCAGAGTGAAGAGTCTAAAATGTGTTAGAAGGAGATGCCTTGAATAGAAAGATTTGTCAGGACCTGTTCTGCAGTACACAAAAAGAACATGATGTACTTCACAGGTTAAGACCAAATAACAAGACTGAAGAAATAATCTGGTGTTTAGAAAAAAGATGCAAGAATTGTGCTGCACTGCACCACTCTGTAGACACCAGTACTAACAGATTACAGTATCGCTCTAGTTCTGCAGATTCTTTTTAAAACTGAGTTCGATATTAACTGATCATCAGTCTGAAGGAAGAAAAATCAACCAACAACTTTTATTTCTGTTTCTAGTTCATAAAGTCACAGAATTACAGAATTACTGAGGTTGGAAGGCACCTGTGGAGGTCATCTGATCTAATCCTACCTACTCAAGCAGGGTCACCTAGAGACATTTGTTTAGGACAGTGTCCAAGTGCGTTTTGAATATATCCAATAATTGAGGCTTCACAACCTTGCTGATCCAGAGCTCAGTCATTGTCACAGTCAAGAATTGGTTTCAGATGCTCAGAAGGAACCTCCTGTGTGTCATTTTTCACCTATTTCCTCTGGCCCTGTCACTGGGCACGACCAGAATGAGCCTGACCTCATCCTCTTTGCATCATCCCTTCAGGTACTTGTAAACATGGATAAGATCCCCCTCAGCCTTCTGTTCTCATAGCTGAACAGTCCCAACTCTCTCTGACTTTCCTCATAGGAGAGTTGCTCCAGTTCCTTCCTCATCTTTGTGGTCCTTCATTGGGTTGTCTCCAGTATCTCCATGTCCCTCTTGTTCTGAGGAGCCCAGAATGGGACCCAGTACTCCAGGTGTGGCCTCATCAGTGTTGAGTAGATCAGTTCAGCTTGTTGATAATTCTTTGTCTAATGCAGCCCAGGCTACCATTAGCCCTCAAAAAGACATTTCTGGCTCATGTTCAACTTGATGTCTGCCAGGTCTTTCCTACCAAAAAGCTTTACAGTTGGATTGTCCCCAGCATATAGTGGTATCTGGGAGTATTCTTCCCCAGGTGTGGGATTTCTTCAGGCACTTCTCCCAGTTGCAATGATCAAACAAGATAACTGACAAGAGGCCTGGCAATGACATCTGTCACCTTCCTCAGCTCTTGTCAGTGGATCACAGCTATGAAATTATGTACATCCAATTTCCTTAAGTATTCTCTAACCTGATCATGATGCAAATTCTGTTTGCTCCACATTTTTGTCCATTCTCTGGGGTCTGGAATTCCTGGATGCAGGACACAAGTATAAATTGGGTATTTTTGGCAGCAGACTCAATAAGAGTGAGCAGTGTGTCCTGGCAGCCAAGAGGAAAAAACACAGCCTGGAGTGCATCAAACAGCCCAGTAAAAGAGGCGATTATCCTGCTGTGTTCAACATTGGTGCAGCCTTGCCTCTAGTGTTGTGCAATTCTGAGAACCACCATTTAAGAAGGATGTGAAAGTCCTTGAATGCATCATACTTGCCACAGCAACTGCAGCAGTGGCTTGCATTTTAACAGGAATTCAGATAAAATTTGCTATGACAATTGAGTCATTCCATGGTACCCAGGCTAACTTTTTGTTGGAATAATGGTGTCAAAATAACATAGACAGGAATATATGCAATGACATCTACTTGTAGAAGTCAATATTTTAATTATCTTCAGAGTCAAGGGAGGGGAAAAAAGTTAGAGGACATGATTCATCTTTTTCTTAAGTAGATATTTAAATAGGTCAGATGAATCATGTTCTAAAAGGGCCTTTTCTCTCTGGTAACTATAAAGAGAATTGAAAGTGACTAATTCAGATCTAGACGACTAAACTATAGATGTCTAAAGTTAGCTGCAGTGAATCCCACACAGAATGGCTTGTACCTTCCTAGTGCATTGGAAAGGCTAGGGAGTAAGTTCACTTTCATAGCTGGCACAGTGGTAATGTACAACATTACATACAAGTCACAGACAAATTTGATTTTGTCCCAAGCTGACATTTTCTCCAACAGAGAGATGAACTAAGAACTCTTTGAGTATTCGAAACAGTAAATCTGCTTTAGAATTTGCAAATACATAAAGCTAAACAAATCTCAAAATATAATTGGGATTCCCAAGAAGTGTCTTCATTTACCAAAAACTATACTATGATAGCACTAATGCTTTCAGTGAAGTAGTAACTAAATCTAAACCAAATAAAGTACCAGAAAAGGTAAAATGTAAAGTAAAATGTCACATGGATGGAGAAGCTGCCTTACATAGTCACCCAGTGACTTACAAAGTGACTCCCAGGGATGAGAACTCATATAGGAAACTGAAGGTTCTCACTGAAAATGGTGGAAATTGAGGTTCAGACATGTAAAAGAAAGCTTTCACTACATGAAAGAAATTCATGTAGTGGATTTCCATTATTTGGTGCTGTAGGCTCAAGCAAAGACAAGTATTACCAGTTGAAAAAGCTATTAGATAAACTCATTGAAGACAGGACAATAAACAGACACTAAAGGGACTAGGCAGGAATCTACCCTTTAAAACCCCTTAAATTACTCTAGACACTGGGGAATGCAATGACAAATGGACTGCAGACACAACCAGAACAGGCAGGATGTCTCTTCCTACCCATCTTCTCCTTTTGCCATTGCCAGAGGCATTGAGAATACAGGGCTCCCTGATGGTCCAGCCTGGTGGGGCACTTAACTTCTTCCAGACATAAAACCTTACTTATAGAAACTGCTCTGATAATTTTACTCCTGGTGGGTAGATACTTAAAAAGGACGAACAAAATTTCCTCTAAGTCCCAGAAAGAAGCATAACTCAGTATATAGACCAGTCCATTTATGAATGGCTCTAAGATGGACAGCAGGAGCAGCCTGAGACAACTGAGCCTCAGGACACAAAGCACCAGAACATATTAATGTAGTTCTGCTTGACAACAGTGCTGATTAAATTTCCAGGGAGACTCTCAGCACCTCAAAGAATCATGTTAATCATTTTAGTAACTAGCCTGGGTAAAGCATTCCACAATTTTCTGTGATGCAAGTGCTGGTTATTAAATTTTATGATGCCACTCTGGAAAGGAGGATATGAGGAATCTGGACTTGCAAAGACATGGCCATCTACCCCGTGGGACTTTTCTGTGTGTTTTGGATAGGCTTGTGCTCCACAGTTGGCAAATGAGATCCTATACCCTCATTGAAACTCTTCTCCATTAAACTACACAGCTCTTAGTGCCTGCTCATCAACACAACCCTTTTCAGTTAACAGCTTTTCAGCCTGAGTTGTATATTAAACGTTATTTCTATTTAAGACTGGTGCTGGCTACAGTCCTCGTGCTTATATAGGAGTTGAAGTAGCTGCTTTTTGTGTTATAATGGCACAATTAGTGCCCAGCATAGCAATGACACCACTCATCACATATATTCTTCTGAGATACTCAGTGTCTTTCCAGAGAATTCTTCTAAATAAGCCTTAGTAATCTGCAAAGTTATCTGAATCACAAAGAGTATGATCCGGAATTTACATGTGTGTCCCTCACGAGCATCACTGCAATGACAGCTGCAGTCATACATTAAGAAAAGTAGATGTCAAATTTTTGAAACAGTTGTTTTTGGGGTTAGCTCCCCCCCTCCTCCCCCACCATCTTTTTGTAAAAATATTGATCTCTTACAGATGAAGTACATTTTTCATCTTAAACATATTTAATTCTGCAATATATTCAGTAGTGCTAAAAGGCCAATTAATTTTATGGTAGAAATTGATTCTGAGAAGAGTTTTAGATATATGTCCTTTGAAGAAAACATTTTGAAAACAGAGATACCTGCTACTCTGATAAATGATGATTAAGATTTCCTACTGTGAGCATGCATTCTAGACTAGATTGAGTAAAAAGTGATGTTGTCTTATGTTATTACGCATACCTACTAGCCCTTAAGACATAAACATCGGTCTGTAATCATTGAATATCTTTGGTTTTCTCTTTAAAAATTACATCATTTGTACTGACTGTTGTTGATGTTAAAAAGCCTTTAAAATTAGGTTTATGTTACTGTATAAATGTTTTAGATCAAGTAATTAGATTTTTTAATGAAACGGGATAAGAGGTAATGGTAACAGCGGAAAAAGAAAAATACAAGAATTGTTTGCAATTAAGTGGTGAATTCAAGTGGGCAAATCTGGATTACTTCTGTGTTGCCTTGCCCTTCAACTCATCTGTTGGCTCTACATTAGCATTCAGATAGCAGTATTGCCATTCCTGGTGATTCACTGAGGTATTATGAATATGCAAAATATCAGAAGCTTTTTATGTCCATGGTTTGTCTTTCTTAGATGTTTGAAGGAATAACTGAAGCCAATTAGTTCCTGATAACTTGCATATAGATGAATTCCATTACAGGAGAAAAAAGGGATTTAATAATTCTTCTCATAACACACTGAGACATTGATTTCTATCTGTTTTCTAAAAACAATACCTCTGGTTTATTTTGCCCTGTAATAACACTGACTGATTTACAGGTTAATCTGTCATACTAGTTTTGTTTCTCAGCTTATTATCAGGCAACATATTAAAGGACCATGTATTCAGTGAAGTATTTGAAAAATTGCTAGTTTCTACCTCTTCTTTTCAATAATTTCTGACCTTTTGAATAAAACAAAAATACAAATTTATAAGCAATTCTCAGCAAGTTCTGTTTTATTTATGCATTCAAATAAACCTACCAGACTCAGGTGAGAATTACATATCTGACCTAAGATCAACCTCTTTTCCTTTTTCTTTTCTTTTATTTATATGCAATAATATGATCCTTTAATGTTTAATAAAGGGGAATTATATAAATTTAAAAATTAGATGTTTTCAGAGTAATATTTTAGGTTTTATTGTTAATTCATAAACAATATTAACAAAGGAGAAACTGATGATAGATAAAAAATCCTTGAAAGAAATATTCTAGACTTTCCAACAGCAGGATCAGGTAATTATATTTAATGATGTAGCTATTATAATTATATATAAGCATAACATGGTCAAGACTGTTAAAACTTGATACCTAATAATTTTGGCATATTATGTCTTGATTATTTGATTTACAGATTTAAGTTAAAAATTTTAATTTGCTTCTTAAACTACATTAAAAACTCTGATAGCTGCAAAAAAAAGAGGACATGAAGTAAATCATCTTGTTTGACAGAAATCTGACTCATCAATATCAGTTCTCCCAATGATGGCCTAATGCTCATTCACTTGCAGAAGAAAAGGTAAATTTGTACAAAACCTCTGCACAGTGTTCAGTAGGTGGAAACAATGTTAGCTTTCATGACTGGCTGCTGTAGCTCTACAAAAAGATTGTGAACCAAAGGTTCTTTGAAAACAAGTCAGAAAATAATAAAAAGCTTTGTTCATTTGCAAATACTGAGTTTTCTTCTAAGATTGATTAAATATTGCAAGCAGTTACCAGTGTTTGAAGAGTGGTGTTTTTGATTTGTGAGAGGTCTTTTGGTTTTCATTCTGTAGTCAGTGTGAAGGTTACACAAAACAGCCGCCGTTTTTAATACCCCTGGGAAATAACAGCAACTCAGAACTAGGGTGTGCAAGCAAGGAACAACAGCCACTCATTCACTGAAACAGGAATGAGTTACAATGGACAAGGTATGGAATATTGCCTAAAGAACAAAACAAGGACACTTCTTTTGTTTTTCCTGTACCTCTTTCCTGTCTTCAAGGATCCTCTTTGCAGCTTCAGTTTTTGGCTTTTGACTTTATTTCTATTCCAAGGTAATGTTTTGTTAAGTGTCTTGTACTGATGTTCAGCTATGAGTGAAGTATTATAGTCTCCCTGGTTTTTGCTTTCACCTGGCTGTGACTCATATCTACTCATGAGGACATGACAATGATGGTCTTTGTCTGTTGCCAGGAGCAGTACTGGGCTTAGGAGTACTTGGACCAGGGATGGAACGAGACAGGAAACAGCTTGAAAGAGTGACCCATAAGTCTGGATTTCATGACTGTAGCAAAACTTTAATATCAAAATACTCTGGGATAAAATTAAATTTGTCTGTCACCCTTGCTGCCTAAGACAGAAGTAATATCCACCTTCCTCAGTTGGCTGTAGAGGGACAATATGTGCAGCTGTTTAGTTAGTGTGCATGTTGAGCTGCTGGCTTGGGACTGTACACCAGGATAATGCCTGAAGATTGCTCACTTTCAGCATTATGTTATCACCTGGGGTCTGAAACCTGTATGACTTTCTTTTAGGCTGTTTGAGTTCTGTGTAATGAGGCCAGCTCTCCTCACACAGGGTTTTGTAAACTGCTGCAGCTCTGTGTGAAGTCGTTGAGACAAGTTTGTATTGTCATATGAGAAATCTACCTGACTGCATCAAAATCTCTGGGAAGGGACTGGTTAATTCTCTGGGAAGAGACTGGTTAATTAATTGATAAATGTGGAGGGATGGAAGGAAGGAAGGAAGGAAGGAAGGAAGAAAGAAAGGAAGAAAGAAAGGAAGAAAGAAAGGAAGAAAGAAAGGAAGGAAGAAAGAAAGGAAGAAAGAAAGAAAGAAAGAAAGAAAGGAAGAAAGAAAGAAAGAAAGAAAGAAAGGAAGAAAGAAAGAAAGAAAGAAAAAGAAAGAAAGAGAAAGAAAGAAAGAAAGAAAGAAAGAAAGAAAGGAAGAAAGAAAGAAAGAAAGAAAGAAAGAAAGAAAGAAAGAGAGAAAGAAAGAAAGAAAAAGAAAGAAAGAAAGAAAGAAAGAAAGAAAGAAAGGAAGGAAGAAAGAAAGAAAGAAAGAAAGAAAGAAAGGAAGGAAGAAAGAAAGAAAAAGAAAGAAAGAAAGAAAGAAAGAAAGAAAGAAAGAAAGAAAGAAAGAAAAAGAAAGAAAGAAAAAGAAAGAAAGAGAAAGAAAGAAAGAAAGAAAAAGAAAGAAAGAAAGAAAGAAAGAAAGAAAGAAAGAAAGAAAGAAAGAAAGAAAGAAAGAAAAAAGAGAAAGAAATCTTCTCTACTTTTTTCTTTGTAACTTTTGGAAATAGGAATAAAGTGGAGGAGTTAATAATAGCAGTTATAAATGGAAGACAGACAGAGGAGAGTGCTGCATCCCCCTGAATACAGATGAATCCAAAAATATCTTAATACCCATTAGTTTAGATGCACTAGAAATAATGTCATTTCAGGTTCTCTGATGTACTTCAGCAGGAGGAAATCAGAATTTTAAGGTGTGTGAAGGATTCTTAATTAGCATTAAATACCATAATTAATTATAAAACCCCTATGCAACAAACCAGTCATAATCAAGTCCAACTATAACGTATATCCATGACTTTTTGCAAATTTTTACTCATGTTTTCATTTATTTGCACTGTGAGCAGACCCTTCAGAAGGCAACTTTTCACTCTGACAAACCACTAAACCTAGCTCTCTGCTACATTTATGTGATGGATGTTTCTCTGTAAGCAAATTGTATCCAACACATAAAACAATTCAAAGTCAGCAGAGTTGAGTATATAAATATTGAAACAATTTCTGGGAGTGGTGTTATAGTGCTTAGAAAGGAACACTGTGATATCATATTTTAAAGATGCTCAGTTTCTACCCAGCTTTCTCTACAGAGACATGGACATAACATGAGGAGCTGGTTTAGCTCAAACACTGAAATAGAATCACAGAATCTTGGAATGGCTTGGGTTGGAAGGGATCTTAAGTATCATCTAGTTCCAACCAGGGGCAGGGACACCTACTATATCAGGTTGCTCAGAGCTCCATCTAACAAGGCCTTGAACATTTCCAGTGATAAGGCATCTACAATTTCTTTGGATAACCTATTCCAGTGCCTCACCAGCCCCCACAGTAAAGAATTTCTTCAAAATATCTGATCTAAATCTGTTCTCTTTCACTTTGAAGCCACTGCCCCTTGCCCTGTCACTTCAGGCTCTTGTAAGTCTCGCCCCATCTTTCTTGTAGGCTCCCCTCAGGTGCTGGAAGGCAACAGTTAGGTCACCCCTAAGTCTTTTCTTCTCCAGAAGAGAATCCCAATTCTCTTACCCTTTCCTCATAGGAGTTGTGCTCCATCCCTCTAATCATCCTGGTGGCCCTCCTCCAGACTCGCTCCAACAGGTCAATATTCCTCCTGTGCTGGGGACCCCCAGCTGGATGCAGTTCTCCAAGTGAGGTCTCACCAGGGCAGAGTAGAGGGGCAGAATCACTTCCCTTGATCTGCTGGCCACGCTGCTTTTGATGCAGCCCAGGACACATTTGGCTTTCTGGGCTGTGAGTGCATGTGGCCAGCTCATGTCCAGCCTCTCATCCACCACCACCCCCCAGGCCTTCTCAGCAGGGCTGGCTCTTGATTTGTTCATCCCCCAGCCTGTGTTGATGCTCGGAGTTATCCTGACCCAAGTGCAGCACCTTGCACTTGGTTTTGTTAAACCACAAGAGATTTCCATGGGCCCACTTCTCGGGCTTCTCCAGGTCCCTCTGGATGACATCTCATTCTTCAGATGTGACATCTGCAAACTTATTAAGAGTGCACTTGATCTTTTTGTCTGTGTCACCAATGAAGATATTAAATGACAATGGTCCCAGTATGGACCCCTGAGGGTCACCACTTGTCACTGATGTCCATCAGGAGTCTGAACCATTCACCACTACCCTCTGGTTGCCATCCAATCAATTTTTCATCCAACAGTCCATTCATCGACTCCATCTCTCTCCTATTTAGAGAGAAGGATGCTGTGAGGGACCATTTCAAAGGCTTTAAAGAAATCCTGATAAATGACCCTTCCCTTGTCCACTGACATAGTTACTACAGAAGGCCCTTATTTTTGCTTTGTCTCTCCCCTCTCCTCAGGAAACAGTATGTGTCTAACAAGAGTGGGTTTTGATTACTGGTGAAGTTCCTGTTCATCTGAAATGCTAGAAAACATTTATGTAAAATTATATTTTAAAAACCCCAACACAATAAACAATCCAAGACAAAACCCACCGAGGACATTCACTTCCAGGAAGAGAAGACAGACTGACTGGCATGCCACTATAATGAATACCAAACTATTTCCATAAATAATCTCATGTGTTTTATACTCCCTCACTAAAATCCATTAATCTCATCAGAAATAGAGAAAAATAATTCTAGTGGTTAGAATTTCCTTACCATTAATCCTGGTAGACAAGTAATGATGTTGATTGCAACATCAAGATTGGACATCAGCATCTTGATTGGAGATCAAGAAATGAGGTATTGAAATAGTCCAACCCCACCATCTGACCTCCAGGCAATATAAAAGATAAGCTCATGGCCTCTCCAGATTGTGGGAAGTATTAGGTGCCTCGAAAAATGAAAGAAAAAAAAAAAAAAATCACCAAATCCAGCCAGTAGGAAGCCTTTAATAGTCAACCTATCTTTATACAAATTTCTACCTCCTCTGTAGCATAGACCCCCATGACAGAATTGCTAAACAGTTGTGCTGGAGACCGGAATAAGAAGCAACAAGCAACAGTGACATCCACATCCACCTGCTTAGTAAGACCTAGCAGGTGGTAAATCTGAAACTCCTCCGAAATGGACATATATAGAAAGTCTACTATAAAAAAATAGCATCTGCCTGTGGTGCAATTTGTCCCAGAAAAGTCTATCTGTGTCTCTCTAGACTGCAAAAGAGCCTAGAGCTACTAACCTCTTAATTAAGATGTTTTGGCTGGGGCACTAGAGTTAGGGGTGCAGAATGAAGTCTGTTGCCCAATGTGCTGGAAGCATTTAGATGTCATTTGCATTTAGCTTTATTTTTGAATAATAATGTCAGATTTAGACAACTGAAATCTGCTTGTTTAAGGCAAGCTGCAAGCTTGTAATGTTATTATGGAAAATTGATATTTTTTAAATTTTATTTTTATGTGCTTCTATTTTCTTCTGCAATGGAACACTCACAACAGTTTCTCTGCATGCCTAATGTAAGAGCTGGACTTTGATTTGACTTTGTTGTTTTTGTCTTTTCTAAATTTTTCTCAAGTACAGAATTTTTTAACAGTCTTAATTTTTTTAAAGAAAATGTGTATAAAATTACTTTTACTGAAATCAATTAAAATTATAATCTGATTTTTAAAATTGAAAGAAGTTCTCTTTGTCTGACAAATTGCCTAAGCTGTTACAGAAGAGAATCTGAAAACAAAGAAAGCAAGCAGCTAACTGGCAACCACTTTTCTGCTGAGTTTTCTCAAACAGAAAAAGTGAAATTCATCTACCAGGAACTTGTCTGTGTAAGTTAACAGTAATTTTGTCTGTGGTAGGAATTTTCATTCCTTCCCCCTCAAAAAAAAACCCAAAAAACACCACAACAAAAAAAACCCCAAAACAAACAAACAAACAAAAACAAAAAACCCAACCAACAAAAACAGAAACCCAAAACCAAAACAAACAAACAAACAAAAAACCAAACAAACAAAAAAAAAAAGACCCCAAACAGTTAATGGGACAATGAAATATTAACGGATCAGTTCAAGAACTAGTATCTTTCATTGATACAGAAATCATATCTTTGGATATATTTGCCTAAAACCATGTTGGGTGTGTGCACTAGCTGACCTGTAGATGTTTTGTGAATAACATGCTATAAAAATTCAACAAACAGTAAGGCAGCTGCGCTGATGTCTTCTTAACAGAACAGGTATTTTTGAGAACCTGTGTTCTTAGCAACGTTATCTTCACTGTCCCTATCCAAAACAATCTGTTTTCTCATATGGCGTTCATGTGTGTACTTCCCCTGCAAATATAAGTCTCAAATTCAATTACAGGAAGCTAAGTAATCTCAAGAATACTTAAAGGGAAATAAAATGCTTAAGCTGGTTAAATCCAGTCCCTACAGAAAACTCAGAGGAACAGCTATGCAGCAAGAGTGACAGATGTCAGTTCAAAAGACTACTATTACTTTTTATTACTATTCTGTCACCATTTTATGGTTACACTAGGAAGACAAGAAAAAGAATCATTCCTCTAAGAGCTAACAGTGACATGGGAGTATTTTTGGTGGGAAAAAGCAGCATGCTCTATGCTTAATGGTAGTTCCACCTTCAACTCCCTGATTATAGTAATATAATTGATAATTTCCTAATCAGAAGTGTACAAGGAGGAGAAAAATGTTTTAATGTGCCTCTAAGAAGCCCATGTTTTATACTGATTAAGTATATGTGGGTAGTGCTCTCATCCTTCAATGTTTTGTTCATAAAAATACCTTTTTATTTTATGACAGGTGATGAAATACTTAAGCATATCACTGTTTTGTAGGTTTAGTTAGTTTTGGGGATTTTTTAAATCTCCTTTCTTCTTTTCTCAAAATGTTTTTAATGTGCCCATAACATCTGCTGTTAGTGCTGAGGCAAAATATTTTAACTTGCTTTTTCTTAAGAACAGACTTAAAAGAAATTATACTGATTGATGTTTCTGATATTTCCTAAATCTATACAATCCTTGCAATGTTTTCCAGCTCTGTGATTAATGTAATGCTTCTTGCATTGCATATGTCAGTGAAATGATCTAGCCCTGAGAAATGTTGCCTACAGTTTTTTTTTTTAATTTGAAGAATGTAAATGTATTAGCATTTTCACATTTACAAGCACATGATGTATAAATCCCACTTTTCCATAAATACTTAGATTGCAAGTTGACAAAAAATGCAATATGAAAATCCTTTCTCTGTAACTATATTCCTGAAATACTGCAACGACAAAAATAATATTTTTAAGCAAAAGATTTTTTTTTTCTTTCATGGCAGAATTAGTTTGTTCAGCATTTGTAGAGTAGTTCTCTGGAAGCCAACCTCTGCTGTCATAATTCAGTGACTAAATTCCTTGATTTTCCTTACTTAGCTAACAAAAAATTAGTATAGAAACGTGTCACATAGAAAGCAATAAAAGAAGGCTTTAATAACAATCAAATTCTTCCTGTAAATTTGGATCTATAGAGTTTGTCCTTAAGAAGACAAGAGCACATAGAAGTATCAGGTCTTTATGTGTGACTGGGAAGATCCTTTGTCCCCTGTCACTGTTTGTCATGTCTTGTGGGCTCTGCCCTTGTCAGGGAACACAGTACTTGTGAAAGGTTAGGTAAAATTTGGTCCTCAGACTGCAAAACGCACTTTGAAGTCAGGATCAATGTGTTATTTGGGATTTCACATTTAAAGGAGATGGGGAAAGTATTACAGGTTTGACCTCTGAAGTTATTAACGTTCCCTGTTGCAGTAAGTGAGGGGCATTGCCATGGTATGGAACCATTCCCACCAGCCTGGGAAAGTTCCGCACGCAGGGGCTCAGCCAAGCTATAACAGGCATGTCTGAAGGCACAATTTGGTTCTGTCATGGAATCATCTGAAAAGTTATTTTACAAGAGACAGAGTAATTATTAAAACACAGACAGATCGTGCTTTGATATACGAAACATACTGTCTGAACTTTCTCTGAGGCACTAGACAAGCAAATGAGAAATAAAAATAGATGCCTTGAGGGGGAAGAAAAAAAGACTCAAACTCTGCAGCCTTCATTTATGGCCTGATTGCTCCCACCAACTTCCCTGCCCTATTTGTGCCCCAGCCTCCACAGAAAACCAGTTCACAGCAGGAAGAGAAACATTATTTACCACAGCAGCACTGTCAGCCAAACCTCAGTATTTTAAAGAAGTGACACTGTCATTTTCTATTATATACCTTATGTTCTAAAGTGCTTTATTTACCCTACACAAATATGAATTACTTCAGTTGATTTAAGTTATCTTAGGCTCCAGCTTATTCTAAGCTTCCTACCATTCCTGGTTTCTTGGAGGGTTTCTATTCTTCATATAATGACTTAACACTGGTACTCAGTAGAAATAGAAACAAACAATTGTGCTTCCCTTCAGGTTGCAGTTTCTTCTCAGTGCTAGTTATATTGCTGGAGAATTCAGAGAGTAGCCAATATTACTAATTATCTTCTTACGCATCATTAATAAGGGCTGTGATCAATCCTTGTCCCTTGCATTTTGTGACAAGTACTTCTGCCATCTTAACACTTTTTTTCTTTTTATTGCTTAAGAGTAGTAGGCTTTCCTTCAATTTTCAGTCTTTGCAGGACTACTTGTGCATATGTGACTCTCAATTAGTTTTAAACCCACATTCAAAGGAATATTGTATGAAAAAATTCAGAAGTACAGATACATTACTTCAGATGGAATAAAATACAATTGAGTTAAAAAAGAACTCTGAAGGAACTGGCCTTACCAGGACTCTTCAAAGAGAAAAACACTGTTTCCTTCAAATAAAGAAGTCACAAGTGGTCCTATCCTAATTCCTAAGACATCCTAAACAAGTAACCATCTTCCAAAATTTATGAATAAACAAAATTAACATTAACCTCTTGGTTATTCACATGTATCTATAGGAAGGCCTAATACATTTTATGCTTCAGATTGTTTTCAGACATTTTTATCTTACTTGTTTTCATCTGTGTTCTTTTTTCCCAAACCTCTACAGTTCCAAATCAAGTATTTTGTTTCTCCCATTAATACTGCCCTTCTTAATACAAGCAGTCATTCTTAAACCTAACACAGAAATGAATTCCTGAATGTGCTGTTCACATACTCACAAAGCTGGCAACTGTGCTCGTCTTCAAATCAATACCTCTTGTGTAGAAATCACAGAATCACAGAATGTACTGAGTTGGAAAGGCCCCACAAGAATCACTGAGTCCAACTCCTGGCCCTCCATAGGACCATTTCCAAGACTCTCACCATGTGCATGAGAGTGTCATCCAAATGCTTCCTGAACCCTGGCAGGCTTGGTGCTGTAACCACTTCCCTAGGGATCCTGTTCCAGTACCAAACCACCTCTGGGTGAAGAATATTTTTCTAATATTCAACCTAAAGTGCTCTCAGCTGGTCCTCAGACACCTTCCCCTCCAGACCTTTCATCATCTTCATTGTCCTCCTTTAGACACTCTCTAATAGCTTAATGTCTTTCCTATATTGTGGTGCCCAAAACTGCCACAATATTCAAGGTGAGGCAGCCCCAGTGCAGAGCAGAGCAGGACAAACCCCTCCCTTGATCAGCTGACGATGCTTTACCTGATGCCCCCCAGGACACAGCTGGCCCTCCAACACTTCTTTCCTGTTTCACCCTCAGCAGGTTTCTCAAAGACTGTCCCACCACTGTGAGGATCAGCTCCTGTTTCTGTCTCAGCTTGTGTCATGCCCAAACCTGTCAAATCATTAAACTGTTGCCTGCTCTGAAAGTAGATAAGATAGAATCATAGAATCATAGAATCATAGAATAGATTGGGTTGGAAAAGACCTCCAAGATCATCAAGTCCAACCCCTGATCCAACTCTAATTACTATATCATGGCACTAAGGGCCATGTCCAATCTCTTTTTAAAAACTTCCAGGGATGGTGAATCCACCACCTCTCTGGGCAGGCCATTCCAATGCCTGATCACCCTCTCGTAAAGAATTTCTTCCTAACATCTAACCTAAACTTCCCCTGGCAGAGCTTGAGCCCATGTCCCCCAGATTTCCTAGTTCTTTTCTTCCTGTCCACTGTGAGCTTTCTCTCTTGATTCTGCCAGACTGAAGAGCAATATATGTACTCCAGCTTAAGATCTCATGAGATGCTGGGGGTTTGCCTACCATTTTTGATCATAACCAGTTCCTGATCAAGAGGTTTCCCTACTTGTGTCAGATTTAACTTTTGAAATACTTACTTCAATTTTACTTTTTGACTTCTGGTGTGATATGAAGAAGCTTACAGTACTTTCTCTGCCATTTTCAAAGTTACTGTTTTAACTACTATTGCTCCCTGTGCAAAGAGTGATTGACTTGATGAATGGTTCTTTTGACAGTTGTTTGTATATATGACATGCAGAAGATAAAAGGATAAAATTTAGATTTTCATCTTTTACAGTAAATCTTGGAAAGAAGTTATACTCCATTTTGTATAGTGTTGACATCTGTTTGCGATTTGGGGGTTTATTACTTCTAAGTCTCCTGGATGTGTGATAACTGAAAATGTTAACAATCCGGGAATTGTTTGTTGTGTTTGTTTGTTTCAAAGCAACTGAAAAGAACTTCCCCAGGAATTAAAAAACCCCACTTAATAGGAAGGAAAATAACTTAAACACTGTATACTATGAGATTAGAATATTACTTGAAAAGCAATTGAAATTATAATACTAGCTCTAAAACAAGCAGGAGTTAAGGAAGTACAGAATTAAAGTGTTTGTATAACTTCTCTCAGAATTTCTGCTAAATTGATAATTCTTGATGAGAAAATTACTGAGTTTATTAGATTCATACAGTAAGTTTATCATAAAACTTCCAAAGTTGCCCAGATGATTTTAATGCAATACAGCGTGTTAAAAAATAATCTTATCCTAAAATCCTCAAATGTACTTGACTATAAAATAATAGGAATTTATACCCTATTTGTTTAAATCCTAAAAACAAAATAAAGCAAACATTATTTATTATTGAAAGCAATATCTTCTAAAATAGATGTGTAATTTAGTGTTTCATTTAGTTTATAGAAACTCTTTCTTAATAGCAATAAAATTAGATAGTGAAGGACAGGAGAAAAGGAAGTAGTCTGTATATTTGACTCTGTATAGTTCATAAGATTGGTAATTTGGGGAAAAATAATTTAAAAAAGGGGAAAAAATCTTCATTTTATATTCATAAACTGCATTTTTTTTATTATGATTAGCTCTAATGGTGAAAAAGTTGTTCTTTTTATTATATCTTCAATGAGAATGTTGTAGTAGTTCAAGCATTCAAAAGAAAGAGGGAAAAGAAAAAGAATAATTCATTTGGAATTCCTGAAACATCCTTGACAAGTCTTATCATGAGAAATCATGGGAAAGAGCACCAAGATAAGGAATATTTAAATCACAGCAGTGAAGTAGAGAAATATTTAATCTTGCAATATAGAAATTTTAATTATTATGTTGTCATTTGGGTTTTACTTTGCTAGTCCAACTTAATAAGCACCACAGTAAACTTCATAACAAATGTAGAGAACAAAGCCAATATTTCTAGAATGCTATATAGTTAAATTGGCTGTTGAGATTTACTACAGAAGAATAAAAAATATTTTCCCCTAATTTGTTGATATGGAAATGAAAAGCCTTCTGGATAAGTCTGAGTTTGGGCCATCAAAAGTGTAGAGAAAATGTTGGTACTGGCTTACATGACCTCCTTCTGGCATAAGACTGAGAGGAATCTAAGTCAGGTTTTACTAAGAAGTTTGAAGACTTTGAGAAATATCTATGCACATTCCTTTGCAATTTTAAAGGTTGCCTTAAAACAGTATCATTCTGCCTTTATCAGAAAATATATTAGTATAAAAATATTACTTGGAGGATGTTATTTGGCAATGCTACTTCATATTTTATAAGACTGAAGTTCATATTTCATTCCTGCTGCTCGACCTATGCAAGATGACTTTCATAGATCTGACTTGGTTGAAATGCTATTCATGTTACATACTACAAAATTATAAGAGTTACTTCCTTTTTAATTTAATTTTAATTTGATTTCAATTTAGGGAAGTTTTTATGCTAAAGGGTTAGCAAACTCAGTGGAGACCTCTTAAATTGCACAGTATTAGTGTAGAGGAAATATATTTTTATATCAGGTTTTCACAGTAAAAGTATTTATTATGTAGAGCACTGTTTATCTATATGTTCAACTGGTAAAGAGAAAAAAATTTTTGGTGTATTATTTATATGTGATATGTAGTGGTTTTGTAATATATATTTAAGACCCTTAAACTGTAATCTATGGTGTCAGTTTCAGACAAATTTTGTGGAAGGCTTCTTCTGTTCACAGTGGCTGAAAATATAAAACAAAAACTTTTCTGGTGCAGGAATTGTCTTAGGTAGAGTGTTACTGCTCTGTGTGAGACTCATTTTGTGAGTGAGCCCTCTCAGCTAGTGTCCTGTCCCATAAAACCAAACAGCCATTTATAGTGGTTGAATTTGATTCTGTTATCAGACAATAAAGCATTTCTAAAGGTTTCATTCTATTAATTTAAAAGTATTACTTATGAATCTTTGGCTAATTCTATATTCATAAGATAATTGTCAGATCTAAAACTCCTATAAAACCTTCTCATATTGCTCTAGGAATTACAAAGAAGGACTGAAATTTCCAAGGTGACTAATTTCTCAGGTTGACTATTTTAACACTAATCTTCCTTTCTTGTTGTATTGTGTTCTTTTTCTATGATCATCTTTCTATTACAGTAAGGCTGTTTTATAAATTCCTATAATTGTGCATTATATAATTTTGTTTTATTGGATTCCTAGGTCACCTACTCTGTATAAATATTTTCAATCTAAAATATATATTTTGAAATCACTGTGATAAAAAGAGAAGGACAGGGAAAAGATGAAAATTACATCCAGAAGACAAAGTAGGAGGAAAGGATCTAGATTACAGTTCACAGTTTCTATACTCCGTAGGTAATTTATCATCCAGTAATGAGTCCTTGCTCTTTTTGAAAGCTTTGAGTAAGATGGAAGCTCTTAAATAACCACTAATTAGAACTGTGAGAAAACTACACTGCTAGTTTATAGTATCCTTGTTTTCACACTTTTTTCCCCCCTACAGAATAAGTTTTTAGAAATACAACTGAAATGCATTGATTTGGGAGAATATTACTCAAGAACTACACGTGCAATGTCTGGTGTTGCAGTAAAAAGGCTATTTAATTCATTATGGGTTGATTGTAAAGCTTAATCTTGCTCCCAGACTTTTATTCAAGAAAACACTCCCTGGTGAATCTCAATAAAAATATGCTTTCCTCCTTCTGTGTAAGACCTAAAAAATCTGAGGCTGGGTCAGACTAGGCTGATCTTGATCTATGCTATCCCTGTCAGTGGTCCAATGTAGATGCTTAGGGAATAGCATAAGAACAGGGGAAGAACAGGTATTGTAACAAACTATTTCAATTGTATTTCTAAATGCTTATATTCCTCTTTCTTCCTTCCTTCCTTCCTTTCTTCCTTCCTTCCTCTCATCCTGATTTCTTATTTCTATTCAATTTGTCACAATTCTTACTGTAAAAAAAATTGCATAAATTCTTAGAATATGTAGGAATATATTATGAAGACTTATATAACTAATATAATTCTACATATGAAATCATATTCTAACTTGCATGGGATACAGGCTTGGCAATTATGTCTAAAGTTCTGTAACACTTTCAATATTAAACTTTATGTTTGCAATAAACTCACCAAAATTTAACCACATTGACCTGAACTCAGTTCTGTATTCAGTTATTTGAAATGCATCCATCAAAACTTGTGCATACTGCTGCTTATCTGAGAAATTCTAATTTTCCTGCTTTGTGGTGGTGGCTTTGAATTTCATTGAATACCTGGAAGCAGTCTGAACTCCAAAGTGAAAGGTGCCTGGCTTCAACTGTGTCTTGATACATGAGACTACTTAGCACGCGTGTTTGCTAATTTGGGAACACTTTCCATCAGCCAGCAGATTATTTCTTTTCCTATCCTTTTTTTTTTTTTCCCTCTGATTTTCTCACTTCCTAAAATTGTTTTATGTGTGTTTCAAAAAACTGTAGAGGTCTGTTAAAGTTTGCCAGTGAAATGCACTGAAAATGGTATCTGTTTCACATTGCAGAATTTGGCCAAGGATGTAACTTCCAAATATGAATCTGGCTTTCAGATGCCATGATAGAAGATAACATTTGTCAAGACAAGACAGGAGAGCTACTGTGCTGTCAGTGATGAGCGTGTCTGTGGAACAGGGATGGAGAGTGGTAAACAAAGAAGAGCTGTGTGTCCTGGAAAGGAAGAAGAAAACAGGTTGTCAGTCAAGGACTAACAAATGGAGAAGATGTAGCACAAGAATGTCCCATGGTTAAGGAGGGAGATAAGAAAACTGGAGGAGAAGGGAGTAAGTATGGGGAAGAATCAGAGCAAGAAGGCTGGGAAGAGACAAAGGGCAGGGCAGAGATAGTTGGGGAGAACACGTTGGTAAGGGACAAAATGAGAAGGATGCACCCTGCTAAGTTTATAAAAATATTGTCGTGAAGACAAATTGATTAATGTTTGATAAGTACTAGCTATTCTGATAATGAAATCCATAAAAACATCAAGAAAGATGTCAATAATCATTTTTCAGTGCAGAATTCATGTAGAGTGTAATAAATAAACTCCCAGACCACATATTGAGTGATGATGAGAGAAAAGAGAAATATGGAAAAATTTTCTAAGATATGGGTATGTGCCCTGAGTGAAGCAGGTACCCTGTAAAGATTAGGTAATCCTGAAGATTATATAAAAAAAAATAAAGATTGTATCATAACATATAAGCACAAGAGGTAGAAAATAACATTTGCATGGGCAATCTTATTTCTAACATTCTCTAAATCTGAGTGTTTGATTTCACAACCTTAATGTTCTTACTGGTAGTAAAATTAGAAAACAGTTGAGATGGGTAAAACATATAATCAACAAAATCTTAGCTGTGAGTGCTTCTGCTTCCCAGATGGTTTAAAGCTATTGGTATACCTAGCTCAAAAAAACAAACAAATAAACATTATTTTATTCCTTAGATGTAAAACACCAATTCTGTAAAAATAAGCATAGTATCAGATCTTCTACTGAAGATCTAATTAGTCTCTGAAGTTTTAAATCTGTCTTGCAGGGTCTCACATTTCTGTGCAGTACCTCAAGAAATAATTACATTGCACTCATTGTGCTTCACTGCCTTTAGAAATCTGTATTTCATGCTGCAGAGTTAAACTGTCATTAAGTTGATTCACATCATGTAACTATACTTCAGGAAGAATAATACTAACTTGATCTGACATTCTTATTTGCTTTTCCAGCACCTTCCTTTTTCACTAGTTTTTATAGTCCCCTGGGCTCCTGTTCCACTGTTCCAGGGATACTCCTGGTTATACCACTTTGTCTCTTCTGGCTTTCAACCCTCTTCCTTAAGTCGTATAAATAATGGATCTACAGCTAACTTTCCATCTCTTTCTCAGGTTCTGATTTTACCTCGTTTCCCTTATTTCTTGAAGAAAAACATCCCCCTTCTTAAGAATAGCAATGAAAATTGGAGTTTCAAAGGCAATTACAATAACCTCCGTGACATTATGTAAGTTTATTGTATCACAGAATCTTACAATGACTTGGAATGGGTCCACAAGGAACATTGAGTCCAGCTCTTAAGTGAATGGACCACACGGGGAGTGAACCTATGACCTTTGCATTGTTTGCACCAGGCTCCAACCAACTTTTATTGCAACTACACAGGGGACTCAGAATTTTTGACTGCTACAGAAGAAAAGTGAAAAAGACAGAAAAAGCTCTTTGAATAATATGATTTTGGTGCTGCGAAACCTTGAACTAAGGCAAGCAACTAGATGGATTTAGAGATGGAGAACTTTTCACTTTATTTCCTAAAGCTCAGAGAAGTTTCCAAGTGACTCCCTAAATGAGCCCATAAAACAACTTGTAAACAACATATTCCTGAAACATATTTTCTTGTCTATCTTTTGCAGTAGTACATTTTCCAGTATACATTATTTAATTTAGTATGAATATTTTACCATATTTTCAAACACATCACTAGAAAATGACTGCTATTGCTCAATAAGTAACAGAACTCCTTGTAATTTCAATTCTTAAATGTCAAAATGCCCTTTTATCTTAGTTAAGTGAATTATATATTTGAAAATACAACTCTTCAGTCCAACTGTTCATTTGTATTGCCTCCAAGAAATCTGTTTCTCTAACTCTAGTAGTCTACTTGATTTTAATTCTCTGTCTGCAAAAAGAGACATGACTCAAAGAGATAGGAATTGGAAATATCTTTTCATAATGAAAAAATTATTACGTTTCTATGGCCTAGGAAAAATTTTGAGTGAAATGTTTAAAACGAAAACCTCCTAGGATTTGGAAAGAAAAAAGCCCTTGAATGTGTGGTAAATTATACTATTTTTAGTGATAAACCGTTATATATCATACCACTAAATAAAGAGTTAAATGAAGGGACTTACTTTAGGCTGTTTCAAAGTAAAATGTATAAGCAATAAGCATAGCAAAATAATATGATAAAACAACAACTAATACAAACAGAAAAGTAAGAATGGGTTCAAAAACGTTACTGAGGTAGTGAAGTAATTTTCATTGAAATACTGGTCTGATATGACAAATGATAACTTGATAACTGCAATAATTTCATGTTTCACACACTTCTGTACTATATATTGGTGAATGTCTCATCAGTGGAAATTGTTGTGTTAGTAGGGACTAACAAAATGAAATTAAGATGGAAAGGAAAAGAAAATTAAAATCAGTATTTGTATAGTGAAAGTCAACAACATTAAGTGGAATACAATACACTTAAATTAACATTAGGTAAAACTGAATAGATATGGCATATTGTAGAAATGAAAATTTCAACTGGATATATCCATTAAACAGGCAGAAAAAATATTGAAAATATGAAACATATTCAAAAGCGGGTGTTGATTTTTTGTGGGCTTTTTATAGCAAATAAATACATCCTAAAATCCCATAGACTTTGGAATTTTTTCCTGTAAAAAAAAAAAGGTAAAAATAAAGAACAGGTTGTCTCTGTTTCCAATAGGATGTAATGAAACTGAATATCAACAAACTGAAAATGACTACATAAGAAAGACAGAAAGCAAGTTTATCACGATGATTACCTAACTACATGGTTACCTGGTTATCTGTGCTGAGAGGCTTTGGGTTCTAAGCCATATCTTTCAGTGGAATTATGTTATACTGTCAAATACATATTTGGTAGAATTAGTAAAGTTCTTGCAGTAAACAGATTATAAAAGCAATAACGACAGTATTGAACTGCACAATCTAAACCCCAAAATTCTTCCATCACATCCTTGATATAGGTCAAGTTCCTACAACCAAGTAGAATTAGTATTGTTACATAAATGGCTGTGGTAGCTCAAATGAAACTGCAGATATGAGAAACCAAGAAATATGAAGGAAAAGTGGAGAGGAAGGGGCAAGGTGGTACTAAAAGGGGAAAGAAACAGAAAGAAGACCACAATAAATATTAAAAAACAAGGAAGAAACACAAAAAAATCAAATCAGCACAATAAAGTTTTGTCTCATAGAAAAGAAGAAAATCTATTAGAGAGTAGTACAGCAAAAGCAAAGTCTATTAGCAAAGCTACTAACCAATTGGAATTCAAGGTGTTTTTTGGGGGGCTGTTTGGGAGGAGTGGGAAGAGGTGTGTATGATACAATCCAATATGTAAGAGATGTACAGATTTCACCTACTGGTGGTTACTCAATTCAAAATTCAGAAGCAGTTTTCAGACTGCCTTACAAAGTCAACTACATAAACTGTTAATGGTTACATGCATTGGAAGAGATTAAGATGTCTAAATATTATCTACTGAATTCTTTAGGTGCAGCATGTAAGCAGCATTATTAATCTAATTGTAGTGCTCTTGAACTGATTTTACTCTGCAGATTGAATACTGCATATTGTGTCGGTCCCTTAGGGCTATTGTAGTATTATTTGTTCATGTCACTGAAAAATAACAAAATAAGAGCAAGAGAAACAAAGGCAGGAATCCTTTTTGAGATCCTGTGAACCCTGGTAGAGAGAAGAAAGGTGAGAGGAAATAAACTGCATTTTCAAAGATATACACATTACTGGGAAAAAGTGATTATTGCATTCAAAAGTGTCCAAGCAGATGAGTGCAAAACTATCAGTGAGTAATGTCCAAAAGAACACATTGGGGTGATAAAAAGGAAGCTATTTATTGACAGAACTACTATAAAAATTATGTCATTGAGTCCTACCAAGAATACAGAAAAGCGTCAATGACATTTGCAGTAACCTAAAAGGTAACTAAAATCACAGCTGGTACTTATCGCATTTATAAGCAATACAAAGTTAAATCCTCTGAGAGATGTTTTGAAGGAAAAGTGATGAAATTTCATGTTTGGTAATATAAATGGATGCCTTTTAGCCTTAAATCCACTCTATGTTAGAGCATCACTGTAATTTCCAAAGCTAGCAAATTCAGTGCAGCAAAAGATGTGAGAACTTATAAGAGAAATTTGAGTACGGAAATTAAGGTTTTCTACAAATAGATTGGTAGTGTAGCTCTTTATCAGGGCTATCCACTTATTCACAGCCAGTGCAGCAAGTCATTAGTTCCCTACATAGTGTCCCAGGTAGTCTATGCCCAGATATGACAATGAACTGGATTGAAATAGCAGACAGATCTGAAATTAGGTCATTGACCAAACTCTAAGACACATACAACATTATGTATTTGACTGATTATTTCAAGAAGCTCTCCAGATGAGAATTTTGAAGGATCTAGAGAATCTTCCAGGGCCATTGATTGCCACCCTGGGTGGAGAATCTGGTCATTTCCTCTGGATACTCTCCTAGTCATTTCCTCCTGTAAAACTGATCAAACTATATATAAATAAGACTCAGGTAATGATTCAATAAAATCTTGTGATGGATTGATTGTGGCTGGATACCAGGTGCCCACCAAATCTGCTCTGTCATTCCCGTCTGCAGATGGACAGGGGAGGAAAAATAAAGCAAAAGGCTTATGGGTCACAATCAGGACAGAGAGAGATCACTCAGCAGTCATCGTCACAGGCAAAATGAACCTGACTTGGGGAAATTGAATTTATTACCAACTAACTCAGAGTGGGATAGTAAGATAGTAAGAAATAAACCCAAATTTAAACACACCTTCTCCCCATCCTTTTTCTGGGCTTAACTTCACTCCACATTTCCCCAGCTCCTCCCTCACAGTGGTGCAGGGGGATAGAGAATGAGATCCGTGGTCAGTTCATCACATATTTTCTCTGTTCCTCCACCTGAGGAGAGGACTCTTTACATTCTTCCCCTAGTCCCTCCCACAGGAGACAGTCCTCCACAGACTGCTCCAACATGAGTCTTTCACATGGGCTGCAGTTCCCCATTAACAGCTCCAGAGCGTGTCCCTCCCATGGGGTGCAGTCCTTCAGGAACAGACTACTCCAGTGTGGGTAACGGGTGGGGTCAGCAAACCAGCTCCAGTGGCAGTCCCCCCATCCATGTTAAAGAAAATTGATTTAACAACTGCTATTTGTGAACATCTGTGCAACGTCAGTGTGAAACGCAGAATGGCGAAAAATATGGTACTATCACAGCTGAAGCAATCATTTGAATTATGCAAGTCCTTGAAGAGTCATTCTCTTCACTGTCCTATTGGACTGTCTTCCAATCATAGGTAATGAGCATTCCCCTGGGCCTTGTTGTTCCACGGATTTCCTACCCCAGCAACTCTGATTTATCACTGCTGCACAAAAAGGATCTAGAACTCAGATAACGTTGCTTACGGACATCTCTACATAGATGAGGAAGCACTGCAGCAATTTCAGGTTGATTGTGTCAGCATAGGACAAGAGAATATTGTATGTTAACTACTCTTTGTACTAAAGCCACACCCTAGACCTACATCTAAATATTAGACATAGAACATATCAAATAATCAGTCCCAGCTCTCTTTTTCACTGCTTCAGTCTTAGCTTCAATATTTTTGGTGATTACTCCCCTAATGTCTAGGAGATGAGAAAACCCACATTTACCTTCCTCCTTCACCTTATTTAGACAACTAAGGTAAACAAGAAAATTTGTATACTGTAACTTTTTATTCTTTTCTCTGCTGAAAAATATATTTTTTTTGTTTGTATTCCCTGTAAAATAGTTTTAATGATGTCAACGATAATGATGTTTGGGAGATAAAACATATATATATTATATATGTATATATAATTATTTAGAAATGTATTATCTCTGCTTTCAACAAGTGTAATGTTTACTGGCAAACACCTCACAAGGTCTTCTGCTCTATTCTTCTTTGCAGACAGTTTTAACTGCATTGAAAGAAATTCTGACAAAAGTTTATCAGACTAAAAGCTCTCCTGTGGTGGACATGCATAGCCTCCCCAGCAATATATTCCAACATACAACTTCCTTATATCTCTAATGTTTTTTTCCCTAATGCCAAGCCTACGTTTTCCTTACTAGAGTTTGAATTTGTTATTTTATGTCTTACCCAGAAGTGGAAAAGAGGCTTTTTCCCTCAGTGATTATTTCATATATGTTTAGTGAAGCATTTAGGATGAAAGGTGACATATCATAATAACATGTCACCTTTATAAATACTTCCTGCTAATGAAAACATGCTTCACATTGTGTTAATTTATTTCACTCATCTAATTTCAGTCATATGTAGTTGACTTCAGTGAAGGAATGTGACTAAAAAACTGGACAACAAACTTACATAAGCTGTATCATTTGCATCCCTTTAGCAGCTTTCTCAATCATTCTCAATCAGATTTGTAAATTAGACTTTTTCTGTTCTGTATAGGTCAGTAGATGGTATATGGACACACCTATCCAGGAAAAAAACTTACAGCCAGGAACAGAAAAGTCAGAGAACATAATTTATGTTCTTTAGAGACAAGGTGAATTCCAGGTGACCAAGGGAATATTTTAAGCACTAAGTTATTGTTCTTCCATTTCTCTGTCTTACTGGGTCAGTTACATATCGAAATTAAACACTTCCCACTGGAGGGTCTGAGGAAAACATGAAGCAAGCTTTACAACCCAGTGGGATCAGGCTACTAAAGGTAGAAAGACGAGTTAAAATCCTGTATCTAGAACTGATAGGAGATTCATGAACCTAGATATTTCCTTCAAAAAATTAATGTTGTAATTAGAAGGCAAAGCGAAAGGCACAGCTGTCCTGTTTCTCTGTGTAAAAAAGGCAATAGGTTGTGATGTTTAGCTCTCAAAAAGCTTTGCAAGGATTTTCAAAGTCCTTTCAAATCTATATAAAAATTATGGCAAAAGTCAACAAAATTATAAACGGACAAACTATCCATTAGCCATTTCTTTGATATTACCCAAAAGCCATCTTAAAGCTAAATTATAACTGTGAATGGTAAACATGAAGTGAGATAGGAAATCAAAGAGGTCAAGGAAACTGATAGAAAATGGAAAATTTCTGTAATCATACTTGTCATAGTGTGTGTTTTATATTAATACTAAGCAACTGGGCATCCTGAAAGGGTGAAGTGATATCCTTTCCCCTGAGACTCCCGGTTCAAACATGTCACCACTGTTACCTGGCTCCTCTTCTCGTTGAAGGAAAATTGATATCTGGTGCTTGTTTGAAGCCGAACCACTGAATAAACCTCCCTTGGTCAGGGGTTCAAGAGATGTTAACTGGGTGAACTTGGTGGAACCTAGGTTGCCCATTTATCTACAATGTGTTTTTTTTATACACAGAACTGTGTGCAGAAATTCATATAATTTTTCACTAAACTTAAGTAAGACTTAGTGACTCACAGTGCCAAGGGCAGAACTGTAATAGATACTGATACTTAAAATGGAATCTTTATCTCCCGTTTAAGAAACTCATATAGGGGAAGTAGAGCATGAATGTCAGTACTTCAGGGAGAGATGGCTAAATTCAAGCAGATATTATTTTAGTCATGACAATCAGGCATATTTAATAAATAAATGGGGTCAGCACTGGGAACACAGAAAGTGAAGAATGGAGAGACAAATCAATAAAGAAAAATCAAGAACTCTGGGAGTTCTTATCACTAAATAATTTTATTTTAGTTCCTGCTGGGCATATGAATTCAGACATAATTTCAGAAAAACACTGAAGTACTACTTGGCCATGCATTGGTAAGGAAATAGAAGTTCATGGCTCTTAAACTGCAAACATTGCAGGCCACTAATATGAATGGTGTGAGCTTACACCTCTTTTGGCTTTATTGATATTAGTCCAGTCTGACCATACTTCACAGAATTAAAGAATATTCTGAGTTGGAAGGGACCTACAAGGATCATTGAGTCCAACTCCTGGCCCTACATAGGACCATTTCCAGGAGTCATACCATGTGCATGAGAGTATCATCCAGATGCTTCTTGAACTTTGACAGGCTTGGTGCTGTGACCAATTCCCTGTTCCAGTGCCCAACCACCCTCTGGGTGAAGAACCTTCTTCTAATACCCAACCTAAAGCTCCCCTGACACAACTTCAGGACATTCCCTTGGGCCCTGTAACTGGTCATCAGAGAGAAGAGATCAGTGCCTGCCTCTTCTCCTCACTAGAAAGTTGTAATGATGAAATGATGTCTCTCCTCGGTCTCTTCTCCAGGTGGAACAGAACAAGTGACCTCAGCTGCTCCTCGTAGAGCTTCCCCTCAGGGCCCTTCATTGTCCTCCTTTGGACACTTTCTAATGGTTTAATGTCTTTCCTATATTGTGGTGCCCAAGACTGCTCACAATATTCAAGGTGAGGCCACCCCAGTGCAGAACAGAGAGGAACAATCCCCTCCCTCGACTGGCTGGAGATGCTTTGCCTGATGCCTCCCAGGACAGGGTTGGCCAATTGCTCACCTACCACATGATGTGTTTATCCAGCTGTGTGCTGGAAATTTGTGAGACAATTAAATTATACTGGTTTGGGTCTTTTTTTTTCCCTTGGTAACTATTCCTGACTTCTCAGCCTAAATCTTTTAGTGGGTGTAGGTATTTCTGTTACAGAAGCTAAGGAATAGTATTTATGTCATCCTAGCAAAGAATTCCTTGTATGGATGCTATCTGGGGTAAAATATGAGTAAATAACATATTCTTTCAAGAACTTGATGAATTAACTGAAAGCTGAAAAAAGCATGAGTTTGAAAATATGACATAAATATATTTGGTATATTTCCACAATACAGCTGAGGAAGACAAAATAACACAACTTATGAATTTTTTTATTACAATTCATTTTTCAACAATCAAATGTTATTTTAATATTCTCATATAAATTCAGTCAACAAACATTCTTCTTTTTTCTACTATATTCCTTAGCATAATGCAGTCTTATGGAGGTATGTTATTAAATGTAAACTTTTTTCAAAACTCAAATAACTGCTGAATTTAAAAAAAAAATAATAAAGCAATTATTTTACCATGTGAGAAAATGATTCTTCATTCTCAAAAAGGGCTGAAGTACTTCTCTAACACCTGTGAGGCAATTGCCTTTCAAACAGAGCAGAAGCTTGGTGCATTTTAAAAGGAAAGGTAACAGTTGCTTAGGACTAGAAGCCACTGAAAAGTGATTAATGGAACTAGAAAGTTTGCAGTCTTGACTACAGATATTATTAGTGATCCTACATAGGAAATCACATGGAATTGATAAATTAGTTAAAAGATAACCTGCTCCTTATCAATGAAAACGGATTACAAAATTTGCATCTACATTTCTCTTTAGTTTTGTACATATTTTGCAGTAGAAAAATTCTTGGGGTAGGAAAAGTAACAGCACTGAACATCTTTCAGTGAGCATGAACATATGTAACATGTGAAAATCTAAAACTTTACCTGAATTCTACCCAGCATGGGTAGAATTTACATTTACACATATTTGCAGTGTTTGTAAACATAAAATGGAAGGAATATTCTAACCACATGTGTGTTTTCAATATCAGCAAACAGTACTAAATGCTTTGGACCATCTCTTTATGTAGGTGTCTATAAGAAAGAACATTATAAGACTTCCTCATCTGTATTTGTCCTCTTTCTATTCAAGACTGATGGTCACTGCTAAAGGGTTGAACTCGGCAGGCACAAGACAAAAATGATATGCTTTGAAATCTTTTCTAGCAGCAGAATCTGGTTCTCGTGTTGACTTTCTGGCTGATTCTGCTTTCACCTGTTATGACAGATACAAATAGATTGCTGAGAGTTTATATCACTTGAAGAACAGTATTTCAGATCTCACTCTATGTATTTTTTGATAACATGTTTACATAAGGGTTTTGCTGTATATATTCTAGAATAACCATATCAGACAGCTGACTTCCATTTCCTCTTTTATCTATGACTATTGCTGTTTTCTGCATGAGTATTCATGCTGGTTTTACTCAGTTATTTTTCTAGTAATATTTTTTATTTCCTCTAAATTTCTTCTTGAACCAAAAAGTCTGGTCACTAATATAATTTGGCTTGTATTTACATGTAGTTTGCATTGTGACTGTTTGGCTTGTACTTCAGTTTGGTTTAATTTTTCCTGTGTGTGTATAACCATTTTTTAAAAATTATTTGAAAATAAATGTCAATGAAAATTGCTTATATTTTAAAATTTCCTTCTTAAAATGTGTATATTTTTCTTCTAGTGGATCAAAATAAGTTTTAATAGGCAACTGAAAATGAATTCCACTAATACATAAAGTATGTGATTTCCCTCCACACACCTGATGCAATTGTGTACCCACTACTAATAGTATTGTTAGTCAGATCCTACAATTAACATCATAGAATCATAGAATATGTTGGGTTGGAATGGACCTTTAAAAAGTCAAACTCCGTCTAGTAGTGCCAGCACACAGAATATCAGGGCCATCTGATATAATAAATAACAATTGGCAAAGCCTCTATATGTATTTTATTCATCTGCATACTTAACTGCTACAAAAAATTTTACTTCCAAAGTGTCACTTTTTTTTATTCCTCTGTCCAGGATCTGAAAATCTGAAGTGTACCTAATAGGCTGAGTTAAAATTGACAACTGGAACCAAAGTTATTCAAGCCAAAATAAACTGCTAGGTCATCAATGATTAACTACAGAAGAGACTTAAGCCCTAAGGGTTACATAATTTTTAAGGGAAAAGGATAACTATATGGAAACCTTACTATCATTGACACATTGACACATCATGGCAAAACTTATGACAACCATGAAATCCCTTATCAAGGAATGCAGGAAGCTGTCATTTTCCCATCCACTTGCTAATAATTCTGGAGCTGTCATAGCTCAGGCTTTGCACCAGCTGGTCTTCCCCATTGTAGTGGGTTGGCCCCAAATGGCAGCCAAATTCCCACCTAACCACGCTTTGTCTGACCTCGGAAGGATTAGGGGACAAAGTAGTAAGAGCAGGAAAAAGAAAATCCAGGTATAAAGAAATGAAATACGACATCAATTACCCAATTTTTGGAAATTAATCAAATTTATTGAAAAAAAATACAAACAATAAAATGTAGGGGAGACACCTTTCCTCCCCCTTTCCCATGCTCAACTTCAATCCAGAATCTTATCCTTTCCTCTTGCTGTTGTAGCAGGCTACACTCAGTCTTTTCAGTGAGTCAAGGAACTGCCTCACTGAACTGCACTGGACAAGAGGATGGAACTGCACAGGACAGGAGGATGTTGGGATCAGAGCATAGTGGTTTCTCCCTTCCACTCCTCACACTTTTCTTCTGCTCTGGCTTTCCATGGGTGGCAGTTCCTTCAGGAATATCCATCTGTCCTGATTCTAGTCCTCCATGGGTTGCAAGGAACACATGCTCTACCATGGAGAACCTCCTTCTCCTCCTCCTCTGACCTGTCATGTTCCCTCTGCTGGTTTGTTGGGTTTTTTTCCACTTTTTGTTTGTTTTGTTTTGTTGTTTTTTGTTTGGTTGGTTTGTTTGTTCTCTTCTCTCCCTGTGGTACTTTTGTCCCTTAAATATGTTCTCTCAGTTGGCACCATCTTGGCTGATGGACTCAACTGTATCCTGCGGTGGGTTCATTCTGAAGCCAGTTGGAACCATCTGTGTCCAGCAAAGGGCAGTCCATGACCTCTTCCTCTCAGAGACCACCCCTACAGCCCTGTGTTACTCACACCTTTTTGATGCACCCAATACAAGATCCAAACCTCTTTTTTAATTCAAACACCCTCAGAAGAAGCAGAACTGTTGGTGATACCAAAAGTTTGATTTTAGTTGAAGTGGTGGAATATACACACAGCTTTAAAAAACAGATTCCTTTATTGAACTGTTTAAATCTGATATTCATAACCTACTTTTGAAAGCCTTGGGAATCTGATAGTATTAAAGGCAACAGCAGAACAGTATGCCTCAAATCTTTTGTCTGACTATAGAAGTATTTTTGAATATCGTCCCGGATAAATACTTCATTAACATTAGATCTGTCTTTGTTTAGCTAATTACTAAAAATTCTAGATTAATTTTATTAATTTTAAGTAACACAGAATTCAATAATACTCTTACTTTCTATAATAATTTTAAAATTTCCTGGAAATATTGAGTAATTATATAGGATATTACTTTAAATGCATATGTATATATACAAATTGTTCCTTCCAGGCAGCTTATTAAATTGTTCCATCTTTTATTGAGTTTAATTTTTGCAAGTAAATATGTAAATATGACCATTTGTAATAAGGCAATGATCATGCTATAAAACGTGCTGCTTCTACTGCCCTTGCACTACCCTTTATATTGACCCAGTTCTCTTCTAGCTGGGACAGTGCCTACAGGAAGTAACTCTAGAAGCTTATTTCTCTTGCATTTTTAAATGTTGCACCCACTGTCTCTAAATAGAAGATAATATATGTCAAACTATGTAACATGAGGTAATGCATTGAATTATACTGCTATGCCACCTACAGCCACATGTATGCATTTCTGTCAGAAAACCTCTTTCCTTAAGGAAAAATAATTGCAAAAAAAGCAATCTAATCTAAAAATGAAGTGTCTTCTATGTGTGTTCCCTGTTTTTCATGCAATGTAACAACTGGTGAAAACATACTGAGCTCTCAATGGTTTATAAAGGAAAATGTATTGATTGGTTTTATTATATTTTCAATCAGAAAAGACTTAAAGAAAAAAACAAACAAAAACAAACTAAATATACTACATACTGCTTCTACATTGTTTTTATGCAAAGAATAAACTTTTAAGGCTTTAATGTTTCTGTTTTAAAGTTGGTTCTCTTTCCAGTCCTCATTTACCCTGTACATAAAACTGACAGAAATAGTTTTTTAGGAACTAGAAAGGTCTATATGCTCTGTGCCATGCACATTTTAAATGAAAGTATGATGTCTAAATAAATATGTGGAATAATTGATATATCAGGGGGTTTTTCATGTTTACCATTCTTTCCTCTTTGAATTTAATATTGGATATGTAAAAGATTTACCATAGCAATTCTGGAGCCAATTACATTTAAGACATTTTCTCCTCTTAAAATATAATTGCCTGAAGAAAAATGCAGCCTGGAATAATACAAACTAAAAGCAGTGTTCCTTATAATTTCACAAAGATGGTCAGTCTCTACTTAGCAACAAGAAAGAGCTCTAGCTATCCTTGCATTACTGCCTGTTGTGATTCTCATGAGCTGCTGCTAGTGCTGCAATCTCTCTTCCTTAAATACCCTGAAAAACACTCTCAGGCTTCGAAGTACAGTTCCTTAAAAATATATTGTTTTCCCTTTACAAAAAATGTGTCTCTGAATATGAAATGTTAGAAATTTTGCAAGTAGTGGAATTTACAAAGGAACATTTATATTTTCAGCTGTAATAGGCTTAGTCTGCAGCACTGCAAAGACACAAACCTCAACCAAAGTGGGACTTGGTGTTTCTGATTTTCATCTTATTAAAATTACCAGGATGTATTTTCATAGCATGCTGTAAAAATGTAAAATCCATTATTTCCTTCTCTCCCTTCCATTCTCCCTTCTTTCTGCCTTTTTGGCTCAATGGTGTGGAGCATAAGAGCACCTTTAATACTGTCTGCTTACAATAAAGAATTAGAATTGCTGTGTAAGGCAATCCTGAATCTCCATATCAAAGAGGGAAGGCTGATAGCTTTAAGGAAATGTCAGTGTATCAGTGATGTAGTTAAAAGAAGATCCAGTAGCACACCTATGTCTAAGGTCCCAGTGGGCCTAGTAAATGGCTGGAAAGTGTCACTCAAGCTGAGAGCTGCAGCCAGATGAGTCAAATGTCAGCACTGTTAGTACTGTGCTGGAGCAGAGCATTCAGGGGAGCAGTGTTTAAGCATTGCTTAAGGCCATTTTGTTCTAGGTGTGAAAACTGTGTGGGGAGTTAATTTCACATCACTGAAAAATATTCCTGTTGAATAAAAAAATTCTGGGGACTTCTACAAGCTTAAAGACATTCATAGGGTTTGGCTTGAACTGAAATAGAAAAGAATTTGCATCAGATAAGGTTGAACACTAGTGAAAGAGTGAATTAGTCATGCCCCTATAAGACCCAGTTATTTTTTCAGCCACAGATACTTGAAAGCTTTTTGCTGGCACTGCATGTTTGGGAAGTTGTTCAAAGCACACAGAAAGTGTAACCTTCCAAAAGGCATGCTATGGGAATAGAAGGGAAGACAAAAAATTACAAAGGAAAGAAAATAGATTCATTGGTGTGTCTATAATGAAAGGGAACTGCAGCAAAACACAGGTGAAGACAAAAGAAGGGCCAACAGATGTAATGCAGGTGACAAAAATCACAGCATCACAGAACAGCTGGAGTAAGAAGGGATTTCTGCAGGTCATCTAGTCCAACCCCCAGTTTAAGCAGTTTCACCTGGAGCAGCTTGCAAAGGATTGCATCCAGGTGGGCTTTGAAGAGCTCCTGCGAAGGAGACTCCTCAGTCTCTCTGGGCAATCTAATCCAGTGCTCTGTCACCCTCAAAGAAAAGAATTTTTACCTCATATTCAAATGCAACTTCTTGTGTTTCTGTTTCTGTCCGTGGCCCTTTTGCCCTATCACTGGCACCACTGCAAAGAGTCTGACACATTCCTTCTGACATCCACCGTTAGATATTTGCATGGCTAATGCTTTTGAACAACTGAATTTAAATCAAAAAAGGCATAAATGCTTCTTAGTGGAGGAAACTGAATGATCAAGCTTAGAGGGTAGAGGTTGATGGGACATACTGTGGAGGTGAGTAGCATGTGGAGTACTACTATGTTCTCTCCTGAGGCCTGTCCTGTTTCAAACATTTTTAACAAAGTCATGGCAACAATGAGACCTTATTCAGCAGTTTCACAGAAAACTCCAAATTGAAGGGAAGTCTGCCATTAGGGAAGACCTTCACAGGATGTGGGGATGGGCCAAAAGGAACCGTAAGCAATTCAACAAGGACAATGCAGAGACTGCCTGGTAGTGCTGCAGGTTGGGCACTGAGGGACTGGGAAGCTGATCTGCAGGAAAAGCCCTGGACCAGGAGTTAAGAATGACCAAGAGCAGTGCAGACTAACAGCAGTGCAGCCAGTAGATCAAACAAATTGATTGAACCCACTGCTCAGCAATCTTGAGACCACATTTGGATACCGCACTTGGTTTTAGGTCCCCAGGTACAAGAAAGGTATTGAAACCAGGGTGAGTTCTGTGGAGATCACAAAGGCTGATGGGGCTGGAGCACTTGCAGGTCATTTACACTTTGGTAACTTAACAAAAATACTCAGAGATGTATTGCACAACCAGGTATTCGACAGTCAGAGTCATAGTAGAGCTTGGCAAGTGAGAAGCACCAGTAAAGCTATTTTCAGACTTTCAGATTTTAAGATAATGAAAAACCTGGAAGATGAAGACATACAGATTTTACAAACAAAAGTTCACAGATTCTTCTTTTAAGTTGAATAAACATTCTGCTCTCGAGAGCATGTTATGGACACATAATCTTAGCCTGAGAATTCAAACTCACAGAAATAAAATGTCTTTTACTCCGAGCAATACATTTTTTGAGATTCAGAATTTATAAACTGCTCTAGTCACTTTATAAAAAGAATCTCCTGCAGAAGATGTGAAAACCTTCAGCAAATGATAGAGCATGGAGTGTGTCTTTGGAATGGTACTCATAGTGAGCTAAGGTTAGGAACAGGAGGAAAAATGTGTAGAAATTTTATTACTGTGGAAATAGATTATATATAATGGTATTATTTTTTTCTCATCATGTTTCCTTCTTTCTTTGACTTAAATCATTCTTTCTGGCTGCCTGTGGCTAAATTTGAAAACTCGTAAGCACTTTTTTTCTCTCATGTCAGGGAAAAAAAAATCATAGGCTAACCTATCCTATTACAAAACCTGTGTCTGTCTTCAATGTCTTTCATAACTTTCTCTTGGGCAAAGTTCAGAATCAATATTCTATCCTTGCATTTCTTAGTCTTATTGGATGACCTTGAGTGCACAAGCTAACATTTTATTGTTAATTTTGTCTTTCACTTAGGTTCCATGTTTTTGTCCAGTCCTAATTCTGCTACCATTGCAAATGCTTCTTCAAATTCTAGTCAAGGTACCCTCAAAATTTCTGCAGTAGATCACCAAGATTTTCTACTTTCCATCCTCATTTTCACTTGAACAAATTCATCCAGTTCCTCTCCTTCTCTGGGCCTGACTCTCTGTGTCTGAGCTAAAATTCATATGTAGGGTCACATCAAAATTTCTAAATTTCATTTGAAGGCACCTCTTTTCCCTCATTTCACAGGTACTGTGAACACCATCAACATCTTGTCAATCCAAAATTACTGCTTAGATGTTATCCGTGATTTCTTCAGAGACTGCAATGTTTCTGCATATGATTAATAAAATGTGCATTTTCATTATCTCTCTAGTCTTCTTAAGCCTTTATTATCTGACATTTCAGTTTCTTCTCTCTCTGTTGTTGTCCAAAAAAGTTTAACTGTGTCTAGAGCAATAGATCAATAGATCAATGTCTAGAGCAGTCAATGTCCAGCTATTTTTTTCCCTTTCGGATGTTCAAACAAATATATTAGTGAGATTTTACTTTTAAATACTCAGAGAATCACTTCACTGACTTATATTGTGTCTCAGTTCTGTCTCTTGCTATGACATCTACATAGACTGTTCCATGCTTATAATCACAGACAGAGAGTATAATAAGATCCTTCTCCGATAATTTAATTTACTGTACTTTATATTTTTATTTCCATGCCATAGCCAACTGTTGCCCTTCCCTTCATACTGAAATTGTAAGTTAATCCTTACACTCCTGATTTTTTGGAAAATATCTGCACTATGCCTAATGCAGTCAACATTTTTGTAGGATAAATAACAAGTAAGAGTACTATTGCTATTGCTATTAATGACACTATTAGGGTCTATGGTAAAGATTTACAGAAGTGGAGACAATTTTCAGAACAGATTACTACATTGTTGCTTTGTTTAAAAAGAGATTACAGTGTGTTCTTTTCTTATACTGTCAAAGAGCAGAAAAGAATTAGCTACATTTATCATGAGCTCCTATCTACAAGCAACAGAAGGTGGAGAAAAAATAAAGAAGTAGATGGGGTAACAGGAAAAGGAAAGAGCTGGGAGATAAAAGGAGAGAGAGGATCAGAGAGAACGTATTTTGACAAGTTTTTCTGAGGTATTTTTGCCATTGCTGACTGCAGATGACATTTGATCCCTTGCCATTGATTACATTAGTAGTTCTGAGAAGACATATGTGAACTCAGAAGCAGAAAACCAGAAGTGCCATCTTAAGTAATTTCTTCCTGAAGGTCATTTCATCCTAGTAAACTTATTTTTTTTTTTTAATTTATGTTCTGCTTCTCCAGCTCATAAGAAAAACAAAATAACAATCTTCATTGAGAATTAATAACTCATTATCTTGAATTAAACCCATAAACATCTACCCTCTGAATGCAGCAAAAATTCCAATGTGTTTTCTGGATCAGTCAGAATATGTATTCATAGATCATCCACAGCAGGCTTCCAATTAAATACTGGGGAGGATTTCTTTCTTTCAGGGCTTTGTTGAAGATCCTCACTTTCTTATCCATCTGCAATCATTCTAGCATGAATGTCCTATGTCAGGATGGCAATTGTCAAAATATTTGCTGATTGGCTCAGCCTGGAGTGTATTTTAATAAAAATACAAAGTCATGCATTGCAACATTCTTCATTGTGTTCACTGTAATTTAATGTGTAGATTTTCTTATGTTATTGCTTTTTTTTCCCGTGATTAAGTAGTTTGATATAGATTAAAGCTTTGTTGTTTAACTGTGGCATGTAAGCAATGTCAAGGGAATGAAACTGAAAAAGAAGTATTCAGTTACAAAGACATTGCTGAAACTAAAATGCCCTTTTGTCAGGGGACATATTAGTAAATCAGTATATCTACTACATGTCCTTCAGGGACAGAAAAAGACATTTATGCTCTCCCAGGGATTATATGAATTCACTAAATAGTCTACCATTATGTATGTAAATATGATTGAAATGAGGGGACAAAAAATAAATTAAAAAAATGGAAAAAATCACTGCAACCATTGCAATGTAATAAGATTGGCTTTAACAGATCATATTACAAATATATGCCAAAAAACCCCAAAACCCTGTTGTTAATGTGAAAAACACCCTTTAAAAGTGAGGTTAAAAATAAAGGAAATATAAACCCATCTTTTCTGACTGCTTGCCCTAACAGGATGATCCGTTTGTTTTGGTCCACAAACACCAGTCTCCCTGTGTGTTGAAACATAAGGCTGAGCTCCAGTGATGAAGTGAATGACTCTTCTTCACAACCTGCCACTAGCAGTTACAGAATGATAGTATCAAACTGTGGAGAAAATTGAACAGCACCTTATTTCCAAAGGAGGCACAACAGCTGCACCAAGAGAGCCTCAGGTGTTCTTGGATGAATCGGGGAAAGCGAGGACATGGTCTGGGTTACCTAAAAAGCCTCAGAGGGTAAACACTGATTCCAGTGTTGCAGAAGGGTGGGGGATGCTCTTGGGAAGTCCTGGTGTATTATTGAGCCCTTTGAATTGGGCTTTGTGAGTGACAAATACAGATGGATTTACATTGTTTGTCTGACTGTACAGTGGAAGTTTCAAAACACTACTGTGAGAGAAAGAGGACAAGCAAGACTTTACCTCTGGTGTTAACACATTTGTTGCCAGCTGGCAGAAAGCTTACAGTGAGGTGTGAATCAGGGATGGTGATTTTACTGTGCACCTGCAGCACATTCAGCTTTTTAGGGGAGGTATCTGATCACACCATTGTTAGGGAGAAAACAGATCTCTTCTGTAAGAACGTGAAACAACTATTTTACTGTCTATCCTTGATTTCAGAGCTTACTTTATTTTCAGTCAGGTTGTTTGCATGTGCTTCCATGCAGTTATACCAGTTACTTGTTTGTATTTTGGAGGAATTTAATTTTAAAAAAATCAGTTATGGAGCCTTCAACATGTGTACAGGACTTCCTGTGTCACAAGGGAGGTTTATGCTTTTGAAATTTGAAAATGGAAAATTAAATCCACTTACCCTTTGCAAAGGGAAGCTACTATGGGAGATATTTAAGATGGCTTAAATCATCTGGCTTTTTCAGTGGCTGTCATCAACAAAGGCATTAAGACTTCATTTGCAAGCTTTATCTCTAATGTAAAATGGCAGCAATTGATATTTAAAACTGTCTGGTACAATAACCTGTATGATACGAGTAAAAGCCACAAGAATATCTTAGGTGGAATGAAAACTTATTCCTTTCAGATGTCCAGAACTAAAAAGGTCTGCTATAAAAAATGCATGCATTCTCTTAGCTTGAATTTAAAAAACAGAGCTGCTAAGGGGTTAGGTATTTTATATTTTTTAATTGTGTTTTGTGAGAGAAAAGGGAATTCAACACAGGGTAAGATTAATTCCAGATTATTGTTTCTGGTTGCTGTTTGCCCCACTTTATTCTTCAATACAGGGTTTTCTTACAGTGTAAAAAACTTGTAGCAAAAGATTTAAAAATTACTCACAAATAAATGATTTTATTTTTTTTTAATATCATTAGATTTAAATCATTACTGTTTCCAGTATGAGCTGTCAGTTGGGCCAAAGAAAATCTAGGTAAATTAGTTTCGTGCTTGCTTTATTCTAAGATTAATCCCATAATGATCATGGTTTTGCTTAATACTTAACAAATACAGGTTAGAAAATATTCATCAGTAATCACCCTTTTCATTAAATAAGGTAGTGATAAGCTATTGTACAATTCTTTTTCTCCTGATGTTAAAGAGAGAAATGCAGCTGTAAATGCTCATTTTTTCCTTTTCTATTTGACTTTTGTATTCCTCTACTTATTACCTGCTTCATCTTGATGTTTCATGAGTGTGTGTGTGTGCATGTATGTGTGTGTCTGTGCGAACTACATTTATTTACCTTCCATTTATTTGGAACATATAAACGCTAACAGCAGCTGCTCAAGGAGAGTGTTCCACCACATCAATTAATGTTCCATGCTAAATAAGAAATTTACATTCTCCACACCAGTCTTGTTATAAAATAATTAATTTGATTCAAATGCTAAATTAAGTATGGCAAGGAGGTTTTTGGAATAAAGTTAAGGAGGAAATAGACTGCAGCTTTGGGAAGCCTAGAGCATGTTTTGTACTGCACCTTGAAACAAACAGCTTTGACTAAAGAGTAAGTTAGTCTATCTCTTTGATGGCTGCATTACCAAGTCAAAGTCTTCAGGGCCTCATGAGGGTTCAATGACAGAGAATATTGTAGTAGCTAGATGTAGGACACATAGAATTTAGGCTTTTTGATCAAGTTGTAATAAACAGCTTTAATTAACTGGGCTTCCCAGAGGGGATTAAAGAGCAGTGAAGAACTCTTTGTTTTATTATTTAAGATTCAAACTATTGCTTCCATTAGGCATATTCAGAGTTTATAGTTAGGATCCATTATGGGTTCATTGCAGCAGAGATTGCATATGCAGTATACCTGATATGTTTTCCTTCTTTGTCTTGGTAAAAACAAAAACCTTCAGGACCCATCTGTGTTTCAGAACAGTTATTAAGTAGTCATGCTCTTCTTTCCCTTCAGACACATCTGTTGACTCATAAGTAAGGACAAGAGAAAAAGAAAGAGAAATAAGAAATTTATACTGGTGATGTATTTATACAGTATTGCCATTCCAAAATCTATTTTATTTTGAATCTCTCTTCTGTTGGGTGACCAACCATAAATGGACATTTTTTTGTGTATGGAAGATCACCATTGGAGGAGTTCTGATAATTATTTAAGATCATTGCATTGCATTCCTCCCCACAATTCTTTGGCAGGGATAGTTTGTATTCTACACTCCATTTCAACGTGCATTGTTACTAGGTTACCTCACACTGGTTTAAGACACCACAAGAGTCTGATTGGAAATCGCCCCATGAGTTATTAGAGCAAACAAAATCCGTAGTTCTCCCAATGAACATGTAAAAAGGAATGCAATGGTCTCTCCTTAGCTAATCAATGTTTTGGAACAGCATTATATAGGTCATTCCTAGGGCCTTAGCTCCCTGACTTGTAACCTCACTTTGCAAGTACACAGGTGCTTAGTTTTACATGCATACTGACAATTAAATAACTTGAACTATTGTCCTGATAATAGCAATAGCTTTTAAGAAATAACAGCAAAAATAAAACCCAAACCTTCTTGACATCTTTTCATAAACAAATATTTGATTGAACTGCTTAAAAAGTGTTTTCTTCACTTTGTATGCCGAAACTTGAAATTTACCAGTGTGAACAAATACACACTGAAACAGGGGATTCCAAGGTAGTTTGTCAGCTGTCAATTGACTAGTATTGTTAGACAACTTTAAAGACCTCATCAACTTATTGTCAAACGTGAATATGTTCCAGGGACTACTAGCTCCTTAAAGAGAATTTTGTGAAGCTTTAGCAGAGAGTTGAAGTCCTAAGATGTAAAATAAATAAATAAAACAAAAGGAATAGACTTATGAACATATTCCAGGTCACCTTTCTTTAAAGACATAAATTCAGTGTGAAACTTCAAAATAATGGAGCTCTATTACTCTTACAGGAAAGTTTCCAAATGCTAATAAGGAATATCCTCCCAGCAGAATTAGACTGCTCAAACACAACAATCAAAGGATGAGCTAGAGAGGGGATGGAAAAACTTTAAGCTACGGAGAAAAAAAAAATTAGAAAGTCTTATTTTATAGTGACTCAGAGAATTTGGAAAAAACCCACACCAATATTCATCCCTCGATATACCACAGCACAGCTTGCTTTATGAGCAAGATTCTTGCAGTACAAGATTTGATTTTTTCAACCTGTATGGAATTGTTTCTGTTTTAATTGTGAAACAACTCAATGGGACTAAACTGGTTAACATACAAGTAGATAATAAAAAAAAACCAAAACACAGGTCACAATAAAATATGCATATTAAAAAAATAAAAAAGGGAAGTTAAGGTAACATTTTCCCTCTTAATATTGTATTTTTTCTTCTGAACTGTGATAACAGGGATAGGTACTCATTTAAACCTTCTCTCATTGAAGCCAATGGCAAATCTCTTACTGGTTCCAGGAGCACAAAGCAAGGTGATAAGCAGCCAAAGACTCACTAAAGGAATTTGACACTTTGCTATTTCATTCTGAATAGTGTTGGTGGTTTTTTTGATACTGGAACTGCAACATCAGAAAATCCACTTGCAATTTATATCTTCACATCACACACTATAAGAAACAAATACATTTCCCAAAGCAAATATAGCTGAGAAATGAGAGCAAAGTGGGACAAGGAAACAGAGATAAAGTGACTTGCTTGAAGTCTAGAAGCAAGGTAGTGGAAGAGCTGAGAAAGATCCTCCTGAGCAAGGACACCTGATGGACAACACAGCCTCCTTGTACCAGCAGTCACAGACTACGGCTGCTCATCTGTTCGAAAATTGGGGGTGCCAAAAACATAGACAGAGCCGAACAGTAATCCTGAAGAGGAAGCTGGCATGATGAAACATCAGTGATCAAAGAACTAGTGCTTATGCAAAGAAATGTGTAGTTGTGAAGTCAGACAAGCTTGCTAAAGCAAACAATGAGAAGGCTATTGTGCCTGAATTATTTAATATTAAGTAGAGTATTCAGAGGTCTTTTTCAATTAAATTCTTCTGAATTTACTGGCCATTAACAAAACAGTTTCATAGAATATTTATTTATTTGTTTGTTTGTTTGTTTATAGGGTTATACTATCTTTATATATACTATACTTCTTGAACGAAGTCCTTCTAGAAACCTATGAGCTTATAAAGAAATAAGTATGTGATACATTAAGAAGTGTAATATTTTAAAAGATATACTCCTGTTCCTATTTGAATAGAAAGAAGAATTTATTAAATGGGTTTTATTATATAATAGGAAAGTTAGATACAGAGAAAAAGTGAGTGGAGGACACTGCTCACAAAAATAAGAACAAAATGTAACTTGTTGCACTTGCACATTTTATGACATCCCTCATTTTAAAAGAAAATAAAAACCAAACACAAAACAAAACAACATTTTGTATTTCCTGGTATTGTTTTGAAAAAGGCCCAAGATTTTCCTGACGCTGCAGTCCAACAATGTATTTATGACTTTGTCCAAGATAACTTTCTATCAGACATTTTCTTGCTGATCGGTGGAAGAAAAGGAGGAGGGGAAGTGTTCCTGAAGGCTGCAAGCCCTGTGAGAGATGTTCCCCAGGAACATGAATACTCTCCTGACTCTCCTAACTCCCCAGCCATGAGCTGTCACATCCCTTTCCCTGTTCCCCTCATCCCTGGGGCCTGGGTCTCTGAGTCCAAAGCCTGGTTTTCATGAAGCGTATCTGTGTATCCAGGGTTTAAACTTCTGAGAAAGCTGTTAAGTTTTGATAAAACACTGCAAGAAAGTCTGCAGAGTGGAGCAAGGAAGGGTTAAAAAAGACAGTGAGAGTGACAGATAGAGGTCTGAATATTGAAAAAGGGACAGTTCTCAAGCCAAAGATTCAACAGGAAAAATGCTTCCAGAAAATATTCGTAGCACTAAAGAAATAAAACAGGAATCTCAAAACTGCAACTCAGCAACACTGAGGATGTGTTGATGCTGTCCCATCACTACCTGAGAGACAACTTCCTAGAGAGCAAATATGTTTTGTGTGCTATAATGGATTTAGGGAGACATGCTACTGTTTAGTCTAGTAGCTCATTCTTCCTTAACATCTATTGCCTGTATCACCCATTAAATAATGACTTCATACTTTGAAGCTCAGTGACTCTTGCTTTCAAACTGTCTGCAAGCATTAAAAGCTGTCTGAATGAACTGCCCCAAACAGAAAGGAGCAGAAGAAAGACTTCTTCTCATCTATTCTACTGATGTGTAAAGAGACCTTACTATTAGTATTATAATTTGTCTGTTAGCCCCCCTATGTCTGCCCTGGTAGGAAATTGTTCCCACTACAGAGCACCTGCAGTGCTACACTGGGAATGGAAATCATATCTAGAAAGAGTACGAGGCCAACAGGACTGATTAAATTTCCCTTTCTCCTTCATCTCTCTCCCTGCAGATCCATGTACAGGGCAGCTTTTGGCACAAAACTGGAAAGAGGTCAGGGTCACTGTGGGGTGCAACACCTGTGGAGTCCCACTGATGACTAGAAAACGAAATGCCACTGATGATCAGTGAAACATCTGGTGGTTTGTTAGAAAAACTTCAGGAAACCATATCCCATGTGTTGCACAGGACTGATGTTTGCTGTTCTCTTAGATGAGGATTGCCATTTATTGTGAGTTTAGTCAGCAATCAGAAACAGGGCCACTGCCTGGACTGAGGTTTCTACATTCTAATACTGCACATATGATAGAGGTATGGTCTGATGTTTTGCAAGACTTTTGTGAACACAGTGGATATAAGGGTCAGTTAGGTCATCAGAACTCACTAAATTAAGTTGTTTGACACTGGGACTCCATAGATTTAAATTAGTATTGCACAAATGATTCCATGGCAGATTATATCCTGGCATATTGAAAATAATGGATTTAAATAGTTTTTTAGTTTGAAGGGAAAGCTATTAAGACAGACCTTATCTCCCAAATATGGTTTGAGAATTATGAAGTAATAAAAAATATTATTCATGGATTGTATTTGTACAATTTAAAAGCTTCTTTTAAATGTTTTAGGTACATTTTTTTTGAGTTTTTTCTGAGGCTTGACCATTGGCAGTGAGAAAATTTTAATGATACTTGAACAAGTGTTAAGAACCTACATGGAAAGTAAAGACTTCTGTCACATTTCTGATTCATGTCAGTGAAAAATTTGCATTTACTTATTGCATTAAGGACAGTATTAGGCAATATGCTTCTCTGACTGTTGTCTCTATTATCACCTGAATCCAACTGACAAAAGTACTGTTATTCTTTTTATAAATTGTATTATTATTGAAAAAAAATCAGAAATGCCCGATATTTTCAGAGGAAAAGAAATAAGTCTTTATATAGTCATGCAATGGTAAAGTCAATTACTAATATTGATAATATGTAAGTGAAATAAAAAATTACTTTACACACACCTCTTTCTATCTACGTGCTTTCCTTCAGCAACAGAAACACATAATTTCTGTAGTACATTATAGAGAATGTGCATAGCAAGATATCAGAATAAATATCTGTCAAGAACAGGAAGATGAAAATTGTTTTAAGAACAGTATTAAAAGGTATTTAAAGTATTTACAACTTCATCATCCTACTCCTAATGTAATTGAGAGCTAGGATAGTACAGTGTGGATTAAACAGTTACTTCAGGCAAAATAATACCTAGCAATTAAGCAATTTCTTAAAAAAATTTTTCATAAAAATGTTTTTCCTAAGGTATTAATGGGTGTTTAAAAAAAAACCCCACCTGCTGAATGTGCATATAAATTAAAAATTTAAAGAGTTTTGAGATGAATAATACATTGATATCCCCAAAGGAATTAGCTTACTTTACTTGTACAACTGATTTGTGTCCAAACTTGTGAAATCATTAATTATTTCACACCAAGTTCAAAACAATTTTAGCAATTATGAGATATGACTGATAGTCTGACACTTAAGTTTAGTGATCTCTAGTTTCTTGTCAAATGTTTTGAATTATCTCTAGTAAAATAAAATAAAATATGTATTTAGTGGAATAATGTTATTGTTTTTCACATCATAAACAAAAATTTCCAGGCACAATATTCAGTGGAACATTTTGCTCATATAAGATGAGTTTGAGACTTTGGAGGTAACATGAAACATACAGATGCAAAACACAAACAATAGTACTGAGGACATTTTGCATTAAATTCTGATTGCAGTAAAGTCTAGTGCTATAAAAGTGAATGAAAGTAAGAGTACATGTAAGTGTGTTTTTTCCTTCTAAATGTGAAATAGAAGAAGCGAGTGTTTCATTCTTTGTTTTGTTGGGTTTTTGTTTGGTTGGTTGGTTTGGTGTTTTTTGTTTGGTTTGGTTTTTGTTAGTAGATAGTGCAATATAAATTTATGGAAGGAGGAGTAATTTATCAAAAAAGTCATAGAATCATAGAATACCATGAGTTGGAAGGGACTCACAAGGATCATCAGTCCAACTCTTAACCCTGCACAGGACTGCTGAAGACAGGCAAAGGATGCATTAAACACCTCTGCCTTGTCTCGGTCCCTGTTTGTGAGGTGACCACCCTCATTCTGTTATTTCTACGGGATGATGTTATTTCTACATCTGATGTTATTTCTACACTGCCTTTTGCTGTTAATATATTTTAAATACCTCTTTTTATTGTTCCCCCCATTTCTGGCCATCTTCAACTCCAGCTGAGCCTTGGCCACATGAATTTTCTCCCTGGAGCCGCAAGCAGCATCTCTCAGTTCTTCCCATGTAACCCGACCCTGTTTCCAGTGGGCATATAACTTCCTTCTTGGCCTTATTTCTGAGAGAAGATTCCCATTCAGCCAAGCTGGCCTTCTGCCTCTCCTGTTTGACTTCTGACACTTGGGAATTGTCTGCTCCTGTGCCCGTAGGATGTGATGTTTGAAATGTGACCAGCACTGATGGACCCAGCACCTGCAAAAACATTTTCCCAGGGGACCTTGCCAGTTCCCTGAGCAGCTTGAAGTCTGCTCTCCTCATGTCCAGAGTTGAGGTTTTTGCTCCCAGATGATTTCTGACAAATTGAAGTCTCCCATAAGAACAAGGACAGTTGACTTGGAAGTGATCCTTAGTTCCTCAAAGTCTGGACTATTTAGAAATTATCTATTTTAATATTATTTATTTTAAAATTATTTGTTCCTAGATCAACAGCTATGAATAAATATTTTCTTTTTCTTTGTGAGCCTGGAATAATATATAATATTATTTCACTGAGAAATTTCTAGGAAAAATGTAGCAGCTTATGGAGAATATCCATTTTTATTAAACTAGTGCAATATATTTAATAAAGCTGATCAATCTGTATTTGGAAATTGGCTATATCTGATAATAGTACCTAATAAGAGATCACAATCTGAACTATGTGATACTTCAAAATTAAGTGTTTTTATAAGTTTGAAAATTATATAAAGGCAAACCTAACAACTCTGCCAATACGAACTTATACATGTTCATGAAGAAGAAAATAAAACTCACCTTTTTTTAGGTAATCTACTGCCTGGAAAAAGTGACATGATGAGTGAAGAGTTACAAGCACCTGCCAGAATGAAAAGCAGCTGTATTTGAGCCTCTCTTTCTGCATATCTGGTAGGTTCCCAAATGGCACTTTCCATCTTTGCTCCAGATCCAGGGCTCAACAGTCATCTTGAGAAGGTTCAATGAGAGCAAGGAAGAACTCTTCTATATAGAAGAGTCCTCTGCCACAAAAGTGACTGTTAGGGGTATTTACTTGTGTGACTTGTCAGAACACTCACTTGCTGGATCTAAATGGGGTTAGGAAAGATTTAGCAAAGACAATAATGGGCAGAAAGACGTCTAGGTAACAAAAGATGACACCTTGGTTAGTTTCTAAATACAGGGGACTAGTAAGCATGGACTTTGTTACTGAAGCCCCCTGAAATCCTGCTTGAAAAGATTTTTCTTCATTATTTTAATCTTCTTTGAGAGCTTTTTCTACCCTTTTAAGATGTAGTTCCTGCTTTGAAACAATCTTAAAGGCTTATACTTCAATAGCTGACTTTTACCCACACATATTTGCTAAGTTTGGTCTGGGAAAAGAATGAGGGACAGAAGTATCAGGATAATCTACAGTATTTTCAACGTTATGGAAAAATGAAAGAAGGCCATTACATTTCAGATGACTGCCACTGACACGTGACAGTGAATGCTTGATTGCAACCTTACACACAAAGGAGGTCTAGTTTGGAACAACAAATTAGTAAGTGCTCATCTATTGCAATGGAGGGGGTACTGATGCTTTTTCATTATGTATTTCTGATTCAAATAGTCTTAATCTACTAAATTACTTCCTAATAAAGCTTCTAGATTACCAAATGGATTTGAGGGATCATTATCCCTTATTCATGCCATAACCCAAACAGCTGCCATCCTCTTCATTCTTCATCAACACTTTGATGAGATCATCAAACCAACATGTTTAATAAAATTGAATTCTACTAAAGGACATTGAAAAGATTTAGTAGAACTTCATGATTTGGTAATTATTTTATAATGAGGCAAACAGTACACAAGCTGTGCTTTACCACTTTAAAGCATTTATTGTGTATATTAGAATATATGTTTGTTTAAATGGTCTATAACTCCACAGTTTTATCTGTTAACTGAAAATTAGACTCCTGGTTAATTTGTATTGTTTTGATCTGATGTCCTGTGGAGAAGAGTTGTAGATTTTTTTCATCTACAAGATTCAGAAATGAAATGTTAAAGACTTTATTTTGCCTTTGATGAAAAAACACACTGCAATTTGAAAGCAAATTATTCTCATTATTTAAGTCCAATATGCATTTATACTTTATTATATAATCCATTTCTTTCAATCAGCTTGCTATTTAATCCATCTGTTCTCTCTTTCTGATGAACTATGTTAGTTGAATAATTATAGAGAAAGGGAGCTCGGAAAAAGAATCTTGAAGAAATCGTACATTTATAAGTGATGAACATAATGCTCTGTCATCAGAATGTACATCAGGTTTCTAAAGGGGAATGGAAACACCTCTATGAGAAAAAAAAAGGAGAGATTTTATTTTAAGTCTGTTCTTGCTGTTTTTCTGGTTTATGCTTTTAGATTGTGAAGGAAAAGAATATTTCTGTAAAAGTGTCTTAAAGGATTTTAAGATGCTTTGCAGAATACATAAGCAAACATTTTGGGGTTTTTTTGGGGGTGGGTTTTTTTATTTTTTTGTTTGTTTGTTTTAATTTTGAACAAACTTTAACCCCATTCTTTAAAGAGGAGTAAGCCTTCACCCACATGCAGTGTCTGAGACATGCAGGACCTACATCATTAGGAAGAAGAACAGCTCTAGATCGTGTTCTTGTTGAATTTTTAAAGACACTCTCCGGGTAAGTGTGCTGACTAAGTGGGAGCTGGATTTCTCCAGAATATGAACAAGCAGAGTAAGTTTATACTTTTCCAAAAAGACAGAACTTTAAGACTCCGAGGACAAAGGAATGTTGGAGAGAACTGAGCAGGGTAGAAAAATAGTGGTTCATTCTTTCATTGTTATATTAGGAGTCTGGAGAACCACAGAAGATGGAAACTAATTACAAAGAGGAGAGAGTCCTTGTGATGTAGTACAGGTCTCAAATATTTCTCAAAAGAGGGATATTGATACAAATGAAAATACTTGTTTTATTCTGTTCTATTTCTGTTATCATCTTCATAAACACTCACATTAGCATCTTTGGGAAGTAAATATATCCAGCATTTTTCAACTGCCACAAATTGTTAGAAGAAAAACTGTAAATTAAGATTTGTCATTAGGAAGGTGCTATAAAAAGTTTCACTGCTGTTTACAGAGTGTTTGTGTGTCTATGAGTCTGTATGTCTGTTGATGTGTGTGACCTGTGCCTTTAAATGGGGCAATAAAGCCCACTTCCATGATGATAAGCCCAAGAAAAATGACAGATCAAAAATAAAAAAGTACTCTGGCTTTATTCAGCCCTAGAAAAGCCTTGAGAAACACGGTTATGAAGAAATCTATATATAGCAGTGTAGTGATGTTGTATTAAGGATCTCTACCCAGGCTGTGACCCAGGGCTCTCCAACTGTGCCTACAAATAATGCTGAACAACAAGTTGCATTTGCAACCATGTTGTGTTTTCTAGACATTATCAGGAAAACAAGTGCTGTTTCAAATACAGGATGAATTCTCCAATAAAACTGTTTCCAGTGGCAGATACTTAAAAAATGAAACCTGCAATATCAAAAAATGAAGACATTTCTCACACTGAAAGCCAGAATTTGAATGGAATTTAAGTAGCAAACAACTGTCTCTAAGATGATAATTTTACCCTAATATTAAAAAATAAACAAATAACACATCAAAAATTGGATTCATTTGAAGGTGTTTTCACAGAAAATACTGGGGAAGTGAATATATAACTATAACATAGTAAAACCAGTTCTTTTCTCATATCATTGCTCCATTAAGATATTTCATTCTTTCTTATACTGTAAGACAAATAATGGTACAGGAAAACAGGTAATTCCAGCCTGGATCTGTGACACAAAGCAAATATTTTGCTCTCTGGGAATCCTTATGCAAGCTGTATAACTTTATTCTGTTTGCAGTCAACAATTAGTAAGAAGATTATAACCAGAACTTGAAGAGCACTGAAAGCCACAAGTGAGGTAATTAGTAAAATGATAGTAAATTACAATATCTTTGTAATTAAGGCATCTTTTCTATATATCACATATCACTCATTTTAATGTAAATTGGGGAAATCAGAGCAATCAGGATGAAGCTTTGGCTCTAAACTACTTCTTATGATAAATGTCATCTCTAATAATCACCTACTGTTTCTCTTCTCCCTGCAACTACCGGATATTCTCCCTCCCCTTGCTCCCTTTTTTTTTCCTTGGTTCAAAACATTGCCATAGCACAGCATGCAGGTATGAAGGCTGACTGAAAGAGAATAGGCACCCTGCACAGGCACTTCTACCCTGCCTATGCATTCAGAGCCGTTTCACATCCTGTAGCAGTGTCATTGCCTGCCTGTACTTGCAGCAGAGACATAACTGTGTGAATAAAGATGGTTTGCCTTTGTCAATACCACAGCAATTTCTTTTTCATAACTAACTCCCCACTCAGGTTCCTTTCTCAGCTGACGGCCACATCCTCATCACTTTCTCCTTCTGTTGCTGTGTTTCTGCATTTGCTGTTTGAGAGCAAAATTGTGCTTAATGAATGTGGCAGCAGTGTGTTCACCTCACATTTCTGGATTGCAAGTATTTTTTTGGCACAGCTGCTCTTAATGTACCACAAGAGCCTGGTGAGAAGCAATATAAGACTAGCTGTTGTTACAGTCATTATAATTATTAAGGGTTTCATTTGCAGTTCCTTGTTTTAAGGAAACCAAACAAAAAACCCCTACAATATAGAAAGCAAATGTGCATGAAGCAAATCACGAAATATTTAAAATTAAGAGTATTTTTGATAGTTTCATAAACTCAAACATGCTGTGTATCTTGGTGAGATTTTTTTTTTTTTTTTTAAAAAAAGGCATGTGCAGCTTAATTGCTACATAGTGTACCAAAACTATTTCTACCACTATTTATAAGTGAATCACAGGAACTCAGCTTAACATATCTATTGTCTCTCTCCACAGATCTGTTCTAGAAACATTACTGAGCTGAAATTCAGGAAGAAGAGAAGACCAAGCCTTGTACATCCAGGACTCTGGACCAAAAACATTTCACTTCTTGTGAACACCAAAGTATATCCCAGGTTTACATTGTTGTACTCCCGTCCTACAATAATCTCCAAAGGCTAGTAAATTGTCTACTCCTTTTCCATCCTGGTTTTTCCTTTCCAATGCCCCCACTCCCCTCTCACCTACCCTTAAATATGCTTTTGAAAGGTTCGAGTAAATAGTAAAATTTTTACACCATAATATAAATCTCCTGTGAGGTGAATTCCTTAGCAGAAAATCCAATTAATTCACAGGAGAACTGACCCACCTGACATCAGAAATTCTTTTTGATTTGGGAGAAGACTGGAGCACAAAAATAAATCTTAGGAAGAGGTGGGTTTCTGTTATTTTCCTTTCTTCTTAGAACCACTTTCTGAGTATTTCCATGTCAGTACAAAAAAAAAAAATTCTAGTTTAAGCTGTATTTAAAATATCTATTATTGTTGTTATTCAAGACTTTTTCATAGTAAAATGAACAATATATCAGTGATTAAAAGGAATAATGAACAATTACCAAGAACTCAAAAACATATCTTTAGCTGAAAAGCTCTTTGCTGAAATTATTTTCTGAAAGTACAAATTATCATGTTTGTTAAAAGATGTGCTAATTCCCGATAGCTAAAGGAATAACACTGTTGAGATAGTATTCAGATACATCATTGAGATTATAATTTTAGCTCTGTCAAGAGCAAGGGAAACACTTATGATTTGGTTAGGCTTAGATAATGTGTATCTAAAAGTAAGGCTAACTTGTTTTTCAGTGCTATCCATTATAAAAAAAGAGGATAAATCCCTACTTTGATGGGCTATTAAGATTTGACAGAATACATAAAGGAAATCTGAGAAGCAGTGGGAGAAATTTATTTCATGTTAAGAATCAGCCAGGTAAAAGTGAACTTTGTCTAAATGCAGTATTTTTTTTCTCTTACTCTGATCAACACAAATGTGTAGTAGGCTTCACTTGGAAATGCCAAGTTATGGTCTGAAAAAGGAGATGTATCCCACACGAATCATCTCCATATGGGACTGTGCAAAATGGACAGATGACAATGTCAAACTTTTAGTAGGACTTTCAAATTACCTGGAATTTCCATAAAGTCAGGAGAATTCAAGAAAAATCCTGTTGTTAAATATTTTTCATATTATTCAACATATCACTAGATCAAACCCAACACACACTAATAAAAACACTCCATTCCCCAAAACACATCTAGTAAGAGTAGGTGTGTGAAAAGCATAAGAATGTGAACTCCCATTGGAAAACATGGTTTCTTAGGCAAGATCTGACATTTAAAAGTATTTGTCTCTCCAAAACTCCTTTGGAAATCCAGTCTCCAAAGAAACTTCTATGGGAGTGATGAAACGGCCTCAACTTATACATATCTGAAATGGCTTATTTAATTGCTTATTTAAACACTTGGTCGATGTGCCATTCCCAAGAAAATGAATTTCAGCTGTCTACTTGAGACCTCACCATGTGATTGCTGTCGCTGGATCCTTTACTGTATAGCTTCAGGTGGAAAATGATGCCAAACCTTCATAAAGAGTCCTCAGAAGAGTCTGTACCCAGAGGTATCTGTATTTTTTGTTAGAATATCACATGGAATGTTTTACTCTGTTTAAAGATTTTGCTCTTATCCTTTGTCATGTTTATCTAATGATCAGTGTAATATGAATTGCATTGATAACTTGTAGTATAAAATTGTATCAAAATATCTTGTTAACTCATTGTTCCTGTATGTCTTTAGTGTGCAATTAGATGCATTTTCAGTGCACCGGTCAGAAAAGCATCCCCACCCCACTCTACATCCCTGGATTTTGTATCTGTGTACTATTTATAGATTGTTCCTCACTCTTTGAAACAACTCTTCCTCCAAAGTTGTTTATGTTGACTGTCGTGCGTTTACTTTGGGCCAATTTTTTCTCACCTTCCACGCAATTGTTATAAGTTGAGAGAAGGTTTATGCAGACAAAAGAGATCTGATGTGGGGAGAATAATATTAAGATTTATTACTAGCAAGATGAAAACTAAAGAACTATACATACAACACTTCTAACTAGGTAAAAGTGGTATGTATTTACAGAAATACCCTTCCCCCCTTATATCAGTTCAGGAGGAGAAGCGGTCTCTTTTCCATTTCCAGAGCTACAGCTCTTTTAAATAATTTTGCAGCACTCAAAAGTTCTTCTTCTATTATCTCTAGGACAACAACTCCAATTAATCACAGCTGGAACTGTTTCTTTCTCTCTCTCTCTCTTCTATGTCAGCCTCAGGGCTGGGCCAACCCCCTCCTGGGCTAAGACCGGAGGCTGGGGCTTACCTGGGCCCTGTGGGGTCATTCATGGACTGCAAGGGGACACTTGCCTTACCATGTCTTCATCACAAATACAAGGGATAATGGCTTTTGAGTCCACCCCTGTTTCCTGTGGTGTCCCTCCTCACTAGAGACAGTCCTTAATGGACCTCTCTAGCGTGAGTCTACCTTCGTTCTTCCATTCTCTGCTGTCCCTTAGGGTCACAAATTCAGCTGCATCAGCATGGATCCCTCACTGGGATCATAAGATCCCACTCGAGCCAACTTGCTCCAGAGTAGGTCTCTCTCTCCATGGGCCACAGGTCTCCAGCAGGACTCTGCTTCATCTTAGGCCTTTCACAGAGTCACATCTTCTTCACGCACTCCTCTGCTCAGGTGTGGGCTCCTTCATGAGCTGCAGAGGAGGGTCTCCGCTTCCCAACAGTCTTCCACAGATGGCAGGGTTTTTTTTTAGTTTTCAGTCTTTTCCCTGCTGAAGGCAGAGAAAGAGAGAGGGAGCAGGGAAAGGAGCCCCCTCTTCGGGCTTCTCTTCTCTCTCCCCCGGCTGCCAGCTTTGACCTTGGAGGCTGCACTGTCTCTCTACCAGAATTCCTTCTGCAGCATGTCTCATCCAGGTTCTTTTCTACTCTGTTACAGGAGATAAGGGGGCCTGGCCCCCCTCGGCCGGGCCAGTCATGGCCCCAGGTGGAGGGTGCACACCCAGGCCCAACAGGGCCAGCTGCTACGCTGGCTCTTCCATTTTTCTTCTGTGTAACAAACCTTCTCTTCCATTTTCTTAAATACGTAATTGGTAGAGGCGTTCCTAAAACTTTTGATTGGCTTTGCTCTGGAAATCCACCTGGAAAAACTATTTTCAGCCCCGGAGGGAAGCTGGTTGGCAAACTCATGACATCGACATAAACATTTACTTTTGTTAGGACAATGAAAAATAAAATATCAGTAATCTCTCCATTTTTTTCTTTATTATATATTTCCTAACAGTGGGATACAGTGTGATTATTGTTGTTGAAAAAAAATGTTATTAGAGAAAGAAGAGTTCAGAATTTTCAATCTTTTTGGAGTATATCAGGTTTTCTGAAAGCCTGATAGTGATTTATGGCTAATAAATTTAGGGCAAGATAAATTTCTTGTAATTCAACTCCTTTGTGCTCTCACAGTATGAAATATACTATTGCAGATTAGTTTCCCTTGCTTTTTTTTGTTCTTATTTTCCTGTTAGAAAACATTGCATGTGGAGAGAACAAACAGTATCTGAATAAAATCCAACATTAGACATAAAATGGCGTTGCAAAGCACTTAAAAAAATATTCCAAAATATTTGTGATCAGTATAGAGAGAAGAGGCATAATTCCCACCCCCTGTCCCTGATGGTTAACCTTCTGCCTAAGGCTGTACCAGGCAGGGTATACCTACTTTTGTTTGACGGTGAAAGCTAACATTTTGTAAATGCTTAGATGGCTGACCAGCTGAGAATACTGAATGCCACCTATGCTGAAGGCACAGTCAGATGTGTTATGATGCCTGTACCTGATCTGGATTAAGTGTTGTTCTTTCCAATAGTATGTGTTCCTTATGCCAGCATTAAGGAAAGCAATACAGCACTTAATGATGACAGGAAAATGAATAGGAGAAAAAAGGAAGTAAATCATATTTTGCCAGAGGTTAATGGAGTTAAATTTTATCATCCAGAAACATTTCTTTAAACCTGCACAGTGTGTTACCAGAAAAATCATTAAAAATATCTTTTTATACTCATTTGGAGTAATAAATCTAATTGTTCTCCTTAACAATAAATGGAATATTAACTTATTCCATTTTAAATTCAACTAGTTGGTGCGTAAAGCTAAAGAAGATCTAATTTCACATGCTAACCTCCCTGTATAGAAGAAAAAATTAGAGGAATTTGAGTTAGATAAATTAGAGAAATTGAGGTGTAATCAAAGTCTTCTGTATATATTTTCTCTATCCTTTTTCAAAACCAGTTTTCAGTAACAGAGATAAAAGAAGAAAGCATGCTTTACAATTTTTATTTCCTTTCAGAAATTATTGTTTTTGACACTGCAGAATTCTACACAAAGCAATGGCATTGCCTTCTTCACTCAAACGAGGTATGTAACAAGGAGAAAACTGACATGCAAAAGCTTTTTAACCAAGGCCCCTGAACTTGTCTCTCCTATATAATTTCCATGAAGTAAGCATCAGTTGCAGTATTTCTGACCTCCTTCATGGGATATGACTCATGCTTCATCAAGACCCAAATTCATCCTTTGAAACTACTGAAGCTACTTATTAGATTTGGAATTAGTCTTCCTTAGTACAAAGGGTGGAGAAAGACATCCTCTCCCAGCTGCAGCTGTGCTGACTGATGCTGAGAGATGTCACCTCACGCCCATCTGATCTTTCCCACCTCCCTGCTGGAAGTAACCACCCCTTCTCTTCCCATCAGCCAGATGAGCTTTTCCAATCATCCCCTTCTCCATTTCCACCAAAACAGGCTGGGAAGGGTATTTAAATACTTCACAGAATCTGCCAAGTTGGAAGGAATCCACAAGGATCATCAAGTCCAGCTCCTGGCCCTGTAAAGGACCATTGCCAGGAGTCCCATGTGCCTGACAGCGTTGTCCAAATGCTTCTTGAACTCTGTCAGGCACGATGCGGTGACCACATCCCTGGGTAGCCTGTTCCAGTGCCCAGCTATGCTCTGGGTGAAGAACCTTCTTCTAAAATCCAACCTAAAGCTCCCCGACACAATTTCAGGCCATTCCCTCAGGTCCTGTCACTGGTCATCACAGAGAAGAGATCAGTGTCTACCCTTCCTCTTCCTCTTTAAGCATCTTCATCACAGCTGAAGCAGGGTAGGAAGTGCAGAAAGGGTTGAACCCAGAGGAGAGTGTCAGACCTGAGGTGTGTCAGACAGCAGCTTTTCAGCCCCCATGCTGCAGATTCAGGGAGATATCTCTCTGCTGCAGGACTGTGACTGTAGTAGCCTGTCTTCCCAGGGTATATGGGAAGTGTCAGACGTAAAAGGAACCCTTTTTTACCCATATACCCTTCCTCATTGATTAACTTGGCTTAGGAAGATCCCCACCCTAGCAGAGACTTCTCACCTTGCAGCACCCCATGTTACCCCACTGCTTCATAGGTGCAGTGGTTTGTGGACTGAGTGGAAAACCACCTTTTTAGGATGGTGTGAGTATAGTTTTCTCTGGCTTACACTACTCTTGACTTTGCTGCCAGCCCTGACCAAAAGCAGTGGACCTTCCCCCTTTAGTCACTGAATCTACAGCACCTATATGAGTTATCAGCAAGAGATCAGATGAGTTAATCTCACAGACTGTAAATTTGAAAGTAAATATCTTCTCTTTTTTATTTTTTTCCCAAAGAAATTTCATGGAACTGATCCTACATCTTGAATCCTGCTTTGGAGAACAGTTAGAGACTAAAAACATGTGACAGGGATAAAAGGATAGAAGTGTCCCTTTCAGTCACAGACTGGTCTTAGATCTTCTTGTACTAGCAGTGTTACTGCACTTCAGCTTAGCATTTGAAGGGTTATGATTAGTGCACTTCATTCCATGTGGGAATAAACGTTTGAGATGCTTACTCTCTGAGTCACTCCTGCAAAAGCAGTCACCATTAAGATCTTAAAAAGGTTTGCTGGAAGCTTTCTTGCCTGTAATAATAAAAAATATTTGAAAAGCACCAAACACAGAAACAAACGTTTCCGTAGAGAACTGCTGTGAGAATGAATCAGAGTGTGAAGTGAAACATCCTCAAACCTTTAGCAAATATGTAAGTCATTAAGGTAGAGAACCTTAATGTGAAAGGCAGAAGTTGTTTCCATGAGAAAGAATGGGCTCTAAACTGTAAGCAATAGCATCTGTTGGCTTATAACAGCAGTGATTATCCACACTCTGTCTGACTACATGTAAGGTAAATGACATAAAAAATAATTTTCATTTGTATCAAAATCAATGACAATTCTTTTTCAGAAGCATCTTATTCAACTGATTGCAAATATAAGTTAGTGTCATAGAACACTGGTTGGTAGTACTGATTAGTAGTACTACATGTCTTTAACTAATCCAGTCAGCAGGTCTGATTATTAATCAGCTTCTGATCATTCAATTCTGAGTTACACTAAATTATACTTGTAAAATTCTGCTGAAAATCCAGATTCCAGGTCAAAAGTCATATTTCCAGAACACCTTCTTATATACTGCAGTGTATAAAGGCATCAGGGATAGAGAAAGATTGAGAGCAGAAGGAACAATGTTCTTTACAGGGATTTTTGCGTCTGGAGCAGAATTTATTCATGTATCTAAAAATGAAAGTTTGAAAAAATCCACAGTCAAAAGCAGAACAGTAAACTCTCAGATGACTGGAACTTTCAATTTCCAATATTTTCTCTCAATGATTCAAATAACTGTGCAAGTTTGAAAATAAATATGGTGTATTACTGAGATGGGAAAACATTACTGGTGTGAAAAGATTTACATCATGGGGATATTTTGGAAAAAAATACATTAGGACACTTTCAGTATGTCCTATCCCTTATATTGTATGCCATTTGATTATTTTTAGCTGCAAATCTAATATTCATACTCATGTTTTACAGGAGGTAATTTATAATCTCTCCTGCACAATTTTTTAAGAAACACTGAAAAAATAATAGGTAATAATTTTCTGTGTTTGCTCAGTTCATATAATGCATACAAATTAATTTTATATATATTAATGTAATTTAACTGTGTATACATTTGTACAATAGTTTATTACTAATAAAACGTAACTTCATCTTTTACAGGAAAAAGAGATAGAAGACAGGGCTCTCTAATACTGTTGTAGAGAGAATTACTTTAAAATTATAACGTTGGTAGTTGTGTTGTACAAAGTAATTATAATGGAGTTTCATCTTTTGTGTTTCTTCTATCTGCCTCTCTGTTTGTGCCAGAACTGAGCAGGAAAATGCAGTACTCAGTCCAAGCCTGACCTACAAATCAGGTCACATGAGTTATGGAGTAATCCAAGAGGGAGCACTTCAGATTAGGTATAAGGGGATTTTTTTATTTAATTTTTTTGAGTGCCTAAATTACCTCCTTTCACCTTGATTCTCTGTCACTCAACCCCGAGTTCAAGATAACTATCTAAGATCCTGGGTGTTAAACTGTGGTAGTGCCACAATATCTCCACAGCTTGTCACAAATCACTCCATAGAACAGATTTGCTTGCTCAGAATGATTCAGCATATTTCCCTTTTTTTTTTTTTTTTTTTCTAAAAACTTGCAATGAATAACAAAACCTGATACTTGCTGGAAGGAATGATGAACAAGGTGCTAGGTGAGCTTCTGGGTAAGACTAAGTTGTGGCTGAAAGCAGCAACATTTATTTATTATTAATCTGATCAGCTTTCAGCCTTTCTTTCATTCATTTTACTTTCAACAGAATAAAAAATTACAATAGAGGATGGGTACACCACTCCAAGGCAAACCAATAGGTTTGCTTCAGTGATATTCTTCAGGAGCCAGATTACAAAAGGGAATTTGAAACACAGAAATCACCCTTACAAGTTGTCATAGGTGAAGGGAATTTATAGGCTGCAAGTCAATTTGCTAGGCAAGCCTTGTTTACTCACCTGATCACAGGGATAAACAGAATGTTTGACAAAACTAAAGTATATTAGCACAGCCTAATAATAAATTCTGAATTGAACATCAACGATAGTTAACTTTTAAAATTCATGTATTGTATGAATTTAAGAACAAAATTATTTTCAGATCAGCATATGTAATATATCTAAATCCAAGATGTGTGAGATTATTTGAACACATGCATATACACCAAAAAAAAAGAATGTTCTACTGAAATGCCATGACTAAAAAAATGAATGAGAAAATGGATACCTAAAGTATCAGCATCTCCTCACAGCACTTCTTCTATATACCGGGCCTTGGAAGTATGCAAGATGTGCATTTTATTATAAATGTGGATGATTACCTTTGTTTGTATGATTTCAAATGGTTTTGATATTAACTTATGTAAGTTGAGCATCATGCTTATTAAAAAAAAAATAATTAAACAATAAGGCCTTGCACACACTTCAGAATAATTTCAATTGCTTCAAAAATTGGTAATACTTTATATATTCCTGAAATCCACAGGAGTTAGTGATATCATGTACTTTCCTCTTTCAGCAATTTTATACTCTGTACCCCTAGCTGTGCAGCTGTGCTGTATATATCTGGGGTACATAAAAGAAGTGAACAGAATGGCAGCTCCACCTCCACCACCTTCTATTCTGTCTATGCAACTGATCCGAAAAAAATCCCCCCCTTTTTTTTTAATTATTTTAAAAGCCTGAAATAATAGCTTAATTTAAACCAATGTATATTTTGCTACTGATTTCACTGAGTCAGAATTTCACTGATATCAACACACACTCAAATACGTGAAGGATACATTTATGTTAAATCCTTCATTCGAAATGGAAGAACTGACACTCCATATGCAACTCTGTGCCCCTACTTTTAAAAATGTATGACAAAGACTCAAAATAGCACCGTTAGGCAAACTCAACGGTACTGAACTCTGCCTATTATTATGATTTATGGATAAATAAATAATTCTTTCTTTGCACAAAATTATTTCATTTTAAAATGTGTGGGAATATGTTCTTTTTATGTCTTTCTTTTGTTGATTGCACTGGGGTAATTAAATATATATTAATTGAGATTATCATAATGATTACTCTATTGATGAAGTAATAGCAAATTGTCTTAACCAATAAGCATTTGAAAATGCTGTGAACACCGTGTATTTCAAATCAGAAAGAATTATATTATTTTTTAAAATTTATTTGGAAAATAAAAGTTACTTTATTGTAAATAAGGAATTTAAAAGCAAAATAATTTTATATTCTCAGGTCATAAGGACTGTGTCAGCATGAGATTAATGACAAATCTGGAATTTGACTTCCTTTTTTACAATAAAATAACTGTTTCAGAGTTATATGAAATATATATTATGGACAAAAAACGGTAGTGAAAAAGGAAAAAATTTCATTGACTTCAGAGAAGTCTTGTCAAAGCATTGCTTCTATATCTTCTATGCCCCTCCTGCACTTCCAAAATTGCTATGAACCCCACTGCAAATGCAATTTTCTATGTATGCACCTTCCCAGATGTTTATACAGTAATTTTGGTTTTATATTACCACATTATACTTTAATGAAAGTTTACTTTTCAAATTATTTCATAATCAGAGTGGCAAAGCTTACAGTGAAATATGCTGTGTAAGTTCTTTGGATGCTTGATACACATCTTTGTAAATGCAACTGTCAGCTTTCAGGTGATAGCTTCTTGAAGTTTAATGTCCCCATCGAATTATTAAAAAAAAAAAAAAAAAGGAATGGAGATAAACTTAGAAAGTTTGGAACCGTTATTTGCTCAGCAAGTTTGTATCAAACACAGAATAAGACTATCATAAAACCAAAGCTGTATCTCTTTGGTAATGAGACCTTGCATTTGACCTGAGTTCCACCTGTCACAAAAAGCTGTGCACAGAATGTTAATAAAGGGAATATGAGATTCATTTTTCTACTGAGTTGAAGCCTCAGTCAAGTGGAGGTTTGCTTGATTTCATTGTAAATACCTGGTCTGTACTCAAAACTGGTGAACCTTCTGTAAATTAAGCAAGTAAACAAAGATAGATGCCACTTAATTTCCATGTCACTACTACTACCATTAGTACAGAAGAAGACGAGCAAGGGAATCTACTGTAAGCAAAGTGGATGCTTCAATTTTAAATATTCCTTCTTCTATTTTTTCTTTTTTATTGAGTATTTCAGCTTCAGGATGTTTCAGTTTCCTAAAGCCTCAGCTGCTGCTATCTTAATTGTCTCTGTTTGCCTTAAAACTCTCCCTCAAGTTTTGTCCTTTATGTTTAGAGTATACCTGAGGTATACTCTGGTATAAAAAGTGGAAAACTGGTAAAAAGTGGAAAATAAAGAGGAAAATACACAGAGGAAATATATAAGAGGTAAATATATAAGAGGAAAATAACAGAAAATGGTTTTGTTGGTTTTATTTTTAAAGACTTGCATTGTTACAGACAAGGTATACACAAGAAGTGAGAAACAAACTGGGGGAAGCAAAATTTATATTTCCATTCATTTTAATTTGATAGTTGACAGTGACAGGCTATAAATAGGATTTCTCTATTTAAAGAAGCAAGTGATGGATCCTCTATAAATTCTGTCCTGCTTAAGCATCATCCCGTCCCATGGTGGTTTTTGTTTGTTGTTTTAAACATTTAGGTCTATTCACAACAAGATATATCTTTTCCCTGAGAACATCTTGAGTCTGTCTGTTTTTTCCCCTCTCTGATGTGCGTAAGATCTTTTCCTTCTATTCTTCTGATTATAATAGGTTGAATTAGCAAAACCAGTATATAAGAAACTTCCCACTGTAGTATGCAGGATGTGAAGCACATATTTGCTAACTGATTGACAGCTTAGTCTGGACACAGATGAGCACAAGATTCTGACCACATGGGGCTGGATTTGAAAATGTGAGCAATTGCACTAGAGCAGGGTCCCATGAAAGTCAGTGGTGACAAACACCATAACTCTGAACACTCCTCACTCCTCCTTCTTCCCCCCTCTTCATATAGTGAGCACAATATGGTGTGGAATATCCCTTGTGTCAGTTGGGCTCAGCTGTCCCTGCTGTGTCTCCTCCCACCTTCCCATGCACCCACAGCCTCCTTGCCATTACCAACACTGTTTCCAGCACAAACCCAAAACATAGCCCCATACTAGCCACTTTGGAGAGTATTTACTCTGCTCCAGCCAAAACCAGCAAAACTTCTTGCCTATCTTGTACAAGGTAATGGTAAATCAGTTACCACTCAGCAATATTTTTGGCTCTATACGTAATTCTACAAATTTTCCTGGAAAATTCATTCAAATATGTGATATTTTAAAAACAGGAAACCTTGTTACATCAATCTATGTAATTTAATATGGAAAGAAAAAAACACTTCTGTGTGAAATTCTGATCTCACTATAGCCAGTATACTCACTAAGTTTGTCTGGAAAAATCCTTTTTTAAGGGGTTTTTTTGTGTGATTGCATGGTCAGATAAAAGATCACTTACCAGATTACAGACTACAGGCAAAACAACACTACCAGCATATTCCCATCAAATATTTGTAATTAGTGGCAATTCTGACTGATTTTTTCTGTCTTTGTAGTTGTAGCAACAAACATAACTTTTATTTCTGTAATAAAATGTAATGAAATTAAAAGAAGAATGTGTTTGGTGGGCTTTTTTGCCTGGTTGGGTGTTTGGAGGAAAAAGAAAGCAGGGTACAGGATACTCTGTGTCCTGTGTAGGACTCAGAAGCATACTTTTTACAGCACCTATGGTGAGAAATCATAATATTTCTGTCTGAATCTCTGCCAACACCAAATAAATAAATAATTTAATGGTTTAAAGAAATAAATTACTAAGATGTAGAGTTATTTTAATGTGAGACTCTAGTAAAAATAAAACTTTATTGTTACAGATATCCTAGCAAATGTCTTTCTTTGATGATAAGGAAATGGTAGATCATATTAATGGAATACCAATCTGGTGCTGAATACTCATCTAGTCATTCTCACCTCCTACGTTCTGTCATCCTCCTTTAATGGCATATTCAAGGAAAGGATTATATAAAAGAAGTTTATCATAAAATAGGATAGAATGAGTCACCAAAGGATACTTAAAGTCAGCCTGTCCAAGAGGGTGGTAATGTTGTCCTACTTACTTTGCTTGCTTATGAATTATATGTCTACTATGCTAAAAGAAAAGTATAATAAGGTTCCAGCTTTATGTTGGTAAGTCAGTCTGTATTTACTCCACACCCAAATGTGCAGGTAACCTTGGATGTTCATTGTGCCTTAAAGGACTAAGGTCTTAAAAACTTAAAAAGTGGATCTGAATCAACACTGCACTTTAGCAAAACTGAACTTTGTCAGTGGAAATGACTCATATATTTCAAGTTAAGAACATTCTAAGCATTATCCTTAGATCAAGTTCTTTGTCAAGGAGTAAGTCTCTGATTCAAACAGAATTTGGTGAAATTAATTTTCCTTTTCTGTTTATGGATTTTGTCTTCCATAGAAGAAAATTCTGTGCAATAAAAATAAAAATGAAATATAATTCTTGCTTCATTCATTGTGGAAAATCAAATTTATAAAAGTAAGAAAGGGATGTCAGCTAGGAATCAAATGATGACATTTGTTTAAGAGATCAGATTTTCTGAAATAAAAGATTTAGTGTGCTGCCTACAATCAAGGCAAATACTCTTCATTGGTAAGGATTTCAAACACGATTGATGTGCAATTAAAATTTTATAAGCACTAAAATATACTTGAAATAAGTCAGAGGAACAGCAGATTTTTTTTTTCTTTCAGTTATTCCATTAATTTTTTGTGACACCATTTTTGCTAAATATAATTTTGTTAGGAAAAAAAAAATCACCTTGGCACTAAGGTAGCTTAGATGCTTATTTTAGAAGGGTTAAATTGTTATTCCATTGTGACTGATAGTTACAAATAAAGTTATATATATCTTGATGTGTATTCCTTGTTAAAGGTATAGCTTATTATTTTTCATTGGCCTGAATATGCTTTAGAGGCCTTGCTTCTGTTATCCACTCCCATCTCTAGTCAAGTAAGAAAGCATTCTAAAGCAAGTTATACTTATTATATTTTTATAGCACGTGCCTTTCCTGCAGTGAATGCCTTATGTAAGTATTCAGAGTGGATGGAGAACATTTTAAGTAGAGACACACCTAGTTAAAGGGATTGTGCTCCTTAGAAAGGGTTCATGTCTCAAATATGGCAGTTACTAAAACTTGTTCAGAAAACATTCAGCCAAAGAAAATTGATATAAAGCAATGCAATTTATGTAGGCTGGCATTTCTGAACAAGAAAATGTATCTGTATGTACGGTAGTCACACATATTTTTAACTGTGGTTCAGTGTATAATATTATTCTAAGCTATTTTCTTTCTCTACAGCAGCTCTTAAAAATATCTTCTGTTCTCAAATACCATGAAAGGAAACAGAGTCCAAAATAGCAAAGGCCAATTCTGAACAGGTTTGGGGAACTGTTTCTCTTTTTTTTTTCCTTTTTTTTTTTTTCTTCGTATAACTTGCAGATACAAGAATAAAGCTGCTCCAGGTTGACATTCTTTGATCTTTTCTTCTTTGTTTTATTTCAGTCAAACACGGTATCAAAATCCAAATATGCACATTCTATGAAAGAAGACCATGGCTAAATATGTAAGAGGATTTATGCCCCCTCATTTTGCCTAGCTTCCCATATATTGGGATGTTCAAAAACCACAATCAAGTTCCATGTGGTGTTTCAGGAAACTACAGTATGTAGGCAATTGACTTTTCACTCATAAAGGTTTCTTTGGCACCTGAAGATATTTACTTTTACATGATTACAGCTGTCCATGGGCTGAATATTTAGTACATGATTTCCTTAAGATCCTTCAGCAAAACATCTCCCAAATCACCTCCAATATCAGACCGGCAGGCATTTTAACCATAATGAATCACAAAATTAGTCTTGGGAGTTAAGAAAGGCAACCACACTGTCAGATGAAACTGTAGGTCTTCTTAGTAAAGATTTTAGTGGCCCAACTGGGATGTAGGAGTTAAGGTTACAGTCTCTACTGCGACACAGGGAATTTAACTCTTATTGCCTAACAGACAAACGCTTGGCATTATATTTCCTGTAGCAGGACTCAGTTTTTTCCACTGTAAGTGTCCCATGTTTTATACAACAAAATGAACGTTGCTTGGCAGAGACAGAAGTCACACATAAAAATTATTTGGTTTCACCCATCTCTGGTGTAGTTGATGACAAATTCTGATTGGAGTATTTGATACAGAAGGAAGCATAAAATGATCAATCAGTCTGAATAGCAATTTTGTCTGTAAATAGGACAGAATAACACTGTTGAACTCAAAAAACAAAGGGCTTGCAGACTGGAAGAAGTCAGAAGGAATTTGCAAAATACCATTCAAAGATATTTCAGTGCAAGAAATCTAAACGAGGTAAACAATATGCATTTAGGGGAACTAAGTATTTCAATAATGAAACATATCCTCGTAGTAAACTCATGTATTTCATTAACTGCTGTTTAAGGCAATTATCTAAATTGCAAAAAATTCTCATCAACTGGAAAAAACACTCCTAAATTGTAGAGAGAAAAAATCAGCTTTCTACTGGTCACTTCATGCTATATAGGCTATTTTAGCATCACAATATATCTTTGGAAGAATGCAGGATATAACTTCTACTTATTCATGCATTGTATAGCCTGCTTTGATGACTAGAATTTTGATTTGGGAATTTGTTAGATGGAAAACTATCTACAGGTTGATATTACAATATTCAGTATTGGCTAAAATGCTTAAATCAGTTTACTGTTCTAGGCAAAAGAAGATAAAAATTTACATTTTAAATAAAGGTGTAAAAAGCATTGTATATTAAAGAAAATTATTAAAATTGTTTAAGGTTATAAACCCTCAGAAAAGTATGCAGATTTTAGATGATGGTTTGTTTGTCTGTGAAAATATTTAGGAAACAAAATATTCACAAAGGCAATCCTTATTCCCATAACTGACAAGTTATTCCTTCTACATTATTATTCTTTCAAAAAAATCCCAAAATTGGACTAAGAATAATTGTAATATCTTTCAAATCAGATAGTGCAACTTTACTCCAATATGCAGATGATTATCTAGTATATATAATACATATGTGATGAATCTTCTAGGGAATTTTGCAACTGTTTTTTATAGCCCACTGTTTATAAATGAAGACTTTCCAAATTAAAAATAGGCAAACCCATACTGAGATATGAGACACTATGGTAACAGTGTTTGTCAGATTCTAAACGTGTCTCACTAATGGTAATTAAACAGATCATGTAGGGTGCTATAAGATTGAATCTTCCTGATAGACCACATAAAATAGGAGAGTGTAAAATATACACAGGAAAAAGTAAAATAGCTTTCTGTCACAAAGCAAAGAGCGAATCAACTCTGCTAAAATATTTTAGAAAAATGTCATAATAATAATGGCCAGTCTTCGCGAGCGAAGATCCGGGGAAGGTCTTTACACCTTCCAGCCTGCGCATTGGATTTTTTAGGTGAGACACAGTGTGCGCGGAACTGAGCCCACCCTTTAATCCTAAGGTTCATCTGCCGGGGTCAAGCGAGCTTGGAGGGTGGCAGCGAGGTCCTTAGGACGTAGGTGGGTTGCTTTAAGGGCTAACAAGCTCCATCTGCCCGGGAGTGGCCCTGACCGGGAATCGAACCTAGGCCTCGGCAGTGACAGCGCCGTGCCCTTACCACTAGACCACCAGGGGCTCCAGAAAAATGTCATAGTAAGAACATTTATACACAGAAAAATCAAAGATGTTCGTGCATTACCTTGGGTAGTCCTAGAAACAATTGTGGCATGTGTAAAGACACTTAGACTGTGACTTAGATAAATTATAACTAAATACTGAGAAAAAAAACAATAGGGAGGAAAGAAGACAACAAAAGTGACTGAACTCTCCCCTAAATTCCTATAGGTTGCTTTCCAGCAGACACATCTGTAAAATGAACATGTATAAAAGAAAAATAATTTGAAATAAGGAATTAGAGTGGTATCAAATTCAGATTTATCTTAGCCATGGCATTTATGAGGAGAAGAGTTTGGAAGCAACAGATTTTTTGTACCTGTTCAAAATAAAAGAAATGGAAAAGTTGACATATACTTCATTAGTCCATTCTGTCTTGAATACCTGAGAAGACAAGTATATTTAAGAATAGGAGATTTTAAAAGCCAAAAATGAGGAATACACCAATCATCTTGGATGGAAATTTGCTGAAGCCATAGTTACAAAATATTTATGTTTTTAGGGTACTTTTATAATTCAGTGTAAAAACTGAAAACTTATCTCAGAACCCAACACGCATCAGCTGTATCTCTGAAAGAAGGCCATGATTATTTATATGCCTTTGTTATATGATTTTCACTCCAGGATAACTTAAAAGACCTTGTACTGAAGATCTTTCTTAGAAACAAAGAAATAAATCCCACCACACTAAAAATAAACATAAATTGCCAAGATCCATTTTATGAAGCTTTAAAAAAAAAAAAATCAAACAAATGCACAATGTTTCCATAGCTTATCTCAGTGAATGTATCACAAAGATGAAAAAAAATTTTTATAAGAGAACCTTTGAAGTTTATGTTTTCATTATCTCTCTTCTCAAGACTTATAGATGTGCCATCAGTAAGCAGTTGTTTTTAGAATGATAATGTGGATATGATAGTCTGATCTATTCTGTTCTGAAGAAATGTTCTTCACTGAGAAAAGTTATTACCGTTTGGATGGTCTTGGAAGCTGCTAATAATCATATCCGTGAAGCAGGATATGTTCTTTGGAGATATGTTTAGGAGAGCTAATTCAGAGAAGCATAGTTTCTTTTCAACTATTGACATGAAACAGCCGCCTTTCTGTTTTACTTATTTTGTGTGGGGGTGTGTGCATGTAGGTGTCTATAAAAATAATGTTTATTACCGGGATTATTACAGTACCCCATGAAGGAACACATTGGTAGTCCCCCAGAGTGAAAGTTTCAAAGACCCCAATGTTAGTCTGGTTCTTTTTGCCATCAGTGAGATAAACACTGTATCACTTGGAGAGTACTTACAACAAAATGCTAACCGAAACATACTGCTGTTTGTAACATCATTATAATCTCTGGTGAACTACATACAATTATCTGCTTGAAAAAATACCCATTTTGTTTTTTTTTCTTGTGATATAATAAGATATTATCTCCTTATTCCCATTTCAGGATGAACATAATTCTAGAAATAGTTTCCTTGGCTTAACCATAGATATGACAGCATAAACACTCAACATTTCATGAATCATGAGTATGCCTCATTAAATGTTTTAGTAGCATAATTTAATGTAATTTAATTTTTTCTTGCCAATATCCTTCCAGAACATTCCCTTCTGGCTTCCCAGAAGAGAAGCTGTGATTGCTACATTGACTTGAAAAGGTCAAATTTACCCAGTATATACTCTTAAATTTTTCATTAACCCCTGTCCAACTGGCATGATCAGTTGAAATTGTGTCTTCACTGAAGTGATAGACACAAACATATTTTGTTGAGGTTTTAATTTCAGCTATTTGGCGTTGTCTCAAAACTGGAGATCAGAACTAGAGTGCCATGGTAATGCCATCAACTGTTTCAAAGTCTCTGCAAAGGAAGAAATCATGGTCGTTGCCATGTCCTTTCTTTTTTGAATAGCTACAGAGTTATAAATGTTGTTTTAAACTCCACAGCTCTTCTAAGTATGTAGATATTGCCTCATATCACAGAAAAATGAAAAAAGTAAAACAGAAAATAACTCAGACTTGAACCGCATCATTACTAGGTCTGGGTTTTTTTGTTATCCTTACACAAATAAAGCATAACAAGAAAATCTGGTGAACTGCAGCTGGCAAAAGAAGGGCCTGTTCAAGTGTCCACTTGTGCAGTTTCTCATAAAAGAAAAATAACATTTACATAGATACAACATAGCCCTACATTTTTTATGTATTTTTATGTAGTTAAATTGAATCATGTTGAAGAAAGGTCTGAAGCAAGAGTTTTTGTATGGGCAATGCCTGAAAATCTAGCCTTAGAGATTTTAGTCAAAGGGACTGATGATAAAAAATGAGTAAACCTAAGTCTAGGTTCACATTTGCAAGAGCAAAGTTCTGAGGCATCTTCTGATCTCCACAGGTTCATGTTTTTAAGTGCTTTCTTCAAAGGTGATGCTATTGGGGAGACATAAAACACACTATATTTGAATATAGATTATATTATAAAGAACACAGATCTTTGGACAGCTGCTTTTCTCTTCAGAAAGATTTCTGTGCCTTAGCATGCACCACAAGTGTATACATGCAGAAAGTGTACAGAGCACTTTGTGCATTGTAAATTAATATTCCTCTTGTGTTCCTATAAAGCCTCTTGTAAACAAACCCTAATGCAGAGGACATCCATTTTTCCCCCATACTCTTGACTTGATTCATTCAGCCTCTTTAATAAGAATCCTTGAAGGTTGTCCCTGTTTCTACAATTTGTATTTAAAACCATAGAGATAAAATAAGAGCAGCCAATAGAAAGCTTAAGTTTTAAGGGTTTCAATAACCATAAGGCCAGCAAACACTGTTGAGTGTTCCTCCTATTAGACATGTCAAGTTCAATACATTTCATCTATTTGCATAGGCCCTGAAGTTCTATTTGTATTCAATTGCTGTCATAGACATTTTTCACGACAGGCTGAATCTCTCTGATGAGAAATGTTCAATACACCCTTCACCCAGAGATCTGAGGAAGTCAGATAATACATTACCAGCAGAACTGTACACATGTTTTTTAAGACGTCATTTACAATAATCAATGAAACGATTGTTTTGTGAGCTGTGTTCAGGAGTATATTATATTGCATTGTCCTCCTGGATAATGGATGTTCTTTCCGCTCTCATGTAAGTATACAGAAGGACAGTTAACTTCTGATTCTCTTATTATTAAGTTTACAGTGGAACAGTGAAAGGAGTTTTAGTAGTTATGGATGGCTTGTGAAATTTGTAAGTGCAACTACTTAATGGGCTGATGAAAGCCTGGGAAGTTTACTGTCGAATCTTATTTTTTGCTGTGGACAAAAAATGTGACTAACAAATTTCTTTGGAGAGATAAACTGAGGAAATTGGGTTACAGGACTTCAGCAAAATGAAACAGGTGTATTCATTTCCCAGTAGTACCTTGCAGGAGGTGAGAACAGTCTATTGATGGAGCCAGAGAACTAGTACTTATTTGCATGGGGTTTTTTTAAATTTAATCAGAGAATTGCAGAGACAAGAAGGTAATCTCTATCTATTTTTTTTTCTTGCAGGAATTTATCACTGTCTTTCTTAATTCTTGGGGGCATTATAGTAAGGGAACAATGTCATTGACCATTTTTGCATCCAAGTACTGTGCAGAGTATATACAACCATGAATGTGTTGTATATACAAAATAGCTCTTTACTTTTAGATGTATTGTTCAGGCTATATACATTCTGTCTATCATCAGAAAAGGTCTGAAAAATACAGAATAATCAGCATGTACTTTTAACCTTTCAGAACACAGCTACTTAAGTGATTTCTAGGTGGAAAAAGAGCAGTATAATTGGACTGAGTTTTCACATAAATTACTTCCAACAGGAAATGTAGCTCTCTTATTGATAATATACATAAGGCTTATTACTGAAAAATGCTGGTTAAAGAAATTAATGATTCTCAAGTATGTGTAGAGAGACATACCAAAAGGCATATCTTTAAGACTAATTTTATTTGCCTCCAAAGTTACTTGTTCACTGTTAGAAGGAAATTGCTATGATTCTTCTTAAGTATCTTCATGATAATTATCATATTAAAAGGCATACTCTATCAAAAAAATTGTGCTGAATTTATTTTGTATTTTCTAGGGCACAATGGTAATTTATATGCACACACAGAGATATATGTATCTGCATACATTTTTCATAATGAATTATGTTAACCTGGAAAAAAAAAAAAAGAAAAAAAAGAAAAGAAATTATTTGGTTCTTTGTTTTTTGTTTTTTGTTTTTTTTTTAAATATCAAATTATATCTTTAACTAAGTGGAACAGAAGGGAAGTTTAATCAGACAGGTAATATGTATCCTGTTAAATCATCATCATGGCAACCCACTGGTCTTGCTCCACTATGTCCCCATCTGTCTTATCCAGCACTGGAAACAGATATGGCTCACCAGGGCATAGTAGAGAAGAAGGGTGATCTCTCTCAACCTGCTAGTAACCCCCTACCTAATGTGACACAGGATGCTGTTGGCCTTTTTTGCTGGTTCATGGTCAACAGGGTGTCCACCAGGTCTCCCAGGTCCTTCACTGCAAAGCTGCTTTTCAGCCAGTGTGTAGTGGTACCTGACTTTATTCCTTCCCGGGTGCAGGACTTGGTAAATACCTGTGTTGAAGTTCAAGATGTTCCTCCTGGCCCATTTTTCCAGCCTGTCAAGGTTCCCCTGAAAGGGAAGACAACCATCTGGTGCATCAGCTAATCCTAATTTTGTAGCATCTGCAAAATCTGACATTTATTAATCAAATTTTAAAGGTAGAAGCTACTAAACCTATGTTTTTATAATTTATCATACAAATCTTCATCTTGCATTCACTTTGAGTAGCATTATGTATTAAAAGACCTGCAATAAATTAGTTACATTTCTTGGTGAGTAAAAAAAATTGGGTCTTATTCATTATGTGCAAAGGTTTCAGAAGCTGACTGTACATTAGTCATTCTCAAACCACTTTCACACACTGGATGTACAATTTATTTTCAAATCTCCTACATGGTCTATTATTTTACAAACAATAATGTGTTTTATTCTAAACTGAAATTGATATTACATGCTACAAATAGTGAAACATCGTGTGAAGGTTCCTCTTAAAAAGATAAAACATCCTCCATGGAGATACAGCGGTTCTTGTGAATAGGAAGTTTCACAGCTATTTCTATACCTGTAAGTTAACAAGCATCAGGGAATGTTTCCAGGAACTAGGTATTTCTTCTTAATAGCCAATTGCTTCCAAAAAATTTAAGAATGATCCCCAAAATAATTTACTGCAAAGACAACTATCACTCCTCCCAAAAATGATGGGGGCAGCAGCACAGTTCAGGACTGATTTGCAGTGGACAGTTTGGATGTGCATGCTGTGTTTTGGAGAAGAAGGAAGTGAATAATATAAACATGAGACACTCCTTGACACTAAACAACAATACCAGGGAACAGCCCTGGGCACATTTAGTTTTGTAGCATAAATAAAACAAGCCATGGACCAGGAATCCCATTATGGTGAATGCCAAAGTAGGAACGAGTTCCAGTGTCCTCATTGCCCAAGACAGAGCAGCTCTTACTTAAGATGGGATAATCCTTTTGTTTGTTTGGACAACTCAGGTTTAAACATCATCGTATGTAAAACCTGGAGATAATGTTTAAAGGCCTGTTATGTACTATATAATTACATCTAAAAAGAGATATATATAATTGCATGTATAGATACATATATAATACATATATAATTGCATATATAATACATATGTAGTAATTAATTATAATTATATAATTAAAATCAGTCAAATAAATAAATGTATTTATTTTTCTGTTGCTGTGTGAATGACAATTTTTTACCTTTGCTTTTTAGGATTTTTTTTCTACTTTGTCCATACTGTGTTGTTCATGCTCTTCTCTCCTTCAAAATGCCTTTACACTTAACAAAAAATCTAATATTTGTAATAGAAATTATCTGATAGGAATTCAAACTCCAGCTCCTGAACTCCTATTCCTGCTTTGAATTGTGTCAAAATTAAGGACTTCCCACATTCTGCTTTCTTTCATTCTTCCATTTTACTTTTTTTCCTCCCCAGCATTGAGCCCTGTGGATTTATCCACAATTAAACAAGCTTAGAAGTCTTTCTGACACACATAAATTTATGTATGAATTTTTGTTTATGCATAGATGCACGCACAACATACGCACACGTAGCATTGCAAAGAGGAATTAGAGATGTAGGAGTTCTTCTGCCATTAGAAAGCATTTCAGTCATTGTCCAAAACAACAGAAAGAGAAATTACATTCTATAAACCCCATAAAAACCTGAGAAGGTTATTACTAAAGAAAACGTGCTTGATTTTTCTATGGACAGTTTCAGAGAATAATAGTGATACAAGTACAAAAAAACCTCTAGGTGATGCAGGCAGTTCACTTTTACTATGCAAGAAGTTCTAAGATAAATATTGGAATTATTTATCTGAAATATATTCATCCTAAATATCCTGACTTAGCATAATTCTTTTTCAGAGCTCTGATTCACCTAGAGTTGTGAATTAAAATCTACTGGCTGAAGATGTTTTTGCTTTTACCTGTGCATGCTTCTCCACTGATGGCTGCTGCTTTTCAGAGTAACATCCCTGAAGAGCACTTAACAGAAACAGGTTTTCACCTGCTGTACTAAACTTAGCTAAAAATTATGCTTAGGAGCAGGAGTTGCAGGTGGCTCCAGTGCTGACCAGGCAACCCCTACACCTGAGAGCACCAGGCAGCATCTGAGTCCACGCGGAATCCAGAGGATCCAAGCATCATCTCAGGGTCAGTGGTGGAGACTCTCCCTGCTGTGCCATCACTGGGAAAGGGACTGATGTGGGGTCCTGGGCTGTAGGGCGAGGGGTGAAGCACCAGGAGAAGATCCAGGGGGAAGCTGGTCTGAGACCAGCTTAGTTAGAGCCCTCAGGTCCAAAAACATTGTTGGTTTTCTTTTTCAGGTGAGGGAAAACTAAAAAAGTATCCTTTTTCCTTTGAAAGAAAGTGGAGGTGAGGAGGGGAGCAAACTAGATTAAGGTGCATGTTTGCATTACTTTTTTTCCCATACCACTGCAAATGTTTTCATCTGAAATCTATCACTTTGAATCAGGGTGACTTAAAATTAGTGTTCCACTTTCCTAGGCAAGTGTTCTCAAATCTGTTTTGTGCACACCTTTTCAAAACTAACTAGGAACAGAGAAGTCCTCATACTTTTGCTTTCACACACAGAGGCTCCTGACAATTCAAATGTTTTATTCCAGGAGAAATGAGAAAAAAGGAAATTAGGAAAGCTCAGGTGGACAGCTACAAAATGGATGTGTTATGATTTGTATATCAATAATTAGAAACTGAGCAGAGCAGATGACAGAACGGTCATTTCTAAAGTGCTCAGACAGAGGAGAGTGTTGCTTTTGTACATGCAAACAAAGGCACCTTTGTTATAGAAAAGAGGAGAAAAATAACTACTGTATGAATAAGTATTACTCAGGAAAATTGTTAGCTGAGGAGGGGATTTGAGGATGCAAATTATGACAGACAGCAGAGGACCAGAATATTCACAGTTTGAGGCTTCTTAAATTTGCCTAAGCAGCACAGCTTCAGCCGGAAGCTCATTTTCACAGTATGCCTGAGGTTATACTGAATGAGCAGAAAACCTGCACATAAATGCATGAAAAAGGAAAGCCTAAGGATGCCAGGGGAGAACTTGTATTGAGAAACAAGGTTGTCTTGTGAGAAGGCTTTACCCCAGCACTGCAGCACATTGTTCAAATGCTTTTGCTAGAGTACAGAAGCAAACAAGATAAAAACAACAAATATTAATATAGCAAGGAACCCCTCATTTTATCTTTGTTCAAATGTACTCTATTTAACTTGCAAAATGATGTAATGAAAAACTCAGAAACATAGGTATGGTTTTTCCAACATTTCCTAAAAAAAAATCAGAGAAGGTAGGAAACATAATAAATTGGGGAAAGTCAAGAACAGAAAAGAAAATTAATGAATGTAAGCTCTGATATCTGTAGGGAATAAAAATGGAGGGAGAGAAGAAAAGAGAGAATTTAGGGACAAAAGATAATTAATCTAATTTCTATTAGTCCATTTCTAACCACTGATACCACCTATTGGGGAAAAAAGAGGCAGAATGCTACAATTGCAGTTTGCCCCTTGTTATTAAAAAAACATCTGAAGAGGCAGCTCAAACTGTCTAAATGGTGAATATTAAGCTGTCTAAAAATTAGTTACAAACAGAATTTAGCAAATAATAGTTGGTGTAATACATATACTTTAGTAAAAAACTAATTTATCACAGATCTAAGCATTTACTTTTAATGTTTTTTGTACAGCTATGTTTTTCATTGGAAAATGCTCTAGTAATTTTTTTCAGTAACAGTCTTATCTATTCTGATTTTTGAGATAATATTTGAACATAAAATTGAAATTATTCCATATCAACAGATATAATTTAGAAGATTTTTAGTAGCTTCTATAGAAGAATTTGGCTTTGTGAGAGATGGTGATATTTTCATTTGTGATCCAAACTGGAACAAAATTATATTTTGAAATGAAAATATTTATTCTAGAGAGAAAAAAAAAAAAAACCAATGCTCCACAGTTTTCTGGTTTATTCTTAAAATTTTTAAGGTGCTTATGGAACTTCCGAGCAGGTGGGTAGGTTTAAGATTAATGTAAATTAGAGTAGGAAAGTACCAGATAGAAAGTCAGAAAAGTCTTACAGGCTTTTAGACAAAATAAATATTTTTCAGACCTACACCCAAGAAACCTTCATATTAGAGGTAAAAAAATACATGAAGCCTTAGTCAGTCATCAAATATTAACATGAGTATGAGCATGAATTTTGCACATAAAACACTCTTCTGGGAGACAAAATATCAGTACCAGTTAGCAAAAAAGTGATGCTGTATAGGAAAAAACAAATAGATTAAGAATGTTAAGTTAAACTTTTCTATGTGTAAAATTAAAAAAAATAGTGAGTTAATATTTAAAAGGAAGCAGTAAGTATATTTATGGATTTATTGATAATAATTTTATTTAATTGTACTTATAGTCATTTGGACTTCAATGTACCTAATCAGCAGTAACTTAAATAAGTTCAGTCTCAAGACTTTCACACAATAGAGAAAAAATATTTTCGTCTTTTTTCCAGAGGGTTTTAATTAACTTAGCTGATTTCTCTATAACACTTGTGGATTCATGATCAAAAATTACTTTAGAAATTTAGGATATTTCTATATATTTCAGTAGAGTTTTTCTTCTCTTCTTTAGAAGTTTTCATTTAGACTCTTAGCTTTTCTACTTACTGAAGAACAGTAACTCTAACTTAATTTTAAAATTAGTTTGTATGATTGCTTGAGGTCTAGCCTTGTGTTCCTTCCTTCCTTGCTGTAGGCAAGTTCAATTGCTTAGGTAAATGAACACTGAAGAATAATTGCATTTGGTGAAAGCATACTGGTCCTAATGGGTGCAAGCTAATTTCAACTCTGTAACTTCTCTCTGGACTCCATTTTGGAGTTAAGGAAGTTAAGGAAAATGCTGAATGATCTGGCTTTTTTTACACAGTCTTTTGTGAGAAAATGTCACCAGTATTTCTCCTTCAAGTACAATACAATTTTTCACACAAACATAATTTTTAATAAATTTAAGTCTATGATGTTTTTTATTTAATATTTTGTGTAACTATTCTGTCCTTAAATAATTAGGATTCCTTTGGGCTGAGATAATTGCAATTAATCAAAAAGGAAAAGTATTTATTTATTTAATATCCATTAGATTGACTGATATAAAAATTCCTTTAATTGACTTATCTGCATGTCTGTGAGAAATGATTTTTTCTCCATGATGGTTTAATCACCACTGCAACAATGTTACCCACATATTTTCTATCCTAAGGTATATTTTTCTTTTTATTTTCTCTTCATGAGACTGAAAAGCTAGTCCATCAATGGTTGATGAATTATGAAGAGTGAATAAATTTGAATGCCTGGTAGGGTTAAGTCTTTAAAGTTAAAAGCTTAATTAAGTCTGAAATTAATCACAAGCAGTTTGGTTTATTTTTTATTACACAGTGAATAACTGTGTAAGAGTGGCCATGACTATCTAAAGTAGATGATGAGGCCTTTCTATATTATTAGGAGTTTATCAAGTGAAATATTCCAGAATAAGTTTAGCATAAGAAGAGCTGACACTTTCATGCTACTTTCAGTGACAGCATTGTAGTCAAGCAGCTGCTGTCTAGACCAACCTTGCTTCAGTGAGATAAATCAGTCATCAACTGATTCAGATCAGTCACTTTCTACACTCTGGAAAATTTGGCACAGTTACACTCTGGAAAATTTGGCACAAATATATTCAACTTCCTACTGATGCAAGGTCAGGATGGCTTCTTTTCTGTATGATACTGCACTCAATGGGGATTTTCAACTAGTTTTAAGATGCGAAAGATAATTAAAAAAACAATAAACTAGCAATTTTGGTCTACAAACACTTCTAGAAGTGTTAATAGAGATTTGGGTAACTGGGGTTTTTCCTGTTTCTAAATATGGATTATTCTGCTTTAATATCCTAATTAAAAACTTATTTTGAGCAAAATAAAATCTATGTTATGTATAAGTCTCTTGGGTTTTTTCCATATAGAGATAATAGTTAGTATCAGGAGCCAACTTATTTAGGTCAGTCACTTAAATTTTCAGTCACTTTATGCTGGAGAATAATTTTGAATAGTGGTAACATATAAAATAATAATTGTGTATTTTATATATATATAATTCCTACATATGCAATGGATATTATATAATACCTCTATATTAATATAAAATACCTTATTTTTATATATTACACGGGTTTTATATTTCAGACACACACTATATGTGTATGTTTGAGTGTATTGCAGTGCATACTGTAAGAAACCTGTACTGAAAAATAATTTTAAACTATTATTAATTCCTTTAGGTAGAAGTCATATTCCAAAACAGATTAGATAGTAAATCACTGGCTCTACTACTCATGGAAGTGTAATAGTCTTAATTTCTCTTTTGATGCGTGGCATAATCTTAGGCTCAAAGTAAAATGCATACTTTATCCTTGTGTTTAAGAAAATGAGCTGCTGATTTCTGCCAATATATTTTGTCTCCAGAAACACAAGTAAAAACTCATTAACATCTTCTGCTACCTCTTAGAAGAGAATTGTTCATTACAGTGAAAATGGAAACACAATTTGGCAAAGCTTGTCGTAACTCTTACAGATGCATGCAATAAATTACTAAAGAAAGAATGTTATAGCTCTTCATGACATATTAAAATTAGCATCTGTCATATCTCCAGCTGTGAAAGAAAATGCTGTAACAGAACTGGGTGTAACAACGTTCTATACGTGAATTCAACTTTTAGGCCTTTTAGATTTCAGAATAGGTTTAAGACTGAAAAAGTGAAGGGTTCTCGAAAAACATAAGAATACCATGGCATGGAGGCATTTTAATTTTAGATAATAATACTATAGTTGCTATTATTCATAATTTTATTAATAATTATACTAAGTTTATTCATATAGACTGATTTAATGAAGATTATACAAACTGTAATAGAAGTTACACTGCCACAGGAAAGGGAGTAAAAGGAATCAACTTAGAAAACCTGTTCTAAATAGAATTTCAACTGCATGAATAGTTTATACATCTTTTTTCCACTACTGAAACCATATGAATTTAGGAATTAGTATAATTTTTAGCATGTGTTTAAGTGTTATATATGCAAATAATTAAGTATTTTCTGTAACTAGGACTGGTCATTTGTTTTTTAATATCTTACTCACTAACATAAAACAATGACCACTTTTAAAAAGGTATTATTTTTGCATGAGCAGCTCATGGGGGTTCAGCAACTCTTATTGCTTATCTTAGAGCCACATTCCTAAAAATAATTAATTAACTCAAGAAATGGATGTTCTAACTGAATTCTGAAGTAAAAACTTTGACAGTAAATAACCATAATTGCACTACATAATAGTGAAAAATAGGATGGAAGCTCCACCACTTCATAGCTTCAAAACGTGTCTTTCATTATGTATTTACAAAGCAGTTTACCCTAATTTCCTTTCTATCTTTTATTTTCCTATTAAAATACCCATTCTTTGTTTGAATTTAGGTGTTTTTTACAGATATTGTAAAGTCCTGGTTCTAAGTGACAAGGACATAAATTCTCATATTTATGCCATTTAACTTCTGTTGGAAATGAGTATTATGTCTTTAAAATTATCTACTGAAATATGGAGATATATTTCCTCATTAAGTAGTCGGGAACGTAAGTAACTTACTCTATAAATTTGTTAGAAGCCAATTTATTAAATATTTAATGAAAATATACTTACAAACATGCTCTCAGATGTATTAACTTTGAGGTGGTAGCTAGTTGTCAGATATTTACACAAAAAAAACATACCAGGAATGGAAAACTAACTTCCTATAGCTTCTGAAAATATCTAATATATTTCCTAGAAAAAAAAAATGTTCTGTTATAGAATTATAAATAATTTATTATTAGAGAAAAAAAATACTGCTGGAAATGTATATTTTTAAACAGGACAGGTCTATCTTTCATTTTGTATTTGCTAAGACTCTTTCCTACTGGTAAAACTGCTAATTAAAAGACTGTATCACTTCATGATCTCTCACTAAACCATAAAAATTTTTAGTCACAGCACACAAATGTACCCTAATCAATTCCACTGGGAGTGCATTTGTTCCAGTGTTTCCTATTCCATGCAGAAACTGCTATGTTTCCTTACGTGGTTGTTTTGGCTGAGTTATTTGCTTAATATCAGCCCGTATGGTGCTACATTTTGGATTTGTGACCAAAAGGGTGTTGATAACACAGGGATGTTTTATTTTTTGCTGAGCAGTGCTTGCACAGTGTCAAGGCCTTTCCTGGTCCTCTCACCACCCCACTGCCTGGGGGGCACAAGAAGTTCGGAGGGAACACAGCTGGGACAGCTGAGCCCAGCTGACCACAGGGATATTCCACACTGTATGGTGTCATGCTCAGCATAAAACCAAGGGAAAGAAGTTGGAAGCGAGGCATATTTGGAGTGATGATGTTTGGCTTTCTGCTTCCCGAGTCACTGCTATGTGTGATGGAGTCCTGCATTCCTGGAGATGGCAGAACACCTGCCTGCCCATGGGAAGTGGTGAATTAATTCCTTGTTTTGCTTTGTTTGAGAATGCAGCTTTTGCCTTACCTATTAAACTATCTTTATCTCAGTCCACAAGACTTTACCCTTCTAGTTCTTTCCCCATCTCACTGGTGCGAAGTGAACATGTATTTGTACTTCTCACTGTTTATGTGATGGTGAGTGTAAGGTTACACTCATTAAATGAAAGGAATTCTCCTAAAGTCCTATCTATACATCCTGACAGTCTTCTCAATGGCCCTGGGTTAGACTCATGATTAATATTTCTCTGCAAAGGAAACATGCTTTTTATTATTATTTCTTAACTAATAAAGATTTCACTATATATCCTTTATTTAGAAAATAATAAAAGGAAGTGTTATCTTACAATTTTTAACACCTCCTGATACAGCATCTGGTAGTATATGAGGATTCATCTTGCAGCAATATGTTACCAAAATAGAAGAAAACATTTATTTGTTTGGGTTGAGTTGGAATGTATCAAATAGAAGGATTATTTTAAAAATATGACCATAATTTTCTATTTAAAACAAACAAACAAACAAACAAACAAACAAACAAACCCTTAGGAGATTATAAAGTTTATACTTCATTTTGAATGTTTAGTCATTTGTGACACGTTCAAAGCTTTTTGCTTTTTGTTACGCTTGAATAATTTTATAAATAATCTGGATTTGGCAAAGAAAATACCAGTGTAGACTGGATGAGACCAGAATCACCCAAATGTCAAAAGGAAGCCTTTCATACTGTATCAATATTTTGGACAAGCTACTTCATTATTTGACTTTGTGTTTCAAAAGAATGTGTTTGCAATTGGGCTTATTCTGCGGCACAGGCAGAAATGCACTGTATTCTGATTGTTTACCAGTTGTAGTCCTTGTATTCTCAAGGTTATTTTTCACTTTTGAGAAATCTGCTTATTTACATGTTCAACCACCCTCAAATATTTTGAGTGCTGTCTATCAGGATTCCTATACTCAGGATGCCATTTATACCCAAAATTTGTCCTCCAGAAAGGTTTAAACCAGATGTATTGTCATTAAATTCAAATGAAGAGATAAATGATGTAGACTTTAATTGTCTTTGTCTCAGAAAAATGGAAGAGTTCTTTCTACTGTGAGTAGAAATTGTCCCACTCTTAAAATTAATTCATTTGTGTTTCTCATTACCGTTCCACATTTTCTGTTACACCACTAAGAGCCCTGTGACTCTTCTTCTGTCTTGTGGCTACAAAATTCTGTTTGAAAGAGTTAGAAAGGGAAGTTTGGGGTCAAATTAACATTGTAAGTTCAGAAAAGATAAAATACTGTTGATTTTGCAAAGGATGCTATTTGGCAAAAAACCTGCCCTTGAGAATCTCTTTTATGTATTCTACAATATCTATGCTGAGATCCATGAAGCATGTTCTCTTTCTATTTTTTTTTCCTATGCAGAAAAAAATGAGAAGGAAATGAAGCAGAGAGAAAACCTTGAGGTCTTTCACTTCTTCAATTAAAAGTGTGGCAAGGGAGGTGTCATTTGGTCAAATCAGCAGATTTTTTAATTACTTGTTATTTTTCTTCATTGTCTATGCATTTAAACAGATTTTTTTAAAGTTTGTACTTTGTGTGGTAGCATTTACAATTAATCCTTTTTAACAAATTAACCCCTCAGAGTAATTTCTACAGGACGGTGTGCCAACAGTGGTAGGGTATTATGTTAATCAGGCAGGAATATCAACATCAACTGGCATCATATGGTAGCTATTACAACATCCTTAGAAGAGGGTAAAATAGACCAGATCCTAGGCTATAGCTACTTCCACTAATATAGCCTGCTTAAAAGGTACAGGCACCTATACATAGGCTAAAGAAAAGCATGTACCCCACCATGCCTCCAGCTTAGTGAACTCAGCTTTTTATTTTGTGGTGTTTTGGGTTTTTTTAGGATAATTTTAGGAGTTTTGTTTGGGTTTTTTTGATTTATATGTATTATATATAACAATAATCTCTACTGAATGGCATACTTGTATGTACCATACATTTTCAAGTCCTCCAGGATGGGTTACTACCAATAAGGTGCTTCATTTCAAGATTTAAATTAGGCAGATTTAAGTTCATGCTCTTCTTTTCATGAGAGTTATCCCTTGCCTGACTCCAGTTATCATGTCTTAATATTTTATTTTTCTCCATTGTTCATCCTTTGACTTAATTATAATAATTTAAACACTAATTTGTCTTATTATACCCCTTAATTGGTCTGAGATCAACATAGGTTTTCCAAAATAACTCATAATTATAAAAAAGTAGGAACAATATAATTTTCTATAAACCAGATGCAGATGTTAAAAATAATTTTAATGAATATTTTTTTAGGACAACAGGGTAGGAATAAATTCCTATATGCTATGATGGGGCAACTAAGGATACAGCAGAGCGATGAAGATCGTCAAGAAAGATTTGGATTCCTTGAGTGTTATTTAATTGGATGGCACTTAAAGTTTGCATAATATGGTGAAAAATATGTAGCATTCACAAAGTTTATACTATGTATATACTTATACCAGTTACCTGTATGTATTCTTTATTACCAATAGAGAGAAAGACTCTACACTGCATGACTAAATTCAGACCAAGTGTGTGACTCAACTGCTATGAACTGTACTCCAGAGAAACCTAACTATCCTTCCCTTGTGTAGCAGGGATTAGCCTCTTTAAGCCTTTTTGTATAGCTCTGTTCTTTCTTTCTTGAAAACAGATGGAGCCACATACATCAATATTACTAAAGAGGTCCTTTCTGCTTACACAGACTAGTAATCTAGTCACCCTTTAGTTTTCCTTTGATCCTTTGTTTTCTCTTTTAAATGACATTTTAAGAATGACATTTGAGTAATGATTATAATTGTGATATGAATAAAAAATAGACTTACTCTTTCAAAGTAAAAAGCAATAGTAGAGTCTCTGAAATGTCTGTGATGCTAGCACAGAATGGCTTCTATTGTTTTCTAGTTGTATTTGAGACTAATTATGGGAGACTTCAAAGGTATTTGACATGGACTTTGCCTAGAAACATGAATATTTCTAGTACTGTTTGATTGTTTAAAACTATGCAGACATGTTTACTATTTGAGTATGTAAATATGACACATATATGTCATATATGGTTACCAAGAAATACTTTGATTTCACAAGTGTGCTACAGAAGTCAAACAAAAACATAAATTTTGCTTTATTCTGAAATAATAAATATATTCCTATGCCAACTATGTTGAGATTACAAGGAACCACTTTTTAAGTTACATCTAGAAGTTATAAGTCAATTTGATAACTTGGTTCTTATTTAGCTGAGGTCTTGACTATTCCTGCAGAAATAGTTTTGCTTGCACATGTGTTGCTTTCACCCAGAATCTTCAAGACATAAAAGGAACAGTGCTGAAGAACACACTGAGATACATTTCTCTCTTGACTTGCTAATATTTGACTGACTTAAGGCTAAGGTTTAATTCAGCCAATTGTAGAGCCTTATAGATACAGACAAGGAATCTAGAACATATCCTACATAATATTTATGGTAATATTTTTATTGTTTTGGAAAACAGTTTTATTTAAAGGTGGTTACAAATCTCTGCATGCAACTAGGTATGGGATCACACTCACACTGCATTTTGCAGATTGCAATAATGAATGTGAATATAGAAGTGACTCCAGTGACATGCCTACTGAAATAGAACTTAATTTACACACTTTAAAGGATGCTAAACAGTAGTGGAGGGTTCAGAGAAGAGCTGCAATAGTGATTCAAGATTAGAATAACCTTAATAGAAAGTTAAAAGGGGATTTGATTATAATTTTAGTCATCTATAGAGGGACAGAACTTTTAACCATAAACAAGACTTTAATCCAGCAAAGGAATAACTAACTTTGATTTGGTGAAACTTCAACTAAGTACAGAATAAGTTGGAAGACAGATCAATATTTGATTTGGACAACGTTTTTTAACTATAAAAATAATAAACAAAGTGCTGTGAAACTCCCTCATAATTCAACACATTGAAATCAGAAATATTTTTCTAAAGGACGTGATTCAACTTTAGCACAATTGTTGATCCTATGAATATAAAAAGAGGCAGTTTCTTTTCCACGATGCAGGACTACTAGGTGAAATTCTAGGATTATGAAAATATTGGCTAAATCATGAAAGTTTTTATATTAGGAATCTTTGAAGTATTTAGATATTTAATATTTTAATTTAATGTCTATATTGTGTATATTGATAATTTAAGCAGAAAAGAGAAACAAAAATAAACAAAAAGGAGGTACTACTGAAGAATGATTTTCTACCACTAAACTGTTTCCAGTTACTTCCAGTGATGATGTATCATAAGAATTCAGTTGTGGTAATCAGCTCTAAAGACTAAATAGAGGGAAAAAAAAGTATCCAAATATTTTATTTTAATACCTATGCCTATTAATATAGATTTGTTAAATGTTTTATTTACTTCCACCATTTGTGGCTTTCTTCAAACTATTTCCTTTGTTTAAATTGTACTACTTTAAAACAGTTCTTTTAAATCTACTTCAGATTTTCTTTCAGTCTTCTTGCTCAAAAAATAACTGCAAATGCTTTATATCAGATTACAGAACAGACTTTCTAATTTGTCTCAATACATTCAAATGTTCCTCCACCTGCAGGTCAAGTTATATAACTGCGTGGTTACAGCAATTGAATTTCTCCTTCTGTAGCTCATAACTTGGTATTTGAATTCATCATTTACATGAAAGCTATAAACAGCCATCTTCATTGACTGAGGATATTACTTGTTTATCTGTTAGATAAGAGGCATGTGGTGAAAATAGCCAAGACTGTGAACACTCAGTTATGTTTTGGATTAAGTTATTATACACTGAAGTCATTATACATTGACATTACCTACTTTATCAGTGAAGTTTCAAAAACTATAAACATGCACATTTATTGTTACACAGTTTCCATTTTCTGTAGATTTATGTTAATAAGAGTGAATGTTAGTTATTGGAGCTTGAATTATGACTGCTTCTTTCTTGGTGCAGGTGTAGGTATTGTGTTTTCTTCCACATGTAAAAAGTATATACTTACTCTTTTATGTCTCTTCAGCAGTAAAATATTATAGCAGGCACTACAAGATGCATCACAAAACAACATCAGAAATACATGAGCGCTGAGACAACTGTTGGTTATATTTTCTATCTGGATACAGCTCTTCCCAGACTTGGGCTAGATATTTCAAAGAGAAAGTAGATAGCCTGCCATTCCCTACAGCCTGGGGCTGTGCTCCTACCCAACATTCGCAGAACAGGGCTCCCTTGCAAAGGGCAGAAACGGGAGGCCAGGCTGGGCACTAATGCTTGCCTTGCTGCAAAGTAGCACAGGGGCAACACTCAGATCCTGTGACAGCAGTGGCCGTGACCAGACTGTGAATCACAAGTGCTTCCGAGATCCTGGGTCTGGGGGTGCCCCAGCAATGTGCAGATTTGTTACAGGGGAGGTACTTTTGTACAAGTATGAAATACAGTGAAAAGAAATGTATGTCTGAGAGTAAAAATGGACATCTGGCTATAGGTCTATATTATTTAAATCTGTTCCAGGTATTTTACTAAATAACAGAATCACAGAATGGGTAAGCTTGGAAGGGATCACAGTCCAACCTCCATGCTTGAGCAGGGTCATCCAAGGGAACAGTACACAGGATTGTGTCCAGACAGCTCTTTGAATATCCCCAGTGAGGTAGAATCCACAACCTCTCTGGGCAATCTACTCCAGTGCACAGTCACCTGCACAGTAAAGAAACTCTTCATATTCAGGTGGAATTTTCTGTGCATCAATATCTGCCCACTGTCTTGTGTCCTAGTGACTGGCACCAACAAGAAGAACCTGGCTTCACAACCCTCCTTTAAATACTTACTTATGCATTTATGTGTAAATACATTTATATGTATCATCTCCTCTTGAGGTTGAACAGGCCTGGCTCAGTCAGCCTTTCCTTGCAAGAAAGATGCTTCAGTCCCTTCATAATCTTCATGGCCCTCCACGAGTCCCACTCCAGGAGCAACGTGTCTCCTTTTGTACTGAGGAGCCCAGAACTGGACACAGCACTCCAGGTGCAGCCACACGGGGGCTGAGTAAAGGGGCAGAATCACCTCTCTTGACCTGCTGGCAATGCTCTCCCTGATGCACTCAGGATATCATTGGCCTTCTTGACCACAAGGACTCACTGCTGGCTCATGGACAGCTTGTTGTCCACCAGGACACTCAAGTCCTTCTCCATAGAGCTACTTTCCAGAAGGTCACTCCCAGCCTGTGGTGGTGCCTGGGGTTATTCTTCCTCAGGTGCAGGACTCTGCATTTGCTCTTGCTGAATTTCAGACAGTTCTCTGCCCATGTCTCCAATCTGTCAAGGTCCTTCTGAAGGGCTGCACAGCCCTTTGGGGTATCACCCACTCCTCTCAGCTTTGTGTCATCAGCAACTTGCTGAAGTAGATTTAACATGGGGAATGATGCTTTTCATTTAGTATATATTTAAATAAATATTTATATAAAGTATTCAATATATCAATCTAGATGCAATGAATACCAGTTAAAAAATGAGGTTTGTGAATTTCAGTGAGGAAGAGGTAGGATAATTGTCTGTTCAGAGTAAGACGTGAATTTAGTGCTCAAGGAACAGACCAAAATATATACAGAGGCCCTTCTGAGAGAACCTGGCAAACAACGCCTTTACTGGATTCACTAATAGAAAGCAGTGACCAATTCAATAGATATAACCTCCCCTAACAGAAAGGGTAGATCCATACATGCTTGCCCTTTGTAACAGACAATCTGTTACTTCTTGAGCAAGAGTTCAGAACGTTCGTCTTGCTGCTTTTACACACTTTGCAGCATTTCCAATTTACTCCAAAGTACTAATAAGAAGCATAACTGCAGTGCAGCAAATCTCTGTGTACAAAGGCACCCAGCCATTCACTCTGTTAAAGGAGCCCAGATCATGTACCAAACATCAAAAACCATATGGGGAAAAACTGAGTTTCAACATGAAACAACACCTTCACAGAAATATCTGGAGTTAGCTTAAGCTTGTCTAACATGAACTTTCTTCAGTGATTAGTAATACTCCAGCTTTGTAATTACTGTCTTGTATTTATGACATTGTACATGAATGAAAAGAGCTTGAGACAGAAAAATTATTTAATATCCTTTTTATATCACCATTGTTGTAGAAGATATAAAGCTGTTAATACATATTGCTCTTACTGTTACATTTAAAAAATCCTCAAATGCAACACAGTGCCTACTATATTTTCTTTTTAATAAACTCCTAATTTACACATCAGTCAGCAATCTTTAATTTAGCTCTAGAACAGCATAACTAGTTTCCCTCACTAAGCAAAGCTTGGCTTGTTTTGAATGCTAAGCAAATCAGCAGTTGGACTCTCTTATTTCCTGGATAGGATCTTCTACCTCAGACACCCTAAAGAGGGATTTCAGTTAACATCCACTATCCACTATCAGTGCCTTTTTCTATGGAGTTCATTGCTAGAGTTCTTATAGGGATGCTACAACATCCTAGGGAGTTGTGAAAGAACTGTTCACTCTATCAAAGCTGAAAAGAAGTGATAGAATAAAAATGAACTGTGCTTAGTCTTCTGTAGGGATCTTAGAAAGTAATTCAACAATGCTCTCATTAATATATTTGGAACAATATATTATTGTACCCTATAACAGTACAATATTCCTTATGATAAGTCCTAATGTTAAGGTAAAAGAAAGAGGCATAAAGATTTATCTGTTTGATTCCTATTAGATAGGTGTATGACAGCCAAATCATAGCAAACTAGGACTCCATCATTGTCTTTTTTATACATATATATATTTATATACAGATATATACGCATACATACATATATATATAATTACAAACTGCACAGATGTACAGAAGTAATGATAATGGTTTTCTCATGATATGAAATCTTTCCAATTATTATAATAAGGTAAACATTTATTATGTGACTATCAAAAACTGGGCATAGACATAAAAATTGAATCAGCTTCTGTGGGTACTATTCAGAACAATAATTTTATTTTTAACTGTTAAATAAATTGGATAGGTTTTACAGAAAGTATTTGTGATTTTGCAGGTCATCTTGAATAACATATTATTCAAGTTAAACAAATAGTGAAAACTTGTGATTCAATTCTTTCCAGTAATTGAAATATTTTATTCATAAATAGAGCCTCATGTACTTTTGAATATAAAAGGGAGCTTGACACAGCATGGGGATTTTTAATGTAAATACATTGTATTGCATCCCAAATTTTATGATATTTTAGGTAAGGAATTCTGACAAATACATAAATTTATAAAAAGTCCAATTAACTTTACAATTGGTTGTTGGGGAGCAGGCTTATTTTCACATAAATTGATCTAGATTTCTGTTTTAATAACTCTATCCACAAAAATCATTGTATTGTTACAATCAATAAAACTTGTATCTTTTATACATACTATATCAAACCTCTAGGACTGCATTTGTTGATCCAAGAAATAAAAGTAGTTCAAGTTCATAGTCCCTCAGATCTCTATTTAAGTGATGGCCGCTTTAATTCAAACACATGGTCATTTTGCTAGTAGAACCATAGCATTTCTTGCCAAAAGAAAAACCTGCAATGTCCAAACTTTTTCTTTATTGCTCTAAGCTGCCAATATCTCCCAAATCGATGATAGTGTCTCTGTAAGCTGAAAAGACTGAATCAGCTTTGACTTGGTCATATTTGACCTTGTAGTCCTTTATTTCCCTAGAAGACTCAAAAACCTAAGCAAGCAATGCATAATTCTGATCAGACTTGAATGAAGCCCACATAGAACCATATTTTTTTGAAAGCAAAAGCTAATATTAGATGGTAATTAAGGTCCTTTTGATAAGAATTCTTCCAGTTCTTAACCCAGTACAGAGTACACCTACGCAAGCCATGGGCTGCCAGCTTTTCCAGGGGTATGCTATGGGAAATGGTGTCAAAGGCTTTGTTGAAGTCCAGGTAGACACATTCACAGCCTTCCCCCTATCCACCAAGTGGGTCACCTGGTTATAAAAGGAGATCAAGTTGGTCAGGCGGGACCTATCCCTCCTAAATCCTCCCCAGGCCATCCTGTAGGTGCTGTGTGATTGCGCTCAAGATGATCTGGGCACCACGGTCAGGCTGACAGGCCTGTAGCTTCCCAGATCCTTTTTCAAGCCCTTCTTATGGATGTGTGTCACACTTACCAACTTCCAGTCACCTGGGACCTCTATGGTGATTTAAAACTGTTGATAAATGACAGAGACCATCTTGGAGAACTCTTCCACCAGCTCCCTCATCACCCTGGGATGGATCCCATCTGGTCTCATAGACTTGTGAGTATTGAAGAAGCTCAGAGGCCACTAGCTACTTACTCATGGATTACAGGGGGGCTATTCTGCTCCCTGTCCCTGTTTACTAGCTCAGGAGGCCAATTGTCCTGAGGATGACCTGTCTTATTGTTGAAAACAGAGGCAAAGAAGGTGTTAAGTTTCTCAACCTTTTCTTCATCTTTGGTAACTATATGCCCCTCAATGTCCAATAAAAAATGGAGGATTTCCTTGCCCCTGCTTTTGCTGTTAATGTATTTATGAAAACAGTTCTTTTTATCCTTTACAGAACTGGCCAGATTAACTTCTAATTGAGTTTTGCCTCTCTAATTTTCTTTCTGCATGACCTAATGACATGCTTCCACTGATTCTTAAAATTTACCATACATGAAGAAATTGTAGTATTTTTAATCTCTTCATGCCCCTTTCATTGTGAGCATGTTTGGTTTTTATTTTTTTCTCTCTCCAATCAGTCAAGTCAGTTTCAGCAGCAAAAAAAGCTCAAACACATCTGTTCTTCCTATTTTGGTGATATGGTAATCACCTTTAGTCTGTTATGAGTCTTTTGTGTGTATAATAACCAAAAATTCTTTGATGGTCTCCCATCATATATTGGTCATACCTACAGCTTACTAAATGCACACGATCGGTTTGATTTAACACAGTTTGGCAGTATAGAAAGCAAGTCTTCCTGTGTGTTGAAGTAATTGAAAACAAGGATTATGTCTTTGGTAAGGAAATGAAGTAGTGCCTGGAGCAGTTATCTTTGCAGTGACAGCAGTGAACTTTAGGGAGAATAAAGGTACGCGTCTATCTTCTTGACATACAATATGGGCTACTGACTCATCAAGCTGTTTTTCATTTGTCTAGTTGGATTCTCATGCTTTCATTTTTATGCTCCTTGCAATTAGCACTATGTTCTGAGCAGATTAAAAAACTATTTTTAAAGGGAAAAACAACCACCCAAAACCCATATGCTTCTCAGAGGAGGAAAAACACACCTATTCAGAGTCATTGACTAGTATTGCAGTGCATCTTTCAAATTGTTAGACTTTGTTATCTTCCAATCCTCTATTTATATGTATGCAGTTTGTTTTTAACCAGAAGTGCTTTCAATATGTTGTTGGAGGGAGCTGTGTGTATTTATTGATTTATTTATCATTTGAAAGCAAGGTTTGCCTATTTATAAAACATGAACCATGACACTTGAAAATACCTCACAGAAAATCCTCACCTTGAGGAGAGTCAGCTACTGCTTTGGTGAAATTAAATGCTGTGACTAATGCCAGCAATTATCCTCCTTTATTAATAGCTATAAAGGACCTATTTGTTTCCATGTTGGTGCTTACCAAATTGATCTCTGTTTTAGTGAGTGCTGAAGTGCAGATTTATTAGTGTTTCTCTCAGTATTGGAGCAGTAGAGAGCAGCAGAGACAGATCTGCTCAGAGAAAAGTTAAATGGAGTACTTTGTAACTACAACTTTGTAACATAGAATACACAACCAGGAGAGGCTGCAGTGAGGACTGCTGAGATCCTGATCACTGCAATAATAAGATCAGAGCATAACGTCATGGGTACAATACCATCCCATCAATGCCTGATGCAGCTGAACCTACTTGAAGATTAAACCAAAGAACACCAACACATGAAGTCTCACAATGCAGATATTTAGTGCTTTATGGAGTGAGAGATGCATAAATTGAATAAGAGAGACCAACAATGACAGTGTAGATAAAACAATGTCTATCGTTTATCTCTAATGTCACACACCAGGCAATGAAAGACAGATTCTGCCTTTCATTTAAAATTCAGGTTTCATCAGAGGCATTAAGATGGCACTGTATTAATTCCAAACTAATGAAGAAGATGTTAGTAAGTTCCTTTTTTTTTTTTTTTTTTTTGGCTTTTGCTACAGCTGAGTAGTGCTCCAGTCACCTTTTACTCTTTTACTTTTAGAAGATTTAATTACCACAATTAACTTTAATTTTACTTTGATTAAAGTGCCTTGGAGGAATTACGTTAAGGGAGCATGTTCAGGGTCCAAATTCTATATGCAAATAAAAGAGATAAAATTAAAAGCTTTGTGATTTGTACTTCTTATTGTGGTAGTTAGAATGAAGTCTTGAAAGGTAAGTCTATCCAGTCATAGATTTATATATGACATGGCAAAAAACTTACAAATATTCCTAGGGTACATTTCTTTTCAAAAGACAATGTATTTATCTAAAAGTAAAAACTGCAGTGAAGTCTATGCTTCAGACATCTCAGCATATTTTCATTATGAGTATTTATTTTCTTATAATTATTCATCTTATTTTTCTATTGCAGCACTGCTTACATGCCTAACTGGAACCACGGTACTATTGCACAAGACACAGCTCTGGCCAGGACAAATTACATAAACAGTACAAGAAATGTCAACTTTTATCCAGCACACAAAGGTACAAAGATTATCCCCAGGTGTTATGGGAGGTCAACTTCATGACCGCAGAGGGCCATAAAGTCAGCCTTGAACTCAAATTCTTGCTTGCTGTCCAACACACCCATACTCTTCAAACACAGATCTATTTCTATTTCTGGTAGTGCACATGATGTGTATTTCATTACTTTCTGCCAAAAGTTAATGTATTCTTTTGGAAAGTGGAGCTATAGACCTCTAGCATTTGAGTAACCTGTTGCCACCAGTACATAAGAGCAAATCAAACAATAATTTCAGGCATAAACATATCTGAAGCCACTAGTGTTTCAGGTTTGCAAAGGTAATTGGACTCCTAAGGAAGGAAAAAAGAACACCTACCCTGGTTAGATGGAGTGCTTAACTCAGGTGCCCATCTTCAGTTTTCATAGGATAAATCATAGAATAGAATCATAGAGTCATTTCGTTTGGAAAAGATAATCAAGTACAACCATCACTCATCACTACTGAGCCCACCACTAAATCACATCCCTAAGTGCCACATCTGCATGTCTGTTAAACACCTCCAGGGATGGTTATTCAACCTCTTTCCTGTGCAATCTATTTCAATGTTTGATAACCCTTTACATGAAGAATTTTTTCCTTATATCCAATCTAAACCTCTGCTGGTGCAACTTGTCCTATCGCTTGTTACTTGGAAGAAGAGACTGATACTGACCTCACCCACAAGCTCCATTCAGGTAGTTGTAGAGAGTGATAAAGTCTCCCCTGAGTCTTCTCCTCTCTCCAGGCTAAATAACCTCAGCTCTCTCAGCTGCTCCTCATAAGACTTGTGCTCCAGACCCTTCACCAGCTCTGTAGTCCTTCTCTGGACTTGCTCCAACACCTCCCTGTCTTTCTTGTAGTGAGAGTCCCAAAACTGAACACAGAATTTGACATGCAGTCTCACTGGTGCCCAGTACAAGGGGACAGTCACTGCTCTGGTCCTGCTGGCCACACAGTTTCTGATACAAGCCAGGATGCCATTGACCTTTTTCGTCACCTGGGCACATTGGCCGGCTGTGAGTCAACATCCCCAGGTTCTTTTCTGCCAGACAGCCTTCCAGCCGCTCTTCTCTAAATCTAGTACAATGCATGGGGTTGTTGTGACCCAAGGGCAGGATCCTGAACTTGTGCTTATTGAGCCTCATGCAATTTGCATCAGCCCATCAATCCAGCCTGTACATATCCATCTGCAGAGCTTTGCTACCATCCAGCAGATCAGCATTCCCATCCAGCTTGGGGCCATTTGCAAACTGACTGAGACTGACCTGGATCCCCTTGTCTAAATCTTTGATAATTATATTAAACAGGACTTTCCCCAACACTGAGCCCTGCAGAACACCTCTACTGGCTGGTACCAGCAGGATGTAATTCCAGTCACCACCACTCTTTGGACCTGGCCATCCAACCACTGTACCAGGTGTAAGATCTGACTATGAAAATATAGAAGATTAGTACCCGATTATTTTGTTGCTGTTTTTTAAAATATGGAAACATAGTAATATGCCCCTTATTAAGTTTTACTGTACTTTTGTTTCTTTCAAACTGCTTTTCATAAAAGGAAAATTAAACAAGTGCCACCAATCCATAGCAACAATGTTTGTTTTGAAAGCATTCAGAAAATACTTGTAAAACTGCATATAAAGGTCATTCTGAGCTTCTACACACCTCAATCTATTAAGTCATGTTAGGGAAATAGTCACTGGATTGGAGTTTGCACAAACAATTTTGAGGCTAATTTACAGCATGAAAAGAAAAAAAATAGAACCTGATACTACAAATGCTGATAAGGGTAGTCAATAGTTGAAATGTCTGTTACTATTATTCCCCCAGGTTTGAGCTACAGAGTTGTTATCAAGATAAACAGACATTGTTAATAAAATTGAAACTTACAGTACCATCATCTAGGGAACCATCCATAGAATAGAAAGATTTACTTTAATCTAATCAGTGAACACACAGAAAAAATACAGACTGCTTCATAACACTGAGTTATTTGAATGCTTTACTCCCAGATGGTATTCGTGTATTCAGGCACTCCATTCCTTTCAAGGTGAAAAACAAAAGTAAACGTAGCAAACCACTGGATAATGCTAGGCAATAGATTCTTTTAAACAAAAATTTTGGCAGAAATTATGTAGGTTCACTTCTATGCATGGAATGACGATGACAAAGTATAAATTGAAACTCTCCTTAGCCAAACCAAAACATACAACCAAAATGCATCACCAGCGAGGGTGGGGATAATATTGTAGTGTAACCTGGTAAGCACCTAAACACCCTACAGCCATTCACTCACTCCTCTGCAGTGGGAGAACTGGAAAAAAAGGTAAAACTCACAGGTTGAAATACAAAAATTTTCATGTTACAGAAAAGGAAGGGAAAGCAATAATAAGGATAAAGAAATATAAAAACCAGATGATGCACAACACAATTTCTCACAGCACTCCGACCAAGGCCTGACCACTCCCCAAGCAGTGGAACCCCCCAGCTTTGACTTCACCCAGTTTTATTGTTCACTATCATGTCATAAAGTATGGAATATTCTTTGTCCAGTTGGGTTCAGCTGCCCTGGCTGTATCCCCTCTAAGATTCTTGTGCCCCCTACTCTCCTTACTAGTGGGGTGCTGAGGAGCTGGAAAGCCCTTGTCTTAGTTCAAACACTGCTCAGTAACAACCAAAACAAGTGTTTTATCAACATAGTTCTCATCCTAACTCCAAAACACAGCACTCTACCAGCCAGAACCAGGACACCATGCGATTGGTACCGGTTGATTTTGACACTCAGCAACCTCGCAGCAGAAGGGTGCTCTGAGAGACTGAGAAAGATAGACAGAAGTTTTAATTTCCTGTATCTCCAAGACAGCTGTACCAAAAGTCCACTGGTATGAATTTTCATTCTTGAAATGCCCTCCCCTGAGTTAGTCTACACCAGGGATGCTCAGAGCCTCCGGACTAGTCACAGTGGGGTGCATTTACCACTCATCCCCCATTAGGCTCAGTTTGGACTCTAATAATTAGTTATTGGGATCTGCCTGTCACTGTAGAAACACAAGCGTGTTCTCCCCCTTTATAGTTTGGTAGCATTAGGATACATTTTAGCCTGGAGAAGAGAAGGCTCAGGGGAGACCTCATCACTCTCTACAACTCCCTGAGAGGAGGTTGTAGCCAGGTGGGGGTTGGTCTCTTCTCCCAGGCAGCTATCAGTAAGACAAGAGGGCATGGTCTCAAGCTCTGTCAGGGGAGGTTTAGGTTAGATATTAGAAAGAAATTCTTTACAGAGAGGGTAATCAGGCATTGCAACGGGCTGCCCAGGGAGGATTCTCTGTCCCTGGAGGTTTTTAAGATGAGACTGGATGTGGTACTTAGTGCCGTAGTCTAGTAACTGCAGTGGTAGTGGATCAAGGGTTGGACTTGATGATCTCAGAGGTCCTTTCCAACCCATCTGATTCTATGATTCTATGATTCCATGATTCTATGACTGTACACCAACACACACTACAGCCTTACACTCCTGTGGGTCTGATGTGCCAGGCCATCAGCTCAACACAATCCAATAAATCTGGTTATCCTGTTCCCCCACCTGGCTGGAGAGAGGGCCCCTCTAGTCCTGGTCATACTATTTATTACTTACTCCTTGTAAATATGATTCAGAAGTCCCTTTACTAAGATCAGAATTAAAATCACTCCTTTATCTAGGGAACTGCACTGGAATTCAGAAACAATTTTCCCAGAAGGACCCCATTTTGTGTTGTATTTCCTTGTGCTTCATGCACCTGTGTCTTTAGGGTCAAGGTAAATTTTCCATACCACTTCCTCATGCCCTCTCCATGGTCCTACAGGTAAACCATAGGGTGGTCCATGGTGTGTAGCCATTGTACCCACTCTCTTGAGTAAAGGAACACTTACTCCTAATAGTTTAGATACAGGTTCATTCAGGCAGAAGGAGGACTTATCCCATTTAAATTGCAACTCCTGGGACATTATCTCCAGAGCTGAAACTCAGATCTGTAGGGAGGAAGAGAGGTTTTCTTCTTTTTTCTGGAGATGGCTGGACAATTCATCCTCTTGATCTTTACAGCTGGGAGTTCTGGGAGGGAATCAGGAGAACCAAAGCAGTTTGCTAGGCATGTAGAAAAATAACAAGTGTTTCTTCAGGTACATAGGACAACAATGGAATTTGAAAGAAATTGTGCCCCCTCCTGAGGAGCAAAACAGGATACCTGGCTACAGCTGATATGGAGAACTCTGAGGTACTCAGCAACGTTTTGCCTCAGTCTTCATTGGCAAGTGCTGTAGCCATGTCCAATTTACAGATTCCGAAGGCAGGTACTGGAAGAATCGAGTACTGTCCACTGTAAGAAAAGATCGGGTTGAAAACTATCTAAAGAACCTGAAAACACCTAAGTTTATGGGAACCGATGAGAGGTACCTGAGGCACCTGAGGGAACTGGCAGCTGAAGTTGCTAAGCTGCTAGCCATCATATCTGGAAAGCTGAGGTAGTCCAGCGAAGTTCCTAATGACAGAAAAGGGGAAACATAATCCTTATTTTATAAAAGAGAATTAAGACCTTTGGAACTACAGGCCAGTCAATCTCATCTCTGTGCCAAGCAAAACTGCAGAGCAGATACTCTTGCATATTTAGTGAGGAGGGTGAGACACAGAAATAAGGTGCCCAGAGAAGCTGTGGAAGCTCCCTCCCTGAAAGTGTTCGAGGCCATGCTGAATGGGTCTTTGAGCAATCTGTTCTAGTGAAAGCTAACCCTTCCCATGACAGGGGGGATTGGAAGTAGGTGATATTTAAGGTCCCTTCCAACTCAAACCATTAAATGATTTGATGATTCTCTTTTATATGAATTTCCTTCTCTGACCTCCTTCCCTCTTAGGCAAGACCAGCTTGAATTTGTTTCTAGCAGTATGTGGCACATGACTTAATTTAGTGGGACAGGAAATACTGGAGTTAGAAGAAAAGGTTTATAGCGAATTTGGTTGGGCTCTGAAACGTTCCCATTTTGAGTTGCCAGTTTCCACTGCTGGTAGCAAGTAAGAGAAGGCACTTGATCTGAAGATCTGTTTTTGGGACACTGATGCATCTACAGGTAGCATGCATGAACCTAAACGGGAGTGAGTGGAGTGTCATTCTTGATCTTCAGTAGTCAAAAACTGCATTTCTATCCCTCTGAGAAGAACCTGTTTGGAAGAAGAAGGCAAGAAATCCACCCCTTATTCTTGTACTGGATTCACATCTATTCAATGACATTGAATAGACTGTGACATTGATACAGTCTTAACTGAGAGATCCATTTTTCTGTTTTCACCTTCTGATGACCAAATGCTCTGCCAAATGCCTAGATTACTATACACCTCTTATCCATCTTGCTTTTTCAATTAATAAATTACTAGTATTGCACAGATATTTAAGGTATTTAGCATTAATCAATTAAAAAAAAAACCATCAAGGCCTTTATGTTCCTCTGTAATGAGAAACAAGGGGTAAGGAATTATTTTGTCTATGACATGAATACCATTCTTTTGAGTTTGCAAATAGAAATACTCTGAATCTGAGGGATAGCCTGGTATTGAATATGTGGGTGTGGTCCATAGGAATATGGTATTCTGTAAAGGAAAAATGAGTTATCTTATTGAAAAATGTGAAATAAAATATAATTGTTCTCTATATTATAAGCAGAGTAAGGTATTAATTTTTAACAAAGTACACAATAGGCTCTAAAGGCTTTTTTATGTACAAAAATTCTACAATGTATCATAATACTCCTTGAAACCTAAGAATAGATAATTTATCACATTTTCCTTAAAAATACCTTTTGCTTTTGTAGGGAGTTATAACATTTTGTATTGTTATCTCATGATATCTTAAAGATTAAAAAGAAAGGGATATTTTATGAGGTACCACATTTCATCTGGATTCCCAAACCTGCATACTCACTGAGCTACATAGAATAACACTTTTCTTTTTCCTTAATGTTTTGGCATGAAAAATATTTTCAGAATTCTTGTTGGAAAGACTTGCGAAGTCATCCAAAAGAGGTATGTACTTGCATAATATTTTCATAACAATTTCTATAAAACAAAAAAACCAAACAAATGTATATTTATAATACACTGAAGGATTATTTAAACTCTCAGAAATCCAAGAAGATTTGGAGGTGGATTGAGTATTTTCCCTTTGCATCAACTTCTTGAATAGACAAAGCAAATTACTGAATAGAGAAAACAAATAATGAAATAGATGCTAATACAGTCTTTCCTCCATAAAATTTCTTATTGCATCTTCTATTTTAAATATAGAGTATGTCTGGATTTTTGTTCAATCTTCTGTCTTTGGAAAGCTTCAAGAGTACTTTAAAACATACATGTTAAATACCCCACTGATATAATAAAATAAACATAGTGGTAAACAAAAAATTCTGTTTGTTAGTCAAAGACTTGAATAGTAAATATTATAATTATGTGTAATTTTGTGTTACACACTTCTTTGCTTTCGTAAATGAAGGTAATTTTACAAGTTTATGAAGTAAAATAACACATGTAGATAATCAACCTGCACTGCACTTATGGAGACAACCTTGTTGTCCTATGTATATTCTTTTGGTTTCGTATCAAAAATAACATCACGGGTTTTAAGCACATTTAGTAAGTTGTTGCTATTGGGAAAGATCTGCTTTTGATTGAGGTTACTCAGGCAAAGCCAAAGATTAAATAATGGGAAGTCAGATTGACAAGTTCTGCTCAGAATATATGAGAATTCCTGAGCTCAGATCTTGCTGCCTGCCTCAGAAAGTCTGGCAGCTGTTATGAATGGATTTGCAATTTTGGCCAAAAATTTCCCTAACAGAACAATTTTCTTCTGATTCACAGCAGCAACATTTCAAATATTTTCAAATGGAAGTTTCAAAACATTTAATTCCAGAAAGTGTCAAAATGTTTTATTTCAACATTACAGTAGGATTTGGAGGGCTTTTTTTTTTTTTTTTTTTTTCCCAATGCCTTGAAAGATTCCAAGACTTTGACTCTTCAGTTGGCATCTAAAAATTAAAGGCTGAAACCTTGGCTACAGCTCCTGAATTTCAACTACATTTAGTTGCAAATGAGATTTTGACTGTTGTTTTACACTGATAGAGTCAAATAACAGAAATCAACAGTGAGAACAATTAAAGAGGAGTAGATGTCCATCTTTGAGTACATCTTTCAGTTTTTAAGAGAACTGATATTGGAATTGATGTATATCAGCAAGCTAGAATACCAAAATTAATTCAGAATCTGACTTTCCATCCTTGAAATATATCCTTGGTAGCTCAACTAAGTTTCAAAAAAACCTTTCAGAATGGATAGTATACTTCTGCCACCAAATCAAGTAAAAATGTAGGGAGGGTTCTTTTTTATTTTTTTTTATTAATTTCAAGATTTTTAAAACCAGACTCATGACTTTAAAGGAATGACTCATGATTTCTGAATTATTTGAGTCAGATATTATCAGAATTTCTAGACAGATAGCTGACTCAATAATGATCCTGAATAAAAGGTTGAGTGAAACCTTCTACTTCTCATTTTTCTTATATTTCTTACTTGCTGATATACAAACTGTAGAGAATTGGACTGAGAAACCAGGATAGTACCAATTTATGCACTGATAATTTATGTATGGTTTATGGCTTTGGTTTACATAATTCTTTCTTTATTCAATAATAAATGCATAGTTGCCATAGAAACTGCTACAACATAGGATTTGGATTACTGGGAAGAGGCAGGGCATTTTTCTAAACAAATAAACACAGAAGACACATAAATCAAATGTTAATCAGCCTCATGCATGTTTTTAGGATAATAAAGCCAGAGTTGCCCCCTATTGAGGGTGCAGCGGTTTCAGAAGACAGTCTCAATCTCTGTACTGGCATCCTCAAATATATTTCTCAAAAGTGTATTAAAGTTATTTCCCAGCCTCAGTGACTGTACTTCCAAATAACTGTGTTCAATACTTTATTTTTAAGCACAAATAGATTCCCAGTAAGCTTTTTATTCTCTAGGTGTTTGCTAAAACATATGGTCTCTTAGGAATCAGCAATATTAAAGGTATAACTGTCTAAGAAGATACTGAAGCCATTAGTATCTGCATTAAACCTACAGGAGAGAAGAAATCTGTGTTAACTGTATGCATAGGACAGAAGGGACAAACGAGTTTTATTTTATCTACTACTCTCATTTTCATTTCCTTATATATCTTGCTTGTCTATTTTTTCCTTTTTTTCAAATTCTTGACTTTTCATTGCAGATTAAAAATAATTGCAGTTCTCCCCCAACATGCACACACACCCCCATCTACTTCATAATCAGGTCTATTAAAATCCATCCCTGTTGCTATGTGAATTCTGTACACTTATACATTTCTCTGCTTCTTTGTGCTGATTGATTTGCACATCACAAAATTGAAATTTCAGAAAAAAATATTTGGTATTTAGAAAAAATCCTGAGACCAGTTTCAATCTAATCAGTCATGAACAACGGGGGTTTTTAAATTTGTTTTTATTTTTTCTTGGAATGATTTGGATCAGAAGGGACATTTAAAAGTCATCTAGTCAAACCTCCCCACAATAAGCGATGGCATCCTCAACAAGATCAGGTTGCTCAGAGTCCTGTTAAACCTGACTTTGAATGTTTGCATGTCTGTCCCCATCTTTCTCCTAAGCCCTCCTTAAGTATTAATAAGACAATAAGGTGTCCCTGGAGCCTTCTCCAGGCTGAACAACCCCAACCCTCTCAGTCTTTTCTCACAGGAGAGGTGCTCTACCCCTTCGATCATTTTCGTGACCCTCCTCTGGACTTGCTCCAACAGTTCCGCGTTTGTTATGTTGGGGATCACAAAGCTGGAGGAAATTCTCCATGTGGGGTCTCACCAGAGCAGACTGGAGGGAGGTTGAGACCTCCCTCAACCTCCTGGCCACGCTGCTCTGGATGCACCTTGGGTACTGTTGGCTTTCTGGGCTGCAGCTGCACATTACCATCTTATATTCAGGTTTTCATTCAACAGTACCCCCAAGTCCTTCTCCTCTGGGCTGCTCTCAATCCACTTATCACCCATCCTGTATCCATGCTTGGGATTGTCCTCACCCAGGTGAAGGACCTCGCACATGGCCTTGTTGAACTGGATGAGGTTTGCATTTTCCTATGATAATTTCATTTTCAAATAAAAAATAATTTCAAATTTAAACAGTTAAATATCTATTTTGTCACAGAGGAAATTTTTTTATCATTAAATATTTTACTTCTCAAATTAAAAAGATAATTTTTTCCTGAAAAACATTTCACCAGCAATAATTTAAATTTTCTAACAAAAGAAGTATTCTGTGGAAAATTGCTGCTTGGCTCCAAAAATTAGCTCATCTTTTTTAACACAACTCACAGAAAAGGGCACTGAGTTGCACAGAATATTTTATTTACATTTTTCCTATTATTCATCTAAGTGATTCAGTGTTACCAGGGAACAGCAGAAATAGTGATGCTACAGTAAACAGAAGATAACATAGTTAATATTGTGAACTTGCTGCACTGAGATAATTTTTAGCAGGATTAGCCAGGGTGCTAGTTCAGATTCTGATGATATCCTGCAGTTCTCCGTCATCCCACCATTCTGCAAAGAGGGCTTCAGCTCTGCACAACTTCACTGCTTGTCATTTCTCCTCCTGCTGCTCGAGGCTGCTAATTAGGTACAGCCTCCCCTATCTTTTTTCTGAAATGGTGTAGTGGGTTGACCCTGGCCAGATGCCAGATACCCACTAAAGCCACTCTCTCACTCTCCCTCTGCAACTGGACAGAGGAGAGAAAAAAAAACAAACAAAAAAACCCAACACACAACAAACAAACCAACAAGAAAAACCAGCTAAGGATTCATGAGTTGAGATAACAGCTGGGAGAGGTCAGTTACTGGTTACCATCATGGGCAAAACAGACTCAAAGTTGTGATAGTACTTAAATTTATTAGTGACAGAGCAAAAGAGTGAGAAATAAAACAATCCTAAAAATACCTTCCACCCCCCCACTCCTTCCTCCCATCTTCTCCCTCCTCCCCCCAGCAGTGCAGGGGGACAGGTGAATGGGGGTTACAGTCAGTTGTTGTTTCTGCCTCTGCTCAGGGAGAGGAGTCCTTCCCCTGCTCCTATGGGTTCCCTCCCATGGGAGACAGTCCCTGATGGATCTCTCCAGCGTGAGTCCATCCTTTGGGCAGCAGTTCTTCCCAATCTGCTGTCCTGTAGGTCACTCCTCCATGGGGTCAGTCCTTCATGGATGAGTTGTACTGACGTGGGTCCCTCATAGGGACCACAAGTCCTGGGGAAAACCTGCTCCAGCGTGGGCTTCCCTCTCCATGGGCTGCAGGTCTCCTGCAGGACTCTGCTCCACCTTGGCCCTCCCATGGGGTCACAGCCTCCTTCCTGCATCCACCTGCTCCAGCATGGGCTGCTCCATGGGCTGCAGGGGGGTCTCTGCACCCCGATGATCCCCCATGGGCTGCAGGGGCACAGCTGCCCCACCCTGGTCTGCACCACGGGCTGCAGGGCCTCAGCTCCGGTGTCTGGAGCACCTCCTGCCCCTCCTTCTGCACTGCCCCTGGTGTCTGCATTGCTGTTCCCATGTTCTCACTGCCACTCTTCCCCGGCTGGAATTCTTTCTGTGTAACAACCTTCTGTTCTTAAATATGTTATCACAGAGCCATTACTGTTACTCCTGATCAGCTTGGCCTTGGCCAGTGGCAGGAAATCCATCCTGGAGCCGGCTGGCATTGGCTCCCTGGGACAGGGGAGTTTCTAGCAGCTTCTAACAGAAACCACCCCTGTAACCTCCTCTGCTACCAGAACCCAACCACAGAAACCACTACAAATGGTAATGTAAATGCCTGCATCATTTCGACACGCTGGGTTAGGAGAACCCCATGCACAGATGTGCTGATGGAGGTAGAAACAGAAACTCGATGACATGAAGAAACAGCAGTAACCTCATAGCCTTTAATTATACCGCCTAAACAGTACATGCTGGCTTTGTACCATGAGAAACATCCACTAAGGAATGAGAGAGTGCATTAAGTCCTAAAGGAAGGATAGAAATATCATCTCAGGGGGTTTTGTCCTTGGAAGGTCATACTATTCTGACAGATTTGCAAAAGTTCTACTCTCTCTTACACAGCAAAACTTTTTTCCTCTTCACTGTCTAAAAAATACATATACTACACTTTACATTTGTAGGTATCCAAACATGTAGATTAATGAAACAGCAAGTATATAGGAATTAATTACTGTTTTATAGAATTTATACCTCTAAACATGGTTACACACTAACTGCACTGCAGTTAAATGTCTAAATCTAATAAATTAAACCAGGTCCTCTAAAGCTACCATCTAGATTAGTGCCAAATGTTTACTATAATTAAATTCTATATGTCAAATGGAAAAAAATTATGATATGAATTTGCTTTGCAACCAAATTAAATAGTTTGCATGGGAAAAAAAAACAACAAACATTAAGAACCCACTTACAGTAGCTCTCTCAGTGGATGGGAAAGCCTCTGTGAACTTCACTATTACTTACAATCACATGAGGTATCACTTCAAAAAGGAAGAGACCTCCCTACATTATAATTTATTTTCTCAGCTGATGTAGTGATACAGACCTACTGACTGTGAAAAGTCTTCAGTTCTGAAAGGTGAAATTTTGTAACAGTGTCTATTTCTTTAAACTATTGAATAATAACTAATTTTTGTTAGACAGAAGAGAGATTTTGGAACAGATTTGACATACGAGTTTTCACTAAAATGTGGGTTTTGGTCAGAAAATTAAAAATTTTCAAAACCTGTATAACACTTCTTGAGGTATTTTGGTGACTATAGTGTACAGTCAAGCTAGTCAGATCTATTGCTAACAGTAGTCTCATAACCATTTAAAGCTCAGTATCAACTCTTGTGGCTGCAGTGTGAGCATACCCTAGCACCCCAGCACTCTAGGAAAACATGGTACACACACAGAACTACTGTATTGAAATACAGCAATGCAGACAGACCTCTCCAATCACATGTAGCTCACATTCTCTATCAATGGGTATTTTACAGCTTCTCCTAATGTGTTTGTAATTTATTTTTTTAGGTTGAACACTGTAATACACATGATCAAAGGAAAGAAATTATTAACTGTTTTTAACTGAAATTCTTTCTTTCCAAGGAAGCCCTGTGGAGCATTAACTTATGTTTCTCCTACTAATGTGTGCTATCCAAAATGGAGGTTAAGTTAAGCATTGATTGCGATGGATTGACCTTGACTGGAGTCCTAGTGTCCACCAAACTGTTGTGTTAGTCCCCTTCCTAACACAATCATAGAATCATAGAACTCTTAAGATTGGAAAATACCTTTAAGATCATCTTTGAGTCTGACCTCCAGCCTAACACCACCATAATGTTCACCATTAAACTGTATCCTCAAATGCCATATTCACACATTTTTTGAAAACTTCCAAGGTTGGTGACTGGGAGAGAAAATAAGCTGGAGAAAATCCCTCATAGGTCAAGAAATGGGCAGTTTAGTAAAGCAAAAACTTGATGTCATGTGTGTGCAAGCAAAGGAAAAAAAATTCACATCCCATCAACAAGCAATGAAAAAGGTAGTTCCTGGGAAAACTAAGGGGAAAAGCATTGCCAAGGCAGACTGACCCTTCATTACTTGTCTATAAACCTATGCATAAGGTTGTGGCACTATGTTAGTGAATGTCTGAAACCCAGTTTGTGACCCTGATGGTGTATGCAGACCTAGATAATAACACACAATACCATTTACATTTAGAAGAATGAAAATTTACCTGCAATTTTGCTTTAATCATACTTACATATGTTTGTGTTCTCTCATAGGTGCATGCTAGAATGTGGTAAGAGGGTAGCTTATGATAGGGAAAAAGAAGAGAGGTATAATAAATACTTTGCTTACCTCTGTAATGCCATGATGGTAATGTTTAAAGCAGTAATGCTTATCATAAGGCTGTCATTTACAATGTCATGGATACCAAATTCCTTTAGTGTTCATCTTTCTATCAGTAAAAAAATGCACAAGGCTACTGCAAATGTACTGACAATTTTGATGGATTTATAGACAAATCATGTTAAATGGGAACATTTTTCCAGAATGATTTGCAAATGAAAAGGGGCTAGGATTTTTATGTAAGTAAGTACAAAGTATGGTATTAAGGGGAAAAAAAAAAAAAAACCCAACTGAAAAAAAGTCCAACCCTGCTTTGGGATCACTATTACAGTTGTTCCTATGGTAACCAGTTATTTGTGCTGCATGCATCATCATATATATTTCAGGAACTGGAGTGCTGGATAAAGGGGAGGGAAAAAGAGCATGTATTACACTAAATTAATTCTGAAGACAAACCCATATTGAAATACTTGACCTTGTTAGTAAAAGTAAAACACCTTTATATGATTTCACCCACTTGACACTTGGAAGTGTGGTTCTCAGAAAAAGGGCTATGAAAAATTGGCATATAGTTACTCATATGCTTCTCATTTTGTTCTGAATCATATCTCTAATTCATTGTTAAATAGCAGTTTCAGACTTGTCTGAGCTGCACACCCAAAGGCTCTGAGGGGAAAGTAAAATACTCCTCTCCCTGAGCAGAAAGCATTTGATTACTTTCAAGACCACAAACGTCCACAGGACCTCTGGCACTGGCAAAACATGCCATGACAGCCAGTTAAAGTAACTGGTCTTTACAAAAGAGGCTCAGAGTGGAGAGTGGGTTACACTACAGAAAGGTCATTTGGGAGACGAGATCCCCCAGCTTCAGTAGTGTTCAGTCTTTTGGTATTGGTAAAATATGTTCCTCTCCAAGCTTTCTTTTGTTAATGTAGTTGGGGCTTCGGTGTGAGGTCTCCAAATGTTGAACTTAGTACAATGCAGAAAGATTCTGCTACTTCTCAGCACCTGAACTAAATAAACAACAGTTGGTAGCTATTGCAACATCCTTCCCACATCATATTCTGTATCTGTGAAGGAATTTAAACCTGAAATTTTTCAAAGTTTTGTTGCCAATTGCAAAGAAACATTGTTATTGCAGCCTACAACTTCTCCACGAGGGGAAGAGGAGGGGCAGGCACTTTTCTCTGTGGTAATCAGAAAGAATGGCCTGAAGTTGTGTCAGGGGAGGTTTAAGTTGGATATTAGAAGGTGGTTCTTCACCCACAGGGTAGTTGGACACTGGAACAGGCTCCCCATGGAAATGGTCACAGCATCATGCCAGACAGAGTTCAAGAAGTGTTTGGATGATACTCTCAGGCACAAGGTGTGGCTCTTGGGAATGGTTCTGTGCAGGGCTAGGGTTTGGACTTGGGGATCCTTGTGGGTCCCTTCAGATTCAGTATATTCTGTGATTCTGTGATTCTATTTACACTTCCAAAAGTATGCTGCAAAGCATAAAAGGACCAAATTCACAAAGGCTTTTGAGTGCCTTACCCCTCTTTTTATATACCACAATTCCAATTGAAATCAAGGAGAAATAAGATTCCATAAGAGATATTAGACTCCTAAATACCTTTACACTTCTGTTTTTCACTTATGCAAACCAGGAATTAAATCGAATTCGGTAGAATTCATTCAAAAATATATAAAGTCAGTCTTTAATTTTTCTTCATGTAGTGAGTTCTGCCTCCATGCCTGTGCATACGTACTGAGAAGTTAAATCTGTATTTCCTACACAGGCCTGGTGTAAGTTTGTGGCATTCTTCTGAGGCATCGGGAGAAGCTCAGCCTGGTGGGCTCTGAGACTATTGAACACATTCAGACATCCTACAAAAGGCAGCTGTGATTGCTATTTTTTCCTAAAAGGGTGCCACTGTCTATCTTTTATGTAATACCTCGGAGAATTTGTCTAGAGGTAGGAGTTCAGTTGAATCAAAAACTTAACAGGGGTTTCAGCCCACATATCTCTCAAAAGCACCCTATCATCAATACATAGACTGTACTTAAGTTCTCCAAGCTGTGCTGTTGTGTAAGGACAAATCTGATGTTAAAGACTACACAAAGTGTGACTTTTTGGCTGCCTTATCTGTGAGGAGGAAGTTCTGTCCCTTTTTCTAAAGTTCTATCTATATTTCAGTTCTTCAGTCCCTGAGTAAAATGCAACCTTGTGAGCAGAAACTACAGTTACAATTTTCCCCTCATGGCTGAGTGCTTTCAGTTCTTCACTAAGAAATCATACGTTTTTTCTTTATTTTCATTCTCAATAAATCTTGAATCATTTTCAATGCAATGCTATGGGGTCACGTTCACAGGGAACACAAGTCCCTCTGCATTCCCCCTGGTTTATGTGCAGCCTAAGTTTTTTCAGTATTTGGTAAGTGAAGCATTATCTTGAATTAGGAAATAAAATGGGCTGTTGTACATCTTGAGGAAGTTCTCTGAAGTCCTGGGAACTGAAATGTCTATTCGTTGCCCTGCCTGTGCATCCCATCAAAACCAGTATGACTGGAGACATGAAATAAAAAGCTGAGGAACTGTGAGAGGGCTTGCAATTAGAAGGGTAGGCTGAGATGGTGTTACAGTAGAAAGGTGAGGACAGGGAAAAGTTTAGGATCCTAATTTGGGAGAGAGACTAAGTGCAGTTTGAGGAAGGTTAGCCTCTTCTGTGCCAGTGTAAGATGTAACATGGAATTAAAGCTTTTGTAACCTTATCAGTCTTCTGATTAGTTGCTGGTACCATTGGATATACCTGTAAATCCTACTACATTGCAGCTGTTACTAAGAGTTACATCTGACTGTCCTGAGTTTGAAAGCCTGATACATTATGATGACTGATGGGCAGGACCAGCAGCATTGCTGTTGTTCTTGACACAGTTTAAAAGAGCTGTTGAAGATTCTTTAAAAGCTCTTTCAGCTTGATTCTTGCCCTTCTTCTGTGAAAATTGTGTCATCTTCTCTTATCTGGACTCATATGAAGTGTCACCAGACAAACTTTGGACTTATCCAGGTCCTTGTACACAGGAAAATTACGAGAAAAAAATATTCTTTTAAATTCAAGTGTTCATTTATTGCATAACAAACTGTTCTGCAAAATCATCACATCTCTAAATTCCTTGGGCCGCAAACTGGGTACAATAAGCATTATATTTTCAAATTAATTTGCCTTGATGGTGCTTGTGTACCTCATGCCACATCTTTCCTGTGGAGATTTATATGTGAGCATATTTATCCTCCAAAGCAACGTTAATATTCAATTCATTTTTCTATATATGAAAAAGAAAGAATAATTGAAAATAATTGAAAAATATTTTTTGTGTCTTGTGAAGCTAAAATACAGAATGTGAAAAATATCACATTATTATTAATTTTCAGTAAGGTTCAGAAGAGCTGTAAAGTCTTAACTCTAGTCTTTACAATCTTTTACATATGTTTTCCTCCTGCACATGTTCTAAAACTCCTTCTTAAATTCCTGCATAGTAAAATTCAGATGACAAAACTAAAGGGGCTACTTCTACACTATTTTAAAAGTATTTTATTACTAATATATGAGACACAGTTTCATATGTAAAATTTCTGACTTCTTCTTGTCTACTTTATGCTTTCTTTCTTTTTTACATGTCAATATTCAATTGCCTGAATAAAGTTTAAAACCCATATTCTGGCAATAGTTTCTGTTATTCCCATTTTGAGCATACATAATATCTTTTTGAAAATGAGCACATTTCCCAAGTTTTGGAAAAATAATGAAAAAAGAAAAAATACAGTGGTTTACAGCTAAAGATTGAGAAGAGGTGTTGAAGGGGAATCTGAATATTTTTACAAAGTTGTTTCTGATATTTGTGGAGCTGGAACACATTAGAAAAAATTATGGCCCACTTGCAACAGACAATTGGAAAAGCTAATAATATCTCTGAAACAGGACACTGTGCAAAAGTCACTCCACTGGAACAAGAATTGCCCATTTTTCATGTTTAAATGAGATTATCAATTCAGCTATAGATTTGTGTATCCATATGAAGCTTTTCAAATGTTATAATACTGAATCTTTTGAATGTTAGTGTGCTGAAATACCACTTCACAAATATGACAGTTCTGTAGTCTCTGCTCTTCATAGAACTCACAGGTTCCGTGAAGAGGTTTCTCTCTCACTGGTACAATGCATGCTCTTTTTCCAGATTTTCAATTTAAACATACAAAGAAACCCAAACCAATCACATTTTAAAGGCATCCTTTATCCTGCAGGATTATTACTTTTCTTTCCAATGTGAAAGTGGTTTTCATCCCAGTGTCAGTATGGGTTGAATACACAGCTCATTTCAAAATCAAGCTTTTGAATCAAGACTCACAAATATTAGATCACTTCTACAGCCACCCATGTTACACATAAGACTACCTATGAGTATAAGTATGTTTGTATGAGTATAAGTATGTTTGTATGATAATTTATTTTTAATAAATATAAAGATAATAACATATATAGGTATCAACCACTTTTTAATAAAGAGAAAAGAGAGTAAGTTACAGGATTGTGTGCATTTCTATACTAAGACTTGGTAAAAAAAGTCATACAGAAATAGAAAATACTCTTCATGTTTAAAAATAGTTAAACTTTTCTGTGCAGGTCTAGGCAAACTCAAATTTTATTTTACTTTAGCAGCTCTAACGAATAGCACATCCACTTATACCAAGGGAGATCATCTACTTAAACCTATTACAATGGATGTTCCACCCAAAAAAACCGATAGGATTTGCAACTACAGTGAAAACCCATCAAGCAATTTGTTTTCAGTCATGTTCTAATAACTAAAAATCTAGATGAAACCATTTTAAATATACAAGTCCTATTTTTAAACCTTTCAACAAAAGAGTACTGTAGAATATCTGGCATAATTACAGAGTTAACCCTGAAGCAGTGTAAGGGCAGTCTGAGGAAGCAACTGTACTGTGCCTGAAGGTTGAAATATTTTTGTTTATTGTATGGACTTAAATACCATTTTAACTTACTGCTTAAATAAGCTTTTAAAATGTCCTGTTGTTTGCTCTGATGCTTAACAATTTTTAAGCTGTTTTTGCAAACTGTTCTTTTTCTCACTACCATGTTACAATTTACAGTTCACCCTCCAGCTCAAGCTGCTACTTTGTTTACACCTCATCAAATTTTCTTTAATTCTCTTCATCTCCTTCTCTGCTGATAAAGTCATCTCTCTTTTCCCCACTGACTTGAAAACAGCTCAATGGAAAGCAGTACATCCCTTGCAAAAGTTAATAATGAGAGTAAAATGATTTTGTAGTTTGATGTTTGGCATCATGGCAAATAAAAGGACTTCCAGCAGAGCTTCATCTAACCTTGTTTCCTCTTTAGAAAGAGATTTGCCTCAAACATTGATGTTGTCAGAAACGTTGTAATTACTGCTCTCCTTATAGTGACATGGTAGAATAGGATTCTCATTACAGCTATTGTATGAGAAGAAAATTTTCATTTATTTCAGCTCACAGAATCAAACCTAAATTACTCAGTAAAATTTGCAAGGCAAAGTTATAATAAAAATATCTTTCTGGATAAACTGGTTTGTGAAAGAGAGTAAAATAGTCCTGTCAAATGAAAGGCTAACTTAACTCTGCTGTGGGTAATAGAAATAATACAGATGAGATCAAAGTGAAGTGAAGGGGTCTATGAATATATGTTAAACTCTGAACAGCAACACTGCAAGCTTTTACAATGTTCAGTGAATTTAACTTTGTTTTGAAGATGTTTCTTCTGCTTATACAGGGGGAAAAAAAAATCAAAACCCCCTCTCTTATATGTTAAATGTTAAAAACATTTTTAACTCTAAAGCCTTGATGACAGCTTGCTGTACTCTGTATAGGAAGTTGTCTACCGGCATTGACCTCAAAGGTCATAGAAACTTCAGAATTCAGTCTCATAGTGAATAAAATTAATACAAATCAATTACAATGAAATTAATTTTTACCCATTTTGAGAGGACTCTTTCATTTATCGTTACTCATCTTTAATTCAGTTCTATTGATCACAGAGACAGAACTTGCTACAATTTTGCTCTCAGAGTTGGTCCATACAACAAGTGTTTGCCTCAGTCATATGAATCATCTACAAAACTCAAGATGTTTTGTGTAGAACTTGTCTAGCTTTAAGATCTTTATTGCTGCTGTGTGCCTCTAACTCTGGGAAAAAATCTTCAAAAAAACCCCCCCAACAACACTGAGTTGTGAACATCAGTTCTGTTTTCTGAAAAGAACAGGAATAGGATCTACAAAGTTTTTTCTTATATGTAAACTGATCTACAAGTGAATTATGATATGAAATTCCAAGTGTATACTATACATTTGACTCCTAATGTTAAATACATAACAGGTCACTGAAAACTCAAATATACAGTTTCACCAGTTCATATTTGGATCTGTGCTTTACTTCCAATGACATTACCAGAAACAATAGGTCCAAAGATTAAAAAAAAAAAAAAAACACAGACAAAGAATAAAAAAATAGGTCTAGCATGATCTGGGATAAGATTAAACACTTATATGGATACTAAGTAGCTATATGGCTATTAAGTATATTTATACTTATATTGGGTAGAATTTAACAGAGCACTTAATATTTTGGGGAATGATCCAACTTCTGCTGTCAATGTGTTAAGAAGATATTTTGCCACGTGACTAAATGTTCAGTGGCTGAGTATTATGGATATATGGAAGATAAAATGTTCTTTTGTGGGGGCAGGAGATTTTCACCCTCTCCTGCACCCACTGCCCTGACAAACTGTAATTGTTATGTGGCAGATGCAGATGTTTTTACTTTTTACACTTTAGTGCTTCTTTAGTGTTTCTTTTACTGTATGCAATTTTGTTTTATATGAATTATAAGATCATGTAGTCTGAGGATTTGATTAACTGTTTGGGAAAACCACTCCTCTCTTGATCCTTCTTTAATTTGCCTCAGTCTTAAAAGTCCTTTACTTAAGATCCTCACTAAACTGATAGGTCTATAACAGAAAAAACCCTACATCTGCAGCTCCCCTTTGAGATAGTTCATCTGAAAGGCTTCCAATTTACTAGTGAAAAAACTTGGTCCCTCGTACTAATATATGTACACAAATGTATGCTCATGCAGAATTAAAGTACATTTCTAAACTCTGTTCAGAAATAAGCACTAAATTTGTCTTATTTCTGATGCACTTATAGAACTTATACTTTGGCATCTTTTCCATCTCTTGCTAGTTTTAAGCAATTTTGCTCCCTACTCTTTCCAATTTTATCTCTATAAATTTGCTCTATTCTTTTGCAAAATTATTCTTAGACATGTGCCAGTTTCCAGTATTCTGCAATTCCTTTCTCGTGTAGGAGTCTCCCTCAGTCTTGCTGCCTTTCTCAGACACCAGGCTAGTTTAGTGTTACACTTTGAAGAGTCTGTTTCAGATATTAATTGATATTAATTATACTGCCATATGTTCCTTAGATTACATTCTATACCTGAGTTTGCCAAACTTGTTTATTAGAAGTTCAGTTTTCTCACACTGCTTTTCTCACACTTTCCCTTTCTTAGAAGGTTGTTCTCTGACTTACTGGGATGACTTTCATTTAAACTACCTTCTACACTCAACTCTCAACCAGCTTTTTCCTTCTAGTTCCATTCAGCTCTGAAAATAGCTGCTTCACTAGTTTTCTTTCTCTGAAACAAAGCATTTTCTCTAAATGAACTATGACAATCCTCCCCTCTACTTTATTTATTTTTTAAAGTATTTTCTATGGTAAAACAGTCAAAACCATAAAAGAACATGAACAGTTCTAAGTTCAAAAGGTGTTTTCCTATAAATTAAAATGAAAATCTGTTGCAATGTGCAATATATGTAAAAAGAATTAAAAAACCCCACCTCATTTGTAATTACAGTTAACATTTATATATTATTATTTTGTTGTGGAATATGCATGTCTTTTACATTCCATATTCTTTTAACAGCCTGTTAGGTTTGCAAGAACATGTTTGAAGGTACAGTATAATAATTTACAGCATGTTTTTGTATCTAGAGTAGTATTATTTCTCTAAATTTATCATTTATTTTATACCAGAGTGATACATTCAAAATGCATAAAAACATCATGTAAGTTGGAAAGGACTGGAGTGGTTATTTCTAGTAAGAACCCTAAAATCTTGTAATTACTAGGTACATTTTTGGTGTTCCAAAAAAAAAAAAAAACAATCAGAGTGAATATTACTGTAAAGTTCAATAAATAAATACAACTTGTCAATAAACAGCAGAACACTGGGGTTGTCTTGCCTGTTTCTGCTACAGTCAGAGTGAGAAAAGATGATATGCACCTGACATATCACACCTTGAACTAAAAATAATTGTGCTTTTCTGAAGCACATCCTTTATTGCTACTGTATTAAACGTCCTGACCTTTTCTTGGCAGTAAAATATTTCCCTTTATTTTTAATCCCAAATTTGCTATAGAGCTCGTCTAAAGAGTTCATCTAAGTGAGAATGATACTCTCCAAGGACTTCAAATGATGAGAGGATCTTGCCCTTTGCTCTACAGTTATTCCTTTGCAGTTATTGAGATACTCATCTTACCTCTGTGAAAAACAGTTTTATTTTGCTAGATCAAAACCATCCATTTCTCTTATTCAGAACACTGGTTTGCCTCAAGACATACTGAGGGAAAAAATCTGTTTCTACAGCAATGTAATTTGTCTCAGAAAGAAACAAATGAGTAAAGTGTACTCTAAGTAAACCATGATCTAGAACTGATTTTTTTTAAGTTGTTTTTTTTGTTGTTGTCACATATGAAACCATAATGGCAATGTAGAGGAAAAAAAAATCCAGATATTAGGAAAGGAAAGCACCACTACTAACATTTTTGAAATGTTGTATACAACAAAATATGTATACAATGATTATATAGGATTTCATTAAGATAGTGAAAATACTCACCATAAACCTTTAGATGCAGTCATATGGCTCTGCATTCTACCAGTTACATATTGCAATAACAATCCCTAATGAGGATCAGAATTCAAGCTTTTTTTTTTTTTTTTTTTTTTTTTTCCCCCCCCGGTGGAAAAGATGATATAAAAAACACATTTGAAACCAGTGTCTGGAACCATCTTCCTGGTTGCTTTCTGCTAAATGGATTATCTGATAAAATTTGAAAGATATTTTCTGCTGACAGATCATTGTAGAAGCAAAATCTGAGCTCTCTCTAGTTATCAAATTATATATTGTTATGTAATTGTACATGGTCTTTCAATTAGTGATTGCTTTGTTTTCAGGAATCAGGAATAAAGTGCCATTGCTTGTTTTGAACACTGCAAATTATCTGTGAGACTAAATTTGAAATGATCATTCAGAATTTATCGGAGGCAATTAGACTGCAGGCCAAATGATTTCTTTATTTTGTTCAGAGGGAAGGGCAGAGGAAGGGAGGAGAAGGTGAAGAGAGAGGATGAGAGGGGAGGGGAGGAGTACCTTCAGGTGTTAATCATATTTCTTAATTTGCTCTATTTTTCTTGCTAAGATATTTAAGAGCCAAAGCAGAATTAGTGGTCAGTCTCCTTACATGAAATAGACCACCAATATTATTGCAGATAATGCCAATATCTAATATTATAGTTGGTTTTAATGCAAAAAGGGGACCTACCATATGCATAAATAAAAGTTTCAGAGCTTCAATATGAAAGATTTGTGTGTATTATCATACTACAAATTCTAGTTTGTATTGCATGCTGAACATATGTCTCTTTTTCTTTTCCTTTTTTTTTTCTGTTTTCCATCCCCATCTGGCTGCCTATTCAAGACATCTGCCTTGCCCAGAAAAGCTGCTCACAGTCTCTTATTGAAGGATTATTACTGTGAGGCCATCAAAGTGCAGTCTAGAGCTGTTGACTCTTTCCTCTCATTTTTCTTCTGAAACAGTGATTTAGAAAAAAAAAGCCAAGCCCCTGCAGGTGACACAGACATATAGAATCATAGAATCATAGAATCATAGAATAGATTGGGTTGGAAAAGACCTCCAAGATCATCAAGTCCAACCAAATGATGAAGTGTGAGGAAAGAGAGGAAACAGGAAGAGGCAGGACACAATAAAAAGGTTTCAACAAAAAGGATTCTGCTTTGTATTGTCTCTATATGCTTGCATGGGCCCCCAGTCAGTATGAAGAATTTGGTGATGGCATTGCAAGGTGAGATAGATACAGAGAGTATCTAGTTCAGAGCATCCAAAGTATCTAGTTCATATATGGTTTCTTTGTGTGTGGTTCTTTTTGAATTTGTTTCTCTGTTGTTTTTTTTTTAATGTATAGGCACAACTACTCAAAAAAGAGGCTGCAACCACACTGTTCAGATATATGTGAAGAAAGGAGAAGAAGCAATGGACATAAGTTGAAAGTTGGGAAATTATTTCTGTTCTATAGGTTAACTAACAATGGAAAGGGTGCTCAGAGAGTCTCTGTATGTTCCACCCTAGAGATATTCAAAACTCAACTAGACATTGCCCCAAGTACTCTGCTCTGAAGCCCTGCTTTGGACAGTTGATTGGACCTGACATATGACCCTGTTATTCTATGTGTTTTGAGTGATTTGAGAGAAACACTTCTAGGGTTGGGGATTTGTTTACTAAATAAGGCTTCTATGGTTTTTCTTCTTCATTGTCCAGAAAAAGGTTACAGCTTTGGTGGTTTATTGACTGTTTGGATTTTTCTAAATAGATAACTTGAAATCACTTATGGTTTAACACAAGTACCTCACATCCCACCATAATGCTAAATACCTTCATATTATACATTTGGACTTCCGTGGTATAAAAGCAGGGAGATGCTGGAGGTTATATCCCCTTACAAACTGGTTGTACAGTCTCCTCACCCACCTAATTCAAATACTATTTCCAATATATTTAAGACCATTATATTTAGTACCAATATATTAGGACCACACTACCAGGGGTTAGAGTTCTATCTCAAACTGAAATATCCTAAAAATTTGCACTATTGCTACCTTCAAATAAAACATCATACAAGTATGCTACCTTATAACCACCCCTTCCCCCCCACCGTGGCTTTTTAGTATAGTTTAAACAACCCTTTAGATTTTTAATAGGATTTAATTTAATTTTGAGCTTATAAAGCTAGGTTTCACACCATGTATAGGTACTTTGGTGTCTATTTAGTATCCAGAAAGCTACACTGACTTTGTACAATGTTAACTTGAAAGTGATGACTGGATCTCTTTCTTCCAATCTATATATTATGTAGAAAAATCAGTTTTCCTTCTGTCCTCCTTCTTGTATTAATGTCAAGTTTTCCTTTTGAGTGAGTAAGCTTTATTACGCTTCATCCAAAAGTGAAGTACTCATACATGCTGTTAACCCAAGAATTTAGCACTCAGATTGATATAATTTTGCCAATGTCCTTCACAGGTAAGAATAAAAAGACTGCTAATATGTTCTATTAACCATAGATAAATTAATACCACATCATATTTTTTTTATTTTGGATAAGGTAGAAAACACAAAAATGTTAAACAACTTTTTTTTTTTTTTAAATTATTGCAAGTATTGGTGGCACAACTCTCCAACCTTTGTATTTTACTTTAAATAATCAACCACTCATGACTGAGCAGAAGAGAAAGGGAAATAACTGCCAGTTCAGTTGGAAATACAGACCTTATGTAGTCTCCAGAACTCCAACATAATACATATTGGCAAGTGCATTCAAACCCAGAAAATCTCTTCTTAAAAGCTGGCCTTTAAAGCTGTACTGGGTTCAAGAGTGTCAAAAGGTTCTGATTTACATGCGGCTGAGTGCGCTTTCAGAGCAGACTGATACAAGTGCTGCTGAGTCACATTCCTGGGATCCCTGACAGCACATGCAGACTGTCACCCCCAGGCTCCAAAGTGCCTCCAGCAGCATGTGCTGCACACAGTTATTTCCCCTGCTTTTCAGTTTCTCAGCCCATAGCATGGGATACCAAATATACACAATCCTGTATATCAGCCATGATTGTAGGATGACTGTGTCTATTGTTCTTGCATAAGCAATACTCTGTTTTGTCATTAACATGTGGTTTTCAGTGGTGATTTTGAGTTTGAATATTTTTATCATAAATATGTATTTTATATGAATTATGGCTACAGCAATATCAGTGTGTTGTAAGGTCTGCCTCTTCTCCTAAGCAAGGTGAGGAGTGAAAGCACTCACTGTGTCCCTGAGATTTTTTTGTCTTGAAAAAGCCATTAGACACAATTAACATGTCTCACACTAAGTTCCCCAATGGAAGTCTGGTGTCCTAATGTAATTAAAAAAGCTAATGATGAAAAGCTAGAAAATAATTTTTGGGAGAATATACAGTGGTGTCTTTTTTCTCTACAGTTTTGAATTTTTTTAAATGTAAGCTTACTATTTTCATTGTCAAGTAATAGTAGTGGTATTTTAGTAGTAGTAAGTAGTAATAGCACTGGTATTTTCATAACACAATGTCCTAAAAAAATTAAGTTTTATACAAGATTGAAAAACACCAAAAAGACAGGGCATGTAATTGGGAATTTAATTGAATTTTTGTCCTTTCTCATTATACTTAGAAAGAAGAACCTAAAGCAATCTACCCTTCACATTCATTAGAATTAGGTAGCTGAAAAAAAGGAAATCCATGCTTCTGGGTGTCAATGAAAGTATGAGAGGGTAACCACTCATTTGCCATGAGAACAGCCTCACTGGACTCTCAAAAGAGTGGCAACATATTTTTACAAATTGAATTCTGCAAGTAGATAAACATGTTTACAAGTGTTAACTATTCTCAGGAATAAAATTCTGTCCTCAGTAAAGGGCAATTCTCACTTTTATTTTAATAAATTAGAATTTCTTACTCATGTAGTTTATTATGATAATTTTTTATCATATTAAACTGAATAAACTGTAGATTTTTTTATGATAGATTTCATCATGGTTCATTATTTTCTTAATCATATATTAATATATTTTTTCTACTTTTCTTCTTACTCAAGTTCAAGTCCATTAACCTTACTGAATCTACTGGATCTTGTTGACTTTACCAATGTGAAATATACAGCATCATTGAATTTGTTCTGTCATCTTGTAGGTGTTGCATAATTTCCTGATTTTTTTATTTTGTGTCTAAATATGAAAACTGATCATCAAACAGATTTTTAAATCTTGACTGTTAAGCATTATTGGGTTAGCAATGTTTCAAGAAACCATTCATATTCAGCTCAACTGGTTTATTGATCAAGTCACTAATTAACCAGTAGATAAATGTGTTACTTGGCTCCTCTGCTCTCTAGTCCCCTACAGTGTGACAGCAAAAATATGGTAAGTCCATAATGTTCAATTAGCTACTCAAGTTTATACCCCCTCTGAAGCTTGCAGTTCACTAATTCCCACAGAATTGCATAATTCCCACCTGCTTAATCCTTGAAAACAGAAATACCAGTGACTTAAAACATCAATCACATGGGTCTTTTCTGGTAACTGCTTTGCCAGGTGGTACTTTAAAAGAAGAATATGGAAAATGGCAAGATGTACACATCAGTCACAGTTGCTATAAAAGGCATTTCTAGATACCCAGGCTAATGAGTTCCCCAAAGAATCAGATAGGCTAGAGGTCATAAATTTAGCCAGTCCTAAAACTGAATAGCAAAATATTATGGAAATTTGGTTCACTGACTAACACAGACATCCACAATCTTAGTGTAAAACACATGCAAGCAAAAATCAGTATCTAAATAAAAGTATAAGACAACTATTAATGGTTCCCAGTGAGAATTAGTGAGTTATTACTTACAGGCCAAAAATTTGAACTTCCAAAATTTCTAAGATCTTAATCAATTGAAGTCAAACGAAGATAACTGAGGGAGAAAACCTTAAAATGTACTTCCAGTTTGTAAGTCCCATGCTTTGACAGCCATCTGAGATAAAGTTTCCTTCACTGAAATTATGCTTAGGTACACAGTCACACATCTAAAAATGAAAGGTAAAACCTTTACGCAATAAATAAGTAAATTAATTAATTAATTTGCTAGTGTAAACAAGGAAACCTTAACATATAACAAACAATCAAACAAATTAGGAGCATGTGAAATATCTTATCTAAAGTAAAAGAAAGCTATGGACATCTTCTTTTTCTGCTCCAGCCTGTTTCCTTTTATTTACATGCTCTCCTGTGTTTTTCCACCTGGACTTTATAGCCAAATAGAAAACTTGAAATCAGTTCTTATTTTTTAAGTAGTTTTTCTTAACATGTTTAAGCTGAAATGCTGATGGTATAGCTGTTTTAACAACTATGTTGCACCCTCTTTAATTTTCTTATTTGAAACTGAGTACCTTTTTTTAAACTGGTAAGAAAATTTGTATTTTACCTATTCTCCACTAATTGCAGAATATTCTGAGTTTAATATATAAGTCTTCTTCTTCTGTCCTTTACTGTAGAAGCTGACTCAGCACACCCAAGGTGTAACTGCTGGATCGCAATCCTGGTTGAATGCCTAATGCACTATTTCATTATGCTGATAAGGCGATGAAGTATAAAACTTGTACTGTGTAATTTCTCCATATGCTTCTAGGATCAACATCTTAAAAATAGCAATCCAACAGTTCTATTTTTTGTAAGGTAACATAAGGAAGGTCAATCATGACATTTTTTATCATACACTTTAAAAAATGCCTAAAACTATTCCAAATACATCCAGGCATAAATCCATAAATCCAGTTGTAAAATCGTGTTGATAATTAAAAGAACTACTACATAAGACATTAATTGAAATAGAAAAAAGTATAAAAGTTTAATTTTCTTTATTTTTACCCTGGGAGACTTTTAGGAACATACACCAGTTATATAACTGTCATACACCTTAGCAATACCAGACTCAGGAGAGAGTGTAAGTTTTAGTTTCAACAAAAAATTTACAAGGACTTACAGCTGAAAATGCTGGGAATATCAGCAGTATAATGCCATGAAATTGTAAGGTTTTAATTTAAAAATGAACATTTCTATCAAATAATCTAGTTCACACACTATGTATTGCAGTCATACTAAAACGTGGTCCTAAAGGCCTTTAAACAAATACATCCTTTCTTTGATCAAAATTGGCCTTTAAAACACTAGATAATTTTTTAGATGATTGCACAATTGAAAAAGGGCACTCATTCACACGTTTTGGTGGAATTAAGCTTTTACAAGTTTATCAAAAAAGGAATTAATAATAGAGTATTACAAATATTTCCTTGGAATGTGTGAGGATGATAGCTACATAAAGGTCTTTACAGAAGTAAAGACACTCCTTCCTGACAGTTTATCTGTGAAACAGTGAGGGTGCTGTTTTTTAGCTCATGATTAATTTTAAACTAAGATTAAGTACATAACCCAGAACAAAAGAATTGGGCTTTGAAGAACCTAAACCAAAATTCCTTTAAGTCTTCAGAATTAGGCTGAAAACAAATGAACAAAAAGAGAATTTGGATGTTAAAGAATAATTTAAGTAGAATTGGATATTTATCTGGATGCTGATGACAGTGGGAATTTAATGTTCATAGTTTGAAGCTAATAAAAGGTTTTGTTTTCCATTTAATCACTGTCTAATGAAAGAGCAAAAATACTTCCTGAAGTACTGGAGAAACATCTTCAGCTGCTAAACAACTGTTTAATACACATTAATTACTGTGAATCATTCGGAAGTAGCTTAGCTTAGTGATCACATCTTTATGCTAAAAACAACTTTTTAGAACAATGGACAATTGTTTGATGAACACTATAGCAGTTGTTAGTCAAATCTTAAAGGTTTGGAAAATCTTGCCTGCTTTTATTGTTTGCCTTGAAAAGAAATATCTCCTGTTACTAGATAAAATCCCAGAAAGCATATGGATCAGAGGCTGGTATTGTTATGATAGCATTAATAATTTAACTTTCTTAGTCAGTGTCCTAATTAAAAAGTATAAATCCTCCCCCCAAAAATAGCAGGTGACCTGATAATATTTTAGATGTTAAAAATAATCATCCAATCTCATTTAAAAATTAAAAAAGATAGATAGATATATAGATAGATGATAGATAGATAGATAGATAGATAGATAGATAGATAGATAGATAGATAGATATTGGGACAAAGTTTTTTTTCATATAAAGATGATGTTACACACATCTGATCATTCTACTTCCTTAGTCTAAATCTTAAACTATAGTAGTCTGATGATATAATTATAACTGCATATCATATTCAAAATACAGGATTATTATGTCATACTGATGTTCTTTACTCTTTATGTATTCCATAACAATTCTTAGAATCCTGTTTTTCATTTTTGTCTCTCTAATGAGGGAGATTATGTTTTCAGGAAAAAAAAACAACCTGCAATTTCATATTTATGACTTTCCTAAGTTCCTAATTCCTTTGGAGCCTATTGCTATTTCTTAATACTTAAAATTTTTCTCATCCAGCAGTCAAATGGCAAACAGATTGTATTACTTCTGCATGTATCAACTTTGAATTCTGACTGGCACTTTATGTCTCAGACGTGCTGCATCATCAAATCTTATTCTCGAGGTTTACCTTTTCCACAATATCCTCCTATCACTGGAAAACTTTTTATCTCACTTTCCAAACTTCTCCAAATCAATGTGTTAAAAGGCTCTCCTCACATCATATATTCGTGCAAAACCCTTATTTTGTGCAAGTTATTTAATTCTTACTTCCTCTCCTTTAACATTTAATAGATTATTAATCCACAAAAGATTTTAAGAATATGAAAACTTACTTTCAAAAGTCAAATCAATCACAAAGTAATTTTTTTTTTCAAGAAAACAAATAATAATAATTCAACGTATGGCACAATATATGCAATTTTTGCCATTACTGGTTGTAGTATGTTACATCAGAAGACATTGTAGTGAGGAGACAGTGATTTCAAGCACGATCTAGGCTGAGTTAACCCTACACCTTAACTGTAGAGAGTTTCATGTTAGCATGAATGACTGCTGTATAACCCGAGCATATCACCTGTCATTTTTGTTGTTCATCTTACTTTTCAAACTTTTTTGAATTTTTTCCATTTTTTTTCTCATTTGTATAGAGAGAAGCTTTTCTGAAAGCTTTCTTGCTTCTAATGACCTCCTTTACCCTTGTCATATTCCTTCTGGACTTTCTCAAGTCTTTGTTTGATAGGTGGTATGTATTCTTCAGAACATCCAGGACAGTGTCTTTAAAGTACTCTCCGTTGTGTCTGCAGAGATTTTACTCTTTTAGCTGTTTTACTTTCAGATTTTGAAAAACAAAATTCCCATGTAGCTCTACTTTTTATAGTTCCTTTTCCGTTTTATACCGTGACAGTTTAGTTTTTTTCAGAGTCTTCAGAAAAAAAAAAAAATTTGTTGAAAACCTTTTGAAAAAGAACTCTGTATCATCTGAATCCACAATAGAGCATCTAACTAATAAAGTTACAGTGTTTGTTGTATTTCCTGTCAATTTGTCTGGTCCAAAGGTCAAATTCACTTCAGTTCTTAATAACATCTTAGAAATCTGATAAAGAGGAATTCTGCCCTCTCCAGAACTAAATTTTTATTGATATTTCTGTTTATGTCAGTATTCAATTTAACCTTCAAAAAAATCCATCTCATATATTCCTATTGGTTTATACTCTAAACTTGACTAAATCTGTGTTTATCCTGATCATAGAACTTTTTGCTAGTTTCATTCAAACCAGAAGCATGCCCTTAACACGCTCTTAGGGTCATGTTTGCATCAACCCCCAGTTAAACAAAACTGATGGACCCAAAGCAGACTCAGAATTACTACAGCCCCTATGACCTCTGTCTCAAACATATGCCTAGACACTGAGGTCATAACTCTTTATCTTTCCTTGATGATTTCTGCTGAATCAAAAACTAATCATAACTCATTGGTCTCTGCTTGCCTGAACACAGTTTCAGCCAAAGATATCAGCTGCAGAATTAATTCTTGTTATTGGCCCATTCCTTGTCCAGTCTCATCTCTCACTTTATAATTTCTTTTTAATAATCTCTAGTCACTTAAACCTGATTAACCTCTAGTGTTGCAATAAAGAATATATGTTACTGTCCTTTTTTTTAGTTTGGACTAAAGAATTTATACATTTTCCAATGCTTGCTTTTTGAACATCAGACTGTTATACTTATATAACTTTACTTAAATATCAGTGCCATTTGTAGCTCTAATCCTTCTGTCTGACCAGGCATAACAAAGATCAAGACCTAAAGTGGTGTTGATCTTCAAAGGGCTTGGAGACAGTATGGTACCCAACTATTGGTCTATTTTCCTCTCTAGGAAAACACTTTAATTTCTATTCTGTTGCAGGACAAAACATATACTGAATACTGAAACATTTCAAAACAGAGAAAGAACCTAGAATCATAGGTTAGCAACACACTGAGGTTTTAAGGGCCCTTGGCACATCTCCAGTCCAGTATCATAGTTAAAGAAGAGGCATCTCTGAATTCACACCAAGATGCTCAGGGCTTTGAATAATGAACATCTCCAAGGATAGATTCCATGTCCTCTCTAAGAAACCTGTAGCAATGCCAAGATATTATTTTGGTTTTTTATTCCCTCTATATCTCATCAGAAAGTTCTTTGTTCCTTGTTTCTATTTGTGACTTGTTTCTCTTGTTTACCTACTGTGCACTTCAATAAGGAGTTTATCCCTGTTTTCTTGATAATCCCCACAGACACTAGCAGGTGTCTTAGCACCCCCACCACTGCCACCAAAAGTTGTCTCTTCTCCAGTGTGTGCAAGTCCCACTCATTAATCTTCTCTTTATAGTGCAAGTGCTCCAGTTCCTGACCATCTCGCTTGAGGGTTCACCTCCACTAAACTCTTTTAAATTCATCAATATCACTCCTGGAGGACACAAAGCTGGGTGTGGTGTTTCACTTACAGGAATCACTGAGTAAAGGGGGATAATCACTTCCTTCACTCCAAAGGCTGCACTCCTGTTGCAGTAGCCCAGTAATAGGAGTTGGTTTTTTGTAGGTGAGAGTTTTGCAGAGAATTTCCACAAGCTAGGATGGGAACAGGTATTAATACTGCTGTTACATATGATGTGCTTGTGGTAAATTAAAAAAGTGCTTTAAAAGCTGGTCCTAAAAACAGTTAATTACATCTCAGATTTTCTTAACAGTGGACTGACACCTACACTAAATCATATGCCAGTTTTATAAATCATGTATTTCTAGAAATAATTTAATTGATTTATAAGTTATGAACATGAATTATAACTATGTTACTGATTTATACGTTGTTTGATGGTTTCCATAAATCATATAACCCATTTGTGAAAAGTATTAGATGATTAATAATGGTGCTACATTCATTTCAGATATGATGTAACTGTCTTTTGGTTTATGTAATAGATATCATATGATGATATGTTTTAGTATTACTTATAAAGTTTACTTTCCCATTAGTCATTACAGTATTCTGCCTTAGCCCATATTTTTACACTATAAAATCTGATTTGTTGACCAATTTGCCAAGATAGCTGTGCTCATATCTGTAATCAGATTTGTAACTAACATATTTTGCTTACTTCAAGTCCAATAATAAGAGAATAAGAATCACAGAAAGATCTTAAGCACATATTCGTTAAAATGAATTAAGGAATCCTAATAATATATTGATTTTTTTATGTCTGAGATTATGTCTGATCATGTACCATAGTAGTTACATTGTGTATGGGTCAACCTTACACTGGCCAGCCAGATGCAACTGGTCTAAATTCTTTCTTCTGTTAAGTAATTTATTAAATATTAGGTCACAGCCTTGTGATTAAAAGGTTTTCTGGTATTTCAGGGCTTCAGTTCAATGGTTTTATCAATAAGAAAGTCTTAAAGTAGTGCATTTCCCTTTCCTACTAACATGCGGGTAGGTACATATATATACTTGAAAAGTTTTCTTGATTATTTTTAAAAGAAAACTTAAAAATTTGAAGATTTGAACACCATAATATAAGAATTTTAAACAAAATATACAGTCTTGGAACTGTTTATATGCTAAATTTTAATGTTTTATTAATTTGTTTTACTGAGAAAATGAATCTCCAAATACTAGTTTATTCCAGGATTCAATTTAAAATTTGCCATTTGTTGAAATTGAAAAAATTTTTGTATTTTAAAAACAGTAAGAAAGTGTACTTTTGTAGAGCTAGTAATGTCTTTTTTGACGCTATCCTTGGTTTTCCTTGAACTCAGTGACAACAAATGTGAAAGGTAGGCAAAGGTTTAAAAGGTAAACATCATTTGTAAGTAAATGAACCTGCCTACACAGAATTTTAGGGTTTTTTTCAAAATATTACAAGGGTCTCTTTGTGACTATAAAGATAATGAAGCATACTTGGCTTAATCCTTAAGTTCACTGTACTTGTACAATCCCCTAAGTGTGTAAGAACACAAACGCAGTTATATTAATAGAAAGCTAAAACATATTAAAAATATACTTAGCTTGTAAATCTTCACCAAAATACTTCATGCAAGTATAAAATCAAATTTTATGCCAACCATACCGTTCAGATCTTCAAAAAGTTTCTACTTTATTTAAAACTATTAACTTTTTGAATCTGTGTAAAGATTTTTCAGTGCTGAAGTCTGCAATACCTGTTACCCATTTTATGTAGCATAAATAAGTAGTATCAATACTATTTTAGCAATGAGAAAATATAAAAAATCAGATTTCCTAACATAACTTACTTTCTTACATGAACATTAAAGCAGCGGTTTAGATTAAGCAAACACAATTGGTGTGTATTTTTCAATTTATTTGAACATCCACCCACAATCTAATGTTTTACAGCTGAAAATTCAGTAAAATAAAATGTATATAAAAAGAAACATTTGCTACAATAAACAATAGTTCATGCAGCCCAGTAAACACCTCTTCGTTACTGCTAGTAATAAAAAGTCACAGTCTTTGGACTGACTTGACAGAGCAGGGTCTCAAGACCTGTCTGAGCTTGCCAACATCTGAGCTGTTTTAGCAACTGAATAGTAGCCAGGTGACTGTTGCCCAGCTGGGATAAGTTTAAACCCTATGACTCCAAGATGCAAGAAAGTTCTCAAAAACTCTGCTCATCACTGGGTGACAGACTGTGTTAGCAGATGCAGGGGGAAACCCTGAAACATTTCAGGTTTAGCTAGAAACCACTGGGAAGGATATAGACAGTCAGAAGAAATCATTTTAAACTAAACCCAAAAGGATTCTGGATTGGGGAAAAGGAGCAACACCCCCAAGAATATGATATGCCACCTGTCACAGACCTCCATATGGATGCTGATGACTCCTTAGGAACACCTGTACCCTCTTTTTGAGGAATGAAGGTCCATCTTTAATCCCTGAGAAGAGTTCTCCTGAGAAAAATTGGAGGGTTCAGCCTGTCTCTCTGTTTCGAGGCTTGCAGACCCACATTTTCCAGCTTCTGAAAATAAGGTTCAGTGACCTGTGTACTGTTGCTTTTCTTATGCAGCTCATAAAAAAATATACTGGTGATTTGGGGAACTAAAGGCAGCAAAAAGAAAATCGAAATATATCCCTTGCCAGAGAGGAGAAAACACAAATTTACCTATGAGATCTGGAATCTTAGCTTTCTGTTTTACTTTTAAGAACTATTAACAGATGCTGTCCAATTATTCAATTAAGTAAAACTTATAAACACAACAGGTATTAGGATTTCTAACACAGCACTCTCATTTCTCAGCACTGAGTGGCACCATTTTGCAGACTGTGAACTCCAGGCCAAGCCCCCAACATTCTAGATACGAGTCTTATTGAATCTACTGAAACATTTATTTGATTTTTTTTTTTTTTTTTTGCCAGGAAACAGATTACAAAAGATTCCTCAAGATCAGTCTTCAGGCAAATTCCTTCCATTGATAAATAGCATTCTGCCTAGCAAATTTTAACAACTGGATCAGCAAGTAACTTCCTTTGTGACACAGGAGCATAAACATCTTGAAAGCCACATCTATTACCACATCAGGTGTGAAAGTCTTCAATGTATAAGCATTTTCCTGCCTCTGTTTTGAAAATCTGGCACTGATCTCATTCAAGCCACTGACCTGGCTTGATCTGGACTGAAAGTATTAACACTAAACAAACATGTCTTAAATTTTCTGTTCTAGGCAAAAAAAAAAAAAAAAAAAAGGTCAAATGGTTCTATATGTGTATTGCACTGTCAAGCCAAAATATTCTTCCCAAAGCAACGGAGGTCAAACAGAAATATTAACTAGATTTATATTGTATATGGGATGGATATTGTGATTTGTAGGAGACTCTATTGCAAACAAAATGTTTCTTTCTCTGGTAATGAACCTGACATGACAGTCGTAATACTGAGAAAATTTATGGATGAACTGAACTACTGTTTTCTTTATGTGAGTGCTCGGTGGTAATACACCAGACTTTACTGGAGAAGAAAATTATAGTTGTATCAGTAAACATCTGTTACATCAAATATTTTTTCCCATTCATGGTAATTTTTATTGTTGAAATAGCACACTATATTTTTTTTCTATTTACATGAGCTGCCCCCATGGTACCCCACTGGAATCAAAATCTCAAATACTTCTAATGCCAAGCTTGTATGTTGATACCTTCATTTTCAAAACACACAAATACTTAACCTTTTTTTTAAAAAAAATACCAGGTTAAATATTACTATCTTCTTCTGAACATCAGGGAAAAGTAAGAGAAGAGAGAGTTGACTTAAGTTATGAATGAAGGAATGATTAGCTTTAAAAATATCTTGTTGTTTAAGCCTGACATTACAAAGCTTTTGGACTATAGCCTGAAGGCGTATCCATAGCACAGTACTGAGTGATGTACATCTGTTCAAACAGGAAACAACCTGGTCATACTGGTGTTCAAGGAAAAGGCATTTCTGCTTTGTCCACAAGAAGTAAAGCTGCATCACTACAGCAGAGCAACCAAGGAGTTTATTTTGCTTCCAGTATAACCTTAAGCCCAGTCAGTGTTTTACTGCATCTTGCTCAGCAGAGTTTTGACCTGAAATGTCAGTGTTGAAGATAACATAGAATTAACCACTTTTTTCTCTTTTTGGTTGTTGTATTCTGGAGTTTGTTTGTTTGTTTGTTTGTTCGTTTGTGAGGGTTTTTATTAAAGGAAATCCTTGTTATATATTTTCAACAGTGTTTTCCTACTTTTTTTAGATTCCATAAAATTTTAAGACTGTGAACAGTGAGTACTTCTAAGAATTATTTTTTTTTCTGTATGTCTCTCTATATATTACACTGTGCATAATACTACTCATGGCTTTATCTAAGCTGGAGGATATTGGAGACTCACAATTCCCTTATTTTGTTACTGTCCCAGTGACACTCAGGGCATGACTAAAAAGCTTAGGTTTTGTTCCTAACCCACCAAATGTCCTGATTTCCTCTGCTGTCACACTCCAGAAATCTTCCAGCCCAGACAAATGGGGAATCTGGTTTACAAAGAAAATTATGGACTGCAGCTAGCCTAGACATCTGGGCCAGTTTCATACAAACCAAATTAATATCCTTCATAAACTGTTCCAAATTCAAACTACTTTAAGGCTTCAGTCCTTAAAAGTTATTTGTGGCTTTTTATACTCTTAATGGTTTAAAGACTATCATGACGTTTTGTCCCACAGCACTGAGGCAGAAAGGAAAATGAATTTTTAATAAAAGAATGGCTCCTCTTTGACTTGCTAAACTTCAGTTGTCATTATATTTAAAACTGAATGCAAATTTGCACGGTTGATTACAAAATTTTACATGGATTGAAGGCACATTTTTATAGAATCATAAAATCATAGATTCATAGCAGTATTTGTTTTGGAAGGGATCTGAAAGATCACATGGTTTCATGCTGGGACACCTTCCACTAGACCAGGTTGCTCAAAGCCTCACCACTGGTAAGCAAGTGTTTTATTGATTTGGGTTGATGCACTGTAATGTTATTATGCCCTGTGAAGTGTGAACGTAGGTTAGAAAACCAAACAATAAAACGATATATTTTAATTTGTCCTTTGAATAACTAAAAATAGTTTCTAAAAACTATAAGAAAAAGACTGAGAGAATTGATACAGATTAAACAGTGAAATGCTCACAAAAAAAAAAAAAAAGAGAACTTTTAACATTGTAAGTATATTGATTATTTCATGTGTTGATCCAGTCTATGAAAACCTCAGTTTAATTTAATGAGAGCATTTTATAGACTTTAAATAGTATGAAATTAAAAGCTTTTCATAGGCATTACTTTGGACTATATGTATGGTTTTATAGATATTATTGATACACCTTTTTAACTCTGAAAAATTTTCCATGTACTTTAAAGTTGTTATTATTAGTTATATAATTATTATTGCTGTGACATCAAATGACTCCAGTTTTGATTAGGACATCCTTACTTTTACTGCCATAGAAATAGGGAAAAAAACACCATCACTGAACTATTTTCTGAAAAAAACCCACATACATGTAAGGTTAGGGCATAAGATGATATCTGCTGGAAAACTGACCTCAGATGATTACATATATTATTGGCTTCAGGTTTTGGGGCTTTTATATCCCAGGAGATGATCAGAAAAACTATGGATTTTTTTCAAGATTCTGTTTTCAAGGACTTCTTTATTTTTTAAGGATAAAAAAATCCCATTCAGTTAAAATCAATGGCTATAGCTAAAATATTTTTGAGTTGTTTAAAATTTACAAGCAATCATTTTTACCCTTATAAATGCTATTACTTTCAGACAATGAGAAAAACAGAATCAAAGCACCCCTTCTGCTGGATTACAGTCAAAGTTCCCAGTCTCGTTTCTTCATGGTAAATGAATATCACTGTGGATTCCAAGAGATTTGAAGTTTGAAATTTTTTCAGAGAGGTGTTTTGGCATAATTTGCAGCTTTTTTCAACATAATGCGATAGCAGTCCTTACTAAATTTGGGGTCTTGTTTGTATCTTTTTCTGGAAATATATCCTCTTTGTTAGGCTTGTAAAAAATAAAAAAATTAGATTTTATGAAAGCTACAAGTGGAAAAGAGCTTTCAATAGGAAAATGAGACTCCTGGTTCTTCCAATCTGAGCAGTAATCCTATGAAAGACAAAGTGGGTTCATTGTAGATAGGCCACAGCTGCTTATGACTAAGAACAATTATCATAGAATTGTTTTGGTTGGAAAAGACCTCTTAGATCACCGAGTCCAGCTCTTAGCCCAACACTACCAAGTCCACCACTAAACTATGTCCCTGAGTGTCACATCTACACATCTTTAAATTGCTCCACAGGTGGTGACTCCACCACTTCCCCAGGCAGTCTGTTCCAGCACCTGGCAATCCTTTTGTTGAAGAATCTTTCCAGAATCCACTCTAACCCTCCCCTGGTGCAACTTGAAACCATTTCCTCTAATTCTATCTCTTGTTAGCTGGGAGAAGGTACCAACCCCCACCTCTCTACAATCTCCTTTCAGGTAGTTATAGAGACCGATAAGGTTTCCCCTCAGCCTTCTTTTCTCCAGGCTAAACAACTCCAGCTGCCTCACCTGCTCCTCACAGGACTTGTGCTCCACAGTTTCCATGAGCCCCATTGCCCTTCTCTGGACATGCTCCTGCACCTCAACATCTTTCTTACAGTAAAGGGCCCAAAACTAAACAGAAGATTCAAGGTGAGGCCTCCCCAGTGCCAACTACAGAGGGACAATCACTGCCCTGGTCCTGCTGGCCACACTATTCCTGATACAGACCAGGATACCATTGGCCTCCTTGGCCACCTGGCCACAACGCTGGCTCATGTTCAGCCACCTGTCAAACAGCACCCCCAGGTTCTTTTCTGTCAGGCTGCAGTAGAATTATAATGCTTTGAAAACCTCAAGGTGAAGTTGCTACTTTGAACTTCTAACCTGGTTTTCAGCACAATGAATTTCATTAGTCTTTAAGGCAGAGAAGAAGAGACCAGAACATTAATAGGTATTCACTTAAGTCCTTCATTACATTAGAATTTCATATCAGTGAAGATTCCATCTTAAAGAGTAATATGGGTGTATTTTATATATATATATACATGTAAATATATAAATGTGTTTTCATTGAAGGGAATGGCAAAACTACATTGACCTCCATGGCAGACTACTCATATTTGTAAGTTTTCTAGAAGTAGAATGTCTCCAAATAAAGTGTTCTTCAACTATCTCATCTGAAAAAACCCTAGAATACATAACAACCACAACAACAACAAAAAAAGACAAAAAAAAGACAAAAAAAGGACAACTCTTTCAAGACTAATGTGATTTCTTGTATTTGGATATAACATTTTTTAAAGTACTTCATTTTCAAAGATTCCTTCCTCTATCCACTGAAACTGAACATTAAAGGCATCTTCAATGGGCATCCCAGATTTGTGCAAAATAAAGGCAATGGGCCCACCTGATAGAACATTCTGTTGTCAGTTTAACTACAAGACACTTCACTAAGGACATGATGTTATCTGGAACTGAACCACATTTGCTTTTATTGGCATAAATGACCTCATTGCTAGGAGAAGTAAGCCTTGATACCAAAAGCATTTTTGCAGATATTTACCACTGAGCTTGAAGGGTAAATTGGAGAACAATACGGTCCAACCCATGCTCGTAAAAACTACATGTATATAAAGCTTAAACTGGGTAAATGTATTATCAGAAATTTCTCTAAATGAGAAGTTCAACTCAAGCCAGAAAACTTTGAAATCAAGCATTCAGTGGCATGCAGCTGTCTATATAAAGTTTTGAACAAGGTGAATGCAAATGAAGACAAAAGGAACCAAGGTAATAAAATAACACACGGAAATAATCCAGACAGAAGAATATTTAATGAGGATACAAGTGCTTTAGCCAGGCTAGGATATATGCATGACTTCATTCTAATAAAAAAAGGAATTATGAAATTTTCTATGGCATTAAACATAATACAGGAAATCTGATAAGCTGAAGAGCTTGACTTCCATCCTGATTCTCCTAAAGAAAAACTGTTGTTAGGAATACTGAACTATGTGTGACCCTAAAATCTTGTGGGAGAAGGACAGGGGAAAAAATCATCAATCTACATTTTTCTTCTATTCAATGGAACTTTAAATACTGGACTATATTTCACAACACAGAATTTTTGAAGACCGAACTTTCATTTAGTTAGCAGTCCAATAAAGCACAGACATATATGAGTATGTTTTACAGAAAATCAAAACATTGTTTTTTAATTGCAGCCTCTCAGAAATGAATACATGAAAAAGGTAAATGAAGAAATAAATGGTTTAAATTAATGGCATAGCACTCATGTTTGCTAAAACTAGTTTTTTGGTCTTGAAGGATCCTTTGGGTAATGTATTCAGTAAAGACTAGGATAAGTGTTCTGTGTCAGTGGTATTCCCAGGTGCAGAACAAGAAGATATTTTACTGGATTTATGTAATGACTGCAATAATGGCGATTCAGAAATCACCTTTGTTTTTCAAGATGTGAATGAAACCACATTCTTACTCATCTAGTACCTAGGTGACAAAATAAAATCCATTTGAGCAGAAAAATAATTAATGAGAAACACTAGACATCCATGAGCAAGTCCAACAAGGGGAACCTGCACCAGCAGCACACAGTGGTTGTCATAAAAAGAAACATCAAGTGCTCATAGTGGGCAACTCTGTTAAGGGGCACTGAAGCCCCCGTTTGCCAGCCTGATAGAGAGTCATGAGAAGTATACTACCTGCTGGGGACTAAGGTCCGTGATGTTTCTGAGAGGGTGCCCCAACTTGTTAAAAACACAGACTATTACCTGCTACTACGTTTTCATGTGGGTACAAATGACACAGGATCAAGGAAGGCCATAAAGCCCTGTAAAGGCAGGTGAAAAATATCAGTGCCCAAGTCAGCTTCTCATCTATTCTACAGGTTAGAGAAACGGGGACAGTCAGAAGCAGATACATAGCACAGATCAACATCTGGCTTGATGGCTGCTGCCATCAAGTAGGTTTTAACTTTTATGACAGTGGGCTGTACTTTAATGACTATAGTCTGTTAGGGGAGGAATGGGATCCACCTGTCTAAAAGGGGTAGGAGAATATTCAGCAGCATGCTGGACACTTTGGTGAGTCAAGTTTTAACTGCAGGACTGGATTCTACTTTCCACACTGTCTCCCTCACAGGTAAGCTGTGGAAATGTGGGTTAGATAAATGGACAGTGAGGTGGATCAAGAACTGCCTGAATGGCAGAGCTCAGGTGGTCATGATTAGCTGAGCAGATTCCAGTTAGAGGCCTTTAGTCAATGTTGCTCCTCAGCGATCAGTACTGGGTCCAGTCTCAATCAAGGGCCTTTATAGGCAGGAGAGTTGAGTGGAGAGAAACATAATGATGTTCGACAAGAGCAAGTGTAGGGTTGGTTCTGCAGCTGGGGAGGAATAAAAGCAGGTGCCAGTACAGGCTGGGGGTCTGACCTACTAGAGAGCAGCTCTGCTGAGAAGAACCTGGGAGTCTTGGTGGATGACAAATTGACTATGATCTGGCAGTGCACCCTTGTGACCAGGAGGAAAAATGGTATCCTGGGGTGCCTCAGGAAGACCATGGCCAACAGGCTGAGAGAGGTGATCCTCCCCCTATGTTCAGCCCCAGTGAGGCCTCATCTGGAGTGCTGTGTTCAGTTCTGGTCTCCACAGTTCAAGAAAGACAAGGAGCTACTGGAGAGGGTCCAACAGAGGGCCAAAAAGATGATTAGGAATCTGGAGCATCTCTCCTCAGATGATGGAACTGGGCCTGTTTAGTGTAGGAAGAGAAGAATGAGAGGGGATCTCATCAATACATATAAACATCTCAAAGATGAGTGTCAAGAGGATGGTGCCAGGCTCTTTTCTAGAGGTGCTCAGCTACAAGACAAAGAGTTATAGTCATAAACTAAAACACAAGGAGTTCCACATCAACATGAGGATGAACTTCTTTACATTGAGAATGGCAGAGCACTGTAATGAGCTACCCAGGGAGGTCGTGGAGTCTCCCTCTTTGGAGACATTCAAAACCCACCTGGACCTGTTCTTGTGCAACCTGCCCTAGGTGACCCCACCGTAGCAGACAGGTTGGCTTACATGATCTCCAGAGGTACCTTCCAACTCTAAAAATTCTGTGATTCTGCGATTCAGTGGAACAAAATAAGAAATAGCAAATTCAGAGGAATCATCTGAGAACACACTTAGTTCTGAAGTAAGAAGCTCACTCAGACCACTTAACCTCAAAGAGAATTGATGAGAAATCACAAGGAGAGATGGGAGACGTTTATTGATGGAAACTGCCGATCCAGAGGCAAACAAACTTTTCATAAATTAATTGACAGTTCACCTTAAAACCAGAATAAAACAAAATTTAAATGACCAGTATATTGTTCTACTCAGATATATTAATTTTTACAAATTTATAAGCTCTTTCAGTAAAATAAAAGTTAGTTTTTAGTCATAAGATGAAGTGAAAAGATGTGATTACTCCTCTGTGCCAGTCACCAGCTTTAGGCTCAATCCATTGGCATTGTTGTACACCCATGCTATTGCAAAAGTGAAACCAAGCTTCTGGCTGTGACAGAAAAACACCATCAAATCTTATTGCAGCAGTTTAGGATGTTGTGAATCCTGAAATTCTGCCCTGCCTTTCTGACAGAGGTCAGTGCCCTTGCACTGCATCAGAAAAAAGAAACAAGTGTTGTCTTGTCCCCATGTCCAGTGTGTTAAATCACGTGTACTCTGCATCGGCAGCTGAAGCCAAGCAGTCAAGATCTGCACTGCTGGGTCTGTGTTCATTTTTACTGACTACTGAAGGGAAAAAAAACCCACCACCTGAAACGTTTGTGACAGGAATTTTAGGTATTTATCTGTGAAAATCATCATGGCATAATCAAGAAATGGAACTACATGGTTAAGACTATGTGAATTTAAATCTTTGAGAAGTATAGCATGCTTTTTATTCAGACAGGAACATAAGTTCACTTAGTTTATGGAGTTACTTCCGAGATTTCACATTACGTGAAAGGTTTGTCCCCTCCAGAAATGGTATTTTGCTCCATGTGTCAGTATTCTATTCAGGTTAAAAAATACTGCATCATTTCAAAAAATTGCAACGTATTTTATTTTATTTTTATTTTATTTATAATGTACCTAAATGGAGGTAATCCCTTTTTTGTTAATTGTAAAATATACCTGCAGAAACTTCCAAGAACGTGTGTTTTCTTTTGTGACAGTAAAATTATTATACTTTGAATGGTAGAAAGAGAAAATCAGACTTATAATAAAGTGTGCTTGCAGAGGAGTGGATTTCAGCCTTCACTGCTTATCTGTATTAAAGGAATGTATTTTCTAGTGTATGTTAGCCAGTATAAGTAATTAGCAATGAAAGTGATAGATGCAGTGTGGTAACTTTGAATCACACTAAATTCCATTTAGATTGTATAGTGCTTTTAGAATGAAAGAGAGCTGAAGAACAACTTGCAGCCAGTTAAAATTTTTCTACCTAAATTCTGAAATGCTAAATATTTTGCTTAAAATAAATTACCTTGGGTTCATCAACTTTTACTGAACAGCAGGTAGCAGATAAAGATCTGGAGTCCTAGTGGGCTGTCACCTGCCACTCTGATTATTTGGTCAGTTGGAAAGGCAGCTCCTGGAGGGCCCTAGAAGTACAGGCTAATCTCTCAAGAATCCCCACCAATCGATGTACTTGTGCTGTTCCACACACTTGGCCCATTCATTTGCAGCAAATGAGAGCTTAGGCCCAACTCTTTAACTTTCTTTTCTAGGTTCTCTATTATTGTTCTGGTGGAGTTACATTAGCCCAGTTTCCTCCCCTCCCCTCCCATCGCCTCCCCTCCCCTCCCCTCTCCTCCTCTCCTCTCCATCATGTATTGTGTAATACCATGTATTATTTTGTGTGATCCCTTCTCCCTTTTTTTTTATTACTTAAAAGCTGAATTTACACAGTTATGGTTCATATTAAAATAATTACTTTTCCCTGCTAGGGAGGGAAAATACTATTTTTCTCTTCAGTGCAAACAGATTCAGTTTAGAATTTCAATCTGCTGGTTTGTGATATTCAGATACACTGTTGCATCTTTACGGCAGATATTTTGGTGCAAAGCCTTTTATTCATCCCTTTCCAAAGACACAATCATAAGCCAATTTTCCTTCTGTCTACTTTCATTAAACTACCTTATTTGAAAGCAGCACCAACAAAGCACCTAAATATCCTGCCTTCTCTTGGAGAATTAGCATTTTAGCTTTGATGTGGTTCAAAGTGGGAAACCACATTAATGTGAGATTCAGCCAATTTCTGCTATTGCTTTGACATCAGCTGCTCAAAACTGCTTTGTACTTGCCTCTCTGGCCAAACGTTAGTTTGGCATATTTTGCAAAAGAGAAGGAGGTGTAGGTGTAGCTTCAGCAAAATCCTGTCCTGAGGTCTGATACCCTAAACCAGTTTCTCAGGTCATAATTAATTGAATTTTGTTTGATGTGATCAAACACATGGCAAGAAGAAAACCTTGACCTGCGTCTTTGATATTTATTAACAGAAGAATGACTAAAGACAGGGATAGAATCCTAAGGGCTTAACAAGCCCATTCCTCTTGCCAAAAGGTCTTTATGCCACCTGGTCTATCCTATGTACAGCCAGGATGCTATGGCAGGGAGTAAAGCTCAGCTTCAGAAGCAGGGAGCTTTCTCCATGTATTCCTGCATACAACAATCCTATTGCAAGTGGAAGTCAAAAATCTGATGCAAAAGCTGTTTTTTTAAAACCAAATAGTATTTAGCAAAACATGTCTAATGCTCTAGAATACAGTCACTTACAGACCACAATAGAAATGCATTTTGTCACAATGTATTTTTGGTGTTTTATAACTTGTCATATTTAAAGTTAGTTCTGATGTACAAAAATGAAGGTAGACTTAGCTACAGAAAATTGAAGACCTGTGTATACCACTTATAGCACTTTCTATTGTGATCATTCTCTCCCAGAAGCCAGTTAAACTCTTTATGAGCAGAAACACTCAATGTCTGAGTAAGTATATTAGAAAGGAATAAGTGAGTTGAATCACTGTATTAGGAAGCAGTTAGAAAAAGGTTTACCTAGGGTGGCAACACTTTAACTTCCTCTCTCATTGTCTGGCTTACTTGGGAGAAAAAGACTCATGTAAATCAATTGTGTACAATAGTGCATTTCCCACCCAATGGCTAGGGCAGCTGGCAAGGTTCCAGGACCTCTTCTCCAGCCTTTCTTCCCAAAGCATGCACAGAAGATGGTACGTGAAGCACACACTCCTACTCTCTGATCCAGGACCATGCTTGTCTGAGCAAATAGTATGGTGCTGAAGGCCCGATTTGAGTCCTGGCATGACTTTGCAACACATGGGTAAAGTCCAGTAGTTCATATCAAAATCTGTCTCTGGTTAAGCAGCTTGCTCATACTTACTGGAATTTCTGTGCACATATTCTCTCCTAATACTTGCCTGTTACTTCAAAAGGAAAAAAAAGAAGCAACACTGTTAGCTCTAGGGTGCTTGTTGCTATAAAACAAATAACCGTTCTTCAAAGCCTGTAATAGTTCTCACAATAAACAGTAACTAAATATTTCACTATCTTTGAAGTCCTATTGTTCCATTTATAAGAAGCCTTGGGTGTTTTGTCTCTCAAGAAGAGATGTAGGAGTCACATTTTTGTAACTCCTAGCAATCAAACCAACCAATACAAAAAACCAGAAAATACCTTTCAGCCAAGCTTTCTCCAATGTACAATCAAGACTAATGGAATAATAGTTTGCATTTAATTGCATCCTTGGCATACAATTCAAAGATGCAAATTTTATACCTAGTCATCAAATAATTGGGAGGATAGAATTCCAATTAAAATTTTTCATTTATTGTGTAAATGACCCTATTTGTAAACAGAGAGTAGTTGTATATGTATAAACCAGTATTTGCAATAGATTGCTTTCAGAGATGTTGTTTAGGAATGCATAAACAAGGGTAAGCAGATATCCAGAAAACTGTGAATTTATATAGCTTAAAATCAGACCAACAATAGCCTGGGTGCTAAGGAGAAGGGATTTATTTTTGTTATTGGATTTAAATATGGACCTAATTTAAACATATATCTAGTCTAAACCAAATGAAAAAAATATGCAAACAAAATTAAGGGCATGTTTTAGAGCAGAGTAAGTGAAGGCATGGCTCAATGCCTTCTCTGGTATTTTCCCCCCTAATTAAAGGCATTTACTATTGTAAGCTTTCCCTGAATTCTCATATTCCTATCAGTCACCAGACTGAAGTTGTTCTGAAAGCAATTGAAAAGACTTCTTGTTTCAGTAACTAATTATGCTGTGAATACTTCCCCAGGGGAGGTCTAAGGCCCAATAATAGGAGTAACTTTTATGAAAACATGCCCAGTGACTTCGCCTGCTGAGAGCTACATCGAAAGGCCTTGCCAAGCCAGGAGATAGATTGGATTCCCAGTGCTGTTGAAAAAACAATCAGTTCATAAGCTTCAAAGAACCAGCACAGCTGAAATATGAAATAGGCATGTGCAAATCCTAATTAATTAAATCTAATGATCCTGTCAAATGATGGGATTTTTTACAACGTAAAGAATTTTTAATAAATAAAAATGAAAGTTCATACTGAAAGACAATGCATCACTATGACATCTTCTGACATTTTCCCTACATCCTCTTTACTGAAGAGTAATTTTGATCCATTTGTGAACATATCTACTGAACAGCACTTGCTTCCCAGAAATCCTAAAACTGTAAAATGAATTATCAGTGTTTGTTGGCAGATACTCAGTTGGCCACTTTCACCCATATTTTTGCTGTCATTTCACATTACTCTTCTTTTTCTATGTGTTCTTTACCTCCAGATATTTTCATCATACTAACATCCCTACTTTTCAATTATGCATGCAAATCCTTTTGTAAAAGATATCTGCCACAAAGCACTTCCATACATCTCTCCATATAAAACAGTTCTGGCCTCCTTTTCATAAATGAATTTAACATCTTTCTTGGAATGACCATAACTTGATGCAGATCTGCTGACCGTAAATGACTAAAACCAAGGACGAGCCATTGCTGGAGGAGCCTGATCTCCCAGCTGGTGTGAACTGGTATAGTTCCATTCAACTGAAAGGATGCAGATTAGCCCAGCTTCATTGATTTTGCTGAAATTATGCCATCTAACAACAGCTGAGACATCAAGCCAAATGAGAATATGATATTACTTAGAGTCTTTCTGGTTTTTTTCTTAGTGAAACTACTGTATCAAAAAATTCTTCAAACCCCTCCTATTTCCACAAGTTTTATGTATTCATGTATTTTCTTCATGTTTAGGAGCATTGTCATTTCCAAATGGCTTATTTTGGTTATCGTATATTAAAATATGCTAGCTATCACACCTGATATCTTTACTGAAGACTTTTAAAAACTTAAGAGAAAACTCTTTTTAAGGACAGAGTAAGGCAACAAAACCAAAATAAAAACAAAGCACCAAACAACACTAAAAAAACCCTACAAGAAAACTAAGGCAAAGTGAGAAGGCTCCTTGCAAAGACAACATGGATGTGTAGGTTCTGATTATTGCAGTAACGTCAACTTCAACCCATTTACGATTCTACTCAGGTCAGGCACGTTACAGTCACCTACTAGGTATCTTTCTAGCTCTGGCCTACCTCTAAGATGAGTTTGTGAAAGCACAAACAAGGCACAGATAAACCATGAGGGGATATAACCAGAAGAGAAACTGACTTTTTCCATGAGCAAGCAAGGTAGAACTTATTCAGGTACACTGATTTCTTAAATAAAGCCAGATGCTGTCTTGTTCTAGAATGCAACACACATCACGACAGAAAACATCATGAGAAATTAGGAAATGTCTTTCCACTCAGTAATTCGTATTTGAACCTCCTTTTGATGTAATGATAGATAGAAATATGTGAGAAATTTCTGTGTCCATAGCACCATACAAAGTCTTTATGTCAGTGTAGCCTATGCAGATTCTTCATGCATTTTTATGGAGAAATGCAGATACCCCTATGAAACACGTGACTTTACAACTTTGTTTTTTTGTGTTGCAGTGTATTCTTAGACTCATTTGTTGTTTACATAAATTACCTGAGTTTGATAAAGCCTTTTGATTTTCCATTTGTATTAACTGCAATTTTTTTTTTTTTTGTGAAGGAGGTCATAAATCTTAAATTAAAAATAGCTGAATCCTCAGTTGTGAAAAATTCCCACAGGATTCTTCAGCATGCAATTATTTTGTATTCTATTTAACTGTCCACTTATATTATTTGCTACTTTATGGAGCTTTCACCTTTATTTGCAGAAATAATTTATTACCATTAAAGTAAGAAAACAATGAAGCAAGGAGAAATTACCATTAGGGTAAGACACTCAGAAGACATATAACTAATATTGAGCACAAAGGGAGAACACTGGTAATAATTAGTGAGCTATAGATGGCCTTGGATGACATACATTATACCATTTCTTTTAAAGCTGTGCAATACACATTTAGATAATAACAAGGCAGTCAGTATTCAGTAAGAAATGTAACAACAATAGATCCAGATAACATATTTGTAATATAACAAATTCCTGTTAAATAAGTTGGAATGTGAAGGTAAAATACCCAAATTAGCATCTTTATGGCTAATGCTTGCAGAGTATGTTCAGTTCACATTTTACTAAGACTTAAAATAATTTATAAGGATTGAAGTAGATAAAAAATGCCAAAAGTAGTTAGGTCTTGTAATATACAGCCAAAAAAAAAAAAAAAATCACAAAAAAGTATGAAAATTCCAAACAGAAACGAAAAAGCTTCTCTAATCAGTGTGTTGCAACTTCCTGAAAGAAGACTGCATGTATCCTGCTTTAGTAAGCTTCCTGAGTAAGGTTATTGAGTGAAAGTTCCTGTTGCCTGAGAGATGGCATAGAGGTAGAAATTAATGAGATAGCGCCAGAACAGTTAAAGGCTAAAGGTCTGTTACTGGAGGAATAGATACCTAAAAGGTCAGCAATTGTAATGAGGTCCACAGGAGAACCTCTGTAACTCAGAATGGCTGAAACTGGATGCATACCCTTCCTGCATGCTGAGCTTACATCTAAAGACAACCTCAGCACATAACAGCTACCAAAGGGTAACTCTGCTCCCTCTGTTTCTACGATTGCATGAAAGAAAACACAGTCTTGTGAACTATTTGGACATGAATTAAAACAAAATGTAGGTGAGAAACTCCAAGGTAAAGTGAACCTAAACTGTAAGAATAGAAGATAAGGAAAAGATGGAAGACTACTAAAAATATACCAGTATGCACGATATTTCCAACACACATATATAAAACATCTGTCCTTGGGTACAATTCATCAGGAATAGCTCAATAGGAAGAAATATTTCTAACTGATTCCCTGAATTTGTAGATATAGTGACCTGGGCCAACGGGTACAATCAGGGAAGATGTGTTGAGCTCTTAATTCAGTGACAATTTGCGACACTAAGGTAAACTGTAATACTTTTGTTACTTTGAGATTAGAAAAAAATACTTCATATTCAGCATTTAGAAGTATACTTACCTGCATGATATAAGTCCTGATCATCAATACTGTGATCTAAGCCAAACACATGTGCAAAGCTTGCTGCTTTCAAGGTATAAATAAAATGCAATTCAACTATGACAGATTGTTTCCAGGTGTAAATTTTAAAAGCCTGAAAAAGAAAGAAAGTGATAAAATTCTACAGAAGGGATGAAAAAAAGCTTGGTACCCTCTGGAGGTAAATTTAGGGTGATAGAAAACAGAATCCCCCTCCTCCACTCACATCAAAAATAACACTTTTGACATCTGTGACAGTTGCCTCAAGAGCTTTGAAAGAGATTGTGATACTGTCAATATTAGCCAGATATTGTGTTGTAAATCTGACACAATCTCCAACTGAATTGCTAGCAATATGAAGCCCAAGGTAACATACTACTCACTTTCCATAATAGCCAATTCTGATCTCTACCTAAGTATTCCTTTGGGATACACAGTAAAAAATCATGTAAATTTCAGTTGCCACATGCTGTTCTTGTCAGGAAGGTGTATAAATAAGACTGCATGATACAGAAGATTAAGCAAGGCATTTCAATAATGAGTACATATTTTGTCTGTTAAACATATTTACATTTTCATCACTTTTTATTTAAGTTCTTGGTGAATCTCTAGTCAGCTTTTGAAACAAGCAGCTACCTCAGTGCAATTTGTGTTTAAACAAATATACTGTATTTTTATTATTAGGAAAAAAAAAAAGAAAAGGAAAAAGCAGTCAAAATTTGTACCTCCTGTCTGCTCTGACCTGATGGACTTCTTTAGTCTGCCCCAGGAACAGCTGATGGCAACAGATGAAACTGAAACAGGAACTGCAAATCAACTGTTCTTTCTCTTGATAAATGGCTTTTGAGAACACAAATTGTCTTTCCTTAGCTAAAATTACTATATGTGTGCTTATTTATAGTTCCAACCTCTCCTTCTATTTCCACATGGCACTGTCTTTGTACTTGTAATTCATTCTGTGAGACAGGTGAGAAAAAATTGGTGCATGGGATCTTCTGCAGACCAAGAAGGAAAAGGCATCTTTCTTAGTGTTCTTGACTGTGTCCTTACGCACGTGATTTGGATCACTCTGATATTATGTTATTTATTTTCCTTTGACAGAAACACAACATTTAACTGTTTATAATTTACAAATATGCTTGATATGAACTTTATGGGGGAAAGGTGTGAAAGGAAGGGAAAACAGAAGGAAGTAATTGCTGTTGTAAAGGCATCCATCCTTCAACACAGATATGGTTTTTTGTAATGTTCATTTACCAAAATATCACCTAGAAATGTGTATTTTAATAGCATGAAGAAATTGCAACTACGGCAATTTTTCTTTCTTCACAGTTATATTCATGGCAATTGTATTTAAAACAGATGTTATTCTGTATTAATAAAAAGTACATTTATTGAGTTCTTGATAACAAAAATAAGTCATTCTCTGCATGGTTTGAAATTTTCCTGTATTTCTTTCTTTCTTTTTAATATTTGAAAAGAGCAACTGGAAATTAGCAAACGAAGGTCACAAATAGTTAGCCTATGGTTCTATATTTCCATTTTTATTCAAAAGAATGGATAGAATAGAGATACAAGTTTAAAACTGAGTCTGCTTTCTATGCACAGGATTCTTTACAGAAGACTGTGCTTTTACCACAGGCAGCAAGCTCCTAACATTCAAAATATATTTGTCCACCTTTCAAAATCATCTTTCATTCAGATGATTTTCTGTCAGAGATGAAGAGAAAGAGTTTTGATTAACCTAAGCCAAGACATATTCTTCTTTCTTTTCCATCCTCTCAGAAGCAGCTTCTCTTGTGCTACATCACAAAACAAAGGGCTTTGGCAGACTTGTGCCTGCAGAACAAAGTTTCTCTGAAGATCAATTGGCGCCTGCAGTCTGAGTTTATGCACCTGAGGCATATGTGTGAAATGAGCTCTCCAACACAACATGCTTACAGCTTGTATCACAAAGAGATGGTCATTTAAAATGCATACAATAACCAAATTCAAATAAAAAAAAATAGGTACAGCCATATGTAGTCAATAGTTTCTTTGAATATCTTTTGCACTCTATTAATATTAACAAAGGCAATGACCAGCAATTCATGTACAACATACATTATGCTTTTTTCCTGGGTTTTCATTTGAAAACCACAATTTGGTCTAAATGTTCTTTTCTTTTTTTTTTTTTTTCTACAGTGATAAGAAGTTAAAATCTATATGGAAACATGGACTTATTTTTTTTTTTAATGTCATTTAGCTCCATGCAAAAATTGTTTGAAATAACATTGTACCAAGAGATGCAATGCTGATTGAGAGGAACTGTGGACAAATTCTTAGAGCAAATTTTAGACATGAAGCTTGTAAGTCAAGGTTTGTCACCTACAGAATATAAACACTTTGCAAATATACTGATTTGTCATTGTCTTTGTGTATTGAAACTGGGGATGGGGGTTTTGGGGGGTTTTCAGCTGGGTTTCCAGTGTTTCTACAATGAGCCCTTCCTGATTCTTTTAGAATGGTGAATGAATGAGATACTCAGAGGCTCATAAGATTGGGTACAGATATGCTAGTGGTCAAAGTCAAGCTGCAGTTTTTGCTTACCTCATAATATGATATAATAGCACTTTTTTAACTTTTAATCTTTATTGTATGCTTTTTTCCTACTGTGATTTTTCTTCAAAGAGGAAAAGAATACGGCAATTTTTAACTTTTTTTTAGACTGTTACGTGTATAATACATATAAATAGAAATGTTTCCTGTGAGAAACGACTGACTTTTATCAGGAGAGCTCTATAATTACTGGAGCTCAGAATCCAATTGTCTTAAAAAAAACTCTGATAGTATTAAAACAAAAAATCCTTTTAAAGGAAGAGAAGCCTAAATGTAAAAAAATTAAAAACAAAAAAATTGTAAGTGGTAAAATAAGGATTTTAAACTACCGTAAGATAAAGAAGTGCAGACAAACAAGGGGAAATAAACAAGCAATAAGTTGTCAACTTGCTATGAGACTGTTTTGTTGTCCATGAGTGATATAGAAAGGTTAGTTTTTTACTTAATTGTAAAGTAGCACAGCTGATTAGTTATTTTAAGTGCAGTGGGATAGCTGAGAAATAATGACTATAATAATAGAACAAAAAAGGGGTAAATTAGATTGTGTGATCACAGCAAAGCAGGTTCTGGCAGAGTGGTTGACACAGGTTAACAATGAAGACAATGGAAAGCAATGCAGTAATAAAAGGAGCAGCATTCAGATAGCCTGCCTGCTTCCTGCATGGAAATTAATGCATATAGGTCTGAAAGAAAGCCAGAGAATGAAAAAATTATTGTGAAATGGAAGTGAATTAAGAAATAATAAGAAAAATCACAAACCCTTTGTTAAAGGAATGATGTTTCTGTGTACTGAACTGAAATTTCTGAGACTGTCTACACTCTCCTGGTCCTGTCCAGGGTATAAGCATTTAACATTTCTTGAATACTGCAGTGCATCTACCAACACATTATCCCTCACATGCCCCATGAGAAAAGAAAAAGAACCTCCATCAGCTCCTCTGATCTGGACAGGTCAGAGTGCTCCACGAGGCAGACCTATGCCATAGTGTAGGTGCAACATTAGTGTTAAAATCAGTTTCTTCTGATTTTCTAGGTAGTTTCTACCTTGGAATCTCTTTTGACAGGTTGTTTTGTATCTACCAGTAACATTGTTATTGGTATGCATGGTCTTGAAGTTATTGTTAGAATATTTTATATGATGTATTAATGTAAAAGGTGAATGGCATGAATCCACTGATTAAAGGCAAACTAACTCCTTCAAAGGCTACCTAAACCTATAGTGGGACCCTTCCTGACAGGATCTGAAATCTGTTCTGGATGGGGAGGAAGTTCAGGCTTAAAATAAATATCCCAGAGCCAGTCCTTGATTCTAGAACTACAAAAAGGTTCTTCTATAAGCCAAGGCTTTTTTGTTCTTAGCTTTTGACAAACTTGACAATTTTTTTCTAGCTGGTGCCTGAATGGATAATTTCTCTCTCCATTTTGTTAGGCAGCAAATTTTGGAGTGCCTTGGTATCTCAGCCAAAGGATGTAAAAGGTCTCCAATACTTTCACAGTGAGAATAGAAGAGTATATTAAAAGTGGTTTGTTGTGGAAACTGACTGGGCAGCAGGCATGCTTCTTTATGAAATTATGTTGGCAGAAGAAAAAGCTATGTATTTCACAGTTCCCAAAATGCATTCACACTTCTTATAAAGTATTTGTTGGATGTCCTCTACTAAGGAAATGCATAAGTATAGCAACATTAATTTCAGTGGATATAGTCTAAATATTGAGAGTATGCCACTAAGTGTTTGCAGATAAATGTTTCTTAAAGAATACACTTGCTTTTCATTTCAACAGATCTAAAATCTACTCGATGAATGGCAGATCCCAGAGGGATGTAATAAGTGGGACAGAATCTAGTTGGAGGCCTGTCACTAGTGGTGTCCCCCAAGGTTCAACACTGGACCATTATAATTCAACTTTATTCATCAGTGATTTGGATGAAGGGACAGATGCCTCCTCAGCAAGTTCACTGGTGACAAAAAGCTGGGAGGAGTGGCTGATACCCCAGGGGGCTGTGCAGCCCTTCTGAAGGACCTTGACAAGTTGGAGAGATGGACAGAGAGGAACTGTCTGAAATTCAACAAGGGGAAATGCAGAGTCCTGCACCTGAGGAAGAACAATCCCAGGCACCAGCACAGGCTGGAAGCTGATCTGCTGGAAAGCATCTTTGTGGAGAAGGACCTGGGGTCCTGGGGGACAACAAGCCAGCTTGTCATCCCCCAGCAGTGGGACCTTGTGCCCAAGAAGGACAATGGTATCCTGGGCTGCATTAGGAATAGCACTGCCAGCAGGCAAAGGGAGGTGATCCCGTCCCTCTACTCAACCCTAGTGAAGCCACATCTGGAGTCCAATTCTGGGCTCCTCAATACAAGAGAGAACTTGAAGCTCCTGAAGTGTGTTCAGCCAGTGGCTACAGGAATGATGAAGCAACTGCAGCATCTCTCTTATGAGGAAAGGCTGAGAGTGCTGGACCTTTTCAGCCCTAAGAAGAGATGACTGATAGGGGACCTCATCAATGTCTATAGATTTGAAGGGAGGGTGTAAGTGCCAATCAATAGGATAAAAGGCAGAAACTGATGCACAGGAGGTTCCATGTGTACATGAGAAACAACTTTACTCTGTGGGTGACCATGCACTGGAAAAGATTGTAGAATATTCTCACTGGAGACATTCAAGAACTGTTTGGATGCAATCCTGTGCCATGTGCTCTCAGGTGGCCCTGCTGGAACAGGAAGGTTGGACCAGATGACCCACTGTGATCCCTTCCAACCTGAAGCATTCTGTGAAATGTTGTATTTTTTCTTTTGCTCCATCTTTTTCTTTCACTAGTTCTTAAAAGCTAGCATCTTAGGGCTAAATTCTGTGGAGTACTTTCACTGTTCAGCATTTGGTGAATGATTGGTCTGCATAACTTGGTGAAATGAGAATTTGAGAAGAAGTATTATGCATGACTGGACTGAATACTCAAAACTGTCTGAATCCATTTGCCTAAAACTGGTCAAGAGGATGCTGATGTAACCATCAGGAGGATTAAAAAGCCATCAGAGAGTCATGACGCCTCTGATACAAAGCAGGAATTAGCCTGATAAGAAGTATAAAAACAACATGAAAATTCATAACAGGAGGAAGAGGCTTTGGAGTGGAAACAACAGGAGTGAAACCTGATTTGGCACTGCCAGAGGTCGCCTTGTGGCATCACAGCTGCTGCCCAGCCCAGAGGGAGCAGCGTCCCTGCCAGTGCCAGGAACTGAGTGTCCTGGCAGGGTAGGGATGGCAAACGGACACATGGAGCTGCAGCTCCCACATCTCCCACAGGAGGGGTGTGCAAGCAGGGCAGACCTGCTTCCAGGAGACTGGGAGTTTGCTGACAGTACACATGCTCTGCTAGAGGAGGCTTGTAAGCATGTGCATGTCTCTGTATATGCACACATGTGTTTTCGTGGGTTTAGAGCCTTTGGGGATAAATTTGTGATAAGTTATAAGTGTCTATAAAACTGTACAGGTTCAACATCCTGCCTCCAGTATTGCAGCTATTCTGTTTTATTACCAGTATCGATCCTATATGTATAGTTCACTGACTGCTGCGTAACTGTTGTTTATACATCAATAAACTGTTTCAATCCCAATCTGGTTTAAATTATTCTTCTTTTGACAAGTTCCAATTGACAAAACTTATTTGGTGATATCACAAAGGTCTACCGTTGAAAGAAAAGATTTGTGAACTAAAAATTTATAATCCATACTAAAAACAGTGATATTTGTTTGGTGAACTATATTGTTAAAAAGATCAAAGAGTATCATGAAAGAAAACTGGTTAAGCAAACAAAAAAGGATATCATCATCATAATTTATCACTAGTCACTTTAGTCTTTCCTACTGACTGCAGTCATTGCTATGGTAGTGCAACTGATGAAAACTGAATAGTATGAAGTCATGATTCAGCAAATTGCTCAGTAATGTAAGGGCTTCTCTGCATGTTGATAACCTGAAATACCTGGGCTTGTGTCTAGCTCTGTTAGTGATGATGACTCCAGGGAATCTAATTTATTTCAAGGTCTATTTTTTTCCTCATATGTATCTAGGGAGAAATTTCTAAAGCAACTTCAGTATTTTTTAATGAGTTACTGAAAAGAGAATTTGAATTTTTTCTTCACTTTTCAGCATATCTTTAGAGCCTACTTGTTCATTTTGCTTTATATTAGCAAGGGGTACACTCAATAAGTGCTAAAAAATCTTCAAAGATAAGAATAATTGCCAGATGTTCCTGATAGCTCATTATCACTACCTTCACCATTTCTTTCTTTCTTTCACTTTGATGACACTGTGATAAATTTCCAGGAGACTTTCACTAAATAGAACCTAGGTTACACTTGAATAAACCAAGATGACACTATTATTAATCACTTAAGTTGATCATCATAATATATACTTGCTTTGCACTTGATTTGCACTTCACCATTTATATCCATTAATATACCATAAATGTTTGACTCATTAGAGATAGTCCTAAACCAAAAAAAGAAACAAAATACATTTATTAAAGTACTACTTTTGAGTTTTCCTGTGAGCCTTAACACTTTTTAGTTGTTTGAGCAACTAAAGTTTTTCACAAGAAACAAATTAGAAAAGAAATAAGAAATTGTAGCATGTATTTTTTGTTTTGTTTCTGTTAAAATAAAAACCACTAATTTTAATCAGAAATTTAGCAAAATTAAGGTTTATCAAAAGATGAGTATAAGATAAAATAGTGTGTGCACAATCAGATAAAAGATAAATTCATTTTATTTGGAAGGTTCTGATGAAAGTCTCCCCAGAGCACTGAAGGAACAAGCTGATGCAGTGTCTGAAATTTAGCGATTAGTACTGAGAGTACTTGGAATAGAATGAAGGTCCCAGAGGGTTGAAGGGAAAAAACCCAGTACTTATATTAAGAAGAGCAGAAAACTAGGATCAGAGCAGTGAGTCTGATTTTGCTTACAGAAAAAAACAGAGAATAAACAATGTTGACAGTGGATGAGAGAAACTCAAACTGATGTATTTAGACTGAGCAGTAGAAAGCCTTTTAATTTATTTATTTGGCAGGATAACTATACTATTGAATAAAGAATATTCAGTAGAGGGGTTATATCAGAACTTCAGAAAGGCTGCTGATACTGTAACATATAGAGATATCTTGAATCATTGACAGAGTAGGCACATGATTCGATGAAAAATTGTACTCCAAATACTATCTACAGGTAGTTTTCAGTCAAAGTGGAGAAACTATAGCTTGAAAAGTTTACTGAAGGGTCAGTCTCTACACATTTTATTAAGTTTACTGAATACGCAATACATATGTTACACTTGTTGTGGTTAATAATTTCCAACACTCTGGAGGGCAGCATTCAAATCTGAAATAATCTTGACTATTTGGAGAAAATATCCAAAATGAACAGTATGAAATTAAGTAAGCAGTAGCACAAAGAACTAAACTGTAGAAGGTTAGAGGTAAAATGAGAAAGATTAAGATTATATTGGATTTAGAATAGACAAAATGTACAAGATGATGTTAAAATGCTAATTTTAATCTGGAGTGTAATCAATAGGAGTGTTGAATGAGGAGTATAGAAAGTGTATGTTTTTCTGTTCTGTTTGCCCCACATAAGACTCCTAGTAGTGTACTACATCTGCTTTAGGTGACAAAATTTTTAGAAACATAACTGATGGAAGTACAAAAAAAAGGAACAAAACAAATGAAAATATTCAAAAAATAAGACCTCTTGGAAAGGTTGAAGGAATGCATTTAGCTTGAAAAAAAAAGGGAAAAGGAACAGGGGTAGTGATAATTGTCTTCTAGTATATAAAATGTGATTAACAAGAGGGTGATAAGTTATTTAACATATCTACTTGGGGAAGAACAAGAAGAAAGAAAACAATTAAGCTTGCAGAACAGAGAAATTAAATTGTGATATTATGAAAAAAGTGGGGGGTTTTAGTGCAACAGATGGAAAAATAATGAAAAAGAAAATTTAAAGGATGCCAGGGTTTGCAGGCTTTTGGTAAGTTTAGCAAACATCCATCAGTAACTGCCCGAAGACTACCAAACTCACACTGTTCTGAAACAAAAGACTCTGAAACATCTTTTGATGTCTTGGCTTTCTTCTGTACAGCGCATGCTGCCATTTTCCTATTGGCATCTTGGAAAATCCCAAGTTGTTTGCAGTAACTTCAAGATTTATTTTATTTTTTCTTCAAATCTTGTACATTTTAGTCATCAAAAGCCCATGTGAGATAATAGCACTTTATTTCAACATCACTGGTTGCACTACAAATATATTTCTGTTCTCTGGACAAACTTTGAGAAAGGCTTGGACTCTGAGGGCAGTTTCAGTAATAAATATAAAAACAATTGTTGATTAAATTATCTAGGCTGCAGACTTTAATGTAGTAGCAGTGTCTGATTTATTGGGTTTGTACATCAGTCTACATTTTGTATCTGTATCACCTATTTTTCTAGAAAAGTAAAACAAAGACTGACTTTCTGTGGACCATTTGTTTACTTTACAAGGAAGGAATTGATGTTTACTTCTTTTACTTCTAGAAAAATGTTCACAAAATGATAAGTCTCAAAAAGATCAGAAAGTAATCTCAGGTGGAAAGTAATCTCTCAATCTTTGCAGAAATTTTAATATGTTAGGCTTTATTGGACTTCACCATAAACAGAAACTAACTTCCTTGTCTATTACAATTTCAAATAAAAAAAAAACAATAAAGGCTTACATCTTCATATTTCAGTGAATGTTGTTCTATTCTTGTTAATAATACAGAAACACCTTTGTAGTGATTAAAGAGAAAGATTAAAATATGAAGATTTGTTCATCAAAGGTCATTTATAAGGCAATGGAAAATTAATTCTATATGTCAGTGAAAAATTATTAAATATGCTTCTATGATAATACTTAATGCACTTTTGCCTAACAGTGTACTAATACTGTAATTCTTCTGCAAAAATATATTTGATGGAATAGAGCGCTGCACTGTCAGAAAAAAGCAGATTTGACCCAGTGAATGTGAAACAGTAAATAGAAAATTTATTTATCAAGAGATGCAAATCTGTAAGTTCATTCGTTTCTAAATTTGTTTCTCAGAGAGCCAAACAAAAGAAGAGGACCTGCAGAGTCTATGCCCAGTTTAAGATACATAGATAGATCACTTAGCCCTGTCTGAGGTTTAGCTAAGTGAACTGATCATGAGAAGCTGCTGGATGTAGGAGTAAGAAGCTGCTACAGATCCCACTGTAAGAAATAGTCAAATTTCAGAGGTGGTTAAGGGAGACCAAGGTGATAGACAGCCAAACCCCAGAGGTAACTGAGAGAACTGGAAACCTCCTGGGGAAGGAAACCTTTCAATGTCAGTGTGACCTTGGTAATTATAACCTGCAAGGCTGCCCTGACAGGCCAGGAATGCCCTAGGAAACTAGAACAGAAAAGGCAATTTTATGTATGGACGCAGCAAAACTGTGACTATTTAATTTAGGATGGCCTTTATACCTGGGAGGAGAAAAAGGATGGAGGAAGGGAATGATCAGTGCGAATGGAGAAAAAACAAGAACTGGAAGCGGAGGGGAAGGAAGATAAAGGGGGCCAACTGAGCAAGAGAAAAGTGCAGATCAATGCATTTGCCTGGTTGAACCCTGCACCTGACCACTGCAGGCTGTCTTGTTTTCTTATTAAAATGTATTCCTAGGAACTTTCTGTGTGACCTGCTAGGATCCCTCTCTGATCTGTGTGTGCACTTAACAAGTGTGCATGTTTTGTTTTTTTTTTTTTTTTTTGCTATAAAATTTTGAGCTGGACTAGCCAGCAAGTCAGAGGACACACTCAATAAAAAAAAACAGCTCTGAGCCAATGACCCGATAAAGGGATGGGGATCTGCATAGGAATATGAAAAGACTTAGAGTATGTGGCAACATTCTTGGTAACATTCTGAGAATGTGGTTGTGGCTTTGAACCAAAAGATTTAGCGTGAATGAACCTGAAATCTGATCAACCAGAGAGGAGCAGCAAGTGTGTGCTGTCTATGTTGGCCACCTTTATGCAGTGCCAGTAAAGATACTGGTCTCAGTTTATATTGGTTTCTATGGCTGGCCATGTTTGCACTATGTGTGGGTGGGTGGATGGGCAGCTACCAGGAATACATTCCACTGCAGGCTGGACTTGGGAGCAATGGCAACCTGACTATATTATGCTGGTTTTGAATGAACCATGGGCTCTGAGATAAAAGTTGACTACTGGACCACAAAGGAGAATTTCCCGTTGTTCCAAAGCACACAAATTTGGCTTCATGTAATAGAGTTAGCATGAGGATGTTCAGGAAGCATGCTGTCCAATAGCTTTCCTGATCTGCTGTGAACTCAGAGAAGAGAACTCACCCATCTCACTACAATCTTCTTTCAGGAGAGTGATAAGGTCTCTCTTGAACCTCCATTTCTCCAGGATGAGGAAATCCCAGTTCCCTCAGCCCACACCTCATCAAACTTCTTCTCTATATCCTTCACTAGCTTCATTTCTCTTTGGATGCACTCACCTCACCACCAAAAGTTGCATGATGATATTCCACAGCAAAACTCCCAGTATTCCAATAATCTCTAAAGGGCATTGTCCATCTGCTGGAAAAATACCTTATCTGCAGCTTAAACTACTACAGATGGATTATATCTACAAGGATATTTAGCTTGAGATTTTTTCAGAATATACTCATTTTCAGACTGCAGCAGACTGCTTTCCCTCACCTTGCAATAGCTGTTCTTACTGACACCCTGGTGCAACTTTTATGGACTTTACAGTCCTTCAGAATTCTCTTTTAGTCCTCAGGTACAGAAAAGATACTACCACAATAGACATCTGCAAAACAATTCACAAAGTAAAAGTCTTTGCTTATTCATGTGGCAGTTCTAAATACTCTTTATATACTCTTTATATATTTAATATATATATTTATATAAATGACAAATATAAGGGATTAAGGAACTTGTGAGTATTTACTCCAGTTACACATGTTTCTTAGAAGTTTCCTGGAATAGGCTGAAGGATGCAGCCACAAGCAAAAACTTCTAATTATTCTCTTCTGGACTGTCTTGGGTGTTCTGGCACCTGACATTGATTAAAAAGAATGCATGAGTAAGTCTGGACATCCAGATGAACAATTTTGTAGTAGAATTTAAAATAGATTTAATCAGTTCTATTGCCAAACCTTGATTAGACTATGCCTTGGATGAAAAATTAAATACAAGAAAATTTTACATTCTTTGGTACTGGAAGTAGAAGCTGCTTTTTTAAATGGAACTGATAGGAATTTCATGAATCAAATATAAACAAATGAAAGACTTGCTGTGTTCAGGACAGTAATAAATGTATGACTTGATTTTTGAGGTGTTGAAAATTTTTCATACATGTCCAACTCTAAAAAGCCCACAGAGTAAAATGATAACTGCTAAATAAAGCTCTAGTTAATTAGGTGAAGAGTAAGTGTATGCTTGCAATATGTATAGAAAAGTCAGTTGATGTTCAGAACATGAGAAAAATAATTTGTAGTGATGTAATTCTTTCTCTAAGTTGGGGAAAAACAAAGAAAAAGGAAAGCTATATGGCAAATATACAAATGAAAGTATCTGAGATATTTATTCCTTACAGCAAATTTCCATCAGAAAATGCAGCTTACAAAAGGAGTGTATTTATAGATTTCATATAATCCAATTGTGTCAGAAGTTACATCAATAAAGACAACAATATCAGCAATGAAGTCACTCTTTCTATTCACCTTAAAACAGAGAATATTTTCTATTGAGAATTTTGTCACTTTTGTACTCACTGCAACATATGGTACTGCAGCTAGAAAGCCATTTAAATATGCTCACACTGTCAGCTGAAAGAGATTGACAGTGATTTAATGTAAAGAGCTGCCATCATATTCCAACATACTTTAAAAAAATTACTTTTTCATGGGAAAAAAGAACTTTAACATTATTACATGTGTCTCCTACATAGACATTATTACACATTTTTGATATAATTTACTAATTTTTTTAATAGAAATTTCTTTTCTATTCACAAACCTTCCTTCTCTTGGTTGATTCATTTAGTGATGTCACAACTCAGTCTTTGTAGTATCACAGTCGTTTCCATGGAGATGGCCTGTGATACCACCAGCACAGACACTTAAGGAAAATGACTCAGGAGGGAAATGTCTATGGATCATTGATATATATACATGTATATATATATATATTCATAAAAAAGATTAAATCAGAGCTATAGAAGATGCAAATCAAAAATAGTGGGTGCAAAAGTTATCACTTGCTCCAGGAAGAGTATCACTTACTATATCTATATCTGCTACTGTCAGTTTACCCTGATCTCAGAACCAAAGACTTAAACATACTCAAGAGTCATCACTGTGATAAATTTATGAAGACCTTAATCTATTTATAATTTATTAGTCAGGTATTACTGCACTTCCCAGTCTAGCAGAAAGGTTGCATGGCACAACCTACAGAATTCAGAGATACTGCAAAAAGAGAGTAACAGCTGAAATAAAGGATAGAGTTCTAATAACTGTGAGGACAGAAGGCTAAAGGGTATCTTCAGTTGCACAAAAATCAAACAGTTTTTGGAGGGAGAAGCAATGACCACTGTTGTTTGTTTTTTTTTTTCCCCCAAACCAGTAGTATTTAAGCCCCACTAGAAATTTAAATTCTAAATGACCTCTTGTGACAGAGCATTTGCCCTCTTAATTAATCCAGCTTTTGCTACAGTCCTGTCTGTACCAAAGAATAGAAGACATCCATATCCTCTGCCACAGTTGTAAATTGATTTTGACACTGTTACTTCCAAAACGTGCTTTCTTTAGTGTTAACTAGTTTTAATATACTATTGCATAATATAATGTGAATGGTAAGTGATCTCCCTGTCCTGATCTCCTTATCTGTCTGTACTGTATCTGATGAACTGTCCTGTTCATGGACAGGGAGGGAAAGAGCATCTTGGTGACCACCTGGTAGCCAGTCACAGTCAAACTACCACAGACATTTCACATCATTGCAGACCAGACTATGTCTCATGTACAAGTGTATGGAACTATCCAAGAAAATTTCAGTCCTCAGAAGGAAGTGAAAACTATGTGCAGATATGAAAAAAAAGCTTCTTTTTTTCTTTTTTTTTTTTTTTAATTGAGAAGATAAGGCACCTGGAAGACGTTATTGAGGTATTCTAATGTCTACGTGGGGCTTATAAGAAAGATCAGAGAAGCATAGAATCACAGAGTGGTTTGGGTTGGAAGGGAAATTAAAGATCATCTGGTTCCAACCCTCTGATGGAGAAAGACTTTACATAACAGACTTTAGTAACATACAGGACAAGAGGTGAGAAGAAACAACAGTTTGAAACTGAAAGAGGGTAAGTTTAGGTTGGACATAAGGAAGAAGTATTTTATGGTGAGGGTGAGGAGGCACTGGAACAGGCTGTCCAGAGTAGCTGAAGATGCCCCATGACTGGATATGATCAAGGTCAGGTTGAACGGGGCTTCGATCAACCTGTTATATAGAAAGACATCCCTGTCCATGGAGAGGAGTTGGATTAGATGGTCTTTAAAGGTGTTTTTCAACCCAAAGTATTCACTGATTCTCTGATTTTATGATTAAGGATCATATCTTGCTTATGAAAAACAACAAGTAGAAGAATGTCCAAATTTGCTAAATAAATAATGAATTTCAACACGTCTGTCTCTTTCTTTTAAATTCAATGCATTGTGAATAATTATTATTTTCTTTTAGAAAAAAATGAAAAAAATACATGCATAAAAGTTTTTCTTTAAACAGATGGCAACTTAAATTATATAGCATAAGACTGCTCATGCATGTTAGTACAGACTACCAACAGCAAACCTCCCCCAGAGCCCAGAGGAACAAAGCAGTTGGAAGAATGTAAAATCAGGTTAACTTAAATATGTCTCATTGTATTCCACAGGAAAAACAAATGCAGGAGTCCATCAGGAACAGAACATTAAAATTACAAAGTCTCTTTCTCAATAATCAAAGGCTCCCATTACAAAAAATATAGAACATTGTTAAAATGGTATTACTTTAAAACCCTATAAAGTCAAGTGGGTCTATCCAAATGATTCCTATGATATTTAAATCTTCTCCTTAAAAGCCTTTTAATCTTATAGAAACTTACAATTCTGATTGAAGGAAAGTGTCCTCAATGAATGCTTATTAATAAATCAAAGTTAATGGACTGCTTAATGTTTTCCCATTTCATTCTCGTACCAATCAGCAGCCTATCTTTACATAGCCAGAAAAACAACAGAAAGTAAATTATATTTTAGTGTTTTAGTTAATAAAATGTAGCATTTTGTCAATACCAAAAGTGTGGAAAAAAATGGTTGTATCTAATGTACTGTTCAATAGTTATAAATTCAGGTAAAGTAGAGCCTGTAGATTTCACACTGAGAATTACAACACAAAATGGACACAGGAATAAAATGAATGAGTTGCAGTAGAATGTCCTTTTTCGGTGAAATGTTAATGATATACTGTCTGAAGATAATAGGACTCTGAATATATCATTAAATTGTTTTTGTGGAAAAAGTGAATCACCTCAAATCCCCTCCACTAAACAATAAAGAGTAAGGTTTAGATAGAGGTTTTGACTGTCAGTGTATGGTCAGGTAAAGACAGTAGTCTACTGATAAGTTTCCAGAATTCTTAGACTCAAATGGTATTTTAAGTGCTGTATAATTGAACATGCATTTTAACGAATTTGCAGAAATGACGGGTTGAGCATTGAAGCTCAGTTGGCTTTTGAACAGAGGCAGAGTCTCCAGAGAAGTAAGTTATGTACAATATTTACTATAGAAGCATGAGAAACTTTCCTGTCTTGCACTGAAATAACAGCCTCTGCATAGACAAAGCAGAGACCAATAACATTAAGGACAGCATGACATTTTGGATATGAAAATATTTAATAGCAAAAGCACTGAAGTGAATATAGTTCTACACTTCAATAATATGAATTATCCTTATATTGACATTTATACGTTCCATCCTCAGAGTCAGGAAATTGTATTTTAATTCTAACCTATGCCATTTACATTATATTTTTAGAGTTAAATAGAAGAAAATTTTACATTTAATTTATGCATTTTACAGCAATTGCCAATAGAACATTCCATCCTCTTCTTTTTTTTTTTTTCATCTTCCGTAGGGAGTACTGTCACAGTATTGAGTAAAGCTTATTTCACTGTGCTTTAATAACCTCAAACACACATGTTATATGACATAACCTTCTATTGTTCCTAAAGGGAGAGGCACATGTATATGTATGTTGCTACATCTCAAATGAAACTTTGGTTTAATCCTGGTATCTACTGGAACTCAGAAAATACTTGTACCTTTGGTCACTCACAGAGTCTCACTGAAACAAACCTACTTGTCCTCTGAGGAAAAACCCGGGTTGTCAGAGCAGTTCATTAGAGCTGTGGTTTGATTACCACCTATTTTAGAGACCCTTGTTCTTTCAAGCAGTTCTGCATTCTCACACCATACCTAGGGCATGGATCAGATGCCAGGTGTCCAGGAGCGTTAGGATTCGCCGTCAGTGTGTGTGTGATCATCAGCTGGACATAATCAGACTCATACCTTTGACTCAAGAGAGTACACAGATATCCCGGTTAAGGTTTATTTCTGATGTTTAGATGCAGAGAGTTGAGTGAGATGCAACCTTTGAAATATAAAATACTCATTCTTGAGAAACTAAACAAGTGGGTCAAATTCTTGGACTCTCTTTCCACGTTCCCAGAAAAGTAACAGGTCTAATTTCCAGATGAGCACTTGTCTCAACTGGGGAACAAGCTGTAAAACAAAAGCTACAGAAATGTACTTAAATTTACATCTTCAGTTGACAGATGTTTAGTTGGAAATGTGTTCTTAGACAGTTTTTGAAACATGATATTTGCTTAAAAGCTTTCAAGGAGATGTTGCAAACTGCACATGCAGGAAATTGCTTTGTTTCATCCTCTCAATGTACAAATTATCCTACTTACCATCACACATTTGCCAATGCTGTGACTGCTGCTAACTACTGTGATAAAAGTTGAGTTACTTTTTTTCAGAGGCTAGTTTATTATAGAAAATTGGAGAGGAGGGAAAATTGTGGATGAACTCAGGAAATCAGAGGCTGAATAATCTCACTTAAAAATGTTTTAATAAAAATCGAGTAGCTCTAATACCATAGTATTTACTGTAGTTAAAGGACCCTTTCATTTCTAAAACTTTGATCAAAGTGGGTAGAGAGTCTGAACTCCACCTCTTACAAATACATAAAAAACCTTCTGATTTATCCTTAATCCCTTTTAATATATTTTGAAAATTTCATAAGTGAACAAATGAAATAGACCAAAAAAGATTTTAGTATCCCATTAAGTATATAATTTTCTCCTAGTATATTGCTATAACTTTTCCACTTTTCAAACAAAATACAGAAGAATGTAATAAACCACCAGATGGATGGGGTTTTTTTCAGATTTATTTTTTTCAGTACAAGAGATAAGAAAAAAATCTCCAAAATCTTTTATGAGGAAAGACTGCAGGAGTTGGGCCTGCTTAGTCTGGAGAAGAGAAAATAGAGAAGGGATCTCATCAATGCATGTAAATACCTCAAAGGCAGGTGCCGAGGGGTTGGTGCCAGACTCTTTTCTGTGGTGCCCAGTGACAAGGAGTAATGGCCATAACCTAAAACTCAAGAGATTCACCTCAACATAAGGAAGAACTTCTTTACATTGAGGATGGCAGAGCACTGGAACAGGCTGTCCACAGATGTCATGGAGTCTCCCTCTCTGGAGACATTCAAAACCCATCTGGACACAGTCCTGTGTCACCTGTTTCAGGTGACCCTGCCTCAGCAGAGGGGAGTTGGACTGAATGACCTCCAGAAGTCTCTTCCAACCCTCAAGATTCTGTGAAATAATGATAATAGAGATTAATACTGAATACTTGTCCTTGTGCAGGTACTGAAATTAGAGCTTTGGAATCACTGTGTTTATACTGTTAAGAAAAATGAAGGTCGGGCACCAGTCCTGACCCTGAAGCCAGATGGCCTCTGTTGGTTTACATCCATTTGCTACCTGCTAGGCCTTTCTAGAACATGCTGTCTGTGTCCAGCCTTCTTTTGTGTCCCTTACCTCAGGCTCATAAAACTACTGAAAACTACTGAAATAACTTGCATTAGTACAATGATATAATTTTGGTAGACGTTTGTTTGGAATAAAAATAGATTAGAATACAAAAGAGGAGTTAGAGGAATAAGCATAATTCAATTATAAGCTTGAATCAAATATAATGCAACGCTTTAAAAAGGAGAGAAATATCTGTATGCCTGTGGAACTAATGGAGGAACTGAATGCCTAGAGGAAGGCCTGTGGCAATGGTGGAAATAATTATTCTGCCATGAGGAATGCTGGAATACTTACAAACCACAGGAGGACTGTTAGGATAATTTCTTCAAATGAACATGTTACAGGCACCTTATTTTAATCTGATTTTAACCTTATTTTAATCTCATTCCATATTCATAACCAGAAGTAAATAATGCATAGTCTAACATTTCAGATTTCATCCCACTACTCAAATAATTCCCCAATAGTACCTAATTGTAAGTTGTACCACCATTTGTGTCACCTCTGCATGTTGCATTGAGTGTATGGCCCACTCTTCCTTTGTATATTGTTCTAAGTGATTTTTGTTTTCAGGTGTCGTTCCCTGTTGTGTACAAGTTGTACAGGTAATGAGGATCAGAGTTACCTGATAATTACCTTAAAGACTGCTGCCAGCTTCTCAAGTTCCATATCTGAATAAGTAGATATGGAGCTCTTGGAGTAGACTCCAGGTTAAGGGGGCCAATGGTGTTTGGGGTGAGCACTCCTTTTTCATTGCTGTTCAGTGACACTGCTTTCCTGTAGGCAATCCTCATTACAGCTTTCCCAATCTACTACACAGAATGCTGGAACATCTGCCATCACAGTACGAACCTCATCCTACAAAAAAGCTTTTCAAACAAACCAGCAGAGGAGATGCATAAGCTTTCTCTTTTCCAAGATCACTGGTCTTAGGTTCTGTTGGTAATGATTACATTTTTCTCAGAGCCTGTTTACGTGTCTTCTCATTTCTGAAGGATTTCTTTCTCCCAAATTCACTAACTAAAGTCATTGCACTAGTGTTTCCAAGTTCAGACATGTAGCAAATTATATTTCAGTCTAAGTTTTATTTTCTTTCTTTATGACCTGCCATTGTGCACACTTGCTAATGCTTTACCGTCATTTTTCTATTTGAGCTTTTACCCAGTAGAATGGGAAAGTAGAGGAAGACAGTGGGCCTTCTTTTCAGTTCAGATTTCATTTCCAAGTAAAATCAATCTTTGTTAAGGTGTCAAGTATTAACTAAACAAACATTATCTCCTTTGAGAGTCAATCATGCAACTAGAGCCAGCATTATCAGGGTACTTTTCAGAATGAAAAAGAAATAGTACATATTTTAGAATATATTATTTAACTGAATCAAAAGCAAAATATTTTTCTTGGCAAAAGCCAACTGCTAACATTTTTAGGAAAAAAATTTAACTGTTAAGCTGTTTATCTTACTATTTATAATATTTTCTTTTAAAATATGCACTTTAACTCTTTCTTAATTGTATAATAATTTTAATTATATCTATATAGTTACAATTATGATTATGATTTTGATTAATATTTAAAAGACAAAGCATTTTCCACTCCCTGACTGAAGTCACTTACATTTACACTTGCACTCATTTAAGTCTTCTTTCATATGGAACATCTTTGAAGCAAAATAAAAATTTAGGAAATTAGAATGTTGTATTTTAACTTATCACAGTGGCCTTCTACTGTTTTTTTAATATGCCGGTCTTTACTGAATCAGAGTTACCTCTTCAGGAATTGTTTAAATAAATTACACCTCTTTGGGAGGAATTTATCCTTGACTACAAAAAAAACCCAAACCCCCCTACAGATCTGTCCTAATAAAAACATGGAAAATACATTGGAGAGAAAGAGATGACAGCAGGCATGAAGGAAGACAGGAAAAACCTGTGGATCAGGAGAGATTAAAAGAAAAAAGTAAAAAAGGTAATCAAGAAAGTTACATGAGAATGAGAATTAATTTTATACTATATGAAAGGCAAGCAAAAACAGGAAGCAATATAAATCTATAAGCTAGTGACAGTTAATTGTCAGAGTAGCCTGAAGAAACAAAAATCTAGTACAATCATCACTAAGTAAGAAGAAAAATAGCTTATGTAGTACATAATTTTTTTTTTAAAAAGTGGTTATCCAAAAATAGGTATACATAATAAAATTTGAATACCTGAATTTACAAGATACAAATAATGGTTATAGAGAAATGGAAGAAACTAAGAGAAAATGAAGTGGTTTAACTTTTATGTTTTTTCTAGAATTGGTTCTTTCTTTTAACAAGACATTTGTCCCTAATCATTACAGACTTACCAGAAATTTGGAAGTCCCAGTTGTATTTTTTTTTTTTTTTAAACAGCTCATCTGTTCGATTCCTCTCATAGCCAGGTGTGAGGCAGTGAAGCATGGAAATCTGCCTTCTTCTTCACCTTCTGGACCTCCTGTTTTCGGTTTTTGAGTATTTTAAAGGGATTTCTATTCCTGCTAGTCACATGGTTCATTTCCCAAACTGTTTAGGGCATTTAAAAGGTGAATGCATAAATCACCAAAGAGATTTTTGTGGGAAATGAAATTCTATATGAAAAATGTACCGGTGATGCCAGCTGGCTGTCCAGATCTACTGCACTGCATATCATTTGCAGGATTTCTGGACACCTCATGTTTGCTAAAGATCTTATTGCCAGAGGTTTTCTTCAGCTATACATTCCATTTCCCTATCAAATGAATTCTGAAAAACAAAGGTATGTGTTTTAGGGTGAAAATTAGCTTTGAAATAAACACATGATAAATCTGAATTGGTTTGTGAAAAATAATCCCTTTTTTTATCTTTCAGAGTCTCATAGTGTTGCAAAAGAAAACACTGATGAGTGTTCTTGTTCTAGATTTATCCTCTGAGGTTTTTTCCTTACTCTGGAATATTCATTGATTTTTTCCTGTGACTATCACAGGCCTTTGGTTCTGCCTTCAAAAATCTTTTACATAATGTCCTGGAATGGCACTGGTCTGTGCTTCTGTCGCAGCTCTGCATAATTCATAACCCTGGCATCCACCTCCTGAACAGTAATGGAAAACGTTCGGAAGATTAGTAGTTGTGTCTACCCAAGCTCAAGTAACTTCTAAACTAGGAATTTTAACATGGTTCCTTGGAATTTATTTAAATATGGATTTGCAAAAATACCTAGATGGGACATCCTTGTGATGCCCATTCTAATATTTTAAAACGTCCCCAGGTATATTAGGTTTCAAACACTCCATGACAGTTCAGGCTTTGGAAATCTTATTTGGTATGTGTTTTTATGAGTATCTAACTATCTGCAGTGCTTCTAGGAATTTTTAGGAGCATTTGTGTGAATGTTTAAAAATGTGAGCCTTGCTAGCACAGCTGAATAAATAAACACACCAAGTGTATTTGCAGTCACTGCTGTTGTCTGTCCCATCCTCAGTGTGGTGACACAGTAACAGTGTCAGTGTACTGTGTTTAAATTCTGTGCTTACTGAGCCTGTTACTACTTCAGTGTCTCAATCTCCAGTGGGTCCTGGACCCATGAGAGGACAGTGGCCCTGGAGGATGAGTATGTGTATGTTTGTACGTCCATGACATCAAGCTAAAATACAAACAAAGTAGGTACCGTTAGCAGAGGTGAGGAAAGTGTTCACAGGTCTTGCAATTTTTGCTGGCTGCCTTGTCCTTCATGGGTCATATGCTACTTAGCAAGGCTGTCTGGGTATGTATGGAGTAATAGAGTGAAAGGAAAAAAGGAAGACTACTTATAATTGGTTCAGTATGAAGTTAAGAAAAAACAAGATGTCTGTAATGCATACAGTACTTCAGTCTTATCTTTGACAGCAGTTGTGAAGGATACAGTCATAGCAAAGTACAATTCCGTTTATCAAATCTTCCTCACTACTTGTGAAGCTTTCTCTGGTATTTCCGGAAAATAACTGTAAAATATTTGCATTAAAATGTAAAACAAAAAAAGAGAAAATATTACACTAGGAAACACACTTTAAACCGGATATTTCCATATCAGAGCTTCCACATATCAAAGGTAGACATTAATTGGTCATATGTACTAAGATGAATTACTTCATGGGGAGTTCAGCCTTTGCATTTTAAAAATTCAAGCCCATGTGATTCTTACTTTTTTGATGAATAAAAGCAAAGGCAGGAAAAATGTTTAAATGTGCTAAGTTTCACTCTGATATAAATAGGAAGTCAGACCTCCTGGAGCATTTCTTTTCTGACCTTGGCCAGATGAGCCTCAAAGCAAGATCTCTTAGGTGCTTGAGCACGACAGTTACTCCGTCCTAGTATCTCCTGCAGTGAACCACAAGAGGTGGAAGAAGCATCAGTAGTTGACACTCAACATAAAATTCTCTGCTTTCATTAAGCTCATCTGATGTCATAGAATGCTTCCTGGAGCTCACTGTGAAATTGTACAGCAATACACCATAAGAAGAAAATACAAATTTTGTGACCAGGTCATAAAAATTTAAGAAAACCTGACTGCAGGCACTAACTCCGATCTGAAGAAATTCAGTGAATTCTTTGGGTTTTTAGACAATATTTTTCTTTAGTTCCTCTAGTGTTTCAGTGTATCTCCTAGTACTAAAGTGGTTATTTATTAAATAAAATTACGTTTATATTTAACAGAAATGGCATTAACTTGTAATCTGTTCTAGATTATTTTCTTTTACTGAGCTGTATTATCCCTACTAAAAGCAAGGTTAAAGGCATTAGCTCCAGGCAATCATTTGCTGGAAAAAATAAAAGAACCCTAATATTACTAGAAGAAGATTTCTTCCACTACTAGGAACTTAAATTGGACAATCTGGACAATGATACTTTTCCGAGGAGTAATTTTTTTCCTAATAGGGTCTTAGAGATCCCTGTTCACATCAAAATCTTGTCTTGAGAGCTATAGAGGACTCATAATATTATACTGAAGAAGAACATCTTTCACCTTTATCTGCAAATCTTTTTGTCTCAGTAGATTCCTTTATGCATACTATCCATTCTTATTTCTTTGGAGTGAAACACTAATTTATTCTATGTAGAAGATTCGCAGAGAAAAGGATATCTTAAGTGACTTTTTAAAATGCCTCTTTCAATACACCTAAATCATCAATCTACTGAAAAGCTTGCTAGTTCTGCCCAGTAAAATTGCCATTTGTGTGGGATCATGTCTCCATCTGTTGTGGAACTCTGTTAGTAGTGATAGGATAAATAAAATAAAATGTACTGATAGTCCTCTTTACTGACAAATGAAACAGGCTGGTAATTTTAATGTAAATATGCACACACATACACCTTCTCTGCAGAAATAGGAAATGCTTTACATAAACATGATTTGAAACACACACATGTTTTAACAAGTGATGGTTTATTAGGATGCTCATATTTTGTATTCCTTTCCTAAAAAATAACTGTTGACCCACCAAATTATTGACTATTCAGATAAGCTCATACTTTGGGAAGCAGTGTTGATTTTTGTAAAACATATATGATTTGACCAAACTGTGTGTATAAGGTAAGTGGATGCTGACTTCACATTTTCCCAGCTCCTGACACCCATTACTTTGTTTCTCTTTTCCAACAGTACTCTTCTTCCTGATTCCTCTTCTGCCTCTGGGCAAAGAGAAGATTTACTTTGAAGTGTAGCTATATTAAAGGAAGCATAAATACAAAAATATACAGTAATTATTTTCTACTTTTTATATTAATAATAAATTCCATATATATATAGAAACTGCTACCTACTGTCATGAACTTCACTCCATGATCTCCTTCAGTGGTCAGAGGCTTGGAGCAGCTCTCCTATGAACACGGCCTAACAGAGTTTGGATTGTTGAGGCTGAAGAGGAGAAGGCTCTGGGGAGTCCTGGTAGCACCTTTCAGTACCCAAAGAGGGTCGACAAGAGAGATGGAAGAGGACTTTTCACAAGGGCATTTAGTGATAAGACAAGGGTGAATGGCTTTAAGCTGAAAGAGAGCAGGGGTAGACTGGATATTAGGAAGAAATCCTTTACTCTGAGGGTGGTGAGGCACTGGAACAGGTTGTGCCCAGAGAAGTTATAGATGCTCCATCCCTGTGTTCAAGTTGTTCAAGGCCAGCTTTGGAGGGAGACTGTGACTAGATGATCTTTAAGGTCCCTTCCAGCTCAAACCATTCTATAATTCCAAGATTCTATGGTCCTGTGAGACTGCAGATCTTCTTATTGCCTTGTCATTTCACAATAATTAAAACTGATTATATAGCTGGACATTTACTTGATTTAATGTCATCAAATCTTGTACTAATTTCAAATTAAGTTAAAGCTCAATCTGATTTCAATGTACTTCACATAGAACAGGATTTCAGAGTTTAATGATCATTACCTAGTTCAGTGTATGGGTAGATTTTGCTTTCTGTTGGTCTCTCAAAAAAATCCATTCTCCTTGCTGTATTTCTTCTGTTGGATTGCATGGAAACACAAGTTCCCCTCATTTTTATGAACACTAAAAAATTTAGTGAAGAATTCTATCAATAATTGACTGGATGCCTGATCCGTCAGCATTAAAAACTAAGGAGAAACAGCAAATTTGAGTGGTAACTTGCAGTATTCCACTGGGAAAAAAAAAAAAAAAAAAAGGAGTAAAACCAGCTCCCTGCAGCATTTAATCTTTTTACATTGTAATGACTAACGTAGGGGGTTTTAACTGGAAGTCTGTATGTCTTCACAATCTTTTTATGTGAGATTAGGCATAACAATAGCTCAGCAATGGTAATGAAACAACGACAATTCAGGAAACCCACACAGGGGTGGAACTGAAACTGTAATTATTTTCAATAGTAGCAGATCGTCTATGTATTTAATAGAACTTTAATAGATATTTAATAGAATATAAAGGGAAAAAGAAAAGGGAAAATGGAAAAGGAAAAGGGAAGGGGAAAGGGAAGAGAAAATGAAACACTACATTCAGCAGGTCGACAGTTTTTTTTACCATAGATTTGTTAACAGTCCATGACAACTTACACAGCTTGATGGTCTTTTCTATGCCCAGAAAAAATATCTTGATCCCCTGTATTTGTGTTAGGTCATAGAGAATCATTTATTCCACTAGAGTTTTTCCTGTGAGCTCAGTGATTTGCTAACCCAAATTAGCAGTCATCCCAGTTGTACAGAACTGTTCACATCAGGTGCTTGTTGTCACTTACTTATTGCCACTCTGTTTACTGAAAGACTTCGAAGAACGTGGGAAAAGATGAGTCTTTTCTCAATGCACTATTGACAAAATTTCAATGATAATAATGGCAGCTGACAGAGAAGTATTCTCACGGAACTGAATATATTCTGTAAAAAAGAAATATCAGTTGAGAAATCTGTGAGAATTTGTTAGTACCAAATGCCTCACGTAAAATTTACCTTAAAGGAGAATAATTTTATGATTGTTTTTTATTTTCAAGGACTTTAAAGGGAAAGTTATATTCTACTTTTTCTGAGATACTGATTGCATGAAAAATACATTAATCCAACTTGATTGTTGATTGAATAATCCCAATTTGCTAAGGACAACATTTTCTAATACTATGAATGTTAGCGTGTATGGTAAATTGCCATGGAACAAAACTGCATGGATATTTAAGTACTACTGTGCAAAAAGTTTTCCAAAACTAATTGCTGTAACAACAGGAGTACAAACTCCCTGAAAAGTAACAGCATATTCTCTATTATGTATTTCTATGCTATAAAAAATTTAACATTGGAGTCTATCTATAACTGATATGAATTATAGTGACTTCATCCCCTTTTGGAAGAAATACCTGTTTTTCAATTCAAATATTTCATATTTCTTATTAATAGCTAAGGAACTACTTGTATGCTGCAAAAAGTTCTAATCCTACTTATACAGACTTAATACTATCATCACGTTACTTAAGGAATAGCAAACATAAAGCTGAATTAAGTCCAGATTTTTTGGTAACAGGAACTTTTTTATGAAAAAAAGTAAATTGCAAACCCCCATAATGGTGACATGTGCACAAACATGTATGAATACGCATAGAAACTCAAGAAAATTAATTAATGATAAATAATTAAAAATACTGAATTCACAACTGCACTCAGTCACTCGGATATTCCTTTTCTTAAAATATAGGTAAATTTATTCCTCAACTTTCTCTGTCTTCCTCAGTTGTTCATGATGTAGAGCGAATATTTTAAGTTGTGTAAAAGCCACATTTAATTTCCTCTTATATAAAAAGCACTTATACTTGGAGGTCAGTAAGCAGTTTGACTGTTCTTCCTGTTGTTCTTCTAGCAGAGATGACAGCACTAGTTCCCTTACAAAGACAAGCTTGTACTAGGACTTAATGGGTTTTATCGCAGCAGAACATGCAGTCCTGCATAAGGTTCATTATTTGAAGAAACAATGTTTTTCCAGTGGCTTCAGTAGACCTAGGATCAGATTCCAGAATCTAAACTCATAAATCAGAAAAGAATAGTACTTTTTTATATTCATTCTGTTACACAATGTAGATCAAGAACAGCCTTAAATCTTGTAAGCTATAAGTGCAGTAACTTCTAAATAGAGTCCTATTTCCTTTTTATCTCAGTCAATTGTCTTAAATTTGTTATTCTCAACTTTATTTTGGAATCAATAGGAACAAATTTATTGAATATATAGTGTTAACTTTCTCACACCTTCAAAGAATGCTATAAAAAAGAACTCTCATGTGTTTTAATGTTCAGTTTAAAATGTTAAATGTAAAACCTCACAAACATATTTCAAATTCTAGTAAGATCCAAATCCTAGTAAGACCTATTTTACCTTAGCATAGTCCTCTAGACTCCCTCTGCCAACAACAGAAAAAAAAGTAGGCACTTTAGAAAGGAATTTGTCCCTTTCTATTTATCCTGACTATTAATGTGTCAAAGGCAAATGGAACAAATTACTCTCTGGAGCACTTCTTTCTATCCATTGGCTGTAGAAGGAACCTAGACAAATTAGCCTAGGCTTCTAGTAGGAGACTAATTTAAGATTTAAATTTATACCACCCTTACATGCCCTTTATTATTCTTTTTCCATTCTCTGCACTCTTGCAGAAACTATTTTTCCATTCTCTGTTACCTTTGGTAACACAGCTTTTCTTCTTCCATCTCTTCTACCTACAACCACATGAATCTCCACCTGAGCAACCTTCCAATTAATTTCAAATCTCTCCTGAGAAAAGCAAATTCATTTGTTTCATCGTAAGTTTTCACTGCTTTTCCTGGTAGAGAGGATTAAGTAGTTGAAAGATAACTATGGCAGAGTATTTGATTGCTTTTGAGACATATTAGCCTTTATTCCTTTCCGTGCCTGTGTTGTGCGAAACTGCAACAGAGAAAAAAATTACCTGCTGCAGGCTGACTCTCCAAACTAAAATCCTTTTCATTAGTTGTCATTTTAATTCTTTAAATATCTTTCAAATAACAGGATAGTAATCCTAAAGAGTCAGCTGAGGCCTGGACTAAAGAGTAAATAGATTTCCATGACACTTACACACAAGATTAAAAGAAGTAATGTACACTAGCAATAGGAAAAACAAGAATTACATTACTGCTATCTGGGCTGATCTAAAGCTGTAAGGGATATGATAACATTACAATGCAAAAACATAATGCATCCTCATATGCAGTCAACTAGCTGTGCACAGTAAATTGCATTAGAATATGGTTTTTATTCTTTGTAAATCAAGTAAAAATGATAGTTTTCACTCTTCACAAGCTTAAATCTAAAAAATTCCAAGAAACCTTAATGATTAACTACTTCTGTCTGCTTTGTACTGACAAGAGGTTATAGTAACACTGTGTAAAACATGAATAGCTGAATTTTCTCTCCTATAGCCAAAATAAAATATTTTCTTCTGCCTACATTAAAGAACACTTTTCAGTATGTCACCTTCAAATGGTTTGTGTACTAGAAATATTTCCATAAAAATGAAAACAGGCTTATAATATTCGCTCAGAAAAAAACCCTCTCTTATAAAGCAATGGTTCTAGTAGGAAATGTCTGAAGTTGTTGAGTGTATTCTGCTGACTCACATCACACCACTGCAAGTGGATTGTTACTCAGATTCACGGGGGGTCGGATATGAGACAGAGAGGAAAGTGAGCATAAGAGTTTTAGGAATTCTCTCTCCTCTGGCCCTTTTAAAACTAAAACTGTCTCAGCTAATTGTTTATTCTTCCATCTCCACTAAAATGATGGAGTGGAGAAAAAAAAACAAACCTCTATATTAATTGTTGCTGCCTGCATTAAAACCACTTTACAATGGGTTGCAGTGAAGTTTTTCCTCTGTTTACAAGGGAGAACTTAAAGGGGTATATTAATCTCAACATCAGAGGAATCAAGTGAGTAGTTAATAAAGACATTTATTACTGCTATGGTTTAACTCTCTTTAGCAAGTAACTTTAACCTAAGCAGCTATCACGGGTTGTTTGAATGGCTGTAAATTGAATGTATAGTGGATACTTTTTAACCTTTACTCTCCTGATCAGATATATAGAGAAACCACTTCTATTAATAGCCTACTTTCATCTCAAACTTTATACTTCATTCCACCAGACACTCTAAAAAACGGATGGCTCTTATGTTTCTGATGATTTTCAAATAAACAACCACTGAAAGAAATATCAGGTGGGAAACTGAGTTATCAAGTTTTAAACACATTATGGCAGAATATCTTTCAGACATATTTCACATCATTTATTTGATCTGATTCTTGTGTAGTTCTTATCCTTTTTGAAATGTAAAATAACTATTATGGGATGTAGACAAGATGGTGAGACCAGACCACTTGAAGGAGAAACAAATTAAAAAGGGAATAAAACGAAAGAGTTGAAGGTTTGGATTCAAACCTTCCAACCTTCTTCCTTACAAAAGAAAAGGAAAAATAAGCAAAACCATTGAACTAAAGTAGTGATTTTGTTTGAAACTAGGGGATATTGGTCACCCTGTTTAAGCCCAGCTCACTCATTCCCTCAGTTATCGCAGGGTGACCAAGGAAAGAGGCAGGTTTTCAGGCATTTTTTTCTCATCAGAAACACAGTTAGTTTATCTTGAATGCCTGTATTAATGTAAAAGTAGGTTGCCAGACAGTTCAGCATCAGTTTCAGAAAATTCAAGCTCTGCTCTCAAAGCATGGTTGTTTCACTCCTGCAAGCAAATGAAAGATGGAAGTGGTTATATTTATAAATTGAACAGAACTTGCCCTTTAACATAACTGTGTTAAAAGAAGTTCAGTTAGTGTAAACACAATGAAGAATTTCTGGAATCCAAAGGTACACGTTTTTCTATTTAATTTTCTTCAGTTTGGGCAGATATTCAAAATCATACCTATTGGGAATGCTAACTTTCTAACACTACATTGTGCAGCACTGCTGTGAAGAAACAGAGATGCTGCCAAGAGCTTCAGGCTAAATTATTTTGGATCCTAACTCATCAGGAAGCTTCTGTTCTGAAATGCTCCACAAAGCTGGCAGGACAGCTCGCACAAGGAAATACAATAAATCAATAAACTCTTAGGTCTCATTTTAAATGAAAATTATTAACATTTTAGAAAAATGTGGGGACATGAGGAATTAGAAAAAAAATATAGTGGAAAAAATAGGCAAACAAAGCAATGCAATAAGAAATACTGAAAGAAAATCAAAACAACTCAGTTTAATTCTGGCAAAATATCAAAATGACAAGAATAAAATTTAAAAAGTCTTGACAACTGTGAAGAATATGAATGCATAAAATAAGAGGAAATATGGGACACAGACAAAGGTTTATTTTAAAAACCATGAATGTTATCAACATTGTATAAACACATTTTATGAATATTTCTATAAATGCTTATATTTACTTTATAAATTAAAAGAAAAGCTAGCTGAGTTGTCATGGTTACTGCCCCTCAGATATAGCACATCAACAATGGTGTTAGCTTTTTCTTTTTGCTTTTTTTAACGTTAAAACAGTCAAGACATAGGAGAAATACTATTTTTAATGTTCTGTTTTCTGTCTGACAATATGCTGTGAGCTCTTGTTATCCTAAGAAATCAAAGGTAGAGAGTTAACATTTTGATCCACTCGTATTGGTGTGTTGAGGTATGTAACTCATTCTTGGTTTTTCATTCCGAATACACATGGAAGAGGGGGAATACCCTTCTATTCACTTGATAATAAAAATATTGCCTTTAGTGGCATAGGAGCAATCTCTCTACAGTCTTTCCAATATATATTTTTGAGGATATTTGCATTTTTGCAAGTCTCTTATCAACACTTTTCTATTCAAAGTATAAGGTTCTTACCAATTTTTCCAAATTCAGCTTTGTTGTCCTCTCTGGAGAGGGGAGGAGGATTCTCTCAACACCTCTCTCTTTGTCTTGCAGATACATTTGTAAACAGATGTAAGAAATGTATAATGCACATTGGGAATGTACTACTGGGCTATTTTATCATCAGTTAAAGGGAGATTTCTTAATAGGATAAACACTCCGAGAGGAATTTAAAGCACATTTCAGATAGAAAACAAAATTATTTTCATTTGAGTTCCCCAGTTATTTTCTAGTAATAAAAGTAATCCAGATTTTCAAAGGGATACTTGTTGCCAGGTAAGCTAGTGAGCAATTCATTGGGTGGTCTCAGCACAACAACCGTGAATTTCCAACCTCATAGTCCAGCTGAGTCCTTGCCTCCTAAGTACTGTTTGGCTTACACTTGTTTTAACAAAATGACCACTCTGCCAACTTTTATAGTATCTGCACAAACAGAAAATCGTTGTCTTTCAGCACCATGTTATCAATAGAAGTGAAAATATTTATTTAACTATTATTATTGTCCTAGAGATTGTCATTGCTGAGATAATACTTGTTGAGTAGTTACAAGACTTTAGTTTATACATTTAACAGATTCCTGTTAGTCAGTTGTTTTAAAATTGTACTTAACATGGATAAGGATAAATGCAAGCCTTTATATAGCCAGAACAGTCAATTCAGTTGCAATTGTTGGTAAAATTTATAGACGAGAAAAATATGTTTAGATAAACCTGGAGACTGTAAACTAAAGTTAATCTTTCACCTCTCTCTTATAGTCTCCTTTGTGAGGAGGTGATAGTCAAGGAATGAGGATTCACACACTCCCACTCTTCTTTCTCCTCCGAGAAATCTGTTTTGTCTTAAAGTCAGTCTTCCCTTAAGCACCTGCCAGGGGTCCCATCCAGCTCTTTCATTCCAGAACCATCATATTCCCTTCTGTATGGGAATAAGAGGTTTTCAATTCCATAGGTATTGCTTTGTAAGGATGAAATTTATCCCTTGATGATGTTATTAGATTTTCCTTTTCTCTGGAAGGGTAAGGCATGGGAAGGGAAAGGGAAATTCTCTTCATTGAGAAATGCTGAACTTCACAGTAGGTATCATTCTGTACATTAAAAACATACTTAACATAAACTCACAGACATACAAATTATATGCAGATAATTAGTAATACTTGGTTAGTACCAGACATCAGGGCAATCAGCCACACTGAAGTGACTCATCCCCAGCCAATTCCTTTCTGAATATTATGACAGCAAGCAGTTGTATTTCTCCAGACAGAAGTGTTTTTCTGCAACTTGCAGACTATTTGCATCAAAGGCAGTCTCTACACTCCCACTATTTCAAGCATGCCTAACAGAAGACCCCAGGAATTAGATGCCAGCTGGCTGGACACCATATTTAAGTTAAACATATTTTAATGAAACTATAGGAAGAAGATCTATTCCAGAGCCAATCGACCAATGTAACTAAAAAACTTCTGATTTTTAAGCAAGTATTATTAGGACCAGCAAATAAGTATTTATAAGCTCCCATTAGCAGTCCACTGACTCATGGTGGGAAACACTCTGCTTTGCAGAATCTGCCAAATCAGGTTATAAAACAGAATGTGCAGCTTGGATTTATGATGTACTGATAGTGTATCTAATTCAAGCTGTTATTTGTAATTAAGACTAAATTGTCAGAAATCATAAACATTTGAACAATTCCTTTTTTGCCATGAAAAATACTCTTTAGAAGAAACATCTGAAATTCAAGCTTCCTTATTCTGTCTCTTTTCTTCCCTCCCTCCTATAAGAGATATACTGAGAAAATATTTAATAGACTAAGTTACAATTTAATTTCCCAATGTGAACTATACATTTAAGATTTAGGTTTTAAAATGTATTTTTCCCCTAGGGATGTCTAATTTCACAATTTCATTTATTTTTTTGCCTCATAGAAAACAAGCCATGAAAAAAACCCAATACTAAAATATCACTAGCCCAAACCATTCCTTGCTTTTCCATCTTCCAAACATTTTAATCCCTCTCCAATGCAATAAAAATAATCAGTCATGATTTTACATAAGAAAGAACTTCCCTTGTGTTGATCTTGTCCTGTATTACAAATAAAGAAGTCAACATGTATATTCTATTGAAATTAGTTACTTCTCTGAAACAGCCAAATTTTCACTTTTATCAGAAAAGTAAAAGTTTACGCATAAAGCTTTTGAGGAATGCAAATCAATGTATAAATCTAGAATACTCTCATACAAGATGAAATAAATTAATATACAGATATAGTTCCTTTAAAAAGAGAATAGCCTCACTTCAAGACCCGATAGAGCAGATGACAATAAATGTAATGTCCCTATTCCAAGAAATGGAACATTTCACACAATTAGCTGCCGTACTCAACATTATTAGCTGTGAGTCATAAGCACTGCTGCCCAAAATACTACAGTAAAGGGCAATAGAGCTGGTTATTCTCCTCCTTTCAGTAATTTTAATATTTTGTAATGTTCTGTGAAAGCGGAATTAAAAAGTAAAAATAAAATCTAAAAATGCTTATGACATGACACAGAGAAATGTAATGAAAAATCTGATGTTAATGTTTTGACAAATTTAAAAACATTAAATGTAAGATGAACATGAAAATATATCACACACTGAACAGCCTAAATGAGTTTTTGCACCCTTCTACAGTTTCACTGATATTTATAAAGGATTTTCACTATGAAAAACTGCCTTTCCAGACAGAAAATAGTTCCTCTGAATATGGCATATATGAGGCACCCTACTTAGAAACTTTTAATATATTCTTTATTCATCATTTTAAATATTGCAACAAAGTAAAACTAAGAAAACCATCACTAATTACTTCTATCTTATCAAACTACTTTTTTTTTTTCCCTTTCTCAGCAGACTATTTGGGAAAAAAACTACAAACTAATTTGTTGCTACATCATAGAAAGATATATATTTATTATTTTATTTGACCATATACACATCAGTGGAGTTCCAGATCCACCAGTTATCTCACCCACTGTTACTTCCCTTAGTAGGGCAGATAGGTAAGGCATTCCTTTACCTGTAGTTTATCAATAGAGAGAGGCACTGCCATAACGGATTCAGCTGAAATGTATTATCCACTCGTGATAACTGGATAGGGATCAGCCACAAGTAGGTTCCTACTTTAGAGGCCTCAGTTAGTAAACAAATTTACGTAGTGTGGGTACCTAAACTTCAGATTTATCTTCTATGCATTTAAATTTTGTTTTGTTTGTTGTCTAAATGTCCACAATAAATTTCAAATGCTGTGTTGCTGGGTGTTTTTCTCCTCCCTAGACCATAATGAAAAGCTAAAATTCCAGAGACAGTTGTTTCTTACATCTATTTTAGGTAGGAATGGTGATGTGTTTTCTGAAAAAGGCGCTGGTTCTCATCAGATGCAGTGGCTTAAACTTTGCAGTGCCCTCACTGGCTGCTCTGTGCAAAGCTCCACTGACTCAATTGAAGCTGTCAAGGGCAAACATCTGCCTGAGCCACAGCAGTTGCATTTTGCTAGTCAGGGTTCTCTTAGGAAGTTACCCTCACATACGGCTACAGCAATGGCTAAACTAGGAACTCTATCACGGTTTAACCTCTTGCAGGTAGATTTTCCAGATATTATATGCCAGTGGAGCCTAATCTGGTGTTGATGTTTGAATAGAATACATGCTTTGCCTCACTCTATGACTAAACAAGAGGCTCAGAGCAAGAGGTCTGAATTTTCTCTTAAATCAAGAGAACCACTGTGTTGAGCTCTGTAAGTACTCATTTCCTTTTTACTCCATTCTTTACAGGAAATGAAGTGTTGATTTATCATCCACAGAGATTATTTTATTTTTCCAGCAGATGAAACAGGACCATCAAAGTGTTTTGAATCAAGCTGATGAAAACACAGTATAGATATGCTTATCATGACCCAGGAGGGAAAAAGGGTCTCTGTCCCACTGAACAGACAATAATAGCGCAACAATAAAGAAGTAGAACATATATGATTTTGCTTTTTTTTGCGGTAAACACATTCCCCAAGTTATTTTATAATGCACCTTAGATTTGATGTAAGAGGAAATTTGTACCACTAATTTGAAATACCATATAATAAACCGAAGTTTTAACTGTACATATGCATCAACAGCAAGTTGAATGTGAGTCAGCAGTGCCCTGGAAGCAATGATGGCCAACCCTGGCCTTGGGGACATCGCCAGCTGGTTGAGGGAGGGGATTGTCCCGCTCTGCTCTGCACTGGGGTGGCCTCACCTTGAATATTGTGTGCAGTTTTGGGCACTGCAATATTAGAAAGATATTAAGCTATTAGAGACTGTACAGAGGAGGCCACAAGGATGGTGAGGGGTCTGGAGGGGAAGCCATATGAGGAGCAGCTGAAGCCACTTGGTCTGTTCAGCCTGGAAAAGAGAAGACTGAGGGGAGACCTTATTGCAGTTACAATTTCCTCATGAGGCGAAGAGGAGGGGCAGGCACTGATCTCTGTGGGGACCAGTGACAGGACCCAAGGAAATGGCATGAAGCTGAGTCAGGAAGGGTATCAGGTATCAGCTGGATATTAAGGAAAGGTTTCTCACTCAGATGGTGGTTGAGTAGTGGAACAGGCTCCCAAGGGAAGTGGTCACACCACCAAGCCTGACAGAGTTCCAGAAGAGATATCAGCCTCATTTGAAAAGGACACCAGAACAATAGAGGCTACAGTAATATTTTGGAGGAAATCTGGTATATTAAACACTGAGTCTCTTTAACATGTATATAGTCAATGAAAACTACAGGTAAAAAGCTTTCAGTGTGATCAGCATAGCTGTGCCAATATCCATAACACATGAATCAGTTTAAACTGCAAAGTTTTCTCAATAAGAATTAACCAAAACATACCTGTATAATTTACCATGACTGTTTTGCTAAATGTTCCCAGGAACTTGCTGAAGCCATGAAACTAAGCAGAAAAGCAATACTTGCTTTGTATCTCAGGATTTACAATGTCTGTTTTAAAAGCAGACCTTTCGATTTGATGTACAAATAGTAAATGCACTCTGGGGATCGTTTCCAATGGATTTCTCAGGCTTATCCATCTACTTGAAACATTTAAAGGCAAATCACTTGACAAACATTTCCTCTCAAATACTGCAAGGACAACATTTAAAAAAGGTATTGCATCTTTTTAGAGTCAAAGAACAAATTTAAGCATGCAGTCAACCCTTAAGATAGCTGTCTCAAAAGCCCTACCATTTAAAACCAAGTTAACCAAATCACAATTCTTGCTTGAAGAGTCAAGATGGCATGAAATTGTCAGATACCAAGTTATAGTAAATACTCCCAGAAGAATTCCAGTAGTGGATTGCTGCCACTTCGGTTTCCAGTCAGAGGAGGTGATTGTCCTGCTGTACTCTGCACTGTTGTGGCCTCCCCTCGAGTACTTATGTGCAGTTTTCGGCACCACAATATGAAAAAGACATTATGCTATTAAAGAGGATCCAGAGGAGGTCAAGAGGAAGGGTCTGGAGGGGAAGCCTTATGAGGACCAGCTGAAACCCCTTGATTTGTTCAGCCTGGAGAAGAGAAGACCTCACTGCAGTTACAATTTCCTCATGAGGGTAGGTGAAGGGACAGGCACTGATCTCTTCATTCTCATGACCCAAGGAAATGGCATGAAGCTGAGTCCGGTGAGGTTTAGGTTGGATATCAGGAAAAAGTTTTTCATCCAGAGGGTGGTTGAGCACTGGAACAGGCTTCCCAGGGGAGTGATCACAGCACCAAGCCTGATAGAGTTCAAGAAGCATTTGGGCAACACTCTCAGGCACATGGTGTGACTCTTGGGGTGCCTTGTGCAGGGCCAGGAGTTGGACTCAATGATCCTGATGAGTCCCAACTCAGGAAATTCTGTGATTCTATGATTCAGTGTAAACGGAAAGACTTAGAGTAGACTGTATGAAAAAATTTTAAGAGTTGTTCAGAAGTCATTGAATGGAAAACTTTGACACAGGTAAAGCTGTTAGTACAGAGAATGGCAGATACTACTATTCAAATCCAGTCAAGTAAAAATAAAAATACACACCTCAAAGAAACCCCCCAAAAATGTGTTCCAGATACTTTTCATTCTCATCTCTTTACTGCTTTGAGAAAATTATTTTATCTTCCTAACCTAAATTCTGTAAAATACAATCCTTAGACTATGCCACAAATAATGTGTTATTTAGAGCTGCTAAACTATGAAAGGTATTCTTGTACTAACAGGTATTGCAAAAATATTAATTACATTCAGAGATCACACTATGTCAAAAACTGCAAAGATACAGAAATGATTTAGTCACCATCATATTTGAGAAAAACCTTACCCATTATTTTTGTGAAAACCAAGAGAGGAAGAACTAATTTAATCAAAATACATGAAGTTGCAGTGGTTACATTCACAGCTAGACACTTAAAGGCTTGATTTACTTTATTTTGTCTTTCAGTAAAGGATTATACCCCCTAGCCTTAGCAATTAGGAATTAAAATTTATTTTTTGTATTAACATTAATGTGAAAATACAGGGGCAGAATTGTGTAAAATATTATAGATATAATGTCTAAGTCATAAAGATGCTTTCCCTGTAAAAATGTGTTCAGTTGTGTTCTCGTGTTAAGAAAGCTGTCATCTTAAATACTGTATAGTTTTCGTATTATGTGCTACTTACTTTGCAGAAAAGCAGAAGAAAGTTTACTTATCAATGTAGGAAAGCCACATGATTAAAAACCTTCTTGTGAACTCAGTATAATTTTAATTAAATACTAAGGACATTACAGTCAGACACTCAAAGGAATTTAGGTATCTAAAGGTAGGTGTCTACCGGATTTTCAAGAGAGCTTTAGAAAGTTAGGAACTTAACTTCCACCTTTGAGCTTCTAAATGACTTTTACAGTTCTTGTTTGCTTAAGAGAGCCTAGCACAGAGCCCCTAAGAAAATTAAGAGACTGGAGAACATCACATATGAGGAAAAGCTGGGAGAGCTGAGACTGCTCAGCTTGGAGAAGCAGAGGTCCAGGAGAATCCTGACATGCATAGCCACTTGTAGGGAAGATGCAAAGAGGATGGGGTCAAGCTCCTTTCAGTGGTGCCAAGTGGCAGGATGAGGAGCAGCTGAGGGCACTTGGTCTATTCCACCTGGAGAAGAGAAGACTGAGGGAGACCCCATTGCAGTTACAACTTCCTTGTGAGGGGAAGAGGAGGGACAGGCACTGATCTCTTCTCGGTGATGATCAGTGACAGGACCTGAGGGAATGGCCTGAAATTGTGTCAGGGGAGGTTTAGGTTGGATAGTAGAAAAAGGTTCTTCACCCAGAGGGTGAGTGGACACTGGAACAGGCTCCCCAGGGAAGTGGTCACAGCACCAAGTCTGAAGGAGTTCAGGAAGAGTTTGAATGATACTCTCAGGCACATGGTGTGACTCTTGGGGATGGTGCTGTGCAGGACTAAGGGTTGGACTTGATGATCCTTGTGGGTCCCTTCCAGCTCAGCATATTCTATGACCAAACTGAAACACAGGAGGGTCCCTCTGGACATCAGGAACCATTCTTTCACTAGGAGGGTGAGTGAGCCCTGGCACAAGTTGCACAGAGAATTTGTGGGGTCTCCCTTCTTGGAGATCTTAAAAAGTCATCTAGACATAGTCCTGAGCATGAGCTATTGATGGCCCTGCATAAGCAAAGGGATTGGGTCAAGTGACCTTCAGATGTTCCTTCCCTCAAACACTGTCATTCTGTTTACACTGGTCAGAAAGCTAAAAAAGGAGTTTAATGAAAAGTATAACATGCACAATAAACTTAATACAAAAATATTTTTAAAGTACTTAATTATCCACAGCACTATGTTCTCATGTATTTAAGGGAGAACAAATGTACAAGATTATATGTGAGGTATATCTTACCCTGCCCATGAAAAATGCATAATCAGTCCGTGAATACATCAATATCCAAACAATCTATATAAGGAAAAATACATCAGTAGAAGAAAATTAATAGTAATATCAGTTAAATATAATAATTTTTAAAGTAAGGTGAGATATTATATTACTTTCTAAAACCACACTAGTAAAAGCAGTAAATAAGAGAAGAATATAAATTAAATCTCTCCTGTAGACAAGGACTGGTGTTTTCAATTTCTGAAGATCTCTGTGCAGGTGAATGTAATTAAATCACCAATACAACAAGAGGGGTGGTAATGTTAGGGTTATCACAAGGCCAAATAGCTCACTAATATAACAATTCTTCTAACTCTGCAAATTTTGGCTGAGGCCAAAAGATCCTCTGAGCAGAATACAAGAACAGGGTAAACATGGAATGGAACTTCCTCAATGTATAAATCTTTTGACTCCAGAAAATTGAGGTTCAATAGGAAGTATTTTTAATATTTGATTAAAATATTTAAAAAAATAGAGATTTTTCCTACATTACTTGTCTAGTCTCTCTTTGAAATGGTATAAAAGGAAATCTGAAGTGTAATGTCTTGTGGCAGAATTAATTATATATATTAATTATATACTCTGTTTAAAAACATTGGCTTTTTTATATACTCACTTTAAGATTTTGGGTTTTTTCTTTATTTACTACTTAAGCAGCTACTTGACTTTAAGGATGCAGAAAATCCTTTCATGAGAATGCAAATTAATTATATGATTAAATATAATGCTGAATTATGGTTTGAATATATAGAAATATTTTTATTGTACGGATTAACAAAAAGTTATCATAATTACAGGCAACTAGAATTTTTTGAGAATTTAAAAGTGCTACCTAGTTCTAACTCTGGTGAAATTGTTCTGTGGAAGATTAGCTCACACTTCCTGGCTTTGCAGTTTATCTTTTTGTATTGCTGAACACTGCAACTATTAATTTTGCAATCATTTAGAATAATTTTATTTCAGAAATTTTTTTATAATAAACTGAAACTTAGAATCAGTAGGCAGGATGTTCTGTTTTTCAGAAGTTTGACTTCTCAACCTGGGTGTAACATAATTTCACATCACACAGGACTGAACACTACTGGGCTACTCACTGTTTCACAGAAGTAGTGCCCCTGCTTTTCTCATGTAGCATTCTGGGTGAACTGAAAAAGGGAGAACAAAAAGCTAGTTGTGACACAGGATTTCCTCTGGTAGACTTCTTCCTAAGAGCAGCTCAGATCTAACGTAGGGATCAGAAAGAGACACCATCGTCAGTACCTGAATCCCATTAACTTCACATCACTTGAATCCAGGAGCAGTCTCACAAGCTTTCTGAGGCAAAGGTTTTCTGAGTCATACCCACTGTCTTCAGATCACAGGACCGTGCATGCACAGTACGATGGGCTGGAAAGGTGTCCTAGTGGCTTTAATTCACTGGATACCTGTCATTTTCTCAAAAAAACCCCCAAAACAAACAAACGAAAAAACCCTTATGTTTCAACTGCTTTTTTCAAATTCTTTTCCTGATAAACCTGACAGGGATTAATATTTTTTATTTACATCACTTTGCATTTCAATTCCTTGCTTTATACTCAACTAATCAACTACTGTCATTGGTCATTGAAACAAAGAATACAAAACCACAGCAAAATCCTGATTAATATGCGCACTTTTTTCTTTATCATATTTTGTGAACTTGGACTTTAACCATATAAATATTTTGAACCAGAGCTTACTACTTACTGCCAACTTCCTTTTTAGTCCAGTAATGTATTTCTAAAGACATGTATCTCTGAAACAGTTTCATTTTTGTCTCCCTACAATTCACATGTATGGGTGGGCATCTGAGTTTCAGTTAATAGGTAGTCTTTCATTTACACATTTTTTAAGATATTTGGGAGTGTGTTTCTTATTGGTGCCCTTCTGTGACTTTTTTCCTTCTTTTTTTTCCTTCTTTTTTTTCTGAAAAAGTAGAGAAACAAGAGGAAAAAACATGATGGTGATCAGGTGAGAATTAAATAACAAGGTGATGTAATAATAATGATCTGAATAGACACCAGAATCTCAAAGAGGAGCTTAACAAGACACAAGCCACAGAGAAAGAGCAGTATTTAAGGGGAGAAAGAACAGTTAGACTGAACGGGAAAAGTGGAAGCAAAAGCTAATGTCATCTGATGAAAATGTGAAGGACTAATAATGAGTCACTACTGTTCAATGCAATTCTTCAGCTACTCAAGAAAATTGGATGCATCCTCTAATCAGTTGCTGAGCATTTGATGGATTCAAGGTACATATTTTAGGATGTTGAAGAAAAACTGAGAGAGATAAGAAGGATGTGTGCTTTTTTTAATTTTATTTAAGGCGTTGTGTTGTACTTCATTATTTGTGCAAAAGGTTTGAGGACCAATAAAAGACAATGCTCACTGATGCTAGAGAAGTCTACCATGTGATTCTAGCAGCGGTGATAAAACTAACAGGAAATTCAAACTGGTAGGACAGGATGATTGATCTACTAAAATTCACTATGCTGCAGCTAGGAAAAATCAGGTTTTGCTCTATGCAAAATTTAATCTCTTTTTTAGTGAATATTTATTCCTGCAACTTCCATTCCTTTATTGGACCAGCATTTTCACTCTTAGAAAAGACTTTAAAAGATGTAAACTGCTATTTTTCCTCTTCAGCTGTACCTTACTATTTATCCTGTTTTCTCCATTCTGCAGCCCTGTGCTTGACCATAGACGAACCTTCATATCACAGTCAACAATATGACAGATATTACTGAACACACTAGAAAAGACACAATCAAAAACAAGATATACTTCTTTGTCTAATTGACAGGGAACAATAAGATTTCAGGTTTAGCAGGTGCTACTAATATGCCATGTAAAGCAGGAGCTAGAACATTCATTTAATGAGGCTTCTACTTTTAACAACTGTTTCTGTACAGCATTGCTCTAAAGACAAAACTTCTGGTGCTTTGGCTTTGCACATTGCTTTTGCTTTTCTGATTTAGCTCCTTTTAAGGAGTTTTGTTATTACACTAAGAGCTTAGGTGTGGAGGATTCATACAGGAGCAGCCTATTGTGGTTCAGTTCTTATTTCTCATGATGAGGTTATGATTGCACATGTGGGGATCTGGCTTTCTAGAGAGGAAGAGAACATTACAGTGGGGAGAGGGATCTGTGCCAAAGGCAATATTGCTCACTCTGTACTACACTTGTAACTATGAAAGACCAAATCACTGTTCAAATCTCGCCTTTTGTTGTTAAGCGCTGCAGCAAATCACTTGTTTTTCTTGTCCTGAGGCTCCTACTGCTTTCATGGTTATTTCATTGCTCTGTTTCTACCTTGCTACATGTTTTCTGCAGATGGGTACTTTTCTTGACTATACTGTCAGTGCATAATGGCCCTTGGCACTTCCACTTTAGTGCCATTACATTTAATGGGAAAATGCTTCAAGCAGCTGCAACATGGCTACTGTATTTTCTTAGGGCCAAATGGTTTCCTGGTGCACTCAGGAATGCGCTCAAGATCTGTGTGGATTTCCATGTCAATAAAAAGGTAAACATATATACAGTCACTTAAGAAAAAATATTTCTGCCTTCTCCTCCCCAAGCAGCACATGGTGTCAGGAAATTGGGGGTGCAGTGAGTTCATTACACTTTGTGTCTGCCACTCCTTTCTCTTCATGCTACTCCCATGCTCCAGGGAAGGGTCCCACCCACAGGATATGGTTCTTCATGGACTACTCCAATGTGGGTCCTTCTCACAGGCATTTCTTCAAGAAATGCTACATTATGGGTCCTTTCTATAGGGCTCAGCCCTTCAGGCACAGCCTGCTCCAGCATGGATTCCCCCAGGCCACAGGTCCCACCAGAAAACCAAGGGCTCCTCTTCACAGGCTATGAGTCCTTCCAGGAACCTGCTCTGATGCTGGCTTTCCACAGGCTCCAGATTCCTCCAGGGCACATCCAGCTGCTTCAGCTTGGGGTTCTCCACAGCCTGCAGATTTCCACTGTCCACAGGGGACAACCAACATCCCCATAGTCTTCACCATGGACCACAGGAAAACCTTTTTTCCAGTGCCTGTAGCATCCCCAGCCTCTTTTTCTTCACCAGTCTTGGTGTCAGGAGGCCTGTTTTCACTCATATTCTTATTCTTCCCTCCCAGCTGCTGTTTTTTTACTCTTTCTTAAATATGAAATCACAAACGTGCCACCACTGTCACAGACTGACTTGGCTTTGGCCAGCATTTGATCCATCTTGGAGCTGGTTGGAACTGACTCAGTCCAAAATGGGAGAGGTTTTTGGTGCCTTCTCAATTAAGTCACCCTTGCAAGCACTCCTACTAGCAAAACCTTGCCACATAAACTCAGTACACAGTTCTTTGAAACATTTCCAATAAAAATAGATAGGGCATTCTAAGATACCTATCTATCTATCTATCCATTTATCTATCCATCCATCAACTTCTGTACCTATCTTATGTAGTTACATTTGTTTATTTAAAACTTTCAGTCTCTTTCCTCTGTTAGATAAACTTCTATTTTTAAGATAAACTTTTGGTTCCCACATAAAAACAAGTTCATGCAAATCCCACTGAGAAAAAAAAAAAATCAAATATAAAATACAGAAGACCAGATGTTTGAAATATCAAGGCAAAGAAAATAAACAATATAGTCTATTTGCATGTTTGAAGACTCTGGTCATAACAGCCAAAATTATTCTGAGCTTTCAGTTGTCTAAGTTAAAACAAGGATTGCAAATTGCTGAAGTATACAAAAATCGCTGAAAATTCTGGCCTTTACTCTTGTTTTCCTTCATATCCTTTATATCCTGCATAATTAGCACTTTATGCTGATGATGAATTCAGGGTAGGGATTCAGTCTCTCACTAATTTATGTGGAGTTACTTTACTTTAAAAATTATGAAATCTTTTACCAAGTCTAGAATTATTCCTTCCAGAAAAGTTAAAAGAAGTATATAATAGAAGTCGAATAAGTATTAACACCTTGACCCCAAAATCACAAATTAAAATAGGAGGATACTGTGAGACAAATATGTACAATCCATGTGCAGAAATAATGAAACTGGGAAGAAGAAGAGCTGCAACAAACCTGGAGAACTATTTATTACCTGCATATCCATCACACTGTATGCTTGAGGCTAAAAGGGACCTTGTGCTCCCTGTTGTACTTTGCAAGAGCTTCTTATATAATTGCTAGATGGGGGCTGATCTTTGCAAGGGGTAGAAGCCGATAGTTTGGGGTAAAGCAAAAAGGAATTAATAAAGGTGTCCTGCTTTCCTCCTGATAGAGCTGTATTTTCATTGCTTCGCACTTCCCCTCCAGCATTTTTGACATCAGAAGGAAGGATCTGGGTTAACGTTATCTGTCTAGCAGAGCATGCAATAACAGGACTTTAAGAGGACTCTAGGACACACGGTTAAAGTTCAGAAATGATAAGCAGTAAAATGATTGCCTCTATTTAAAAAAAAAAAAAAAAAAAGGATGTTTTTCTGGTTGTGCTAAGTAACTCTCTGCATAAGTCTGATGTGATAGCTCTTGCATGCTAAGGAGATGTGAGGAGTGTGAATGACAACAATATGAAGCATCAAAATTTTGTTGAAGGGAAAAGTTTCCTGACTTGTTGATGAGAAATGGCCTGTTAGAGGCTCGTTTTATTCTAATAGCTTGGAGTGCATTTTCAGGCTATTCTATTAGCTACATTGAACAGATATCTGTTTTGGATATTAAGTCATTAAACCCTGTTTCTAACATGATCTTCCTTTTTTCCTTAAATGTATTCACAGAAAATTAACATTATTGAATTACAGTGTCTTGAATAACATTACTATGAATTCAAATACATTTTAAAATACTTTAATTTAAAATAAAAAATGAGAAGTATCTACAATGATTGTAGGTTTTTTAATTTATTTTGCTGGAGATTCTTATTACATTTCCAGCAAAGTAAATGAGCCATATCATCCTCTGTTGTTCCTTTCTCAACTGAAAATTGGATTGAGTATTACATAGCTATTGCAAACTGTATATTGTATATAAGAATTAACTCAACCATTTATTGGTTTTGGTGGTAAGGGAAATCTAAATTCTGTTTGGAATACCTAAAATATTCAAACAAAGGAAATATCTTTTGGGTTGCCATATTAGACATTGTCTATTTACACACATTTCCATAACGAGATAACACAGATATTTATACTGAAGCAGATGTAAGCCTGGAGCAGGTTCATTTAAGAAAAGCTGGTATGATATTCTGAAATCATATCACCCTGCATGTAATTTTAGAATTGGTATTTTTAATACATGGAGCCATAAAAAGACACACGTGTCCCCTTCACCTTCTCACCCATTAGGCTTATTCATCTGTCACTGGCTTCTCCTTACTTGAAAGGTCTTCCTTGTTGGCAGAAATCAAGTGACAGTAAGCAAAGCTGTAGTGTACTCGTCTCCACTTGACATCTTCTTAGAGAGATCCCCTAGTGAACTCTCTCTCACCGTTGCTTCATCCCTGTCAACACAGTTTTAAAAGTATAAAAAAAATACAATTTTAAGCAACATATAAGTAGGCAGTACTTTGTGAGTGTAATATATTGAACTATCAAAGCAGGCTTTTTTTATAAACAAGTTATCTGATTATAAAACAATGTAATTCTATTTATTTTAAAACATTTTCCACAATTAATGTCCATTTCTTTTAAGAAAGACTTTTGCCCAAAGGTGTTGCTACAGACAGGATTTTCGCACTTTTTAACAAAACTTATATTTGTGCTCTATCTCATTTCAGCAGGATATATTAGAAAAACAATGAGCTGATTAAAGTAAATAAGACAGTGTAGAAAGCAAGTTATTTGTATCTATAGTTCTTTTCCCATATATATAGTTTTGTCTCATAACACGTTAATGGAAAAAATCTCTTATACAAATTGATCAAAACAAGGCTATGGAAGAAGGACTCTTCCATCTTACTAATTATCTACATTCCTATGACTAGCAGAAAGGTTGAATTAGAGTAGATTAGGTTACAAAGCAGAGAGGAGGTGAAAAGGAAAACTTACAGAAAATTGGTCCACGGCTCTCTTTAGCAAAGGATGAAATCATTGTCACATTATGTGTATGACAATTCAGTAACAAAACTGACACTGACTTGCATAAGACCAAAAATTTCAATTTATGCACACAAATATACGTACATTAACAAACACACATACAACAAGGGCAAAGTGTGGGAAGCAAAGATTACCATAGCTCTTGAATCATATTTTTGTCGAAATTATCGAGATAACACTGCAGACTTGTGGATTTTAAAGTATGTTTACTTGTAATTTTTTAGTATGTTTTACTTGTCCATATCTAAAAATTTACATTGCTCTCTAGAGACGATCCTATCATTATGCCAAAGGCATTTGTGTAGCACTAGAAATTGTCACAATCTCACCAAAAGTTACAGATGCAGATTCTCAATGCTTTAGCTTCACTTTGGGATACATTCAACCCCATGTTTCATTTTCACAAAATCCAAGCTGTTCCTGTGAAGAATCTGACAGACTTCCACAATCATTCTCTCAAAAGAAAACAAAAACAAAAAAACACCCCACAAACAAAACTAAACCAAAACAAAAACTGTCATATTTCTGTTACAAAACTATGTCAGATGTCTTTGTTTTTGTGTACAAAGTGCAGTGCTCAACTTCACAGTGTTCCTGTGGAGGTGGTATGGAATATGTAATCATATGTAACTGTTTAAAAGGAGGTTGTAATGAGGTGGGTGTCATTCTCTTCTTCCACGTAACAAGTGACAGGATGAAAGAAAATGGCCTCAAGTTGCACCAGGGGAGGTTTAGACTGGATATTAGGAAAAGTTTCTTCACTGAAAGGTTTGTAAAGCATTAGAGCAGACTGCCCAGGGAAGTGATGAAGTCATCATCACTGTAAGCATTCAAAAAACATGTGAATATGGTACTTGAGAGAGGGCTTAATGGTGAATGGGGTGATGCTGCTGGGTTGACAGTTAGACCTGATAATCTTAGAGATCTTTTCCAATCTTAAAACTCTATGATTATATGATATATGTCTACACTTAAACTAATCTTTCTAGTTTCACTTATACGCAGTATCAAATAATAAACTGCAGAAGTGTGTGAACATTAAGGTTACAGCATGGTTTATCATCTTAAGGCAGGTATTTAAAATTATCTAGCTAGATAGGAATCTGTATGGTGCATTTTTTTCTCTTTGTTGATGTTAAAGGGATCCTCAAATGACCAGCTGATATACAGATGTTCTGAAAGTACACATGGTGAATCTTTTTCCATACATATATATATTCATTTAAAAAGCATTTATACATACAGTGTCCTCTAAACAGTTTCAAGAAGTGAAAACAGCTACCAGAGATTAATTTTACATTGATGTTTTCTCCTCACTATATTTCAAATACCAATGGTCCATTTATCAATTGGAGAAAGGGAGGAAGCTAACACAAAACCACCAGAGAATCCATCTATTATAAATAATGGCCAGTCTTCGCGAGCGAAGATCCGGGGAAGGTCTTTCCACCTTCCAGCCTGCGCATTGGATTTTTTAGGTGAGACACAGTGTGCGCGGAACTGAGCCCACGCTTTAATCCTAAGGTTCATCTGCCGGGGCCAAGCGAGCTTGGACGGTGGCAGCGAGGTCCTTAGGACGTAGGTGGGTTGCCTTTAAGGGCTAACGAGCCCCACCTGCCCGGGAGTGGCCCTGACCGGGAATCGAAAAGAGACTCTGCTTTCACAGCTGACCTGCTTCACAGGTATCATTCAGATTCAACATGTGAAATTCATAATTCTAACATGTTACCACGAATTCCTTCAATGCCTCGTAGTTACCAGTAACCATTCAGATACTAGAACTGAATGTATTTATGAGCTCACAGATCAAGGGACTTGTACATGTTCGAATCATCTTGCATGATGAATAGATCTTCTGCAGATGGCATTAATACAAGTTACTCTCTCTGAATATTGACTACTCTGTACATACACAAGGAGATGGGCCCAGTCTGTGCCTAAAATCAGGCTAAATGTGCCTTTAACATATATGTGTTATCCTATTTTTCAGTAGTTACACTAGACCAATTCAGTGAGACACGAGGACCTAGTCTATTGTTGCCAGATAGCTCTAGCACGAATTTGTTGTCTGTGTTAAGTAAATTGTCTTCTCTTTAAGATACTTTTGACACTCTTGAGAAAAATACATAGTACTTCATATAGTTTTAAAAATTGTGCTTTTCATTCAGGTCTGAAAAACTTTCCATCTTTTTTGTAAGTAAACAAGTTGTAAAAGGTAAAAAAGTCAGTCCTTATGGACTATATTAATACAAACATTTATTTGACTTGAACTGTTTAATTTTATCATAAATAAACATTTCCTGGTCTTTTACTTCATCACAAATATGAAAATAATACCTTTGCTAAAAAAGAATCAGGGAACGATGTAATAACTTGTGGATACCTTACTTAAAGTACACATTTTTAGCATCTGAAAGACTCTGGCAATCTTGTGCAATTTATTTTTTCCGTGTGAATTAAATGTCCTGTGGTTTGATGACTGCTGGTTATCCAGAAGCTTTAAAATGCACTACCTACAAATTTTCTCACTTTAATTAAGTTAGTCTTAATGTATGTGGCAAGAAGAGTAGAATTAGTGAGTTCTAAGCATAAAGTTTATGTTTGCTCTGTAGCTACAGTTGTGGTGCAGGTGAGTAGCATGGCAGTCTTATGCTTCAGTGCACACCCAATGCACTCAACTCATCAATTCCCTAGGTAGACCAGGAACACCTTAATTGTTCCCAGCTTAGAGACAATGTGCTAAGAGGTGATAGATTGACTTTAGACATGGTGGCAGACAGGGCTCCTATCTGTCTACACAACAAATTATTGGACTAACTCCTCTTGAGTATCTCTAGGTGTGAATTTCAGCTGGTTTTAGAAATTCCCACAGGTATCTCCTGCTGGATCCAGTCTCTTTTGTATTTTTCAAGTAATTTCCATTGCAGAGCTGGCCAAAGTGTGGGCAGTAGTCAGCAGAAACTGTTCCTACAGATGCAGAAATGGCTATGCAGGACATTTCTGCCAGGAATTAGCAAGAACAGGGGTGCTCCAATGCGGGAATGAAGCAGGGGCACAGCCTCAGTGGTCAGAGTGCAGTCCCTCAGGGCATCAACAGGGTTGGCAGGAACAGGATCTACCAACAGTCAAGACAAGCAATTATCCATCAGACACAGAGCCCACCCAGGGAGTCCTTTCAGGAGCAGCAGGAGATGGGACCAGAGGTGGGTCTGAAAACAAGGTTAAGCATGGGTTCATGGTCTGTTTAGGAGGCAGAACAGGAGACGAGGCAGAGAACAGGCACACTGACACTTTACTTCAGAAAAAGAGTGGGAGTTCAGGGGCTCTAGGCGCAAAAGGAGTGGGTGTGGATCTCAGGTAAGATTGGTCAAGGCCCATTTGTGCCCTTGGGGTACTGGCAATTATTTTATACATTTATGTCATTTAAAATAAAAACAGCAGATCATGCCAATGATGAGCCCTTAGGCAGAACCATATCCCACCTGCACACAGGAATTCAGTAAAACAACAGTCTGGGAATTATCAGCTGATCCAGCAGAAGATGCTGCTGCAAGGATCCTTGAAATGGAGATTCCTGTCACCCGCTGGACTCCAACTGTCATGCTGTTTGAGAAATTCTTTTCCCTATGCCAGCATTACCCTTTGCAAAGATGCCAATAAGTTATGTGGTGTGGTTTTTTTGTTTGGTTTGGTTTTTTTAAACAAACACATTGTCCAGGAGTGGCTATGCAATACATTTGTTTTTGTAGATAAGGTGCTCTCAGCTTATGCTTTTAATTAACCTCACAATAATGTACAAGTTAAATGGATTTTTCTTTACAAAGTTATACAAGCATTGTGACCTATAGGGTAGTAAGCTCTTAAATTTCATAGACAGCTATATATTTTTTGTTCTTTAGATAGTAAATCCTAATAGCATATTCTTTTTCCTCTCAGTATGTACATGCATATGTGTGTTTACATAATTATAGGACAATTACAGTAAAAAAGGCTGTGAAACTTAGAATTTAGTTTAGAGGTCCAGATTGTTGTAATAACATCCATTTGGAATTTGTGTAGCTTTTCTTTTTGAATGAAGTATTTTAAGATCACTTGCTCATTGAAAAAGATAACAGCTGTTCAAGAGTCCAAGGTTCCCTTTTTTTGGTTTTTTGTTTCTTCTTTTTTTTTGGAATTACATTTTTCCCAGTCTTAAATAACACACATGCACTTCTTGAGTCCTACTGCTGGTTTGTGTGACAGTTTATTCAAGGAAGAGGGGAGTCAAAATACAGTTGCAATACACACCTCATCAGCACCTTACTTTCCTAGAGGTGTTTGAGTTTTACCATATATGAAGCCACCAAGGAAAAATATATGGACAAATTAATTCCAGCAGTTGAGAAGGAATCGAGACCAGCAGTCAAGAAGGAATCTTCTTCTCCAGGGTATCTATTAGTCATAGGATACTTCCCAGCACTTTGACTGACTATCAGATATTACTGCTTAGATGTTATAATCAGGTGTCTATGACTGGCAGTTGCATCATGCTGTTGAAAGGAGTGAAGTGGCTTCTACTCTCCTTCATATCTCTTCCTTACTATGTAAGACTACCTTAAAAATCCAGTTCACATGTTTTTCTTAATAATCCAGCACTTTCTTGTATCCACATTATGTCAGTATACAGAGAAACAATTTGCCTCAGCAAAGTCTTATTTCACAACCATGTTTTTTTATATCAACATTACAAATGCATATTGCTTCTGTAACTAGGCATGTCTTTTACTCACTGAAGGTTTTGTCTTTGTCCTGCATGTAGTTATATTTACTCTTTATAGATAGACTCATTCTCAGCTCTGACCTAGCATTGTTTGCCTAATAATCTAATACACTCAAATACGAAGTTCTAACAATTGAATTTAAAGCCTAAAGACAAAAAAGCATTTGAGAAACCCTCATTCATATCATAGTCCTCTAGAACAACTAGGAACCCCTGGTGGTCTAGTGGTAAAGGCGCGGCGCTATCACCGCGGAGACCCGGGTTCGATTCCCGGTCAGGGACACTCCCGGGCAGATGGAGCTCGTTAGCCCTTAAAAAGGCAACCCACCTACGTCCTAAGGACCTCGCTGCCACCGTCCAAGCTCACTTGGCCCCGGCAGATGAACCTTAGGATTAAAGGGTGGGCTCAGTTCCGCGCACACTGTGTCTCACCTAAAAAATCCAATGCGCAGGCTGGAAGGTGGAAAGACCTTCCCTGGATCTTCACTCACGAAGACTGGCCATTATTAGAACAACTCAGCCCAATGTGTCAGCTGCAGCTTTTTACTTCAAGTTAAAGTCTCGATTTATGGGAAGAGAGCCTTCTAAATTCAAATACCGTGACTATCAAATGTCGGACTAACCTTTTTGTCTGATACAGCAGGAGAGATAACATGATGGGGAAGGTGATTTTCTCAGGATGAGGTTCATTCTTTGCAAACAGGCTGTGTTGGCCCCTGCAGTTTCCCTAAATACAGGTAGCTCAATTGCACAATTCATGGCAGATTTTGTAATGCAGAGATAGAGATTTTGAAATTTATCTGGAGCTCCTGAGCAGTTTCTGGTTCTGTTGTTGTTTGTCAATAACACATTTTAGACTGTCTTCTGTATAAAATATTACAACATTAAAATGGAAGTAAAGGCAGAAAGGACTTAAATCCTGTGTCTTGTATTTTGCCTTCTATCTTCCAAAATGTATTCTGAGCACAGCTGTATCTTTTTGTCATGACTCTGCATAAGGGCTGGGAACATATCCATCTCACAAAGAAAAGCAAGATAGCTTTGCAATGAGAGAATGAGACTATTATGGCACTGCCACTCCACCAGTCTTGTTTTCTGGAATTATCAGAAACCTGCTAATCCTTACCCAACCCAACGAACTATGTTTAGTAAGTGCAAGACTTCAGATGAAAATAACTACAGGTTTCTTTTTGGGAAACTGTCTTAATAGGATCCAGAAGAAAAAGAAAAAAGGCTACATTTAATTTCGTAATCATAGTCTGCTTAGAATCATCAACCATGTTTTGCTTATATCCCCAAACAAATCATGATTAATAGCAAAAGGCTCCAGGACATAAAATGTAATTTATTAATTATCAGAGTTCTGTTAATTAAGAGCTATATTTATATTGTACCATCATGAGTATAACATTGTTTTTAGCATCACTGACATGAAGAAGAGCAAAAGATTAAGTCTGAGACTCATGTGTCATCTGTATGACATCTCCATAAGTTACCTCTCAATACATGGATATTCTGCCCAATAAATTTCTGTGGAAAATATGCAAATTAATATGAATAATGTCACTGTACTGACCAACATCTTATTCTGAACATGGAGATGTTTCTATATACCAATCATTATGAACATGTGGTCTCACATATTATAGTAACAGGTAAAAGCAGAGGCATGCATCCTATTTACTGTCCTAAATCACATAGGGATAAGATCACATCCCTAGATGTGAGAAGCACATGGCCTCTTTCCAAAACCATTTCCTAGTGATGCAAATCCATTAAAAATTGAGTAACCATTTACTACTACAGAAAAAGTATCTCGGTATTTTATTTTACTGAAACAATGAAAATATGGATATTATCCATAATCTGCTCACATTATAGTACCAAAATCTCCAAAAAGTAGTCCAGTAAATTTTTATTTCTGCTATTGGTAACTGTCTTTAAGAGGTAATCCCATTTTTCTTGAAATTCATGTTACAAGTATGGAAGGTGCATTTGTAATGCAAGCCTCAGCCATCAGTGGAACAACATGGATCAAAAGCACTGGAAAAAAATAATCAGTGGGAGAAGGTTCCTCTGGAAGTGGCATCCAAACTGCAAGCTAATATGTACATGTTTGGTTATTATGTTCAAGAGTCAGATTTTATACTGTTCTTATTTGAATACAGGAATAAGTAGATTTCAAAACAGGTTTTTCACCACAGACTTAAGGGAAAATGGCAGAAGGCCTTTAAAACCCAACAGGGGCATAGCTATTCTCCTACCTAAAACTCTGACCAGAAGGTGTTCTTTTTATTTCTCCCTTTTCTGCTATTTCCTCTGGGAAGATTAGAGCTAAGAATCAAAGACAGACAAATAAAAGATATGCAGCATTTTCAGTTTTCCAGTTTCTTTTGTTTTAATCATTTCTTGATCAAGATGGTTAAGAATGTCCAAAATGCTGATTATTTCCTGACCTGCTCTTCTTGGTGGCACTATTTTGCATGAAAAAAATTCCTAAATCCTTTCACACAAGTGCAAGTATAACCCCAGTAAAATCAAATAGATTTTCAGAGACATGGAAGACCTACAACTTCCAGGGGCATTTTTACTACTTCTCAGGGTCTAAGACAAAAGGCAGAAAAAGGAAGGAAATTATTTGATATTGAACAACAGCTTTGCTTTGCCCACTGATATTCAAGAGCTATTGACCAGAAAGGTAGAGACACAGCAAGGGAACACTGATAGTTAAAGGACACTTTTCCTTCAGGCTCTTCTGCTCTGAAGTAGGAAAACAGTTTGCCTGCTGTGACAAGCAAAAAAGAGGAAAATGATTTGTCTACTGGGTGGTAGCTTAGCAGTATCACACTGCAAGGCAGAGGCAGCAGAGCTTGCTGGAGTGCCACAGCAGCCCTGATGCAGGTGAAGTCAAGGCTTCCTGCTACAGACACTCCCTGTGCTGGCACTTGGTGTCAAGGAACACGCCCAGGGCCAAACCAGGAGCTTGCATGTGGGCTACAAGTGTCATAATCTGACTGAAAGTGGTCTGAGTTCGGGGTGGAGTTTGGGAATGTTTTGGTTTTTGTTTTTCCCTTGGAGCTCAAGACCTCAGGCTTCATCCGCTTCTAATCACTTTTGGTTCTGCCGCCAGAGGGCACGAGGAGCCAAACTTTAGTGGCTTCACAGTGATACTGTTCCCATTTTCCTACAGGAGGGACAGAGTGACTGAATTGCATTTTGTGACCCCTGCAGTCCCGAAGCAGGCTGCTGATTGTGAAGGGAGAAACTGGATGTGTTCTTCCAAAGGAAGGAAATCCAAGAACATATCTTTGTGTATACCTTTATTTCATTTTCTGTACCTCACATCATGTATACACAAAACATCGTTGTCCCTTGGCTGTGGGAACACACTTGTCCATGAGGAAAAGGTCACAATTTGCATCTGTCAATGATCTTTTGTCTTTTTGCCTTGTGGTAGCATGTCAAGGCCAATGTGACTCTAGAGTGCAACGCTAGCTTTCTCTTCTATATGCTGCATGACCACTGCTTTCGTCATGACACAGATGCTTTGATATTCAGAAACTCTACAGGAAACTGCAACCCATCCGTTTGGTGACTACTTAGCTGAACTGGCAAGTAAGTTTCCATTTGATGAACGTAACTTTTGCCAAGTTTCAAAACATGCAGCTCCTCATAGTCAGGAGAATGGTTGCCTTAAATTTAAGGGCATCACTCTAAATGCATCTAAGAGTGAAAAGTAAATTCTGAGGTGGGGACAAACTTCATGTTGTTCTGTGTGGTAAATCCATATGGTGCCATCCTTAAAAAGGTTCTGACAGGACAGCATCCCATCATGAGGAACAAGTAGAGGAGGACTACAGGGACCATGACCCTTCCAAAAATGCAGAGGGTGGTCTAGAGGAAATAAATAATAAGTGAAAAACTGAACAACAGCCTCTACAATTTTTCTGTTCTCTTTCTGATGACCAAGAAGTGCTAGCAGTGCTGTTTTACCACTATTCTTGCAGGGTTACCTAGCAACTCTAGGAAAATTTTTATAAATGTTCCCTGGAGAATGCAGAACAGTTACTTTCTTTAACACCTGAAAATATTGTATATATTATAGTTTCTCACAATTAACATATTATAAATTTTTATGTAAACATATTTTTTGTTAAATTTCTGGGAAACTTAACTGAAGTCCTAACGGTAATTCATTTATATCCTCAAAAAAAAAATATGACTGTAATCAAATATTTGAATAATTATGCTTGTGAAATGGCAAAATTGAGAATGGTTTTCCTAAGTATATGTATCGCATGGATCTTAGTGTCCTTTTAAGAATCCAAAATAATTTTTTCTGGGTAGAAAGGGTTGCAACATCAGTCTCAATACAAAACGCATAGTGCTCTTTATAACCCCTAAGAAATGTTCCAAACCTTACCTTCAGACAGATTTGTCATGGGAAGACATGCTCTTCTTATGTCACCATATGGATATCTGTTCGTTGATTTAAACATTTATGTCAAGAGTTTCTTAGCCTAAGAACAGGACTTCTTTTTTTTTTCCTGCACAAAATTCATATTTGGAAAGCCAGCTCTCGGAAATAAAAGTAGATCAGTTTATCCAACATACTTGCATTGACATCAAGGCAGAAACAGGAGTATGATGTCCTAGTGTCTGAACAGCTTCTGTCCCTGCTGGAGCTGCTGATCTCTTCCCCACAGACTGAGGAAAGATATGCTTTGATCTGTTTCTGATGACCTGATAAAAGACATTTCTGAATTTCCCTGAATACATTGAAAGAGAATATCCTCTTAATGTCTCGCCAGATACATGTGCTGAAAACCTGTCACAGACTCATTAAAACCTGAAGAGTATGAGGCTGTCTCTCAAAAGAAAAAGCTGCTGGTGAAACAAGCTGAAGAGTTTATTATCCCCTAAGTTTTGAACTTGCCCACTTCCAGGGTTTTCTGCTAAGTCATGATAGACTACATGTGAAAAAAGATTTACCGATTATCTACAAAGCAACATGAGCAAGTAATGATACCACCACTATCCAGCGAAGACACTAGGGATGATATTTTCCACTGTTTGGATGTAGAGATATGGGGCAGTCTCCAAAAACCAGGCTTAACAAGATGTGAAAGAGCTAAGCTTTATAGCAGAGCTCTTCAGCAAACCTTGGCACACGTGGAACAGAATGATCAGGAAAAGTGAGACAAAGTTTCATTCTACGTGAAAAACTCAAAACAGAAGTGGTAGGCCTTGTGAAGAAACCTGAGTACCCTGCTCTTGCTGTTCAGGAAATACTGGACAATATGCAGGAAGAATGCATAGGTGTGCCTAGGAAAACCAGGGAAACACAAGCGTATTTCTTCTTGGGACAGCCAAGGGAAATTTTTATTTAACAAAGGAGACCAGCAATGCCACTACACCAAATTCTTTCCCTAGGAGTTTCTTGAAAATTTTGACGACTATCCTTGTCAGAGTTTACTTTCTGAAGTTCCCAGAGGTAAAGTATTCCCTTGCTATCTTTGTAATCTATTATGTGGTATGTGTGTATCTGATCTCCTTTCCCCTTTCTCATGATTTCATATAACAAAAATATTTCTTTCATAAACTGATTCCCATAATTTCTTTCATAAAGCGATTGATAACCAAATCTCACTTTTGCTCTAGATATCTTCCTGTGCTCTGCCTTTTTGAAGATGCATAATTTCTTCAATTATAAACCAATACCTGTACGTGGTTTTCCAAACCCTCACAAGGATTGAAAGTTTCACTTCCACAGGTCCGGATCTGAGAGTGCTGTGGAGACTGTAGTTATAAATGTATCTACATAACAAAAGGTATTACATGATGTAACATATATCCACATCTTAGTATTCACATTCTTGATAAAAATCTCTGAGATGGTAGGTTTTCACTGTATTATTACTCAAAAATGGTATTTTAATGCTTTAATTTTTTTTTTATTTTTAAATTCTGATTTAGGAATTATTTTTCATAGTCAGCCTGTCATTTCTGAGGCACATGTCCCTATTAAAACTGTTTTTAAAAGCCATGTTTTTTTCTGATCTCATCTTGCCTTTTAAAAGTACAGTCCAGGAATATATGGATATTATGTCTGTCAGAATTATGATGCGTGCAACACTGTCATTCTGTTTGGAAAAACAGTGTTTATGCACCAAATGCACCTGCCTTTGAGCATGCAGAGAATAAACATCTTATTACTCAAAAAGTTTTTATTCAGTCTATTCTGCAAACTGTAAGCATCCTGGTTTGGAAGCTATGGTGCCACTTGGCTTCTGCTGATATCACAGAAACACTTATCAACTGTTTGCTTCTTTAGACACTTAAAATATTGGAGTTACACCAACAAAGCTTTTCACCTCCCCTGGAACATAAGAAATGTCTTTTAGTAGATATTCTGGCAAAGACACATCTAATAACACATTGCTAAAACATGCATGTAAAAACTTCAAACACAAGGTGATAAAAAACAGCTGTGGTTGAAGAGGTTTTATTAATCAGGAACTGGAAGAGGTGATGCTGTGTTTGGTATTTTCAGCCTTTTTTCTTTCTTGCTTTTAAATGTTGCTGTCTTTTCTTTGATAGTTATGCCATCTTTATAAAATGGGTGTTGGTCGCAAGCACATGTTCCTGGGAATTATTCTTTTTTTTTCTGGCTTTCAATTTCTGTAGGAAATGTCACCTGCATATTGAAGCAGAGGAAAGTCTCAGGGACTAGAGAACACCACCAGATCTCCCTGCCTTACCCAGTCCTCCTGTGACTCATCCAACCCTGCCCATGGCCCAGGACCCCATGTCAGCCTGCTGGGGCCATCAGTTTCTGCCCCAGTGACACACCCACAGAAACTGATCTCCAGTTCCTCACAGCCCTGCCCTAACCAGAGAGGGGCCATGACAAGCCAAGCCCACCTGTGGCTGGCCCAGCCTCAGGCTGTCCCTGGGCAGCTGCCAGCCTGGTGGTGACCTGACAGAAAGGCCACAGCGTGTTGCACTAATACAGTGCAACCCTGTGGCTGGTCTGGGGGTGAGTGAGGGGCTGCCTGGGTCAGACTCACACAACTTTCTTCTATGAACAGAATAACATGGGATGGGATGGGATGGGATGGGATGGGATGGGATGGGATGGGATGGGATAGAACAGAGTTCAGTGTCAGCTTTCTTGTCAATCTCACAGGCTTGGACTTTGCTCCCAACCTCCTCCAAGTCACTTCCACACAGAAGAGTTAGATTTGATGGTCAGCCTTTTAAACAGTGGGTCGGGGTCTGTAATTTGCTATTTAATATTATTTAGGTTTTGCAGTTAAACTGACTTTAATAAGTTCACTAGAAGTTACTAAACCGGTGACAAAATCACTAAACAGTAAATTTCATGGCACACAATAGGGTGTCAGTTGTCTGTAAAAATTTGTTAACAAGGGCCTGGCCCTGATCTCTTTCTTAAGCTGTCAAGGACCCTGGGAACCATCCCTCTGAGCTGATCTGAACTCTTAGATGCACAAATTGGTCCTCTTCCAAGCTAATGTCTTCCCACAGCAAGAGAATACGTTCCCTGTACTCGTCATCTTCTGGAGTACAAAAGGGGAAAGCAAAAAGACTCTGAAATAACAGTATGCACAAAGAGATGTTCTTGGATTTCCTTCCTTTGGAAGAACACATATCCAGTTTCTCTCTTCACAATCAGCAGCCTGCTTCGGGACTGCAGGGGTCACAAAGTCCAGTGTAGTCACTCTGTCCCTCCTGTAGGAAAATGGGAACAGTATCACTGTGAAGCCACTAAAGTTTGGCTCCTCATGCCCTCTGGCGGCAGAACCAAAAGTGATTAGAAGGGGATGAAGCCTGAGGTCTTGTGCTCCAAGGGAAAAACAAACAACAGAACATCCCCCAACTCAGACCACTTTCCGTGAGATTTTCAAAGCCCTTTGCTACACTTGTAGCCCACATGCAAGCTCCTGGTTTGGCCCTGGGCGTGTCCCTTGACACGGAGTGCCAGCACAGGGAGTGTCTGTAGCAGGAAGCCTTGACTTCACCTGCATCAGGGCTGCTGTGGCACTCCAGCAAGCTCTGCAGTCTCTGCCTTGCAGTGTGATACTGCTAAGCTACCACCCAGTAGACAAATCATTTTCCTCTTTTTCTCTTGTGACAACAAGCAAATTGCTTTCCTAATTGAGCAGAAGAGCCTGAAGGAAAAGTATCCTTTAACTATCAACATTCCCTTGCTGTGTCTCTACCTTTCTGGTCAATAGCTCTTGGGTATCAGTGGGCAAAGCAAAGCTGTTGTTCAATATCAAATAATTTCCTTTCTTTTCTGCCTTTTCCCTGAGAAGTAGTAAAAATGTTCCTGGAAGTTGTAGGTCTTCCATGTCTCTGAAAATCTATTTGATTGTACTGCGCTTGCACATGTGTGAAATGATCTAGGACGGTAATGTAATTACTTCCTTAATTTGTATATTATCTCCTGTTAGACAATGCTTTTAAACTAACTCGGTCAATCCTGTGTTTCATTTGTAGGTGCATTATACCGATAGACTGCCTGCTGCTTCTCCCACACCTTGTTTTAGAGGAAACATACTCTGAAAGAGCTTAAGCCAGCTGTCCAGCCATGCTGAGAAGGTCAGCCAAGGGCTGTTTCAAATGAGACAGGAATGGTATTCTTATCCCATAACTCTTCAGGGATGCCAGTAGAAAATTGGATTTTCACAAAACAATGTCACTGAAAAGAGCAGGTCAGGAAATACTCAAAATCTTGGACATTTTTGTCTGTCTCCCTCAAGAACTGATTAGAACAAAAAAAAACTGGAAAACTGAAAATGCTGCATATGGGAAATATGATCTGTTCTTCTATCTTTGGTTCTTAGTTCCCTTCTTCCCAGACAAAATACCAGGAAGGGGAGAAATAAAAGAGAACAACTTCTGGTCAGAGTTTTAGGTAGACCAGCTATGCTGGTGGATTTCAAAGGCCTTATGTCATTTCCCTTTAGCCCTACAGTGAGACAGTTTCAAACCTAGCCATTAATTTATTCTGAAACAACCTGAGTGGAAGTCTACAAACTGTTTGTAGACAACTAGAGGGATGCATGCTAATTTCATTGCTGTGTGTGACTGCATATTTGTGGCTCACCTATTGAAATGTCACCATGCTGAGATTATTAAAGGCCAGAACATTCTTATGTTTCTTAAGTGTTGACTGTTTCCTTATTACTCTATCATTCTAAGCGAACACGTTGTTCTCAGATCATCACACCAGCAGCAGACCTACAGCTTGAAGATGCTCAGTAATGGACCTGGCTATAGCAATATGTGTCAAGTCCAAGGGCAAAGTGTTACAATCCAACACATAGAATTGGAATCACTACAGCTAAACACAATTTCTAGCCTTGCTGTGAATTATTTCAAGTTCTGAAGGGACAGAACTTTTAGCTGTATTCAAAGTATACAGTGTCCTCATTGTGTCTGGAACAGACTTGATCTTTCTTCCTAGTATCTGGTACAGTGCTGCAGTTTTGATTTAGTATGAGAATAATGTTGATAGGACACTGATGTTTAAATAAAATTTCTGAGAATCCTAATACTAGCATATAAAAACTTACCAAGGTGACCAAACAGCAGTGTCAGACATCACCAAGGATATACCACAGCTTATACCACCCACCAAATAATAAACCAGAAAAAAATCACAAAAATTAGACAACGCTAGCATTTCCATCATGTTCCAAAGAAATTCCTTATTCTCCTCATTCTTTTATCATATATGAGTCCTTGCATGTTTAAGAAGCATTATAACATTTCTTAAACATTTTACATGAAATTTACTCTCTCTTTCCTATCTTTAAATCCAAAGTCATGCTGAATTTATAGTGTTACAACTGAGGAAGGAGAAACGCTTTTCTTGAAAAGCATTTTGTGCCATGGTGCATGAAGAGTACTATTAAAATAAATTACATTTTAGTTCCATAGAGCACTTCCTTCTTATGAGAGTACTCCCATTAAACTAGTAAGTTTTGGATATTCAGCGCTGAGAACTACATCTCTATATGTCAACAACTCCTATATATAGTTTAAAATGCCAAAATTCAGCTATTCATGTTTGAAGATCCTGTCCCATTTTTAGAGATGTGATATCAGTGTTCTGATTCTGTATTGACAATCGTGACCGAGATTGAAAATATCTGCTAACCTGAAAGATCAAAATGGCTAATGCACTTGTAAAGGGTAGTTCTCCAATAAGTATGACCTCTTAAAAGTGAGATGGTTTCCAAAGTTAGTCAATTTTTTTCTTTCTATGATATCTAAAAAGCAAACTCGAAAGAACTAGATAGCCAGCATCTTTTCATTGCTTTCTTGGGTTTAGAAATTCGAGTGTAACCTTTTCAACACATGCTTAGCTTGAAACCTAATCTTTCATATCTAAAGATGATGCATTAGAAGGTATGGTGGTTGGCAAAGGAAGACAAAATTTCTTCTTTAATTTAAGTATTGCTCTAAGTATATTGGATATCTGAATGTGTTGCAAAGAGTTAGAAAATAACACACAGTGAACCTGCAAACCAAGGAATTTTTACCTCCCAAACTTGTTGGGGTTTTGGTGCATCTTGGGTTTTGATGTTTGGTTTTGATTTTGGGGTTTTTTTCCAATTTTATCTCAAACACTAGAATTGAACTCTTTAAGTTGTGAAGGTTCCACATTTACTTTTCTAAGAAAGTAAAGAAATTGATTCACTTTTCAAAACAGGGAAACTGTGTTTCCATAATTATTGCATGTACATCTTGCTTTACTAAAACTTCATTTTGATCTTCTGAGGAAAATGAATTCTGTTTTTATACTTAATTCTTTCATACCTAAATAAATTTAGTTGAAATATTTAGGGATTATTCTCTTAAGCAAATTCCAATTCTCTTCGACACAAAAATTGACTGTGCAAGTTATAGCTACTAATTGTCTTCTTTGACTCTTGTGCACTGGGAGTTCATTAATTTAAGCAACATATAATGCAATAATCAAGAGACCCCTTACCATTACTTAATAAGACACAGATGACTTTTTTAATCTCTTATTTTTATTGTCATTTAATATTGCCAGTAGTGAAAAATGGAAGATATTCTTGTATTATTACTACAAAAATTCTTCTCATCCCTGGAAAGCCAGAAAATAATGCTGACATTGTCCAGGTAGAACTAATCACAGATATTGCCGAGACTGCTGTGAGTTAAGGAACAACCATCCTAGCAGTTGACCTAACTCAGTCTTAGTCATCATCAAAACAAAATCCTGATTAAAATTTTGCTGCTCTGTCAGGACACATTAGAATTTAAATTTGCAAAACCAAATCTACCCTATAAATCCAAACCACAAAACAAATTTGTATGTTCCTTGCTTCAAGGCAGAATAGAGTTTTGTGTGCATAGTGTTACATGAATGGTTAGGTGTTGGGTTTTGGTGGGTTTGAAGAATTCACAAAAAATTATTCACTTGACCAACATTCAGAATCAGTTCTCCGTGTATTTGTAATATTGATATTTTAAACTCATTGCAAACTTCACATATACTATGTTTCAAATGGAACTATGAAAATCTGTTTGCACATTAAGGAAACTTAAAATTTCACTCAGAAAACTATTATAAAAAGTACAACAGAAAATGGAAAAAAATAATTCCATTCTTGAGCCATTTTATGTTGTAAACGACATGCTACAATCTTTTATCTTGTTCAGACAGGACATGTCCTCACAAATATTTCCTAGATAATTATTATTAATAAAAATAATAAATAATATTTTCTGATAAATTACACAAATCTATAATATCCAGCATAGGATACTGTTCAAAAATTTTCCATTCTGGAAGCACCCCCTATGAAATTCAACATCCAGCCTTCAAAGAATGTCAAAACTCTAAAATTAAATAATGAGTTTAAAAATGCAGAGAATTAAAATATAAGAAAATAGTAAGACATAAATGAAAACATCCATCAAGACAGGGGAAACTGCCTCCAAAACAGTTGTTGTTGAAGGCTGGATATCATCTGCAATAGGGAGAAACCTACTTCTAAGTAAATAAGATACGCAAGTTATCCATGGTTGAGCCCTAATCTATCTTTGTACGCAGCCTTACTTTGTGTTATAAAGCAACCATATCTTAATGACTTCATCTTCCCTTGATCTCCTGACAGAATATCTTGCCACAAATATCTTCCATGCTATGGTAGGCTTTGAAACAGTTAACAATCCTTTCTGCCTCAAAGTGCACCTGCTCTGGGGCAGGAATCAAGCAGATTGCATAGTACACCAATTAAAATAACATCCTAAGAACACTAGATTCAGGACATCACTGTCAGACTATCACTTTTGGATTGAGAATATTGGCAGGTGTGAATACTAGCAATTATTGAAGTAAATAGAGGAGTTTGTAACTAAGAATTATTGTTTCAGACTCTCGGCAAATTTTGACATATTTTCTCTGAAATCAGAACAAATGAGACACCTATGCTTTCACACAAGGAAACAGAAAGTAGAGATAACCCCTGCACTTGCACTGCCTCTGCCTTTCCTCTGTGCCTCATCAGCAATATGCCTGGGTTTAGAAGAACTATTCCTTTTCCCCAGCAATTAAATTAGAAACTGCACTATAAAATTGTGCTTTTATAACCTTTAGCCATTCTTTTCTCTGCCTTAGTCTGCTCAGGTGTTTGAATGTGAATGAGGTGTTTAAATGTGAATGGAGGCCTCGTAAGGCTTAAAATGTGAATTTGGTGCTTGGATCACATAAAGCTTTTCTCTGTGTTCCCTCTACACCTGAATTTTTTTAAGAAGTTGTCTAACAAAGCTACGTGTTCCACATCACTAACAGCAACCTCCTGCAGTGTGGCTGCATCCAGTCGGTGAAGCAACAGAAAGGAGAAGATCTCCCTGAAAAAAACTTTAATTAGATGACACCTAGCCTCTAAACCTAACTGTAAGTAGAACCTCTTTACTCAAAACCAAACACATAATAATAGAATTTTCCATTCCATTTGATGCTTAGTCTTTTTGCCCAAACTCACTAAACTTCTGTTCAATGACTGCTCACACTTAATTACACAGCTTCATGTCTCTGGTGTACACATCACATGGTAGACCTGCTGCAGATTTTAATGTCAATGGAAAGATTATTTGAATTTATAAGCTCCATAAAATAGACCATTTCATATTTATCAGAAGGTGATTAAAACAAAATTGCCAAAACTTGACTTCCTGCTTCCTATCTCTATATGCTATATCTTGTATTTTCAGACTTCTTTGAGTAACACATTTTTCTTTCCCTTCCTTTTTTCCTATAGTGCACATTTGCTGAGCAACTTTTCATAAAAATGAACAAAGGAATTTTCCTATATAAAAGAGTTATTTCTTCTAAACTAAATTTGTGTAGTACTTCATTAACTCCCTGTAAATAGGTTTTTCACACTATTTATAAAAAGCTGATCGAAAAAAACCTATTTCCAGTAAAAATGAAAGATCCTATCTCTCTCTTCTAAAAAACAGAAAGCACACTTCCTTCCTCATGAGCAGAACCCTCCTCATTTTCTGATATTTAATAATGTTCCCCAGATGCTGAGGAAGCAACTACCTGCTAAGTAACACTAGGATTTGTAACAACAGAATAAGCATGAAGAATTATTTAATTTATGGGTTATTAATTAAATCTAATAATGGTCTAATAACAATGTAGGTTCTCATCATGAAATTGAAACCAAAACTTCTGAAGTCCTAGCTCATTCCTGATTCAGCCAGTCATCAGAGATACCAGTGTTTTATTAAAGGTATTATTTTCTCTCAATATTTTCTATTGGAGTGTTATTCATAATTCAGAATGAAAATATTTCTCGATAAATAAGCATCACATTCAGAATAGATATATCCCAAAAAATTTTAACTATCATAAAATAGTCTAAAAATATAGGATTAGATTGTAATACTTGGGATGGAGGTAATTGAAAACTCTAATTCTTGACTTTTCCAATTTTAGTTATTGTAATATTTATTCAAAATATGAAAGAACAGTGTATTTGCATCCAATTTTTGCTTACAAAACTCCACAGAGAAGTAGTTTATTAAAAGAAAAATGCAGCTGTCTAGCAGTAGTTTATTTAAAGAAAAATGCAACTGTCTTTCAGCATAGAATTTAGCTTCAGATTCAGACATCTAAATTCTTGTGATCACTTAGCTTACACATGTAAACCACTGTCTAAGCTCCCATCATAGTCAATGAACATGTAGCCAGTACAGTCAGTGGAGTCTAGGGATCTATTTATCTCTTCTTGAAATAGATACCTGCTTTAAGAGAGCTGAATAGCTTTCTATCTCCATTGACTCCATTGACTAGGTGGTTACTGACTGTAACAGGAGCTCGGATGCCTAGTCCATATGTAACCACTTATGTTGTAATCACTTATCTTGTAGATACCTAAATTTAGCAGAATGACTCAGTTACCCAAACACAGGTTTCCTGGTATCACTACAGCCATATCCTCTCACAAGCTTCTAGGTAAATAATTGTCAGCTACAGCATAGTACACAATTGTATAACGGCATTAGAATTTTGTGTTCAAGTTGCTTTATGTGCCTGGCCCAGGAGGTGAATACAACTGTGTGTTTTTCTGAGTTGTTAACAAAGTTCAGGTGTAGACCAGCTGATGAGCATGAAGGCACCAGGACCTGGAGATGTCCACAGTCTGGCACTGTGACTGGGTAAGGGCCTTGCTGTCCTATGGGATTAAAGCAGTGTGAGTATCCATGTGGTACATACACACTGTGGAGAGTGCAGGTGTGTGCATTCTCCACCAGTAAACCTCAGTGCTGATCAACCAGTGGTGAGGGATCAAGCTGGGTTTCTCTTTAGTGTGTACTCTAGAACTGCTTCTGGTTGGACCAGCAGAAATGAACGGCAGCAGCTGCACCCATCTGACCAAGGCAGGAGGAACCAGGAACTCAGAGAATACTGGAGTCAGCTCTGAGCAGACTGGGAAGCAGAACTCCTCTGGATCTTGAAGTCCAACGGAGTTAGCTGCTCTTTTACATGGAGTAGAGATAAGAGGAAAATGAAAACTTTGGAAGACATGATAAATACATGACACTGTATCCTTAGATGAAACCAAAATGAAAGCAAATTAAAAAATCATGTTTAGTTCTTTTATTTTGAATGCTTTTTAAAATTTATCTCTCACCATCAAAGCACAGTGTATGAAATGTTGTTTAATTGATAATATTTACCTGCCATTTTTTTCATAACCCTTCAACCTTACATTTGTGTTTTTATAACCTGGTCTTTTTTCATAACTCTCATTGTCCATAGTCATACTTTTTTTTTCCTTGATGTACTGCTAGTATCTGAGAACCACTGCCAAATTCAGTAGGCTAGAAATATAGGCATATGTAGTCACAGCAGTCTCCAGCCACGATGGCATTGATGTCATCTCCTTCAGTTTTATGGCCCACCAGTTTATCTATGACCATCATGATAACCTGTCTGCAACACAAAATTTCCTTAGGAAATTTTCTAATTCCCAAACACTGCTCAAAAATTAATATCTCCAGACCTTCATCCTAGTTTAAAATTTGACTGTTTCTCCAGTGTTCTGTTACTGGTTCTCCTCTGTATCTCTCCATTTTCTATATACCTGTCTATATACCTTGCAATAGTTAGGAGCCAAAAATTGCTGTATCATACATAAACACAGTTGTAGAGAGCCATCTCAGAATGAATAAATGAAAAATAGGTGCTGTTACTTCCAAAGGAATATAATGCCTTCAGCAGAATGTGCTTTTTGATATTTAACATAAACCGCTAAATGTAAGTAGGTCAGCCTCTGTGGATACAAGATTTTTGTGCTAATTCCTGTGCATATACTAACAGCTTAAAGATGTTAAGTCTCTCCTGTGTTTTCACTGTATGTTGATGTGCCTTTTGGTGATAAAATCCATGAAACTATACTTCTGATGAGCTTGGGAGAGAGCAACTTTGTGTTGCAACTGTCTAATTTTCTAGCATTAGCAGGGAGCTGGATCTTTCAATCAGAATTTGCACACAACAGCAGATTTATCTATTAGTAGTCATCTCATTACTTTATTAGATCCCACGTTCTTCACCTTACCTCATTTTATAAAGAACTGATTAAACAAGCCATCAACAACTCCTTCACTAACACGAACATCAGAAAAAGAAATGCTGACTGACATTTCTGTCTTTCTGAACCATCTTTATTTTTTAATAATGCTACAGTGAGGCTTTTTAGGTGTTTCAGACTAAATACCAAACACTAGAAAAAGGAACAAAGCAAAACTACACCCAACAAAAAAGCCCCAAACCTAAAAAATCCAGAACTGAGCAAGTGCATAATAACCAGTCTTTTCGAGTGAGGCATTACTCAATAATTTGATTGAATTAATGCATTTAGCTGTACAAGCTGTGCTCTTTATCTCTTTAAAATGTTTAGCTGTCTTTTAGATGTCATCTTACTTTTGAATTCCTGCACCATCCTAGTTTCTTATTTGTAGAGATTTACAGCATTAAGTGTTTTTTCCAATAAGTCTTTGATATATATTCAAATTCTCCACTTCAGTTTAACCTACTTTCCTTTATTGAGGAAGACTGTCTATTTTCTCCTGACAAATGCTAGTGTAATATTCATGTAACTCCAGTGATTTCCATTGGGTTACCTGGGCCTTGTACTGATACTGTAGATGAGAAAGGAAATAATAGAGAAAATGAGATTAATACAATAAATCTTTAGTATAAATTTTTTTTTATTCCAGATACAAAAAAAATGTAAGATTTATTTAAGCATCAAAGTCACCCAACTATCTGTATCTGAAGGCAAGATAGAAACAGGACAAGCTCTGCGTCAGGTATGAGTGTCAGACTGTATTCTAAGGGTTTGAATGTGTGGGAGTATAAGCCAGTAGACCAAGTGAAATGAGAGAAAATACAATGCAACAAAATTATGAAGTTGTTTCTAAATTAACCAAAATTTAAAATAATTCAGGATATTTTTTCTGTAAAAATTTACAAAACCAAGTTATTCTAATGCTATAGAAATTACTGCTCATATATCCAATTTATGAATTCACCATTACTTCCTTTTTATATCTAGGAATTCCTTCTTTCTCTTGTCATTTTTGAACAAAATGTGGACAAGGACTGCAGGGCTTAATGTCATATCAGATTCAATTTTAAAGTTTCATCAAAACCAGGGATTCTAAAATTCATAGTCTTCTGTGCCATGAATATTGTTTCATAACACAGTTATAATATACTGCCTCTTTTCCCAGCAATTTTTCAAGGTACTTACCATCAGAATAAATATTGTGTTCCTGGGATCCTAAAAGCACAAAGGACAGATTTGCACTAATTTAGAATGCTCTTGCCATCTGCTAATCTGTTAGAATTTGGACTGATCAGGTGAAATGATTCCAACAGAGTATTTCAGATATCTTCTTCTTCCTTCATAAAATAAAATGTCTACTTACCCCTTTATATCTCTTGACTCACTTGATCTTATTAATTTTCATTGGATTGAGAAAATCAAAAGCAAATACTCAAGCAGGAAGGATCAGAGTAATCCACCTTTTTTATGAGAAAAGTACTTAGAAGAGTGGAAGGAAAATGAAAATAAAAAAGAATTCTTACAGAGAGTGTGAGAAGCATTGGGCAGACGGGTTCTTAGCAGCCAATCAAAAGAGAGAGGCAACACCTACAAGGAATATAAGGAGGCAACCATGTATTTATTACCAAACACAATTCTGAGATAGTAACCTCATCCATTTCTCTATAGATGACCAGGAGCCCAAAGCATAGCTCCCTCGAGGTAACAACCAGTGCTGAGCCTACAAGAAGATTGCACTAAGTGTCTCATCTATCAGCATTGTTTTCCTGGAAAAAGGCACTCTGACAAAAGCAGAAAAAAAGCCTCAGAATGCAGTTTTTACTCTAACACCATGGCTCCGACACTGACTGACTAGCCCAGCTTTGTAGCCTCTCAGCTCTGAATTAAATTACCTGGAGTAGGAAGTGTGTCCTATGGAAATGTCTCAACACAGTTTCTGTGGTCTAATGTTCTTCCCAAGCATTCATGGCCCATTCATTAATGGTCATTGGACTAAATGGACCTTTGATCTGGACTAGAGACATTCTAGTAGAGACATTCTTAAGTTCCTATATAGCTTGGCCCAGAGACTATCTAGTCAGGGTAAATGGTGTGATCTCAGACAATTGTCAGAGACTGCTGCTACTGAAACCATCCCAAAACTGCCATCTGATATTTTCATTCTTTGATTAATAGAGAACATGCCTGGGAAACTGTCAAGGAAGGAAAGGGAGGTGAAATTCGAAGTGTGGTGAATGTTTAATCTGATTGGTTTGTTTAGAGATTCTGTATATGCATTGCACGTCACCCTTGTGGAAAGGATGTAATTAAACAGCAGAGAGAAAAGCTCCTTGTCCCAGTCCTTGCTGCTGCATTCTGGTTTAAGCAGATAATAATTTAATGTAGTTGAGTAATGGTTTAACCCCAGAAACCAACTGAGTATCATACAGCATCTCGCTCACTCCCCCCTTTCTCCCCAGTGAGATGGGGAGGAAAATCAGTAAAAAGGAAAAATCCTCATAGCTGAAATAACAACAGTTTAAAAATTGAAACAAACTTAAAATTTAAAGTTCATGGTATTGAATTTAAAAAAAACTGGGTCAGATCAATAGGCATGGGCAATAAGAAGTAGAGGGCATATTTAAAAAGTAATCTTTTATTTTAATTGTCTCATGAGGTCATGGATTTGTCTTTTAAGAAATCACTATTTTAATTTCTGCTCTAATAATACATACCTTAGGAGATAGTCTGTTTCTTGATTTTCATGTGATTGCTTCAAGCAAATGTGTGGACAATTTGGTCCTAAAGCTCTTAACAACCCAGTGCCTCATACCAGAAAGATACAATAAATTTGTCTGAAATCCATACCCTGACTCTACTGTTGTATAGTTGTTTAAAATCTTAAATGTGCCAATGCTGGGACATATTGTTAAGACATCCAGAAGGCTTGGTTAGGAGAAAAAAAAGAATGGCTACAAGCAAAACAGCTGAAGCATGACTGCTCAAGTGGATACATCAATGTTGTGGGTTAGCTCAGCCCCAGGGGACAGCTCAGCCCCATGTAACCACTTGCTTGCTTTCCTTGAGAGAATTGGAAGGGTAAAAGTGACAAAACTCATGGGTTAACATTAAGACAGTTTAATATAAAAAAGCAGAAGCAGTGCACACAAGCAAAACAAAACAAGGAATTCATTCACCATTTCCCATAGCAGGCAGGTGTTCCAGCCATTTCTGGAGGGAAAGGAGGTCTTCATTATGCCATAACCCCAAAGAACCCTTATTCCTTCTTCTTTCCTCAGCTTTTAATGCTGAGCGTGGTGCTATATGGCACGTGATATCCCTCTGGTCAGCAGGTGTCACCAGTCCTGGCTGTGTCCCTCCCCAGCTCCCTGTGCCCCCCAGCCTCCTCACTGGCTGGGTAGTGTGAGAAACAGAGGAGGAAATGGTTAAAACATGAGTGTGTCATCAGCACTCTTTTGGTCACAGATCCAAAATGCAGCACCATAAGAGCTACTATGAAGAAAATTAATTCCGTTCCAGACAGAACCAGTACCATCAAGTATTGAGGCACACGACAGTCTAGAATAAGGGAAGGTATATTTATCTGTGGACTCCACTTAAAGTCTCCCCGGGAATATATTCCCATCTCCCCTGATAAAACTAGGTAAGTTTTTTATTTTTTTATTTCAACAGCACATATACAGCACAGAAAAAAAACAAACCCTGATCAACAGGCAAAGGTCTATCTCCTGCAAGATACCACAGAGCCAGTAGAAGGCCTATGTGCAAAGGCTGCCTCGGGGTGTGTTGCCATCACAGCTCTCACTTTCCTTTGCCTCTGTGGACTTCACTCTTCTTTAGAGTCTCAGATTTCTCTTGACCCAGCTCAGGCTGAGACATCTCTCATGAGATATTGCCAAAGACCTAAGTGGAAAGATTGCATATAGGAAAGGTAACACAACTGCCCTTCGGAAACCTCTCTGGGCTGAGACTCTTATTTTTCAATGCCCTGAATTCACTGACAGGCCTTAATTGTTCTGAGCAACTTCATCTGGATCCCCCACCAAAGCACCCTCTACCCATTGGCCTGGGAGCTGCACTGAAGATCAGACCTGAAGCTTGCCCCTTGCCTAAGCTGCATTATATGTGTATATATGTGAATGTATATATGTATTATATGTGTATGAATTATATGTGTATGAATTATATGTGTGTGCATGCATTATTTTTAGCTATATATAAACCATAGGACTCAACAAATAAAACCAGTGTTCTAATTTCATGGTGCTACCAGACAGAAAGCTACTTAAATATATTATAAACTATTCCTAACTTCACTTAATGACAACACTAAATCTCAAAACCTAGAAAAGCTTGTCCTGAACCTTTGTAACATTTCAGAGTGACTTTTTGAAGACTTTTTTTTCATTTTAAGGGGAAAAAGAAAGAGAAGGATAGAAAAGTAAGGGATAGCAAAGGAAGAATGACTTATATAGTCCTTTAAATTTGCTAATATAAGTATTGTTGCCATGACAGTCTCTTTTATTTGTACAGAGACTGCTGTGAAAACAAAGGTTGCAATCAAAGTGCAATTTTTGTTTTGTTGACAATTTTCTACTTTTTTTTATTTCTCTTTTTCACATTGGAAACAAAACTTTGCTTCACTGCTTAACTTGATTGCAAAACTCCTAATGATTGTTTTGAGACCACACAGAGCATGTTTCAAGAATTTTTTACAGGGAGTTGGCTACCCAGGTGGAAAAGTAGCCAGGAAGCCAGGCAATTGGAGCAGTCTGCCAGGTGGGAAGCAGTGTAGCTGGACAGCCATGACATCCATGAAGCCCAGTGAGATGGGCAGGCTACCTTGTCACTGACCATGATGCCAACTGGCTTGAAAGAGGTAGAAGGGGAACCTCTCTGCCTGCCTGGTTTCCCTAAAAAAATGCAGAAGAACCAGCTTGTTTCCAAGGAAAACATAATTTTTATGGAATCAGAACCCTCAGATGTGGAATTATTTTAAATTTTTTTCAGCCAGGAGCCCAGGCAGGGCCAGAGAAGGTGTGGGGGCTGGTCTGGGGGTCCCTCCAGGAAGATCAGTGCAACAGGACACAGGGCTGAGCAGAGGCACATCTATAGTGTAGCCTAAGCCAGAAGTGGCTGTCCCCTCGAGGGCTTACACAGAGCTCACAGAAAAAAAAGGACAGAGAATGCATGAGTGGGGTTTCCAGGCAAGGCTGGAAATGGCAGCTAAAGCCAGTAAATGCACTCACAATCATCATATCTAGATAAAGGTAAATTGTCATTTGTGAAATCACATGTGAATTCCAGAATGGGGTGATTTGTTTGCATATTTTTATCATCTGTATCTATGATTAAATATCAAAGTCAAACAGGAAAAGAAAGAATTTAGAAAGCTAAAATATAACGTGGAGTTTGGCAAACCCAATAGTACTAAATATATTATCTCTGCAACTGAAAACGCAGAGTGCACTGTTTGTGTACAACCCATATTTTCCATCCACAAAACAACGTTACATAATGGTGTACGTTTCAGACTATAAACTGTAAAATTGAATTTTAAAATCTATGAAAAAAAAAGTCTGTCTTTGAAGACAACTCGGTGCTGTAGCATATCTTTCTAAATAGTGAACTAGTCTCTCTAAGAGAGTACTTACTTATATGCATAATATTAAGCTGCTAAAGATGATGAGTGTGCTTAGGGCATTTTGTTGACTTCAGTTATTCTAAATACCATTAAGAATATGGGCTACATTTCCAAGTATTATAAACTGTCATGAAGAACTATTATGAGTCACCTAACTTTACAATTCCAATGCAAACTAACTTCTTACTGAAGTCAGTAGGGTATAAATGGATGCTTACATTGACTAAACTTTACCTCCATCTGTTTCACTGAACAAGAACCAATATAAGTGTACGCTTGAAACCGGGTGTTTCATTGAATCAAAGCCTGGCAAGTTCCTTTGACTTCAGTGTGAATAACTGGGATTTTGACTTGCAGTGAAATTTGCTTCACAACAAGTAGTTGTAAGCACCTTATTACACAGATGCAGCAGGATTCTCTTCCTTCCCTCTTTCTCCTTCTATCCGCCCCCCTTTTTTTTTTTAAATAAAGTTTAATTTTACTTTTTCAGATCTTTAGCCTGTTCTTATTTAAATCTGCCATCTATCTTCTGGAAGAAAAAATGTGGAAGCTCTACACATGCAAACTTTACCTTCACAGGTACACAGGACTCAACTGGAACGTACTGCACTTCTTTCAGCTATGTATTATTATTGATACCAGAGTAAAAAAAAGAAAGAATTCAGAAAGGCAATCTTAAGGGAGAAGACGCAGCCTCAGCATTCTCACACAATTCAAGGAGTTGCACACAGGTCACTAAAGGCTTTAACTGCTGGGACTGGAGTCCCTTCCAGTGAGGTAGTAGTTGCCCCCTCTGATTCCGTGCTCACACACATACACTCAGGTGTGCTTCCACTTGATTCAGGCTCGACTCTAGGTTTCCTGCAGCAGAGTCTCAGGTGTCAGATTTAAAAAAAAAAATTAATAGCAGTAGGTCATCTCAAGCTGGGTGTCTCCAGAGAGGGACCAAGAACAAAGAAATCACTGGGTAAATATACCCTTGCAATTTATCCACCCATTCTTCAAGTGCTCTCCATACACCTTCTGCTGACATTTGTAGCCTCCTTAACTCTGGTTTGCACTTCTGCACCTGCTCCACGGCACAAGAAATGGAAACTAAAGAAATCTTAGATTTGGAATAAACATTGCTTAGCAACAATTAAAACATCAATGTGTTATCAACATTCTTCTAATACTAAAGACAAAACGCAGCACTTTACCAGTTACTAGGAAAAATGCTGAGAAAATTTACTCTACTGCAGCTGAAAGCACATCTAGGTGAAAGTCCCCAGCTTATGGCCTAAGGCTTCAACAAATGTAGCTGCTCATACTAAGCAAGTAGAGCTAAGAAATCAGCATACCAAATCACACAATATTATAATAATAAGTGACTCATTCTGTTTAAACCTTATTTATTTAGGCCAAACAACTAACATCTCTCAACAGGCAAAGCACTGGGAAATAGAGTTTTATTTAATAAGGATTTTTAAACTGGCTATGTATATGTTTCCCATAATGATTAAGGAGTAGAAATAACTGTCTGTAAATGTCTGGCTGGTGGAGTTCCCTCTGCCATGATTATTTAGACAATGCAGTCCTTTTTATTTAATTGTATTTTTTATCCACGTCTTAAAGAACTTAGTACCTGATTTACAGGGTTATGGAAGAACCTATAGACCCATTTAGGTAAGTTCCTGAGGCAATTTCCACATGTAGCTATCTGTCTGATAGCTCCTGAAATCTCACTAACTGTCTATCTGAATATCCTAACATCTAAATACTGAGAAAAAAAATCTAACTGCTCCAGATCTGGGTAATCCTACAGTAATTTCCAGTCTAAGCAGTGTGATAAGTGTCTGACTTGCCAGGTCAGGTAGCAAGGTGGGATTCCTATAGCTGTTAAGTTAGCTGCAGTTAAACATCAGTCCCATGAATGACACTCCTACAGATGGCCTTCATACTGTCCCATTTCTGCTTCCTGGAAATCATCTCACTTCAGTGCTTGGTTAAACAGAATTACCACTCTATGGGGTGTAGGTGGCAAAGGCTTTTGCAGAAGGGGGTCTGCTCTGTGAGAAGAGGGGGAGGGACTGCCAGTTCACATTGGCTGCAATGGGCCCAATACAGGACAGTTTTCCATTTCTCTGAAAAAACATATTTAAGAAAGGGCAAAAAATGCTGGACAGGTGGAGGGAGAGGGGAAAAGAAACGGTGAGAAACTACAGTGACAACACCAAAATCAGAGAAGTAGGAGGAGGAGGTGCTCCAGGCACTGGAGCTAGTATTTCCTTGCAGCCTGTGAAGAGGACCATGGTGAAGCAGGTATTTCCCTGCAGCCCATGAAGGGACTCCACTCTCGAACAGATGGATATTTCCTGAAGGAACTGCAGTGTGGGTAGAGCCCATGCTGGAAGAGATTTTTTTTCCTGAAGGACTTCAGCTGGTGGGAGAAACCACACTGGAAATGGGGAAAGTGTGAGAGGGAAGGAGTGTCAGAGAGAAAATGTTATGTGTTAACTCACCCCCGCACACATTCCCTGTGCTGTTCAGGGGCAGGGCAGAGGAACCTAGAGTGAAGAACAGAAGCTGAGTTTTAAAACATTGTTTTAATGTTTGTCTTCATTTCTCGTAACTCAAATCCATTTTAATTGACAATAAATTAAAGTAATTTTTGGTGCACAACATAACTGCTAAGCAATCTTCCTGGTTTTGTCCCCTTGTCCCACTGAGGAGGGGCAGTGAGTGTGCAGCTGGGTATTTGGCCTTTCACCAGTACTAATCCACCATAACCACAAATATCACATTTATTTAATGTCTTTTCTCTAGGAGAAGGAAAATACTCCTACAGAGACTTGGGGGCATAATTTCTATCCTCTTTATTTTCTATGTTTGCAAATAGTGACTCTTTGGATTTTAGTGTTGCAAAATTAAATACATCTTCCTACTTTTCAAGAAAGCCCAAACCTTTGTACAGTACCTTACTTAGACTCCCACCTACAACATTTTCAAAAAAAATTCTCTTTCTATGAGTCTGATATAAAGCCCATTCATATTTGATTTGGTAGGCCCTGAATAAAACTCCAAATTCCAGAACAGTTTTAAGGAAATGCAATTTCCAAATTTTCCTTAGTAATGGAGAATTTATAGAAACAACTTGATAGTGAATGTAAATTTATATAAAAGATAATGCTGTATAGCAAATCAATAACTTTACCTGTATCTTTACCAAAAAAAAAATCTGAGTTTCTATCAATGAGAATGAATTATCATTTTGTTAGTCTTAAACTTCTTCTTGGTTGTTGGATGGATTTCCAAAACTCTGAAAACCCCCAGTTTCCATCAAAACTAGAGAGGTTTCCACTGCCACTGGAAGTCTGTCCACATGAAAGATGTTACTCATTTATTACTTGATATTTTTCTGCCATATTTTATTTTTATGAACAGGGTGAATAACAAAGCCTATACAAAAAGCAGAAGGGTAAGGTGATTTTTCATTTGTGTACAAAGCTATCAAAAAAACAAGAGGAAATACTACTTATCTCCTAGTCTTTTCAACCTTATCTGATACACTGCCTCAGATACTGTAGTTTTAAGATATAATGAGAAAGAGTAAAGAAATTAAACAATCCAAAGAAAAAAAGACACTGTTCTATTTAATGTGTAAATTGTGATGCATCATAGAGTGCAACAAACACTTGAAAAAAATTAATAAAGCTGATATAAATAAGTGGTTAGTTTAATAAGTCTAAAGGTTAAGTAGTCCATGTATAAAGCAACCTTATTGAATTCATGCCACAGGGAGATCTTATTTCTCTGCTTTTTTGATAGTTTTTTAATTGCTGCTTTTTCTAGGTTTCCAGAGTTTTTTCATTATGAATATTCATAGTTCTCCACAAATGCATGCAAATACTTTAGTAATACATTGTAGATGGTTTATCCTTAATATCTACCCTAAGATTACATTAAGGGAAAAATAGTACCTCACCAACCTGTTTGTCCTCCCTGTTGAGATGACAGCTCTGTGAACAAGGAGAAAGCAGTGGGTGTTGTTTCATCAAGGCCTTTGACATGCTCCCCCAGAGTAACCTCATAGTTAAATTGGTCAAATAGAAACTCAGTAAATGGACAACTGAGTGGAGGTGAGTCAAAAATTGGCTTTCCCATTGGGATCAAAGGGTAATATCAGCATTACAAATTCCAGCTGGCAGCTGGTTATTGGTGATATCTCTCAGAAATCAAAACTGTGACTTGTTAAAGTTTGGACAATAGGATCAGACAGATATGCAGGGCAGAGGTTGATATGCTGGAGGACAAGGCTGATATTGAGAGGGACATGACAAATGGGACTGGACAAATGGGCCGATGGGAACATTCGAGCAGTTCAGAAGAGGTAAACACAAATTTATGCACCTGGGGAGGAATGACTCCATGTACAAGTACCTACTGCAGACTGGCTGACTGAAAGGAAGGACCTGAGTCTTTTTCCACAGGGGTGGGGGTCCTGATGGGCAGACTGTGAAACAGGGACATGTTTTACTCAAATATGGACTGCAGTCATAGAACCGTAGAATATCCTGAGGTGGAAGGGACCCACAAGGCTCACTGAGTCCAAGCCCTGTCCCTTCTCAGGACAGCCCCAGAATCCTACCAGGTGCCTGAGAGCATCATCCAAACACTTCTTGAACTCCTTGAACTCTGTCAGGCTTGGTACTGTGACCACTTCCCTGGGGAGCCTGTTCCAGTACCCAAACACTCTCAAGGTGAAGAATCTTCTACAATTGGAAGTTGTTGATGATTGGAGGAGTAGAGCAGGGTAGGACTCTTCTCAGAAGGGTGCAATGAAATGGTGACAGGGAGAAGACAAAAGCTGAACATGGGATATTCCCAATTCAAAAGCAGGGAAAATGGTTTTCAGAGAGGCCTCCACGCTTGGAGGTAATCAAAAGGTTGAGAAACCTGCTCAGATTGGACCTGCTTTGAAGAGTGGGTTGGACTCAACAGCCTCTGGAGGACCTTTCCAGCCTGAGTTACTCTATGTCTCTGTGTCTAGACATCTAGGAGCCCAAGTGGCTGTTCAGAAGTTCTGGTCTGTGAGTGCCTAAATTACTGAATTTATCTTTTCACTGCTACAATTAGGATCTGTGTTATTTCTATCTGAAGTCAAGGGAAACTACAATACAATATACAACATACAATACCAGGACTGAAAGTTTACAAAACAAGAACTTAGACATATAAAGTGTACAAAACAAACACAAAGTAAATTTTACTGGTGTTCCACATGGGACTTGACTTTGTATGAGAATTCAGAAGCAGTAAAGAATCCAGTTGTAGAGTATACTTTTAACTCCTCATTTCTTTTGGTCAGGAAAGAGCCAGTGGATCAGAAAAAAGATTTGTGGAATTTATTTTATATGCATCTGAGACTTCCATGCAGTTACACGTACATTCATGCAGTCAAATACAACCATTCTAGGATTCTATGATTTTTGGATAAAGGGAATTGTAATTTGTGCCTTCTTCAAAACATTATTTGAGAATTAATTTACAAATGCTTAGATGGAAAAGTGTGTTGTGGTTTACATATTAACTCAAAGGTGTTTGCATACCTCTTAGCTTTGAAAACAATCCAGCGATACTGCTGGAAGTCATTTATCCTAGGAGTGCACAAGACGACTTCAGAACATCTGTGTGAATAAGAAGGGTTTCTACTGCAATTGATTAAAAAAATTTCTCATATTGCCAAGAATCCAAATGAGTCCCAAGCTAATCACTATGACTACATATGTATGTTTCCAGAAACTAAAATACAGGAGGCTGCTTTGTGGTGGACTCTCCTGCATAGTCAGGCCACACCCAGCAATAACTCAGAGCAAAAAACTTTGGAGTGCTCCTGGGCCTAATGTTTACAGACTTGAGTTGTAAAATAGCATCAGTCCAACGGCTGCATCAATAAAATACCAACTCAACTGCATATGTAGAGAGTGCAATTTCAAAGTGCTTGATAAGCCAGTCAAATAATTAAAAAATAAAACTTTCTAGGCATCTGTCACCAATAAGTATCATTTTCACAATCAAGTATTTGGATGCTGCCTCCTGGTGCCAACACCATTTGAAAAGAGAATGTTGCTGCATCAATAAGCTTTACTTCATGTAAAGCATTGTTGCAAAGTACTGCTGAAGAAAACAAGATTCTTGCATTGATTTCAGTGAGTGTACCTCTTGTTAAATAATGACTGGCATTTTCTAAAGTCATCAGAAAATAATTTTTATGTAGATGGCATTAAGTGTGAAGTATGGCTGCCTTAATCAGGTATTTGTTTATTTGAAAGAAAGAGAAATTTAGAAACATTACTTTTGTTGTTCTTGTTTAAATCCTATAGTCTCCTAACTGAAAAAAAAGACCTAATGCAAGTTCCTATTGCATGAGGTCCTGACAGTATACGTATTTCATCTTAATACTTTCTACTGAATCACACTCCCTGTAGTTATGAAGTACTTGGATATATGCTCCACAGAACAGAAGGCAAAGAATCTTGACAGTTAGTGGCAGAATAAACACAACAGGGAAATCTTGTTCCTGAATAAACTAAGATACAGTTTAGCACTGGGATAACTGGGCTAGGGGAAAAGCTTTAAACTATAAACAAGATTTCATTGTACTAAGGTAGGTAAGGGCTGCAGGATTTAGGACAAACCATTTAATTAATCTTCCTTTATGAAAAAAAGATCAAAGAAGAAAGATAAGGATGGAGTTATGGTCTTTTTGAGGCCCTATGGTCTGAACACAGGTGGTTTTTTTCAACATTTATGAAATTCTGTCCTAGATGAGGGACTGTGTGTGACCTAAGCAGCCAACTGCTAAGCAGCAAATGGACTAACATTTCATGAAAGTACTCAGAATGCTCTATTTCAGTGCAGAAACCTGACTGTGATTCAAGGGGAGTGATTCACAGACTGCCAGCATAATGCACCAGTCTGATCATCAGTGTGACAGAGGCAGCGAAGGCTTAAATTATGTGGACAGATGAAAATGGCTGGCACCTTTACAATAGGTGAGACTGGTGCAGTCTCATTGCTGATACAGGCTACCAACTTCTCCTTATCTTTGTTGCTGCCTCCTTTTGATATTGATACAGACATTCTTCCTTTGGACTGCAGTTGCCAACACAGTGCCCAGCTCCTCTTGCATCCCAGGTAGGAGGATAGAGGAGAGAGGGAAGGAAGAGGAGAGTTGCTTCTGCTCCACTGGCTGTCCCGAGAACCACAAGAGCTATTGGGAAGTTGAGAGCTGGACTGAGAGGCTCATGTTGAAAGGAAATGACAATGAGGAGAAAGTGTGGTGATAGAGCACACACACATACAAAATGACCTGTCTTTTACCATTTCTACAGGTAAACAAGGAGAAACAGCGATTTACAGACACACTATTAAGAACTCTGGTATTTTTCCAGCTAAAGTGGTAGTCAGATACATAGAAATCAAAAACACCTGCTACATTTTAGATCAGAGGACTCAGGCTAACACATTTTTTCTCTCACAGAAGTGTTTATGTTGTCATATGAATCAAACAATTTAGATCTTCTTTGCACATTGGGCTGTTGTACTCTTTCCTCCACTTGTAGAAACACTGTCATCCTTTTACCTCCTATGAAGGATTGTGATTCAATTGTTTTTCTTCTGAGTGAGAATTATTTTTGTGCTTTACATGGAGAATACATGAGGCAGTGTCTTCAAACACCTCACAAATTCATAGTAGCAGCAGTACTGCACCATCACAAACAGCAAGGAAATGCTGCTGGTTTGTATCTTAAAGTTTGAACAACATTTAAAAACAAAGAAAAGGGAACAAATGATGACAGAAATCCCTGTCATACAAAAAAATCCCCAAAAAACAATCCACACAAAATACATCCTGACATGACAATAAAAGAGACATTGTTTGAAAAAAATTTATTGATGTTAAAAAATATATTCACTGTGAATGGATGGGTGTTAAAAGCAGAAGTATTAAGAATCTCTGAATTTTGCCTTTTCTCTTCAGCTTAATATTTCTTGTGGCTTTTTAGAATCCATCATTTTTAAATGCTCTTCAAGAGAAAGCTTATGAGCAGGTCCCTACAGCCTTCAGATTTTTAAGACAGTTTATTATTTATAGCTATATTTTCTCCAGGAAGACTTTATGATCACACATTTCTGCATGGACAAAAAAGTTAATTTCTATTGTCAATAATACTGCTATACCATACACAGGCTACACAGTTTAATTAATTTCTGGTTTGAATTTCAACATGCAAATACTGAATGAATGCATTATTAAATTGAACTGCGTTTTCTTTCACAAATCCATAGCTTCTCTTGTTATAACTATTTTCTGAGATTTGTTGATATTAGGCTTAAATTATCGATAATTTATTTTAACAAAAATTAATTTAACTTCTAAGGTTTCCCTGCTTTCTTTAGCCTAAATTTCTCTTCTTTCTACTTTATTCTTTCTAGTCTGACCTGATAAAAAGCCTGCTGGACAAGAATATTTTTCCAGTTTATTTATTTATTTGATTCTGGTTCAGGACTTCTTTTCCTTCAACCTCTTTACTCTTTCTTGTGTGATCTATTTTTCTCAAGGTCTCCATCCTTTTTTTTTTTTTTCCCTTTAGCTGATAATCTTCCTCTTTTCTGATATCCCTGTGATCTTAATATTTGTTTCCTTCATCTGGTGATTTTATTAGCTTCTATCTGATCTTCAAAACATATCTTCACCACTGTTTCATGCTTCAAAGACACTTTAAAACCTGTCTTCTTCTGGGCATGCTGTTCTTCTGCTCCTTTCTTCTTTTTCTTATTTGATCCATCACTCATCTTCAAACATATAATCCTAAAGTTCTGCCATTTGCATAAATGAATGAGGCAAGAATTTTTTGTAGGGTGGTTCTTCAGCTGGAGGCTTACTTTTCGGACCCATCACAGGGTTGTTGACACTGGGAAGAATTTCTTCAAGTCCTGGTGCCTCTGCCCGTTTTCTTCTACTCACTGCCAGGAATAACAGTTCCTTGTCTTTTTAATATGGCTTCAATGGGAATAGAAGATGTAGAATTATAACACAGCCAGACACCACAGTAATAGGGTTATGTAGAATCTTAGGTTGATGAGAAATTTGTGGCATTTTACTCACATTTTGTATGGTCTCAGGTCAGCAAAGTGACACACATGATATCTAGTGTATTACAGAGCAAAAGACTGCAAAGGACATATTACTGCATTCCAGAGGGTAAAAACAATGGCTGCTCATTCTTCTTCACCTTATCCAGGTTATTAATAATACCAAAGATTTATTTCCAGCTCGCAAAGAACCTCAGCACAATCATTAATTATCTCAACCATGCTAGATGTGGAGATGACCCTACAAAAAGATTTACTTTAAGATGGTTTACAGCTTGTTCTTCCTTCTGTATTTCACAGGAATTAGAGATCAAGATTTATTATAGTTTGAGAAACAAGAGCAGGTTTACCTTTGCTTTTAAATTACTGAGACAAACTAATTATACCTGTGTATTATTTTTGGTTTCATTCACCATCGTCTTCATAGTGCAAAAAAAGAAGATTTTTGAAAACTTTGAAATTTGATTCTGTGACTTTATGAAGCTCCAACCCCAAACATATCAATGTCATTTCAGGCAGCATACTTCTATAATAACAATTTATAATGTGCTTAAGATATCTTTTTCTCTTCTCCAATATATTTCTACTGTTTCCTCTCTTATTTCATCAAATCACATTGCAGAAACCTTTTTTTTCAACTGATTTTAATTTTCATTTCACAAATACAATTTCATAGTCTTAGAAGATGGAGAAAAATGAAGAGGGAAAAGGAAAGCAGTAATTAAACATTTCCTCAGTAACTATGATTATACACTACTGTGTTACCCATAGAGATGGTTGAATTGTTATTTTCCGGGTTTTTTTGTTCCAAAAATCTAAACAAACTTTGGAAATTTACCTGCAACTTTTCCTGAGGGAAATCTGTCTTTTTTGCTCTTCATAGATGCTGACACAGTAGGTTTGATGTTTAATGAAGAGGTATTTTTAGCCATCTAGGAAGAAAAAAAAAGAAAAAAAAAGATAAGTCATCAAGATATAGGCAAGTTGTAGGTTATTAAACCTCGGGAAATCAGATAGTGCACCAGACTGCACAAAACTATTTGATAGGGAGTCATGGTTTACAGTGACACAGTTTCATACCTGCCAAGTTTGGAGTGAATGGTGAAGAGGAAAGAGGATGTAAGAGATGGTAGCACTGTTCTGGGGAGAGTGTGGTGGTGGTGAGGATGTTTCCAAAAGTGAAGGAGTTTTCCCGTCAAAGTCTGGGCAGTGCACTGAACTCTATGCCCCTATGGGGAGCTCATCAGACTAACAAGGAGAATGAAATTAATCTTTTTGTAAGTACTTAGTGTGAAAAGATCATTTATAACCACAGATAGTAAGAATAGGATAAGGAAATACTGAAACAATTAAAGGTTCATTGGATCTGATTTTTGTTTCTAAGTACAGAGATCAAATGGAGAAAGTCAGAACTTCTTTACAGTGTCTCTTCTAGCAATGCATATTATTATAAGGAAGGCAGCTCTACGATATTTGCAGGTTCCGTAGCACTTTCTGTGGAATTTTTTTCCCACTTGGTGCATGTGGAGCTTGAATTTGAAACTGCATTTGATAAAATGAAATTTAGTGAACACTAGATAAGTGCAACAACAGAGAGGTGAGTTTTTAATCAAAGAGCCTGAAAAAAAGTAAGCCTTAAGTAAGTAAGTAGACATGTGATAGTTGTGTTTCTAGTTCTGCAAGGCACTTAAAAGGGAACCCTGTATTAGGTGAGATCTCCTTTAAGGGTGACAATTCCATAGTTATTACAGAAAACTATACTCATAAAAAGAACACGCAAAGATCTTGTAAAATAAGAGAGATAGAAATGCTGTACTGGCTTCAAATGTAAATAAACAGTGAGAAAGCTATCAAGACCTGTAGCTTACATCAAAAGCACAGGCCAAATCAAATAGATGATTATGTATTCCTGGCATAGACAGTTTAGGCTCCCAGACTGGGACGTTTAAGACAATCTGGAAATAGGGACTTTTTTCTTTTTTTTAATTTTTAGTCTGTTAGAAAGTAACTTCTGGAAGATCTTTTAAGTTTCCAGTTTATTGTTATTGGATATGTTTTGCTAGCCATGATATAATCAATATAATAACTAACATGTAAAATTAAACTTAGTTTATTCAGGGTGTCTTTAAATAGTTGCAAGTGAAATACAAGTTTTACACATTATCTTCTTTCCCAGTCCAACACCTCAGTTAAAAATAAAGTTCTAATGGTAGAGTGCACACAAGTACCTTCTGTGAAAGTGCTGAATGATTCCAGATAGGTATAGTTGTTATTTGTAAATATTTTGTTCAGGAGAAAAAAATTAGTGAAAAAAGTCTTCAAATGAATATTTCTATAACAAAGTATTAATGCCAAATAATGGATACGTGCAAAACCACTGAAGATAAAATAACATCAAAATAATAACAATATAATAGGGATCTGGTGATCACTGACACTTCCTTGGAAAAAAGTGTATACCTTTGATGAAGAAAGAACAACATGTACATGTTCCTGTTATAGAAAGTAGTGTCATACTGATTTGAAGTCATTTGCTGTAGAAAAACAGCAGAATACTAGAAGAAAGGAAATTAATTGTAACTGATTCTGTAATTGTTCTTCAGACAGTCATAAAAAAACAACAGCACTATAACTTGTGGTATAAAGTGAAATCTTTTTGACACAACAATAATGGAGACAGTCATCAGGTAGAGTCTTAAAAGTATTTGAACAATGATGTGGGGAAATTTAAATAGTGAAGTGACATGCAATGATTGTATTTATAGATTAGTAGAATCATAGAATCATAAAATGTTTGGGTTGGAAGAGACCTTGTGGTGGTTCTGGCTGGCGTAGAGTTAATTTTCTTCACAGTGGCTGGTATGGGGCTGTGATTTAGGTTTACGTAAAACACAGGGTTAATAATACAGAGATGTTTTTGTTACTGTTGAACAAGGCTTACACAGAGTCAAAGCTTTTTCTGCTTTTCACACTGCCATGCTGGTGAGGAAGCTGGGAGTGCGTGGGAGTCTGGGAGGAAACACAGCTGGGACAAGTGGCCCCAACTACCAAAAGGATATTCCAGACAATAAGATATCATGCTCACTATATAAAGTGGGGGGAAGAAGGAGGAAGGAGGTGTGGGGGGGGTGTCATTTGGAATGTTGGAATTTGTCTTCCTAAGTAACCATTATGTGTGATGGTTACTCTGCTCTGATGGTTACTTTCCTGCTTTCCTGGGAATGGCTGAAAACCTGCCTGCCCATGGGAAGCAGTGAATGAATTCCTTGTTTTCCTTGCTTGTGAGAGTAGCTTTTGTTTTCCCTATTAAACTGGTTTTACCTCAACCCATGAGTTTTCTGGCCTTTACCCTTCCAATTCTCCCCCCTAATGGTGGACCTGTTGAGGTGATTGGACAGTAGGAAATCCAACTGGTTCTCTCCTTCTAAAGATTTTTGTTTGCTTTTACTTTAGTGGGATCCAGGTCTATTTGATTCATACTAAAACCTGGTAGCAAAAATACCTCCCTACCTCTATCTCAGGAGTAAAATATGCTGAGCAAATTAATGTCTTATTTTGGGATTGTGACTATCTATGCCATAAATTTTGGTTATTTCATGAAAACAATGTGTTTTGAATATGAAAAGACTTGTATAGCACAAGCCCAATCATTGACAGTGATTTCTTTATAATGTTTGCTAATAAAGATTTAAAAGGTTAATAATAAAATGTAAAGGAGAAGACAAATTTAAATTTTCCTACTTCATTTTCATCATCTTTTAGAGGAAAATCTACCATCCCTATAGAACAATTACAGATGTTGGGGTTTGGGAGGGGGGGTTATATGTTTTTTTTTCCCTTTCACTATATAAGTTAACACTTATCAGCTCCACTAATTGCAGAAAATGGATTTGGTCTCAGAGGAAACTTCACATTCCATCTCAGTAGCAAGGAGCTGTTTTCTAAGGCAGAGACTTATCTTGACAAAACAGTTTCAGACACCTGGGGAAGGTGGAGAAGGAAGTACAAAAAGCCTCCAGAGACTGACAATGTAATATTGAAACACTAATTTCTTCATTTTTCCTCATACCATTATTTTGGGATCCCTCCAGCAACAGGGGAACCAGCTGTAATGTTACTGTGCCCTGCAATGCTTCAATAACAGAAATATGATGAGTATTAGAAGTGTAACACAGAAAGAGTGCTATCTAGGCTAATATAAAGGTTCAATAATGAGTGAGTGAAATTTCAGACTTTCTCTAATCAGATGTATTTTTGTAGGTATAATTTCAATATGTGAAAACTGTGGTGTCAATTGAGGGAAAAATTTATCAGGAATAGTAAGTGGGATAGTTTAGTTTGTAAACTGAAGCGTAGGTACGAGATTGGATTGAAACCTAAGATGTTTTGTTATTGGTGTGTCCCAGAATTAGTTTCTCTCTCTTTCATCTCTCATATATACACACAGATGCAAAACTTCAAAAAAAATTCAGCTGCTTCATTCTCTGTCAGAACATGTTTGCAATGTTCTTACAAAAGATGATACACAAACTAAATTTAAGTCCTAATAGCTGCATCAAAGGACTAGAGTTTTCATATTATAGATACAGTCAGTACCAAAGAGTTTTAAAACTATTTTCATAACTTGAAGTTGTGGTAGAAGAAATCAGGAAGATTATACAAGTAATATAATCAGGAGATTATACAAAAAAGATTGGATGGATCTTCTATTAAGAGCAACATGGTTTAAACAGTCATACCTTATTTGTGATGAATCCTGCAACACGGGTTTTTATGAAAAATCAAGGCAGTGGGAAGAATGGAGGGATGTAAAGCTAGATCAGAAGTAAGGAAATGGTGAAAGAAAATATTTGTGCAATACCAAAGCATAAAAATTACTAATCTCCTGTTAAGAAAGCTGGAGTACTATGCATATGAAGTTCTACTGCAGTTAAGACCCAGTGTGTGATCACTACATAAACACCTAATAAGATTAAGGACTTAACCTTCTGCAAAGATGAAAAGGTCGTGAGAAGATATTTAGGTAACCTAAATCTCCCCCTCTACAGTCTTATCATTTGACATGCACCATCTTTCATAATAATTAATTAGGCTAAGATGATGATGATCCCATTTATGGTCTTGGTATGTACACGGGTGACAGGATACCAATTACAGACAATCCTAATGAGTCTCCACATATACATTGTTGAAAGCCTACCTATATTTTTACACAAGATGAGCAGTAATCAACTTCAGAGCTCTGGAACACCTGACCAAGGGATCTGGAGCATAAGTTGTATTCTCTTCTGTCCTGCCAGTTGCAGTGACTGATGAGGTATCCTGGGCTGCAATAAGAGCATTGCCAGCATGTTGAAGGAGGTGATCCTGCCCCTCTGGTGAACCCTAATGAGGCTGCACCTGGGGTGCTGTGTCCAGTTCTGGGCTCCTCAGTACAAGAGAGACAAGGAGTTACAGGAGTGGGTCCAGTGAAGGGCAACAGGAATGATGAAGGGCCTGGAGCACTTCTCTTACAAGGAAAGGCTGAGGGAGCAGGGCCTGTTCAACCTCAAGAGACAACTGAGAGGGGACCTCAACAGTGTATCTGCAGAGATTTATAACAGAAGGCAAGTGAATTGAGTAAATATCTACTACAGGCAAGTGAATTGAGTAAATAACTACAAAAGAAGTACCAGTCACATAAATCCACGCAAAAGATGAATTAGTGAATTCTGTCAACATATTAACAATTAAGTGAAGGAACAATGAAATTAATGTTACAATAATTCTGGTTTCAGTAGAACGAGCATATATCCTATCACAGTGTTAAAATTACTTCTTCCATTGGTAATTTTTTAAAAAACACTTTTTAATAATAATAATTGAGTGCATTTCCTTATTTATCAGCAAAGTTCATCTTGAAAAATAATACAAATATTTTGATATATACAGAAATTTTGCATCTATGTTTCTTAGACTTACATTGATCTGTAATAAAAGACCTGATACCTGCACTGCACACTTTTCATTGTCTGTGTTCTGAAATCAGACAATATGCCTTTTAAAATCATTGAACAGTGTTTATATAGTAAGGAGAGTTTATTAAGCTAAGATCACAACGCAGTTGTTGCAACTTTAAACCATACAGCTAAAACAACATTATTACTTCATAGTAAGCATTACTTTAGTTCTTGGCATCAGTAAAGTTTGAAATACTCATTAGGAACTGCTCATTGAGTTAGGCTTGTCTTTTATTTATGAAGTGTTCACAAACCAGTTTCTTTCCAAATAAGGTTTATCCTCATCAATCATCCATTAACGGTAATTGTACGCATATTTTATATTATCTTATAGATTGTTAATCTCAAGAAAGTGAATACTTCCCTTGCTAGTCAATATTTGAAATCTGTTAATGGAACTCTGTGACAGATGACTTGTGCCCAGACTAGATAGAAAATTAGAATCAGCGTCTGATGGTCAATATTTCAAGAACAGCATGCAGAAGGTGTTACTATTTAAGACTTACAGAGAAAACTGAGCTTTGCAAACTGCGTTATTCAGCAGTATTTCTAGTCTTCCTTTGCACAAGTGGTATTATGGCTACTTATATTATGTGTGATGTGGGCAAAAGGTATTTTTCAAGCCTATGAAGACAAGATAGTCTTATTTTTTCTGTTTTTTCTTTCTAGGCAGTAGGGACTCTGCAAATGGAAAGAAAGGACATCTTAAAAAAACACCCTGAGTATCTCTGGGCTCATTTATGTTCTTATGCATCCCCCTGAGAGCACACAACAAATTTTAAATCACATCAGTAACAAACCCAGGGTCAAACTTCATTAACATTGGCTACATTCAAAAGAGGGTACTGGAAGATATTCTGAGATAGACCCTTCATCCTTGTCTCAACTTCACAAAACACCAGTTACTTTCACTCTTCTTTTTGTCTTTATTTCCACAAGAAAACCCAACCAACCAACCAACCAAAAAAAAACCAAAAACCAAAAACCAAAACAAAAAAAACTCACCACAAACAAAACCTGAAAACAAACACCAAAAACCAACCTCTAGCTCAAAATCTAATCTGTATGCACTAGACACCATGTAAAAATTATCTTTGTTGGAAAAAAAAATGTCCTTTTAAATTAGCAGATCAAGTCTCTGTTGTTTTAACTGTTTATATAAATTTTATTTAAAAAAACCCAATACAACAAAACAAAACAAAAAAACAAGCTTTGTAAAACTTTTGTGATAGTTCAAAAGAGGTAGCAGACTTAGCTGAAATGATGAATTGTTTATCATTTTATCAGTTGGTGAAAGCAATCTAAGCTGTTTTACATCAATTTACAGCAACCCTAAATTTCTGATTCTAACTCACTGTTTTACATTTCAAGAAAAACCATGATGAGGACATAAGAAATGTGCATGTTAGGAAAAATACTCAGGACATGTGAGCTTCTTTGGTTCATCCCTCTTCCATGATTATTAAATTAGAGATGTCAGAGAGTAAATATTTGTCTATTCCTTTTATTCATTACATATGGAGCTGTGGACCATGCTTTTGCCTTTTTCAATCTGCTATTACTGTGCCTGCTTTCCGCAACTGCCTTGTAGCAGTGAGTTCTAGGAGTTCACTCCCTGATCTGTAAGTAATTCCTTTTAACTGCTTGAATAGTAACCCTTACAGGTTTTATTGAATGTCTGCTATCTCTAACTTGGTGCATATTTTTTCTGTTTTCATCTTAATCACCATTTTCATGATTTTTATAAGCCTCAGTGATGTTAATTCCAGTAATTTGGGAATGTCTATGTAATAAAGCTTCTTTACTCTTTAATAGTCTTCATGACTCTCCTCTAATTTTTTTGCTACATTGCTTATCATTCAGACCAGAACTGCCTATAGAACTTGTGACATGGGTGCACAAGGCTTTTATAGTGCAATGAAATGACACTCTGTCTTAATCTCAAATCTTCCCGATGGGTCTTTCATCCATGTGTAAAATGTCTGTTGCTATTCCCCGAAGCTTCATGTGGATAATACAAACATGCTCTCTGACCTTCAAGAGAAGGCATACAATACAGAAAGAAACAATAATTGTCACTGGAAAATTATACAGGTGTGGGGGCAAGGAATAAACTTCCAAATCAGTCATATTAAAGCAGTGTAATCGGTTTAATGATTAATGAACATAGAGGAACTTCAATTTAAAGAAAACAAAATTAACAGTAACACCATTTCAAGGCAAGAGTAAACCATTAAAAGATTTGTTCCTTGGAAATGTGCAGCTGCCTCGTTATTAATAATATTGATCTTTCATGGCAAACTAATAGGGTTGAATGGTTAAAAAAAGTGCTCCTTATATAAATGGAAATTATGATAAGAATATCTTCTAAGTTTTTAGTATATTTATGCTATTTTCAGCAGTGCCATAGAAAAGAGCATGAATTCTGTCAAATAGTTTTGTGTATTATTTTATTTTATCATCATCATTTTATGGGAAATAATAGTCACAAAAATGTCTGCATCTTGAATGCAGGTAGTTTCTGCTCCTGTAGGTTTTTTGTAGAAGTCCTTTCAAAGCCCAGAACAGAGGGACCAAGATAGTGTTACACAGGACGGTGAAGAACCTAATGGTAGTGTCACACTACAGCTTGTGCAGGTGGGAAAGACAATCTGGTGTTGGCAGGACCCAAACACAACATGAAATTATATGAATCTGTTGCAGCTTACTCTGAGAGCCGTGCAGACCTTCCCTTCAGGAAGGAAAAGCTTAGCTAAGTAACTGGGATTTAATATTTCCCTTTTGAACTTGAGCTTCAATAATAATCTGCCATAGAGAGCACTTGGCTGGGCTAAACATGGACTAGGTGTTACAACAGAATATGAGATATAGCTTTACATGAAAGTTAAACTTAAGCAGTAGTTCACATTAAGAATATGGCAGCCCACATCCTTAAATTGCAAATGACCAGGATAGTACAGTATACTGGTAAAGCTCACCACACTTCATAAAACACTCCAGCTTTATTACACCAATAGTATTTCACACTAGCTAATTTTACCAAATGTATATATTTTCACAATTAAGAGTATGACCACTGTTAAGCAAAAATAATTTCAGTGTGTAGAACCAAGGATTCAAACTTCTACCATTTTTAAGGAAGTGGATATAGAAAATGGTTAGATAGTGGGTAATTAGTACTAATTTCTATTCTTAAATATATTTCTTACAAATTTTTCTACAGCTGAACACGTGCATCAGGCAAAAAACATCTATTTAAAATTTTGAAGGCTAGTTCTGAGCAGACTAATAATTGATACAGTAGATACTTTGAATGTGGTTTTAAAAAGTACAGCAGCTTTTAATAAACATGCTTTAAGGTTTTTCTAGGAAATTTTATGGAAGGAGACCATAAAGTTAATGTTTTATTGGAGAAGCTCATAAATTTCCCCAGTTGAAGCTTAGAGTATCTCAAAAAACTAAAATTTTACAGCAAAGACAGCAGATCTTGCTCAAGTGTTTTAAATCTCTTCTCAATGGCTGATCAAGCCTTATTCCATTTTAAAAAGACAGATCTTGCATAGCAAATTGCTGACTCTTCCTTCAGCTTTTGTAAATTTTGTCCTGGGAATCTAACCCAAATCCAACAGGCATATCATTGCAGATTAATGTTTATCCACTACAGAAAACAATAAAAATCTGAACATAAAATTAGGGCTTCCTTGTGAAACTGTAGGATCTATAAGAGTTGTAGATTATAGTCAAGAATAACCTGAAAAATCTTGAATGGTAAAAATAGCAGCACGCTTTACAGTATTTCTATTATTTGAGTTGGAGCATAAGGACATTACTGCTGGAATATAGGCACCTTATTCCTCTGCAGCTGTCAAGTATGGTGTGACCTGCACGGATGGATCTTTTCACAGTATTGCTGAGCAAGCATTCACACCCAAACTTTCTCACAAATTGCCTGCCTCTCTACTCAAGGTCATGCTCTATTAAGAAGTTGATACTAAAACAAGCTTCCCAGGAGGTTTGCCCTGAACTGTTAACTGCACATAGCCAGGCTGCTGTAACATCAGCCTGTCTCCTGACAGATTCCTTACAGAGGAATTTAGCATTTACTGAGCATGGTAGGGATCTGTTTTAAGCACTATTATTAAGTGAGGACTTGTTAAGATTACAGAGTGGTCTCTTTCACCTAATGGATTAGAGAACTAGAATGTGATATGACCTCATATAATCTCAGCTTTCTGCTAATTTTACCCAGCAATGTGATGTTTTATTACCAGTACCTATTTTGCATCACACCATATGTCAGTATTGGTCTGATTTACAATTGTTTTTTAAAAAAACATGCTTACAATTAATTGACAACTTCCTTCAAAATATTTGTGGTTTTAGCTAAAGTTATTTGTCTAATTTTTGCTTGATAGTTAGAATATTTTTGAGCCGTAACTACTTGGGTTTGGGTTGGTTTCATTTTTTTTCATTTTCAAATTACTGACTCATGTCACATTTTCCAGCACAGGGAATAAAAGATACTCAATGCTCTCAGTTCTTGGTCAGTTACAACTGATTAACATGTTCTAATAATGTTCTGATAAGAAATTCTCATTGACACCTTGTGCAACTCTTCTGAAATATTAAACCTACTACTTGCTCAGAATTTGTTATAACAGAAGTCAGTGGCTGAGCTGTCTTAAGAAACATCTTTTCACTTTCTTATAAATGATGTCCACAAGGTTGCAGTTCATGTCGGAAAGATGGAGTTGAAGAACTGTATAACTGCTGCCTTTTTATTCTTTTGTGAAAGTCCATGGAGATCTTCTTTCCTTGAATTCATGCTGGCAGTTTCCGTAAGTTTTCTTGACAAGTTTTAAACTAATTTTTCCTTTTTTTTTTTTTTTTTTTTTTTTTTTGTGCTTGTGATTATTTTGTTACTTATTTTATTTTATTTGGTTTGCTTTGCTTTATTTTTTAAGCCCTGACTTGTTGAGTTGGACTGTTTAAAAAAGAATGGAGCTATGGGTAAGCTGCTGTCATGCATTTGCTGCTAGGAAATGATCTGCTACATTTAAGTTTGAAATAATTCATATTACGTTCATATCATAAATGTCTGATTTTTTTAAACAACAATACCTTGCATTTTAGGAGTTGTTTATAGAGCATTTGCATTATTAGTGTCCCATCTGTCACATAGCTAAAAGAGGAGGAAGAAAAAATTGTGCAAGTGGCAAATAAACCCAGCATATTCATTTTCTATAACCAACTCTTGTTAATAATTAATCTTGCTGAATTCCTAACCTATTATGGTTTAAATAGAATGCAGATTGGATTCTTAATTGAGAGGAGAGAATGGATTAGGAAGAGGCTTACAGAAATGGAAAAAAAAAAAAAGAAGGAGGTAATATCTTAAATTCAGCAGTGATTCTTTACTAGAAAGGATGAGCAGACTATGCTTATGCATCACAGAAAGTGATATTTTTAAAGAGAAGCAAAAGAGAATATACTGAAGAATAATAAGTCAAATAAATTGCTGCCCATCACAACTGGCTTCCTGGCCCTCAAACCAAGAGCACATTTGATGCTATGTCATTATCTACTTTAAAGGTTCTACCTGTCACTTAACGACATAGGATGCTGAAAGAAGTATGATTTGCTGAATAGATGTTAAGTGATCTGCTGCTAAGGTTTCTAGCCACCTCACATGACAGCAATGAGAAGGTCATCACTCAGGCATAATTGGGGTCAGTAGACTATTGCTCACATCAACAATATATTGTGACAAGTGAAAGAACAGATTTAGTTCAATCCCTTGTCAGCACAGATATTGCTTTTTGTCTTTTTAAGGTGACAGGGAAAATCTTCACAGGAAAAACGTGAGCTCAAATGAGGCTCTAAGAGCACCTATTTCGGTGTTATGTGAACCCTGTCATTAATTTATCAATCACCATATTTTACCTTATGATATAGAGAATGCTGCAATATAGTCACAATTACCTTAAGAACTTTTTTTTTAATAATCATCTAGGTGTAGCAGCAGAAAAACATTACTGATTCTTAATGGAGATTTAAATAAATAAGCACTATGCTTACAGCTGATGTTTAGCTCTTATGAAGCTATTATAATAAAAGCAAAGAGAAATATTTTCCCTGCCTGTGCTCTATTTTCAGTTAGTAACCCTCTCAAATTGTGGCACGCCTATAGAAATGATACATACTTCCAATACTGAAGAGGGAAATTTAGGGGTTGCTTTTAATTTTCCTCCTCTTTTTTACTTGGAGTGCAATTCTTTCTGCTCTACAAATTCAGTCCGTTATGTAAATAAATTCTTGTACCAAGCACAACCTGAGAATGACTTTAGATAACAATCTTAAATGAGATAATGAATGTCAAGAAACTCTTGAAGAAAATACAGGAATATTGTGGTCAGAGCTAAGTTGCATTGAGAATCAGTCTGAAAGATCTGGAGAAGATCAAGATCATGAAGCCTTCCTTAAAGATAATCAGACTATTCAGCTCCAGTTCAGATGCAATCTAAACCAGCAGAATTTTCCAGCAGAATGACAAGAAATCCTCACACTCTAAATCCCCCTCTTTGTTTGAAAGCAATATCTCAACTGATCTGGAAAGATAAGCAGCTTCTATTAGGTAAAGTGAGTTGGTTTGACCTATGAGAAATGTGTAGCACTTGTACTGAAAAAAATACCTAGTCTGTACAAAGAGAGCCATGCACTGCGAAATCCACTCTTTATGGGTTACAACTGTGCCCCAAATAAACCCTTAATTATGCTTGTACTCCGGGCTTTCTAAGAACTTTCCTATTTGTATCACCTGGTTACACATCCTGGTCATATTCAGACCCCATGACAAGCTGAAGCCTTGGAAGCGTCTCTGTCCCTGCCATTCCCTTGTTTCCAATATGTGAGCCTTGTCTCAGAGACTGCTGGCCCTGGGAGGAAGCCCTCTGTCTGGTGAGTGGAGGAATTGATAAGTACAGTGAGGAAGATGCTGGACTGGAAATTTGAGCTCTTTAGGTAAAGGGTCATTTATGTGTTAAATATTGGCTGAATGACTCAATGACTTTTTTTTCCTGCTCTTTTACCATTTCATTAGCTATCATTCTACATTTACATTCATCAGTTCTCCCCACAACACCCATTTTTTCTAAAAACTGTGTTTCAGAATTTCATTACTGCTAAGGCCTGTGTACCGGTTTCACTTTGGCAACATTTCACTTTCCTACTGTTACAAATGAAAATACATTATTCAGGAATACCCTTCCTATGCAACTGCATTCCAGGCCAGAGTGAATCCTACTAAGCAGAGGTTAACTAATAAATCATGAAGCTCTTCATGAATTGAATTTGCCTCAAAGGTAAAAGGTTACTTGTGGCTCAAGTTTAACAGGCAAAGAAAATAATAAAGTATGCAGTACAAAAACTGTCAAAACTTCAAATTTTTTTTTAGCAATCAATTTTAAAAGGATTTAGCTATACTGCTGGAAGCTGTGTGCTTGCTATTAAGTCAGACTGGCAATATCTTTTCAGTATAAGACAATTTAAGAAGAAACTTTCAGAAAGGTCTCTAAGACTTTGTTATTCACAGAATTACTGAATGGGTAAGGTTGGAAGGGACCACAGTGGGTCCTACCTCCCTGCTCAGGCAAGGTCACCTGAAAGCAAAAGGCACAGGATTGTGTCCGGATGGTCCTTGAATATCTCCAGTGAGGGAGACTTCACACCCTCTCTGGGCATTCTCTTCCAGTGCATGGTCACTCACACAATAAAGTTCTTCCTTATATTCAGGTGGAACTTACTGTGTTCCAGTTTCTGCTACTTGCATCTTGTCCTATTGCTTTGCACCACTGAGTGGTGCCTGGTCCATCCTCTTGGCACCCTGGAGATTTTCAAGAACTCTCTGGACACAATCCTGTGCCATGTGCTCCCAGATGACACTGCTTGGGCAGGGAGGTTGGACCAGATCACCTACTGTGGTCTCTTCCAATCTGACCCATTCTGTGATTCTCTGATATGAGACAGTACAAGTATTGAGGGTGTCCACATTAGGCCACAGAAGCACAATAGGGTTTATGTCCCAGAGCATGACGAGAGCAAAAGGAGAGCAAAAAAGAGAGTGCTGGAGAAGCTACAGTGTCAGAGTCAGAAAGTGCTGAGGAACCTGAGGGCAGCAGGCTGCTCAATGGACCGAGGAGTTAGGAGACTTTATAACAATTTGTTTTCTCAGTGGTTGGAGGCAAAGAGTCATTTCTTACCATTTCTTACCTGTAGGATGAAGTTGAAAAAGCTTTCACTCACAGAAAGGGCAGAAATCTCCAATACCAGATGACTTACAAGGCTTTCATTATGCACCTGAAACTACATCTTTGAACTAATCGAAGTTATGCAAGACAAACTGAGTTACAAGAAAAAACCTCTGTTCCTTTCCACTGTTTATTTAAAGTTACAATCTATCAGTTAAATCCTGTTCTCATTATTTTTTTTAATATCTACCCTGTAAGTCTGAAGACCACAATGATAAATTTTGTACACTCGTTTTATGTCATGGGAGATCAAAGTTAAGATTTAAATGAATTTATTAATGCCTCTATTCAGTATTTTCTTCCAGAGAACACAGCGTCAAATAAGTTATCGATGATGTGACATGAATAATACATTGCAAGAAACAAGCTCATGAATGGTCCTTAATTCATTTTTATATATTCAGTCAGATGCAAAACAGAATATGTCTGTCTTAAAAATAAGAAAAAAACCTATATTTTGTGGGCTCATCATTAATGAATAATTCAATATGTCTTAAAGAAAACTGAATCGCAAAATTTAATTTGAAATAGAATCTTCTCAAGAGAGACAGGTATTTTATTGTGATATGTCTTCTGTTGCAAGAAACAACATTTACAAGTATGCTTGCTATCACTCCATGTTGAATAGCATTTAGAAGAGTGATGAAACTTCACCAATTTTATCAGCAGATAAACTCTGAATTTGTTAGTGCAGTTGAAAAAGGCAGGATAGAAACTCTTATTGTAAATTTAAAGTTTTGCATTTGTACCATTCCTGAACTTACTACCAATTACTACTTACTACTAGGACTAGCTTTTGAGTATATACATTTATGAGATATATGCATTATTTTAAAGCCTCTAAAATATATTTTGGTGATGGAAATTACATGAACGATAGATAAATGTTAAAAAAAATGCTTACAAATAGCTTGCTTAGGTCCTTTTCCACCTCAGAAAATGTACAAAACTGATTCTTTTGTGTTCAGTAAAATCTTTCTTTAAAAAAAAAAATTAACCATTTGATCTGATGCAATTTTGTAGCAATTTTGCAATTATTATTAGCATGATTAAATATCTATTTTGTGAACCTAAGTCCCAGTTGTAAATGATAGAAATAATTAAAACCGATAGTGTCATCTTGTCATATAATGGAAATAAGTCTTATCATTCAGACTAATGAGTGTGGTGAATATATTCAGTCCCACATGGCCTGTGAAACTGGCACAACTGTACATGAAGGGGTAGTCAGCAGTACAAATAAATCTACCCACGCTGTCAGTGTAGCTGATATAGAATTACCATCAAGGGCAGAACTAACAGAGAAGGAAAGGCAAAGACTTTGGGATTAAACCAAGAAAATTCGTGTAACATTTTCCTCTGTCCTTGGGCTCTATTTTTTGGCATTAGGAGCCGATTCCAGCAATGCAGGTTTAAGATGGAGCACTGAATCAGCATCAAGAGAAAGTTTCTTCTCCCATCTATACCATTCTTTCCCATATGCGAGGGATATTGAAATTAAGGAATAATTTCAGTAATTTTCACAATTTAATTGCTCTAGCTTGAAATAAAATAAATAGAGCATGTTAGTAAGCAAGCAACTTGGACTGTCTCATTTGGAATGAAATTCATTTTAGAATGGGAAAAATATAAACTTTGTATGTGGGGAGGAAATATTCTTGGGTCTGCCTATGTTACATTATATGTTTCTTATTTTTGGGAGTCCAGTAGGTAAAGTAAGTTTCATCTTAGGAACTTAATTTTATTCAGAATTGGCTTTACATTTTTGAGGCATATATTTACAGATGAATGCAATGTCCCATTAGTCAGCATACTAAAATCAGGAAGGTCAAAGAACAGACGCTGAACAAAATCAGTCTGCAAAAATGGATGGAAGTCATGTCAAAAATTAAACCAATACAGAGCTCAAAACTTGTCTGATTTTAGTTCCCACTCACGCTGTTAGACCATTATTATTTCTTATATATTTCCTAGACAGGATGAAAGTCATGTGCTGGTATTCTTTTTCATAAGTCTCATCTTCATAACAGAGCAATTCTAACACCATTAACTTCTTCCTATGATGTTATCATCCCTCTTGCCTTTCCAGTATGTGTATCTGTAGAAGAAAAACAGGTTTTTGGCTTAAAATCCTAAACTATTGAGGAAAACTATATTGATGTGTGTCCTTTAGAGCTTTCTTTGACTTTTTATGCACTATGAATAATAATAATTTGGCAAATATTGCAACAAAATTATGTAGCAGCAAATTATAGGACTTACTGGCAGGTCTAAGCTGATTCCTGGTGGGATTTATCAAATATCTGAATAAAGTCACTCTAAACATTGTGGATACTCTCAGGTTTTTAATCCTTAAAGAAACAAAATCTAAAATACAAAGAAATATCAGGAAAACAGTGAGCTACAACAAAAGAACATTTCCCTCCCTATAACTGGTAAATCTTTGATATAGTTGACTCGTAGTGTACAATAAGGAATACTACCTGTGTCAATATGCAGCATTCAAACAAATCCTTCTGTGTTATCTAAGTGGTGCCAAATTAAAAGCAAATACAGCAGTGGCATTAACCATCGATACTACATTATTATGTAGAGGAAATAAGACTGTCCAATTGAAAACCACATGTATATATTGAAGCAGGACAAGATGGTATCAGGAAAAGTAGGACACCTAGAAATCAAGTACAGATAGCATTCTTAAGATTGCCATATATATATAAAAGAAAAAGAAGAAAGAGGGTTTTATGTATAGCTTATAGTAGGATGGGGTTCTAATTCTCTGATTGATCAGTTTCTGGTTTTCATTGAAAAATATTTGACAGAAATGTTGCTTGAGTTATGAATGTTATAGTTACACATAAAGAAATGCTGAATAACTCCCATCACAAGGAAGGATTTGAAAAAGAAATTATACATATTTTCATAAAAACTTGTCTTTTGCATGATGAAGGATAAAATTATAAGATAAAAAGTCCTCAAAATAGGACAATGTAATGGCCCTCTTTAAAAAACAAACAAACAAACAAACAAACAAAAAAAAACCTCACAACTTTTTTAAGGTGTTTCTTAACTAATTCCAGAGTTACTCATGAAGAAAATTTTGTCTGTATTTATCTCAATAATTACCATCTGGATTATGAACTGAGGCTTTTTACAACCTCAAAATAGCTTAATTGAAAATGCTTGTAGAAACTAAGATCCAAAATGTACTTGTAAATCCTTTTCATCAAACTAAAACAGAAAAATCTTGGTATCCTTCTCTGACACGTTCTAAACAGAGTCAAATGTTGAAATCACTGTTAAACAGGAGTGTTTTTAGTCCAACTGTGTTGTCATCTTCCAATATACCAAGTGGCCTTGCCACTGACTGTCACTGGCAACTCTTAAAGCCTGTCTTGAGTCCAGACACCTTCTGCTCTGTGAGAAATGATGCCTACAAAGCCCAAAGCCTATTGAACAGTTTCATAGCTGTCACTCCATTTTCAAGGAAGAGCTTGTTAAGGTATGCATTCAGGTAGCTAATCCTGACCTATGGCTCCACCAACAAGATAATTACATGAGAAAAGTCAGAGTGCCACAGATAACAGAAGGGGAGTAACTAATGTATTTGTATATATCCTGAACAATGGTATAGCAAACAAGACAGAGACACAAAAGCAGGACATGGTCAGTGACCAAAAGTGAACAATAACTAACACTTTTTTCATCTAAGCCAGCTGAACTAGGGTTTGGATGATCTTTCTTCACAGGATCTCTTCTTACTATAACAGCAGTTGAGGCACTGTGGCTGCACCTGCATTAGCAAACCACGCTGAACAGAAAGAATGGACCTGCAGAACTGGAAAACTGGTGCAAAGAATCTGATGCTCACACTGCAGACAGTAGTTTTTCATTTGTGTCACTTCTAAGCTAGTCCCATAAACTGAACATGTTTGCATCTGGAGCATCTCCAGGTGAGTCCCTGGAATTTTCATTTTTGCCTTCCAGATCTTGGAACACAGAGCTGTATCATACCCTGGGTTCAACTCACTTCCCTTGAAATAAGCAATGTGACACCCCTCCAGAATTTTTTTGAGGTCTAGCTAGCCTCCAGCTGCCATTGCAAAACATCTCAGGCTTCCTGTATCATCTGTGCTTCCTTTGTCAGAACTCATGAGGTTCTTTCCTGTACCCTCAGATGTCTCACAGTGGTACTGTGTGATGCCTAAAAAAATACTACAGTACTGAAAACTTTCATAGGAATAAAGACATTGGTCTCTTTAAGTAGAATGGGGAAATAAGGTGGAGGACAATTGTGTCTAGCTCACTCCTTTAACAGTTTGTTGCTTTCTAATATTTTATTGCCCTGGTTATATGGCAGTGAAGTGTTCCTCTAGGGCACTTCTACCTCTGACTACAATAATCCACAATTTTTACCAGCTGTGAAGAAAAAACTACATGGATTCCTGAAAAAATACTGTGAAGTGATTCAGAAAATTAAAGCATTTACTGAGAAATATTAAAAAGCTAAAGTCTCCATACTCTAATTATAGTCTATTTTCCCATTTGGAGGCTCATATTCAGATATTAATGAAGGTCTGGCAAAAGCTTCAGCATGTACCTGAATGACAGGGAAAAAGTACATATTTCATTAATGGGAAATCTAAGCCTAAATACAAAACTGTCCCTCCCCTCCTCCCCCCTCAAAAAGCAGCCTACATATTTAATAATATGGCCATCATGAATTCAGTTTTAAACACATCCCAGCAAATATATATTTAAATGAGTTAATTTTTCTGTTTAATTATTACCCAGATAAGGTTTTCAATTTAATATATTGCTGAATATAAACAACATTAAAAAATTAGAAACAGTTTTTCATAGTCAAGAATAGAATGTATATTGTATCACAAACCAATTAAACAAAGAGAGAAGAAAACAAATAAGGATTCCATGTAACAAAGGAAAGAAATAAAATCTCAAATCAGGAAAAATAATGAGCAGAATCACAATTTATTTGTACTCATCTCTACCAAGTAAAAGAAAGTTGCCTACTGAGAATATAAATAAGACAAATCAAATACCTCAGGATGTATCTGCAGAAATTTTATTCTTATCAGATAATGAACCTGGGTTTTGTGATAAAAATGCTAATGAATTCATCCGTAAAGTAGATAGCAAAAACAAAGTTAAAGTTACTCTGTTGGAAAGAGAGATCCCATTCTTCGTTAATCAGGAATCAAAGTGACAGAAAGAAATATAATGAAGAGTCAGATACCTGACAATAACAGAAACCTACAACTTTGAAAACAAACACTGACAATATCAATACTGATATGCTAAGAGACAAATATGAGTTTACCGTTTGAACTCAAACTTAGTTCTTCCCCAGCTTAAAAGTATATTAATGCATTTAGAATACAAACCTGAAAAATTTTTCAAGAGTAACTTTCCGCACAAGTATATATTCAACCTCCTGCGTTTTTTTGTATGAGACTATTTATGTAACTACTGCTTCTGTCCAAAATATCTCCCCATTCCTCTGAAACCTATCATGGATAACTAGTCATCAGATAAAACTCAGTCAGACTAAAAAGCAGATCTTACCCATGTGTTGTGAAACCCTCAGCTCCCTTCTGTATCACTGCTGACAGCATCATCAAATCTATAACCAGAGGCATATTTGACTGATTTTCTAAATTGTCACATTGATTCTCTCCCCATTTAATACATCTAAGATACAGACTTTTCTAACTGTCTATATAATTATAAATGCTACCAAGCTCATATCATTTTAGTTTTCACTGTGGCAACATCTTCCATTATGATCCACACAAGCTGTTGTCCTTGTGACAGCTATTCAGAATACTGCAATATAATAATTTTTATAGGTCAAAATAATATTATTTCTCCTCTGGCTGTCTTTCTAATGAGTGATCTTCTCGATCACATAAACAACTGTGTTGAGATAGCCTTACCTAAGAGCCAAAATGTCACCCAGCTGCTCTCTTACCCACCTCAACAGGACAGGGGAAGAAAATGTGATGAGAAAGCTTGTTGGCTGAGATAAAGACAGAGAGATCACTTACCTGTTGCCTTCACAGGTGAAAAAGACTCAACTTAAGGGAAATTAATTAATTAATTTAATTGCAAATTTATTAATTTATTGCAAAATAGATTTGGATGGTAAGTGTGGTAAGAAACAGAGAGAAACATTAAAACAATACATTTCCCATCCTTCCTTACCCTTTACTCTTTCACTCCGAACTCCTCTACATTCCTCCTTCCTCCTGTGCCAGCACAAAGGGAATGTGGAACAGGGGGGTTATGATAGACCATAACAATTCCTCTCCTTCTCATGCTTTTCCTCTGCTCCAACATGTGTCCTTCCCACAGGCTGCAATCCTTCATGATGCACCTGATCCAGCCTGGGCTTTCCTCACAGGGGTACAGGGAAAACTCTTCTCCAGCACCCGTGTGTACAGCAGTTTATGACCTTCCTGAAATATGTTTTTGCAGACATGCCACTGGGTTGGCTGATGGGCTCAGCCCATGTGACCTGTTGGGAGTCTGCTCATGGACACTTTTGTCCAGAACAGGGCAGCTCATGACTTCTACCCACAGGCCAACCCTTCAGCACTCCCACTATCAACACCTTGGGACCTACACCCAGTGAAAATGTATAACTTCCCCCTCAAAAATCTTCACAGTCTATTCTCTGCCCACTTAGGCTCTTTCACTCAGGGATAGAAGTTTAATTCTCAGTAGCATTTTGTTCATATAATCGACTTCCATTTCTAACTGGGTACATTTTTCAGCCTCTTTTGGATAGATAAGAGGGACTATAGGTTTCTTTTAGCAGTAAAATGGCAGCTGCTTGACATCAAGGTGTAGTATTTCTTTCAGTAATCATAATAGATCAAATTTAGGACAACAAAAACAAAAAAAGAAAGCAAAAAAAAAGTCTTGTAATTAGTGCTCTGGGATGTAAAAAAAATAATAAAATATATTTTGTTTAATATATTCAGTTATATTTACAAATTACACATGTCCTGTTAAATGACAATTAACTGTTCAACCTACAAAAAAATGCTATAAGAAAATACAGTTGTGCCAACTCACTTGATATTGATTATCCATAAAAAAACCCTAATATAGAACACTTATTCTTGATACTGGTAGGTGCCTAAATTGTTCTATTTTGACACAGTAATGTGGCTTAATATTTTTTGAAGGAACATATTTACCTATTTCCTTTTTTATGGGCAATTTTTTTAGTTTATTATATTCACAGTCTTTAGGGTCAACTAAGATAAAATGAGTGTCTTCAAAAATACTCATTAAGCAAGGACAAGGAATTATTCCTGGTCTAGGTCATGAGTGTACTCAGCAAAAAGCATTGTTGTGTAACAAGCCAAGGGAAAGGAAATGGAAAGGTAAAGGAAAGGGAAAAGGAAAGGGAAGGAGAAAGGAAAAGAGAAAGGGAAAGGGAAAGCAGGGAAACCTCGCCAGGTTACTGGCCAACAAAATAACTGATGCAGATTGTCCCAGCTCATCCTCATCTGTGCACACGCTCCATTGCAGAAGCTGTTTCTTCTGATAATTTTTAAAACTGTAACAATATGGTTTCATCAGGACTGTTTCGTTACAGTGATAGTGCTTAGGAGGCTGTACTTTTATGAGGCACAGATGGTGCACACACTGATTGTCTGTTTAGCTTTCTGCATGTGCATTATCAGCAAATGTTTATTAGCTATCTATATCACTATTTCCTACTAGAATTATCTATTAAGATTTATTTGTTTCCTAGCATACAATTATCAACCAAAAAATATGAAGCAAGGGCTGGAAAGAAAAAATTCACATTTCAATGGCAATCACTTCCTAAACATCCCAGCTTTGCAGATAAGACAATATTTCCTGAATTCTCCAATGTAAGGCTGTGAGGATAGGAGCACTTTGGAATAAAAAAGTAAAAGGTACTGCCACAGCAGTCTAGAGTTGTGTCTGAGTAAGATTGCATATAAAATAAAAAGCAGACTGTAGTGTTACAATTGAAAGACAGCAGACTTAAAAATGAAAGCTTTATATAGGCCAAAATGCTGTGTAACACTGACAGTGGTGTGTGCTGGATACAGAAGTCCCTCTCTCTTTCCCTCAAAGCCCACTGCTCTAGTCCTGCACATAACAACACAGAGTCCAGCAGCCAATCCTTTCATCAGATCCCAGAATAGGGATCTCAAATGGTACATACTTTTGCAACAAACCACAACCGACAGTCATAGCTTTCACTGGAGCTGAATCAGTTACTCAAATGTGCCAGTTCATTTGCAGCACAAACAGATAACTTCAAATGGCTCATGGATTAATTTACAGATACAGAAGACAAACGGGCTGCATGTTACTGGTTGTCTAGATAGGAATTAATTTTCTTCCTTCTTCTATTGCTGATGACTTCCTTGATACACCTCTGAATGGGATTCTTTAGGTATATAAATTTTAAGCATAAAAATTCATTCGAGTAAGCACATATCTAAAGTAATTGAGCTCAGAATTAACCCTAAAATGAATATATTCCTGAAATTAATGTAACCCTAATATGAATGTATATGAAATAACTTTTATTGTTTCTGACCATGGTTATTATGCAGACAGTGGGAATCTTCACAGAATCACAAGATATATTGAGTTGGAAGAGACCCACAAGAATCGTTAAGTTCAATCCTTAGCCCTGCACAGGACCATCCCCAAGAGTCACACCATGTGCCTGAGAGTGTCATCCGAACGCTTCTTGAACTCTGTGAGGCTTGGTGCTGTGACTCCTTCCCTGGGAACCTGTTCCAGTGTCCGACCACCCTCGGGTCGGGAAGAACCTTTCACTAATATCCAACCTAAACCTGCCCTGACACAATTTCAGGCCATTTGCCCCAGTCCGGTCTGGTCACCACAGAGAACAGATCAGTGCCTGCCCCTCCTCTTCCCCTCATGATATTGTAACTGCAATGAGGTCTCCTCTCAGTCTGCTGTTCTCCAGGTGCTCTCAGCCACTCCTCATGCAGCTTCCCCCAAGGCCTTTCTCTCCATTTATCTTGTAGACTTGATGATTACTTATTATTATTCCAAGCACATTTTTTATATTGCTTCTCTGCTTAGGCACAATTACAAGAGTTTTGACCTAGTGCTTAGGAAATATTTGTGTCAGCTGAATTTGGTTCCAATTATTTTTGAAAACTAAACATAGAAGCAGTAGCTAAGGGTAAAGTTCATACACATGAAAACCTCTAACGTACTCATGAAGGAATTCTTCAGCACTGAGTACCCACAATTGAGGGTAATTGAGTACCCACAATTTTACTAATTTTTTTTCTTATATTCTTGGAAAATTTAAAACAGTATTTTATGTTGGCAATTGAATGCTTCCTTTTTTAAAATAGAAATATATTAAAAATGTTCTTTTTCACCTGTTCACAAATGTTTCTTCAGGCCTTTGACTGTAGTGGCAGATACTCTATTTAAGGAGGATATTTATAGTTACGCAGTTAATTTAAAGACTGAACAATGATGCATAAAGGGCTTAACTCGGAAACAAAGTCTGTCATCCTCAAAATAGGTCTATATTTACCAAAGTGAAATAAGTTGAGTGTTCCTGAGTTATTAATCTGGTCTGGTTAGAGTAGCCACAATGCACCTGATAGCTCAGCTGGTGATCTATCCCTATACTTACTCTCTTACACAGGATTTTGTGTGTGTGTGTGTTATTTATTTAGCTATTTGAATGGTACATGGCTGAGTTCCTCTTGTTCATTCCTAGTGCATACTGGGAGCACTGGTCTGTCTTTGCAGGTACCTAGAGAAAACTGTGGAAAGTCCTGGAGAGATTATTTGCATTTAAATAGACATATTACAATAAGACGACTTCCAGAGAAGTTTTTAGAAATCTCAAAGTTGCTGTGATAAACAGTGGACCGTAAGGCGCTAAAACATGAGTCAGAAACCAAAATGTCTTTGTAGGCTTTGTTGTTAAAAGCTGATAAATTGTATTATTTTTAGTTCTTTCCTATAAACACCACAAGAAAGATAAGAATTTCTGAAGCTGATGAGACTAAAATGAAGTGAAATAACTGAGTTTTACTGTAAATTAATTTTATAATAAAATATTTTGTTCATGTTAGATACTGATTTACCTAATAATATTTCACCTTACATAATACAAATAAAATTTAAAAAATAATAATATATGGTCTTAAGATGTAATAAGTAGGTGTAGAGCAACATAATAATAATGTAATATAATCTTTACATTTTCATAAGTACATATAAGGCTGCCATAAATCCATATAGGTCTGCACATGCTTTAGGTGGTTTTTTTATTGCTTATAAATGTGAAATAAAATGAAATAATCAAAAGAACTATGTGATTCTCTGTAGTTTGACGTGATGGGGAACCTTGCTTGCTACTTTCAGTGCAGTCAGGGGCTACCTCATGCATTCATGCCTTATTTTCCTACCACTGCAATAAAATCTGCTGCCTTGAAAAGATCATGCAGAGGCAAAACCTGAGAGGAGCTGGATACAATTATATGAGTTCTGACTATGGCTGGCAAAGGCACATCAGCTGTGGGGGCAGCTGCTTTCAGCACAAGTACAGAGTCCCTATACTGTTTCTTCTGTGACAGCTGAAAAAAATATAAAATTATTTGGCTTGAGGAGTGACAGTTTTACAGGGCTGCAATAAACAATTTTAAACATAATTATGATTATGCATCAAGTGAGCCAGACAGTGTGCTTTGATCTGTATAGTAAAGGACTATAACCCAAATATCACAACTGTATTCATGCCTTTGACAGAGTAAGGCAACAGTTCAGGTCATCTCATGTAAGAATGTCATGCTTTATGTATCCACCCCTTCCTTCTTTCCAGTGAAATGCTACTGGAACATGTTCCTTTCTTAGCATTGCCTGGCCTATTATCAACAAACTGTGTAATACACATGTTCATGGGTTGGTACTGATTGAGATTAATTAATGGTTCTTCTTACATAGATGTCTGGAATTATAACAAAAGGTTCAAAACCTACAATTAACAGTGGCAAGTAACCTATAATTTTTTCCAACTGCTCTACTAATTCTGATTATTATCTACTGCACATTTAATTTCTTGCCATTTTCTTTGACCTCTTCACAGCAGAGATGAAAATTTCATTGTAGAGGTAAAAGAAATATGTAGTTTCTTTAGCACCAAGGACATACCACATTAACTTCTCATAGTCCGTTTGTGGGTACTGCCCCACCAAGACATAGACTATTAATCATACTTCTTCACCAATTGTGTTGCACAAAATGTGTTTAAATTTAGTGGCCCTAACATTCATAGTTGTCAAAAGAAAAATGTATTTTAATTTCAAAGCTAGTACTGCAGCATTTAGTTTAAGTCTGGTATATAACTTCCAATGTCTATATGAACCATTCTGAAAAAAAATAGTAAGCAGAAAATTTTTTATGCTGCATTTGCTACAATTATTGTCTCTATGGAAAGCATCCCGCTCTCTCCTGCAAGCATACACAAGTATTAAATCTCCTAAAATTTGAACTAGAGATCTCTAAGCTAAATCAACCATGACTGGCTTTGGAAGCTTGGGACTGGCAACCAGACTGGTGTGCTGGATTCACTGTCTCATTTCAGGGCCTCTTTGTGGTGTTTGAACTCCTGACACAATTTATATAGGTTTTTTTAAAGCAAAAGATTCCTCTCCTAAATTCTTTAAATATTGCTGTAACAATAACAATAATAGAAGGATGATAAGGGGGAGGAAGCCAAGAGCTGCTGGAGGGAGGGAGCAGAAGTGTTATTTCCACAGCTGACACTTTATATATGTCAGCGCTAATGCACAATGTTTCTTGACAAAGATGTATCACTCAAGGCATTTAAAGAAGGCATTTAACCTACAAGTATGAGGAGCAGTGCTAGAAGGTTCAGCAGATCTTTGCCAATCACTCTGTGAACTGTTAGGACTTTATGTTACCCTTTTTCTGGAATAATGTGCAAGCAGTGAGGGCAGTGCTTTTTAAGCCCTAACCATCCCCTTCAGTGCATGTGGCAAGACAAGTCAGGATCCTCCTGTTAATATTTGAAATCTGCAAAATATTCAGAGGACATTGAAACAATAAACTTACATCTAGTTAAAACAGAAGTAAAAGGGATCAATGGAACCCTTTCATTTTATGTAGTCAGATAATCTGCATGTCACTCTCCAGAACATATTACACTAAAAAATAGAAGGTTAGACTAGTTCTTCTCACCTCTGAAGGGAGATAAAACAATATATGACACTGACATAAAACAATATATGACACTGACATTTGTCCACTAAAGACCATTCAGTCTTTTTCAGTCTTTTCAATAAGGATCAGGGAGTCAGAATTCCTTCCTGTCAATCACAAGATAAAAGTATCCTGTTATGCTGTACCAGAAAGTGCTCCCAGGAGGTTAACTCTAGAGTTCAAAGAAGATACATGAAGACTACACGCCATCTGAAGTCTACATCCTTATATGTCTCAAAATTCTGTCTGTGGTCCTGAGCTTGCCAGAAATACATAGAAACACACATATAAACTGAATTACACCATCATAGTTCTTTATTCCTTAGCTAAAGTCTGTAGTCTGCATCACTGGGTATTGATCCAGGGAATTACCATATTTTAGTCACACAACACAATGGATCCCAGAGCAAAGATCCTCAGACTCTTCTGAGGACTCACTCTTCTTCTAGGGAAAGAGAAATGGCTTTGATCCAGCAGCTGTATTGCTTCCTAACCCAAGTAGCAATGTGGATTAATGAAACCCCTTGCTCGGTATGGTAGTTTGCAGCGTGGCCCCCAGGAGTCTCTGTGCTTCTTCACCTTCCTGCTTGACTTTGAGCCACTCAGCTTGACCTCATGATGAGCTGGACTCCTGAGCCACAATATAACCCACACCTTTGTATGTAGGTTAAATTGTGTACCATATGCAGAATCATTGATGCAGGTCTCAAGCGTGTACTGTGATTTGTCCACAGATTGTCACAAATGTAGGCACTCAGGAGCCAGTAGATTATTTCAGGCTGCCCATATGCATGAGGGAAGTTATTGACAATATGTTACTCAGGCATTACAGACAGGGGACCTTCGTCTTTATATAGTAATGAAATATGAGTCATTCTGATTCAGAAATACGGAATCAGAGTCATTCGTCTAAGAAAAATGTCTATGACTACTTGTGAAAACAGCCACTATAATTAGAACTTTAAAAATTGCAGGTGTAATTTTTTTTAATAAAGATGAATATTTCCATATCCAAATGATTAACTGCCTATACATGTGCTAAATTAAGCACACAAACACTGTTATATGAGCCATATGGTACATCTTCAAACATAATCCTTCCTATCTCTGAGACAACTTTGTGTACATTTATTTGGAAGACCAATAAGCATTGTTTTTTCCAGTTTATGTAGGAAGAACAACTAAAACTAGAGTTCATTGATGTTAAACGCATCCTTTATGTTAATTGCAGACAATTTTGAATCTACTGACATTCATGTCTTTCCTAGTGATTCTTAAAGAAAACATGTTCTCCAGCGTGCCACAGATGTCAACAGAGATGTACTGAAAGGTGTATGAACAAATAGATTTGTGATGGCCATAATACGGGCAGTTCTGTCTAAAACAACATAATTTTGAAAAAGAAAAGGAAAATACTTGTGTGAATTGTTCAAATTATTCCTTCTCATATACACCTTCTACTGCTTTTCAAATTCTTCACAATCTTCTATCACAACTAACTCACACACTTGTACCTGTCATGAAGATTGTCAACCTTCTGTCAATACTTGCCAAGTGAAAGATAATCTATCGTTGCTTTATATTTTACCTCTTTCTTGGTTTTATGGCTGAAGTTTTCTTCTCCACTTCCTAAATTTATTTAATAAACTCACCAGAGGTATTGATATATTGATAGGATTTTGTGAATGTTTGAGTAAATTATATTATCTCATTTCTGATGGTTGTTTTTTTTAAACAACCATAGTATTTTAACAGATTTGACAAGTTTGCTTAGAAAAAAATGTATTTTATATTATTGTTTCAAATTTTCCATCACCAGTGTAAGGTCTATAAGTTATAGCAACACCAAAACAACCTTTTCGTAAGTATATATGCCACTCTCAGCTGCTTTTTGAGTATGTATTTCAGCTAGATTGTTCTTCCATTCTTTGTTAAATTCATGAGTCCTGAGAATTCTTTCTTTGTTCTGTACCTGAATTCATTTCACTTAAGAAACCACTCAGGGCTGGAGTTTGAAGTGCCAGTTAATGCCCTACATTTCATCTCACATAAATACCTTCATCCATATACATACATATCCTGCCAAATTTGTATAAAAACTAAAGATTTCAATCTATATTTCAGGACATGAGGGCAATTTAGATATAAAAGGTAAATCCAGTTTGTGAAACACAATGCTCTCTCCACTGTACCGCCACCTCCAGAAATCAGCTTTCCATTTCCTTGCTAACCCAGAAGATATTTAGACCTTTTGTGCAAAGTGAAACAACTCTCTAGGCTGAGTACTGATTAGGCTTTCAGGAAAGATAGTCCAAGGAACTATGGGAAAACTATTATAAGTTATAACTCAAGTTATAAAAGCATGAGTGTAATATAAACACTATGAAATGCATACACATAAATTATATTTATGACTTAAAGGTGTTGGAAGCAAGACTATACCGTTTCAAAAGGTGATATGTGTTATGGAAATTTTTAAAACATATTGTATTTAGCAATATTGTGAACAAATATAATTAACTCTATGATATGCTGTGAAAGATATTTGTATTTTCTTGGATAAAACCAGATATTCAGTAATACACCACTAACAGTTGACAGTCACTAGTGATAGTATGGTGGATTTACAAAATCTGCAGAGCAAAGATGAGATATAAATAAAGTATGTTATAATTTATACCTTACATTTAATCATTAAACAAGACAGAAATAAGTTTGAAAAAATGGACAAAATAACCTGTTTGTTTTCTTTGGGAGTTCCAGCACTTTATTCCTTTCTTGGTAACAAGCATGTGCATTAGAAAATTAATAGAATACTTTCTATCTCAAATTGTCTTTAACCACTATCAATCGCTTGCTCTTTCAGAAAAAAAAAGACAGTAAATTAGAGAAGACTAAAATGTTTTCTTCTACTCTCCTTTCAGACTTTACCTTGAATCATAAGCATACACTGCAGAATCTGACATGCCTTGTCCACAATATTAGTGTTCTAGCCCATCACAATATATATCTATAATGTAGATTATATATACATGAATTCTAGAGGCAATTTATATGTGCAATTCAAAAGCATTAACTTCAAATCTGTTAAATAACTGCCTAGCATTTTAGAGAAGTCTGAATAAACTGAGTAGGCTAGAGAAGTTATTTTGAATAAATTATTTTGAATAATTTATCTCTATGGTTTGTCAGTAGCTAAACATTAGGAAAGTTCTTTAAGACCTGCACCATAGTCTATATATATTCTGTGAGTAGAGTGTTATTCCTGTAATTTAACATAGTACTAACTTGAAGCAACCCCAGTATGCACTACTATGATAACAATTTTTTATAATAATTTATTATGCATTACTAAAAGAGCAGAAATTATTAATTCTGCAACTGACCAAAATTAGAAAACTGATAGATAAGATCATTGTTATTAAATGACCTTACAACTTAAAACCTGTTTTTTGCCAATGCAACATATTGGAGAAAAAATATATTGTAACAACTCAAACAAAGGGGGTATAGAATAGATACTATACTATAAAAAGCAACAAGAATTATTAGCTGAACTCAGGCTAGCATTGCAATAGAGATATCAAATATTAGCTTTAGCTCTGGGTAGAATATATATGAGTAAATGGAACTATGATATATCCATGTCTTGCATTGGTAAACAGAACCAAGACTACCAAAGCACTCCACAACTGGGTTTATTGGCCATAATTCATTAAACATTATTTTATAAAAGTTATTCAATAACGATTAAAGTACTTGAAAGTATTCTATTCCAGTAAAAATTCTCTAAAATATGTCTCTTTAATTTATCAAAGATTATTTAATTTTACAAATTATGTAGTTTATCATTAACAAATTAACTTATACATAAATTTTAAAGAATATATAAAAATTAAATCATTGAGGAAATCGAAGAATAAACCAGAAAATTTCAACCAAAAGTCATTTCTTTTAGCAAAAATTATACTTAACCATATCGTCTCTAAAACTGAAAATTCTTTGAAAAGTTTAAAACAATTTTTTTCTTCCTAAAAATGACTAATATCAAAAACTAGTTAAAATATAAAATCATCAGGAATATTATCACTAGGAGTTTGTCTTGATATTCACAGTGATAGCTCTTGGACTACCTATGGGTAGCATTACTGTTGTCATCTATGATAATTTCTTTCAGTTTTCTGTGAGTACTGATAAAGAATATATAAAATGTATAGAACTGAGGCTCAAGAAAATTCTGCAATGACAATTACATTGTTTTTTCAGGCAATTAGAGTTTGTCTTCCAATTCTTTGCTTAAAAAAATTCTTATAAAAAATGTACTCATGAAATTCATATCATCATTAAAAGCTTATCTTCAATGTCTTTGGAGATTTAGGCACTTTCTTACATTTCTTACGTTTCCAATTCTGAATGTGTTTCTGTTCTCTCCTTCTATTACAAACATCAAACTTCTGTCTTTCAGAAAATTCCTAAGCTGAGTTTCTCTTAGATTAGGTTGGAAACACAAATGTAGAAACAATCTTCTCAATACAATTACCTGCCTTAACAAATTTTAAGTGCTTGATCCAAGAGCACACTGACATGAACATTAAAGATTTTCCCAGACATTCCACATTCTACTCTGTGCATTTCTGAATCAAAGGATGACAGTCTTAAACTACTACAAGAATTTTTTAGAATCAAGCAGTTTAGCAATCTGCAGGCTCACTGAGTGCATATATTTGTTACACTTCTTCAGAAATATACAAATTCTTGTTAGAATTCAGTACCCTATTAAGGACTCAGGTTCTAGGTACTCATAGAGTTTCATATTTTAGCAATTAATAATTTTATTTACGTGTCCAAGAAACAGAAACAAATTAAGCAGGTGAAGGAGTACCCTAGAATTATATATTTTATGTCTACATAATCAAATAGTGGGGAATACGTGTTGCAGATTCATAGGGCAAAACAACTAGTGACCTGCTCTCTTTCCTCTACATCCTTTTGAAAACTTGTACTTCATAAGAACTCTGCTCTGATTTGATTAAATGAGCTCACTTTAGTTGTTGGAACAATTATTTGGGGTTTGTTCTACACTAGACAAATCCAGTTTGTGTGCTCTGATACTGATCAGTGATATGAAAAAAATAAAATAAATGTAGTAGATCAAAGTTGAGGGTTTTTTTAAAGTGTATTTCTTTTCCAAATCAACATATTGATGTAGAAATAACTGTAGATTCACACTGGTATAAATAGATACCTTTTCACTTCTTCAAATACTGGACAACGAACTCGTCTGCTAAAACATACATAAATATGACAAAAGAGATCAAAGCAATACATTAGACCATTAAGAAAAAAATTATAGACTGCATTTTGAAAGAAATATATCTTCACAGAGATGTTTACATGTTCTAGTTTGTTCCCACATAAGCAGACGGAGTTTCAAAAGATAAACTTTGCTTGCGCTAATGCAATATATATACATACCTGTTGCTAAGGGAAAGTGGGAGGGAATTACCCTAGGAATACTCCACAAATTAGTGATCAGCTAAAAGGATTTTTTTAAGTGCAGACATATGAAATTGGTCATTAATAGTCAGTCGTACATGAGGAAAGTGAATTCAAATATATAGGACAGGATGTTCTCAATCAGAAACATTCTGTAAAACCAGGAAGACATGCAAGACAGGGATTTTTAAGCAAATCTTTCTGAAACGATCCAGCCATAATATTATGTAAGTCGCTGAAAAAAGCAGACAAGTAAAACTCTCCAAATACTAGAGAAAAACTACTTGAGTTAGTTTTTTGAGTTAGCTGTTATTACCTGTGAGACCAAACAAGAGTCTGAAGTTATCAACTCTGACCCCAAAACACATACAGTTTTGTAGTGAATCCTCAGCCTCACCTATTTCACTCAATCCATTCATTCCTTTTGGTCTGTGCTGTATCCTAATGCAAACACACCTTTTCTCTTCCTTCCCTCTTCCTCTTCCTTCTGAAATAAATAAAAAAAAAAAAAATCTGTCTGAGAAACAGATTTCTCCTTATGGAGGTAACAGCACCTTTGAGGAAGCTAGATATGCATTCAGGTTTGTTTATTTAAGATGTATTTCCTTAGAAAACAATTTGAACTGTTGTATTTTAAAGAGCCTGACTCGACAGTGGGTTTTGTCTTCCTCACCAACCTCAGCAAAGGTTTGTTGTGCAGTGGATGGGTGTTGTGTTACTCTGCAACCCTTCCTCCATGGGGTGGGCAGAAGGAGAGCTGCTGCATTGGTCCTTGTCAGACTTTTCACAACCTTCCTACTCCTCCTGCTTCCCCCAGCAATTTTGTTCAGGATCTGGAAATATCTCAGATCTCAACATAATTGTTGACACACAGATAAAAAGAGAAATCACTCAAACAGAAGAACAGAAGCGATACTAAGGGTTTCAGAAGGCATGTGGTATCGTACAAAGTCAGTGTAGAATTACTACACTTACCAAAAACACACTGGAGACTGAGGATTTTTCTGCCTAGTTTAACACAGAGATTGTTGTTTACATGTCTGGGCAGTTTTACTCTGATTGTACATATAACTTCTGCCTAGGAAAGAGATTTCCGTATTGTTTTATTTAGCCCGATTGCTACAAGTCATGGTGGCCTTAAATATCTTGCCATACTCTCTCACTTGACTGAGCACAAATCACACTTGTACAAATTTATGGAGTGGAACTTGATTTAACTTCTCTGTGTTCACTAGGTTTGAATAATATGAGGATATTTTATGTCCTGCAAATATACAGAGGTAACTTTCATATTAAAGTGAGCCATTTAATCTTTAGATAAATCACATGAAGAGCAATTCCACTGTTTTGAGGGAAAGCAACAATCCTTCCAACTTTGCAATAAAATGTAAAATTTGAGGGCAAGACTTAGTTTCATACATGTGAACTTCACTATAATTTTGAATCTTTATTGAAACAAACACATTCATCTGAAACTCTCTCTGGAGACTCCACACTGACCTCACTTCTCTCTGCCCTATTACCATGGCCCCTTGCATTCTCCTCTGCCTTCTCCATAGAACACAGGGTCCATTTATACTACAACTTCCAAGACATACCCATCTGCATCTGCACTTCTACTTCATACCCTCATTGTATTTAGGACTATTAATGGTGAAAAAAAAAAAAAAAAAAAAAAAAAAAAGAAAAAAAAAATACCTTCATGTTCTCTATAAAAAAAAAAGAAAAAATGCCTAAAAATACACCACAGATCACATCATAATGGCATGTATCTTCACACATGATAAAATAACTTGCTATGATTATTAGTACTATATGTCTGCTGACCAGATTTTTTAATTCAAGATAAAATTCACATCAGAAACTGTTCTGTGTTCAGTAAAATGCAGCCCAGTGAGTCTCTAGCCTGTCTGTGTAACTTACTGCACTTTAATAAACATTTCTGTGTACAGAAACAAATTCAGTTTGGATTGTCCAAGTGGTAGCGGGTGCAGTAAAATGCATTTACAAGTCAGAATTGTTTTTAAACTAGGCACCTGTGACTCAGGGTGTGCATTTAGTAAATAATTTCAGTAAAGAGCAGTTATCTTTGGGTGGTACTCCAGAGTTCTGTTGCACAGAACATCACCTAATAACAATATGCATACTGTTAATTTTCTTTTTTCTCCTACTCTAAAATAAATGTTATTCTTTAGCTTACTGCCATCTGCCTCCTGTCCTTGAAAAAAATCTGTAACTTCACACAAGTAAAAAAAATGAAAGGTGGATGAGGTTGGACACATGATTTTACATTGTTCTCTTTTTTAAAAAAAGTTTCATTAATAAATCAGGACTGGATTATCAGGGTATTATTATGTTGTTATTTTTTGTTATTTTTTTTTCTTGTCATTCATTTCAGAGGAATAATTCCTAGTAAACAAACAAGAGATATTTTCTTGAAAGCTATCATTTATTTCCCTTTTCTTCACTAAGTACATTAAAAAGAGAAGCAGGCCTGTAGGAGTATCTGAAAAGATGCCTTGACGCACTCATTCAGCAGATCAATGCAACAACTTTAAAAGGAATCTTGTCATATAGCTGCTGTACTTATCAGACTTTGAGTGGAGATGATTTAGAAGTTTAGGGATTTTAAAAAGAAAGAAAATCATATTTAAGGATTCCCAAAATGTTGAAGTGTTTCTATGACTTGGCAGTGGAGACGGTAATAGCAAAAATCCTAAGAAATTACTTTAAAATAGTTTTTTGCTATTATCCATAATACTCAATATTTTTCATATATCTAGGAAAGATCATTTTAGTTTGAGGTCCAACTAATATAGTGTCTATGTCCATTTTTATTAATATTATAATACTATCTCAAAATGGCAATGCACTGTTACATATGTACTTCAAATAAAGCACTTCAAAGAAAAAATTAATCTATTTCTTGCCACTGAAAAAACCGGAAACCCATCTATACTGGCTCTAATATAAAATGACTACATTCAGTCAGATGAATAGCATTTCAGCTATTCAGACATGGACTTTTGATGTCACATGGCATGTATCGTAGGTCAGGATCCTGGGAACTGACACATCAGCTTCTGCTGCCTGACAACCCTCTTTACAAAAAATAATAGCTGGTATGCATTCACCTTATTCAAACAGAGAAAATAAAAGTATATAGTAAATCCATGTGTATATTATTAATCTTTTGCAAGTGCATGATAAATGCTGTCATGTCACAAAAAAAAAGGAACACATCTATCACTTTTGGCTCTTGGTGCTTCAACTAATTGCTCTGTTAGCAAACTGCTACTGACTTCAAAGGCTGATGATCCTGCAGCGAATCTCAGCTGAGGGAAGGAGGATAGTGGAGGTATGAGCAATTAGTAAATGTTTTCACAGTCACTAAAGAGAGTGAGAGCAGCTTCTGAAGTTTACACTGCATTATATTACGTTACATTGATGTTTAAATGACTGCTACCACTGTCGTTCTTACAGTGCTTTTGTAATTTTTTTTTCTGGGGTTGCTTTCGGGGGGGGGTATTTTTTACCAGCCAATAAAATGTTAACTCTCACTGTCTTTCGGCTAAGTCACAGTGATAAAAGCTGCTTTTCAGCTCCCTGCTAACTTAAGTAACTTAAATAACTTAAACCAAGCAAAAATAACTTAAAACAAGCATAGACAACCACTGATCTGAAAGGTTACCATGGAATTCAAAGTTTGAGAAAAGCCAAAGTAAAGATTCAGGATGTTGCCAGATAGATTCTTTTTACACAGACAGGATTAAAACACTAGGTTTGGACAGTGTCCAAACACCTGGCCATAGCACCTTGTAACCATACGATTATACCAGACAAGAACATCAGCTCTTCTCACTTGGGCGTCCTTTGGCTGGAAACCCAGAGAAAGTGTTCCTGCTGTTGTTCCCACCATCAAACTGAAAGCAAAGATTTAATCTGGTGTCCAATTAAGTTACTGTTTTTTAACGTATTGTGATCATATAGTAATCTATATTCCAGCTTTATGATGTGTATGTTTCATTCTTCACTTCAGGAAATCACAGGTGTCTTTGCCCTCAGTCCTCTTCCTCTGAAGAACAATTGCCACGAGCCAAAGGGAATAAGGACACGAGACCAGCAGGAGTTCTTGAACAGAGCTGCAGGTCCTACCCCAGCAGTGCTCAAAGCTGATCTGCTTTATTAACAAGATGGAGGGATTTTATAGGTTTGGCGGGAAGGTGCTAGAAGGTAAGAGGGATATGCAAAACTTGGACATGGGATAGGTGGAAGGCACATGAATAAACATCAGGGTTAGGGTAGTAAGAATTACATAACAGGGGAGAACAGAGATTGGTTGTAACAGATTACATCTGTGTAGATCGTCCAATGAACACACTCTAGATAGCTCCAGGGAGCAAAGTCCACAGTGATAACATGAGGCACCTCAAGATGGTGGCATCAGCAACACAGTTCAAACACAGAGGCATGCTCACTGTCTCTTTCGGTTAGAAAGTCTTCTCTCCATTGCAGACATGATGAATTTCCAGACTGGCTATCTCCAACAAACAATTGCCAAAACTTTGAGTTTTGAGTGCCCAAGCATTTTCTTAATTCAGCTCCATTGAAGTGGAAGCAAACTGTGAACACAGAATGATAAAAGGTGTCAGGAATACAAATAAAAAAAAAAACCTGGAATACAAATAGAGAATTTATTGTTTTTTTCTTAATAGAAATGGGGTGAGAGCTAGAATGACAGCTATTCTGTTTTCCTTTCTCATCTAATTGCAGTAACTTTTATGTTCCTGGAAAAATTCCAAATGAGAGTAGCAATATTTTAGTGGGAGAGATTGTGGTAAAATACTGAGAGATTGCAGAAAAATACTGAATGAATAAAATCAGGAAGGAGAAGTCCCCATATTGGAAATAGTCCACCAGAAACAAACAGTCTGGACACCTTAGGAGCAGGCACTTAGAGAGAGCTTGATGTAGTGCCCTGGGAGGAACAGGAAACAAAGGATGGAGTGGCACAGAGAGGTTGTGCTCAGGCTCTGTTTAAATCAATGGGAACAAAGCCAAAGGAAGGACCCATCTGGTGACCCAAAGCTGAGTTGTGATTCATTAACTTGAAAATACATTTGGCTTTTCATGCCCCTGGGTATGCTAATGAAGTAAAACCTTTACATGCTTTAACTGTATGACTAAAGTCACTCAAACTCCACCTAATCATGAAATGACATCTACCAAAACTTTCTCTTCTCCCCAATCTCAAAGAAAACAATATAAATGTAACTGAAGAGAGGAGGGATGATAGGAGACTCCACCTCTATATCCTGGGATGGTGAACAGGCTCTACCCGTCTCCTTTCCCATAGGGACACTTACTGGGTAAACTTTAGTGTGCACTAATGCTATTGCTTATGCTTTCCTGTATCAGCGTATTTGTCAACAGCAACTTCTGAGTCTAATTCTGTTGCAACAATCAATAAATTGCACTATTTGTGAATCTGGAATCTTAAGGAATGTGCCCAGACTTTTAGTATAACCCATGCTCTTTGTGCACCAGGGATTGCAAATGTGCCCAGACTTATCATGTCGACACCACCCTATTTGTGCATTGTGATTGTGAGAGTTATGATGTGACCAGACTTTCAGTGCCAAATTGATTACCCTAAATTATTATCTGTGAAATTCTCCTGGGCACTTGTCCAGACAGCTAATACCCCAGTTAAGGAGGGGAAGGCCTAGCCTCCCCTGGGCCCACTGTGTCTGCAGTGAACATGGAAAACAAGAGGGCCTACCTTTCCTAAATTTGACAAGACAGAGGGGCAGGCTGTGCTAACAGTATAGTTCGGCAACTGAATTTTCTCCACATGAGCAATAATGTGTTCAGCAGCTTCCTATCCAGTTAAAATGTTTTTGCTAGAATAATTCCAGACATGCTCTTTTTTCAGAAGTTTTTTTATGTTAGGAAAATTTCCTATTCTACTAATTCTATTTGAATACAATTCCATTTGCTGTTGAAATATTTTCAGTGGAAAAACCTCTGAATTAGAGCTTTTCTTTTTCCATCACTGTGGATACCCTCAGACTTCAATTCTTTTAAGACAGAGCAGAACACAGGACCTCGTAGCCTTAGCAAGAAAAGAAAAATAGGAAAAAAAGAGTAGAAAAATTGGTCATGAGTAAAGAGTTTCAGGATAAAATTGCATTTTGGGGAAAATTGACATTATTTTCTTAAATAAATACAGTTCAGATGCAACATCCATAGGAGAAATGCGGCAGACAATGAGGGAGTTAAAGAAATCTTCTTCTTTTTTTTTCTTTTTTTTTCTCCTGTGTCTTATGATAAAAACAGTTGAACAGGAATTGCAGAGATGCATATTCTGATTTTGAAACAGTACTTTAAATTAAAGAACTGTAGGGTTTATTTCCAAGAGCCATCAGGTTACAAGCTGATTATTGCCAGTTTTGAAACAATGAAACTCTCAATGGTTAATGAAAGTGTCTATATAATGTGGTTCAGCATAAATTTACTGTACAAAATTAAAGGCAGAACAATCAATTAATACTGAATGTTATGGGAGGTGTGATTCTAATGTGAACATGTTCTCAAAAAAAAAGACAAAATACAAATTCCAGGAATAATTGATTCTTTCTTTCCAGTTAGTCTTGACTTTGTAAACTAATGTTAAAGCATGGTTGTATAGCAAGAGCCTTTTCACTCTCTTTTTCTTGGAAAGGAAATAGTGTAGTTTTGCGTAAAGGCTTTAGGATTGTCTTTGGCTTCATTCACAGAATCACAGAATCACAGAATCACAGAATGTTTGAGGTGTGGAGGTATCTCTGGAGATCATCTGGTCTAACTGTCCTGCTCAGGAAGGGTCACCATGAGCCAGCTGCCCCATACCCTGTCGAGCCAGCCTTTGGATATCCCCAAAGATGTGGACAACGTCCCTGGGAAACCTGTGTCAGTGCCCTGTAACCCACACAGTGCAAAAGTGTTTCCTGATATTTAGAAAGAGCCTCATGTGTTTAATTCTCTTTTTTACCTCTTTTAAAGGTTTAACTACAATACTTCGGGATGAGATCAAAGGAAGAAAAATTCCTCAGAATTACAGCAGCTCACGAAGTCTCTGTTTTCAAACAAATATTAATTATTTCCTTATATATCATATTTCTGCCTTTGTTGCCATCTCTTAAAGTTTTTCATTTCCATGTTATCTATTGAAATGAGATTCTGAATCCTGCCAAACTAGATAATATTTGCATGAATTTATATTTTAGATTTGGATTGAATCAAAAAGACTTTGACTTCCAAGCATTTTCCAAGCGTATTTCCTGATACTTGATGAGACAAACAGGTTTAAGTGTGTCCCTAATGTGACTCCAGCAACGTCAACAGAGATATAGAAAGGATCAATTTAATCCACTTAACAGTATTACCTAACTTAAAACAGAAATTAACCAAAACAGATTTACATTAGCAACTCATAAAAACTCTATACAAAGTAGACATTTAAAAGCAATAATGTGCCTGAAATAAATGCATATCTGATAAATCTGAACTTTTACTAAAATCTTTCTCTAACATTCATGTCAAGAGTACTTGACCATTGGATGAATCAAGCAATAGCAAAACCAGATGTGGATGGCTTTTTCTGGGATTTGAGGTGAATTGGAAATGAAATATGCAGTGTTCTCTCTAAGGTGGCTAGTTTTGCAGGTATGGTTGCATTTGACCAGTGAAGCAACATTGAAAACAGTTATTTATGTGAGTTCCTCAAGCCCACCGTTTTTAGTGTAGGTATTTTCAAGAGAAGAGGTCTAATGTAATATTTTATTCCTGTGATTACTCAAGGGAAAAGCTGATGGGAAGCTCCTGACAAATATATGTTTTTATAGTATCATGCATCCTTTCAACTGGTTCCAGAAGTAAGGCAACATTGTTTTCATGGATTGTAGATGTCAGTGAAGAAATCTGAGCCATCTATTTAAATTGAGTTTTTCCTAGAGCTTTCAGTAAAAAATAGCGAGCACTCACCTGAGCAAGGAGGGAGAGATGAGAAAGGAATTTGTGAAGAAAAAAAAGTCAGTTAATCTTTTTTAATACATCATTTTAAATGCCTCACCAGCTCCTGTGGTGATACCTGATTTGCAAATATTTATCAATACTGTGGTAAATATAAGAGAAATATCTCTATCTGAGTAACAGAAACAAGGTTTCCAAATGATTTACATATAAATTGAAATGTATGGTAAATTTTCATTTATTATTTTAATGCAAATTAGCTTTCTTTGTTTAAAAAATGCACAATATTCTTGAGTACCAATTCAATGACAAACAGGAAAGATAAAACATCCAGGAGAGTCCACTTCCCATCTCTTGTAGATAACCACAAAATACAGCCCAAACAAAGGTAAAGTGAAAACATCACAAACATTTTAAAACAGTGTCTTGCTTGAGGATTTTACATCGAATTAGAAGTTCTGTCATTCATTGTCCCTAAAACACTTAGTCTTAATGAGTATTCAGAACCTTTACATAAATAACATGAATACGACAGGCAGTCAAAATCCTGCCCTCACATAAATGAGTACATTTTATCTGGCAGAGGCTGAGACTGGAAGCTGCATGCAGTTCCTGTGTTCCTTGGTATTGCTGCAGTGCTATGAGTGCCACAATCATCATAATAAAGAATGCACGTGTCTCTTTCAATGACATTAGAAACATCTGATCTCCTTTTAGGTCCCTCAATAAACCTGCTGTATGTAGATATGTTTTACCCACAGTGGAAGCCTTCCTCCTTTTTGCCTGAAAAAAATGAAAATAAATACATGTGTATTTTCATCTTTTTTTCCCTTCCCCCTTTGTTAAATAGGACAGAAATATTAATCGTATTCTTCAAGTAGGATAACTGAGCTCTCCTGAGGCAGAGCACAGAGCCCACAGCACATCAGAGAGGTTAATCAGTGCCAGTCAGGAGCAGAGCTGAGCCTTGCAGCACTTGTGGAGCAGTGCTCTACTTGCACAGTATACTAGACAGCAGTCACTAGCTACCTAGGCCAAATCATGCTTGCAATCACACATAACATTTTAAACACCTACTCCTTCATCAGAATTGTAAATACCCTCCCTCTTTTTAATTCTCTCCTGGCATTTAGCACTCCTAGAAAACAGCAAGCAAGAAAGCACTTATTTTTCTGCTGAGAAAGGAACTTGCTTTTAACAGAACTTTTTCAAATTTCCAGATAACAATACTTGTTTCTCCTGTGTTTTATATATCACCACTTTCTATGGGATTAAATAATATTTACTTAATTTCTGCTTCTCATCACTTTCTCTCCCTCAGTATTTTCCTGTGATGTTTTTGACTGAGACAGGAAGATTTACAGATATTTTGGATAGAAGTCAAAAGTAAGAGGAAATATTTATAGCTGAAAACATCCAAGAATTTCATCAAATCCTACACAGAGAATAGATAAAAAGACAGAACTTTCCAAGAAGGTTAGAGACAGTTTTTCCAAATCTAGAAAATGCAGTGCCATTTTCAGGATCCATATGAACTAGTATTCCAAGATTCCTTCAAAAGAACCTAATGAAATCATTTGCTACCCTCATCACCCCATTCTGGTGAACATTCTCATTCAATGTGGTCAGTGGGAGCACACGCTGGAGGGAGCATCCTGCAGAAAGACCAGAGAGGAATGGGAGATACATTCCTTACAGTCTCTTCAACATACAGTGCATGTAGAGGAGTCCTTCCTTAAGGAAGGAAAAGGAAACTTGCCTTTCACAATAAACTGCTTTGCCACACTGCAGGATTACGTTAAAAATGGGAGGAGTGAAGTTGCATGTCAGCATGCCATTTGTTTGTCATCTATAGAGATCAGTCCCATGGGGGCATGGCCTCCTTCCATCACATATATCTGCTCTGATATTGTATATATTGCTGGTAAACACCAGAGACTTATTAATCTTGTGTCCTGGTAGTGGTTGTGTCTCCAGGGCCCTCCTAGAATTAAATAAGTAGGCACTCCGCAGCCAAAATCCTTACATGACCTTTGATTTTGGAGTTGAACACAAAATTCATGAGTCTGGGTTCACAGCTATAAGAGGCTGCGGTTTCTATGCAGATACACCTTCCCCAGAGAAATCTGACTTCATAGTCATGTAATTGGATATTTTATTTTTCTGGGAACACTAAAATCTTTGGTTTATAAGAAGGCTCTGAAGAACTTTCACTTTTCATGTAAGTATGCTGACTGACAGAGAAATTGAATCAGTTCCTTAATATGGTATGTGGCTTTAAATGTAATATAAATGTCAGGTTCCTTCTCAAAACCCTATCAACATACTTTCATAAGAAAAGAGTTAAACTTTGCTAAGCAAGTATGCTTAAAGAGCCTCTTCAGGTGATGTTGCTCTGTGTACTCTGAGTAAGAAACATATGTCATGGTATTTAATAGCTTTGTCTGTTTGATACACCCGATAGACACACATAAATCTCCTCAGGTTTACTGTCAAGAAAGACCATTATTTTTTGCTCTTGTGGTTCAATTTAAAAATTGAGCCATTTAGAGGAAGTTGGCTGCAAAAGAAGCTAAGGACTGTGTCTGGGCAGGAAATGAAAGGTTTCAGACTGTGAGAGCAAAAAATTATTTCTTTCCTGTAAAATAAATAATACATGTCCCACAGCAGTTTGTGATGTCAATAACTTATCTTACTCGCTATCCATTAAAACAAGTTTAGCCTGTTTTAAGTTGACTATTTTTAGTTAAAAGTGTGTATGTAATTGAAGAGTGTCATAAAGTATTCACACATACAAAACTCTGCTGTAATATTCACTCTGCAGCTTTAATAAAAAGTGGCCTAGACATTTTAAAATAGGAAAAGACAGGCTCGTGGATTTTACAGGTATATAGAGTGCTCAAAGGAAGCACTGAAGTTCAGGGCATCAAGGCATTTCAAAATGAAATGTCTTATGTCAAATACGTAACATAGCACCAATATTGATTCACATAAAGAAGCATGTCTGGTGCAGTTTTACACAGTCTCCCTGGGCTCTCGATGATCTAAAAAATAGTTCACTTTGTGCTCTCAGACAGGCTAAAAAGAAGTATTGGGTTGAAGATGCCCATAATAAAAATGTTGATGGCATGACACAGCAGTTTATTTACATTACTGATATTGCTGCTCTCATCTTTGTGAGAGCTCAGGAAGACTATTCTGGATGAAGCATAGTTCATGATGTCCCATTTGGGGTTCTAATGATTTTTTAATGATAGTTTGAAATTCTGCTGCACAGTCAAAGGTGATATCTGCTACCAAAACAAATGAGAACACTGGCCATTCTGCTGCTGGGGTGCCTACCTGTAGTGGTGACAAATGGTAGAAATGACCTGTGCTGTGCTGTCATGACAAGGCACTGAATCATCCCTGAATTATTTTGTTAACTTTGGAGAGGTAGCCTGCTGTCTTTCAACCACAATTGATTTGTGTGATGCTAAAGAATGAGCCTGCTGACAGCAAAATGCAATACCACAAAAAACCCACACCAGGTAAGTAATGAAGATCCAGATTCTGCAACACAAAACCGCTTGAAGGTCTGGAAGAGGGAGGCTGTAGGACAGTAATATTTGGTCATTATAGTCATAGAAAGAGGATGAATTTCAACAGCAGCTAGCCAAGATGTTTTCTGTGATACTTTTTTATCTTGATTCTGTCTGTAAGGGCTAAATCCCAATCTTTTTCTGTGTAGTTTGACCATCAAAGCAAGAATAATGCTATCTTCTTGTGGCTTCCCTAATTCTAAAAAAGCAGGCTTTTGAGTCTTGGTAACCCTATCCTCAAATTTGTTTTCTGGTGTATTTAGACTTCATAGTAGACTCTCTGCAAAGTCTGTTTCAAATTAAACCTTTCAAATGTTATAAATAGGGAAGGCATGCTAAGGTCTTAAGCAAGAAATGTGCTAATTAGACTACAAAATAGAAACATGTTTTGAGAAACTTTAAGGAAGAGGAGAGAGAAAATTATTTGAGCATTGTTTCACTGTGCAATGTTCTACAGTCCAAGAACAAGCAACAAAAAATAAGTCTTTTAAAAGGAAAACAAATTATGCTTATTCAGCCTTAAAATAGAAAAGAGCCCTAGATAGATTTAATGATAGAAGAACCCACCTCAAAAATAGTTTCCCTTTTTATATATAATATATTCAATTATTTTCCACTTACATGTTTGAAGTGATAAACCTAACTCTAAATATTCTGGCACATAAGCTCGATACCACACCTCTAGGCACAGCAAAATCCTTTTTCAATGGCAAATTCCTTGAATGTCTGTCACTCTAAAGGTGGTTGGGCTTTCAAGAATATACATAAGAATCTACCACTAAATGGAGATCCTACATTGTACATAAGTTGACAAGTTATAGCAAGATACATTTCTTGTCAAGGGAGTTGCCAAGTGTCTTTGGCAAGGAGTGGGGTAGTAAGTAGAAAGTAGCTGAGACTGCACTAAAGGTGTCACTCAGAACTTTCATAAGATTGAGAAAAGGTGAGTGTTTTTTCTCTACCTTATCTAGACACACCTGGTCATCTAACAGAACATCATTAGGGTAGATGAGGCTTATTTTCAAGTCGGTACTCCACTTCAGGGAGAATTTAGGTCATTTGAATTTTGGGAGACCACCACAACCGTCACTGATTATTCTGTCCTTTAAGATGAGGGATGTTCTCTCTCATTTGACCAAGATATTCCATTATGGTGTTAAAATCCCAGTCAACAGAGCTGTCATATTCTTGCAAACATACAAAACAGTGGCAAAAAAAAAGCATTTATAGGTACCCAAAAATATTCCTGAATCAAAATATCTGATTTCTTCTCATGGAGTCTGTTACCTTCCCTTTCTCTCAGTGTCTTGGCTTTTCTTTAGAAGAGAGTGACTCCATGAATTTGGTTAGAACCCATGTTTTCCACTCTGATTCAAATAAATTATAACAACAATAAAGATATTTTCCTACCCTCAAATCAAACTGTGTTATGATGAGCATGCAGTAGAGGAGAAGCAGACTGTTCCTTCCACTCTCTATGTAATACAAAAATTTTCCCAGCTTTCTAAGATGATGAAATAAGTCATCAAGACAGAGGAAAATGTTGTGATGGAAAGCAAAAATGAAAATATTATCCATTCTGGGGAATACAAGTGATCATTCAGAACAACACAGCCAGGATTGCTTGTGCTCAGATGGAAAGAATAACTAACTGCGGTAAAACAGCTGAGGCTAGAAAACAGAAATAACTCACAGAACTGGAGAACAAGGGGCTGGTGAAAGTCATCCAAAGGTGAGAAGTAACCACAGCACAGTGAACTACAGCCTAGCTCTCTAGAGCATCCAGCACTTCTATCTCAAAAGGTAATAATAATAAAATATGCTAAATAGATCAATATCATAGTTCCATGAATCAGTTTCCCGTCTAACTCTCCTACACCAAACCCACTCGTCATCACCACAGTGCTTTCTCCCTGCTTACAACACATTACTGAATAGTTGCATATTCACAGGAGTGCTGGCTCAGCCCATGGACCTGGTAAAACCTCGCTGAGGACACCTAAATCATATGTTACATTCCCCAGACTGTGTTTCTGCATCCCAGAGTCACTGAATGCATTATCAAAGAAGCTCAGGCTGCAATTCCATTTCATTTTTTGTATTGATGGAGTTCCAGCTCAGTTACCTATATTTCATTCAGGTAGGCAGCATAATATTAGAAAATGGAATTTCCTCTTCTATGTCCCCCATTTTAGAAGCAAACCCCTCAGCCCTTCCAAGAAACAAAAAACCAAAGACAAATCAGACAGAGATCCCTGAATAGACAACAATTTTATCCGCATAAGGAAGGGTCTTACTGATTTTCACAAGGTTTTAAATGGGGTGTTTGGGTGATATAAATCAACAGAATAATTTTTGTCAGTGTAGATTCATAAATTCATACTTAACTTCCTAAAATGCGTGACTGCTGAACATAATGCATGACTGCTGAACAAGCAGCTGTTTCACTTGTGTCTGTTTCTATAGACTGTATTACTGACAGTATTTGTGTTGTGTTTCAGGGATAATTTTGTGTTAGACCTCCTTTTCACTAAATAAACCCACTGATTCAGATGGTTAGGTCAGCATCCATGTTTGGTGTCCCTGGAAAGATCTGTTGTCGTGGAGAGAAACTACATTGACTTCTCATTCCACAGATTAATAAAAATTCTAAATGAAAAATAATAACTAAGTTTCTTCTGTAAGTGCTTGCTGTTATATTTTGTTTTAAGGGGAGGGAAAAAGAAAAGATTTGATTTTTTTTTTGTGTACCAATTATGCATTGCTTTTAGTTTATTCACTTCACCAAATAAATATAGATTATACAGCAATGTCTATCTAGAAGCTTAGGGTAGTTGAATCTTCATTCTCAATCTCATTTTTCCTATGCAGGATTTTATTTTTTTATCCTTCTAATAATTAAAAGAGAAAAGCATGAATGCATGTACTGCTGTAGATGCTCTCTGTCCTGTTTGGATATGTTAAAACAAAATCTGGAGTTGCTTATTTGTTGTCTTACAAATTGAATTTGCTTTTTACTTTGTAGCAAATGCACACTAACTTCCTCCCATAGTTACCTTGTGGCTGTTGTGTACAGACCTCAGAACTTTCCTCTTTAGACCAATCTTCTTTTTTTTTTTTTTTTAATAATTTCCCTGCAGTTAGCTGTATTTCACTGAGATTTTCCCTCTGAACTTGAGGCATGTACATTTTAAAATAAAAAGAAAAATGCATTGAATAATTGTGCAATTTACCTCCTACTTTCTGTATGATAAAACATCCCGTAATTTTTCCACTGAATAAAAATAAACCTCTAACTATTAAGTCTGGTTTTCCTCTTAAGGTAAATCAAAATGCTCCATATTTAGGACAACTGAAATGATTCTATTTTTTTCCTGTAAGTCTTCTCTCCAGCTCCCAAATCAACATGACATACATTAGGGCTTTACCAGATGCAAAAAGTGAAGTGTGTGTCTGTGTCTGTGTCTGTGTGTGTGTGTGCAGCTGGTGAGTAATGATTAATAATGATCATGATGATTACAGTGCTTGGTATTTTGGGGATTCTCACCTCCCTCTCAGATCTAGAATAGATAATAAGTGAAGTACACAGCTGCACACTGCAATTTCGATGTCTTCTGCCTGCAGTTCTGTGATTCTGATTATCAAAGGCAGTTGTCTCTAAGTCCTGCAGACGTTTTTGGGAAATTTACGTGTTTGAAAAATATTTTAAATGTCAGAATTTTCTTTTGATGCTTTTCCCACACTGGATATTTACACTACTGTTTGTTTACAATTAGGAATTATTATAGACTATGATTTGATTAGACAAACTGTATAGGGCAGGGTTAAATAGATCTGCTAAAATTGTCTGCAGTTTTACAACTGTTACACACAGAGCTCTGACTGCTGTGATGGCTGAAAATATCAGATGAAAAAAGTGAGCTCAGACTCCTTCAGGTAAATGAGAAAGCTAAACCTATCTCCCATGCCCATTAAAGCATTATCTAGTAGATAAAAAATAGCCACAACTTTCTTCTCTAGAGCAATTTTAAGTTATTTCCTAAATAGAAAATTCTGTAAAAACCCTATTGAGCTAAATTATTTACCAAGTGTCATGTGAAAATTGCTCCAGGATAATGGAAGAGAGGAAAAATAACTTTGTTTTTCCCCAAACTTGCTATTGCTGAAAATTTATCAGTAGATCTGAGTTTCAAAGATCTGACATCTCAGTGTCAGTCATACCTTGTATTAGGCAAAACGACAGTCATCTGAGGACAGACTGCTCTCCACTGAAGTGACTCCTGTAGAAGGGGGTTGAAGTAACCAGCTCATCTCTGGTCTCTCTTATCTGGTAGTTCAAAGCATTTTAGTCTTCCTCTATACCAACAAACCACACACACACATGTACAGAAGCAAAAGGCAGAGTAAGGGGTTTGAGTCCTTTGTCACATTTCAGTTATAAAGATATATATTGTTCTCTTTTTTCTGATACATGCTTTCATTTATTTATTTTTGTCCATCAATTTATTTCAGGTCTAGCAGATATAAGGAAATCTGCAAGCTGACTTTCCAACAGGCAGTATTTGGAGATACTTTGTCTGGGTATGTTTTACAAAAATGGTATTTTGTATATATTTGCTCTGTGGTCCTGGAGCAGCCTAGAGCTAATCCTGCCTTCCAGGAAGCTTTCCCACATTCAGTGAAAATGAGGAGCCCAGGTCTCAGAAACCACTAGTCCCCAAAAAGTGGCACCCACTGTGAGTATTAAGAGAGGACAGTCTGCTATCTGCCTTAGCTCCCCTCTCATGACAAAGCCTACTATTTAGAACTTTAGTGATTAAAACTTAAAAAACAGTGAACTTTCTTACCAGCCTGTAACAACAGCTCCAGAAGATCAACATCACCATCTTCTTTGAGAGCTCAGTATGAGAATGAACGCCTCAGGAGAGATATTCATTAACTACCTGCACATCATTATGTTGATTCTGCAAGTCTGTCACTGATGGCTTAGAGGTACATTGCTTGTAGGTAACTGCTGTGTACCTGTTGCTAAAATGGATAAAATTGCTGTTTCACGATTAATTTTGATATGGTAAAAGATAAACCTCTTTAAACACATTTAAATACTTCAGCTTACATTATAAGAAAATGAAAAAAAGGGTAAGTTTTTAGTATCAAGAGCATTATTTTTCTTATTGCATCCATTGCATCTCCCTATTTCTTTGGAAAAAAACTAAATTAATTTTAAAGATTAGTAAATATCAGTGTTATACAGTTTTGTTGATTCCTGTAAAATGAATGTAACATAACAAAATAAATAAAAATATGGACCTTTAAGTAAAATTTCATCAAATGTTCTGTAGGACATTATAAAGCTGCTGCACAGTATATCAATTTCCTTCACCTTTTATTTTACATGTAAAACACCCTTGCAACATAGGTTGCAAGCTTTCAAGGGATCACAGATCCTTGGATTTAGTACTTGATAGGCTTTTCTTAGGCTCTCTTAGTTGACACGTTGCTTTGAAAGAAATGTTCTCACTTTGCTAACAGGCTGTGCTGGCTGGTTGGATCAACAGAAATAAAGTGTCCTGTAATAGCTTACATGAAATATAATTTGCTCATTCAGAGAGACAGAAGTTCCAGGGAATGAAGGATCATTAATTTTCAGAAGATTAGAAATTAATTAAATTGGTGCTTTTATTGTTATATGTGAATGTGTTCTTGGACTAAAATGAAAAATAATGAGAGAACAATATATGATTTTCAAGAAAGAAGTCATAAGAACAAAAGCCTGGTTTTCTAGCAAGCTATGTTAAACAGAATGATTAAGAGCCTATGGGCTATGGGAATGCAGGTGAAAAAGACAGGCAAAATGCCAGTACTCAGAAAGAAAAAACAGGTTTCATGTTTCCTTGTAGCTGTTATTTCATCTTAAGTAGGAGAAAATATTCTGTTATTCATAAACACTGGAACTTGCCTTGGAGTGAATAAAACTTCGAAATACAATTTGTGACTTTTCTGCTTCCTTATATATGTAAAAGTGGTAATACCCTTAAGAAATTATTTCTACTTTTAGACATTTACATTACTTAAAATCCTATCCCTTCCACCTAGTGTATCTCATGGAAATATTGTATATTACAGCTGTACACTGTCGTGAAATAATATGACACATTTACTCATTTACTGTAGGAAAGTAACTCTACTCCAAACAGATGAAACTTAGCATTGCAGAATATACATCCACAATAAAAAGAAAGAAATATTCTAAATTAACTGCAGATCCATGTAAAGCAATAAATCCTTCAGAGATGTTCTAGTTACTGTAGGAATTCTAAGGATAAGAGTTCCCTTAGAAATAGTATTGGAGAAATGGCAAATGCAACTCTAAAAGTAATAAATGTGGAAATAAAGAAAAAGAAGAAGATAGAGTTTAAATCTAATATTTACGGAGAAAATCCAACAAGTTAAAGCCAGAAGACCTTATTCCCTCCACAGTGTTTTCAGTGTGATATTTGTTCTGAGTAATGATCAATTACTTAAAAACATAAGCTATGAATAAATTTCCAATTATGAACATATGGGCCTTACTTATCAGTGTATTGTATCAATTTTTTTCTGTTATAATTCCACTGCATTCAGTGGGGTCACATTGATGTACAAATGGTGTATCACAGTAGGCTATTAGTAAGCGTAGCCATTCTCTTAAATTAGAGCATGGTGAATTATTTCTCCTTTCCCAAAACAGACTAAATTTTGAATCTCCATTTATTATTTTATCTTTTTTGATCAACTACTTGCATAGATAGAAATACATGGGTGGGGAGGAAATGGATCTGAGTAGGGTAAGTATTATTATTCTTTTATTTTCATTGATTCCAATATACCTTTACAGAATTACAGAACAGCTGAGGTTGGAAGGGACCTTTGGTGATCATCTGGTCCAGCTCCCCCTGTTCAAGCAGTTTCACCTGGAGCTGTTTTTCCAGGGCCATGTCCAGACAATGTTTGAATATCTCCAAGGATGGAGACCCCACAATCTCTCTGAAAGATACAAACAAACATCACAGTGAACATATGGGCAACCCATACCTTTTATTATCTCTGATGTTTCTGATTGAATTTTGGTTTGTTTTCTTCGACCTGATGACAGGTTGAAAAATACTATGACCATTCAATCTTTTCAGAAGGAACCTATGTAACTCATTAGGCAAATCTAATCAAACCACATTCATTTCTGTGGTTGGGGCACTAACTGTGAAAGGCCTGGTTCTAGCTCCCCAGATTGCTTGATTGCTCTTGACTTTACATAAATATTAATCAAGATTCACATAAAAGAGGCCATTACTGGGCTCCCAGAAAAATGAATTCTTCCAGTTACAAACTCAGCTTGCCTATTTATCCATTGGAATAGTTGATACTGATCAGTTCTGATGGATAATCACCTGTGGTAGACTACATTATTTGAGACAAAGTGACTATTGGTTTGTGAGATTCCTGAATGTTTGGGAAGGGGCAGAACACCTTCCCTCCTGTACACGGTCTGCTAGGTGTATTTTATAGATTAGTTGTCAGGTTTGATTTCCAGACAGCAATGATCCTGTTATCAGGAAGTTGGTATTGAGGATATCTTTTTTAGACCAAATCAAACAGCAGGGAAAAGCCCTTGAAGTGTACAATGGCCTCTTTACATCTACTCCAGTATTCCTACTTTTTCATTTATGTCTACTTGAATGAATCTTTCATCTTTATATTCTTGTTTTCTGAATAACATGTTATTATTATCAAGAAGAGTGAAAAGTATTTTTAGTGCCTGGAATAGAAAAGGACAGGGTGGGGGCTCTTCACTGCTTTGGAACTGAATTTAGCATGAGGCCTGAGCCAGCAGCAGATGCCTTTCTACAAAAGAAGGATCTTTTTGCTGTTGGGAGAGACAGGAGCTCAGTTCATCCTTCCTTCTCAGTTCTGAGCATTGTGGAAGCTGAGCATTATAAGTGGCTTATGGGGCATGGATGCCCCAGCTCTGATACTGCCCAGGGAGTTGCCTTCTCATAGTTTACCAGGATATCAATGGGGTTACGACATACCCATGACTCTAGCTGTCAGTTAGCCTCTGCCTTTCACAAAGGTTAAATACTATATTTTCTGGGTAGAGGAATCATTCTGCTTATTCTTGGCAGAACAGGTGCCATCAAGCAGTGGGTAGGGACTGAAGAGGCCAAAAGGGGAGTGGTGGGACCGTGGAATAAGGTGGTGCAAGGGTCTCACCCCAGAGCCCCTGAGGTAAACAGAAGAGCCAGACCAGTGCCAAGAGTTTGCCATGATGAGGCAGGCCCAGGATCAAGTTAAAAAAGTAAAGTTGGCACGTGTGAGGTGCCACACCCGGAGCTGTAAGCTCAGGTATGGCACTGCTGTAACACCCCTCAGACAGGGAACAAGGAGAAGAGCTGAAGCTCCACAGCAGATCCTAAGAAAAGAGAGGGAGCATTTGCTGAGGATTCTTCTGAATTTTTCTCGAAGGACCCCATGCCAGGGGAGCCTTATCAAACAGACCACTCCTATCAGAGGGCTGCCCTGAGCACACAGGGGAAGGGGAACATTCCCCTTCCTAGATGGGAAGGGGAAGATGCTCCGGGACCTGAACTCCCAAGCAGAGATCTTAGAGGTGGTATCTTATATCTACAACATATTTGAGTAACAGCACCTTACAAATCTTCCTGAACTCAGAAATTCAGAACTGACTTGAGCTGCCACTGCAAAACATTTTCACCGAGATCATCAGGAATTTCTAAGGGGCCTTTAAGAAGGTCTAATCCCAGGAATATCCCAAGCAGAAAGGAGACTTCTCTCCAAACTGTTTGTATCCATAAGAAAAAAAGCAAAAACCTATAATCTGTGATGATTAGAATTCTGATATAACACCTCTAATATTTTAATTTTATTTTTTTTCATTCTCTCTCATACAGGTGTGTGGAGCACTTTTATGAAGAGTTGAGCATTTTTGGATTTGTCCTTCTATAAGAAAAAAGCTTCATGTTTTAAAGGTTACTTTAAAAATCATAGAAGAAAATAACATGACTAATTATGAAATTAATTGTTAAACTTACAGTGAGGTGTTATAAAGTTTTAGATTTAACATATTTCTGTTGAAAGGGAAAGTCTTGAACACTAAGAAATTATGTAAAAAGATTTTTTTTCTTCCTTTGTATTGAAGTTTTGAAGATGTTGTTGAAATTATCACACTGAAATTCTGAACACATTGTACTAAAAAAATAGTCCTCAAAAATTTTATTTTTTTCCCATGAAAAGCAAGCTGCCTCAGCTTTATGTTGGGGATAAGGGTCATTTTAGAATGGCGCTGCTCATTTTAAATTTTTTTTCTCCATCCAGTAACTTTTTAACCTTTTCTTTGGTTTTTTTTTTGTTTGTTCTAGAGTATAAATTAATTACTCCTTCCTATTAGGAGTTGTTTAGTTTTGGATTCTTTTAATAGTTATTTTGATGCAAAACCTTAGCTGGATATTTCAGTGACTCCAAAAACCACATGTATCACAGATAAATATAACAAACTAAATGTAATGAAAATTTTCATCTTTATTTTTCAGCCCTTTAAACATCTGTAAGAGTACAGTTTAATAACATGGCCTTTTTATATAAAAAAAAAGCACAATCACACACATAAACATAACATTTTTTTCTTGTTTAAGGATTGTATTTGATGTCTGGAAAAACAAATAGAAAAACACCTTACAATCCTCTGAAATAAATAGAATGTTATCAAACTGATCTTTTAAATTTTCTAGCAGGGAATTATAAAATGAATCTCTGATGCCACATAGAATCAAATGTAACATAATTAGAATAGCTGACAACAGAAAAATTCATATAAACACTAGAATACCAATCATTTTAAGAATCAGCTAAAGAAGTACATATTCCTCAGATGCACATTGCTAATTAATTTAGAAAAATATGTCTATCTTCCAAGCCTCTAAAATATCATCACCACTCTCCTTTCTCTCACTAAATAAACATATGAAGAACAGTGAGCTCTGTGAAGCTAATAGGTACTACAGGAGAATAAATTGCATCCTTCGCTCCTTACTACCGCTTTAGACTACTCTATGTGTTGTGACCTACAGACTCTTTAAATCTATCCAAGAGTATCACGTACTTCTGGCTACATACCAACCCACTGGAGTAATACATCCATATATTTATCTCCTATGTACAGTGGTTTTTCAGTTACCAGACTTTGTGCTTGAACTCATCGTGGCTGGGCATGCTGCCACCCTAGAGGTGGCTTTAAATTATAGGTGTGTGAAACTGCCAAGTTAAGAGAGTTTTGTTTCATTTATTATAGCCAAGTGTGGCCTCGCCAGTGCTGAATAGAGCAGGACAATCACTGCCCTAGTCCTGCTGACCACAACATTGTTGATACAGGCCAGGATGCCGTGGGCACACTGCTGACTCATATCCAGCCAGCTGTCAACCTGCACCCACAAGTCCCTTTCTGCTGAGCAGTTCTCAAGCCACTCTTCCCCAAACCTGTAGCAATACACGGAATTGCTGTGACCCAAGTGCAGGACCCAGAACTTGACCTTGTTGAACCTCATACAGTTGTCCTCAACCCATCAATCCAGCCTGGCAAGATCTCTCTGCAGAGACTTCCTAACACTCTCCTTTCGGCTCCCCACACTCTCCCCTAACTCAGTGTCATCTGTGAATTTTGTGAGGGTACATTCAATTTCCTTGTCCAAGTCATTAATAAAAAAATAAATACTTTCCCCACCACCTTCTGGGCCCAATCTTACAGTCAGTTTTTCACTCAGAGTACACCTGTTCAAACCACGAGCTGCCAGTTTCTCCAAGAGAATGCTGTGGGAGATAATGTCAAAAGCATCACTGAAGTCTAGATAGGCAGTATCCATGGCCTTTCCCTCATCGACTAAGTTGGTCACCTTGTCATTGAAGGAGATCAGGTTGGTTGAACAGGACCTGCCTCTCATAAGCTCACGTTGGCTGGGCCTAATCCCCCTCCCTGTTTGTCCTGCCTTGTGATGGCACTCAGGATGATCTGTTCCATGACCTTCCCTGGTACCAAGAACAGGCTGACAGGCCTATAGTTCCTCAGATTGCCCTTCCAACCCTTCTTGCAGATGGGTATTTCATTTGTTAATTTCCAGTCAACTGGGACTTCTCTGGTTAACCAGAACTGCTAGTAAAGGATTGAAAGTAACTTGGCAAGCTCTTTCACCAGCTCCCTCATTACCCTGGGGTGCACTCCATCTGGGCCCACAGACTTGTGTGTGTGTCTAATTGGCATAGCAGGTTACTAACCATTTCCTTCTGGGTGATGGGACTTCACTTAATTCCCCATCACTAACTTACAGCTCCCAGAGCTCAGGGATGCAAAGAGATGTATTATTCAGCAGGGATGTCACAGTCAAATACCCTCTGGTCAGGTCTTTTAGATGTTTCCCATCTTCAAGGTTTAATGTTTAATATAAAATTTACATACATTGCATGGGATTTATACAAGTGATGCATCAATCACAATACAAGTACAGCACTTACAATACAAATGCAGCACTCAAAGCATAGCAACTACAATATACCATTGACTCACAAAACAGATGTGATTCTCATTACCAGCTTTTGTGATATGCTCGCTGTCACGATGCCAGGCATTCCCAGTGGCAGGGAAGGAATATACGTGTTCAGATCAGCTCTGCACAGATGCCTGGCATTCTTACTGTAGATTTTTTTTGGTGGGGGGGCAGGGCTTGCTCTCTCTATTGTGGCTGAGCCACAATATACTCCCCATATGTACTGTTCTGTTATAACAGATACACTGTTCTGGATAACTCAGGAAGATATATACTTGCATATTTTTTTTAATTAACTCAAGGTTGTGTTAGGTGGTATCCAAATCCACTGATCTTTGGATCCCAGACAACTCTATTCCCTACAGCAATCTCTAGGGACTGGGTTCCACCCAGCCTAGCTGAGCCAACAGCAGCAGCTGCTGCAGCAGTCCTCTGGTCCCTCCAGAAAGAAGGATTTGCATCCTCCTAACAGGCAGTTCTCAGTATGCATCATATAAATGCACATTTACACTGCTATTGACCAAACACAACAACATGAATAAACAGACACACTCAGCATATACATGAACAGAAACAGCACAAATTGTCTAATCCTCTTCCCTGCTCTGGCTGACCCAGGTGAAGATCTATTAGTGGGAGAAAATAGACCTATAATTATATATATATATTTAATATTATATATATTAAATATATAGTACATAAGCCATATTACAGGTTATATATTACAGGTTATATATAAGTTATATATTAAAGGCACACCATTCCAGCCCTGTTGTTGGCACCAGACCCTTGTTCACTCCAGTTACTGACACCGTAGAAACATGGTCCTCTGACTCCTCATCTGATGCCAGTTTCTGACATTCAGACCTCTATACACACAAATGTACACAAAATAGAGAGCCCAATGCCTGGGAGAACAGTTGGGCATAGAGTTTCACAAGGAGATAGACAGACTGCCATGATCAGGTCCAGACAAGTGCGATGATCTGCTCCTATTTACTAGCAATCGTAGCATTTCATCCCCTCTTCCTCTATTTTCCTGTTCTTATTCCTTCCCAAATCACCTGGACTTCTCCCCTTCCCCAGCTTTAGTTCCTCCCCTAAACATGCCATAATAAGTCTGGCACAAACCCAAGGTGTTCATCCCCTTCATCCTATAATGTGTCCAAACTCCTGGGCAGGAACCCTCCTCCCTCTGAAAGGTGCTCAGTGTTGACTTAGGGTGGTGGGTTTCACAGCTGGACACTGGGGCTGAGGCTCTGCCTCAAAATTATTAATCCAAAATATTGGATGTTTTGCCTGTTGTTCTCTAATTTTTTTTCTCCTCATGTAAAAATAAAAAAGAAAATTTCAGCAAAACTAATTAGGATTTGGTAAGGATAGAAGCACATGAAAACAAACAGAGTCAAGCCATTAAAATAGTCAGTGTTTTTAGGTTTCCTTTCTATTACTTTGGGATGTAAACTTTCAAACTATTAAAAAAATTATGTTCTTAAATAAGAATAGTCTTGGATAACGTGATTACAGACAGCTTTTTTGTCCATAGTCCAAATGGTAAGATATGGTAAATCATTTCCTGTATCACTTACAGTTTCTTTTAGTCAGATGGCTAACACCTATTACTACAGTTCATTGCAAGTTTACCTGTGAGCAGCAGGAAGACAAATTGAATTTAGGACAAGCTGAGGTAACAAAATCTATAGAAAGATACAGATTTCTTTCATACATTGCTGTGAACACTCATGAATACTGAGTCTTACTACAGTATCTGCAAAATACACTCCACTATAAGAGCTGCTGTTTGCTGTATGAAAAGTTAGTCTAAATTTTCTATATGATAGCTCTACAACTTTCTAGAAAAGACTCTCATATGAATGAACTGGGAAAATATTTCAAGAGCAGGAACACCAAATGCTATTCAGAGCATCATTTATAATGTTACGAGACAGGCCAACATCAGTTCCCTCACTTTTGAAAATTTTTTAAAATATTGACTGTTGACAGTAATGTTTCTTATCCATGCATGCAAAGTTAAACATGTCTTTCCTACAGAAAATCATGGCCAAACATGGGCATCTTCAAAGGCTTATGTCTGTATGCTTTGTATGGCAAAGGGCTAGTACCAGGGCTGCACCTCTTGAAGAAGGATTGGAGATGGGATCATGAATTTAATGGTATACAAATCATAGAATCATGGAATAAACTGAGTTGGAAGAGACCTCTGAGATCATCAAGTCCAACCCTTGATCCAACCCCACTGTGATTACTAGATCATGGCACTCAGTGCCACATCCAGCCTCATCTTAATCATATTATGTGAAAAAATATGAAATGGTGTATCAAAACATAAGACTGCAGAAACATCCTGATCATCACCATTTTCAAATGTAGCTCATTTATACATACTTTTTTATTTGGTCACTCAACTTAAGTATTTGAACTAAAACCAAGCAAATTAAAAACCAAAATCCAAATACCAAACCACCACTGAGGATAACTAAGCTTTGATACAACCTGCCCAGAGAGTTTCTACAGTCTATCTTTAGCAGTTTTCCAGACCCTACTGGATACAGCCTTGGGCAATTTGATTAGACCTCTCAGTTCACCTTCTTTGATCAGGAGGCTGAACTAGACATCTCCCAAGGTCTTTTTCAACCTGAATTACTTGGGGACTCTGTGTGGAAAATTTAAGACTATGAGTGAAATACTTTCAGTGATTCAAAGAAGAAAACCTCTCTACTGCTTTGGAGTTTTTAGACACATGAAAAATATTTTTTACATGGAGGAATTCTAAAAAATCATGTATGAAAGAAAATGGGCTCAAAATGGGCATATTTATTTAATATATATATTGCCTACCAAATAAGGTGAAAAAGGTACTACTAAGGTACTATTCTGATGCTAGAGAATAAGAAAAGAATCAAGACCTGAGATTCTGACCGAAAATATTTTCTGATGCAGGCTTCCTATTTATTTAATAATTTTTTATACATTCATGCTTTAAGATTCAGATCAAAATGTAATCAGACTTCAAAGATATTTATTGATCCCAGGAAAGAGTTAAAACTTATATATTAGCAAAAAGCTCAGAAGAATTACTTTAAAGTTTGGAATTTTAGGGATGAAACATAATTTATGAAGCATCGAAGTTAGTTGCTATTTCAGAAAGGTAAGCAAAATGGTAAATTTTAATTTTAATGAAAAGAAGCAGTTAAATATTTTCTACTTACTGAGTTAAGAACCAAAAAAGGAAAATGTTAACAGTTAATACACTGGAAAGTGTGAGTGAAATAGCCCTTTCTGAACTAGTAGTAACACAGTTTAAATGAGTCTGTAAATACTACAGCAAACACATGTTCAGTAGCATGAAATGTTTATTCTCTCTTTTCTGAAGCATAATTATCTAAGATGATGTTATTGAATTAATAAGTTCAGGTTTTTGATATCAGAAAATTACAGCAGCAGCTAATTTTTATTCTATTCAGAATTCACCTTATATTTGGCTGGAAGAATAATGAGATTTGAGCTCCTATAATAACATTCAGAAACAACCTCTTCAAGTTCTTTCAGGCAGCACTAGCAAATAGAAGTTGTTCAAGTGTGTCACAAAGCTGTAAGCGTATGAGTCTGGCTTTGAGAATGCTTTCAGAAGTTGTTTGGTATGTGTGCAGGATATTTTGAGAACTGATTCAGCTTTAAATAAAATAGCTAGAAAACTTCCCTCTGATTTCAATGAAAGATGACTGCCTTTATAACATTCCACTTGTTGTGGATGAAATAAACAGTCTCAGGTTTCAGGTTTGATAAAAAAACCATGTTGAGTGTTGCTAGTCTTCAGCAAGATAAATCTTAAGGCAGAGCTCCTTCAGCTGTGTAAATCTACTGTAATAAGCTTACTACCAGTTTCTGTTCAAACAGAATTGCCATGGAGTGTTTTGATAGTGAATTCCTACCTCCTAACTGAAGAATTTTGGAGACATGGTTACAGATGTAGCAGTGAAATAAACAAAGAAAATGATGATCCAGAGCATGTAAGTGACAGAAACTAGATCAAATACTAACTGCTCAATAAAATTCTATATGAAAAAAAAATTAAATATTAGATATTTGTCATTGAAGTAGGGATCTGAATTCTAATAACAAAAATATTAAAAACAAAGTATCAAAGCAAACAATTATTTATTCTGGTGGATCATAAATATGGATAGTTCTGCTGCTGGATATCATTATGTTTCTGGATTTCACTAAGCTCCTAATTGACATTCCTTGTACGCAAAGTAACTTAGGCATGTAATGATTTTAAAATGTGTCCATAAACTCCATTGCTTCAGTAGTGCTTATAGATATGTGTAATGTCAAACACACACCGAGCTGCTTTCCACTACACACATGTTTTCTGTAATGAAGTCTAAGAGGATTTTAATAACCTTGGTTTTATGGATTTAATGGAAAACAACTATAAATTTATCTGATCATAAATAGCATCCAAACTAATAGGGCCATAAAAGAAACCATAAATTTAAGGCACCATGAAGAAGTGCTTAAAACAAACCAAAAAACCACAACCACAAGCCCTTTCAAAACTGACTTGTACCCAGGGAAATCTTCCTACTGTTTGTAATAAGAATTGGTTTGTATTTTATTGGATAATTAAAAGTCAATATAATTCTATGCAGTTCATTCAAACAATAGCAAAAGACTTTAATTCTGAAAAGGAAACTGGGAAGTTCTAGGAAGAATGATGAGAAAAGTAAAGTGTTTTTCAATGTTTCAAAAGAAACCATTTAATTACAATAAGTGTCAACATATATGTGTTGCTACATTGTCTCTTTCCCGTTGAATCAATTTGTGTGTGTATTCGCTATGTTTCTAATAGTGACCTAGAGAAACTTTATAATTACATTTAAAACTGCAAAATTGTATCAGGCCAGAAAATTCTGAGAATATTAGGTTCCTCTGGTTCATTTTTATGCAGACATTAATGTTGTTTGCTTCAGATCAAAACATCTGTTCAGATATGCTAGTGCACATATGTATTGAGAAGTACTCAATATTCTATATTTATCTGAGAAATGTTTCTCCCTCCAATTTTAATCATCCAGATAAGATTTAGAAACCATTGACTTGATTTAGGTGACCTGCTCCATACATAAAATGAAAAGATTTCAGAGTGGTTCATTATAGGAACCAAATTTCTGAAATATTATTAAGTAGAAGAAACAATCAATGCATTCATAAAAGCAAATCTTTTGGATGGATGATCTTAATAGAAATAAAATATTTGTAAATTATTTTTAATCAAGATCACTTCATTGTTTTGATTTACAAGGTAGCTTACCTCAGCCCTTATATCAACAAAGTAGGGTAGGTAATAAAATTTAATAATGGAATAGGAATGACATGCCAATGATGATTACTTCTTCAATCAATTTTGTACTGAGGAAAAGATGAATAACACTGTATCCTGAGGAAACATTCAAATATTTGTTAACTTGTAATTCTTGAACTAAAATAACTTGTATTTCCCAAGAACAGTTGGGTATCTTACAGTTTTATACATTGTTCTTTTGTGGTAGAAAAAAGAAAATAAACATGAAATTAAAATGTTCTTTAACAGTTTTGATTCTTTATCAGTCTAAAATTACTACCTTAACTTCATTTTTTTTAGGTTTTTCATACTATAGTTAATAGATAGACAATTAAATATCACTTTGGTTGATAAAAATACAGTTTCATTTTTAATTACATTAACTTTATAATAATGGGTTACATTGTTATTATTTGAAATAAGAAAACAAATGACCCTATCCAATCTCAATAGGCATCATCAGAAGTCCAAATACATAGTAATTCTGAAGTATTCTATTTGGCATCTTATTCTGACTGAAAAGTTTCTTGTTGGTTGTGTTTCCCCATTGTTGACTACAATTCTAGTTTATATAAATTATCAAAAACTAAGCTTTGATTAGCTGACTTGCACTGAACTGTCAGAGGAACCAGCAGGGTGAGAGTCCCATAACTGAGATAATTCTTGGAGAAGATACTCCTTCACATGTCATTTGACTGAAGGGTTTGTCTAGTACAAGACTTGTGCATCTTGCTCCACTGGGCATGGCTAAATACACCAAGTTTAGGTTGTTTCACAGCTCATTAACTCCACTTCCTGGCATCTGGCAGACACTGGATGGAGCACCTGTTATTTGTCTCAAAGGATTAAAAGCACAAGAGACAACTCAGTCTCAGCAATCTTTGGGTTACTTTGCTTACATCTTCCTCTTTGCAATGCACACAAAGTGACAGAAGGTGCTGTTAGTCTTGCTAATTGTATGATTCTTTTGCCTTTTCCATGATGCCATTACTAATATTGGGATTCAGAGATGTTGTCATTTATTGCTAATGACATGTAATGAAAAGGAGCTGAATAATCAAAATACATGTAGTGTAATTAGGGATGTGACAACAGCTCATCTGGGTTTAAAATAAACTGGCAGTTTGTGACTGTTAAACAATCACAAACTATGATAATATGAAAGTTGTGTTCCAGTTTTTTCCACTTCTGAAGGAAACCATGAGAGATACTCTCACAGACACTAAAATTTCATAACCTCTGAGACCTGAGGACACAGTTAGAAATTTTGTTCTCCCATTTAATATGGAGAGATTATAATGAACAATTATATGCCACATTTGCTGCAGTTTGCTTTGAAACACTAATTCTTTCATCCTGAATTTGCATTGGTGTTTTAGAACCAAGATTTCTGAAGTCTGAATTATTTTTTGTTCAAGTAAAGTCCACTTTAAACTTGGACCAGGAGCCAGCCAGGTGTTCTTGTCAGAAGCATCTGTGACAATTTTTTTTCCATCTACAAATGTAATTGAAACTTTTGAATTACTGTGAAAAGAGAGAGTTTGCAACATCATAATCATTCTTCTTCATTCTCAGACATTAAGAAAACTGTGTTTACTGTTTTAGAGGTGATTGCCCTCTCTTTAATCTTGTTCTGTCATCCATTACCAATGCTCTTGAATTCATTTATTTGACAAGCTAGTCCAAATCAGAGCAACAGTGCATCTGAATGAAGACAAAGAAGCATATCTGAAAAGTTCAGTCATTAGAATATAACAACTTTTTCTTCTCAGGACCACAGTTAAGTGATGAAGTGAATGAGTTTTAACCTAATCAATGAGAGTGGCAGTTCTGTAAGTAAGCTAAGCAATGCGTGAGATATGCAAAAGTCTTACTAAAAGAATTTCATGTCCCCGGTGACTTGTGTTTTACTCTACACAGTACTTTTGTCTGATGCAGAGTTTTCCCTTGACAGCCTTCCAACACATTTTTGATCCAGACTGAAAAGATGTTCAAAGCACAAATATCTGCTGATTCCAGCAGTTTGGTGTTAATCAAGTCACAGCTTTAGCCGGACTTAGCAATGAAACTAATTACAAAGTCTCTTTACAAAGCTTCAACTACACACAGGTCTGAACACACTGGAAGTAACACTAAAACCAGTGGGACTATTTAAAGTTGTGGCCCTTCGTAAGAGATAATGATATCTATTCTGAAATATTTTTATCTTGGTTGAATGGTAAGCAAGAGTTTTGGACAAATCTTCCTCTGACAGCTGATGTGCCTACTGGTAGGAGAGACACAGAAACCAAGGGTAAGTATTCCCCTTCTTGAAGTAAAATGAAAACATACACTGAAATTCTCAACCTGCAACCATGTAGCAGACCAGAGAATCAAAAGCTTTTCTAGTTGGAGAAATCCTGTTTGACTACACAAGAAGCAGAGTTATTCAGGCAGAAAAGCTATGACGAGCAACTTAAGGCAGCATTTTGAATTCCACCAAAAAAACATCCACCCATTAGACTACAGATCATGGATTTATTTAAATGTGACAAAACACCTTTTCATAAAGAGTACAATAGGGTAGCCTGAATTTAACCAGTTCTGCAGTGATGCAAGCAGCAACAGTTTCACTAAGAATAAAAGTTCCTAGTTTCTGGCTAAGAAAAACTACATTTTTAATTACATTAGTCATTTTATCTTAAGAGCATTTAGACACACCAAAATGAACAAAACCTGTTACATGTTGCTCTCAGCTGAAAACCAGAAAAGGTGTTACGATTAAGATCTCAAATGCCTAAATTCATTATTTTTGTAAAAAAAAGAAATTCTAACATCCACCCTGGGACAATTCAGATCTGTTGTACACATGACCAGTATGTTACCACAAGTTAATTGTCTCAGAAGTGAATGCATTAGCATAATGAATAAGAGGTTTATAGGTAATAATATGCATCTAATTATAATGAAAATATATATCGACTGCCAAAGCTGACAAAAATACCAAAAACATTGTTCTTGTCACTCTTATATTAATGTGGAAATCAACACTTTAAGAAAAGCTATATATATTTATTTCTCACTCTATATCAACCATTAAGGTCAATGTTATGATTGCCAGCTTAGTTCATATCCCTTCAGATCAGGAGCAGTTAACTAATAATTTAGATGTAACTTATAGCTTAGAATATCATCATGACCTATGAGTTATGTAAGTTATTAATGACCGACCCCATTGCCTCAACAGGGAAGAAACTAGATAAATCATGTTGAAAGCAGCAGTGTCTTTCTCAGTCACTGATGAATAGAACAGTCTTTAAGAAAATGACACGGAATATTGCCAGCAGGAATTAATACCTTTATGTTTTCATTTATACCTACAGTGAAATTCTCCTGGCCTGATAGAAGTCTCTCATAACAACCTTTTCATCACAGATTAGGAGATGAGTGAAGGCAGTTATGAGACAAAGTGCTAACCAATACTGAAGTTAAGCCTTAGTTCCAAGCTCCTTCAGAGCTTTTTAAGACAATTCATTAGATTCTTTTATACCTTTCTGTGACTCCTCCCCTGGTGCCCCTGGTGGCATCAGATCTTGATAAATAAAGATACATAAGCTCTACTAATATGCTCAGAGATTTCCATTTTTTTTTTTTTTTTTTCCTGAGTCCATCAAACTGAAATATCTTCAAAAATTTCTAGCAGGACATTCTGGGAAACTCCCATTATAAGAGCAATTCTGCAAATATCTAGGTATTGCAGAATTTTGATTTTTCTTCAAGGCTTACACGTAAGAGAAGACTTTCTGGAAATCAAGAATTTCTTGACATCTCTTTTTACAAAAGAGAGCTTACATTTCTTATTTTGCTCACTTAAGGCTCAGAATTTCACTGTTCTTCTTAACCCAGTAGAGAGTTCTGAGACCCCTCTCTTTTATATGCGTATTTTTTTTGTAGAGGAGTAGAAAACTCATTTCTACATATAACCTCTTTCACTTGAAGAGTTGCATTTTGTGCACACAGCAGAGGAAATTTTTTCCATGAGTAAGAAGAAATTAATCTCTGGCATGTTTGAAAAATTTACTTCTCTCCTTTATAACTAGGATACAAGGCAGCCTTTTTATTCCTCACTTCCTATTGAAACACCCCATAGGCAAAATACAAGTTTAAAAAAATTTGTACACGTAGCAAATATTTTTAGAAGCCTTTAAACTTGCAATTAGCAACACATCTGTTATTCAGAGTGGAGAAAAATGAACAGGAATATAACTGCTGATGACAATAAAGTTACAGTGCATCAGGTGTCTAAGTAGGTTATGGATGCTGATAATTGTTCTGAAGCCTTTGTTGAAATTTATGATGTCAAATAATAGCTAGTTCTCCATATGTGTCTCAAGCTGGCGTGCTCAACAAAGACATAGTTTGTGAGTGAGAGAACAGAAAAAAGCTAATTTGTTTCATCACACTTTTAATTGAGGCCTTGAAAGAGTTTCACATAGCAATAACACAGCTCCCCACATTAGCTGTGCTGCTGTTCTGCAGTAAATAGCATATTCTGACAATGATGCATTTTATTCACTTTATTTTCTTAGATTATCTTCTGCATACTGGTAACTATATTTTTAGCTGATCATGTTATTTTTTTTCTTCCTTAGGAAGAACCACTCTACAATATTGCATTTAGAGAGCAAATAGAAATATTTAGTAGGAAACCATTCTAATTGCTGCAGATTATTAATGCTGAAGATGTAGGCTTTTTACCAGGTCTTCACAGTTTAATTCCAATTATTATCAATTTGGGCACATGTAACATGGCATTAAACTTTTGCAAGTATGTTTACATCTTGGTTTCCTAAAAGGATGTTTCCTTTTTCATGCTACACTCAAGAGAATTGAGATCAAATAAAATCCTCTGCTGATAGTTCAGAGCTTTGTCCTTCTTGATATTCAGCACTTTCCTTGAAGGACCCTGAATAAATATTCTTTATTCCACCCAAACTTTCACTAACAGTCTTACAAATCAGAAAATATTTAGTGTGGGGAGGGCTGGCCTACATACACTGTGTGTATAAAATAAATTCTATATATCTATATCTCCAAATTCACACACATTTCATCCAGTAACGATAATTGTTGAAAAAAATATCAAGGTGTTACTTTTCTGCCAGATTATTCACACAGGTTATTTCTGACACTTTATTTACAAAACATCCATGTAACAGTGAAGTATTTACATAAGAGCAGCATATGATTAATGAAATTAAGTATGTAAGATCACTGATTTCTTTAAAATAGGAAGGACTGTTCAATATCTGTTGTGGGTTACCCTTCACTAACAAATACCCACCTAGGAATCAATCACTCCCACTTTGTGTATTCTTGAATGCAAAATAATAGGTGGAATCAATGAACAGAAACAGATTTAGGTAGCACTTTCCTACCTGTTACAAGGAAACTCACTGACCATTTCTAATACATATGTTCATTTTTCTTTGCTACATTTAGCAAATTGAAAGAAGTCAGACAAGTACTTTCTTATGGCTATTTTTGCATCAACAATTTTGTTACAAATTTTAAAGGGCTGAATTATTCCTTTTGTAACATTAAATATGGAACTATTTTACCATTTTTATAATATCATAAAGGGAAGAGTATTATCACCTATCATATCATAATCAAGAGTTTCAGATAAGCTGGAAGAGATAATATCTATTTTTTTATTTTTTTGATACTTCCGGGAAAACGATCTTGAAAACATACAAATCCTTCTGAAAAAGAAGTCACAGTCTTCATATTAAGAACATACTAAGGAGAAGGGCATGTGTGCTTGAAAACTTGTTTCATTTTTTCAACTATATTTGGTCTCATACCTTAGAAAACATTTCTCTTCCTACAAACTTTGGGCCATCACAGCTACAGCAGTGTTACCAAGAGATTTAGGAAGCTTTAAATGTAAGTAAATTATTATGATTTCTTAGTAATTTTAAGAACAGCCGAGAAGTGAGTAAAGCCTAAGATTTTCTCTTCCTGGAGATACTGTGAAGAAACCAAAGATTCACGTGTATTTATTATTCTTGTCTGAGGGCTGGACATTACATTCTACCATCCTATCCGAAATTCTGACTGCCTCATATGAACATACTGCCTGAAGTCCACTGAATAGGGAGGAAAAGAGCCAAGGCTTAAGGGTCAGTTCACCAATTCCCTGCAAGAAAATAGGTTCTTGCTTTCACTTATTTTTTCCACTTGTGCAAGGAAAGCGAACTCCACTCAAGAGACACAATATTCTGTAGTTCCTATATGTAAGACAAAATACTCAGGAGACCTTTTTTAGTTCTTGTATATGAGACTAAAATAAATGGATGCTCTATTCAGCCATTTCCATCAGTCCATATTCAGCTATTTCCATCAGTCAGAAAACTAAGTGCTGTGGCTTTGGCAGTCAGATGCTTAGGCAATCCCAACTCAGTTCCTGAGGGGTCTCATGACCTTCAATGGGCTCTGAGCAATGGTTCAAATCCACCTGTTTTCTGAAAGAGAAACAAAGACCTCAATCCTGTTCACATTCAAGGTAATGGGAAGGCCACCACAGGTGACTTTGGGAAGGCCACCATAGGTGATATTGGAATATACGTTAGACCTACATTAAAGAAGAGAGAAAGGGGGTAATATAGGACAGGGGTAACCTCCACAGGGACCCCTTTTAACTCTAGTCTGACTTCAGTCAGAACAGAGATACACTGTAGTCATTACACAACCAAAACATCTTTGCTTAGACACAAGGATATATGGCCTAAGTACATATAGCAATATGAAAAGTCTGACTAGACATAAAAACTAATAACTAAATCTCTGTCCCTCATCTAATGAAAATCATGTAATTTAACTTTAACTAGTGACTGAAAGAAAAGGAAGTATCCTACTTACAGCAAGACTTTTTCAGCCTGTATTGATACTTGAGTGTAGCATTATATCACGGACTAATGATGGAGTAAGTGAGCAAACTTGCACAGGAAATGCAACAAAAATTCCTCAGTTGAATATAAAGTGAGAAGCACCACCATCAACGCTGTCAGAATTCCTTCTGGTGAGAACCTGGGCTGAATCCTTCATGCAGCTCTAGGGGCCTAGAAGACCTTTAGGCTTAAGGAAGCACCACCAAATCACGTCAGTCTCCCAGGTGAATTCACTATTCTTGTTTGAAGACAAATTCCCAGTCTCCTACTCCACTAAGAATTACAAGTAGTATTTATCAAGCCTACAGCTAAGACTGCAGCTGACAGATTGCTGTCAGTGCATTGTATCCATTATGCAAGAAATTCAATGTTTTTTTGACTGCTGCCCTATTTTCTGCCCTTAAGCCCATAGTTTTATTCTGTTTGACTCCTCCAAACTCTGCTAGGCTGAACACAAAAGCACAATAGCACACACAGTAGGCAGTACTCACAAAATTCTTGCTTCACTGCTACTATAATGTCTATTTATGACTGTCTTTGTTTCATAAATTTCTAAACTTTAAAAAATTATTTTTATGACAACGAAGTGTGAAGGCTACAAAGCCTTCTTCTGTGGGGAAAAAAAAAAATGAAAAAGAAGTTAATTGCTACCACAAAACAAACAAACAAAACACAAAACTCAACAAAACAAAACAAAGCCAAAAAACCCCCACATTTTCAAGGGGCCCAAGCATCACTGCAAATGGAAAAAAGCAGTCAGTTCATATAAATCTCCCATTGTTATTCAAACCTTTATATGTTGAATTTTAATCTTCATTTAAAACTAAAACTAAAACAAAGCCATCAGGGAGCCAGTGGTCAGACATTAATATACTAATTGTCAGTGGTGTTGCTGATCTCAGTGACAAAGCTAACATTGCAGGGTATCTCAGTGAAGAGATGAGTAGATGTGTCTTGTTCAAATAATGTCTTCCCCCTCAGTGACCCAGAACATGCTGGAGATGTCACAATTGTATAGTGGACCATAATCAAGTCAGGCGTTCAGATGAAATTTAACTAAAAATTATGCTTTCAGCATACAAGTCTCTCTCTTAAAAGTGCATGTCACACTGTACTCTTTATACAGCACTGGCTGCTCACTTTGGTTACCCTTCTCATATTGTTGACATTTATGATTACATCATCATGGATGAATGAGAAATTAAAAGTAGATGCAAAACTTTAAAGAATTCAGGTTATCAGAGCAGCATAGATTATGGTGGCCTCTTTATGCTCTTTGGGTTTCCTTCAGCTTTATAATTACTGCATATCAGATGATAAGCAAGAACTAGAACATTAATTTTTCCTGGTAACTTAATAATTATCAGCAAAAAGTTAATAATTTCATTAATTCCTCAGGAAAGTATCTACACTAAAGTTACTAATGTTTCCACCACTTCTGTAACCTCTTGATCTTTTTCTTACCTGCCTCCATCAACCTTGCAAGCTACATTGAACTAGGGGGCATGTTCATGGTCAGATATTGCTGCTGAAATTTGAGAATTAAATGAGTAGTGAGGCAGTAAACTGCAGTTTTAGATTTAGTCTATAATATTGTGTCATGGTTGTAATTAGCAAATTACAACAGGACTCCTGTGGGAATCACATATTACAGCTATGTGATTACTCAATTTGTTCACTCACAATTAATATTATTACACTAAACATAAAAGGAAATGATTAATGATTTATCTACCAATTACTTAATACAGCTGGTAATAATGCAGGATAGAAAGTAAATTCATCTATGTGCTTGGAAACTAGTTTACGTAATTGGGGAAAATACACCAGTGTTGATAAATTTTCTGTTAAAATGAAACCAAAATAATTGTCTTTCAGGGAATAGTAAATAAATAGAGATATTATGTCACATTATTTCAAATATATTTGTGAAAATATTTGCATATAAGAAAAAAGTATGAAAGGTTCCTCTTGGACTTTTCAGCCTCCTGATACACATCTTACACTAAATTTCTGTCTTGCAAAAGAAAAAAACCAGCAAATTATAATGAGGTTTAGCAATAGGCCTGTTTATGTATTAAATTACACAACCTAACTGTTTTTCCAGTACAGATTTGACTTTCAAGTATGTATACAGTAAGAAATAAGATAGGTATATTTTGCATAATTTGTTCTTAGGTAAATTACTATAGTTTTAGGGGCCTTAACAGAAGATGGCAAAAGTCATTACATCAAGGTTGCATTTTTTTCCTCATGAAAAAAAATGTTCTCTCATTTCTCTACTGAACGCTCTTTTAAGGATGAATTAAGACTAGAGGACAATTTTGTGTTCTTTCTGACTAACATGTCCATTCATGTTAAACTTATTGTAGAAGGAAGTCAGACCTGGTAGACTTTTTAACTCAGGAAATTCTCCTTCCTGGCCATGCAGAGATGACTTTGTTCCTCTCAGCCCTTGGGGTATCTGCCATCCAAGACTCGTGGATGCAAAGGCTCCCTGTGGCCAGGTCTAGTCAGCAGTGAGGTGGAGAACACATTTCTGGTAAACACACACACACAGACCAGGATGTAAACTCACTAGTGGTCTCATATGTGTATGAAACATTTATAAGAGGTTTCATATGTGTGCCCACCCTCTTCAGATCTATGGGCACACCACTTCCATACCTTCTTTGTATATTATCACACATCTTTGCCCAGATTCCAGATGCCTCACACACTCACTGGGTCATATTCTGAGACCATTAGTCTTTCCAGGTTCTGGCATCCTCTTACTACATACTAGTCCAGGCTGAAGTCTACTGATGTTCCACTTCCACACCCTCACAAAATATGGTTTCCATCGGTAGCTGCATCCTAGACCTATGGACTTCTCAGACTCACAGTTTCTCTCTCCAGTGGCTGGCACTCAGAGCACTCATCCTACTCACTGACTAGTCTTTTTTGAAGGTTACAAGTAGTTCACACACTCATGTCCAAAAGGAGTGCACTCATACACAAATTAGAAACAAAATGTAATAAGGACAGGGCTTGACCAGAGAAGTTTACCAGCCATCAAGTTATTTGCATTCAATTAGCCTTTCCCCACTGGACTGACTTTTGTTGCACCTGTACTGCAATTTGGTGCCTCACAGGTTATGTTTGCTGAGGGTCTGCTGACCTTGCCATATCTCACTTCTCAAAGATCCCCAGTTAACCCCCTAATTATTTATGAGATTTGCCTGTCTCTCACCTCCCTGCCCTGTAACTATATATGAAATCTGGCCATTATTCACAGTACAACCCATAACACTTGTCAGCTTCTCCCTCTGTTATCTGTCATATCCAGCAATTTCTCAAGCCATGTCCAGCAGTTTCTCATGGTGAGTTTAGTTAGTTAAACCCCAGGCCATGTCCTAACATACGCCTGTGTACCTATGTTGTGTCCCCTCTTCACAAAAATGTCACTTTTTGTTTCTCCACTGAAATGAATTAAGAATGTACCTTTTTTGCTGCAGGTCAGAAGGCAACCAGACTGGATTAATCAGTTTTAACACTTAGTGCTCAGCATCAGAGACTTTTTTTCAGCCTCAACCAAAAGTCCTGCTTGTGCCACATGAGTCTTTTAAGAGAAAAAACATTTTCATCAGTAGGGCACAAATGCTCATTCTGCCAACCACCAGGGCACAGAAAAAGGGAATAAGCCAGAAATAAGCTGAATATGCAAGTGCAGATAAGAAGGAAGATCTGAATCTTTTATTTACCTCTGTTTCTTAAATATCGAACACATAATTGTTAGCACATAAGAGATGAATTATTAAACAGTACATCTTCTCAAAAGACCTTCATATTCTCTTTTTATAGGGATATTTTAATTTGGAAATTATATTCAGAATATGAAAGTGATGCTGGCTGTTGGCAATAGGAGAAACAGATCAAAATTTGTGTATGATTAGGGATCTAAGTTCCCAGAATGGATGGACAGTCTTCTGAAATATCAGCATATAAATCAGAATTAAACAATGCAAATATATTAGATAATGCACAGGAGAGAGTGTAGAAATAATATCAACATCCTGAATGTATGCTTTAGATTTAAAAAAAAATATATGTCATGCCTATGCTTATACTACGGCAGTAGAAATATTGTACCGAGTTATTTTGTTAAAAAAACAAACAAATAACAACCAAAACAAAACCAATATTAGATAATTAGAAGCTTATACTATCAGTTCACATTTTGAGTTAAAGATAAGTTTGGAACACAATTGAAGATTTTTTTTTTTTTGCTAACAGTGTCATCTAGCAAGAATTTCCACTGAAAAGGTATTGATGCCTTGGGTAGCCTTCCTTATTGCTAATTTGAAATGCCATCTATGATTTAATTGTCTGTGTATACAAATTTAATGACCTTCTTTAAGTAAAATGTTTTGGCTTTAGCCTAAAAAAATAAAACCTTCATTTTACCTAAATCAGAATATGTTGAAGAAATTCACACTTTTTTCAGTGTTATTGATATTTAAGTTAATATCATCATCCAGATTTGAGATACTACTAGTGAAAAATAAAATAATTAAAGCTGCTATTGCTATAGTGTTAAAAAACCTGATAATTTAGTGTCACAAAAACACCGATGTGACATTAAAACCAAAGAAAAATTACTATGGAGCTCACTAGGCAATAATACCAAAAATGTTCATCATTAGATACATATAGAATATATCTTACATACGAAAATGTCAGTGAATGCTGCTTACCCTTAATAATCCTGAAATTATGGGGGGAGGGGAGAAAGTGTAGAAGAGGAGAAAAAAAGTTCTTTTTCTAACTACTACCATAGTTTCAAGTAATAATAATACTTTCAGAAAAGGATGTTGGATGAAGATATTATTTACCTGACACTGATGGGCCTTTATGACAGTGTTTTTCAATGCATATAAAATCTCCAGTTGTGTACTTCATTGAGCCCCATTCTTGTAAAACAGGTCCAGCAAGAGAATTTATTTCAGCCAAGAGACACTGGTTAAGTCTATCATTATTTATGTAGAGGATGGTGTTATTTGCTGTGATTTTAACTCTCTTTGCCTAAATCCCCATTGATAGATCAAATTAAAGGGAGGAGCATATGTAGAAAGGGAAAGAGTTTGTAGGAAGGGTTCAGTCCACTAAAGCAGCGGAAAAATGAAAAAGATAAAACCCAAACCCAGATTTGAGCAGATGCAAAAATGTGTAAGGTTTGAAGATTTTGCTGGCCTGCTCTCTTGTGCTGTACTCTGGCACATTGTACTACATCAGCATTTTGGTTAGAGTCTGCAACTATTCGAAAGCAGCATCATGTTTCTAAGGCAATCAATACTGTAGAATAGTCTATTAACTTCAAGGTATAACAAGTCTTCAGTAAAGTAACTGGATCTTTTTTTCTATACATTTTATGGTTAGTCTTATATATTTATCATTGTTCCTACCCTGTTTAAAGTTACAAGCAAGCCCATGTGCTGTTTTCTCTGAACAAACCATGTCCAGTAAAATGTAAGAAGCCCCCAACAAACAGATAAAAACATGCATATTTTTAGAAATAAATGCTGGTGCGATGTTTTAATGATGCTGGAAATTCTTCTTAGTTGCTTAGCAATTTTTTCATCTCTCTCTGAACTCCATTCTTGGAGCTGTGGTGATGACCCTGCACCTGTCTATGGAACTGCAGATGGCTGGTGTAACACAGGCTATTGACTTTAAAACAGGAAGGAGGAGGAGAACCAGATTGCTTGTGAGATGCACACACATTTACAAAATGCTAATTATTTGTTCCCCAGCATATTATGAAGGCTTGTGCATTTACAACTGGGATTCATCTTCACACATCATTGAAGTCTTAATGTATACCTTTGGTGAAGGAGGGAAATCTGGTCAGAAATTAGACACTTTTAATTGTACACAAAATGACTTCCTGCATTATTCAATAGTAAATTCAGCTTCTTTCAGTGAAAGAATACGAGGAGGAAAACCAGCCTATAGAGGAACTTAAATAATGACTCAAATATGTATTTATTTTTTGTAGTAAAGAAACTGAACCCCTAAGGATACATAAATCAAAAATACCATCTTTAACATTTAAATGTACCAAGTAACTTATCTAAAGCTAAAGGTTATGTTGAAATGTAAGGCTCTTTCATGGAAACTGTGGGTTCAGTTTCCTTCAGTACCTTTCCAGTAAAATGGAAACAATGGAAAACTTAGGTCTAGGGGCCTTAAATCAGCAATTTCATCTTGTTTGAAGCAAAAAATATATCACCTGCCTGATCCACTGAAACATGTCCTACATTAAAGACAATATCTGCATTAGAGGAAACAGATGGTTCATGTACATGCTGACCCTATACTGAGATAAGAAACATAGCCATTGCTCCCTGTGTCAGGAAAGGAAATCCAGGTGTGTAAACTGTGACCTCTAATGACTTGTTCAACTGCTTAATCCAGAAAACTTGGAGACCATGAGATTCAGGTGTCCAATTACTTGTATGTGAAAATACACCACATCATCATTTGATGTAATCAGATATTTAGGCCACATAAACCACTTTATATCTGTCTTTCAGTGACAATACAAGGGGAAAAAAAGACATTTAATTTAAAGCAGCTTGACTTTAACAGTAAATAATACAGGGGGAAAATGCAGAAAAGAAGTTGTTATTTGCATTAACTTTATGTTTTTATTTATCATGTCTAAATTTATTTTGGTAAACTTTCTAATCTTCTGTTTACAAAATATTTTTATATTATAAAAATAGTGAGTATAAAGATAAAATTAACAACAAACTTTGACAATCCTTAATTCCAGTCTAATCATGATTTTTTTTTCTTTATCTTGTACCAAGGAACAAATAGAATATTTGTTCTTAAAAATAATTTTTAAGTCTACTTTTGCTGGTATTGTACACTTTCTCATATATAAGGAGTAATAGTTCATGCAATATCATAAAGACTACATAGAACATTCATTCTATGAAAATAACTTATGAAAAATAAATTATGTTCAAAGGAGGAGGAGGGCCACCAAGATGATTAGAGAAATGGAACATGTTTCCTATGAGTGAAGGCTTAGAGAGTTGGGGTTGTTCAGCCTGGAAAAGAGAAGGCATTGGAGTGACCTAATTATGGCCTTTCAGTATCTGAAGGAAGCCTACAAGAAAGATGGAAAGACACTTTTTACAAGAGCATGTAGGGACAGGACAAGGGGAAGTGGTTTCAAACTGGAAGAGAGTCAGTTTCAATTATCTATTAAGAAAGCATTATTTACTGTGAGGGTGGTGAGGCACTGGAATGGGTTGCCCAGAGAAGTTGTGGATGTCCCATCCCTGACAGTGTTCCAGGCCAGGCTGGATAGGGCTCTGAGCGTCCTGGTCTAGTGAAAGCTGTCCCTGACCATGGAAAAGGCTGGAACTAAATCATCTTCAAGGTCCCTTACAACCCAAGCCATTCTATGATTTTATGGTTTCACTGATGCTGCCCAAAGTCTTGCATTTCATAAAGTATTATGTGCAGAATTTGTGCCAAAGTACTAATTAGAGGGGTGGAAAATTCTTCTCAATAATAAAAGTTATTGGTTTTGGTACAAGAATTGTGTGAAATCTAATGGCAGGTGATACAGAAAGATCTTACCAAATAAATTGATGCCTCTTATTCTTAAAATCATGCAATATTTGAGTTGATTTTATTAAAAACTGCTTGGTAATGTTCTGGTGATTCTGCCAGGGCAAATTCAGCATTATTAAGTTTCCAACTCAAAGCACTGCTTTTGAATCTGGATGTCAAACAGAATTTTATGTTTACTGTCTCTATATTTACTGCCTGTCTTTATCTCCACTACAAATTCTGAGTTCAATGGTAGGATCAAATAGAACAGTGTAATTCTTTGGTATTCATTTTAAAAATAGAAGCATGTCCTAAATACATTGTTTGCTGATCTCTTTATGTCTTTGCAAACATCAAAGAAATCCAATAGAGACTGTAAAATAGCTCTCCACCTTTCCATACACTGGCAGCAGTGCACACTATCCCACCACACACAATTTTATACTTTTCAGTTTTAGGGTCAGCAGATAGTTGGCATGCAGTGTGTGTCAGGAGACAAGAGATGAAGCTGCAAACATCTCCTGTCAAGGCTAATCTCTGTTGCCCCCCTGACTGATCTCAGATATAACTGCAAATCTCAATTTTTGTTTTTCAGCAACTATTAAAAAAGTTATATTTTTTTACTAAAATTATTTATGTGAAAAGCTACTTTACTTGATGTGTTCAAGGAGTCATAGAAGACTCGATAACAATCATCCCATATATCTTTTAAGACCATTTGCAAGATAAACTATGCATGAGATATTTAGATCAACCAATAAATTATAAATGGCATATGGAAGTTTGCACTAATAAATGGTTAAATATTGCTATTTGACTTTGCAAAGAGAAATGACAATAATACCACTGAACAAATATTACAAATGAAACCAATTATCATGTATTTCAAGAAGAATTTTTCTTGGAATAGTGATCAAAGTTTCCAATGATTCTCGTTATGTGTCCTGTTTAGCTAAGTTTTTGCATTGTAAGGCTGTTTTTGCTTTTCACAGTGAGCAGCAACAGGAATTGAAATCTTCCTTTTTCAGAACACTGAAACTTAACACCTTAGCATTCACCAGGAAAGCCTAATAACTGTTCAGTAATCATATTTAAATGTGTTTTGACATTATATTCCTTTCTGTTATGTCAAAAGACAGCATGTTTACATGCATCTAGACCGTCATGCCAGTGCTAGTTGAGGTGCAGTGGATACTGAGAAATCAGCTTAGCAATAAAGAATCTTGTGTTCATATTCATTTCATAGCAATATCCTTACAGGCCCTAGCAAAAAGTATTTCTCAATCTTGCTTATAAGCCCCCTTTAAGTACTGAAAGGCCACAATAAGATCTCCCTTCTCCAGGATAAGCAATGTCAGCTCATACTTTGTAGGAGAGGTGCTTCAGACCTCTGATCATCCCTCCTTTGGACCTGCTTTAACAGGCCTATGTCTTTCTTGTGCTGGGAACCACAGATTTGGATGTAGCACTCCAGGTGGGATCTCACAAGAGTGGAGTTCAGGGGGAGAAGCACCTCCCTTGACCTGCTGTCTGTGCTGCTTTGGATGCAGCCCAGGATACAGTTGGCTTTCTGGGTTGTAAGCACACATTGTGGAGTCATATCCAGCTTTTCATCTACTAATATCCTCGTTCTGTGCAGGGCTGCTCTCAGTCAGGTCATCCCCAAGTCTATATTAGTATTGAGGGTTGCTGTTGCCTCCAAGCAGGACCTTGCACTTGGTCTTATGAAGTTCACGTGGCCCCAGTCTTAAAGCCTGTCAAGGTCCTTCTGCTTCCTTCTCCCTTCCCTCAAGTACGCCACTCAGTATGGTGGCATCTGCATGCTTGAAGAGGTGCCCTCATTCTCAGTGTCTATGTCATTGATGAAGATATTAAATACTATTGGTCCCAGTATGGATGCCTGAGGGACACCACTCATTACTGGTTTTCCATTTGGACATTGAGCTATTAATTGCAACTCTTTGTATGGATATATGTGCATGTAAAGCAGTTTCAATTGAAGTTATAGCAAAATATTTAATATCCTCACTTAAATTTAAATTCATATATTATTATTATATGTATTCACATATGAATAATAAACTTCTAGTGCTTGTCAGCTTGTACGGATAAATATATTAAAAAATACGTACCTTACTTTGAGAGGTACTTTTCTAGATTTTTATCTTCATAAACCTCTGCCAGGTGTTATTCTGAGGAATAGTTTTCAAAGTACAATTTAGATAGCTATTCCTGCAAATTTCTCCCTACTATTTGCAGCAGAGTACAATCTTATTTTTCTTGTGGGTATTAAACAGAATGTAAGCTAACAAAAGACACAGAAGCAGAGTTCTGACACCTTGTGAGTAAGACACTAAAGTCAGCTTCATTTGTCAAATAGTTGATGTAGCAGCTAAATAAAAACCTCTTAGTGAAACCTGAGACATTCAGTTTCTTTATATGTGCAAACCAGGCTCTGCTCCTTTGTGTTCGTTCCCTCTCTCCTCAGAATGCTTGTAGCTCTTAGTAATGTCTACTGACATATAGTCTTAGGGTCAGCATCAAATCCCATTAAAATAATCTGAAAGACTCCTATTGAGTTGAATGGGCTTTAAATCAGACTCTTATTAGACTCACTTAGTGGCGTAATAAATATTCATAGATGGATGAAAGAAAAGAAAATCACTCCAGATTTGAGTCCAGCAGGAAGATCATTTGATTGCTGAAGGATGCTTGTTGACCAAGAGAGACTCATGGAAATTCACCTTTAGGGGATATGTAGGACATGGACAAGTGAATAAGGTATTGGAAAAACAAAACCATAGTAGCACATGCCACATTTTCCAATGGAATCTCTGCAAGAGACTTATATTTTATTCTTTTTTAAGCTAGATATAATTGGAATTCTTGTGAATATTAATTGTTTTTAACAAGCCACCTCCCTCTCTACTAAATAACATAAGTAGGAACAGTTTCAGTAATCAAAATAAAGCAAAGACATTTCTAATTCTTCTAGTGTTTCACACTATTTACAGCAATTCCATTTATTGCAGCTGTCAATGATACAATCTGTTTCATCCTCATGTCATATAATAAAGTCTTACTGACAGGAGTGAAATCAATATTCTCTTTTGTACATAATAAGAATCAAAGACTGATTAGTTTGAGTGGAGACTTGGCTAGAAAGCCTCAGCATGCTTTCTTAATACATGGACTTTTCATTATGCAGAGTGATTAAGATAGGGAAAGGCAGAGAATTTGAGAGAAGTGGAGATTAAAACATCATAAGCTGTTAAGAAAACAGAAAATTCTTTTTGGGGAGGCTCTTTACTTCTGCCCCAACACCAGCAAAAGTAGTTGCAGGATGCAGAAGTTGTTGCAATTTTCACAATAGTTTTGTATTAGCATTTAAACCACCTTTTAAAAGGTGGTACCGTGTTTCTGAAGTGTTAACTTGATAGAATGACAGCATGCCATAATGACAACCTTTGTTTATACAGAGTCTTCTTTCTTCCACCATTCTGATCACAGAGTTATTCAAAAGATATGGAAAGAAGGAATCTATTAAACAGGCTTAATACAGGCCTGAAAACTCATCTTTGTGAATTAGCAGAGTGGACAAAGACTTGGCGTATATGTTTCTGTTGTGGTTTAACACCAACACATAGCTCTACCCCACAAGCCATTTGTTCACTCCAACACATGCTGCTCTCTGCAACTGGTAGAGAAGAGAACATGGAGGGTAAAGAGGGGCAACTCAAGGTTTGAGATATAGAAGGTTTAGTAGGTAAAGCAAAAGCTGCATGTGCAAGCAAAGCAAAACAAGGAATTCATTCGCTACTTCCCATGGGCAGGCACATGCTTAGAACCATCCCTAGGACATTCAGGCTCTGTCATGCATAATGGTGACTTAGGAACAGAAACTCCTTAATTCCGGACATCCTCCTTTCCTCCCTCCTTTATGGCATGAAATATCTGGTTGTATTTGGTTAATTCTGGTCATCTGCATGGCTGTGTTCCCATTCTCTCCCAACCTATTGCACATCCCTCAATCTACTCTCTGGCTGTACAGCAGGAGAAACGGAGAAGACCTTGACACTGTGTAAGCACTGTTCAGCTACAGATAAAATATCCCTGTATTATCAATACTGTTTTGGTCACAAAACCTAAACATAGTAGCAGACCAGATACTATGAAGAAAATTAACTATATCCCAGACAAAACTATTAAGATTCTCAGAGGGCAAGACTGTTGTCCTCGGCTTCAACTTAGGTTTTTTTGACAAAACCTTGCAATAACAAAATACTCTGTGCATAGCAATGTATTTTCCATCATTGGCACTCTGTGTTATTGCATTTTTCACTCAATGCTCTTCCCTCAGTTTAAATGCTATATGTTTATATAAGAATATCTTCTAAGTCTATTAAAAAGAGAGGGGAGGAAATTATATTATGACATGCCTAAGGAGCTACAAAATGTAATGCACACATTTAACTGTAGGCCTGTCTAGATACAGAAGTAAATGCACATTTTATCTTCTTCTTATCATCACTATTTACCCTTCAGTGGATTCACCTGGCCTAATATAAGTATACAGTGTGTAAATGTAGCTTCAAAATGTGGTATAAGTGACTATTTAAATGCAGAGTCATAAACATATATACCAATAGAAAGGGAGGTCTAAATGACACTAATTGTCACCTTATCTGCTAGTCTTAGCAGAAAGAGAAAGCAGAAAATGAGTCTGTCTCAGCTGCTCTATCAGCTATAGACATCCTCCCCTATTAACAGACAGTAGTTAAATTGGTAGGATGAGAATATTGCACTAACTCTAGAGCTGCACATGCCATGGACTAAGAAACAGGTGTTCTTTCATCATGTCTGTCAGTTCAGCGTCTGTGTAAGGAGAATATTCATTGAAAAATTGTATCTGCAAGGAAAAGCCAAAATTCCAGTGATCTGAAGCTCTATACTTCACTACTGCTACTAGAGTTAAGATTCAATCTTTTTTTTGATACTTCATTGAAAAATCCAGAAGAAATGCTCATAAAACATTAATAAACATCCACCCTAGTTTTTAGACAGATATAATTAGTATTATCTTTCTTAATTTAAAAAAGCAACAATACAACATCCTCTTTCAGATACGGCCCTGGAGTATACACAGACTTACAAACAAACATGTGATAAAGACAATTAATTGAGAGCTTAATTAATAAACTTACTTTGACTTCTCATTTAGAATGTTCAGGTTTTTACAATGATATGTTCTACACTTTGCTGTTAGACATTTCTATTTTAAGTATTTCTGTCAGTGCTGAAGATTAAATATAGTTGCCATGTTGCCTTCTGGTAACAAGTACGAATTAAACTCATCTGCAATAACAAGAAAGTTACAAATAGGCTTTTCAAGAACAGAACATCATGCACTGAAGCAAGTAACTTTTTTGTCCTGCTAGTAGATATTGCTGCTACAAAGACCAAATCCTATCCTTGTGAAGTCAAAGAAGTTCATTTAGTCCTCTGAGAATTCTGGCCTCAGTACTTTACAGGTCTTTGGGCTCCTTGACAAAATTCTCACAAGCAGAGGAGACAAATGAGGAGAAACAGAAGGAATGAAAAAGCATTACTTGTTAAATCACAAGAGTTTTACTATTGGCCTGGACATTTTTCTACCAATATGCAAATTAAAATACCAATGCTTCATGTCCATCAGAGCTCATTCTTCAGACAAGGTAAACTCTCAGTCAGGCCAAATCTCCCACACTACTTTCTCAGCTGTGATGAAATGTCAGCTGCATTTAGCTTTGTCTCAGAGAACATTATGTCCTGAAAATCTGCCTGCAGAAAACCCACCATGAGGGTGGATTTTTTATCATAACAGCTTCTTGTTCAGCCACAGAACACCTGAGGCTGCATAGACAAAGGTTGCTTTTTGTCTCACAGTAGAAAAATTAACATGAAAAAATTTACATTAAGCCTTAAAGGAAGCTGAACTAATGGAATTCTGATTATGAACATTATAAGAGAAAAAGTATATACAAGTAGAACTACAGGACGTAGCTTTGCAAGGAGGAAGCTATTGCAGTTCTGTGGGCTCTACAGGCTACTGGGAATACGTAGCAGGATAATAGAAATTATGAGGATTGTTATATCATTAGAATAAATGGAAACATAAAGGCATGAAGAATATGAAGACTGTGTATTTAAATTCTTCATTTATGTAAGAAATTTTCCTGGTATCCAAGTGAGGTTAGGGTTAAGTGCTGTGATTGAGCTTGAAAATTCATATTGGTAAAATATTCACCATGGGCTCTTCATGAAGAAGTTAATCCTAGCAGAGATCCTATAGTTTCTTATCCTGGGTAATTTCATATGATCAGCTGAGTCTCTGTACATGCCCTTAAAGGAATAAGAAAATACACAGAGCTAAAGTGTGGAGCCTCATATGGGAAACAAACATTGGATTTAATAGAAAAAGAGCTGTAAAAATTCTAGAAAGTCCCTCCTTTGACTACCCTAGGAAAAAACAGTAAAGAATTCTTGATGTTTTGGAGGGAATCTGTGAAGAATCCAAATAAACAAAATAATCTACAATTTATTTAGATTTCCTTTGGAGTTACTTAGCTGTTTAAATTGTGGATCTTTTGAAACTGAATATTAAATGTGTTCTGTCCATTGATTATTTGTGCATAAAACCTAAGAATAACATAAACCCCAACCACTATTTTTTCAGAAAATAATCTATAATTTCCAGTGCATAAGGTCACATGGAAAAAGTAGTGAAAAAGCACTTTTCCTAACTTGGCCTGAGTCTCTAACCATGCCTTTCAATGAGTTTCAAGGTCATCTTTTCTTTTTCTTTGGCATTTGCACAAAAACTGAAAAAGAAATTCATTTAAAATTATCTCCCATACAACGAATTAATAGAATGATAAGGTGACACTGGTAAAGAATTATGCGGTGTGGTTTGATGCTTAATCTTCTGTGGCCACATTGCTGAGATGTAAAGTGATGCTGGAACCAGCTCGGTGACCTCATTTCTGTATCTAACATTTTTTTCCTCTTGTTCTAAAATTGGTTTTATGTTACTTCTGCACCTGAAGATGAGAAATTTGCTGCTTCCTTTGAAGAGGTCTCTTCAACAAGGGCCGTAGCTTGACAAATCACAGGCAGTGAGGATCCACAGGATACAACCTGTCTGAACTTTGTCTCTGTTACAAAACGAGTTTCATTCAAATTTCTCTTATTTTCCCCTCTTACTCTAATTACAGCAGCTTTACTCCTGTTGGGTTAAAGGCTGTTCCTCACATATTCACAGGTCATCCATTCCAAAACATTAATCAATAGAAGAGGCATAGTCTTTGAAGAATTAAAGAGCTAAAAAAATTATAATCAAAGCAAATATACTAATCATTGCGTAGGGGAAGAATGTTTTTAAATGTGATTTCGTGTTTCTTTTTATTTTTTTATTTTATATGAAGCATATTATATAGAAATCAGAGCCCATCAGTAATTACAAATTCTATGAACCCTGTTGAGGAAAACAGAAGGATGAAGCTGCACCACTGCAAAATTCTGAAGTAATCAGCACACAGAATTGAGCTGTCACAGATGACAACCATAAGTCTAACCAAGCCTGAAGCAGATGGAACTACCTCATTATTGGATGCAGCCTACCAGTTAATAAATAAATCTATTAACTTTTATTTTTATATTAGAGAAAATGCATATTATTTTAAAAATCTAACAAATAATGTGCATAATGATTAATAATAAATATGACAAATGTTGCCCCTGTAGTACAATATGCAGCCTGTAATTAAAATGAAAGGGATACTCCAAAAATGAAAAACATCCATAAACAGATGCTGCTAATGTGACAAAAATATATTTCAGTCAGAAAACAATTGGTTGTTGAAGGTGTGAAATGAGTCATCATCTCAAGATTTTACTTTTGGTGTATGATTATTTGTATTTTTAACTCTTTTGTTCAAAATGTCCCTTTTCAAATCCTTAAAAAAATGCTAGAAGAACCATCTCTACAAAACAGCAACAAAGGCAGTGGAAAATCATCCCCATGGAGAAAGGGAAGGATCATGCCATGAAAACCTTTGGAAATGTCTGCATTTATTGTGATGCAGATTAACAACTTTCTGAAAAGTAGTAAGTTTAAAATACAGCTGATTTTAGCCACTGAGGATTTATGATAATCTGAGCTGGTATGTACATTCCCTAGTGAAATCATGAAGTTCACTCATTTTAGTTCCATTCTAATTTAAGTTGTATCGTATTTTCTTTACTGTCACTCAATGTGTAAATTCATATTTTTGTTTGGTCACAAGGGATCTGTAAACTGTGGTTCCAAAATACAAGGACTATTGCCAAGGGCATCTTCACGGCCTAGTGGCTCCCAGTTCCTGCAGAGTTCCCATGTAACAGGAGCTTTGAGCTCCTATCACATGGCAAATTCTATAAGAAGGGTCTTCCTCTGCATTATGAATTTAATGGGAGCTGGGAACCAGGACCAATTGCTTCTGCGATAAGACAGAGCAGCATGACTTCTAGCCAAACTAAATCAATCTGAAATGCAAGTGAAACACTGTCTAAATTCACCTTATTCATCAGAAAGCCCCAGTTGTGACCCAGTGTAATTCATCTAAATTATAGCTAAAGAATTCTTATTTTTACAAATCTTAAGTTGTCAGAAGTTTTGGGTTGACTTTCTTTCTATGTTCTTCAAAGATTGTTCCCAGCTCAGCATGTTCCTTATTGAGTAGTTTTATTCTGTGGTGTTACACTCTGAGTTCTGAAATTAGAATATAGATTTTAGGAGCCATAAATGGTAAAAAGCTTAATGATCTTATGTCTACTTGTATTCAGAGCTATGAACCACACAATAATTCTGATGGAGGAATTAATTTTGGTGGCTCACACTTTCTTATTACATTTAGATAGACAACTAAGCAGTATGACTGGAGCACATTTTAATTTTAGTATTTTTCTCAGGTGATACATGCACAGTTTTCTAGAATAACAAGATTTGGAGGGTAATCAATGATTCAGGGGACAAGTACTTATTAAACTTTAACTTTCACACTAACTGGTTTTAAAAAACAGTTATGAAGTGAATATTTTTAAGGTGTTGTAGAAATTAAGGATTAACACAATGGTGAAACTTTAAAAGTATGAAATCTTAGGGATAAAATCCATCTTTTGTGTGTGAAGAACTTCAAGTTTCGATAGTTTCTTTTTAATGTTAGCACCATTTGTAATGCAATTGCTAAATGGATGAGCACCATAAAGTGGCGCTCTGATGGGTACAAATGCTAAGCAGAAATACATTAGCGTAACTGATTTTCAAACCACAGTACTGTGAAAACTCTAAAACTGTATTTAGAAGAATATTGGTGTATCTGTTTCTGATAAACCTTCAAACAACTAGTTATTTTGAAATTAATTTTGGGTCCAATATTTTGTTTGTGTCTCAGCTTAAATGAGACACAAGTGTTTTGCTGAGGATGAGTTATGAAGAAGACCCAAACTCCTCCCTCTAAGCAATTGGAAATCCAAAATAAAAAGGCTCCAATGGAGAAAAATGTGGAAAAAGGAAAAATAACAGTGCTTTATAAAAATATATATTAGTATTGGTAGAACAATGAAGGAACACAAAATAAAACAACCCAAAAATAATCCCCTTCAAAACAAACAAACAAACAAAAAAAGCAAACAGATAAGTTTGGACCCTTTGGTACAATTCTAACCACAGTCAGCAGGGAGCGCTGTTGGATCACTGGTGGTCGCCAAGATGGGGACCCTCCAGGTGCACTGGAGAAGCTGGAAATGGTTGTCCATTCCCCCTCACCGGAAAAAAAAAAAAAAAAAAAAAAGATAAAGGAGGGAAAGAAAAAAAGGGTCCTTCCCAACAGGAACTCACTCTGTCCTGCTGGCTGAGTTGTGCGGTATATTTTCCCCTCTCCTTTGATGTGCACGAGAACTGCTACCAGAAAAAAAATGGAGGTGCAAAGGCCTCCCGAACAGTTCCTCATCAATGAAAATCCAAGCAAAATTCCCAGCTGCCAGCCAGGCCAGGAGCAAAACCATCTCCAGGCTCCTGCCACCCGGACCTTGTCCCAGCTCAGGCAGCAACAAACTCCTCCCTCGTTTCCCCAGAGAGGAGGAAAAAAAGTTAAAAAAGAAGGAACTCCTCACCCCTCCCCACAGATAAGATCTTGAGGGCCAGGAACTCGGAATGTCATTTTACCAGCCACTTCTTTTGCGTTAGTTAATGGCCCAAGGTACAGCCAACCTGCCTATTCAACATCCCTTTCACACCCGTGGGGAGGGGTAAGGGAAAAATTCCAGCTTAGTTTCCCAGAACAAACAAAACCATGACAGTTTGTTTGTTTTTTCTACTAATTTCACAAGGAAAAATCTGGCAGCTTTTTTCTTGATAGGTTAAAATGGTTTAGGTAGTTCAAAATATCACTATGCAATCAAAACTTGTGATTTTCCATTTCCACTCTTTTAGGGCACTCATTTTGCCTGCTCACTGGATATACACTACCAGCTATTAACTTTAATGGTATTAACACTAACAGCTATCAACTTTAAAAGCTCAGTCTGGCTAAGAGGTGTTCTGCTACAAATTCTTCAGAAGGAAAAGTGATTTATTATCATTTTCTTGATGTGGTAGCATTCCTTATAGTGAAACACAGAAAAATAAATGAGGAATAGATGCATTTCTGATGTAGTTAGTTGCATCCTTGGATGCATACTGCTTTATTCATAAACCCATGGGGGTTTATGTGTCGTACTTCTGTTTAGCTTTGTTAGTCCTATTGATACTTGAGCCTTTGTCCCTCAGTTACATTTAGCCACCTTCAGGACATAGTAGTTCCTCTATTACCAGTAGAGGTTTTTTTATTGTAGGGATGATTGTAGTCATAGAATAGAGAAAGAATCTGAATAAATTGAGAATATTAAGAGCACTAGGTAGATATGATCAGAGTGGGCAGAGACTGGAAAGAAAGAAAGTAGATCTAAAATTCTTTCAGGCTGAACCAGATACACCCAGCCTCTCAGTCTCTTGTCTCCATTTCTCTTTCTGTCTGTCTCTCTCAGTGATGACAGATTAGGAGCTACTTTTCATATAGCCAATCTGAAAGAGGAAATTTTGCTGCCTCATGGAGACAATTGGCCAGAGCATCAGAAGCCCCATCCAAAGTGTTGGTTACAGGAAAATCTGAGAAGAACTATCTAGAGAAAATAATTCATGTCATCAATAAGAGAATGTAGAACACTGTATAGAGTTCAAATACATTGCTATGCAACAGAAATAGAAAACACTTACTCTAGAGGGGCATTTGTCACTCATAGAAAGGTAAGAGGGAGGTCTGAGACCACCTGGAAACACATGCCTAAAATCTCTGGACATTGGAAATGCCTACTGTGCTCAAGGTAAGGAAGATCTTGTGATCATACTTTGTTCATAAACCTGATGTTTTCTTTGAGAGGGAGGAAGCTGACCAAAGTCCCTATTAAGATGTTTAAACAAGGAAAACCAGTAATCCGAATGGCACTCTTCATGTTTGTTTCCTTCTTTGTAAAGACCCTCCTAAATTAGCAGGGCTGGATAACCTGAATGAACATATGAGATTTGGTGGGGGTTTTGTTCAGGTTCCTGCAATTTATTTTTAATCCATGAGAGAATAGAAGTGTAATCTCCAAAGATAAGAGAGTTAATAGTGGAAGCAGTAGGATGACCCAGCTGAAGTATAGATTGATGACCATGTTATCATCCTTGAACAGTAGAAAGGAAAACTGACATGTTTCATCAATACATAATTAAATTAAAAGGAATATAAATGTAATCAATAACACATGATGGGCGACAGGTCTTATCAAATAAAACTGATTTCATTTTTTTATGAGATTACAAGTTTAACTGACAAGGGTAACTACAAGTGTAATAGATGTTACAAAAGCATGATTTAAAGTTGCACAGACTTAAAAAATTAGTACATAGTTTTCACAGTCCCTTGAAAAAAAAGGATTAAGAAATGACTACTGTTAGTGTCATAGTTCTGATTTTTAGGAAGGAATTTTTCTTTCCTTTCCCCCTGCCGTGTGTGTGTGTGTGTGTGTGTGCGCTCTGTATATGGGCCATTAGTTGAACAAAAGAATCGGCCCCAGTCCACTAATGGCCGAGATTTGTTTCCTTGACAACGAAGGGGGGGAGTTGGTTGGTGTGTGACTGGAAGGGGGTGGAGGCTGGGGGAAGTGCAGTCTCTCTACCCAGAGGGGAGCCTGCTGCGGGCTGCAGACACTGCCGGGTCCCTTTGTCTCTTTCCTGTCCAAGGGGAGTTCTGGTTGCTGCTCTTGGCTCAGCTGTGGCTGGCTGCAGGCCCTGCTTACAACGGACCCTAATCAGCTGAAGTTTGTGAGTTTTCTTCCATTGGGAGAACTTTCTGTTTTATTGCTGTTGTTTTTTTCCTTCCCCTTCTTTCCCCCCTCCCCCACCTGGCGGCAGCCAAGGATCTCACAGCGTCACCTGGTGACGGGCACTGGACATTACAAGTTCTGCTCCTCCAGTGATCCAACAGCGCCACCTGGTGACTACAATAGGACACTACAAGTTCTGCACCTTCAGTGACCCAACAGCGCCACCTGGTGAATGGTACAGGACATTACAAATTTTGCATCTCCAGTGACCCGACAGTGCCCCCTGCTGACTGTGGTTGGAACCGCACCAAAGGGTGCAAGAAATTGAACTATTTTCCTTTTGCCGGTTTATCGGTTTTGTTCTTGAAGGGGATTATTGGTGGGTATAGGAGTATTACTTAGTTATTTTACTTGGGTTTTTTCGTGTTCCTGTTAATACACACATACCTTTAATAAAGGGCTGTGATTTTCCCTTTTCCATAATTTGTTTTCCTTCAATCGAAGCCTCTTAATTTTGGATTTATAATTGCTTGGAAAGAGAAGTTTGAGTCTTTTCCTCCTAATCCATCCTCAGCAAAAGACCCTTGTCTCATTTAAACTGGGACAGTTAGCAAAAAGTAGTGTAAGGTAGGAATTAAAACACTGGGTATATCTAAGGAGCTTCATTATGTGTTAATATCAATTTTGACATTATTGAAATTCTGAACTACTCATGCAATAGTAAATTAAAAAAATACTTCAGATATAATTGATAGAGGAGGAAACAATACTGATCTGCAAAGTGGACATAGCATAGCAAGAACAGACCAGTCAAGTGTATAGGGTATTCTGAAGCATAAACATTACCATATTAAAGAGGGAAAATTTATTTTTAATTTTAAAAACAAAGAAACCAAAGATGGAGCATAAATGAATAATAAAATTCAATTATGAGAATCATATTTAGAAAGTTATGGAGAATTAGAAGAATAGAACCACAAATTAAAGGGCGAGAAAAAACCTCGTATTGTAAATGTAGATTTCAGAAACCCTATTCATTTAGCTCTAAGGCCTTACACATAATGGAGCAAGTCTTCACCTTACGAAAATTTTTGTGTTCCTAAGGCCGTGTTGATCTAGTTGAGAAAAGCACAACAAAATTAATGACTCAAAGGCATATTTAAATTAGGAAAAATCTTTTTAACTGAGAGTTTGATTAGCCATCAGAACAAACTAGAGTGAAGAGAAAAATTTCGACTTGCGAGTCAAGAATATTTGTCTTGATGGAAGATGACATTGTAGATCCCCATCTGAGTAAAGATGTGTATGATAACTATATGAACCACATGATAACTAGTTTACAAATCAGTCCTATGCAGAAGTCAAAGAAATACATATTTTATATGAATTCTGAACATGTACAGTTGCAGGCTTTACACTTAGGAGATGTTTAGAGATTAAATCTGATATATAGTTCTTTCCAGCGAGACACATATTAAATTGTAGAGGCTAAGTTCTTGTATTCACATAACTTTCCATTTTGCTTAGTGTTTCACCTGCATTTCTGGAAGAGTTTGTCCATTAGTGTATGATAAAATATCATAAATTTTCTAATTAATTACCTGGAGCAGGTGAAAATCAATCTCTTTAAATTACTACAAAGCCTATGAAACTCATTGGACTATGTTTAACACCTGCATTGCAAAGTTTATCTTTAAATAAAAATAGTCTCACAGCTGTTATACAGAATTTACTTAGCTATACCTAGAGGAAAAGATAATCTTGAAGGAGAATTCTTCAATTCTGTAAAACTGACACTTTTATATGTTGATACCATGACCTGTGCTTTTTGTTGAAAGCTTGTTATTTCCTGTCTCAGTTTAAGATGAGAAGATCAAATAACCATTAACCCAAGATCTATTATTACTAATTTGTATATTTGCCTTATACCCTTAATGACAGAAATTGTTTGAATGGTTAGTCTTTCTGAATACTTCATTACACGTACTTGATTGGGCTGCTGCATGCATTAATAGTAGCTGAATTATCCAGCTACATTGCCAGGTAAACAGGAAACCTTTAAGTGTAATTTACACTGAAGTCTATTTTTCAAAGTGGTAAAACATTTATTCACTGTTCCAAGGTTATTATTTTTTATTTCCTATTAGTGTTCATGTAACTTAATCTGTCTTTGCCCACATTCTCAAAGAAAGAACATAATGAAACCTTGGCCAGTGATAATAGGTGGAGTGACTTCAATAAGATTTGGTAATGAGGTAGCTGATGAGGTTTCATGCAAGGGATGTTTCATTGAAACTGCATTAACAGATGATTAACAAGCCTAAATTAAGAGGCAAGAGAACAAACAATATGAAGCCAAGCAGGAGGTAGAGACGAAATACTGAAGAAGGAGCTAGAAATGTAATAAAGCCTAATGCTGAAATATTTCATCACTACTCTAGAGATGGATGATACAGATCCTTTCTTAAGTATTTCAGGGGAAGAAAACATGAAAGCCAATTAGTAGCAGAAATGTCAACACTTCAGGCAACAAAAATACTCTAGCTAAAGACCTTGGGTCATAGAAATCAGGTGCGCAGCGAAGTGTAATGAGAGCTAAAATTACACCAGTATGTGATGATATGAATAACATGATTAAACCCCTTTGTCTTCATGTGGAGGAGAAAGGGAAGGCAAAGCCAAGCCAGAGGACTGAAAACATAGACTTATATCGCACTTATTTTCTTCAAAAATCCTTGACAAATCTTTTCTCCTGTGGTTATCTCTAAACCAATTGTTTTTACACAAACTTGGAAAGGAAATATCATCGTTAACATACAAAAATTGCATGCTTTGCATGAATGTTTGCACATTGGTTGCTCTTTTCTAAAGCTTTATTCTGCTTCTCAGTTATCTAATTAGGTCATCAGACTACAGTGCGGCTACAAACCTAAAAATATGCCAGTCATAATGCTTTGATAGTAAATTATGAATTCCCAGAGAAAACTACAAGTGCCCAAAGGAACAACAGGCTTAAAAACTTGTTGGCATAACCGATGGCTCATGATTATGAATAATTAAAATTACTACAAAAGTCTACTCGTGAGTAATATAAAGACAGGAACCAAAACTTGAGACCAGCTTTCCTAAATGACAGTACAGTTGATTATAGCAACAGTTACTTTAAAATGTGGAATTCCCAGTTTGTGGAATCTTATTATTTCTCCATTGTTTTATTTCTAATATTGCCCTATTATTAGTATTTATTTTCATTTTATATTAATAACTATAAGTTAATATTTAAAATTTATTATTTGTTATTGGTGCTATTATTTTCTGCTTCATCACTCTTCAGAATTAAATGCACACAGGAAAAGTGAGTTATAAGTATTTATATGATTTAACAGTCCAGTTCTCCTTACCTGAGTAATTTTGCAACTTTGTTCTTGGTGATCTGAATCTTAATCTGCTGATGTGGCTTTCTGGTTTGTCCTCAGTATGGACTTGCTTGTCAATCACCAAACTCCTGGCTGGCACTTATTGCCATCCCTGGACTTTATCTCACTCAGGTCCTGAAGGATGGCAGTCCTTGTTGGTGTGCCTGCCATATTGTCACCCTCAGCTCCTGGGTCGCCAGTCCATGCAGAGGTCCCTGTCCAGGGCAGTAAAGCTTTTGACAGACCTTGTCAGCGTCCAGCTGCATCAAAGATCACACTTGTGTGTAAAGCACACTTTTACCTGCTCAGGTGTCATAAGTACATGAACTTTTCACTGCGTTTTGATCCACAAATCGGTGGAGATGTGACACCATCTAATCTTTTAATTTCTTACAACCATTTACAACAGCAAACTGAAAAAAGATCCCTTTGCCTGTAGCAAGTCTTGTAAAAGAGGGTTTGGAACTGGTTCCAGCCACAGGATTCAGGTTCTGAAATGCCTAAGTTGAATATTGTAAAGGATTTTTAAGTTGCTGTAGAAATGCAGACTCCTTCTTCCAGAACTTGACTTCCTGTCATTTCCAGGGCACACACTCATACTCCCTCTGCAGGCTCCCTCTCCGTGGACAAATTAATCATAGTGACATGGCTTCAGCAAGAGATGTTAAACCCACCCCCACCCAATGGTTATGGATGAGGGCCAGGGCACGCCTGAAAGGAGCTCAGCATGCACATCCCAAGATGAGTGCTGTCACCACTGCCACCAGCAGAAAATAACAACTCAGTCTTGTGAGGTGGCCAATGCTGTCAGTGTTATAAGAACCTTAGGTGTTGTCATGTAAATGGTAAATCCTCAGAGGCTTAAGCTGAAAAAACATCCATCTTCTGGATCCTCACTGTAATTTTAACTGGATATTTATGTTTATATAGTTATCTTAGTTCCAAGTGATGTTAGTTGTCAAGTCCTTTTTTTGAATATTCTTTTACAAAAATCTCCAAAATCTGGGAGTGGGAGCATTGATTTCCTAATTCTAGAAATCACAGAGTGAAACTGTATTATTGTTGGCAACTGCAGTATTTCCAGATATATTCTGTACTGCTTCTCTTCCATCTATCTACAAGCCCATTTACCATTTTATTGCAGCAGTTCTTTAAGGTTCCTCTTTCCTCACCTTTACCAATCACTCTCCCTAAGATTAAAGTTTCTCAGGTAAGTGGGTCAATGGATATATCTGTTTATAGATCCTTATAGAGAGCAATTCTTTATAACTGATAAATACTATTTAAGAAATGCCTTGCAATTCATTCTTTTAGCTTTCTGTTTTGATAATATTTAAAAAATATCTGTAATTTCAGTGGTCTAATAACATAGACAACACCCAATCATTTCAGAAAGTCTTTTCAGAATGAAGGTCAAAATTATTGCTCCCTTTTTGACCTAAGTTATTTAAGCTTAGACACTTGTTGTAGAATTAAAGATCTAAACCTCATCATAATGGCACATAATTTGCTTTTCCAAATCCTGATATAATAAAATCTAAGAAAATAATTTGTCAGTTTAAAACATTCATTCTACTTTCATTACAGAAGGCTCACCAATTTGACTTGTTGACACTGAGTTGAAAGGCAGCAATTTCCAGTGAAAATTTTAAAGTAAATTTGGGAGCTCTTTTCTTTTCTTTTATAAAGGCATAGTAGAAGCAAGTAAATAAACAGCTTCAGGGTAGAGGGAGTTTGATATTGGCAATCTTCAATGAAGATCACTTGTCTCTCCAACTTTTTCAAACAGATTTCAGATGTCAAATTTCTCGGCAATTCTATGGAATTAATTTATATAGTGTCTCTTCTGAACTGAAGAGACTATAAACATGAGAAAAAATGAAACTGTAGTATGTTTTAATATTAGTAAGTCAAACAGCAGAACACAGACAAGTCTGATATTAATTATTTTGCAGGATTTTTTAAAATACCTGAGATCAAGGAAGATATACAGATTTTGATGTTGATCAGTAAAGTTGCCTGAAAACAGGATATACTCTTTAAATTAAGTTTTCAGAATAAGTGTTGCTACTTTCATATTTGAAGTATTTTTAAATATTTCTTTTGAAGGTGTGAATTTCAGACATTCTGAGAAGCCACTCCTTTAGCTGTTCACCCAACAGAGCTCACTAGAGCCTATATTGGTTTCTGCAGTATCTAACCAATTTTTTTTTAAACAAAGATGCAGAGGACACACTTATTTGTATAGGAAAAGCCAATAATGAAGATAGCCTAGGGACTGATGGTGCTCCAGTCATGACTTTTGCATTTCCTTGATGGTGAGTTCTAATTAGTGCAGTAAGTGACTGCTGACTCACCTGGAATTCAATAGTATAACAAGAATAAATGTCTTTTGTGATTACCAACACCAGTGCTTTGGGCAAAGCTACTTGTGTTGTTTTAATGCATTAAGTTCTTCCTCCAGCCTCTACCACTGTTAATTAAAGAGCCTGATTCAGATCATTTGCACAGTTGTTCTGTGCAGATTATGAGGCCTGGTTTGGTTCTGTTCAATTAAATGCATATGATTAAAATTCAGGTAGCCAGACCCAAAGCACCTTTCCTTTTCAGGTAACATTCCACTGAATCAATAAAGCAAATATACAAAGATGTAAGTAAAGCAGTTCACTAAAATGTGGAATTTAATTAAATATATTGATGATCGTCTCTTGGTCAGAGTCAGCTTCTAATCTGCAAATAACCTTCCTTCTCCAAATTAACCTGCATTGCTACGTTTTTTCATCAAGACAATAATTAAAGGATTAACAGTAGAAGATTCTTCAATTATCATTAAATAAAGTCCTATATATAATACACATATGCTGCAGCAATATTCCAGATCACTCTTAAGTAATGCAGAATATCCTATCTGTCTTTTCTGCAAGATCATCACCATATTTTTGTAATTTTTAATGACTTTTAGTAGTAATATCAAATTTTGCATGTTTGAAACAAAAATCCACAAATCAGATAAAACAGTGAATTACCATTTTGCAGCACCAAGGCACTTCTATGTAATGGTTTACATTTCACCCTGAAATAACTGTTGTTTCTAGTAAGTTTAACTATGTGTAAGTTTTCTTTCATATACAAAAGGACTGGTCTTATATTTATTTCTTTGATGATATCTTAGTCTATGTACAGATGAGAAAGAAGAAAATGAAAAGAGAGAGCTGAGCATGTTCAAAAGCCATTATCCATCAAATTACATGCTAGACTTTCAGCCTAATGATGAATTTAAAAACAGAAATGCTGAAGAAATGTTGTGTTATGAGTTCAAACTGTAAGGAAATTGTCATACATTATTTAGGATTTTAAATTAATGTTTGTAAGTATTATTAATTATGGGAGTAGGCATTAAAGTAATGACTATATTTAATATATTCATGCTGTATTTGAAACTAATTTGTTTGCTTTTAGTCAGCTGCCACAATAAAATAGAAAGAAGGATAGCATTATGAGTGGTTAGGATAAAGCAGAATGTAGCTTGGTAAAGCAAAGCAAAAATAGATGAGTTAAAAGTTTCAAAATCATTCCCTGCTCAAACCAAAACTGGAGGCACAACTTAATAAACTTGAACTGTGTTATGACAAGTGGACAGGTAATTTTAAGGGGTAAACAGTCCCTGTCGTATCCTCAGCTACAAATGCTTCCACTGGGAAGCTATTTCAAAACACACTACAAGTCCACTGTCCTGTCCATGCTACTTGCCCAGTGTCCTGATGAGTAGGAGAAGAGAATTTCTTAGGTGACCGGAAGCTAAAAAAAAAGTCTGCTTATAGAAAGTGAGATCATCACACTGATATGTTGTTTTTAATCTGAAGAGAAATACTAAACTAGTACAATACATTGAAATAAAATTATAATAACTGTGCCATTAAGAAGCAAATTACAGGAGACTAAAACTAATACAGATTAGTTGTATCTAATGTTATAGTATTAGATACAACTAATACTCACTCATTACATCATCTGCCTAAAAAAATGTTAAAAGTTATAGATTCTTATAAATTTGATAGTATAAAACATATATATAATATAACACAAAACATATATATAATATAGCACAAAATGAGCTAAGCAGAAAGATATGTCGCAAGAATCCCACTGAAGAGAGAAAGGGCAAGAATGATGATTATTACAAATGTATTTATACATGGGTATTTTGGACATTCATATGTGTACATATACATATCTTTATATCTAAACAGAAATATATCTTTGCCATACTAATGCTCAACACCTAGAAACATTCATAGTACCCTCACAGTTTAATATTTCCGGTGAATACAAGCCTTTGAATAGAATTATAATGATGTGTTCTTTACTGAGTTTTTCACCTTCTCTCTCCAATTTCAAATAAAATTGGCAAAAGAGGTGGAGCCCTGCAAACACCTGAATGGATGGAAAAGTTGCAGCCTATGCTTAAAATTTTCTATTCAGTAGGAGATCCACATTGCAATCCAATTCATTTCCTCTATAAAGGTATGTACATGCCTATATCAGAGTAGGATTTTCCAAACCTCCTAGTAGTGCTAAGATTTCTGTACAGAGTAAAACTGCTGATACACTTTGTCTCTTTCTGCTGGTTTGGTTTGGTTTGGTTCAGTTTGGGCTTTTATTGGTTGGGATTTTTTTTGGTTGTCTCTTTGTCCCTTCTACCACTTACCTTTATTCAACATCAGTTTTAATATAGTTCTTGTTCTCCAGGGATGGGTATTTAGTTAGCTACCAAAAGGACATACTGCACAGTAAAAGTCTGTTCTACCTTGGTACAGGACAACTTTCTGCAAGGCAGTAAGTGACAAATGCATTCTTTTCTGCTGGCTATGAGGCTTCTGGCAGCTCCTCAGCCTGTTGCATGCTGGCTGCTATTGCCTCCTTCAATCAGCTGCCTCTGCTATGTCTATAAATGTTTTATGAATATATTTCAGTCTAAAGAAGCCAGATTAGCTTCAGACATTTTAATGAGTACTTTTTGCTAAACTGGCTCCTTTCATCTGAAATAAGGCTTAGGAGTGCTCATATCCCTGCAGACAAACCTGAAAGCAAAGCTACTTCTTTAGAAGGGACAAATGGAAAGGTAAAAGATATGTCTGTAACCCTGTATTAGAGGAGAGGTGCCTCCTCCACATGCTCCCTCTGTTCTGACACGTCTATTGTAATTTCTCCCAGACTCCCTTTCAGAGTTCTGTTAAGTATTGACTCCCCCTGCTTCCAGATTTACTTCTTTAAATTAAACTCTTTCCATTTTTCTTCTAGGGTAGTATTTCTTTTTTCCTGGTATGTCTGCTGTGCTGCTAATCTTTAAGCAACTTCCACTGTCTCACAGGTGTCCCATTTCTGACACATCTTGCTACTGTTCTCTTCTGTATCACTAATCATGATGACACTCAAAGGTTCTGACACTTCCAGCATATCCTGCTCTGTAACAAAGCTGTGCTTTAATGCCAAATTCTGTTTTCATTGTGTCCCAGTGTTTTTGGCTATGAATGAAAACAGTAAGCTATACTGAAACTACACTGCCCTTTAGGAGTGCAATAATTTCTCACACAGATATTAAAAAGATAAGATGTGAATAAAAGATTTATTTCTAAATTTCGTCCGTGTATGTATGTTTTCCCAGTAAGGTAAAATTAATGTAATTTGCTTTTCAGGATAAATTAAATTTACAGATTAGATAAAAATACTTTTAGCCAAATTCAGAAGTGGTCTATCACATGCAATGATCTATAATCCTATAATGCTAATGTAGATTCCCTTATATCTACTTGTGACAATTCAGTCAGTATGCAATAAACCCCCAGCAATTATAACTTACCTATGAAGAATTTGGAACAAGGGTTAATTTCCCAGAGAAAAGTGGAAGGAACTATTTTCTGGTTGCCACACTGAAGCCGTGTAAAAAACGTGAATGTAAAACTTTTGTCTTAATCATCCAAAGGCATTCACTCACAAGTCTGCAAAAACACAATGTAGAAAACAGTGCTAATTTACATATATATGTGCAGAGATAGATAAACAGATAGATATATGTATGTACATAAAGGCTTACATGAATCTATAAAAATAGTATAAAAGCAACAGTGAACGCCTTTATATCACACATTCTAACCTTTAGCCTCTGTAATATGCAAACCTTTGTTGAACTGCTGCAGCTTTGTCTCCTGAGTAAGTGGCTATGGGTAATTTGTTGTACTTCTACTTATGGTACCCTGGTTTTATATGGATAGTATAATCCACTAATTTAAAGAAATAAAGGTCAGGTACAATTTCAGAGACCTAAGAAGTGAAGGCATGGTATGTGCTGTAGAGGGGCACAGGTACAGGGATATAGGAGAAGGGCCACAATTTTGGCACTGGTGGCCCCACAGCTACAAACTCATCAATGGTCAGTTAATGAAACACAGATGGGAAGCAGGGCAAAAACAATTTACAGGATAAATAAGAGAGTAAAAATTCAATATCCAACATACGTAAAATGTAAAATATAATGAAACAGAATGTAATCTGGAGACATAGGCAAATGAAGAAAGAGAAATGTGTAAAAACATTTTAGTAAACACATAAATATGACCAGACATGGATCTCTAATGTGAGGATGAAGAAACCATCAAGATGAACATGAAATTTCTACTATCAAAGGACTCTAGTTGCCAGTAACTCCACATAATACCCTGACACTATGATCAGAGTGAAACCACCAACATTAGGGTCCAGAGGAGCAGTGGAAGGTCAAGCATTACACCAGGAAAAGGATAGAAAATAAGTGATCTAGAACTAGAGAACTAAACTGTAAAGGTATCGATTATATCAACAATAAATTATTGCCTTTACATGCAAAGCATTTTTGCTCTTTGCCAAAAAACAAGATCTGAAGCTCAACACAGCAATATACACAGACAGACATATATTCAGCAAGTATTCTAGGCTCTTAATTAATCTGTAGGCAAAGGTATAACCGTGCTTAACTTACTCTTTCCACTGCATGATCTGCTGATCTTCTCTGTCCATTGTTGCATTCTCATTGTACACACTTTCCCTCCACCTTTCCCTGCAACATTGTAAAGCTGTCCATGAAAAGAAAAATTTAAATGTACAACACACATGCCTTGAAACATGTAGACTATGAACCTGAAACTGTCATGTCTCCCTGCAGTCACTTCACAGAGATCACAGGCCTTGTCATTAAATACACATATGAATAATGATTAAATACACCAATGAACAAATGGCAGTAGGTGTTCAAATCTGTGATTTGAAATTCCTCCTTGTGGCTGAGATGTATGAGTGGGTTCTCTGTCCCTGCAGCATGGTCATTTACAATTTTCACTGTCAGCAGCCTCAACTTACAGTCACAATGGTAAAAACTATTGGGATAGTAAAATATGCAAAGAATATGATTCAGGATAAGGTAAGCAGATGTACACTTTCAAATTTGGCACTGTATCACTGTACCTACTCTGATCATTTGTACATGTACTGAGTCTAAAAATGGCAGGTAACAGCCTGAGGAGCTTAAGCTGGAATAGGTTATTCCATCATCTATCATTATTCCTGCTAACTGAGGACTGCACCTGATACATGTATTTTTTTTACATTTACTCTTTTACGTTTCCCTTTTTAATAGTACTTCCACTTATTTTCTTGTATTTGTCAGTAAGTTGCAGGCATCTCTGTTTGCTGGTGATAAGCACTGGCTTTTGAGAAATGCTCACCTGTGTTCTTTATTTCATTATACAAGGCTTTCAAAAAACATTACTGTGCTATTGCATCATGTATTTTCAGATCATCCAGCGTAGTTAAATCACCTTTTCAGTACATTTTTTTAAAATATGTTTACATCCTTTGTAGATCTTGCATATGCCTCCTGCATCATAAGGTCTGTGCAAAACATTTGGAACCTCTAGCTGGTAAGAAATGTGCCTATGCAACAGGTGGTGATGGGTACTTACAGAGAAATATCATGTGAGATCTCTTAAGATTGCTTTAGTAATATGGTCACTGGAGGCTACAATGCAAAATGGTGACAGAACGATAATGCCAGATGGACATGATTCCTTTGCAACTCATTTACTGTAAATGACCACAGTTACGTAACTCATCTGACTGGACAGAACTACACTGCAGGCCAGGCAGTAGATAGTTAGTCAGCTACATATCTGTAAGGGGAGTTTCATCTCTTGCAATGACTAAGAGAAAGAACTGTGCAGCAGTAATGCAGTGTGCACCTCTGCAGCAGAGCTCATGACAATCAATCACCATTTTAGTACTCCAGGAAAACCCACAGCAGATTAAAAATATCTTTTAATGATTAAGCAGACTGCTTTGCCATGAATTCCATCCTCCATGTAAGGTGATTATAATGGAAGGGACACCTTCAGTCAATGCCTCTTCAAGGAACTTCTAATGCTTATTCATGCTGGGCCAGCCAAGAGCATGGGCAATGCACCTCCTGCCTTTCTGCCCTGGGGGTCTTCTGGGAGACAGTCATGCGAGAGGGGTTGGGTATTCAGCTGGTTAATTACTTCTAATCCCCCTGGGGGAACAAAGTATAGAAGGAAAGGGATCAGCTAATTATAGTTAATTGTATTAGCTGGGAGAGAGTGATTAACATAATTAAGATAACCTTGTGACTAGTAGCTCTATGGCAGGAAAGTGTTCTTGGATAGAGCAAGTGAAATACTAATTAAAAGAAGTATGAGCTAGACAACCCAGCTTAAGTCCTAAAAGGATTATTTTTTGACACATGTATGCCATAAAAAGAGCACAAGATTGTTGCAAGTTTGCAGGGACTATGAGGCAGGTTTTACAGAAAGATGGAAGATTGTGGGTTAATGCTCTGGAAAGTTTGCAAGGTATGAATAATGTGAAGAGGTAAGCATGCATGAGTTGCCTGGAAACAGAGCCTGTGGGCTATGAAAAGGTATTGGTGTAAGGCAAATACAAACACAGACGTGACAAGTGGTTTTGTTTGGTATTGCTATCGTTAGGAAGGAGATCTTGGCATTTTTTCCCCCTCCTGTTCCCCCAGGCATAAATGTAAGCATATGTTATGAAAGCCAAATATGTTTCAAGGTATGATTTCTCTCTTCAGCCACATGGGCGGCTTCTTGTTCTCCATGTGTTTCCTGGGGTCTTCAATAATAGTAATACAGTGTAATTTTAAACTTGGAAGGCTGAAAAGGTTCATGCATAGAGATGAAAAATCATAGCTTTTCAGTATTTTTAAGGCAGTAATAGAGCAGTACTCAGCTCCTAATTTCATGAGACCTGAACACTTATGAACTGTGTAAGGGGATTTGTAAAATTTAGTCCAGAACTCTTTTTTGCTTCTGCATTTTCCCCAGAGCAATGGAGGTCTTATAGATTTAGAAATAATAAGAAGCCAATTGTTTGTTAAAGGCGTGTTTCACCTTCTCTCATAGCTGCTAAGATTTTCCTGGTTAAGCTTCCAGGGCTATTACTATGTTTTTCTTTTGTAAATGTAAATTCTGAAATTTTTTTTAAATGAACTTTTGTCATAGCTATAATATAAAGTGATCCAAATTGTTCCTAAGAGAAAATTATTGGTTTATTTTTAAAAGGAGGTAGCTCACATTGCACAGTATAAGTAAGAATTCATTGTGATCTTAATTTTCGTTTGACTTCTGCAAATCAAGAGCTTTGTCATGGAAAAATTACTTTAATTTCATCTCACACAATTCTATTGCTGTATCTCTGGTTTTCTTCCCTGAAAAAAAAAATTACTCAGTATAATTAGGAATCTTTCTACTTTTTTTCTGGTAGCTGAAAGGCAATGCAAGAGAGATGTCTGTTTAAACTTATAAAGAAGTTTACGTTCTGTGCTGTTAGGGTTTCTGAGTTCCAACAAAATAGTCCAGCCAGCTCCAGTGCCTTTGCCCCTCTGTGGCCTTGCAGTACCACTGAAACAAACCAGAAAACACAGTTTACAAAGTGGAAAACATCCTTGTTATCCCAGAAGAAGCTATGGATAGTGATTGTAAGAAATCTTCAACAAGAGGGCTACCCCATGAATTTGAAGCCTGTTCCTGAACCATTACTAGAAATGGTACAAGCACTGGAGTAGAATGTTATGTCTTAAAGTTTCCATTCTAGACAAAGATATATCTTATGCCTGCTGGAAAGAGACTGTGATTATGGCCATGATGATTTTTCTTTTCAACCAGCTATTTTGGACTTTGAGTTGAACAACTCCCCCACCTATGGGAAAGATAGTGCAGCTGCTTCTTGTGAACAAACCACTTCTTCATATGGATCAACCATATTGAAATTAATTAGCATGTAAAGCAGAATAAACGGTTAATAATTTTCTAATTGTAGTGCCTCCCTTTGTTTAGTTAACTGGTTTGGACTATTAAAGAGTAGCTTCAGGTCTGAGTTTCATTGGTAGTTTATGGATGTTCAGATCAGAAAAGAAGTGGTCCAAGATCTTCTTCTGGGTTCTGTCTTCCTGAAAGAACTTTTAGCCCTTCTATAGTAAATCAGAGCTTTTTCTGAAATAATTTCTGACTGCTAAGCAAGTACCTGAGAGCACATTTTGTACTAGCCCTCGTGCACTTTGTAAGCACAACTAAACTAGTTGCCTTTATTAAATTATGTCTTTTTTTAAAAAATTAAGGATAAATAGGTAAAAATATCATGTACATTATGGGGGATAGTGAAGTTCATAGTTCCCGTATAATGAATACAGTGATAGCATGCAACAAATTTGGGAAATATAAAGACGAATTCTGCTTATAGTTCTTTAAAAATACTACCTCATAAGTTCCTAAAGTTAAAAAAAGGATAAGGAGACTTCCAAAAGTGCTCCATGCTTTTTTTGTGGAATCAGAAGAAATTTACCGTTGATTTAATAGGAAATCCAATTATGTAAATTGAAATGGGAAAGGTCTAACAATGTGAGCTCTCCCAAATCCCAGATGATGTACATTGTTACCTTAATGCAGCTGAAGGAAGGAGATGACCAACTGATACTGAATGAGAAAATGTAGATGAGGAAAATATTTTTCGTCAATACAATGCAACAATTTCAGTTGAAGTAACACTGGTAATGAACCAAAATCCAATATTATTTCACTAAGAGTCATAGTTTTATCCACAGAATGGATAGGGTTGGAAGGGACCTTAAAGATCATGTAGTTCCATACCCCCTGCCGTGAGCAGGGATGTCATTCTATAAATCAGGTTGTTAATGCTGTGTTTAGCAGCATTAGCAACCTGATTTATAGAAGACAAAGAAAAAAAGAGCCTAAGTTTTTTAGCAAAAGGCAACATATAGATAGAGTCTCGGGAATTTGAAAAAGAAGAACAAAATAACTGCATGGATTTTTACAGAAAAAAATGTCAGGAGGAAAGAGTAAATACAAGGAAAGTTGAAAAATAAGAAAAATTACCCAAGAACATTATGTTCAAACCCCAGTGAGTTATGTGAGTTTGTCTGTTTATAATGAGATATAACCAAAGGAAGGACAGGCTGTAAGAAACTTATGTGAAAATAAGTAGCTGATGTTTGATGTTATAGAAAATTATGTAAGGAGAAGAGCAGACCAGTTACAGAGTTGGAAAGATGATAACTGCAAAAGAATTTTGAAGATTTTGAAAAAAAGATGGCAATTTTTGAGGCTGGAGAGAGAGGTTATGAAATGAGAAATGAGAGTCTAGTCCTTTCTCTTTCCCCAAAAAATAAAATTTTAAAAAACAAACCACGAAATCAGCCCCCTTAATGGCAGTTTCAAATCCCTTTCAAGTTTCAAGTAACAAATCCTTTTAGATGCTTTGTCATGGTAAGTATATATCTATATTTTGGTGAAAACCTTTTTTATTTCCATAATCCTAACCCCTAACTGCAGCTATTAAAACTGCTAGATGCATACTTTTTTCTGCCACTAACAAAAAACTAACTAAACTGTTTAGTACTATCATTCTTTGCAAAATTCTTTCATTAATCTGTGAACTGAGACAGAAAATTATATCTCTGTGTTGCAGTTTCATTTGTTGATGCATTAATTTTCAGATGTTAGGAATAATATTAAATTCATTTATTCATCATATGCATTTGTCAACCTTCAGATATAGAAATCTCAAATTCTCTGTTTCAATTCCATATCTTCACTTTGCTGTATCTTTAAAATTGACTTATCTGAGACCGATGCATTTCTTGAAAGAGAGCATTTCTTGCATGTCCACAAAAATGTGTATGTTTATACATGGAAAAAATACCATGTTTGAAAAATACTACAGTCACTAGGCTGTTGATTTTAGAAATCGTTAACTTTGAAGAGTTGCATTTTGATGTGTAAGACACATCACTTTGTCTGTGTTACCAGACAGAATTGTGCAGGTTTATGTGCTGTTTTGCTCTTTGATGTGAACTATCAGTTAGGTTTGTGTAATTGTGCCTGACTGATGTGTGTGGGAGAAGGAGTGCTAGCTGGAAAGACAGAGAGCACAAGACAGGATAACTAGAGAGAAAAAAATATTTGTCCTCCACATTTTAACAAAAGTCGATGTTAGGTTGTTAGAACTGATTTACTCTCATGACTTTTGAGTGGTTAGTGAAGCTTTTTGTATGCTCTTTACCACGACAGTGTACCAGTTTAGCCAGTCATTTAGGCTGGTTCTCTTTCCAGTTGTAAGGGAAATCTTACCCATCATTGCACAGGATGTGATTAGCATGTTCTGTATCAGTGAGCTCTGGATTTCCACGGAACACTGCATTTGGGTCAGCTGGGTGTCACTGCAGAACTATGGTCTTTCACAGCAGATGTCATACAGCCAAAGGGCTGCACCCATAGCAGACAAACAGTCCCCATCTCCTGTGAAGCCCCACGATTGCTCAGAAACAGGTGATTGTCATCTACACAAATCAAGATATTTCAGTGCAAAAGAATGAACTTTAAACAGAGACATAAATGGAGACATACTTGTCCATTTTTTATGATAAAGGCAAACACATAAATGCAAGGAATGGGCTCTATCATTTGCCTGAAAATTAATTTAGGTAGTAATTCATTTTCTATTTGAAAGGACAGGGAATGACAATTTCTTAATTGCTATGCCCTGACTTTCCTGAAATACTACTTTTGGGAAGTCTTTTCTTTTTTTTGCTGAAGAAGGTCTGCTCTTTCCTCCTCTACATTAGTTGCACTCCCATTAGTTACAAAGGAAGGGAGGAAATATTGAGCTTTGGAATGGTACTTAGCCCCTAGCCTTTCTATGACAGCACACAGTCCTTTTCTTTGCCAAAAAGGAATATATACACTTTTCCAGTAAAAGAAAGCTGGTACAAAGTAAGCTACATTGATAATCAGTGATAAGGGGGCAAAATTAGGAGAAACTCCCGTGAGGATATGTAGTACATTCCAAGTTCTTCTGAGTCTCAGGTAACATTGATAATTACAGAGTCTTTATCTGTTATGCTACACATCTAAACTGGGTGCAGAACTTGTTGCCCTTTTCATCTTTTCCTGCCTTACCTGACACCAGTTGGGAAAGCTTGTCTGGTGAGCAAATGAAGGAGGGTTGCTTGTCTTCAGCCCAAATAATCTTAAATAAAAAATTGAGAAAGAAAGGGGAAGAAGCAGAAAAGCTAGAAAAGCTGCTAAATGGTGTTTTATGTGAAGCACACCCTGGTCTGCAGGCTGGCACATCCTTGCAGTGAAGCACTGCTCTAGGGTTCTCCCTGTTGTGTCTGTTCCCTCATCTTTCCCTGATAAGAAAGGTCAGGCTGACAGGAAGATAGGGAAGGAAGAGAATTAAGAAATGCCAGGAAAGAGAACAGCCCTATGTCCTCCTCTAGCTGCAGCAACCATGGTCAGGGAGCAGGATGCTTTGTAAGGAAAACCCTGACCCCATATCATAGGTATAGTCTCCAAACACTTTTGGAACTGGTCAAGTAGTCAACCGAAAAGTTGATGGTCACTGTGCAAAGAGATACTGCTGTAGTTGTAGAGATTAGGGAAACTGCATGCTAGAGATGAAGAGAAGAGGCAAAACCATAGATGTGTCAAAATCATTGTTCACTGGATATAAATAGATTGGCAGAAAAAGGACAGCTAAGGAGAGTCTCCATCCTTTACTGGATGCAGAGTGTAGCATCATAACGGAGAACGAGGAAAAGGCTGAAATACTTCATGCTTTCTTTGCCTCAGCCTTTAATAACAAAAACAGTTGTACTCAGCATATCCATCTCCCAGAACTCAAAGCAATGGGGAGCTGAGTGAAGCCCCCATAATCTAGACTCAGTACTGGGGCCAGTCCTGTTTAACATATTTGTCAAGTGAGGTGAGGATCAGTCTCTTCTGCCATGTCTCAAGTGAAAGAATGAGAGAACATGGTCTTATCTTGCACCAGGGGAGGCTAAGATTAGATATCGAATTTTTTTTCATTAAAAGAGTGGTTAGGTATTGTAATAAGTTGCCCAGGGAAGTGATAAAATCACTGTCCCTGGAAGCGTCTAAGAGGTATCTGGGTATGGGAGTTGGGAATATTGTTTAGGAGTGATTATGCTGGAGCTAGGTTGATGGTTTTGAGGGTCTCTTCCCACTTGATGATTCTGTGAACCTGTGATTCAAGCAACATTCAAATATTCCTGGGTCATGAGAACATGTCCAGGTCTATACTGTTATTTTATCAAGTTCTGCGTGTTTCTTGCTGTCAACATAAACAAAATGAGTTCTGCCAAATATCTCTACAGAAGTACTGTCAACAATTGCAGGGATACGAGCAGAAACCAAGAAGCCAAACACCACTGCAACTGCTCTGTAGAAAAGAAAAAAAAAAAAAGAGAAAAAAGAAAAAAAAGAAAAAAAGAAAAAAAGAAAGAATAAAAAGAAAAAAAGGAAAAAAGAAAAAAAAAGAAAAAAGGAAAAAAAAGGAAAAAAGGAAAAAAAAAAGAAAAAAGAAAAAAGAAAAAAAGGAAAAAGGAAAAAAATAAAGGAAAAAAGAAAAAAAGGAAAAAGAAAAAAAAAGGAAAAAAGAAAAAATAAAAAAAGAAAAAAAAAGGAAAAAAGGAAAAAAGATAAAGAAAAAAAGAAAAAAGAAAAAAAGAAAAAAGGTAAAAAAGGAAAAAAAGAAAAAAGAAAAAAAAAAAGGAAAAAAGAAAAAATAAAAAAAAAGAAAAAAAAGGAAAAAAGGAAAAAAGAAAAAATAAAAAAAAAGAAAAAAAAGGAAAAAAGGAAAAGAAAAATAAAAAGAAAAAAAGGAAAAAGGAAAAAAAAGAAAAAAAAAAAGAAAAAAAGGAAAAAGGAAAAAGAAAAAAAAAGAAAAAGGAAAAAAGAAAAGAAAAAAGAAAAAAAGAAAAAGGAAAAAGAAAGAAAAAGAAAAAGAAAAAGGAAAAAAAGGAAAAAAAGGAAAAAAGAAAAAATAAGGAAAAAAGAAAAAAAAGAAAAAAGAAAAAAAAGAAAAAAAGGAAAAAGAAAAAGAGAAAAAGGAAAAAGGAAAAAAGAAAAGAAAAAAAGAAGAAAAAAGGAAAAAGAAAAAATTAAAAAAAAGAAAAAAAAGGAAAAAAGGAAAAAAATAAAGATAAAAAGAAAAAAGAAAAAAGGAAAAAAAAGAAAAAAAAGAAAAAAAAGGAAAAAAAAAAAAAAAAAAAAAAAAGGAAAAAAGGAAAAAAATAAAGAAAAAAAGAAAAAAGAAAAAAAGGAAAAAGGAAAAAAAGGAAAAAAGAAAAAATAAAAAAAAGAAAAAAAAGGAAAAAAAAGGAAAAAAGAAAAAGAAAGAAAAAGAAAAAAAGAAAAAGAAAAAAAGGAAAAAAGGAAAAAGAAAGAAAAAAAGAAAAAGAAAAAGGAAAAAGGAAAAAGAAAGAAAAAAAGAAAAAAAAGGAAAAAAGAAAAAGGAAAAAGGAAAAAAGAAAAAGAAAAAGGAAAAAAGAAAAAAAAAAAGAAAAAGAAAAAGAAAAAAAGAAAAAGGAAAAGGAAAAGAAAAAGAAAAAGAAAGAAAAAGAAAAAAGGAAAAAGGAAAAAAAGGAAAAAGAAAAGGAAAAAAGGAAAAAAGGAAAAAGAAAGAAAAAAGAAAAAGAAAAAAAGGAAAAAGAGAAAAAGAAAAAAAAGGAAAAAAAAGAAAAAAAAGAAAAAAAGGAAAAAGGAAAAAAAGAAAAAAAAAAGAAAAAAAAAGGAAAAAAGGAAAAAAATAAAGAAAAAGAAAAAAAGGAAAAAAAAGAAAAAGAAAAAGGAAAAAGAAAAAGGAAAAAAAGAAAAAAGAAAGAAAAAAAGAAAAAGAAAAAGGAAAAAAGGAAAAAGGAAAAAGGAAAAAGAAAAAGAAAAAGAAAAAAGGAAAAAGGAAAAGGAAAAAAGGAAAAAAAGGAAAAAAATAAAGAAAAAAAAAGAAAAAGGAAAAAAAGGAAAAAAAGGAAAAAGGAAAAAAAAAAGGAAAAAAAGGAAAAAAAGGAAAAAGAAAAAGGAAAAAGGAAAGAAAAAGGAAAAAAAGGAAAAATAAAGAAAAAGAAAAAGAAAAAGGAAAAAAAAGGAAAAAAATAAAGAAAAAAAGAAAAAAAGAAAAAAAGGAAAAAAGAAAAAAAGGAAAAAAAAGGAAAAAAGAAAAAAAAAAGGAAGAAAAAAGAAAAAAAGGAAAAAAAGGAAAAAAGAAAAAAAGAAAAAAAGAAAAAAAGGAAAAAAAGGAAAAAAGAAAAAAAAAAGGAAAAAAAAGGAAAAAAAGAAAGAAAAAAGAAAAAAAGGAAAAAAAGGAAAAAAGAAAAAAAAGAAAAAAAGAAGCAATAGGAACACATAAATAACGTAGAGTGCTACCTTACACTGGGAGATTAAAAGTGTACTGTCCAGCATGACTACCAGGCTTAAACAGAGACAATGTATCTCAATAAACTGTTCATTGCCCATTTGAATAATAGAGTTAAATTTAATGATGTGCACTATCTATGAATTTCTATTACCAGCTTGTTCTAAGCATATGAAGTCCTTGATTGTGTTCGGTCACCAAGTACTTTTGCATCAGCTTCATAAAAGCTCTTGTACTTCCTCAACATGGATTGCATGAACATGTTACAGGCTTACTGGTCCTGTCACACTGAAGCAATTCATCAGCATCACAAAGAATTCTACTGGCATTAGAAATTTATCTAATAATAAAATAAAATACTTGCAAAATCTTCCAAATCTCACTGAAGACTCTGGTCAACCTGCCATAAATCTCCTCTGGTATCCAGGACTCCAGGGTATTTTACTTCTTGATCTGAAATTGCAACTAAGATTCTCCTTACAGAAAGTTAAACCAAAAAGAAAGTGGCAGCAAGCTTTGAAATTCCCACATTGCCATTGAGAAAGCTGACTATAAAATACAGTAGATACAGATATAAGCATATACTTTGCTTATTTCAAAATACTCTGTACATGTACAGAGAACAGCTGTACAAGTTCAAAATACTCTGTACAGCTATTATTCAATGCAGTAATGATTTAATTGATGCCACTATAATTACTGTAATAGATTCCTTACCGTACGCTTCCTTCAGAATTTTTAGAACTAGATTCCTCAGTCAGTTATTAATAGACCTGAAAAAGCTTTTACTTTTGTATTTGGTCATGTGAATAAATTATAGTCCTCCTACTTGTGATGCACTTAACTGTGCATCTCTCCCAGTTGGTATTTTCCCTAACTTTTAATTTAACATATCTGAACTAATTAAAATATACCTTATCTAAATACATTATTATAGCTGGGAAGTAATTTTATACCATCAGTAAATGAGACGCATCTAATTAAAAATTAACTTTCAGATTGTAATTCATTTTTAGAATTAACATAAAAATGTTGATAGTCTTCAGTTCTTCTGAATAATAGTATTCTCATACCTGTGCATTAGCCATATATTTTCTCGAAAGAAACTCTAATGGGTAAATATAATCTGATAGGTAAAAGTAAAGTTTGGGATTTTTAAATATGTACATTTTTTTCCTAAATGTATGCAAAACCCAGTACCTTCTTTAACCTAGACCCCTGCCCCCAAACAATTTTTTCCTCCTAGATGAATGAGAAAAAATTTGGGAAATATTTATTCTAGATGCATGAAGAATGTTACTTTCCAAAACACAACAGGTACAACTTTCTCTAGGTAGATAGTTTGCCATTATGTAGTTATTCATTTCATGTCAGATGTTCTATAGTAAGCAAGGATATTTTGCTTCAAATTTAGTATCCTCCATCAAAAATGAGGAGAAAAAAGTTACAAAATATAATTGGTAATATTATATAGAGAAAAAATAAATAGTTCCATTTGCTTGCAAAGCAATAGCAGAGGGTGACAACAATAACGCTCCCTGACTACATGTATAAAATGACAAAATTGATATTTTTAAAACTGTCATTTGCAACCACCAAAAATTGTTAAAATAGCATCTTGTCTCAGAACTGTTTCAAAGTTTCAGCAATATTATTGCAGAGAAAAGACAGAGAGAAGAAATACATAGAAGAATTTTCAGGGTGTTAAAAAAAAGACTCAGAGGACTTTCAGAATTTTAAGGAATGTTACTTCTAATAAGTTTTGCTGTTCCACTAAGGTAGAGAGTATTTTTTCTGTCATGAATGTAAGACTAATTCTAAAGGAAAGACCATGGGTAAAAATAAGAGCTCCAACAACGTTAGAGAACTTAAACCGAATAAAACATATGGTGAAGATGTGTAATATTCTTGATGTATCAATGCTCATGAAGTCCTTAAGTAGTTTAAATAACTTTCTATTTCATAAATAAGTTTATTGCCTAATATTAGAAAAACTCATCTGTTTCTCTTATGGTTCCTACTTTTATGCTATGTAAATAAAGTCTTCCTTTGTATACGATCTTCCTGTTGGAGCAGGTTTTGTTCAGGTCTGAGCCAGAACAGGATACTGAAATTTTTCTGACTCAAAGAAGGATGCTAAACATTAACACTCTTACCTGTAATTAAGCATTGGATAGTGGAAGGGAAATAAAAGAGGTAAAGTTATTTTTCCAAAGGAGCAGAAAAAATAATTTGAATGTGGGCTTTTGAGATTTATAGCAAAATATTTCAAAAATATTCAGCTTTTAGGGGGTTTTGTTAAAATCTGTTTTGTTTTCAGACAGCAAATATTTTGGTTGTAAGCCAGTATTTTTACTGAAAAGACAAAATAATGTAAGAATGGCAAATCCATAGAATGTAAATTAATTTGCTTGGTCAAAAGCTTAACAACTAGCATCCTTATCCAATTCTAGATGATTTATTTAAGCAAACAACACAGATCAGATTTCTCCACGTTATTGTTGAAGTGCACTTTTTAAATGCTAAATATTCTGAAATCTTACACATTTCATTCAGAAAGGCACAATAACAGGTAATAATAAATGGAACTGTTGACAGGTATTATGTTCTGTCTGGTTCAGAAAGTAGCAATCGCATTTTCCATCCACCTTGCTGGCCCAATAAGGGGGCAGTTGCTGTTCAGCTCTAGTCCAGCAGATAAAAGAGGGGTTTGGAACCAATAAGTTACATTATATTAAATTTGTTGTAAATTTTTTCATTTGTCGGTGTCCAAATTATTTTTCTTCATTGTAATCCAGAAAACTAAATTTCTTATGAGAAGAATTGTTTGAGCAATTGAGATAACAGGATACTGCCACAATTCATATGTAAATTATAATTATATGCCATAAAACTATTCTAATAAGCATGGAATGATGTGATTTGAAAAATAACTTCATCTGCAATGATACTCTTATTTGTTAATGGCATTAAATGACAGCCTTGTGAAAACATGATATTCATATTGCCAAGTTACCAGGAAAAATATGTTTAAATAAAAATATTAGCAGACTTAAAACAATTTCTTCTCTCACAGTATTTGTATATTTATTGAAATCTAAATATTTCCAATAACATTCACACAACCACACCATCTGCTCCCAGTTTTATTACTGTTTTGCACCCTTTCCCCAGTTTGATCCACTTGGAAGCTTTCCAACATTAACTTTCTCCCTTTAGCAAAACTGGAAAGCAATTGCAACGCAACATTTGGAGTAAGGATTAAGGCTCGATGAGAGGAACCTGTGATGAGCTACTTGTGCTAAAAAGATTTGCAGAATCATAGCTGAGATCAATAAATGAGTAGAAAAGGCAGATCTGAAGTTAAAGTATTTGTAAGATTTCTGATTATTAAGCAAGCAGACAAAAATGTGAAGAAATTTAAGAGGTTTTCAGGGAAACTTAAAGAAACACGAATGAAGGACGAAAGGCTTTCGGTACTGCTCAGTGAACAGCAAATGTACGATGGAAATACATTGACAGGGGATGGGACATTGACATGCACATGGAAGCATGAAATACAGAGAGGAGCTCTGTAAGAGTGATGGAGGGCACAGAAACAACAGTAGTAAATCTTTCAAGAATAAAAGTAAAGCATCTAAAAAGGCCTTGCTTCTGTCCCTCCATTCTCATGTTATGAATCACAGACAAATAGTGTACAAAACCTGATAATCCAACTGGTCTTAATTATGTAAAGGTCTGGAGGGTGGTGGACTATGACTTCCTGAAGAAAGTAGCTTGATAGTCAAAGGAAAAAGTCAAAACTGCAGGGAATGAGAAGCAGAGATGAAAAGTATAGAAAAAAAATTCAACTAAACTGGCAAATAGGAAAAGGCATGATATTTAAGAATTTGTGAAACTGGGAAGGTGATGGTTGGAGCAAAGGAAATTAAAAGAGGATCCTGACATTGAAAGCAACAATAATGTTTAAGAGGGTTGAGATAGGTGAGAGTGAACAGAAAAGGCTCTTACTTTTGCTGATGCTGTAACTGTAGAAATCTTTCTTTACCTCCTTGTGAGACTCAACTCCAAGTGAGTTTTGGCTTTTATAACTCTATCCTTGCATACTTGGTCTTTATGTTCCTCCTGGGTTGCCCAATGCTGCCTACATCTTTCATATGTTTCTTTTTTACTTTTGAGTCTAGTCAGGAGATCCTGGTTCATCCCAGAGGGCATCCTGCTTTGTTTTCTTGATTTCTTGTGTGTTGGAATGCACCACTCTAGGTGACTCTTGAAAGTTAACCCACTTTCCTGGAGTCCTTTTTTCTTATTTGGTTGGTTGGTTTGGGTTTTCTGGTTTCTTTCCCAGGCACTATTACATTGGATTCTTCTAAGCAGGCCCCTGAAATGACTGTACTCTGCTCTCATGAAGACCAGGGATGTGATTGTGGTCTTCACCTTCTTTCCTCTTCTGAGGATCCTGAACTTCACCATCTCATGTTCACTAAAGTCAAAGCTGCTGCCAACCCTCACATTCCTATTCCGTTCTTGTATGAATCACACCTATCAGAGTGCCTACTCTTCGATCACCCGTGTTGGGAAGTTTTTGTCACTACACTCCTCAAACCTCCTGTGTTACCCCTCCAGCAGACATTAGGATGGTTTAAGTTCCCTATGAGGACTAGACCTGACAAAAGTAAGGATTCTCCCAGTTGCACGAAGAAAGCTTCATCTCCTATTACATCCTGACCAGGTGGTGTGTAGCAAATACCCAGCCCCAAAACCATCAACACTGGTTAGCCTGCTCTTGACCCAGCTCATGACTGGCTTGTTGTCTATGTCTAGGCAGAGCTTTATGCATTCCTGTTGCTCACATAAAAGGCAACTCATCCTCCCTACCTTCCCAGACTTCCTAGAGTCTCTGTCCATCCCAGTGCTGCAGCTGTATGAGCTGTCCCACCTTGCCTATGTGATCAGAATAATCTGAAATCTGTAACTTCACACAGACCTCCGGTTCACCCTGTTGCTCTCCACAGGTGCTTCAGAGAAGCAACCAGTGACTCTAATTTCCCAGAAAAGTTGTGAGAGCTTTGTCAGTGGTGTCCTGTAGGCTGTCCCTTATTATTTGCATACACCAGAGGAGGGCCCCTTCAACCCACTATTGCTGATCACAAGGAGTCACCAGTTCACAACACAACAAACTTTTGCTTCCCATCCCAGTCTACTTTTCCTGCTCTTTGCCAAATAGTGGAAGGACAGTAGGAGGTAATAGTCCAAGGGCTAGAAAAATTTCAGGAATTCCACAATTAGGAGTTTGCTTTGGTCAGAAGATGAAAGGCAGAAGAAGCTGAAAGGCTATAGGATGTATTAGAAGTTAAAAAGGCAGTACTAACTGTAAGAGAGACATCACTGAACCAACCTGCAAGTAGAAGTGCATGGATAGGTCTGAGCAAAGTCACAGAATATGGTTTTCCATCTCAGGGATCCTCAGAATGGAGCTTCTGGGAAAACTGAGTCTGGCAGCAGCCTGGAGAAACTCCTGCTTACAGCTGCCTTCCAGCAGCCAGAGTGCCACTGGGGACAGAGTTAAGAGATGTGATTCATCTTCTGCTTGTAATTGGAGCTGACAGGAGTTGCATGTTTTTCTGACAGCATTGGCAGAGCACTTGCTCCTTCTCCGCTGTGCTCCCTGGGCATCTGTGGGAACCTGCAGTGCAGCCCCTGGCAGGCTGCCTGGGCCAGACTGTCTGTACCACATGCAGGCAGGGACACTGCACTCATGCCTGTAGTCCTTTGCAGAGACTGATAAGCCACCACACCAAAAAAATCAGTGTTGTAGGGCAATGCCTGCAGCCACATACATGCTATAAATTCACCCCCAAATTTGTTTGTTAAGAAGACAAGCAGTTTTTTAAATGGTTCCAGAGCCCCTTTAAAGGAGGTCTGCATCTAATAACGCAGTTTTATCTCATCCATGCTGAAAATAATGTTATAATATTTTTCAGTAATTTTGTAAATTTTGTTTATAAGGTGGAAATGCAGTCAAAAAGGAGTTTGTATTTTATTGTTTGAGAAGAGGGTTTAAGTTAATTATCTTGCCCTGCCAGTTAGACTAAATAACAGTGCCATCTGCTGAAAGGTAATGGTGACTTGCAGGAAGAGTTTATAGTCGTTGTACTTTACTAAGTAGAGGTATAAAGAGAGAGATCAACAAGGGAGATGGTGATAAAAGGAAAGAGAAAATAAAAGCAACCTGAAGAGGCAAAGATGTAGAGCTACAGGAAGGACTCTCATTAAAAGGAGGATTAAAACAAAGATAAACAAATATTTTAAAATAAAAATAAAATTAAAAAAAAAAAGAAAAAGAGAAGTAGGCTGAGAGAAACATGTCTGTTTTTAACAGTATTGATTTGAGGTTTAAAAAACCATGTTACCTTATATTCATTGTAGTGACTTCTTTATTTCAAATTGCTACATAGTTCATAGTTCAATGGCACTGCTCTGCTCATTTAATAATCTTCAGCATCAGTCTCGCAAAAAAGTTGCATGTTAAAGTCTTTTAATCAAATCAGAAAAATAGCATATGATTGGAATATGGTTCTGCCCTGTATAAAAAAAAATAATTCTACTTATATATTCCAAGCAGTTTCTTGGCTTCTGACACAAGGATTTTTTATTGTTATTAGCTTTTGGAAAGGATAGCTAATGAAATAAATAACTTGGCATGGGAGAGACAGTATTGGGAGAAAGCAGTAGCAAGAGGACAGTGCATAAGTTGTTAAAACCTCTGCCTGTTACCTTAGCCTTGTTTTCTGAATATTTATAGGAAACTAATAATTTCTAGTGAGACATGGATAGATATGAACAGAACCTTGTCACACATTTCCTCAGCTATCAGTCCAGGTGTGCATTGGTGGGTTTCCCCTTGAATTTTATCTCACTGCCTGGTCATTGTAAGCAGTAGTCACTCTTCTTGAATCCCGAAAAGAGACATGAACCATTTTATCTCTTTTAAAGAAATAATAATTTGACTAAGACATCAAAATGGAAAGTGTTGTGATTGTATCATCAGCTTGGCGATAGTATTTCCTGGAGATCTAAAAATATAAGTACTATTTTAGCAAGACTGCATAAATTTATCATGTAGAAGTTGAAGTGGCTTTTTATATCTGCTATTGTGCTTTTGATGTATCATAAACATGCCATCTAACAGATTTTCATTATCCTTCATAGTGTCTTGTGTTAGTTTAGCTTTTGACCAAGGAAATGATACTCCTTTTTTTACTATTTTTAAAGAATCTGAACAATTGGCACCAAGCCAATAGTAAAATTGTCCCAGAAATATAGTATACATCACATTCATAATAGTGCAAACTCTTTTAGTTTATCTCAATATTTTAAATATTGGAATTTTTTTTAAAGTTGAAGCTCTTTGACTCCTGTGATTGTGAAAGTCCTAGTGTGCTACTGTTTGATTTTGGGTTTAATTCCCTATTTGTTCTGTGGGAAAAACTACAAAATTTGAGAATTTTTAGGATGAAAAAGGTGAAGGCACATAAAATGATTCCCAAGATCTTTATTGGTTTAAATCTTGTTTTCATTTTTTTAGGACAGCCTAATGTGATAGCTTTATTTTAACTTGGATCAGTTAAAAATATTTTATTTGTAAATATGCAAGATGGAAGATTAAAATAGATGTTGTGGTAGACTGTTTATGATTACGAATAAAATCCTTTAGGTAGGCAAAACTTAGCTTAGCAAGGAATCCGAATTAGCCAAAAAAATGGTGGAGACAAATCAGTGTCATTTAGAAGACAGAGTCTACAAAGTGCTATGATGTAGCCTTTGAAATAAAACTCTTTTCCCTTGACAGGACAGAAAAATAGAAAAAAACTGATGTTAAGAGAAGAAACAGTGGTGAAGAATCACCATTTAATACAGTGAGGAACCCTAATATTTCAGAATTTGAAAAAAGTATTTTACAGTAATTGTTTGGTTTGGACTTTTGTTTTTGGAATTTAGGAATTTTTTTTTCTATATCTAAGCTTAAAGCACAAAATTCAATTAAATCTATGAGACGGATAAATATAGGTATATTGCTAAACATGTAGGTATTTGTTTTCTTGGGTTTTGGGGATTGTATGTTTGTTTGATTTTTTTTTTTTTTAATTTCAGTTTCTCTCTGCTTCCAACAACTCCTGTTGACAACTTTTCCACCTTTTCAACATTCCAAACAATTGTCTCATCCTTCCCCCACAAAGGAGAGAAATTAACTGGAGAAGAAGAAGTAGTATGTAGACAAGTTCAGTCATGCTGAAAGGCCAGCATTAGTTTTCCTTTCATATTGTGATCTATCTTGAAAAGAACTTCCTAAGATGACAGGCTAGGAGTAGTGCTTACGTTACTGATTAATTAAAAATTAATTGCATCACAAAATCACGGCAGCATTTCCAGGGAACAGTTTTTGTTGGGGTTTTGTTATCATTGTTTTATTTATATTTACTAACATTTAATGATTAAAATCCTGGACTGATTTAAGATGGGAAAGTTGTGAGATATTGAAAAACCCTGTCAAAGACCATTAGTGCTGGAGAAAGGCTTTCAAACATGCACAGAAGGAAAGAACCACAGATTACTCTAGTTCTACAAACATAAAATTTCAGAATAAAAGGGACTTAAAGGAAGTTTGAATGTTGCACATATTTTAACAGATAACTCCATGCATATTTTTCCAGTCTTTCAGAAGAAGTGATATTAGGGAATCAGGATTTACTGAGCAGTAGGCATAATAAAGGTTCAAAGAGCTAAGTGTATCCGGAGCAATTAATTAGATCTGTGAGAGATTCCAAAACTGAAAAAAATACCCCACCTTGGGGATTATTTTCATAGTGATAATGTTATTTGTATCCCCAACGATCTAAAGGTAAATGCAAGGTAGTGTTTGGCAGGAACTAATATTGTTTTTTCATTTTTATTATCCTCGGTGTATTAGACCAACTAGTGTGTTCTGCAGACTGTGTTCCCGGAAGTTTGTCTGATAAAGCTGGTAAAGGATGAACTCTATTTAACAAAATACATTGCCTCTTCCTGACGAACTCTGATTATGGAAACTCAAGACATCATATGAACTAGAAACAGTCCTTTCAAAATTTGATCTAGAGCTGCTTAAAACATGATACTGAAGGAAATGTTTACTCTCCCTCTCTTTTTTCCCCCACTACTCCATAAATATATTTTCCCTGAAGTTTGGGTTGTTTGAACTTGCTCACATCCAGTTTTTTTACACAGTCAACTTTGAGATTTACTTGGATTTTCAGCCAGCCATGCATTTCCCTGCCTCCTGCAGCTCAGAAATCCATCTTTTACTATTGAAGATGACTTGCAGTCTCTGCAGCAGAAATCATGTATCTGCACAGAAGTGACAAACCCCTCCACCAAAAACAAAACAAAAACAAAACCAAAAAAATTTGCTTGCAAAATTTTGGACCATTCCTACATTTTACATTTCACAAATACTTTAGCTCTCTTGTCCCCAGCAGTCTTAACCAACAGTAGAATCTGTAAGTGCAAGTACTTCAGAAGTGAATATTTCTCCCAGGCTGCATATCAATAGGGAGGGTAATATTTTCTGAGAGCTGGTTCCAAGCTGAATGCAGAGATGTTGTAGAGGTTAATGGCTAATATTAAACTCCTGTTGTTATCAGCAGTTTGACTCCACAGTTCATTACTACTGCCTTAGTCTGTTAGTGCTGCTTTTCTTCTTCCCTGTGTATTTACAATTTAGTGACAGAGCACTGCAAGGCACTGTAAGGATTTCAGATATACTGTGTAAAAGGATTTGGGCAGTACTACATGTGGGAAAGTAAATAGAACTTTCTTTATCCAAACAGCAATTTTTCCTGTGTGCTGATTTTCATCCCTGTTTCTGTTCTGAATAAATAGATGTTTTTTTCTCAACCTGTATGGAGAAAAAAAATCACTTTTAAGAGAATTAGACTGGGACACACAGATCAGTTATGTTCCCTCTCCCTCTCTCTCCCCCTCCCCTACTTCATTGCCCCTGATGAAACCCAATTAGAAAAAATGGATTGAATAAACCTGAAATATTTGGGGGTTTTGCTTCCCAAAATGGAACTTAGATGAAATTGCTTTCCTCTGAGCCAAAGTAAAATATTCCATTTCAGAGTAGCCATGAAAAGAGAAAAAAATGAAAAGCTGATTTCACAAAACTGCTGCAAGTAGTAGTGTTGATGGTTGAGTGACAGAGAGGTTGGGAATGCTCTCACAATGGGAGGAGCATCATTCAAATTTTTATTCCCCCTGAGTTAATTTGAACCCGAGATTTCTTGATTTCTAGGGACTTACTGAGCTATAATCACTAAATCGTAATCTAATTCGGTGTACTCTCTTGATACTTTTCCACTTCTACAAAAAGATAAATGTGTTCCAGAACAGATGTTATACTCAGGTGCTACATTTCCCAGAAAACCATTATTAACACTTAAATAATTTTATAGGAAATAGAACAGCTCATGGAGAATATAATACAGGTAATAATTTCAAATTAATAATTGCTAAATTAATATTCCTTGCTTTCCACTCCTCACCCTTCCCCCCCCCCAACAAAAAAAAAAAAGAACGTAAATACCCAATACATAAAAATGCTACTCTTGCTAATTGTAGGTTACTAACTTAGGAGATGACAGAGTTTCACTCCCTCTACTACTGAATATTCATTCAGAAGAGAAAATAGCATTAATAGAGACTAAGAGAAGCCCATATGGACTATTATAATTACAACAGTTTGAGCCATTTTCAGAAACTTCAAATACGGACTGAAAATCCATCAAGCAGAGAAAGGCAATTAGTAGAATTATAGAATGTTAAGAGGTAGGAATGAACCTTAAAGATCATCTAGTTCCAACCCACACCACCATGGGCAGGAACAAATTGAAATTGGGCCTCTGAAACTATGAATGTTTTCAGTTAGTAAAATGGAGGAACTTCTGCAGATGTTACTTCTTGCATACCATTGTGTGACAACAGCATGTCAATGTGTATATACTTTTCCAGCTCAAATTCTGTCACCTCTGGAAAGAGATAATTTCCAAATTGGGGAAAAAAAGAAAAAAAAAAAAAAAAAAAAAAAAAAAAAAAAAAAAGGTTTGTAAACTTCAGTAAGTAAAATAATTTGATAGCTTAAAGGTGGTATTTTATGATAAAAATCATAGAATCAGCGAATTTTTCAGCTTGCAAAAGACCTTGAAGATCATCAAGTCCAACTGTTAACAGTGCCAAGTCCTCTACTAAACTGTGTGCCTAAATGCCACATCTAGACACCTTTTAAATACCTCTAGGGATACCTTCACCACTTCCTGGGGGAGTCTGTTCCAGTGTCTGACAACCCTTTTCATGAAGAAATTTCCCCCTAATACCCAATCTAAAACTCTTTTGGTACAACTTGAGGCAGTTTCTTCTTGTCCTAGCTAAACAACACTTATTCACACTACTTTGCATCTTGGAAATCATAATTTCATTACTCCAGAATTATTTTCATCCAGAGATTTCTAGAGGGCTTTTAATGTAGTCCTGTAACTGAGGTTCACAACACATATGTGAGCTGGCAAGGGTTCATATCACAAGGATTTCAATGTTTACCATGTGTGCAGGAACCTGTCAGCAATTCCAGGCAGCCTGCAACAGCATTGCACAGCTGCTTAGTGTTGCCAAGCAAAAGACAGTCCTAAAGCAGCAGAAAGGTTGTGTGAGGAGGCAGTTATATTTAATACATTTTAATATCATAGCTGGAGGGAAAGTGAATGAAAAACTGGGATTAAATTCTTTCACTGGAAGAATGTATTATGGGGACTTCATGATCATAAACAACAGTGATCCTTAGAGCATCTCTCAAGCTCATGCTGTGACATGGTTTCAACACTGGCTCCAAGGGAAAAGTTTCATGTATGGACTTACACACTGCATTTCTTCACCAGTTTCATTCAACCTGGTATTGCTGCACCTGGATATGAGCCAGGCTTCTCCTCTCTTATTTCTGAGTCATGCCAGCTCTGTTAACCTATGCTTGGGTTACTTCCCTCCACCTTCACAGGCCAAGAGCAATTCAGCATTTGTCCACCTGGCAACGCACCAAAATATCTGTTCCTGGCAGGCAGACAAGTCGTGCTGGTTCAGCACTTCCACTTGCTCATTTGGCACTGCTTTTTCATCAGGAGAACAAGATTGCTCTTCTGTCCTGTCCTGCAAGCCGTGACCTCTGTGTGCCTGTTTATCACAGGAGGATGTTACTCCAAAGAATCAGTTTCTATAGAAATTCCTCAACTATTTACTAATGAACATGCAGATTTATTAGAGATATAGAATAAGTTCTCCTACCCATACACACTATTAAATAAATATTTCCTGTCTTAAGTCTGTCTCTCCTATAACACAGTCCCAATGAAGACTGAGCATAACCTATCTAATAGGATGACATTCTGGAATGGTACAGAGAAGCTGAGGAGATATTTCCATGTATAAAAGAGATGGATGGAAAGAAATGCTTAACAAATTCCAACTATGTTTGTGAAACTTGTTAAAGAATATAGGTATTTTTATTTTGAAGGAATTAAGAGTCAGAAAAATGAAACATATAGGTTTTGTTTCCTTTACAAATAGAGATTGATTCAGGCATATTTGAGGAGATTAAGTTCCAGAGTTTTATAAGGTAAAGTAAATAATTTCTCATAAGACAAGTTGTCACCATAAGTTATTCATAATTAGCCTGTACCCAAGGTACATTCAGCAACTTCACACTCCAGTGTTCAAAATAGTTATATATAAATAGTGTAATACTTCTTTATAATACTCTATGTCTTGCTCAACTCTGTGCTCTACTGTTTTTGTGGAGTTATATATAATTCTTGTCTCTGGTCTTGACTTAAAACTCGTGAGTAGCTTGCATAGCTTCATGATCTGCTGTTGGTGAGAGTTTTGCTTTCTTTTGTTGGGAATAGGAGGAAGAGGCTGTGGACTAATAAAGATTTTGATGGAGTGTTTAATAATACACCAGGGAACAGAGTCAAGTTTCATCTACTGCCTTCTACAACATGAATTACAACAATGTATCAACATCCACTGCCATCAGTTTGTGTGTTTATTCAACTAAGTCTAGTTGAAAGGAATCACACACATACATACACATGCATATGCTCAAACACATAGATCTGAATGTGATAACAGTTCCACTTCAAAATCCTGTTTTTAAGTGTAAAGTACCATTTCTATTGGAAATATAAATTACTTAAAACCTGTGTTTTTAATATTTTTCATAACTTTTCTCTAAAACATTCTGACAAAGGAATAGGAAAAGAACCACTCCAGATTATAATTAAACATTGAATAATATTACTCAATTGACTGTACAGTTTCATTCTGGGAAAAAAAAAAAAAAAGAAAAAAACCCAAACCAAACAAAAAACCCAAACAAACAAACAAACAAAACAACAACAACAATAACAAAACACCCACCAAACAACAGAAGAACTCCAAATACATAAAAAGCAAAGAAACTAGTGTATTTCTTTCCCAGTTCCAGAACAGAAAGGAAAGAAAATTCTTTTGCAGAATCAAGGAAAGTAAACTGTGACCACAACTGCATAATTCAAGGAGAAGTGCAAATTTCACATATTTTGAAGTCCACCTAAACCAAACAATAGCCTCTACTGTACTGAATAAGGCAATAAAAAGCTTGGTGACTGCAAAATGACATTCACACAAGTGCATAACTATACACACTTTTTGAGCACTGACTTCAGTGTGCAGATTTGCAAACAGAGCTGAAATACTCATGAAATACTACTGGCATCATATTAACTAGGTCATTCTGGGCACTGCCAAATTGGGTAACTGAATAGTCTGAATAGTCTGTCAAAGGAAATACGTAAGAAATACTTTAATTTTTTACTTGTTTAGGTAAAATTCATTTACCTTGCTTTAAAGGTACTTCATTAACAGATGTACCGACAACTCTAAAAGCCAAATAAAAGGCAAGAAGAAATAAAGATGAAGTCTCACAGATTTATTAATTATTCTTGGTAGCAATTTTCTGCTTATCTTCTCACAAAGGACTCTGAAGATGCTAAATTGCAGACCATAGCTGCATTACAGTTTTTGTAGCTGATACTGTAGCGTTACAAACCACTGGTTTTAATTAAACAATAACAAAAACCTGATCTTACAGTTCAAAAATGAAACTTTTTCACCTGAGAAGACTTCTGTACTGTTTGTTTAAGTGTGTACTAAATGGCACAAGAAAACCTGATTTAGTAGTACTTGAAGTGTATAGGAAATTCTAGTGCTAAAAATCCAAAGATAAATGTGATTCCCTCCCCCTCATAGCACTTTTTGTGCATCTCTATGGTAGCAATATTCTCTTTAAGAGTTTTCTAATTGGGTAGAGGTCAAGTGTTTCATAACATACCTGCAACAGCAGTCCCTGGTAGTCTGTTTTTTGTTGGTTTTTTAGGGTTTTTCTGTGAGCCAGCATTGTTCTAGTTGGATCCCAGATCTAAGATAACTACTCTGAGAAAGAATACTTTGGCAAAAATGCCAGTCTCATGTGTTGTTTTGAAAGTGCATAGCTGATGTACTTCTCCCACCTGCAAAACAAAGTGCCACTTCTTTTCTTAGACTGGTCTCAGTTTGATGCCTGTACTTTTCCTTACCCTACCAGCTCCTCTTTCATTACTCCCCTCTTTCTTTGATTCTCTCTTTCCCACATAATTTATCTAGCTAAGCCATTGAAAAGAAAAAAAAAACCTGTTTGTGGAAATGTAACTGGGAGAAAGGTTATCCACTTCACAGCCAAAATAAGTTCTTATTAATTTTACTGCTTCAACCTAATTTATCAAAATATACTCCCCCAGTTAACTCTCTTTTTGAGAATAATACCTGGGTTTTATCAGATATCAGCTGGGAAGAAGATCTACTAGTGGGCTCTTTGAATCAGCTAGAAAAACTGCTTCATTGTGGAATCTGGTGGTGTTAGCCGTTGGAATGACAGGTAAAATACACAATGTAACAAGCAATTCAGAATATTCATTCTCTTGTCCCCAAGGAAACTTTTGAATTCTGCTTTCAGATAACAGGCAGAGATTCACACCTACTAGGTAGTCTGTGAGTCCCCAAGGATGGCAGCTTGTCAGTGAATCTGGAAGTCTTACTCCATTTTATGAAAATTGAGAACAACTACCTTTTCATACTTGCAGTTCCTTCCCTTTTCCTTCCCTTTTCCCTTCCCTTCCCTTCCCTTCCCTTCCTTCCCTTTTCCCTTCCCTTTTCCCTTCCCTTCCTTTTCCTTCCTTCCCTTCCCTTCCCTTTTCCCTTCCCTTCCCTTCCCTTCCCTTCCCTTCCCTTCCCTTCCCTTCCTTCCTTCCCTTCCCTTCCCTTCCCTTCCCTTTCCCTTCCCTTCCCTTCCCTTCCTTCCTTTTCCCTTCCTTCCTTCCTTCCCTTCCTTCCTTCCTTCCTTCCCTTCCCTTCCCTTCCCCTTCCTTCCTTCCCTTCCTTCCCTTCCCTTCCTTTCCCTTCCTTCCTTCCTTCCTTCCTTCCTTCCTTCCTTCCCTTCCTTCCTTCCCTTCCCTTCCCTTCCTTCCTTCCTTCCCTTCCTTCCTTCCTTCCTTTTCCCTTCCTTCCCTTCCCTTCCCTTCCTTCCTTCCTTCCCTTCCCTTCCTTCCTTCCTTCCCTTCCTTCCCTTCCTTCCCTTTCCTTCCCTTTCTCCTTCCTTTTCCTTCCTTCCCTTCCCTTTTCCCTTCCCTTTTCCCTTCCCAAACCTTCCCAAACCTTCCCAAACCTTCCCTTCCCAAACCTTCCCTTCCCAAACCCTCCCTTCCCAGCTGAACATACATTATCTTGCATGCTCTTGCCCTGTGGTATCTCCTGGAGTCACAATGTCCTGACCATCCCAGTGCTTACCGGAACATTCTGTCCATGCTCTCAAACTCGCCACAACACCAGGACATAGTGGCAGGTTTAACAACCTGTTTGTACCAGAACAGTGAAGTATATGATCTTTACTATCCAGGAGTCCTTTAGGGATAGAACACCTGTAATATGGCAGCATTGTTGCAGCACTTGGGTGGTTGTTCCCTTCTATACACACTTGTTGACAAAGTTTTGAGGTGTGGGGCAATAAGAGCCCACTCAGGCTATTACTGTAACCTCTCACATTCTGGATCTGGTTCCAAGACCTGTGAGGGAATAGGGTGATGTGATCATTTCATCCAAATACCCTGGGCAAATTAAGGAAAACTCTGAAATGGGTTTGAGTGAGCATCTGCCCCCAAAAAACCAGTCAATTTGCAATCAGCTGTTAAGGCTCACCTTTCCAACATATGTACATTTCCACAAATAAATAATTTATGCAGGTTAGGAATTGAAATGGGTTGTCTTTTGCACTGTCCTTTCTACATGGAAAAATTATAGTAATGATCTTCTGAGACTAGAAAAACACAGGAGCAACATATCCCTGGTTTTAAAACAATTTCAAACAAGTTGGGTTTTCAAAATATATTGTGTTCTGTTCCATTAAGCATTCCCTTTATAGACTCAGAATGGATCAAGGAAGAGATACTGTAAATGAAATCATTTAAAACAATGTGTTGAAAGACACTGTCTCTTGTGTGTGAAAAACTACTTTTCATACTTAAGAAAAGGAACTACTATGAGACTGCACACAAGTAGGTTTAAGAATGCTCAAGGTGGACTTCAAGGACAAACTTTAAATATGCAAGTTATTCCAGTAGGCATCGGTGTAACATTTTCCATAAATAATTTATTAAACAGGTTCAGACTAGTAGGACTGTTTGTGTTTTTTTCTGGTAGCAGGCACTTATTCAGTATTCTTCTTGATGGGCAATCACAGGTACATGCAGTTGACAAAAAGTATACTACCATTTCATGACTGAAAATATTTAAGAGTAATTTTTGCTATTTATGTTAGTATTTAAAACAATGCAATGAGGAAAAAACAATTTGATTTAGATTGTCCTTAACTTTGATCGAACGTGTCGAAGTATGACCTCTAGGCTAATGAAATGAAAACTCAGTAAAATAAAATAAATTTTAAAAAGCCCAAACCCAAAGAAAAACAGCAACTCTAGGGAATGATTAGGAATTAATGAGACGCAAAATACTTTTTATTTTATTTATTTCAGCTTGGCAAAGAAAACAAAACCACTAATACGGATTTGGTATGTGTTCAAGAATTTTTTTCTCTGTTCACAGGAGGTATGGTGCAAACTCACAATCATGAGCGCTCCACTGGATGTCTGGTTTGTAATGCACAGCACCACTCCCTAAAACACATTTGAGCTAACAGACTGTGCTTTTTCACAAAGACTCAAACATTGTTTTCACATTTCTTTCAAGTTCCTTCATGATGAAATAATCTGCTTTTCCTTTTCTACCAGCAATCTACATGTACGAAATTATCAATACCTGTGAGGAAATTGCTTTGTCTGTGAACTAACAATGGCAGCCTTCCTAAGGTAGTTGAACTACTGGATCCTTAAGTCACAGTTCTCCCAGCATTATTCCAGGGACTCCACTCCTGACATGTTAGGGGGTGACTCCAGCACTTTGAATGACAAATGCATTCTGGATGAGTTCAGAAGTAAGTAAATGTGGGAAGAAAAGGAGTACTGTGACTGTTGATAAAATTTTGTGGCTCAGTTTGTTTAAGATAAGTGAATCTCTTTAAAGGATAAAAATAACAATAACATTCCCAAATTCAAAAGACATTTTTAAAACACTTCTTGAGCAGTTCCTGTTAAATATGTGGTTGGACAAATATGTCATTCTGTCATTTTTATAAGAGCAGTGATTCCACCATCCCATTTGAATATATCTGCATTTGCATGGATTCAAATTTCTATGAGCTTTGACTGACATTTGCCTAAATAAAATAAACTTTTTGTTTTTACTATCATAAACAACACAATAATGCAATGCACATCAAAAATGCTTTCTGTTCAGATTTCATCTGAGCCAAACTCTCGCTCTATGCTGGAGATTTTAATTGTACAGCTTCCACTGCTCAGTAGGCAGCTGAGAGGAAAAAATATTTGACTGAATGTTTACAATCAGCCTGCAGGGACTAATTTCTTTTAATAAGTGAAATTTAGAACTAGGCTATAATTAACTGCTTTTCACAGTCTCTTCACATGTCACTTGATTAACCAAACAATATGGAAAACAGTAACATATCTCTTGGAATATGTCAAGGAGTTTACATTGAAAATGAAGGTTATGGAGACAATATAGCATATGTAGATTTAATAAGGTTTCTGTCTAAGCCCAGAAGACTTTAAGACCTGCTGGAGCCCATTCCATGATTTTTAGAGGAAATCAACTGCTTATCAATAGGTTGCCCAAGTAATAGTATAATACTATAAATGAGCAAAGGAAAGAAAGGACATTTTTGACTCTTGAACAATGATTTTTTAATTTTGAATGTCATATCTTTACAATTAAAAGTATAGCTTAGGCTGCAGAGATTTGCAAAAGGCTGAAGAGTTAACTAATCAAGAGTAAAAGTTCACATTGATTTCCTCTTCTTTGGTGGTCAAAGCTTTCCACTATAGATGAGAATACAAACTTTATTTCTATAAACTGAAGCTTCTAGTCTACTTTTGTCCTGTTCTTATTTTATCTATCTATCTATTGATAAACTTACAGTAATTTTGCAGGAATGCATTCCTGAACAAGTATTTGTATTCCAGGATCAGTGTCCCTTTCTTCAGTTTTTAATATACCCATCCATTTGACTATTAATTCTCAAATAAAAGCTCTATAATTACATATGTTGAGCAGCAGTTATTGGTGATTGTGTTGTTACCACAGTAGTATTTATTGATATTCTCAAAATAAAGCTTCTCTTTTCCCCTCACAGTTCAAAGAGACTTGCTGGTTCTTTATTCATCTGCAGAGTACCCTGTCACTATAAAGGGAAGCGAACAGTAAGATGTCTGGATTTTGGTGAAAAAAGAATGTTTTGTAATATTTTGTGATCAAGAGCATCTACATACTTTTCAAAAGAAGAAGTGTTAGTATAACTTTGTTTCTTTCTGAAAGGTTCTCCTTTCTGTGTCCTCTGAGATTTCCTAAATACTTCACTTATAATTTCTCATGTTTACCTTGTGTTGCTTCTCCAGTTCCCCTCAAAATACCCAGCTGAGGTCCACAGAAGAATTATGAACTAAGGAGTAAATTATTCAATGTCCATCTAGCCATTGTCATATAATATATATATATTGGTAATTCTTGTGTTTAAAGACGCATTCAATTTATTCTCATGGCTTTTGGTGTATGTTGTATTGAATATTTTGTGTGTTAATTTCTTCATGTGCCCTCTGAAGATGGATTGCATTTTGCCAAGGACAGACCTGGGGATAGCGGAGGGAGAAGTTACACACAGTAGTATTAAAGAGGAGGTACTTATTGTTTTGCAAATAGGGAGATTTTCTTGATTTGAACTATATGTTATTTCACTTTAAAATGTGGTTATACCTTTGAAATTGCTTCCAAAGCATCCTTAACACAATGACATTTTGCGCCATCTGAGATACTTATAAAGAAAAAACATCAAACAAAAAACAATCTTCTGAATTTTCTATTATGCCTTTCAGCCTTGCAATGACATTCATTCCAAAACACACATCTAGGGTTGCTTGTTAAACCAAGGGAATATATTTTGTTGTCCATCAGGTTATAATGAGGTTGTGTAATATCCAATTACCACTTTCTGTTTCCATTAGCCTTGACTTCAAACAACAATATTTAAGTTATTGTAGCAACACAACTATTAAGAGATATTTTTTATTGTTTAAACCAAAGCCCTGAAAAGGAAAGCTTGTCTATCTGTTATAACTTTGGTGTTCTTATTTATGTCATTACCTCTGCCTATGTTCACCTTAGCAAAACAGAATTAATAAAGATTTTAAAAGGCATAATAGGGAGAATAGCTATGAAGAATCATTCCTCAAATAGTTCTCTTATAATTCAAGATGTTTATTTATTTATTTATGTATAATCTGCAATACTTTTGCTCCTTTTTCTTCATTCCATTAGTAAGAAAGTGAATCACTTTCAAATACCAAACCAACATTCTTAGTGTAAAAAAATCTTAGCCTCAGAAATCTCAAAAATTAGGCTATCATCCTTGGTGTCTGAGCATATCCTAATATATCAAATTAATATATCACATTCTTTAGTACTACCTTACAGTTTAAGAAAAAGCACTTTCTTTTTCTGTCCAAGACAAAATTCCAATACTCTGTTTAGATCAATTCCTGTTTTTTAACATACATCCTTTTCAAATACATTCAATATCTGTCCTTTGTTTTCAAACAGATACTTCTGTGGCTGAAACCTTTGCTCTTTTGTTTGACCTTATGCTTTCATAAGAGCTTCCTGCTTAGAGATATTATCTCTTTTCTTCTCTGAACTCAGACCCATATTTGACCTCAATGGCATCCACTTACACCATTGTTCACCGACATCTCTTGACCACAATGATTCCACTTCCCAGGAGTGAAACAGGCATGAGTTACCTTGCAAAGAAGCACTTGTAATCCATTTGCCCCCACAACATCTTTGGTCAAGGGCTACTCAACTCACAGAAATTTTAAGAACTACCAGGTAGAGCTGCATCTTGATTTTCAAGGAATGGTCATAAAAAACTAACCAGAAGTGTATTCTCTATTTAAACAACCAACCAATCCAGTTTGCTAATCCGTCCAATATCCACAAAATATTCCCCATATTTGTAGAATTCCTGAGTAATAAACAGGTGGTTTTTCATCAATATTTTTAAAAACCTTCTTGTCCCATATTTGGTAATACTAGATTTTTAAATAAGGTGAGTGGAATATTAATTTAAGAATAATGCTCAAACATCTAATAAGTTTCATAAGGGCAGGTGGGAATTATGTGAGAGAAAGAGTTCATTTAAGGTAGAATTTCTGTGATTCAAGTCAGTTTTATAAAGAATCTGGGGAAAACTTCAGTAGCCTTCTTCAAGTAAAGATTTAATTGAGTTTTCCAGTTCCATTAGATATAACAAGACACCACTGGTGTAGGATGAATATTTAACTGAAGTCACCCACTGGGATACCTCTTAATTTGATCATTAATCCTAACTGCACAATCTCCTAGCTATAATGCTAAAGTAAATAGCAGAGGAGAAAGGACACATTCTGGAGTGGGGCAGGGAGAGAAAGTTGCATTATAAAAGTGAAATTAGAGCATCAATAAATATCTTCGTAGAGTGAAAGTGAAAAATGCTTTTTAAGTCCTGAGTGATGTTCAAAACACTGTGAATGAAAGCAAATAAAGACCATTCCAAGTGACCGATCATGTTTTCAGTTTCTAAGGACTTGATTTCAGCTCTAATTGTGTATCATCAGTGGTTCAGTGAAAGACATTGTAACATTTCCTCTTAGTATTTGAAGGCAATGAGTCTAGTTCTCACCACTTCAGCAGCAGAAGAATTTCTCTCTTTGTCTCTGATCTAAATAAAAATGGTGCAACTACTGAATGGCATATTCACAGTATTTGAAAGTAAACAGTGTTCAAAAAAGTGAGCTTTGGAAAAAATAGTTGTATGTAAAATGAATTGTACTGTAAAGTCACATCTGTACCAAATTTGTGATATTTTTAAAAATGCATAGTAATACTTCCAGGTTAACCTTTTTCATTTGTATAGTACATGATCTGTGGAGAAGACATAAAATTATCTTTAAGCACCAGAGAAAAACTGTTACATTTTCTGAAAAAATATTTAGTTGAGATGACTGAGAATAAATACTGTTGCTTATAGAAATTATTTACCCTGCATATTTTCTGCTTAAAATTATAACTAATTTCCTATATTTATTATCATGTGTTTATGCAAAAATACTGTAGTTTATTGGGTTTGGCTGTGAGAGAGTTAATTTTCTTCAGAGCAGCTTGTATGGTGGTATTTTTGAACTTGTCATGAAAAACAGTGTCAATAGTAGAGCTAAGTTTTAGCTATTGCTGAGCAGTGCTTACGCAGAATCAAGGCCTTTTGTGTTTCTTATGCTGCCCAGACAGAGAGGAGGCTCAGAGTGCACAAGAAGTTGGGAAGGGACACAGATGGGACAGCTGTCCCCAAATGAGCAAAGGAATATCCCAGACTTTAGGGCATATGGAACAGAACAGAGCTGGGGGAAGAAGAAAGGACCCACATTTGGAGTGATGACATTTGTCTTCCCACGCCAAGGTTATGTGTGAGGGACTTCTGCTTTCCTGGCTGAACACTACCTGTCAGTGGAAAGAAGTGAACAAATTTCTTATTTTCTTTGGTTTGCATGGGCAGCTTTTTCTTTCCCTACTAAATTATCTTTATCTCCACCACTGATATTTCTCACATTTTGCCCTTTCAATTCTGTCCCCCACGCCACCAGAGGGAAGTGAGCAAGTGGATGTGTGGCCTGAGATACCTACTGGGTAAAACCATAATAAGTTGTAATTTAATACAATGAAACTTGGCACTGAAAGAACTCTTCTTTAAAAATCAGATTTTCTTTATTCATCCAAATGTAAAATTTTGGATCAGACATTATTAAAATATTTGGGTTTAAAAATAAAATTAAAAATGTCAATCCCAACTTTCAGCACATTAACAAATAGGCTAACACAGAAATCAACCACAGAAGCTTAGAGTCTATGTAGGAGCCTCAGAGCTTGGCTGGTGTGATGGTTCAGGCTTGGCTCCCTGCTGAATGCCCAAACTCACAGTAACAACTTGGTCCCCCTCCCTTCTTTTCTTGGGGCAAAGGAAAAAAACTATAAAAATTGAAGAACCTGAAATCAATTTAATTATATAAAAATATATATATTTATGCATATTACAGTCATATACAATTAAAATACTATGTACACAGCAAAGGGGATCCAAACACCCCAAAAGGGAAAGGGAAAGGGTGAAAAAGGACAAAAAGGGACAAAAACAGGATAGATGTGCACAATTAAACCTAAGAACTAGCAAAACAAATCTCACCACGTCCCTCAGAAAAAGCAAGATCACCAGACACAGCCAGCACTCTCCAACCTCCCGTGTGGCAGACCAGCGGTCACTGCAGGCTCAGCCTCCAGATAAGCGAGACCAACTCAAGGACTCACTGCTCCCAAACCTCACTGGAAGAGAAGAGAGCAAGGTCTCTAATCTCCAACTTATTTATACCCTGGTTTACGTAAAAATTGTATGGAATACTGGGTACGTGGCCACTTCCTTGGTTACCAGGAATGCCTATACCAAAACTATCACAGTTGGATAGTGGGTGGTCACTGCTCCAAGAAAACCACGAAATGGATGCTCTCTGACCTTTTCAAGGTGAATACTGGGTTTTAAGTGAAGATATTTTGATGTCCAGTCCAAGATTTTTCTTTACTCCAGTATATGAAAATTCAATGTTTAAACGCAGTCCATGCACAATCATCTGAATTGTGCCTCATTCTGACAAAGGCTCAGTCTTTCTACATCACTTTTAAACCCTTTCAACCAGAAAAAAAGGAACAAGCTTAAGAAAGATGTTGATTTCAGTGTAGCCTGCCCAGGAGCTTCACCTGGTTTGTGCCATCACAAGCCTTAATTCCTGAGTTAGAATCCATATGTGCAAGGCACGCTTGAAAGTCAAGACACAAGTCAGTGGGTAAATTTCACTATTCCATAAAATTATTTGGATTTACTTAGATTATTTTTCTTTTTTTCTTTTTTTTTTTTTTTAAATTTGGGTCATAAGTGTAACATCTGATTGTTTGAGGCTAACTACCCCATCTTTGGTGTGAATTGCTGAAAAGCCATTCTGGAACCAACCTGTAATTAAGAATGACCTTCAATATGAAACAGGAAATGAGAAAACTTTACAATAATGGAGAAAGAAAAATCCCATATCACCTTGGTTATAACAGTTTTCACAGTGAATAAAGAAATAGACTTTTTTTTATGATTTCAGTATAATTCACATTCGGTTTATCACCCATCATATCAAAAGCACTAAGTGAGAATCTCTGGTAACAGAATGGAAAATTGCACTAAACTCAGAGACTGAATTTTGCAACTTCAAAGAAGATAAGGAAATTCAGATGGAAGTTCCAACTCTTCTTCTACAGGGACCCAAAATCATACAAGTAGAGTCATATTCATCATGAACTGGGTATCAGTCTCTGGCTCTTAATCTATGACTGATCAACGTCATCTACTTTAAGGCAAAGATGAAAAATTAATACCCTTCCCATGTGGATCATGATCCTCTTTACTTCAGTTATTTCTAGTATGTCCAACATTTTGCAGTTAAACTTGTATTGAAATTCATATTCTGTGGCACCTGTTAACTCTTCAGCTGGTAAAATAATAATAATCTTAAAAAATTGGCACCTGCTTCCTCAAGTTTAGAAAAGTTTAATTTTTTCACTAGCATATATGAAAGCCTAAACTTATACAAGTGCTAAGAGCAAGACAATTTCAGGGTACAAAAAGTAGGTTAATTAAAATATACTCATTTATGCCTGCATTGCTATTGTTTCATTCAGTGAAAGCTAATCTACCCAACAGATGGGCAAATATCTGCAGGTCATAAACCTAATGGCACTCTAGTAATATTCAACATAAGGTTCTTATTCCTTGAAGCATAAAGCAACTCAAAACAAACAAAAATACACAGCAAAAAATCCCTTAGTTATTTCACAGTTTCATACTCCACAGCTAAAAGTAAAACCCAAGACCTTAGGATTTACTTTCTTAGAGGATCAAATCAATATTTTGTGAAATACATGTGTCTGAGTGTTTGCCTGCACTCTTCCTTTCTTTCCCTGATTTGATTTCTTAAACACTTACTTAATAAAACAGAATCTAAGTCAGAGTTTGAAGGAAAGGTTGGCTTTCCAGTTGAAAAAATAGGAGTTGACAATCTACTAAAGGCAAACTGGATCTATTACAGATATAAGAAATCTTGTACAGGTTTAGAAATGAAGTCTCAGAAACAAACATATGTCTAACAAAAAATTATCTGTAGACCTCCTCTCACTTCTTGTTTGATTTTGTCAGGCTTAAAATCTCAGGGAATGAATTTTACAAGACCACACAGAGAAAGAAGAAGCATCTTTCGTCTTCTGTGGGCAATCATCCCTTCAGGGAACAGTCTGTTTTGTCATGGCAAACCTTCAGAGAACCTATTTTTGTCTCTGTTTTCCAAATGAAATAAGTTTGATTTGACTGTCTGGGAAAATGTTGAAACATTCACATATGTAGCCCTGTACACATTTAGTTTATTTTCTTATACTTCCTTTTTTTTCCCCCAGTATAGTGGGAAGGATTTTTTTTAACTCGCTATGAATTGAAAAAAATATTATAAAAAATGGTATATTTGGAGGTCATTACCATGTAAAAGAACAGATAAGGAATATTTAAGTAGAAAAAAATATTAAAACAACTATTTATGGATATAAGTCATATTAAAGAAGCTAAAGGAAACATTTATTTTAATTACTCAATCAAACTTCTCTTTTAGAGTGTAGAAACATATTTTGTGCTTCTGTATTTCCACTCTTAGCTTGATTGTTTTCTTTTCCCCCTCAGAAGCCTGGGAATTTGTCAAGTGCAGCTTTCCTGGAGTTGTAGCAAAGATCATAGGATTCAGAAATGAAAGAAAGATTCCTTCATCTCCATTTGAAAAAACAGATAGTGTCTCAGGGATAGTAACAGGAAACATGGGCAAATTGGGAAAAATATCAAGCATTAACCTGAACATGGCTGGGGAAAAGAGAAAAGGGGATCTTTTTTATGGAAGAAAACTGGCTGAGAGGAGCCAAATTACAAAAGCCAGAAAAATACTTCCAGTGTGAGCCAGAGACCTCATTCTGGTGTGTCACAGATTGACAGCTTTTGTGAGACATTTGCTAATGTGCAGTCACGTACTGGTAGACTGTGAACAGGGCTGTGGACCCTGGATGCTGTCCTGTGTATTGTTTAGCTCCATATGTGGACAGCTGAGATCTGAAACCTTCCCAGTCTATCTCTGCATTAGTTTTCTACACAGAAATAAAATCCTTCTTTAGTGACACCAAAAATTACTATATTGGTTAGTATTACAAGGATTTTGAGGTGCTTTTTTTCTTAGGAAGTGAAATATGAATTCATATATTTCTGACACATATGGAGATCTACTGTTTTCCTGAAACAGACACAGATAATTTCCAGTGCTTGCACTTGTGAGGGGAGTGCTGACTGGTAACACTGTGGTCTTCCTATATGGACTATGCTGATCAAAGGTATGCTTTAAAGTGGGATTTAAAGTAATAATGATTTTCTGATTTTATCAAACCCATGTCAAAGAAATACAATCATCATCAAGAGCAAAATCTAGCCTCAGAAATGCACTTTTTATTCATAAATTCACAGGTTGGAAGGGACCACCAGTGGGGTCATCTGGTTCAATCTTCCTGCTTAAGCAGGGTTGTCCTAGACCACATGGCACAGGATTGCATCTAGATGATGTTTGAATATCTCCAACGAGAGAGACTCCAGAACTTTCTGGGCAATCAGTGTTAGTGCTCATTTATCTGCACAGTTAAGGAGTTCTTCCTCGTGTTCAGGTGGGACTTCCTCTCTTCCCGTTTCTGCTCGTTACCTCTTGTCCTGTTGCTCAGCACCACCAAGAAGAGCCTGGCCCCAACCTCTTGACATTCTCCCTTCAGATACTTACAGACATTGGTGAGATTCCCTCTCAATCATCTCTTCTAGAGGCTGAACAGGCCCAGCTCCCTCTGCCTTTCTTTGTAACAGAGATGCTCCCCAGTTACCTAATAGAACCTTAGAGACTTTGTGAGAAACAGGTCTTTCCCATAAATTCTTAACATCTGCAAAAGTCCCAGTTACTGGAAACTCCAGGCACTGGCATGAGGCCTCACACCCATTCTCATGAGGGACACAGTAAATACATGCTAGGTGTAAAAGGTTGTCTTTGCTGGATACTTTACACTAACATGTTACTATGAAGTCCTACAATTCCAACTAGCATTTCCAAAATAGGGGTAAAATATGTGAATTCTGCATGTTCCTGTTGTTTTTTTTTTTTTTTTCTTTTCTTTTTTCAAAACAACAGCTGGTCTCCATGCACTAAGTATTTTATTAAAATTAAAATTAGAAGTTAAAATTACACCTCTAGGAAACTTGTTATCTAAGAAAGTGATGCCAGTGTAATAATGAGAATGTAATTACAATTTCATTTATAACAAGTGGTGTTCAATTATTGCTTCTGTAAAGAACTAATTGTTAACAGCAGTTAGTACTGAGATCCTGAATATAGATTATTTTTTTCATTTGTTGAAAAATAAACAAGAGGTGGTCTCTACACGGAATAGGCTCATCTGATTCAGACAGGAAGATATATCTTCCATAGATCCAATTATTTCCTCTTTTTCCCCCAACTGCTGTTAGTTAACAATTGCACTTAATTAATCAAATTTTGTTTACTTGACGTGCTCCAGGTTTTCACACACACAGAGCCCATAGGATTGCAGGGAGAAGAATAGAGATTAGTACCAGAGAAACTGAAAAATAGACAGACAGACTGAGTAACACAGGAAAAAGCCTAAATAATTGTTAAATGACATTTAAAAACATTCTGTGGTGACGATTAATGCAGTAAAACTGAATGCAAAAGTTTTTTACTTTCTTAGAGCCAAAACTAAAGAAATACCATACAGAATAACTTAATGGTTTCAAAAATGAAGTCACGACATAGTGGGACAAATCAATTAGTGTGAAGTGAGCGAACTGGGGAACATTGGTTATGCATCTCTAAGACCACAGCATTTTCTTTTTCAAACTCCTTTGGTTTTGAGATAGACCAACTGGTGTTTCACTTAAGAAATCAGAGCCTATTTTTTAATATGTAGGTTGTTTAGGTTCCTTAAGGTCAGCTGAGGAGAGTTAAGGCAGAAAGGCAAGTCAGAAAGGAAGAGATATAAACAAGCCTGAGCTTGAAATATTATAGTTGGGTTTTCTTTTTTTATCCTTTTTTTCTCTCCTTTTTTATTACAGTGAAACATTCTGAAGTTGGAAGCACTGAGTCTGCACAATCCATACACATAGCTAGAAGTCTTGTGAAATATTTAACATAGATGTGAGACTGACATGTGACTGGAGAAATGGGAATATCATAGAAAATGGCTGCATTAGGATTTTTTTTTTTCCAAGATAGGTGTGAAGGAAGTTATCAAAGACTTCTCTTGCACATTCATGTATCAGCAAGTTTTCAGGTATAAGAAAGAAAGTTACTTTGCAGGAAACCAAATAATCTCATATACGAATGCATCCTTTGGAAAAGTAAATCAAAAAAAACCCCATCAGTTAAAATAAAGTATCAGACAACAGAAGAAGATTCTCATAGGCAATATGGGACTTCTGTCTAACAAGAGGTACTGAAAGTTGATACATATCTCAAAAAATTTCATAAGACACATGAACTAAACTGAAGAAGATTAAGAATGATACTGAATCAAAATGACTCTCATACTCTAATGAGATATATTTTAAGTGGAGAGGAACACATATTACTCCAGCATACAAACTGAGGCAGAGAGAAAAGGAGGGTGGTGTGAGAAGTGGCAAAAAGGAAATACACTTTGTCTGCTGGAACAATATTAATCAATTGGAGACTCTCTCAGCTGAGGGAGACCATTAAAAATTTTGGACTGCCTGTAATGCAGAATAGACTCACAACTTTAGGCAGAGCACTATGGAAACAACGTGGTGTGATTCTGGGAGTTGTCCTGTACAGGGACAGGACTTGGACTTGATGATCCTTGTGGGTTCCTTCCAACCCAAGATATTCTATGATTCTGTAGTTAAAATGTTTACAAAAGTGTAGAACCAGTCATTAAAAGCTAAAATCAAAGGTAATCAAGTAGAATATAAATTCTGGGTTATATAAATCACTGTGCAACCTAAGGTCTAAATTAACAGGCTTGTGAAAAGACATAAATAGAAAGATACTGCCAAAGATATTATAAATAATAACCGTCTATCAAAGGCCAACCAGAAAAATGGCCCTAGAGGTAACAATTTCTTGAATCAGCCCTTGTGCACCATCTTTAATGCACTAGTCTAGCCCTTGCTGCAAATATTCGTCAAGCAAAATCTACAAAAGTTATAAGACTATTTCCATATAAAGGAGTTTTTCCATTTTACAAAGGTTTAGAGTCCTAACAAAGAATTTTGCCATGAAGGAACATCAAAGACTTTTTATTCTTCAGAACTGATCCTCTACTGAAACTAATGGTAAGGCTTCCTTTGAAGCTGATGTGAGTTTTGCAGTTGATTTCAGAGGCCAAATTTTATCTAGGTAGTTATTGAGGGAAAGATGTTTTCACCTTATAAGCATCTTAAAGCTAGCTAAGTAACTTCTAGCTACACCATCACTTATTTGGCTAGATATTTGCAGCTAGTACAAGAAGGAAAGCTTTATATATGATTTTTTTAATCTTTCTTAAATAAAATATGATAAATCCGTACTGAGCTATTGTTGATAACTCCAGACAATTTCTAATACTATTCAATATATTGCCAATATATAGTTCTCCATACAAGGTATTTTCTGCTTTTGAATTTATCAACACACTTGAATTTCCTTCAGCCAAGAAGGACATAATAAGGCACTCCTCTTCCCTCCTATAAACTGGCCGCCCTGAGATGTTTCAAGAAAATAAAACCCATCCATTAACATACCTCATTGATTCTTACTCATTTCTTCTTTTAGTTACTTTTGACTTCCCTGTTGAGGGTAACAGGACCTTTCATGCATATTCGAGGAAAAATGTCTCACAGCACCTAACCTATACAAGCGTAGCCTGGCTTTCTCGGACACCCACGGTATTATCTGGTATCATAAAATGTTGAGAGTGATAAAGTAACCAAGGTTCAGTCTGACTTTTGAGTAAAATTTGATCAGTTTCTTTTATAGCAGGGTAAGTGCCCTTTCTACTAATCTTTCCACCAAGTTTGACTCCTGCTGCCCTTGCTGTCCATTTAAGGCTGAGTGCATTGACTCCTGGTGAACAACTGAAGAATAAAGGTTGAAGGTGCTGCTCTGTCTGTCAACCTCTTTGCTCCACCTTGGCTTTCTATTCCTTTGCAGCCATGACCACCTAACCTCACTCAGCACAGAATTACATGCAGGTCTTAGCTGTCTTTGGCAGAAAGGGACTGACTGTTCAAGGGACAGGGACTGTTGAGTCCCTTTCTAAGCAGAGAACCTGCAGGCTTCCCAAGACAGGGGGAAGGCTACCACTGCAGCAACTATCCATCAAGTGTTAGCTGTTTGAGGGATTCCCTTAAGTATATACACTCAAGGATGTGATCTCCTCTTTTGCACTGATCAATAGGCAGATTTGATTGTCAGTATCTTTCATTGTTTTCAGAGGAGTGAATCAAGAGAAAATGCAGATATGTTTGTTTTGCCTGTTTCGTGTCTCAAAAGAAGGACATCAATCAGCCCTAAGTCCTTACTTCCAGTTTCTGTACATCCTTAGATCCTAAGAACTTTAGAAGAAATGTCTTCCCATTTCTTAGAAAATAAGGTTCTCCTAAGACGCTTAAAACAATGATTAAGAGAAATTAAACAGAAGAAGCAATTGAGAGCAAATTTTCAGACAAATCATTGTAATTAAGCAAATCAGTCATTCTCATCTCTCTACTGACTACTGCCTATGTACCAAAATATACTTTTGAAATCTGTTTGCAGCTAATAACTTGAAGCACACTTGGAAAGTGCTCAGACAATATGTAGGAGTAGACAAGTGGAAAAACATGTCAGCATTTTCAAAACAAATATTTTTAGTCCTATAGACATGGTGTGTGTTCCTGATATGCAACTGGATTAATTTCAAGAACTGAATTATCCTCTTCATTGATTCTCTGTTTTAGAAGATATTATCTCACTTTAAAACATTGCTTACATCTGTACATTGGAGTATTTTGTAGGCTTAATTAAGTAGATATTTATATATAGGAACAGATATACCTTGTAAATATTTATATTGTTGTGTGTAAGGTTGTAAATCTTTGTAGACCTTCAAAACACTAACTCCAGCAATGGAGCTTTCTGAAGTCACTGAAGTTAAATCACACACCATTTTATTTAAGCTGGTTTTACTTAATAAAATTGTCAGAAATGAGTTAAGAGACTTGTGCCAATACACAGAGTGAGGGTCAGGTTTCTATGAGCTGCTGAGTACCCACTGCCAAAAGCTGCATACCCTTGAGTTGGAGAAAATCCAGAGTAATTCCATTGATTTAATCATGTTACTCCAGATTCACAGCTTGGCAGACCTCATGACTGTGGGCACAGCACAGAGAGGCAACATAAGACATTCTGAGGTAAAGATCTTTACGTCTTCTCATACACTGTCAAAGTTTCCTTTACACTTAATCGCTGCACAGATACTTGCTTTTGTAAATGAGCCTTTATAACAGAGACAAGCACTGTGGCTAAACATAGTAAAACTACATTGCTAAAAACATTTGGCTATGTGGCCTACAGGCAATATTTGATTTGGTTCTTAGCACTGGTATAATGAACTGATATTATTACCCATAACTTACTGACAAGGATTTTTTTAAATGTTCCATGTAAAATCAATGCTACTTGAAATTAAAGAATGTTTTTCTTGTTTTGCTTTAGTTATTAGGGCATCATGTTACTAGAGATACTGAGTTTATTAAGAGAGGAAGGAAGTATCTTAAAGTGCTGAGAAAATATTCACCTATGAGTAGAAGATAAGTACAGTTGCATTGTCGTACCTTGATGATCTATACTTTCTGATTCCCATTCCTCTGTTTCTAGTTAAAAATCCCCCCACAACATAGGAAGTGATGTTAAGTAATTAAAAGAATAACATACCAAAAGCTGGATGATCTGTCAAAAAACTTCACCATAGTACTTGGTTTGTTACCATATCAATAAAGTTTTCCACCATCTCATCTACCTTTTATCTCTCCTGACAAATTTCTCAAAAGAAGTATTAAAACCCCACCATCTTTCTTATATTCCCACCATGATTTCTCATATTTACAGGTAAAATCTCTGATGACTACATAAAATTTCAGTTAAATGTTATGCTTCCAAGTTCTACAAAAAATGCCTCAAAGTTGAGGAAGTCATTAATAAGAGTAAGGTAAACATGTCTGGAAGCAAGTAGCATAATACCATATTACCTTAGCTTCTCTATCATTGTTACTCAAAACACAAAAGATATTTCATTGATAATCTCATAATAAAAGCACTAATACCCAGAGTATTCACATGCACATAAATGAGTTACCTCATCCAGTCCATCTTACTCCTGTTTCTTCAGCAACAAGTATCCAGGTCTGTATTCTTTATATCGTTCTTGCACAGATATTTGAGTTGATCTCAAGACCTAAAGGCTAGGTTTTCAAATTTATTTAGGCATTGAATAGCAAGCAGAGGTTCGTAGATGGAATTTTTCAGCAGTGCCAGAGTTGATTCAGTGTCTATTTCACACCAATTTCAATGAGTTTCAGAGCTATTCTGATCAGTGTCCTACCAAATTTTCAAAAATACCTGTCTGTATCTCTCTCTGATTATACAGCTCAGAGAGATTTTGGTCCAAGGTATTTATCTTTGGGGTGTTTGGCAAAATGTGAAAACTTTTCTAAAGCTCTAGGTTGAAGTTTGTGACCTGAGAGGATAAACCTGCAGGCACAATGAAACTCCCTACAATGATGTTAAAGCTCCCCTGCAAGACAGAGAACACGATTTCTTAAGGTCCATTATAAGATGAGGTCATGAATTAGCCCAGAGAACAAGGCCTTTTCAGTTATTTACCTTAGGGTTTGTTTTTTTAATAAGTATTTATGTATATATTTGTTAAAATAGAAGAGAATATATACTACACAGTATGTTCTTATCTCAAAAAAAAAAAAGATAACTCTTAAAATTAACACAAGGAAATTATATTTTAAAATATGAAAATGGAAAGAAATTATTTAAACACTCTACCAAAACTATTTCTTTGTGTTATAGGTAAAGAATGAAATTTAAATTCCAACCAAGAGGAATATGGAATCCTTAACAACTTAATTTGCAAATTAAATCATTCCAGGATTTCCAGAGACAAATGTTTCTAGTGTGTAGAGAAGGAGATTTTTGACTTGAATTTCAGATGCCAGATTACAGATATTGATATACCAGAAGCATTTTAGGTTGTCTCCCCCAAGTGTCACATGGACTGAACCAAATTCTCTGCAGACACAGGAACAGTTAAAGTCTCTGGTTCTTTAGCCTGAAGCCTGTCCATACTTAAAAACCCACAGAGTCCTGCCATTAACAGTAATCCTACCTTACTCTTGCTGACATATCTCTCCCCTGCACAGGTTTTACTTATCTAGGGATCATGTGAATGACCCTAATACCCAAGAAGCACCAGCTGAAGAAAAGAAAGTGAAGAGAGAGGAAGGAGAGACTTAGTAAGAAGAAACAGAACACAGTAGGAAAAAAAGTTCTTCCATCATTACATGATGGATAAGCTTTGCTAAAACCAAAACCTAATTTCATTTTGAGTGAAACTTGGAAGTCTGGAGGAAGTTCAAATCCTTAATTCTTTGGGGAGTAAGTAAAGCTCAGAGAATTTCTTTCTCCTTCTTTAAAATATTTCTCCAATTATTTAGAAAACAAATGAACAAATGTAAAACCAATCAGAATTATTTTCAATGACTTGTCCTCTGCCATTTTTTATAGCTTATTTTTTCATCTGGTCACAGTAAAAGTTCTCATCACATTGGTTATTTTTTTTCAAACTTCAATTATACAAATAAGAAGAAATGCCTTAGTAAGCTGTATTAAGATTAATTATTTCTACAATTAAGCAATTCTGAAAGTTTTTAAAAGTTGCAAGTAGACCCAGATTAGTATGCATGCATTTTAAAAGCCTCCTTAAATGGAGAAAATTCTGTACATCAAATCCCCATTTTTTCAGCCTAATTTCTGCTGTTTCAATATTATTTCTATTATATTTCTCTAGACAACAAAGGAAAAGTTATGATTAACTTAACAAGTGATACACTGATTTCTTTAAGCACAAAATCAAACTCCTGTTTCACAGGTTGCCTAGAAATATGCAGAACTGCTGATCATTCTGTGAGAAATATCACTTACTTTACTGGGATAGAAAGTAGCTGTGGTAAGCCTGGAAACTTTCTCAGACTTTATTCTGCTCACCAGCAGTCAGGGAGCCAAGGCTGTCATGTATGGTGTGGTGACATCGATTTGAGCTCTTCTGATCCTATAGTTAGGCTGTTACCTATATGTGAGTAAGCAAGCTGACAGCTAGCTTGAGTGCATTTATGCTATGCTGCAGTCAGCACCTCCAAATCAATATACTGCTTATCCTGCAGCTGTAAGTGTGGGTGATCATTCTGCCACCCTTTCAGGTTGCATCATGCTTGATCTTGTAAGATTCTGAGTTCAGTCAGCTGAAGTTTGTCAGCATTTTCACAGCAAACTACTAAAGAAAAGGTAAATGATGATTTAGTGAAAAAGTGAAAAGATTTTATGAAAAAGGATTAGTTTTTGGGCTGGCTGAAAAAAGTTCAAAATCGGTTAAAAGGCATGGTTTCGAGTCTTCTCAAAACAAAATAAACCTCCTGCACAGAGTTTCTTCTTTGGAAAAGAAGACCAGGCTAAGGAAGAAAGGATAAAACTACTCAGAAACAATCAATTCCCACTCTGTGGTAAAGATCAACATTGTTCGCAATGGAGCTAAGGTAAGACTGAGTGAAGAGAAGGAAAGCCTACCATTGACCAACAGGAGTGGGAAAGGGAGAAAATTGGTTCAAAAATGTTATCCATCCTAACCCCGGTCCTATCTACAACTCCAAGTTACATCCATGATGTCTGATTTGCAGACCCAAAAAATTGTGAGCTCTTTTTAGTCAGTAAGTTTTTTGAAAACAGGCTTATTAAACATATGGCTTTTCCAATGCAGGTTGTTAGTCTTTTCTCAGCTTTTCAGAGGTCAAACACTTGGCACCAGTCCTGACAACATGATAATGCCAAACTGTGCTTCCTGCTGCTGTAATAGATGGATACCCAGAGGTAGGCTAGCTCCCTGAAAACTAGCTTATGTACATTCACACTATGTTACAGTCACCTCAGATTGAAAATCAGTCATTCAAAGTAGTCAGTACTGTATCACATTTGTGATCTGAAGACCCAATTTGAAACTGTGAATCTATTTCCTAAAAGTCAGGCCCTTACAATACAGCCAAGCTCAAAGACATGGAGCAGGTACAGTATCCAGGCTTTGAAATCACCTTAGCCTAAGCCTCCAGAGTGTATCCATCCACTAACAGCTCAGAGCTGGCCCCACATAGCCCATGCTTCTAATAAGAATGGGATTTGCCCAATATAACAAACAGATAAAGGAATTGTTTGCAAGGTATCTCAGCTTTTTCATTGTGTGCAATTCTGAAAAAGAAAAAGATTTTGATAAAATTTCATACATAACAGAAATTCAGGCATACACACCAAAATTTAAAAAGTGGATGAAGGTGTTTCATTATTGCTCAAAAGATGAGTTCCATGCAGCCTGCCCAGTGAATGACAGAGGTGCCCTACAGAGAAAATGTGTAGGTATATGATTGTTGAATTGAAAACTGAATAGTCAAGCTTCATGACCTTAAAATGAGTGACTTCTGAGTATTGACAAACCAAAATATTAAAATAATTGGATAGTTTAATTGAGCAGGCTTTACAACCTATTTGAAAAAAGTGAAATGGAAATGTAGACAAAGAGATACCAGGTCTTAAGGCTCAGAAGAGCATCAGGGAAAAATGCAATCAAAAAAAGGCATCATGACCAAGGATGTGCTATAAGGTCTCAAAGACTAGAGACAAAATTTTGAAAGATTATAAAATAAACCACATAAAGCTACAGTAAAGGCATTAGACATAATGGAAGACATGCTAGCTTTCAGTAGCAGAATTTTGATTGATTTACCAAGGTGAAATAGTTCTTAAAGTGAGACTGAAGGAAAGTACAAAAACTAACTTATGGGAAGCTTGTTATTACACTTTTGTTTCAGGAAGGATTATTACTGGTAGATGAGAGAAAAATGAGCACTCACACTGACCTTGCACACCTTTCTTTTGTTTGTCACATCTTTAGCAAAAGGAGCTGCAAGATATCCTGGGAACTTACTGATGACAATACTCAAATGTGGAAACAGAGAAGTACTTCAGAAAGATTGTACATTTTACAAAAACTGTCTTGGAAAACACCAATACAAGAAATTCAAATGCTTCAAGATTGCAGAATGCTCTGGTTTTTGAAAATATCAATTAGAGTAAAAAATCTGCTGGACTTTCCAGTATAACATTGCATTTAATCTAGATTACTCTTAAACCCCTGAACTAAGTATTAAGTATGAAATTTAATTCTAAGTTTTACTGAGAAGGAAATAAAAACATTTCATAGCTCCTTCAAAATTAAACATTAAGTCAAAAAGACACAGCATTGCACCTGGCACATGGAGTGTTACATAGTCTGCATTTTAATGTTAGTAAAGCTTCTATTAATTATGCTACTGAGATATTTCTATTCCAACCCCTGGCCAAGAAAGACCAGAAGAGCTATCTAGCTTTAAATCCATTTCCAGCTGGATCTATAATTGAGACAAGATTACCTTATGGTGGATGTGAGACGATTAAGACTGTAACTGTAATTCAGTGCTGGATCTTGTAATTATTTTCCTCTTATACACTAGAGCAAATTAATTATTTTGTGTACTTCAATGTATTCAAATGATGAACCCACACTGCATTATTTTACAGTGTTGCCATGGCATAGTATGTCTATAGGTTCTCAGAAAACAAGTCCATTTTTTATTATACTCCTTTCTTTAAACCCTCATGATTTAAATACAAAGTAAAAATTCATCTCGGGAGGGGAAGGAAACAGCATAGGAGGAAAAAATATCCAAAAGGTATCTACAACTTGAGAATTTTTTCAAAACAAGAAAAGCAATTTTAGAGAAATATGTAGAATGAGGTGTATTTTATAGCATATATTGCAGCCTCTATTAAAAATAATAGAAATAGCAAGTACCTAACAATTGCCTAATTCAACCATAAGTTTTACAACACTATACATTTGGTAATGCAGGTGAGCTATGATACTGATGCCATCAGCAAATGCATCTTTTCTGTGTCAGTGTCACTTCTAATATATCAAATTTACCTGTATAATAAAATTGCAATGGATACTTAATTTAATGAAATATTTTTAACAGGGATGGCATTTGACTGACCCAAAGAACTATTAAGCTCTACAATTATTACTGTCACTATTTTTTTCTAGATTTGTTTTGGGCTTATTTTTTTCCTATCACGGCAAAAAAATCTTGACCAGTAAGAGTAACATAAAAAGATATGTTGCTTCTGAAATTTGGAAGACATAGTGGTTGCACAAGACCTTTGGTGGCTTGTTATCTCAGTGTCAAACATATAAGGGCAAGTGAGGATGTCCACAAAACAGATATAGATAACTGACAGAATAAATGTGGTTGACCAGACTACATTTAGAAATTTAGGTGTTACCAGATCCTTTAGATTTTTGTCAAATCAATTGTTACATGTATGTAACATGTATATTTACACTGAAGAGGGGTTCAGGAAAGATCCAGAATATATATTTTGTTTACCTTTTAAAATTTAACAACCTAAAGACATTATTTACAGGGAATGCATAAAGGCTTTACTAAATTGCTTTATAAAGTATAGGGTATTTCAGCTCTCTGTGGTTCATGCAATTCTCAAATATAACTGTTATTATCCTTTCATTTTTTTCCTTCTATTTTTTTTTAAAATTTCTGCATTCTAAGAGTAATAAAGGTTTGAGCTACTAGCCTTAATCAAAGCAAAACCTATGTATGAAATATGAAATAAAGAATAGATCTGAGCATCCATGTTACTAAGGCTTCAGCTGCAATAAGTTAAGACAAAACTAATATTTTTTTTTTACCTGTTTAAACCCAGCAGCAAAGCATTATTCTGTTTTTCTATATCCTTGCCCTAGAACTGAACTCAAGTGATTTAGCCTCTCTGGAAAAATTCCACAAATCCACAGGAAGGTGTTTTGTCATTGGTAATCACTGTAATCCACTGGAAATACTATGGCACAGCTTTACTGAAGAGCTCCTGCTGCTGAAATGCAATTACAACATCCCAGTGAGTTTTGCCATAGCAAATTCCCAGCCTTGTAACATCTGTTTGCATGTAGGTTAGCCCTTCTGTACCACATAGCACATAAGATCAGGATCAGAGTTCGACTAAGAGACTTTGGCTTAAGAGGTGCTGAAAGAAAATAAGACAGATACGGACAAGACAGTTGAGAAAAATTCAGCCACAAAAGGGAAACCACAGTGTATTACTTAATCAATATTCAGTTTAGGAATTCAGCTCTTACTAATCCATAATATAGATATAGTAAAAGTTATTTATAAAGTGGTTTATTAAATAGTTCTTCAGAGGTAGCTCAAATGCACTGACCATATCCTGTTGTAAAGTAAGATATCAAAATGATATAGCAAACCTTCTGTATGTCCTGGCAGTTATTTACGTACAAGAATACATCAGTCTGGATCTGCTGGCACTGACTATTCTTCAGAAACTTGCTGCAAATTAACAATGGTTGGAGTTTTGAATATTTAGCTGAAAAAAAATAGTCCTTCATTCACATCAAGGGAATGGCATGGGAAGTTACTTGAGCTCTTTATCTCTCAATTCTGCACTTGAAAATTGATATTTGCTTAGGATGGAGAAAAGAGAGAGAAGGATACATTCCTACCTCACAGAGATACAGTTTCAGAGGACTAATTCGTAATATTTAATGCAATAATCCATTAGAAAGACTGATAAAATACATAAAATTGCTTGTCATGGGCCGTTTTCTTTTATAACTAGCTGATAAATATTTATTAGCTAAGAGCTGAGGGGGCATTGTGAGACAAACATTTAGATGTATCTATTTTATACATAGTGGTTATGGTAAGCAAATTGCAATACATACTACTGAGCACTGTAGTCCTATGCATTATTAATGTACTTGGTTTAATCCAAGGAGTTCTATTTATTTACATAGGTAAGTATAAATCTCCTTAAGAGACAGACTGCATTTTTGATAAGGTGAATCCTTTGGTCCTTTCCACAGAAAAAGGGGGTAAAAAAATCACCTTGTCCTCAAACTGTCTGGTACCATGTCTAGGGAAGGATTTGTAAAAATTATGTTTTTATCTTTAACCCAAGTAGTAAATATATTTCTGGAAGTGCCTTGAGTATGTGTCTAAGGTCTGCTACAGTTCTATTTGAAGGAAAAAGGCTTTGAGATAGAGACAACATTTTAGAAACAACCCCTGCTTCATACTTTAGCTATTTGCAAGGATAAATTTCACAACCAGCACTGCCAAAATGCTTGCTTTCCAGTCATTGGTAATACCTGTAACCGTGTGTAATACCTGGTTACTCTCAAGTATTACTCACTTCTGTTTCTGCCTGTTTAAAAATTATGTCATGGTTGTTTTGAAGCTCAGATTCCAGCAGGCTTCATCACACCTGCTCTATGTCTGGCAGTGCTCTGGAACTGCTGTTTTCTTTAGCCTTCACCATTTTATTTTCCTTCCCTTTGGGGCATGAGGCAAGACAGCAGCTCAGCTTCTGAGAGAAGCCCTAAGCCACCTCCTGACCCATGGCTGTCTATAGAGCCATTCCTCTGCTCTGTCTGTTCTACAGTGCTTGTCCAACCCTGGATCCCCTCCCTCCTTCCCTCTTCAGGTTCTGTTGCTGCTGGTTTGACTCCACTTCTGCTGCAGGAGGTTTTAAAGTCCCCTCATCGCTGCCTGGCACATGGGGCAATTCTGTCCTGTGCTGCTTCTTTCCCCTCTGCCTTTCCTGCCCTCATACTTGTCCACACACAGTGACACCCTCAGTACCCTCTGGCAGATCAGAGGGCTTCGAACGGTCAGCACCTTTTTTTTAACATAATTTCTAAAATGTTCCTCCAGATGATGAGGAAATCTGGAGATTATTTCTGCCACAAGGAAGCAGAAAAGACACAGGCTGTGAAGGATGAGTAGCAGCAGCAATCACATTAAGAAACTTGTGTGAAAAAATGATGGAAGATGCCAGTAGTCAGACCATCAGCACCCACATACAAACAGATAGCAAGAGAAGCAGTATGGAGATTGTCCACAGAGAAGGGTTCTCATTTCCCATCCTTCCTGTGTCATAGTTGTTATCCTCAGCCCACATAAGAATTATTTATAGAGTTTTATGAAGTAAACAGAAATGGACTGGAAAAAGTGACAGAAATAAGCATGCAATCACTTTAAGAAAAATATCTCTAAGATATATCTTTATAACCATAGTTGTTAACTCAGCCCTTTAAAGTCATTTTTACTTCAGCAGTCTTAAATAACCCTTAAGGTTTAAATGACACTCTTTACTCTTAATGTTGTTTTCTTGCCTGCAGGCTATAACCATGAATCCTCCTCTAAGTAGCTCTCTTTATTAACACCAGAATATCCTCAGCTTTCTGAATAACACTATGGACTGTGATGCAGAATATGATGCAGAGTTTGCTTAGACTGGGTATTTTCATACACCCAGTGAAGAGCTGAAATTGGAGTCGGCACAGTTATTGTATTAATCAAAAGAAGTGCATCTTGCATTATCAGCAAAGCTCTTTATCTTGAGTGCCACGTCAGATAACAGCACTCCTTTCAGAGTGTAACAGAGAGTGTAGCAGAGACAGTGCTATATAGAACTTTTGACCCAACTTTCAAGTTGCTTTCTTCAGGTGTTTTGCTGGGAAAGAGCAAAGCCTCAGGATGCAGCTTCAGTTTGACTTTATACATGTACAGTCCAATCTGACAGTCAAAGTTAAATAGATGGGATTATCAGAATGTGTGTGTTCATATTTTCGATTTCTGTTGACACGTGACCACTCTTTCAACTTCAGAAACTGATTGTCAAACAGATTTGCCTGAAATATGGAGGTGCAGAGTTGCAGAAGCATTATGTCAAGCAACTAGGCTTAGAGGTAGAGAGACATTATTTAAGAAGAGACTGAATGTGGCACTTGGTGCCATAGTCCAGTAGCAACGGTGGTAGTGGATCAAGGGTTGGACTCAATGATCTCAGAGGGCCTTTCCAAACCAGCTGATTCTATGATTCGATGATTCTATGATTCACAGAAATAAAAACTGCAGGATGGTCCTTCTGTTTCCTTCACAGGGACCATCTACATGTAAAAAGGAGAATACCATTTCCAAACAAAGTAGAAAATATCAATCAGTCTTAAGAAACAAACCAAGCTGAGAAGTCAAATGGGACTTGTTATCTCATTTTAAACAGATGCACAAACTTTCCTTTACTTTGCACAATACACAATAGTGTTCCTCTATGTATATATTGGATGCAATAATTTTATCTAGGGGAGAAGACTGATAGTTTATACTTTGTAAGAAAATCTGATGAAGAATGTTCCATAGGTTTAGAAAAAAATGGGAGTTGAGATAAAATATTATGAGAACAGCAAACTGAGAATAAAACAGGAACAACAGTGTCCCACTATTCTAACAGGGTTTCTAAATAAAATTTAATTCTCAAATATCTATGCCCAAACTTTGAAGCTAAAAGTAAAGATATCTTGCTTTGTAAATGCCCTTCTGAGGGGTCTTCTAACCTGAATTATTCAATAATTTTATGACTCTCTTAATCTGAATAACAGAAGATTTTTGAAAAATATTGTCATATTTGAATGATGACTTTGATAATGTGTATAGAAGTTTAACTTGATCTATGCTTGGTGCTGCTAGTATCAGTTTACATCAGTTTTCTGTCCTACTACACTAAAAAAAACATGTTTATAGAAAGTTCAAATAAAAAAAGCATGAATATATAATAATTAACACATGAAATATATATTATTACTGTTATTGCTTTACAGTTGAAATCAGAAGATTAAAATATGCACTGTAGATCCTGCATTTTAAGCTTTGTAGTATATTCATTAACAACTATATCAATTATAGTTATTCACATACTAAAATGATCCCATCTTCATGTTCAGTTGACTTATAAATTTGGACATGCGATTAGTTGTCTTTCTCACGAAGCACCTTCAGGGTCTACCTATCTTGTGGCCTCTTCAGAAAATATGCATATGAATATGGAGTGTACCTAATGATGTGAACATTTAACCAGATCAGGTAATATGTCTGAGTATCAGTAAGGAGTTTTTTCCATTAAGATCCGTTAAGATCTGCCGTTGGTTTACCTAGATGGTTAAGTTCCCTAGCAACATCAGGATTTTCTTTCATGTTTTCATGCCCTCCAATTCTCAAAATAACAGTGACTAAAAAGATGTTCACTCTAAGAGGAGCAGAACTGAGTTCTTTGACAATTTCATTTGAATGTCTGCAGCTACAAAATTGATAGGTGATGCTGCATGGTGTTCTTGTAAAATGCCTCATTTGTTTGAAGAAATGTATACTTGCAGTAACAATCAGTGGGCAGCTGAATGGCAAACTGGTTCATAAAATATCAAACACCTTTCACTGTAGTGAGACGAGCAGGTGAGGCTCATGTCTGGTTCATGAAACTAGTGGTTAGAAACTAATATAAGGGGGAGGAGGGGATGGAGGTATGCTGTATTCTTCTATTCAGAGACTTACCTTTTTTATGCAAAGAAGTTTTTTCTTTCTCACTGAGGCATGTGGAAAAACTCAGAATACACAATGGCCATTGGATTCCTTAGTCAGTGTTGGGGACAGACAGGAAAAAAAAATCATGTGGGTGAAACTTAGCTGCATATATATTTCAATGCAACTTTCAGATAATACCTGGGATGTCTGTATTATTCATTTTTCATTACAGTCAGTCTCCAGAGTCTTGTCACACTTTGAAACAGGCATACTTTCCTAGGTTAGAGGTAAAAATACCCCATCAGCAACAAGTCATTATGTACATCCTATATAAAGGTAAAGGGTTCTCATGTGGCTCTACAATAAAAGACAGACTACCAATGAACTAGATAGAATGTAAAGATTTTACTGTCAAAACTAAAAAAACTAAAAAAAAATTAAAATAAAAAACTTAAAAAGTAAAAATATTAAACAAGAGTGTTAGTAGAAAATATATTTCCTCCAAATTTATTTGTAAGAGGACAATTAGGTGACTTAAAACTTGACAGTGGATGAAACTATGAATAAAAGGATGAACATGGGGAGTTTGGAAAGTAATCTGGTGATAATACTCATTTAGCAGACAACGAAGCTATATGTTTAAACACAGTGAAAGCCCTCCACCTGTTGCAGCTAGAGAACTTTATATATGGGCATGTAGCCACAGCTATGGAAAACTGCTTCAGGAACTTGGACAGCAGAAGATAGTGATGACCAGGAGAGTGAATGACTATTGCTAGACAGGACTTAGAGATAATGTACAGATGGGGGAGCAACATACAGATAGTAATGTACTATTCAAAGGGAAAATACAAGAAGAAAATGGGAAAAATCAAGACAAACAAAATACTACAAAGCTAAAATTGAATGTTTAAGTTAAAGTTGCCTGGAGAAACCACAGTAATGGAGGACCTACTGGGCTAGTTCCATGATTTATTACATCCTCTTTCCTATTCCCAGTTAGAATACGGTTAGAATATAATGTTATTTAGAAAAATAAATATTTCCTGGATATCACCTTGAGGAACAGCTGAGTTAGCCCATATTAGTAGGAGTTCATTGAATCCTGTAATAAAAAATTATTGTATGTACTTAGGGTCTAAAAAGCAATGTTTAAACAATACAGAAGCTGATGAGAGGGAATGTGTGGACTGTGCAACTATGTGTGGAATAATCTTGTTAACTGTGTAACTATGTAGACTAGCTGTGTATTTATTGTTCATAAAACAATTAGAGACAAGAAAGACATATGAAAAAAAAATAATTAAAGATGTCCCTAGCTGAAAAGTTAAGAAAACAGTAAAAGTATTCACTCAACAGTGTGAGGTTTAAAGTAGAGCTACAGGATTACTAAAAAATGAGAACGTGCCTCAGATTCAGTAGTGTGCCCATTGTTGCTGAAGAAAGTCACAGGAAAGAAAAATGATTGCTGAATCTAGGACTAGAAAGAAAGAATAGGAGTATGGAAACAGAATTTATCACAAAAGAGATAGAAGGAAATTCAAAGACTATAGTACTCTTGAGTGAAGGAAGGGACCAGGTAATCTTCATTTCAGAAATCTGAAACAATTGGTGCATGAAATTACAGTCTCAGGAACATTTATACTTTAAAAACACACTGAAGTGATCTTGGTTCTTTCAAGCTCATTATTCTGACATCTGTAATATACATCTCTCTGCAAGGGCAAATGCAACCCTGACCTGAATGAAGGGCTGAGCATCTGTGCAACCACGAGGCATGTGATATCCAGAAGCACTTTCCATGCCAGCCAGTGCTAAAGGAGTGAAGAAATGCAAGAAATAAAAGGAAATAGAAAGAGATGTTAACCACCTAGATTTAATATCTTTATTTGGGTAACTGGTTTTGGGTTAGGTTTTTTTTTTTTAATATGTGGTGAATCTCATTATTTGAACAACAGTAGAACTTTATAAAATCTCCCATTAGGAAACTTGTTAATTAAGATGGAAAAGATGAGGATCGTTGAAAGAATTATGACACGGGAAAGGGTCTAACTAAAAGGTCAACACTCAAGAGTACTGGAAGAAAAAATACTACACTGAAATGAAGTTATTAGTAATGTTTGTCAAGCACTGCTCTTCAGTTCATCAAATATTGGTTGATATTTTTTAATTATCTTGGCACAGGAAGCAGTCCTAGAAAAAGCTGATGGCACTGTTGGGTGCAGTACATTTATTAGTCTTATTTAGATATACCCATGCTTTCAGAAACCTGGAAGCAAACATATTAATAACTGGACCTGACCCACATTATTAGTAGAGAAAATATCAGTAAACAATTATCTGCTCTGTAGACATATACATATGTCAGCAAACTTGGGAACATAGTACAGAGAATTTCATCTAGAGTTCAGGTCATATTTGCACACATTAGCACCTTGTAATATCTAAAATGACCTTGTAGTACCTAAAAAAAAAAAAAAAAAAATCCCTTTTGCTTTCAGACATTGCTAAATGTACAGGATCTGAAACTTCTAGTCCATCTGTGTCGTGGGTTTGCCCAGTCGACCGGTCCCTGGGGCTGAGAATGGTTTTGTCCAGGTGGATTTCCGGACAAAAAGTCAATTAAAACTCTCAGTAACGCCTTTGCTAATTACATATTTAAGAAAACGGAAGAGAAGGTGTGTTGCACAGTTAAAATTAAGCAGCCATGTAGAAGAGGCGGCAGCAGACCCTGAAGTGGGCCAAGGTCTCCTCCTCCCCCTGCCCTGGGCCAGGGGTAGGTGCAGCACTGAAGCCCCCCCCCCTTCTCTCTTGTAAGAGAGTGAAGAAAAAACCCAACACTTTAGAGGACTGACTATTTGGACGAGAAACCGCTGCAAAAGAATTCCGGAAAAGAGATAACGAAATGTTCAAGGCCAGAGCTGCAGCAGGAGAGAGAAGTTAGAAGGGGGGGCTGCTTCTTTCTGGTATATTTTGTTTCGTTTTTCAAGCAGCAACAGAGAAAGTTGGTCATTTTCTGGATTGTGGCTGTTGGAGTCAACACTAGAAGAAGGATCTGGTTTTAAAACTCTCTAGAAAACAAACAGTATTTCATGTTTTCTGTAATATCTTATCAATAAAGGTCAAAATATTCCAGTTTTTTGCATCTGAGTATTTAATACTGGCCTCTGAGAACATTCCTGGACTACATCACAGATGGTGATCACAGATTTCCAGTTTGTATTTTTCTAAAAATCTTATTGCATGGAAGGCTCATTGTAAACAGTAGAACTTATTTTCTGCTTGGAGGAAATAAACTTCATAACATTTTGCTTTAGGAGATATTCATCTTTAACTTGTTATTCCAGTGAAATATACCAACTATTAAGATTTCAAGTTCCAAAGCATATTTCAAAAGGTATTTTCTGATACATGGAAGCCATGTAATTTGGCCCCTACAATCTCTACAGAAAACTTGTAAAACATGGGATTTGTTTTAACATTGTACTGAGATGTTTGTACCTCAGGTTTCTTCAGAAATGTTGAAAAGGGTCAACAATATATTTGAGTAAGTTTTTACTGATAAACGAATTTGCATTGATTTGAAAATGCAAGTTCAAGATACTATTCAAGTAACCAGCAGAGAATGGCAGCCAGTACATCATGAACTCCAAGCTCATGGAGCAAATGATGCAGCTGGTGGACAAACGGCCCCTGTTGTGCTACAGGTCAGAACCTGGGGAGTTGTATGGCCTTACCACTGCAAGTACAGCACCAGCACGATAAAACAGATCAAAACATGTGTTAAGAATGAAATATCTGATCCATTTTAGTGAGAGATGACCTTAGGAAATGGGATTCTAGTGGGAACAAGGAGGCAGGTACATGCAACTCTCTGAGACAGGGAATAGCAAGTGTTGCTCTTTCAGAAAATCAAAGGCAAATGGAGGCCTGGGGGCAGCAAAGTCACTGCTGCTGCATCCATTGTAAGACCCAACTTTCAGTTTTCAGCTCCCATCTAGTTGTGTGAAGAATAGAAGCTGAGGTGCTTTCCTGCTACCAAAGAGGATGAGACCTTCATTTAAAATCCTAGTGGTTGCATTTCTTCCTTCCTCAGTATTTATCATCCCCTTTTCATTCTTAAGCTTGTTATTTTTAACTCCTCTGTTTCAGAAGCTAGTTATTTGCTTACAGTCACATCATACAATTCAGAAATTTTTAGTTATTTATTCTATTCTTATTTAGATGCCAACCACGTCAGTGGAATATAATTGGATATACCAACAAACATATTCCCTCTCACTACCTACTCTTTCAGTATTTATCAAAGCTATTCATATTCATTATTTTTTACATTAATCTCTCATGAGCCCTTTATCTATATTTTGTTTTTCTTAGACGCCTCAAGTTTTTGTTGACAATGTCCTGAATCTGAAGACTTTGTATAATACATATTCCATCCAAGACAGGAATTTCAAATATGTCAGGGGGAATAAGGCATGTAGTAGTCATGGAGTTCCAGGAGCATTTGGATACCAACATCTACAAAAATCCTAATTTAGGACTTTTGCAGAATTTCATTTGGGGAATCTGTTTGACATATGGATGTCTCAGTGGGTGCAACTCAGATTGATTGCACTGCATTTCTTTTCCTCTAAATGGCATTAAAAACGTAATTTCCACTTTGACTGGTTGGTTAGTTTGTTCATTTCCTGATGTTTCCTCCTGAAAGAATGAGGTCACAGTTATCCAACTTGAAAATCACATTGTAACTTCTGGTACATACCTTTAACCCTTTCTTTCTTCATATGTTCTTTTACTTTCCAAATAACCCCTTCATAGAATAGCTTCCATGAATCTTTTATTATAGTATTTACTAATTTCTCACTTTTACTTCAGAAACTAAACACTGTAGACCCATGTGTCAAGACCAACATTTGCCTTTATGTTCAACACAAGATTATTTCCAACCACAGAGATCATGGTATAGATTCAAACCTACAGCTAATGGGCACAATATGTTGATATTAATCCCATAAGCAGTTTAGTGCCTGGTAGCATATAATTTAAAATTGTTTGGTTGGTTAGCCAAATCCTGAAATCCTTCCTGAGCTGCTATTCTATTTTCTCTGGCAAAATGTTACAATCTTCTGTTTTTCTTTTATAGACAAAACTGATACCTTGTATAAGCAGGATTTTCGTCCAGTGCACAGCCACGCCTTCCTGGCTGCACCTATGTAAGCCACTGTTGGAGACTTTCAGTGTAAAAAAATTATTTGTTTCAGCACAGCTTTAAATCTTTTAAAGTCCAAATGTGTCATTTAACACAAATATTAGATTACTTTGGATGTAGTGCTACTTCAAATTGCTCGTCTTTTATGTTTGGTATCTTGATCACTTTTGTCCCTTGGAATGGCTTCACAGAGGGTCCTAAAATGTCTCACAGGACACTAACATGGAATGTCTGGGTGCTCAGGCAGGTCTCACCCGTTGTGATTAAAGCCTTCTCTGCAAAGGAGGAGGTTAGAGACAACCACGCTCTTCCGTGCACAGCCAGCACAGCTGCTCACAAACTCACCAGCCCATTTTTAAATCCCTCTGGTAAATAAAGGCATTCCCTCTGCAATTTAGGTCACAGCTAGCATTTACAATATTGTTAGATGAGTGTAAAGAGTATGAAATGGATTAAGTGGTAAATATATTTCTTTTTTATTATTTTTTTACCTGGTACCTAGGCATGTAGCTTGTGAGCCAATCTTTCCAGATGTTATTTAAAAGAGACAATTTACAAACCCTTGAAAACTGAGGTTTGTAATACAAATGTTGACAGCTTCTTAACTAGAGCAGAACACCAGTTCATTTGGTGTATATACACTGTCCTTTTCAATACTGCTGTGCCATCTGTTCACTGTGTGAATTGTAAATGATTTTTCATCTATTGGTTTTAAAATCTGTTGGATGAATTGGGTTGTAAAAGGTGAAGTCATAAATTGATGACACCCTCTCTTTCTTTTCCCCTTAATTACACTATCTTTCCTGCCAGTGTCCAAATGTTTAGAATGGAAAGATTATTGAAAATTGTCATGTTATCTTGCAGCAAATCATTATTTTAGCTTTCACTTTGAAGGAAATGCTATCATTAGGCTTGTAAACTATATTTAATAATCACATCCAGTTTTCTGACAGTGATAACATCCTGATAGTTTTCCTTCTGGACTGAAAATTTCCATATCGTTTCTTGGCCAAAGATGATTTCTTCAAAGGAATTTAAGTTAAGTGCCTTCAGTAATTGTGGAGTTTTCCAAGTGGGAGGAAATCGCATGTCTCTGTGAATATATTTTTTTAAAAGCTGCAAATTAAGCAGTAAAATCAGTTACTCAAAAATGCAGAACTTTGAATCCTATAATGTGGAATACAAACTTTTTTTCTTAGAATGGTTTTATGTTAACTAAATAAACATTGTACAATGTTTCATATTAAGCTTGTATATCTGATAATTGAGAGATTCTTGTGACTGGAGAGCAGCAATATCTGTTGCTTCTATCACTTTAGTGAGAGAGTGTGTCATTCTTATACACACTCTGATGTCTGAGGTGAGTCTAGAAAAATTGAGCAAACTAGAATTTGAAAGGTAGAACATGAGCCCACATGAGTTTAGCATGGCCATTCAGATGGATGAACTTGTGCCTTGGTCATGGATAAGGAACACCTTAGGAAAGGCAAGATAAAAAGTAGATGAACTTGGTTTGTAATAGAATGCATGGAACCCTAACTTTAAAGTTTTCACAAACGTGATTGGTGGTGAAACAAACATACACCAATAATAATTTTGGGTGAGGTTGTGAGGAGAGTGAAAGGCCATAACTTGTGCTGAGTGAGTTTGCCTGAAAAACCCTTGAATCTTACCCACATTTTTAGGTCACTAAAAAGCTGATCTGTGCTGATTTAGCATTCATAATTACAACATCTAGGGCAAGTTCAGTTTATCTCTCTCTGTTTGTGGTACAGATCACTGAGCTTTGTCAATTAATTAGTATGCCTCCAAACTACACAGGTATGAGCTATCTCTTAGTAGGAAAACTTATCAACAGCATTAGTTGAGTCCTTCTTGTAATCTTACATCACTGCAGATATAATTTTTTGGAGTTTCTTTTTTGCTTGAAAAAACCCTATGAACTATAACAACCACCAAATTTGGCTTTTCATCATTGTAAACTCAAGAGTCTGAAACAAAGCACCAATAACAAAAACAAGAGTATGCTGTTCTCTTTGCCAAGGGAGTATTCTAACATTTTTGTTCTCTGCATTCTTTTGTTCATCCTGGGGCTAATTCTTTTTGTACATCTGTTGTTACAAGACAGAGTTTATTTTCTAGTAAAATCTGAGTTAGTAAAATTATTATAAAGATTGTTATCTGGGGATAACCAATTGCATAAAGGGAAAGGGGTAAAAAACCCTCTTTTTATTCTCCTGCAGTAATTGTTAGGTGGTAGTGCATAGTTTGACATTAACATTTTTTTCTTGTACCTATTTTTATTGCCTCAGATGAGACATCAGGCAAGACCCTCAGAATTTAAAGAGAATCTAAAAATAAGCCTCCTTATGCAAAGCTGATGGGATGTTTATCTTGTTGTTAAGTATCTATTTGTTCATATTACATCTCAAAACATGTTATGATGGGGTAACTGAGTAATGACACTAAATTAGGATAAGGAAAACTAAGGTTAAATAGCAGACTGATAATCTTCCTTTGACAGTGAGATCTCTGAAATCACTGAATAATCTCCCTTGGGAATAGAATGGAGCTACACTGCTTGATGCTTCGAAGAGGGCTAATAAGCACTACATGTGCACCTTAGGGAACAGTCTTTCACTAGCAAGGGATAAATAAGGTGATGGAACAGGTGTCTTTCATTCCCTCATTCTATAATTTTGCCAATGGTTTTTGCTCTGTTTACAAAAATACCAGTGCTTTCAATACTATCTTTTTAAAAAGATATTTCTGATAGCATTTTGTAATGTTTGTAATTGTTGTAATGTTGACAAAAATGTTTCACATACTGAAAAAAATTTTTATGATGGTGAAGTGGTTTTGGAGGGGAGAATCTTATGTAAGGGAGAAATGCTACTTTCCTCCAGAAGTTGACAATGTTGAATTAGTTCTTGAAATGACCTTCTTAATATTCAGCATGAAATGTACTTTTACGCAAGAAGAACCTGAATAGATCACTCCAAATGTCTACAGTATAAGTTGTTATTTATGGTTTTGACAGTGATAGAAAACTGCCAGAACTCTTCTTGACTGGAAGGATGGTTAAGGAATTTGGTTTTTTTCCATTGTACCTACTAGTAGGTTGAACAGTTTAGACAGCATAGCAATTACTGCAATAATCCATGGGTTTTCTTTCTTGCTAGAAAGTACATATTAGTACATTTTATTTTCCTGAATGGGTTTTTGGTTGGTTAGTTGAGTGGTTGGCTTAGGGCTTTTTCCATTATAGGAGGAAACTAAACTTGGCATGGAGATGGCATAGAGGGTTTCCATTTGTTTGTTTTTGTTGGTTATTTTTTTTGTTTTACTTTGTCCTACAGAGCTTAAATTATTTTTTTATAGTTTATTGAAAAGTCACCATATTACATTTGACTTCCACAATTAAATTCTATTCAATTTGACACTGCCACAGATTGCTATGAAGTGTAAAAAATCCTTCCACTGCTGACTGAGATTAACATAACTCCTACAGGTGTTCTCTGTGATCCTCTGCTGGATGTTACTCCTCAATCAGTAACAAAGGTCTGATGAGAGTTAGCAGTAAGATGACAAAGTCCTCAGTGTTACCTTTTCAGAGAGCATGATGAAACCTGACAAATATACTGATTGTCAGAATTTGCCCATGTTTCTAAGATCCTGATACTGTGGAAGGACCTGACAAGATAGAAAGAGACTCAGATCATTAGAGTCTTTGGTCTATAACTGCTGTGTTCAGTGACCAGATGAGAAGAGCAAACCTAAAATGTTTCTTCCCACATGGAAGGCCCATTGGCCTGGCAGGAAATCAGGCAAGACTCCAGGTAATTACAAAAATTAACTTGTCTTCAAAAAGCCTTCCCATTTTGTCTGAGGAACAAACCTTAACTCCTCCAGAAGCATACTCAAAGCTCTGTCCAATCTTTCCTTAGAGGAGACCCTTCATAAGAACAAAGTGCAGGATGGAGAAATCATGAGGCAAAACCCAAATTAAGACCTCTTGGATTAATGACATTTGGCTGAAAAAATTTTTTAGTGTCAGTTTTGTGTAACATCTGCAAGTTTTTCAGTTTCAGACAGATCTGCTGATGTGGTATCTCCTGACGTGAATGGTGAAAAGAGTTGATTTAGTTTATCCTAATGCTGATTTTATGCACTGATGAAAGATTCTTTGGCAGGTTTTCTACTCTGTATGTATTTGAAAACACACTTTTTATTAGTTTTGACTCATTTTGCTGTTTAATTCTCAGACTCTCTTTTAGATTGTCTCATTGTTTTTGCTGTCCATATTCAGGAATTTACAATTGTCTCTCTTGCTCGCATTCAGACACAGATTTACATTTTTTAGAAAAGCTCTTCTGTCTTCTAACATCTTTAAAGTTACTGTTTATTCATACTGGCTACATTTCACCTCTCCTCTGGCTTCATTAATAGGTGGTGTGCCCAGTGAGTAGTATTCCTTACAGCCTGATATTTAAATAATGAATATTCCTCAGGGAAATCTGTCTGTTAGACTCTGGTTCAGTAACACTGGTGCAGAAGTTAGACTACTAAGAGTAGCCTCACTTACTTTCTTTAAAGTACTTATGTTCACATTAAGTTCCCATGGTTAACTGATATTTTTGTACTGCAGCAAGAATAAAAATTGTTTAAATATCAATTTATAACATGGAGTAGTAATCAGACTTTTTTGGTTGCTTTTTCACAGTATGGTAAAAAGGATCTCATTACTGTAACTTCTATACATTGTTTGCAGGTTTATTTGGAAATTTGTCCCCAACACAAAATATTTGTTCATTGGAATAGGTCTTTGTCATTATGAAGTTGAGCTTCATAAGATTTCTTTTTAATAGAAAATGTATCAAAATCAATTTCAAGCAGAAGCCAAACAGTCAAGAGCTGGTTCTGTGGAGGTTTTCTGTGATGGAAAGGCATAACATATTACTAGAATTGTCTTTGCAACTTTGCATTTAATAATATTTAAAAAATTATAAAAATTTATACGAAACATTAACTGATATGAAAATGAAGAGTTAAGATTATGTTCCTGGCCTCTCATTTTCTGTTTATAGAAGAGTATCAGTCATTTCAGTTAGTGTTAAATGACAGATGTCCTTGAAATGTAACCAATCTACTAAACTATCCACAGGTCATTCTTAAAAAAACTTTTTTCATTTCTGTTGTATAATTATAATAAAGAAATAGATGTATGCCTCCTCATACTCTACTGTTTGAAGTGGAACTGTGTATAACCCCACAACACTTTTCTAAGAACTCTTTTTATAATCACCTAACACTGTGGAGATTGATTGGCTTATGCAGACATAAATGAAATTTTGCAGATTAATTGGCTGCACTCCCAGCATGATATGCCACATTCTCTTACTGTTAGGTTACAGCACAAATGAGTTTATGTTAAAGAAAACTTTGCATTACTAATTATAATAAAAAAGCCAATTTATGGGGACCTCTGTTGTCAACAATCATATATAGAGTCATTTCTTAGTGCATCACAGCCTCCTTTTTGGTAAAACACTCCTTTCAAAGAAACATGTAGAAATCCCCCAATGCTCTTTTTTAACTGATTAAGTCTTGATGTCATCTTTAAACAAGTCTCTATAGGTTGATACGAGATAACAAAAACAAGGAAAACAGCTGTTCAGTAAAAAAGAAGTTGCGTTTAAGTAAAATTTTCTCATTATAAAGAATCAAATTTAACCTATTAAGTTAGATTTTGAAAACTGAGCAGTGATATGGTCTTTCAAAATTATTGTTTCTTCCGAATTTTCAACTAGGTTGGTTTGGTTTTTTGGTTTTTGGTTTTTGGTGGGTTTTTTTGTTTTGTTTTTTTAATTTGGAGGTTTTTGGAACTCTCAGACAGTTCTTTGTCCTGTTTAGTGATAAATATTACAATTACCCCAAACCAGTGAAGTCTTTTAGGCACAAATCTGTAACTGGGTGAGGTAAAATAGGTTTATAAGCACTTGTTGAGAAAACAATGAACTGTCATCTTATAGTAATATTCTCAACGTCTTGGATTGCACAGGTTAATTATCCACAGATGTTATTTCTGATGATGGTTTTGCCAACTCATCTGTCCAAAGCCTCTGCTTCCATGCTTTGTTTCTTAAAAGATGTTTATCAAAGTTCTAAAAATGTCTAATTGTCTGACCTGTAAAATCGAGCTCTGGAAAGCAGCCTAGGCAATTCCTGTTTAAACAGGAATTTAAACAGTATTATGCAGGTTTTGCCGCTTGAAATAAAGTATTTAATCAACATCAGAAAATACATATTCTATTACTTGTTTTATATCTTGGGGTTTTTGTTTGTTTTTTTTTTCTGTGCATTTTCACATAAAGGTCTCTTATTTCAACTCTTCAACTGTCAGATTCTATGGTAGATGTAATATCCTTGCCTGTTTATTTTGGAAAATCTCTTTTGAGGTACCAATGGCATTTAAGATTGATTTCTGCAGTAATTTTAATTGTCTTGTGTTCACAACAAACTACTGTGAGGAATTTTTTCTTAAGGTTTTTGAAAAATTATTTTCCAAGAAGAACAGAAGAATAAATTACTGATTTCCATTTTCTCTGTTTGTACATGGATGTACATGGATGTGTGTGTGTGTGTGTATGTGTGTGTGTACAAGAAACAAGAACTTTCATGGCATCTTTAATGTCTTTACCTCTTGGACAGTCAAAATACCATTTGTCTCTTCTGTGTGGTGAAATGTCTGGCTTGAATGAATTTCTGAATAAGGTTAAGAGAAAAGCTACAAAATATAAATCAAAGGAAGAGACAAATGCTTTCTTTTCCCAATGCCTTATTGTAGACACAGAGAAAAGAAAGGCCAGAGAGGAAGAGCTTATTTGCCTGTGACATTGGTATCTAACTGTCCTTCTAGAGCCAAACCTTCTATTTGACTCTGATTAGGTTCACCTAAGAGTATTCACACTCATACTGTGGCCTTATTTCTCACTGATATCCTAAGTTTACAATGAAAGAAGGGTAAAGTATTTAAAATTTACTTTTGGAAGTCTTCTAGACAGGAACATGGTTAGTGGTACTCTAGAATACTGAGTCAATTCTACCAAACGCTGCTACCAACACTGAGTAGCCATACATTACTTCAACACTGTAGATCATTAATGTGAATACCTTTATCAAGATATAAATTTCTTCAGCTTCAGCTAGTACTTCATCTGTGCTGAAAAGGACAAATGAGAGAAGACAGTAGTTTCAAAGAAAAATCTAAATATCATTATATATTTGATTTTGAAATGGTCCAATTGGTCCCCAATGAGCTTTAACTTTTACAGTCAGTATTCAGAAAGGTTCAACAGAAGTGACTTTCTTTCTTGTAGTATCAAGAATTTCTTCAGTGAGGGAACACCTTGGCTTGACCTTTTGCTTCATAGGCTGTAATTATTTGGAGCTTTGCTGTAATAACAGCATTTTTTCCCTTTCAAGTGTGATCTCAGGTAATAGTATCTCTGCAAGTTCTTGGCACTTTGTCAAGTCATTTGACAGCTAAGCGCCTAATATATTCAGGTTAGAAAATAGGAAGTATACTCCTTCTGCATTTTAATATGAGAATAACATTAATTATTCAAGTTATATCAGCACAAATTAAATTTTAATGCCAGCAAGTTCTTATCATGTTATCTTAACCGAAGAGAATATTGAGTCTTTACAGTACTCTTCGTGCACAGAATGTTTATCTTTATTTCAGTTTTTTTCCCAACTGAGTGAGCAGGTAAACTTGATCTCAGACCTGCCAACCATTTTCAGAAACCAGGTATTTCTCAATCTCAAAAGTATTTCAAAGTTAAAAAATAATAAAAAAAAAAAAAAATAAAAAAAAAAGGTAAAACATTTTGAGTGTCCATCTTAGGGCATACTAAAACTTGAGTAGTCACAGCTCTGAGCAACCTGGTCTAGCTGATGCTGCTCTGCACAAGGGGTTGGACTGGGCAATGTCCAGAGGTGCTACAGTCATTCTGTGGGACTGTGGTGTAGTTAAATTCTAAAAATCTACTGTACTGCTAAGATGGAGTTGCATAGATAAAATGTGTGTGTGCATTTTTATGAATTAAATTCTAACTACTAAAGACAAGAACTCTATGAATACCTAAGATTCAGTTGTAAATACAAACCTCATTCAGTAGATTATTATCAACTGCAGTATTTGACATTTAATTATGTTTTTAAAAAATCTAAATTGAAAAGGGAATGAAGATAATTTTTTTTAATAAATTTTATTGTGCAGATCATTACATTCAGCTGTGGTGAATATAAGTGACCCACCATATCATAAGAGAAATAAAGAATAGAATAGTAGAGCCAAAACATCCTTTCAAATTATCAAGTTTTATTTTTAATTCTAAGATTCTTACTAGCTTATACTGCATCTCCTTCCAGCCACTATGCACACTTTAGAATAGAGACACGGAGTGCCAATGCTTCTTCCAGAAGTGCTCACTGGCAGATCATGGTCATTCCCCCTACTCTTGGAAAACATCCTGCTCTGCATACCTTGAGATCTGCATTTTTGTATTTGGGATTTCATCCCAAAATCCTCAAGGATTCTGTAGTGTTACCGGTGGACAGGGTACTTTTAAAGAAATCAATGATAGAGGTCGTACACTGTACGTTACAAGTGATTCCAGGCCCACAGGCAGGGCAGCCAGGTTTTGTCCCATGATGAGGAGATAGAAGGTTAAACTGTATTTTTCCAATACAGTTTAGTGTCCTAAGTTTTGGAAGTATAAACCAGTCTCAGGGTTTCCTATCTCAACTGCGCCTGTTCAGAACCTGGATGAGCCTTTAATAACGTTCTTGCTCTTTGGGAGAAACTAGAGAGAAACTAATTCTATGGAGAGGGAAAAGTTTGTTCTGTCCTGAACAGACTATGCTGGTTTTGTATAAACAGAGTTCAGTCAATGCCAATTCATCATTAAAAATTAAAAAATATGTACATTTTTTAAACAGCTTCTTAGGGTCTATTTCCATAGTCACTAGTATTTTCTCTTCTGTAATTTAAGATCAGTAGAATCTCCATAAGTCTGTGAATATTTCTTCACAAGTTAAATCTCTGTTTGGTTTTTTTGTGTTTAATATTTTAGAGGTTCTTGTCTCTTGTATTTCTCCACTGTTTTCTCTTTATTTATGGATATTGATGAAGGGAAATGTGGACTGTAAGTAATAGAGATATACCAATCTTTATCACTTTTAGATGGGGTTTAGATTTTATTTCTTTTTTAAAAATCTTTATTTTCTTAAGCTTTAATATCCAGCATTTCTTATACTTGACTCTATAAACTCTTGTACTCTCTCTTAAGAATGAATGTGTCAGAAAGACACTGCAGGAGATTTTCAACATTGTGCAGCTCAAAAGATTCCAATAGTAATGCATGCTCTCTGTAAGGGACATTACGATTTAAGTGAGTTATTGGGTTCTGGATGGCCCTTTTGACCAATATTTTTAAAAACTGTTAGCTTCAGATGGCTTCTGAATTTATTGTACTGGTAAGTCACATAGCAAGTCTTCAGAATATAGCCATGGTTCTGCAGTACAACTATGCAAGGTGTTAATCACTAAAGCAGTTTCTGAGCTCCCAAATGAATTGCCAAAGGATGGAACACACACAGATTACTGATACTTTTTATGAAGCTCTGATTTATAAATTTCATCTCACTCCCCCAAATTGATCACTTTATGTTTTCTCTGGACTTTCATCCATCCATAGAGACTGCACAATCCCTATGTCTTCCTGGTCCTGTCAGTTTAGTGAACATACATAATCAACGACATGTCATTCATCACAATTTACAAGAGATTTTTTTTTTTCCTTGTCTTTGAGGTAATTCTGCAGTCTTACAACTTACCTCTTTTAAAAGGTGATGATGCAGTCTAAAAAGAAAACAGCTATAATCACAAATTTTGTGAAAGGTTCTTGAAAAGACTGCAAAATAATATTGCTGACTCATAATGTTTTTTATGAATAAATAGTGAAGAAGTTGTAATGTGGATTTTTAGAACAGCTTACCTGAAAATTACAAGTGTTACATAAATATCTGGGAAGTTTTATTTCAACCTTAAAGAAGTTACATATTATAAGGCTGTATTTTTAACACGATATTCCAATTTGTTCAGCAAGTTATAATTTTCACTCCCTTTAAGGAAAGGTGGCCTAATTTTCAGCTAAGAGGAAATATTGAGATGCTTACTGATGCCAAATTTTATTGAAATACATTATTTTAATCAATGATGAAAGAGAGAAATAGAATAATTAAGCCCCTTTCATAGTCAATGCCATTAAGTAATAATATTGTCATGCTTTTGTCATATTGTGCTTTCAAATATTTAATTAACCATCTGGAGAAGGGATAAAATGTGCAGCCTATTGTGCATTTTGCATTAATTCACATTTTGCTAATGACCCATAGCTCACTAATTTATCATGGTAGACCTTGGAGCTTTAGTTATATGTCTGAAAAACCATTGAGAGTCATGAGGAGTATTGTAGATGGTTTTTCCTTATAAAAATAAAAACTGAAAATGCCATAAAAATCAAGATGTGTAATGATTTTTATTAAATGGCTATAAGACTAAGAGATTTTGTGCATATTAGTAACATTCAGATGCTGATGAATACTTTATTGATAGTACAAAGTAGCTGAAAAACCCATTTATAACAAAACTAAAGAGACGAATATAGAAACAGTTTGAAAACTAACTCAAATAAAGAGAAAATACATGGTCTTGAAACTGCAAACAAAACCTCCTGATTTCCATTTGAAATTTCGGATTTTGGAAAACATATTTTTGTAAGGATATGTTAACAGGAGGGAAGATATGTTAACAGGTTTCATTTCTCACATGAAACAAGAATACCTTGCTGACTCTTGTTCATCTTGCTGTCTACCAGAAACTCCATAGTTTCTTTTCTGCAGGCTATCACCCAGGTGTCCCCCAGCACGTACTGATGCACTGGGTTGTTCCTCTCCAGCTGCATAAGTTTGAATTTCCCTCAGCTGAACTGTGAGAGGTTCCTGTCAGCCAACTCCTCCAGCCTGCCAAGGTCTCTCTGGATAGCAGCATGACTCTCTGACACATCAGGTAGGTAATATCCAGTGCTCTTTCTTCATCCACCAAGCCAGTCATTTCACTGTAGAAAGTACCTGGGTTCATTAAACATGAGTTCCCCTTTGTGAATCCATGCTGACTATTCCAAATCACATTCTTGTCCTTTATGTCTCTGGAAATGGTCTCCAGGATTAGCTGATCCACCACATTCCAAGGGACCAAGGTGAGGCTGATCAGCCTGTGCCCTTCTTGTTGCCTTTCTTGAAGAGAAAAGTGACTCTTTTTCCTTTCTAGTCCTAAGATCTCTTTCCCAGCCACCAGATCATTTGAAGATAATTAGGAATAGCCTCACAATGACAGCTGCCGGCTCTGCCAGCACTTGTGAGCGCATCCCACCACCATCTATAGACTAATATAGGACCAGTTTGATTAAGCATCTTCTGATCTGATCCTCTTCCACCAAGGGTAGTTCTTCCTTTCTGCAGACATTTTTCCTGGTCTCCATAGCCTTGTTTCCTAAGGTTGGACTTACTGATAAAGACTGAAGTGAAGAAGACATTCAGCACTTCAACTTTCTTCATGTCCTCTGCCACTGGGGCCACTGACTAATTAAACAGTGGGGACATATTTTCCTCAGTCTTGGCTTTTCTGCTTATGGACTTGAGGAAGACATTCCTAATGCCCTTGACATTCATCTCCAGACTCCATTCCAGGCAGGCTTTCACTTTCCTAACCTCACCTTTGCATGCTCAGACAGTGTCTCCAAATTCTTCCTAGGATGTCTATCACTGCTTCTGCCTTTTGTATACTTCCTTTTCTTCATTTCAGTTTTGCCAGGTGTTGTAGTAAGTTAGGATGGTCACAAAAAATAAATTTGGGCACCTTTATTAGTGGTGGTCCACAGTCAGCTTTTATGGCTTCATCCACTATATTAACTTCTCTTTCTCAGCCATTCTGCCTCATACACTGTTAACAGAACTTTACATGCCATTCTATTATTAGTTTTCTATCTATAATTTATTACCAGCCTTTACATTCCTTATTTACATTCTTTCCTTACTGGTCAGTTCTGGCAACTTTTCAAGTCTTTCACGGTCCCTGATTTTCCCCAGGGAAACGGCCTCAAAATGTCTAAATCAAAATTCTTCACCTCTATATCTTTCATCAGGGGCTCAGTGGAATCACTGCTTGCCCCAACAGCCAGGAGCTCCTTTTTCATCCATGCAGGCCTCCTGGTACTTTTGCCAGACTTTCTGCTCATTGGGATGAACTGTTCCTGAGGTTGTAGTAAACTGTCCTTGAATATCAACTAGTTTTCTTGGACCCCTCTTCCCTCTAGGGCCCAAATATCCCTAGCAACAGGAACCTCAGTTATCTCTGCTGCTAACTTTGAAGAATGCTCTTTGCCATTCTTTTGTATCTCCCAAAAACTCTTACCCATTTTTTGGGAATTGTGTCAGGGAGCATTCCCTATACACAGAGTGGAAATGGCTGTCATAATAACATATGACATATCCATAACATATTATGGATATCTGTTCTCTCATGACAGATGACTTCTGTGTCAGAGTTTTTTTCCATAGCACATTTCCTACTCTAGGTACAGTATATCACAACTGCAAGGCAGGAGCTAGCATGCATCTTCATAAATTCACAGAATCATAGAATGGCTTGGGTTGGAAGGGACATCAAAGATCATCCAAACCCCATGGCTTGGGCAGAGAACACCATTCACTAGACCAGGTCGCTCAGAGCCCTATCCAACCTTGAATAATATAACCACAAGTATTAAACTACAGAGGAAAGAATTTGAGAGATATGGGGAAACTGTTGCTGTAGCTGTGCTGACGAACTGTTAGTCTCTTTCACTTTGTACCAGATGTTGTCATGTTTTTTAAAAGCTTCTGAGAAGAACTACTTACCTTTGTAGTAAAATGCAGACTTCCAACTCAGCCAGAGTATATCTTCTTACATATTTATTAGCAGTGTGCTTTTGCTCTTCTCTTCCAACCACACTTAATTCATATTGGGAGATCCTGTAGGGGTGTATATGAGTGCTCTTCACTGCCTGGGTTCTGCAACAGGACATAAGATTCTGCAAATTTCTCTCTCACCCTGACAAAGACATGTTGGTGAATAGCAGCTCTCCACTGAGTTTCTAAGTGGAAAGGATGCAAGATAACTGATACACTTAGGAGTCCATGTAGAATTAACTTCTGCATACTTTGTATGACACTGTCATTGCATTTTAATAATAAAATGTCATGTTTTTTCTCCTACACCAAATCACTTAAAATGTAATATTATGCCAATATTATGCCACTATCTATCCTTTGGTGAAAATTTAAGGATGTTTGGTCTTAGGTAGCATGTTTTGTACTGATCTATTTCTGCACTGAAAACCACTTACTTCTGCCACCCAGAGAACTGAGAAGGACCTATGCATATTCATGAGTGGATCATGACTTACCTTCCACCCCTGAAAAAAAAGATGTTAATACATTAGTATCTACCATATTAACATGTAATTTGTTTGTAAATTTTATATCTGCAAATGGAAACACAGTTTCCACTCACCACTGTAACAAGTAATTGGAGCGATAGATAAACTCACTGTCTCATAAGACTTAAAGCTGTGGTACTTAATTAAACAAATTACTCTGTTTTTAACATAAGTTCTAGTCAAATAACACAGCACATCAAGTATTGAAAACCGCATGAGATTTATAAGGTGATAAGATGGTAGATTTAGGAGTGCTCATATCTGGAACAAGCTTTCTGTATTCTGCAATCCAATTTTAGAAGCAAAAATTTTATTCTTGATGATTATCAGACTACATGAGCTAATTAATCCCTTATTACTCTGCAGCATTAATATCTTCTCAGTCACACAGGAAGTATTAAAAGTAAGATACACACAAGACAAAATATAAAACAAATGTTTGTGTGCAACATTAAAATTAGACTGTCTCTCATCAGTACACAAAAATAGAACAATAAATTTTACACACATATTTGTATGCAGTAACAAACTAAAAATTGGGATAAAAAGTAAATATTATTCCACTGAAACATCTTTAAAAGGACTATTCATACCTTATCTTTTTTTATATCCAGGCATTTTCTAAAAACTACTCAATTAATAGATTCAGGTATCTAATTCTTAATGACTGCATAAATCACTTATTTACAGTTGCAGCACCAAACATACAAATTAACTGCTAAGTATTTCCTTTACAGGTTCCCATATAACAAGTATTTTTTTGATTTGTTCACCCCTGAAGACTCTCATGTCCTTGAGTAAAAGGAGACTATATCATAACTCTACCTATATCAAACAGTAAAATTCAGGTGCTGTATTTTCCTTGCTTTTTTTTGAGGAAAACTAATGAAGTTTCAATATGCTGGGGAACACCACTGAATTCAAAGAGTTAAAAGAATTCATTTAATGCTGCAATCAGTTTGGAGAAAAACTGATTTCTTTAAAGTCCTAGGTGATGCTAAGGACTTTCAATACCCATAAAATTCTGTTTATTAAAATCCATCAATATTGGCCATGCCTTACTGTCCCTTCAACATCTGTTGGCACAGATCTGTTTTTTAAAGCTATACCTGTCTTGTACAGTGTGAAACTCACCCACATATGTTTTCCATAGTGACCGAAGCTTCAAAAGCAACATTAATAAAGGCAGTATGTTACACGTACACAATCTGTGAGCAGAGAAAACATCTGACATGCCTGGCCTACAGGGGCAGAACTTTTATCTTAAATTTTTCTCCGTCACCAGCTCTTTTTAGCTGTGCATCTTATAACACATTATTGCACTGGAGCAATTTCAGGGACTTTTGCCTATTATTACAAGTGCATTATGACATGTCAACACTATTTGATTGTATTACATGACTGTAATGTGCTAGAAGTGTAGTCTTTCATTTATTCTCTGACTAGTTGCCTAATTGGTGTGAAGACCTACCTGTATATTCTACCCTGATCAGCTGAGATCAGAATAAATATCCCCGCTGTCACATGTCTATTGCCTTCTTGGCATTGCCATGCATGAGTCTAAATTAATTTTAATGGCTGTTTTTAATTAGTGTTTCTGCAACTTTCAGGTCAACCTACTAATCTGAAAGTTATCTGAGGTTATTTTAATAAACTCAGGTGAGACCACCTCTTTTTGTGCCTTTTAAGATCAAACAACTATTGTTCACTCTTTCAAGACCTACAACTGTGCATTGTAATTAAGCATTGAAACGATCTCTTTTTCAAATATCTGCTCTGATCTCAAATACTTGTATCTGAATATTCTATAACTAAACATCTTTTCACATACAATAATTCTGATATTCCTTTTTGTCATGTATATTTTACTTTAAAAAATATCCACTACATTTTTATAGTAGTTACAGTGCACTGAAACAGAGCTGTTAGCTGTCTTTTCAAACATTGATTGCCATTAACAGGAGAAATGTATTGACTTCAAAGAAACTACAGAAATCTCCCAAAACAGTGGATGTATCTCATAGTGTTTTGCTTGGTTTTCACATTTAATTGTCTTGTATTACCACTTCATCTTCACAGTGATTCTACTTGCAAATCTTTTTTCTCTTTCTTTTTTTTTTTCCTCTAATAGGGAAGAGAGTCCTCACCTTGATTCCAGAGTCCGACCCCATGAAGTATGAATCTCAGCTATTGAATTTCTGCAACAAACATATCTAGTAACTCTTCAGAGTCACTGAAACCTCACTTTCCTCTCTTAATATGTAGACCTACTGAGCTAGTTATGAGCTGAATATCCTTATATAAGAAACCCTATAAGTCTCACACATTTTCATGCATTCATTTGCTGGATTTCCTGACATAAAATTTCCATTAGGGACTAAACAATCAATCTGAGGATAAAGTTTAGTTCAAACCACCATGGTAAGCTGCATGATGTTAGTCAGGGTGGTCCATTGTCTGATATGACACTAATGAATCTTGCATTTTCCCATCCTGTAAAACCGTAGTTGTTCTGGAAATCTGAGGAAGTCAGAAATTTTAAGTGGTAAAACAAGAATGAGCCAAAAACAGAAGAGAGAAGAAAACAAGAAAATATTTTATTAACGTAACTGTTCTTTAGCAAGGAAATTCAGAAGTGAAGGAAACAGTTTCCAGTAACAGTTGTTCCTCCCATGTTGCCAATCAACACAAAATGGGACACAAGTCACAAAGCAGTGAATTCAAGGCAAATTACTTTGAACACTCATTTAGTGTCATTTAGTCATTTGTTGATAGGAATGATAGAATGGAATTGACAGAGTCACTGAAATGGAAGATGAAGTGCAAATTATGTTCCAACCAACTGTGATTTTTGATACCAAGGAACACTTACACAGTGTATACTTGAGAACCAATAACCTAAACCAATTAAAACACTATAAACTTTGCTGTATTATTAGGTATAGTAAGCAGATGATGAAATCAACTCCTGTGTAAATCAGTCACACAACCCAGATGCAGATATATTTGTTTTCAGTTTTTTATCTAGTGTCATTACACATGCTAGTAAATTAAATATGTCTCTAGACATGATTTACTTCCAGACTATTAAGTAGTCACTTTGAAGTTTGTCATTGCTTATAAAAGCTTTTATTTGTACTAAATGCTATCTCTTCTTGACATAATTCTTTTTGGAAAAGGAGGTTTAGGACAAATTTATTTTTTCAAAAACCTGGATTTACACTGACCTGATTTTAAAAGGTCAAATTCCATTACCATAATTTATGCTGAATGTACCTCCTTTTCAGAGCATTTAGTTCATTATTAAACACTTTTTCCTCATGTTCTGGGTTCAGAAATTATCACCTGTTCAATAAAACTAATAAGTGTGTAGTTAATGCTATGTATATATCTACTAACACTAGTTTGTATGGACTTTAATAATTAAAGTTAAGAAATAAATTACTTGCTGAATAAAAATAAGTAAAAATATATTATGTATTTCCTTGTATTTCATCAAATGCAAGAGTGAGAAAAACATTAAAATATTTTAACATTTAGCTGTATATGTAAAATTATTTCAACTTCACACTGTATTAGCTATTCCTTACATGGGAGTTGGATTGAATTACTAAAATCAATAAATCAAATTGCTATCTGCTGTAACTCGCCTGACTTCAATAGAATTCAGACAGATTTCAGTCTGGCCTCCATATCCACACAGGACATTAAAAGCAGAGCAAATTTATGCCAACAGTAGTTGTATAGATAGAAATGAGAAAATTAAATCCTAAAGGTCTAACATTTACTACACAGAACTTCAAGTGTGTGTGTGTTTGTGTGTGTGTGTGTGCGTTTAAGCAGATAAACGAATGTTTCTGTGTTCCCATATATATACTTACAGAAGTTATTGAAATATTCTAGATCACAGCTGCACAACCAAATTTGTGGATAGAGTATCAAGCAGTTCAGTTCATCAGCGAGTTGCAAATAGATGCCTTTTCACCCTCTATTTCCTCCTATGAATATAGAGCTCTCTCTTCCACCTTCTTTACAGACTCCTATAACTAATTATTCAGTTTTTCTGCCCATTCCACTTTGGTGGCTGGCTTTGTAGAATATGATTTGTAGAGTGGCTTGAGAAAGGGACCAGATGATGAACTCAGAACTACCTGAGTTTTTACTGAAAAATGTGCTCCATAAATAAAAAATTGTGAGGCTAGAGGCTATGCATTGCTCAGGACTGGACAAGATTTTTGAAAGCATAATTAAACTAAACCTAAAAATCCTGTAAGAATGTACATTTAACTTTCCTTCCTCTATGCATTCTGGTTAATGTTTTTGTTAACATATTTTGTTAAAGAATCATAAATACAAATTACATAAAAACATGAAGGAAATGCTTTTGCCATTTTAGATCTTGGGAAACTAAGGTATTAACTTGCACTCTGTGCACACGTGTGTGTGTATACTCATCTTTCTTCCCTAATACTCTTTCAACACCCAGAGCAACGTCAGGCAGACTTGAAAGAGATAAAGGCTAAAAGGATATCAGACATTACATATAGCAAGATAGAAGAGGGAGATCCTATTAGTGCCACTCTGCAGGAAAGCCCTCATTGTGGAACTACATCTCTGTTAGAAATCAGAGATTCTAAACGGTCTTCCAGAACCTAATATAACGGGCACATTAATTCCATTGTTCACTAGTTGGAAAGGCTTTTTCTTTATGTATCTTGCTGATGCATTGCTTTTTTTATTGCTTTAACATTTTTGGGTTTGAGGGAAAAAAGAAGGTGTAACAGTTTCCTAAAGACTGCTTTAGATGGTCTTTTGAAGTTCACATTTCACCAAAATCAGTAAAGTAAAGGAGAACTATCTCTCTGACTTTCCTGATATTTGTTGTTGTTTTCCTGTAACACTAGGTTTGCAGGAAGATACATATATTTTTTATACTTACAAGCAGGAAATGGGGCAAAACAGAATTTTTAAAATTTGGTTCATGGAAAGAGGAATGGAATTTTATTGTGACTCATTTTAATATATTTACAAGTCAACTAGTGGGTTGTGGGTTTTTTTTGAAACCTACCAATCCCCACTACACATACAAAATTTGTCTCACTGGCACTTCTCAAAATAATTGGAATGAAATGTCCAAAAACTTATTCACAGTGGAGGAACCAAGTATGAGGTTTTTGCTAAAACATTCAGTTGAAAAGAAGGAAATAAAGCCATTCACTTCAGTTCACATCAAATTACTTAATGAATTACTAGCTATGAAAATACAGAAGCAACAGTTGCAAAAACTAATGAAGGTATTTCAGAGAAATATTGATTTGAATGATTTATTGAGCTGCAAGAAAAAATTCACACTGAAGTAAATTAGTATTTGGAATGGTAATTACAGGTTAGAATGTGTAAATATTACTGTCAACAATAAAAACTGTTCACTTAGAATGTATATATTTAAATACATCAATTGCCATTTAGTGTTTGGGTGAGTTTTTTGAGTTCTTCTAAGTTGCATGGTCCTCTTGTTCATAAACACTGCTCTGCAGTATTTTCAAGGAAGAAAATATACATTAGGGAGGAGAAACAAATACTTCCTGCAGAAACAAACAAACCTCTGAACAATAGAGTAATAAAATACATTTCTGATTGAATTACAACAGCTATTTTCTATTTACACCTGATTGAATATGCAGAACAAGTTATTTTTGCCCAATCACCTCATCCAACATTTGTATCTGCAGTAGAGTAAGGGATTTTCAGTGATATCACTGTTATTTGTTTCACAATTTCTTCATTGTTGTTTCCTGCAGAACATCAGGTAGGATGTAGATGGCTGAATGCATGCAAGTCTGATGATTTCTGGACTCTCAAAACAGTATCAGATAAAATATCTGGTTTTGTTAGTCTGGGCAAGTTATGAAATTTTGTGTAACTGTTGGATCTGGGTGGAAGTAGTGGGGGGACATTGACATGACACAATTAAAGTATTAACAAAGCCTCCCAAATTTCCCATCAAGTCTCCCTAGTCTTTATGTAGCAATAGGGAAATATTTTTTTCAGGTCTTTTCAGGTGAACAATTTCAGATTGTTTAAGCTCCTGCTCCAAATTGCCTTCTGGGAAAGGTTCTTTCTAGAGAGACAATTCAGACCAGAGACATTAGTTATATAATATTTCTGTTGCATTTGCCAAAATAGAGTGGGAAGGTAGTTATGACCGACATAAATGGGACATCAGTGTAGGTTCCACTTCCTTTCATTAATCCCAGCTCAGCCCACCTCTTTCCAATGAGCAGGTAAAGAAACTAAAGCATAATATGTCCCCCTCTCATTCTTCTCTTATTCCCAGAGTTTAATGTCCTCCTTTTTCTAATGAAAAAGCTTTCTGTGCTCACAGAGTAGAGAAATAAAATGAAGAGAGTGAAATTAAGACAGAAAGAAATTAAGACATGAAAGAAATTCATGATCTCAGGTGTCTGTCTTCTGTTGATCTCTGTGTTACACAGGACTGAAGCTGTCTTGTAGGCACTTCCAGTATGAAGCTGGGGAGGAAAGGGATGATTGGAGACTAATGGAAGGTGTTGACAGGGTAAGAGCTGGATATTACAGTGAGGAAGCAATGATATGTAATTCAGAGATGAAAGAAAAACTGCAGCTGAAAATAAGCCTATAATGTTTCAGTCTTTCCTGTGGTAAGGCAATAGACCTATCACAAGCTTCATGTTTCTGTTTAGAGAATAAAAATCTAAATGCCAATTTCTGTCATTAGCCTTTTGCTTGGAGCATTACTGTGGATTAAAGGATAAGTGGATGCATTAACCAAATGTAAGCCATTGTTTGTTTGTTTCTAATAGATCCTTCATCCAAACTTCTGTGTTAGATGCTCTTTCTTCTCTATGGAAATTCCCAATTCCATGAACAGTCATTTTAACCTTATAAAAGCCATGGATCAAAACTTTCAGCTCAGATATATTTATTACCTTGGAGAGGGACTCCAGGTATCATAGGTTGCATGTGTATATGCCATGGCAATATAACAATACCCAATCTAGCTTTTAATGTTTAGTATGAGTTTTTTGGGTTTGGTTTGGTTTTTAGACTTTTTTTGTGTGCAACTATGGCAAAAACAGGGGTATATAAAAGCGAAAGAAAAACCTTTACAAAATATTTAATTAATTCTGTTAACTTGGTTAACACTTATATTTTGCTTTTTTACAGTCATATTCTCTCAAAATAATAGGAGATTCTGTAAATTAAAAGGATGATTTCACAATCAATAAACCTTTATGAAAACATTAATGTATTAGTGAAAATAACAGTTTCTTTCCCTCAAATTATTCAACCATAATAATACTTTCTGTGTACATTTTGGACAGACCTAAAAAAACCCGAAATGCATTGACCACCAAATTTAATGGAGTAATCACTAGAAAAAACAATATAGGCAACAGTACAATAATGTTTTAACTGATTCTTTAAGACTTTTAAAGTACAATAGTAGTGCTTATTTTGTTAAATGATTTAATTCATTTTACTAAGTGAAACTATCACTTCTATTAAAGTATTTGCTACAAATTTGTGTAAGGAAGGAAAAGATTATTCATTTGTGAAAAAAATGAGAGTAATAAATTATTATGGAAAAAGTTGCTGACAAGGTCAAAAACGTGGCTCTGTTTTGACATGCAGACATAAAGACAGTGACCCCAAGTGAGTGAGCCTGAAACACAGTACAATTGTTCAGCTTGTGTCCATCAAATTAATTAGTCCCACGCAGCAGGTTTCATCGCGGGGTTTTAAGCACTACAGGGCTATAACTCCCTACGTATACTTAAAATTAGGCACAAGTGTACCATGGGATGTCAGGGCTACACTCCCCACCCAGAGTCTTCACATCCCTCCCCATCTTTACAAAAAACATTGTCCCTTTTCCTGAACCTATTCCTCCAAACAGGTGCCAAGTCCTTCACAAAGGTCTGGCCAAGATACAACCAACCCCTTCAAGCAGCTGACATCCAGAAGTCCCTATAATGGAGAGCAGGTGTCTCTGAGGTCCATGTTGCATCAGCTCTCTTTTAGCCAGGTGGAGGGGTAGAGAGTTGCAGAGGTGAGTGGTGAGATGTGAGGTTATTTGGTGAGGTGGAGTCAACCAGGATGGATCAGGTCTACCTAAACTGCAGCTGAGAAGATGCTGCAGCATTGTAAAAGATGATTCAATGGGAAAGTGTGCGTAAAGAGGTAACACAGAGAGCTAAACAGGGTTTTTAAAGAGGCTGAGGTGATGTGAGGCTGGAGTTTAAGCTGAGTTCTGAAGCAGCAGACTGGCTGTGAAGAAATTGAAGAAAGTCTCAGAAAAGGGCAGATTCACAAACTGGAACTTGTCCCAGTGTAGGGTGAAAAAGCAGTAACAGGCGTGGGAATAGGTTGTGTATGCCCAGGAGTTCCATATCCTTGAGCATGCTTCCATTTGGATAACCTCACAGAGAGAGTCTTCACTCATTAAATGACTCATAGGACTGTAAAGTTCTCAGTAAACATTAAAATTTCATGTATTTCTGTAATATCAATATCCCTGTCAGATTTTCCATGATATGTTTCAGCAAATTTTCACCAGGTTAATAACAGGTATTCCAAATTTTTTGATATGCTGATGATTATTAAAAAAAAATTTCTAACAAAATATTTTCCTGGTCCCTTCTATTTTTTAAAGACAACTGTTTTTGTTATGTTTACTTCTGGAAGTAAGCATGGTAAGTTAACAGCTAAACAATGTGGTTTTTTCATACAATTTCTGCTGGTTAGAGTTAGTTTTATGAATACTATTGTGAAGTACATTTTTCAGGTCAGAGAGAATATAAATTTGACCTCTGTTGTGAAAAGTAATATCCTCCCTACTCTGTAAATATTCCAGTAAGCCTGAAAAATTTATTTCTCTGCTTGTGTGTTTGTTTGAACAAGTCTCTTTGATCCAGTAGGATTAGTATTTTTAGCTCATATAAATGTCAAATTACACATAATTTCTACACTCCTTTATCTATAGAGGTCTAGCAGCAGCACTTGAGAGCTCAACAAAGTAAAAACCCTAAGAGCAACTGGCTCTCAAGAGATGTTGCCAATGGCTTAACTGATGAAGAAAATTTGCCCTTTCATTTTTTTTCTTGAATGTGTTGAGATGGAGCTTCTCTGAGAAGTTCAGTTCCCAAAGGCAGGCTGTAACGTGGTAGACTTCAAATTCTTCTAAAACTTTCCATTGCACTTTTAAGTACCTGAAGGCAACATTTACACTGTCTTACTGTATTAGATTTTTTTTCAGCTTCTCACTCCACTCACCAGTGAGCAGGCTGGGGGTGACAAGGAGTTGGGAGGGGTCACAGCTGACCCCAGCTGACCAAAAGGACATCCCATTGTCTGTGGCCTCATGCTCAACAGTAAAAGCTGTGGGTGGCTGTTGGCCAGTGCTGCTGGTGTTTGGGGACTAGCTGGACATTTGTCAGGGATAAACAGTTGGCAGGTTTTTTCTTCATACCTTGTTTTTCTTGTTTTGGTTTGTTGTTTTTGTTTGTTTGCTTGTTTGTTTCTTTTATTTTTCTTTGTTTATTACTGAACTGTCTATTTCTCAACCCATGAGTTTTGACAGTTTTACCCTTCCAATTTATTTCCCTCTCTCACTGTGAGATGTGTGTGTGGCTGTGTGTGGCTTACCTGCCTATATCAGGAGTAAACCTCGACACCTATCAATGTCCCTTAACAAAAGTGTTGACCACACAAACCTATTTTGAGACTGAATTCAGTGGCATATAGAGGGTACTTTCCAGGGCCCTGACTGGAAAAAACAATTAGGTTTTTATAACTGGAAATACCATATTGTAACCTCTGCAATACTTTCACATCTGAGAAAGAAAGATACTGTTTCAGGAAAGAATTTAAAGACAGATGGTTCCTAAAAGGTCTGACAGGGTTGCCCTTGTACAGTGGGGTAAATGCAGGCATTATTGAATAGGACAAAAGATCTGGAGAACCTATTCCATTACATTTCTCTTTCCATGTGAGCTCTGTGCTTTTCTAAGTTATCTTGGACCAGTAAGGACACCAGTCACTGAAAAGGAGAAGTTTGGCACTGATGTTTCTTCAGCTATCCCCCTTTCTTATTTTCTCTGCTAGAAGAAAAGATAGCATAACATCAGCTTTCCAGTCTCTGCAGGTTTTGCCTTTCTTTGTGTGATTCTTTTCTGGACTCAAAAAAATGACCTTGACATGGAGGTCATGTTGGCAGTACAACAAAAGTAGGCAAGAGAAACAAAGTATCTGAAGCCCTGTAATTAGGGTGACTGTAACTTTAGTTGGTATGTGGAGTAGCAAAGAATATTCAGAATTTGAAAACAACATGTTATTCATTTTATTTCACTTTCTTAGAAAGTCTTAAGAGACGTAGCTGTGTTGTCATTCATTACTTTCTCAGAGGATGCCTTTCTTCCCTATCACTGTCGTGGAGCTAAAATAAAATTGCCTGCTGCTCGATTCAGAAGCTTTGACTCTACCTGCAGCAACAACAACAGTGTCCCATACAAGCAAGATTATTGCAGGAGAAATAAGCCTTTCAAAGGTGGTATTTTGTTTAAGCAACCACAGAATCCCACAGAATGGGTCAGGATTGAAGGGACCACAGTGGGTCACCTGGTCCAACCTCCCTGCTTGAACAGGGTTGTCTTAGAGCACACTGCACAGGAGGATTGTGTCCAGATGTTTCTTGAATATCTTCAGTGAGGGAGACTCCACAGCCTCTTTGGAGTCCCTCACACAGTAAAGAAGTTCTTCCTTATATTCGGGTGGAATGTTTCCAAACATCAGTATTTTGGTTCCGAAGATCAGTATTCAAATCATGTTCTCTATTCAAGGTTCTCTATTCCCTGCTTCACTTTCCTTTCTCCCAATCTGACTACAGGTTGCAGTCATCTCCTGCATCTTCTGGCCTTTCACAGGATAGCTGCTCTTTCTAGTCCACAGGCAAGCTGTGGTTGACATTCAAGGAAAAAGTACTGGTCTTGAGAGTTTTGTCACTCAGTTTTGTATTCTACTGTGTCTTGTGGTTGGAAATACATATAACTCAGAACACATAATCCCTTAGGAAACATTTTATACTCAGAACAGAGGACAATACCTAGTGGTTAATAATGGTGAATGTTCCCTTACAGACTAACATCCACGCAGCAGCTGACAAAAGATTCTTCATGTTGATTTTCAAATTAAGACTTAGTTGCAGTGTTCAGACTTACAGCTCCATTAATGAAAACGAATGTATATTACTGTACATCTATATACCACTTTCTTTTCTGATAGTACCAGTAGAAAATTCTCTTGTTTGGCAGTTTTCTCCATGGCGTTTCAGTATTCTGGCTCAGCACTGAGAGGGAACAGAATGAGGAAGAATCCCATTTCTGTTAGGAACATATTCCTAGCCATAATAATATTTCAAAGATGACATCTCCCTTATGAAATAAATACCCAGGAATAGTCCACACTTTCACTGGTGTTTTATTTTTAGCAAGAATAGCAGACATGATCAGCCCTTATGGGTGATTAATAGCAAATGGGAGAAAATAGGAGAGGAAGATCAAGCCAAAGAAGCCCGATGTTTATTAGCCTTTTGGAAATGTTCAGACAAGAAGGTAATAGTGATACACACTGTGAGAAAAGTGTCACAGGAAAACTCTTATTTTCATGCTTTGAGAGAACGAGTATTTCACATCATTGATCTTCTTTTAGGGAAAAGAGATGAGATGAATTACTTGTATTTGGAAACATAACAAGGTTTTTCTAAGTGTGTTGCAGACCATTTGTGTAAACAAACCTGTTAAAATGCCTGGGGGATCTTGAGCCTAGCTCTGTGCTTCAGTCGTTTTCATTCTAGAGCCAGACAAGACTCAGGATTTCAGTGACACACCCATCCACACCAAGGTTCACACCAACGGGCAACTTTGTATCCCTAAAACACACTCTGCAACTAAGCTGAGCGTGGTAAGAGCCCCAGAGCTTGACAAGTACAACAAGGAGAAATTTGGTGGGAATACAGAGAATATGTGCTTCTGCACATTTCATCTCTCAGCAGAATTATTCAGTTACATGATGACAACAGAAAAGTTCACACCTTTCAGCACTCTACACTTTTTTAAATACAAAAAGATGTAAAAATACTGTGTTATTCTTTGTACATTGACATTTAAAATTTGGAATATGTATTAGCTGGCCTGACAACTCCCTCATTATATCTAAGTTTTTCTGATAACACGCACATTCAAGTGTAACTACCTTGATTCAACAATTTGTGTTTTGTTTAGTATTAAGCAATGAGGAGGAACCATGCTAGTCCATTTGCATTTACTACAAGATCTTGTCATCCAGGCTTTTAATTTCTTCCATTCAGTGAAAGATCCCTAATTTATAGGAACCATATATTTGTCAGAAAGCCAAGAAGTTCTCGACTCCTGTAGATCTAATGTCTGTACAATACACCTTATTCAGAGAAAGTTAAATTCAAACTAAAAAAAATTATATGAATTATAAATCTAGGTGTGATGTGAAATCAAACACAGAAGCTTATTTCCTTATAGCTTTATAATTAATGTTCACTTCTGTGACTTTTTTCAGTCCCAAAACTCTCAATTGTTGAGTTTTAATGATGTCTCATAATTTACAGAATGCTTAAACTGTTCATGTTCACTGATTATTTTACTGGAAAAAGCACGTTTTTAATTTATGTGATATATCACCATAATTTTTTTAAATAAGCATCCACAATTGATTTTTCTTCTGTTTCACACACAGTTACTATGTTACTTTTTAAAGCAAGTCCGTCTATGTGGAATATTTGCAACTACATACAGCAGACTTTTGATGGATCATGGGAAGAGACTTTAACAAAGTGAGTCAAAGGTAAGAGTGTATTGACCATCCTAATTACGTTGAAGTAATGGATTTAGACATTACAAGAAAGAAGTTCAAAATCCCGACAGCATTACTGTCAATGGAAAGTATTTGATATCATTCTTTTTCAGCAACCTTATTTTTGACTAACTTTCAGCATATTTGTACCTTTTGTGTCCCAGGCATTTCTCTATATGGTCTTTGCAAACCCAGAACTCTCTTTATGTGTAAATCTTCTCTTTGTGCACTCCCAGGTGGTTCTTCCTCACTTCCCTCCATGCAGCACATACTGCCTGCTCCAACCACATGTGACAGAATTGTACCTATAAAATTATAAATCAGTGCAAATTGAAATGAAATGAAATGAAATTAAATTAAATTAAATTAAATGGAGGAGAGGGAGATGGAGAGGGAGAGGGAGAGGGAGAAGGAGAGGGAGAGGGAAAAATATAATCGGCATATCATATAGTTGGACTGGAAGGCCTGTAGGTATCCCTGAAAACAAAGTGCTTTTGGCAGCTACAAAATAGCTTTTCAAGATCTGTGTTTAAGAGCCACTTATAGAAGGTACAGTGAAATTACATAACCTTTCAAATTTTCAGTCCATTTAACAAAGTGCTTCCAGTTTCCTTTTCATATCAGGTGAAACAATGAATATTGAACAAAACGTTAATCTTTATCACAAGATTTTTATTAATCTCTGTATTAAGAGCAGATCAATTATTAAACAAATGAGTCAGATGAATGAAAAGCAATGTAGAGCCATTGGCTTTTGACAGTTCTTGTCCATTTAATTATTTTTCTTTTCCGAGTCCAGTTCAAAATGTTCTTGGATATTAAGAAAACAAGTGTTTATCTTCATCTTCCTAGTTTTCTAATTTTAGTAGAAACTTTTCATCTCCTAAATGTGTGTTAGTTCCTCTTTTATGACTAGTGTCTTTTTATCCCATCATATAGTATAGCTCTGCAACTGTTTTCATAAAGAGCTCAAGTACAAAAAAACAAGGAAGATAAAAAAGAGTAGTGAAAATCAGGGTGGAGGAATCACTATAGGTCTGATTCTGATGGGACAGGGGTGGAAATGTGCCCATATGCCATTACACTTTCTCTTGCTTTTTTTTTCCTGTAGTCTGAGTTTCAATCTGTGGGCTTTTTGCAGCAGAAAACATATCCAGTTTGTCAGTAAACCTGATGGTACCTTGTAGCCAAGACGTGGACCGTAAACCAACCTGACTTCCAGGACCAGACTGCCTGCTGGTGTGAATCAGCACAGTTTTAATGGAGTTATATATCTCTCCATTTTCTCATTAGAAAAACTTGAGGTCTGGGCAAAATTTCAACTACATATAAAAAGGATAATGTTTGAAATTTTGCAAAAGAATGAGAAGTAGCATCACCGGGGGTCCCATATAGACTACATTCAACTAAGAGGCCTGACTGCACTGCTTAACTATTCCCTGCCTCTTGAAAGGATGAGTCCTGGGCACAGTTTGGCCTCTCTCCTCATCCACAGCCTGATTTTAATGAGATGAATGTGCAGGCATGCACAATTAAAGTAGATGGGTCATAGAGCCTAGACAGCTCCCTAGTCTGGATAACAAGGAGAAATCAGGAAGCATAGCAGAGCAAATTTTACCAGTGCTTTAGATTTACCCTCAGAGAACCTGTTCTCCCCCATGGTTTAAAGCAACGTGCAGACTTACTGTAAGCTGGATACATTAGATGGGCCAAGAGATCATAATGAGAAATTAGTGTATCACCTGCTCAGTTTTGCTTGTTATTACCATCTTGTTCTTGTTTGCTGTTCATTTATGAGTTAAAGTTACAAAACCAAACAAATGATCAGTCTGACAAGGCACCCTCAGCCAATTATTTGTAACCCATACAAGACTGCATTAAGTCAGGAGAAAACTACAAAATAAATAAAGTAATTAAGAATATATCTTGAAAACAGAAAGGGTATCAAAATGCCACAATGCAAGACATAGTGCAACAAACCATATTCACAGAATAAAGCATTAGATTATGAAGAAAGTAAACAGCTTTTTTAATATTTATTATTCTTCTATTATGAAAAATAAACCTAATCAAGAAAATAAAGCTGTTTTCTCCAGCTGCTGGTACATATGCAATAGCACAATGAAACAAGACAGATCCACAACCATGAGAACTAATTATATATAGTAGTCAAATTCCTGAAAATAGCCTTTATGTCATTTTAAGCACTCAGTGCAGGTTCAGACTTAAGATACACACGTATGTGGACATGTGAGTATACACACATGTATACACATGTATGCTACAGTACAGATCTCAGGAAACGTTTTGTTGTAGATTCCCATTTTCTGTTCTTCAGTTACTGGTTAATATTGCAGAAACTTGAAAGGCAGCTTTTTCTGAGAGCTGTCCATAAAGCTCTTCTGTTTTATTCTTTCTAGACTCAGTTTGCAGCAGTTTCATGCACCAAGCACAAGACCGTCATTGTTCTTCCAAGTCACTATAAATAATAGAAATCATAAATTCAATCATATGTATAACTCAAATCTGTAAGCACAGTAACTGTGGTGCCTTGCTGAAGCATCTGTCAATAAACATATTTGTCAGGTTTAAAGCCTATTCAAAAGCTAAATGCTGGAAAATATCCCATATTTGGCAGTTTAGATAATAATTCAATTTTCTGAATCTCCTCTGGCACTTGTGGAGTCCATTTTGTGTCTTTCCAGTTAAAGCTTATTTGTTTTTAGATCACTACCCAAATGATCAAAGCTAGAGGAAAAGCTGTTAGTCCTACAGAGGATAAGGAAGCTCATATTTTATCTGACTCTTCATGATGGAAGTCCATGCTCAAACTGATCTAATTTGCTAGCATCCAGCAAGAAGGAAAATAGCTCAGAATCAGAGCTAAGAAGCTGCTGGCATCACTAGAGAAGAGGAAAATTAAGAATGATCAGGGAAGAAGATCATTTATATTTTATGTATTTATTTATTTATTTATTTATTCATATTGCCTCTTTGATATTTTGTAAGAATATGCCACTAATTGGAAACATTTGGGCAAAGATTTTTTAAAGGACTGGGACAAAGTGAAGCGTTTTAATACTGCCTAGGTCTGGGAGTTTCTTTTTTAAACTTCATATTGTTAAGGGAAATTTATGGAAGTGGAAACAGAGTTCAGCTATCATTTGAATTTTATTTTTTTAAATATTCCAGGATAATTTACTAAAATGGTTGGAAACTCTGTCAGATGGTATTAATTTGAACAGGAACACATCACTGGTTATGAGTTATGAGCAGTATTAAGTATATCACAACCACCTCTCCCTTTACATTCACACAGATTTTTTTCATTGTAGAAGCTCACCTTATCAGATAATAAGAAATTTCCTTTGGTAAATATAAGTTGACTGTTAATAATTCTCTCTCTCACCCTCACATGTTTGGAAATCAATTATGAAAATGTGCTTTATGATCTTTCCAGAAACTTATGTGAAGCTGACTGTCCTTTCTGATTTCATCCAGTGTCAGAAAAATGCATGCACAAATCTCTTTGCTGGCACTTGTTTTGCTCCCACTTTCCTCTTGAGTTCAGAAGCCTCTGACAAAATTCCAAGTGTTCCTCCACAATAGGGGTTTTTTTTCCTAACCTTCAAATTAGTTTTTCTTAAAAAATCAAACAGCTCTCCTGTGTGTTTCTCCACTTGGTCATCTTCCCCCCAGGGTTCTGTCTAGCAGGTTTCAGAATAGCACAGTCTAATATCCCACAGCCCGGAGCCCTAACTCTGCTGTTCAGCTGCCCAGTTTTCCTCTGGGTCCTGAACTCCACCATTTTCTGGTTGCTGTAACCCACCCTGCCATCCATGACCACATTTGTCATTTTTCCTTGGCTGTAAGCACTAAACAAACAAAACATTACTCCTATTCAGCCCTTCTAGCACTTTCATTGGGAAATGTCACCAATTCAATTTAGAAACTTCTTGGATTGTTGCACAAAGTCATGCTGCACTCTCAGAAGATGGTAGTGGGGGTGTCAACTCCCATGAAGACTAGACCCCACTGTCAGGACCCTTCCACTAATTCTTGGTGGAAACCCAAACTCACTTGAGGCAGTTTCCAGTATATCCTAGTGACGATACCACTGAAATTGCTACCCTTTAACCTTGGCCAGTTCTTGACCCACAAGTCTCCTTTTTGTCACTGGAGTTCTGTGTAGTCAAGTTCTACCTTTCCTTAGAGCACAACTCCCCTTCCTATTTTTTTGTTCATCCCTTTCAAAGAGCTTGTAGCCACCAAGGACTTTGCTCCACTCACACTTGCCAGGTCCCCACAGCACCTATCACATCATAACCCTGTGATTCCATATGGGCTTCCAGTTCTTCTTGTTTCCAGATACAGATACTTGAGGCAAGCTTATGAGCAGCCCCCCTTCAGTGCAGAAGTTAAAACTACCAAGTATGAGGTTTTATTTGAAAACATGGTATGTACATTACTTGTCCATGGTAACTGAAAAGGAAGATGAACTTCAAGTATCAGCCAATGAGAGTAGTCTCAAAAAACAGCAAGGACAATATGGATATTACTAGTTTTCAAATTTTATTTCACCTCTCTCCATATTTTAATTCCAATTTTTTTACAGTCTCAACCTTATATTCAGAGTATGTGGAACAAGATTAGATATTGAAGAGTTCCTGAAAATAAAAATATAGTTTTGCATATTTTTGCTTCTTATTAAAAGATTTTTTCCTAGATTATAAGACAAATTTTTCAACTTCAATCCAGTGTCTGAAAAACACAAGTCATCCATAACTATCTACAACACAGGATATAGGTAAAGAAAGGAAAAGGGAAAACAAGGGACTCTAAAAACTTTTAAAATATGTTGATGGAAAATGTTGTGACATTGCTGAAGGAAGGTTTTTAAAGTAGTTGCACTTACCATATTCCAGCTACAAATCAAGGAAACCAGTCCATAAGTATCAGCTCCAGCAAAAACAAGGAGCAACATCATTAATATCAGGAGGATAATCTTGGTATTATTTTTTATACGATAGATGAGAAACAAATCTCAAGATTTCAAGAAGTAGTGTTCACAACCAAAGTACTTCTTCAGATATTCCATTTCCTTTCTTCTAGATATTCATCAGTAGAAGTCTGAGTAAATGTACATTCATGGGTTGTTAAGTGGGAATATTTAGAATGGTCACGTCATGCACCATTGTTGCTCTTAGCTGCTGTACCTTGTTTACTTACTTTCTTCCAACCTTCTGTTCAATGAAAAGAAAGGGGAAGCTAAGGAGATATTCTTAACCTTCTGTATTTGAATAGTCTTATACTTATGAATAAGATAATTACTGTTTGCTTTTCATGTGTTTTACAATGCAAAAAGAATTATTAATACTATTAATAGTGGATTTAAAATCATTGGTTATTTCTTGTGTAGAAGCAATTGATACTAATACTTGACATTACATTAATTCCCATGGTAATCAGGTGGTAGATCAATACATGCAAGCAACATAATCCCACAGAGAGGGAACTGGAAAAAGTACAATCATCTCCTTCTCAGAGTCCAGAAATTAGTTTAGAAAAATAGCAGTTCAGCTTCTCAGATTCTCCATTATGGAGTGCTGTATGTAGTAAATCTTATCAGAAGATATTACTAAAAAAACTAGATAAAGTTTTTTATCGGGAGGTTTCTATGTACAACTGCTCAGGTAATATAGCTAACAAGTGACTTCACTGCTTTTAACTGTGTTACTGACAGAAACCTGATCCTAAAGCATAAATGAATTCAAAGGCCTAAAAGAAGTACATGTTTTACTTAAATGGGAGTAGAACACAGACATATTTTCAAAACACATTGTTAGTCTGTTTTCAGGTGCCCAAATGTAGTAAGCAAATGGGTATGAACTGTCACACCTCGTTTGCCAAGAGTAATTTTCACCAACTCTCTCTGTTTGGGATGTTTTCCTCTGTTGTTTATGCACTTGCTCATTCATATAGACTTTTGTCATCCAAACTACATTTGCACAGTAAGTCTCTATGTGAAGTTATAAGCCTTTGCAGATAGAAGGAGGTTCACCAGCTGTCCTCATTGGATAAATCAAGGTTCAAGACATCAGTCTTGTCTTTCAAAGAAATGAAACATCTTTATAGCTGGATATCCATAAAATTCATCACCTCATCCTGACTTCTAAGCATTACAAAGTTTATGATGCATTTAAATGCATTAAAATGTGTAAATGCCACCACTCTGCTCCAAAATGGAGCAAAGATGTTTAAACAAGTTAATTACATTTGTTTGATTTTGATTCTCTTTCAGACTTTCTTTTCTACATGAACCTGAAACTTAGTTTCAGAATTCTGTAGGTTAGCTTATTCATTTAAAATATAATGAGTCCCACGGTGATCTTAAAGTAGGGAATGAATAATGAATGAATGAAGATCAGTCTAGTGTATGCTATCAAAGTTATTGATGGACACATCAAAACACTTATACCTTTGAGAAGCAGTTTTTTAGATAACTGTTAGTTTTTGCAGATTCTTTTTTTTAATACTGCAGTTTTTGATAATTTGAAGTACAACTGTCTTATACACATCCACTTTTATCAAATGTCCTTCGGTCTACTCCTGGAGGTAAAGGACCTATATTTTAATCCTGTAAAGCTGAACAATCTGCTGGCAATGGTGGAGATAATCAGCTGCTTCTCAGATAGTCAGTGACATGCACTGAATTTTATTAATACGCCAATGAAAAGGTATCTTCCTGTTCAGTATACTCAGCTCAGCAAATAGGATCAGTAAGTCAAGGAAGTTTGCTTTGAGCTCTATTTGTCTAAAACTACAGAAGATTTTGAATCTTTTTTCAGGCTATTTCAAATCTACTTGAAAAATTTCAGTTTTCTAAACTGTACAAGCACGGACATTCAGACTCCCAGAAACAGCTTTATTAATTGCAAGTGAAAATTTGTTGGTTTGGTTTTTTTTTGTTTGGGTGTTTTTTTACCAAGTGTTCAAAATCCAGATTCTTAGACAATTCCTCTCATACCACAAAATAACTCAGAAAGAAAAAAAACCACTTTTTACTTATTGGCTTATTAGAGTGATAAAAGAAGGATCAATTTTTTTCCATTTTTATTTTCAGAATAGTTCTTAAATATTGATTTAATAATGTGCCTGTTTCCCTTTGTAAAATACAAAGATCATTGCTCTAACTAATTCATTGTTAGAGACAAAACCAAGTTCTAATCAACAGTGATAAAAAAATTTAGAAATATGAAATTATCATGTGATTCATCATTTTAAAAAAACCAACACACAAACAAGTAAATAAGCAGGAAAAATAAGAATGTTCATCTTTTCACCAGCCAAGAGTACTGGAAAACAGTGTTTACATTTCTGATGCATGAGCTTACTCAGGGATGCACATCTAACTTCTGGTTTGGTAATCTTAGGTGATCTCCATTTCTCTCTCTTCTTTTGCACACATTGGACACATGCATACCCTTCAGAATTGAAATGTTCCCTATAGTGACTTAGCATTCAGCAATACTCACAGCAAAATGCCTTGTTTAGTCTTATTTTAATCAAGCAGTGCAAAATTACTGCATTGGGATGAAGATGCTATGCAAATAGTTAAACACATAAAAACCTGTTGAAAAAAAGATCCTGTGAGTTCTCAGTTTTAAACTGTTTAACCCTACTCCATTTAATCTACTCAGAATAAAACTCTTGGTTCATACTCCCCTTTTTTCTATATCCTTATTTTGCTGTCACCCACAGTGTCAGCCAAGCAAAGGTTAATATCAACGTGCTAGTTGCAAATGAGACAACGTTCGTGCCTAAACTAGGGGATTATCTTTGCATTCTGCACCACAGCGCTTGGAAAGCCATGTAATTACTAGGATGTTATCAAAAAAATTATCCCTGTTGCCCGTTACATGAGTGTGAAATCAGTTGCCACTCTGTCACAACACAAAGGCAATCAATGACATGCACATTAATGTGAGTGCTATACATCACAGATCTTCATGAGGCAAAGGCAACATTAGACTGTATTTGTTCTTTGGAGGATGACATGTCTAGGAGTAATTTTAAATCCAAGACAAACCTTTTCCACATACTTCAAAGATGTTTACATTTCGTTTCAAAAGCCCACTTATGGGCATCTGAATTATACATCTAGCATGCATAATTATTACACAGACCATGCTATAATTCTGTTTATCTTTTAGTTGTAATTAATTTTAAATCAGGTCACCTTATTTATGGATTAGCCCAAATACTCATATTTTGTAAAATCCTATTCACTGAAAGAATCTTCTGCCATTATTTCTCTGCTCATACTCTTGGCCTTTCCTAGCCCTGTTCTAGACTCCATGCTGGTGCATAATTCTCTTTTTTTGAAAGGTTGGAGGTTTCAGGATCTCCTTATTTTAGGAGCCTGTAAAGGATTTTAAATTAGAAAATTTCTAAATATTGGATATCTTAATGTTTCACACGTAGAATCATATTAATGTTTTAAGTAAATCAAAACTTTGTAAATGTCCATTAACTGTTTTTTTATGCTTCTGACCCTTATATTTAATTAATTTCATCTTCTTTTTCAACATTTAATAAGCATCATGTTAAAATCATGAGAAATTTGTAAGGAATGTTTATTCTAAATAAAATAAGTTGGTCTTTCCACTGCTACCAGACAAAGCTGACTTGCAAACAGTAAGGTCACTACCTAATTATATTCTGCAGACTTCCTATTTCTTTAATTACACATGTGCTTAAAACATTAACCCTCTTATCCATACTCTGTCAGTATGCAATTCAGAATCAATAGATGAACAGAGGTTGAGATAATTTGGTTCCCAATATTAGGGTGAATCAGATACTCCTTACTTCAAAGAAGAAATTTAATTTATTTGCTTATGAATTCTATCTTTACAATAGTTTAAGGATACTTCAAATTTCAAGCAAATAGAATTATAGTCTCAATGGTTCCAAGTACATAAAGGTATTTATGCATTTCATACTGGGGATAGACAGACTGAATGTGGGCAATCCACAGAAAACAAAATGCTTTCTCCATCCACCCACTGACACTAACTAAAATAAAATAAATAAAATTTTAAAGAAGGAAGGAAAATATGACAGTTTGTAACTCCTGAAACTTAAAAAACAGCTCTAGCAGCATTTTAGTATTAGCTTGTTGTGGCAATAGGATCCCTGGCATTATCAAACTGCCAAGCTGATAAATTTATAGACCTCTATATGTTTATTCCTTGAAATACACAGTCTGCAGAGCTAAACCACTGAACCTGCAATGAGTTACAATGGCCAACCGTTGAATCACTGTGACAGATATGTAGAAGACTGAATTAAAAAGAAAAGCACTCTTTTTGTAAAAAAAGAATTGCAAGTTAGTCAATCTTAGTAGCTGCTATGATAAGAAAACTTTCAGAATTGGCTGGTATTTTTAAAACAAGAAAGACCGCTCCAGAAGACACATAGCTCTTTTGTCTTACTGCATTACTACCTATTTGCTTTTATGACGTTCATCCTCAATTCTCCTTAGAAAAAGTAGGAATCCAAAAGACCTGTAACCCAAAATTCTAAAAAAAAAGCGCATCAAAAACTACTTAGAAGAGAGAAAAATTTTGCTGTAGTCTATAAAAGGAGTGACTCTACACTGTAAAGAGCTTAAGTTTTGCATGCCTGAGTACCTGCTACCTAGAGCACTGAATGCTGTCATGTCCCAGTACAATCACTACACTGGTTTTAGGCTTCTATTAAAGAAACAGTTGGATTGTGCATTGTACATTAAAACATGTCCAGAATACACAGACTTTTTATCTGTCTTGGGAATTAGCTTTTCTACTTATTCCTGCCAACCGGGAGCCACAGTGGCAGGCTGCACCATAGGGGAAGAGGAGCACTGGAGCAGGAGTAAGAGCAGGTGCACCAACCTCACTTCCCATGCACTGGTGCCCAGCGAAGCCAGCAGAGACTGGGGCTGCTGGGGTCAGCCAGAGCAAGTCCACAGCGATGAGTCAGATCCCAGGTCAGGGATCCCAGGATGGCTCATCTGCAGGTCACCTCTGCAGCTCAGTTCAACAAAGTACCTGGCTAAGCATGGCATAGCTGCATCACAGCTGGAATATAGCTCTGGTGGGATCCAAGGGGAAGGCAGCTGCTTAAAAGTAGTTCCTAAGTGAAGCTAGACAGACCCTGGTAAGGCCTCTCCAGAGGAGTTTTCTTGAGGAGCCCTCTTCACAAAGTGGTAGTCCCACACCATCATCTAGGTCAGCCCTGAAACTGCTGGAGGGTGCATGTTCTCAGGGCCCAGACATCTCTCTCTCTGCTCTGTGAAAGAGGAAGGGTTAATCAAAAACACTTTTACTGTAAACCCATAAGAGCCCCCCTTACCCCCTGTATTTCGTTCACTGTAAGCTGTACTTTTGGAGGAAGGCAATGTGCTGTACTAAGAGCATTAGACCTTAAAGGAACCACAACAAACACTAAACAAAGAACTCAACACACATAAATCTCATCCAGAGGAGCCAAGGTAGACATTTGAATAGGTAAAGTAGGCCTACAGCCAAGGGTTTCTTGAAGCTTGAACGATTAGAACACGAGAACAATGGAAAGAACAAAAGGTCACGGATGTCACCCGAGGAAGATGAGTAAAATGGATGAAGGCAGGCAGGAACTCCCACCATAATATTCCTCAAAATAGAGACCACGCCTCAATCTCCACCCCGACTCCACCTGCTATGAATATTGTAATCTAATGATGCAATAATATGAATATGCCTGTGATTATGTTGTAATCATGATTAGAAACTGTATAAATTGCTTGTTTTTACTGAACCACTTCGGAGTTTTTTGTCCAGCCTGAGCTGGAAGCTACCCCGGCGTCGTTAATCATTCAATAAATACCTGCTGTTTATAGGCTCAAAATTTTGCCTTTAAGCAGTTTTTTTATCTGCCTTTTTTTTGGGGCATCATCTGCACACTTGCAATAGACAGAACTTCAGTGAGTGCTTATTTCTTCCAGCTCTCCAGTTCTTCTTGCTTTCACACAGCAGAGTATGAACTTCAGAGGATGTTGTTGAAGAAGAAATGTAACAAATTCTTAAATGTTTATATGCACTAGTAGTTTTCATCATACATAATTTTTCATATCAGTTCACTAAAATAGGACATTCATAACTATTTGATGAATTTGGACAGGCTCTTTAACAGTATTAATTTATGCCTTTTTGTCACATCTCCCTGTTAACAAACTTCCTGTGATTCCCTAAATTTAAAAAAAAAAAAAAAAAAAAAGCGCAGCCAAGACTAAGGCATATGAAATAGTTGGAAAGGAGATGGGAGACAAATAGAGTTTTCAGAGGGATTGTTTGGAAAATTATTCCCAGAAAAGTTTATCAATAGATTAGATTAGATTAGGTTAGTTTGGCAAACCCAAAGAATGGGATAAATGCTTGAGGGGCAACTAAAATGGTCTACAGAAAATATTTGAAGCAAAATATTGAAAAGTGCAGGGTAAGCAACAAAGGCAATAGAAGAACATGAGTTGTTACACTGTGTGCTTTCTTGTGCCATATGGGGGAAACTGGCTCAGGACAAGAAATTACAACAAGCAGTGTGACTCTTCAGCTTCAGTGTTGAAGTACCAGACCCTGCAGTGTATGCAAGGAGGTTTGCATACAGACAGACTTGCAACTATTTCTTTTCATCACCAATACAAATCTCACATACCTCCAAGTGAAGGAAGATGTCTGTGGACAATGCAGAGCCTGCAGTAAGGAAAAATAACCAAATACTTAAGCTAATAACAATATTAATAATGGGTCTATAGGTTGCTTCTGAGCCTCTTAAATCACTCTTATGTCAGCAGGAGCTACGGGTTAAGCTTTTTTGTACTTCTCCAGGAAGCTTTATTGTGGATAATCAAGTCCTGTACTACTTATTTGGAGGACTTACTGTCCAACCTTTAAGTAGATCATTTGCTTTTGGAAGTTTTTCAAGAAGTACAAACACAGGCCCAAGAAATCTTTTTTTGTCTCAAATCCAGGACATTAATTTCTGATTCATGCAGTTTGTAAGTAGAAGCATAGCTTCTGATCTTATTTCTCATACATCCTAAAGTAACTCCAGGCTCTTTAATGGGGCTGCTTCAGACTGAAATTGCTGGCAGTAAGATGGAAAGGAAAATATGTTATCTATATTCCTTCCTTCATAAGGCAAAAGAAAAATATGAAACTGAAAGTTTGCACGTTCTGTTAATGGCCCTCAAACCAAAGTTTGAAGGTTCTGTTAAAGGCCCTCAAGGCAAGATTTTGTGTCCATATTCCAGCTAAAAGTATTATCCATTCTACTATTGACGAGGAGAAGGTTGTTCAGAAAGAAGCTAGCCATGCTTAACTATGTGATAAAGAAATGTATGTCTTCATAATTTTATTCTGTTATGAGAAAAAAGTGGAAAGGGTTTAAATTTATCAGAGTACCTTGCTATACAGGAAATGAAGAACTTTTCTCACCAGATTTTGTTTGAACATATTCATTAAGGTATTCTGAGAACTCAGTGGGCACTTTATTTTAATGAGAAGGGGACTGAAATAATGGTAACAGAATTTAGTATAGCTGCAAGACAAGTCATTAAAGTGCCTAAAATAATAGATTTATGAAAATGTCTTAAAGTATTTTAAATATTAGAATATTAAAATACATTTTAGAATGAAAAACAGTAATTTCTTTTTCCTGTATATAAACAGTTCTGTTGAAGTCTATAAACAAATTTCTAATCCAAATCTTCAGAAATGGTGTAAGTAGCAATTTTTCATGGAAAATATTGGGTAAAGTTATGATACACAAGATTATTAGCACAAAACTCTTTTAAACTCAATTTATCCTATGTGGTTGTGTAATCTGTTACATCAGATTAATTCTTTTACAAAAATAGCTGATGTTCTCCTATGTCTCTTTTTGAGGCACTGTACACACTTCAGAGCTCAGATCTTGTGACTTTATTCATGTGACATGAAGTCATACAAGGGTGTGCATCAGTTGGGTGGGCCAGATACTCATGCTGTACATGCCCACAGTTTTTATCCAACAGGTCTGGCTGAGAGGGGCAACTGTGGTTCCTCCCATTATACTGAATTGCATGAATACACCATAGAGCCAAAATACTTGGGTGGAAAGTATTTTGGTTATATTCAAACTTAGTTTGGATAACAGTTTACTGACCGAGCTATGCAATGCTCTTTCTTGAATGGTAAAATTATGGAGAATATTATTCCTGGAGTTATTGAAAACCACTTGGAAGACAATGCAGTCATCAGTCCTAGGTAACATGGCTTCATGAGGGAAAAGTCCCACTTGTCAAACTTAATCTCTTTTTATGACAAAGTAACACACCTAGTTAATCAAGGGAAGCAAGTTGATGTAATCTTTTTGCATTTCAGAAAAGCTTTTGATACTGTCTCTCACAGTATCCTTCCAGAAAAAATGTCCACACATGTGATAAACACATCATGCAATTGTCTCACAGGCTGGGCACAAGGGTTATAGTAAATAAAGTAACATCAGGCTGGTGAATGGCCACTAGTGATGTTCTGCAGGACTCTCTTTTAGGCCCAGTTCTCTTCAACATCTGCATAAATACAGGACTCAAAGGTATACCAAGTTTGCCAGTGATGCTAAATTGGGAGGGGCTGTTGACTCCCTTAAGGGCAAAGAAGCTCTGCAGAGAGACCTCGAATTACAAAGACGGACAATCACCAACTGTATGAAATTTAACAAAGACACAAGTGCCAGATTCTGCACCTGGGATGGTGCAATCCCAGATGTATGCACAGACTGGGGAATGAGATGCTGAAAAACAGTGCCATGTTAAGGGACCTGGGGATCCTGGTTGATGGCAAGTTGAATATGAGTCAGCAGTGCCCTGGCAGCCAGGAGGGCCAACCATGTCCTGGAGGCATCAAGCAAAGCATCACCAGCTGATCAAGGGAGGGGATTGTCCCACTCTGCTCTGCACTGGGGCGGCCTCACCTTGAGTACTACGTGCAGTTTTGGGCAGCACAATATAAGAAGGACATTAAGCAATTAGAGAGTGTCCAAAGGAGGGCAACAAAGATGGTAAAGGGCCTTGAGGGGAAGCCGTGTGAGCAGTGTCTGAGGTCACTTGGTCTGTTCAGCCCAGAGAAGAGGAGACTGAGGGGAAACCTCATCACAGCCCACAACCTTCTCTTGAGGGGAAGCAAAGGGACAGGTACTCATCTCTTCTCTCTGGTGACCAGTGACAGGAGAGAATGGCATTAAGCTATACCAGGGGAGGTTTAGATTAGATATTAGGAAAAAGTTCTTCCCCCAGAGGGTGACTGGGCACTGGAGCAGGCTCCCCAAGAAAGCAGTCACAGCACCAAGCCTAACCAAGTTCAAGAAGCACTTGGACAAGGTTCTCAGGCACATGGTGTGATTCTTTGTGTTGTCTTGTGCGGGGCTAGGAGCTGAACTTTGACAATCCCTGTGGGTCCCTTCCAGTTCATGACATTCTATGATTTTGATTCTTTCTGCCAATTCATAAAGGATTTTAACTGCACACTTGTCACAGTAATCCAGCCTGACACAAAGCTGTGTGCTGTGTAGAAAACATTCAGTTTGAAGCATACTCACCAGAATCAATAGCACCAGAACACTGAGCACAAAATACATAGAACAAAATCAGATTTTTTTTCAATCCTTTTTTGGTCAATGACCTTAGATAGATGAGGAGGCATTCTTGAACAACTGGACAGATCCTTATGGCTGAGTATTCATGCATTCTATATGCTCTCTTCCCACAGAATAACTAACCTTCAGTAATTGTTAATGCATGGAAAGCAGAAAATCCACAGGTTACTAGAAAGAGAGCTTTTTATGATAAAGAGAAGTATGCACCAAGAGAATTCATTACTGAGCACTCCAAACTCTTTTCTATCAAGAATAGCATTTGCATTAATGAAATATTTTACCACCAAAAGAGCTTCAGTTGTTGCCACCACAGCCTTTACTGGCTCCCAGGACAGGCCAGACATTCCTGTTACATTCCTGCCAGTCTCCAGTGCTGTGCACCCCAGACAGCACAGAAGTAGATGCAGCAATTCCTCACTTGCCAGCTGCCTCTCCCCTTGCCCCTTAATGTTAGGGTGAAACAAACCATGATCACCTAGTGGGAATCCTTTGGCTTATGGATTCAGATAATGCTTAACCAGAATAAAAGTAAATACTGCTAGGTGCCAAACAAGGGAAAGAGTAGAAGGCTGTGTGATATGTAAAGATATTTTTCTCTCTTTTGAAAATCACTGCATGACATAGATAGGAAGACCAGTGGGATCTGCAAAATCCATTTCTTGTTTAAAGCAAGGATGAGTTACTTTGATTTATTATAGCACAGTAAACGTCAACTAGATAAAAAATGAATGGAAATTCTAGGTAAATCTCCTATCATGCAAAGAAGTTAAATGCATAATAAGGTGTACATCATGGGCATAAATGTAACAGCCCCCACTGCAAAGTAAGCTTTGTGGAGTAAGCCTGCAAACACAGTCATGATCATCTCAGATATATCTACACAAATGTCAGTTTGTGACATATGGATTTATACATTCTGATTTACACAAGAGTGATTTCATTCCTCTGTAATTGAGGAATCAAAAGTCAAGCTAAATATTGTGAAACATGGTATCATATATCTTGAAAAGTTATTCCATAGCTTTAATTAAAAACTTATTTTCTAGAAAAACCATAAACCAAGTTGTTACTTTAAACAATTTCTCTCCTCTTTCCCAGCTTTCCCCCACAAAGCAGATGTCAGAAAAAATATTTAAATTCTTAGCAACCAAGCAGGAATAACAATTCCATTGCAGTACCTCAGTAGTATACACAGCAGTTCTTCAGATGAACTCTATCTAGGAGAATCAGAATAGACGTAACATCCAAACTAATTTTACTAATTCAGAAGTTCATAATTAGTATGTCCAATTTGATTAAGGTACTATATAATTAAGATAAAATAAACAGATATGTAAATCTACATTCACATATTGCTAGTCTCAGTTTTAATATATTTATATTTTCAGAAATCACTCACTGCAAATTAGTGGGATGCTGAAGAAATGTTTTTGATCTGCTGCCCAGTATTAAATTAGATTGAATACTCACTGTCTAAATTTATTGCAACAGATGACATTGTCAGCTATCCAGTTATTTTAGTACTATTTGGCACAGTGTAATTTAAAAAAACCTTGTAAAGTACTTAATAAGTCCCCAGCAAATTAATCCCTTTGGTGCAATATTCAAAAGCATGAAGGTAAAAAAAAGCAGCAGCCTCTTTCAGATCAGCATGACATTGCAGCAAGTACTAAGAATCTTTTGCCCTCTTGATACAAGTGACTTTTTTTTTTCTTGACATTCACCTTACTGCATAGGAAATGGATTACATTCCTGTTGTATGATTTTTTTTTTTTATAGTGTTTAACATCGGCTGTTTGGACAAACAGGCTCCACCTTTCTGTTAAAAATATATATACATAAGCTACATATTTGCCTGCATAGTAAGGGGGAAATCCAAGCTCAAAAATCTTGTGTAATATGGTCTATATTTGTACAACTTCCCATGGTCCTCATGCAGAGGGAAGTGAGGTGGCCAAGGCAGTATTTGTGTGACAAATCTTAAAAGCTGTGCAGCTTACATAAGAAGCTTTATGAAACTGAGAAGTTAAGGGGGGAAAACGTAGAGTATAACAGCCCACACAGAAGAATTCTTGTTTGAAAAACGTTGAGTCAGAGCTGACAAAGCCTTCTTAAGCTACCATAAAAGCAATCAAATGCCTAGCAAGGAAAATAAATGGGAAAAGAACTGACTACCCTGGAATTTCTATTAAAACAGATCAATATAGTATATGGACATAAAAAAGGTCTTTTCCATTTCAGGATGAAAGCAGAGATTTTTCAGATGCTTACTGAATAAGAGAACAAGCCTCTGCAGCACCAGAAATTATTTTGCTTGGAGATGTCTGCATGTTTAAGGACATGAACCATAAATAATTAGGAAGGTATCTGTGCAAATGACCAAATTTCAGCATGTAAAAAATAGACTCTAATATCTAGATAACCTGTATTTGTGATCTCTATTGTGGCTTCAGGGTGTGATTCTGCTAATGTCCAAAATTATATGTCTCAGCTCTAAGAAAGCATGAAGATGGTACCAAAAGCTAATCACCAAGAGACCTTGTACAGCAGTGTCTTCAAAATACAATCTAAAACTTGTGATTAACTATTTCTTTCAGTCTTCAAGAGTTCCACTGGGAATTTAGGGTTGGGAATATAACTATCAGTTGTCCTGCAGTTGAGCTATATTTGCTATACCAATTGTAACTGGGAACTACAGACAAAGCTAAGAGCTTGTGATGAAAATTAATATTTGGTGATAAGTATCACAGGCTTTTCCTCCTGGGTGATGACCCAATTAGTTTCTTAATCACTTCCTAACAGTAATTTTGCTGGAAGGTGTGAATATGAAAGCATGCTTACAGATAGCCACTGAAGCACGTGACTCATACCAGACGAGCCCTATTCAACAGGGCAAGAAAGATGCGTTTAAGAATAGGCTGTAAATTAGTATATTTTATACTGTCAAAGTATGAATATTTTGTGTTTGTATCCCATGGTGCATCTGTTCAATGTATTCACCAGAAAGTTAGGAGTTTATCTTTGATTCCTGCATTTAGTAGAGATATAAATTCACATCATCAATTTTGTTGCATACCACCCTGTTTATCTATAAAGATATCTACACAGATTGAGAAGGATCAGCGAAAATCTGAGTGTACTCCAGTTATACCATGACCTTCTGTCGTGGACCTTCTGTCCCATTTTCTTGCTGCTGCCTTTACTACTGAAGGGTGTGAGCAGTGTTTACTCAATCCGAACCCTGTAGCGATCTCTTTCACACAACACACACACATCTGGATTATGTATCTCTACATAACATCTGCATAGATACTCAAGCCTGCTATGAAAGAACCATCATGCAGCCCCAAATGGCCCCATGCTGTGCCATACAAGTGGTTTGCACTAGCTCACTGTCATTTCTTTTTTTTCAAGCATTGTCATTACACATCACAGATGCTAATTTTAAAGAAACAAATTTCTCCTTGGTGCAATATTAATAACAATCCCAAATCCCTTTCTTTTCTGTAAGTGTTTTGTAAATGCAACTGATTACAAGTGGTAAATCAAACAACATTTTACCAAAGTCTCTTTTCTCTAATCAAATGGCAAAATTCCTCAGAAGAAATCTTAGTTTAAAATGTAGTTATCCATTATGTTTTACAGTTTTAATGTTCTCTCAGGATAGAATTAGAAAGTTAAGCAAAGCATGAGGAAGATTTAACTTCACCTTAGTGAAATTTCAAATGGCATTAAATTAGTAGGATTTGCAAAAGGCAATGAAAACTCACAAACAGCAAAGTGGATGTTACTGAAACTAAGCATATTATTCTCTTTTGAATTATATTTGCTTTGGCTAAATGTGAGCTCCATCATTTAGATGCGAATATTTTCCACTGATGTTACTCAATTGTTATATTTTATCACAGATAAATATTATACAATACACTGTACCACACATAGAGCACAGAAATTGCTGATCTATGCATGCTACATAAAATAATCTTAAATACTTTGTATGTAAAAATTTTGAATGCTGTATTGAAGGGGACCTAGGAATGACATTGGACAAAAAATTAGACATTATTTTTAATGCACTGTGGCTGCCAGAGAATCCACTTTGGGGCCACTTATGTAAATGTTTCATGCCAGAAACAACGGAGATAAAATTCTCTTTCTAAATGACTCTGTTATATGAATTCTCAGCCCAATAGTTATGAACAGACGTGAGACTCACAGTCTCTTTGACCTTACCTTTACTACAAATAAGCAGGAGATAGCACATGAGGTACGTAGATGGAGGTTCAATATAGAAAGGGAAATGGTGATACAGGAAAAAAACTAATTTTTTTTCATGGAACTTTGTATGGAATATTTGAAAAAATCAAATTACTCAAAGAAGAAAGAAAACACAAAGAGTGAAAGTAGCTGCAGCTATTCTAAAATTTAGTCTACTATGAGAATAATTCAACAAAAGTCAAAGCTGAACCAATCTATTGAGGGGAAGAGGATTGGATTGGGATTTCTGGAGAGAAGGCCAAATTCAAAGCATTTTTCAGTGCCAGCCCTGGTTGGGCAGGTGGGGTGTCACCATGTGGCTCTGCTGATGGTTGGCATTACAAAGGACAAGTCACAGAGGGGTGTCAGCCAGCAGTGTCACCCATTACAATGTGGCTCCAGCCAGAGGAGAGTGGTGCAGGCAGGATGAAGGCTGGGCTGGACGAGGGCCGGGGCAGCAGTGCTGGGGCATTTCTAAGGTTGGAGTCAGAGTTCAGGGTTTGCTGGGAGCACCCTGGACAGGGCAGGTGCCACCCTCAGGGCCAGGCACAGAAGTGCCCAGAGCTGTCAACCAAGGCAAGTGTCCTGCGGGCTATGGGGATGTGGCTCCATTCCCAAAGCCCTGACCAACCTTCCCCTTGATGAGTCTGATTTCCCTCATCCCTTCTCTCACCCATCCCCAGGCCCACATGCCATCTCCCTGCCACCCAGCCCTGTTGAGCCCCTTCTCTCCTGCTCCTCCAGGCCATGGAGTGTCACCCAAATCCTGATGTGCAGCAGTGCTTACTGTGGGTGGGTGACCAGGCAGAAGACATCGTGCAAGAGATCCTGCAGAAGCATGAGGAGCAGCAGAGCTGGGAGGTAACTTGGCTGCTGAGGGAGATGGAGCAGGGAAGCAGACTAGCTTCAGCCAGGAAAGTGTACTCCTCTCTGCCTGCCAGCACTGGTGGTTCTGGTCCTCTGCCGAAATCCTTCTCATTCTCTTTGAACTCTCCTGGCTGTCCAGGCAGAGCAGCACTGGCTCTGACAGCAGCAGTTCTGAGGATGAGAGGGAGAAGGAAGAGAATGAGCACCAGGGCACTGCCAGCTGGGCAGTGCTGACGAGTCACTCCTACATCCATGCTGGAGAAAGCGTTGTGATTCCTCCTCTCATGTGCAAACTGAACAGAAGTCAGATCCCTGCTTCCTGCACAATCTCTGCACCTGCTCCCAGTTGTGATGCTCCTCCTGCCAGGAGGCACAGGAGGGATTTACCCTATGTAAATATGGCAATGAATTTACTTGGTTTAAGAAATCCTGTGCCTGTGAGGGTTTAGGCAAGACTTTATTGGGGGATGTTACCCCTTGGCTCCCTCTCCCCTCTGTAACACAGATGAAGTTTGTGCTCAAATTTACATTGGCAGTGGTTATGCTTACTCTTAGACATTCAGCACCTCCTCCTTATGTTCTCTCTTTTCCCATTTTTCACAGAAAGGGATATTCCTGGAACGAAGATTTTTGTTGAAGTGAAAGTGAATTTTCACCTTCTTGACCTTTTCCTGCCTCATCACTGCTTTCTGTTTGCAATATGAACTTAGAACCATTTGCAATTGCAAAATCCAAAAGTTAGAAAAGATCAAGAGTATCTCCACTCAGATTTCCATACAGGTGAGCAGAGTTCCTCCTTGTCTACAGGACAGTTACCACTTTTGTATAAAAGAGATGATGATGAAGCATCTCTACAGAGCATAGGCAAAAAAAAACCAGCAAAGAGCTGACATTCCCTCATGAGAAAACAGTTTTCTTGAAAGCAGCAGGAGTAGTACCTTTACAGCTGAGGAATTTCAGCACAGTGCTCCTACCAAGGGTAGAGAATGGACCAACCCTAACAAGCTGCAGGGCTGCAGCCAGGTCACCAGACTGTTCTTACTGCCCTGCTCCCCCTCCTGTCACTGTCCTTAAGGCAGCAGCACCCCAGGGTCTGGCTGCCACCCCAAGCTACAGTCACAGCCTCCTGGCTCCATCCTAAGGATCCACCAGTGCCCTGAAGGACAGAGCATCCCCTGGCCTGTGGGCTTCCTGTTTTACTGGGCTCATTAAGGAACAGTAAAAAGCAAAGTTTAAAAACAAATTGGTAAATTAAAACAGCTTTAAGTATTGTGTCCTGTTTTTTGTAGAAGTTCACCAAACTACACAAGAAAAAGATGTCTGAAAGGCAGAGCAGCAACTCATTTTAAGTCTATGGCAATTTCTGTTCAATAGGAGGCCTCTGCTTTCCTTAGCTCAACCTGAATCTGGTTTGGAGACCTATCAGGTCAATCACTATTTTTCTGCCTGGTTTAAGTGGTCAAGGATGATTACCAACCTGCCTTTATTTACCTAACTTTTATTGAGGTTATACATCTATGCCAAAGGTTATCTCAACTTATTTCTTCTGCTGACTGCTTTTACTGAGGACCATGTCTCATAACATTAAGTGAAAAATGATGCAGTAGAAGGTACGTAAGCTATTGCACAGGGTATTAACTTCTAATATTGCATAGAGCAGCTTTTATGAAATGTGGGCAGCTGTTTCTAGAGTGTTAATTATTCTTGTTTCAGATAAAATTAAAACTTGTTAAGTAATGATGCCATTTTATAGCTGTAACAAGCAGCATGAAAAGATCATTCTTTCATAAAAGATAATAAATAAAGTGAACATCAGCTTAGAGTAGCAGGTAGGCAACACTGTGGAAAGAAATCCATTGGACCAAATTTCTTTAAGACACCTTTCCTCTATTCCCACTTCACAGCATTTAGATTTTTTTTAGTCTGGCATGTATGTACTATTTTGATTTTCTGTACATTTGTCACATTCATCATTGATAAAGTAACCTCTATACAGAAAATCTGCTTTTTGTAGAGTTATAACATAAATCCTGTCCTATTCAAGTATAAAATAACCTTGGATTTTGCAGGATCGAAGTTCCTCTCTGAGTGGGTGTACAAGGCTACTGCTCAGGTGAATGTATAACTCTCAACATTTTAATGACAGCTCCTATTTCTTGCAATTTCTGAAGTGAATGTTTCTTGGAGAAGTCGAGTTCACATATTTTACAGGGAAAGCCCTGTACAAATGGAACAGCCACATATCAGCACAACTGATTTTTTTTAAATTATTTTACCCTTTTCCCAGTTAACTGGACAAAAAAGGTCCACACAGTTGTGTAGGTTCTTAAAATATACCAGAATTTATCTTCAGTTGCATGAGAAGCAATAGTTCTCCAGCTCCCTGTCCTCACAGTAGTCACTGAAATATTCCATGAGCATAGGAGAGGCCTAATAATTATGCTACATGGAGCAGGAGGAGAGGAAGAAGAAAGAAAGAAAAAAATCCAGAATTGCACCTGTTAAATTTTGCAGAAAAATGTTTTTTCAAATGATTGAAGTCCAGAAAATATCTTCTAGACTTAAAGTATATTGCAAAAAAAAAAAAATAATGGAATACTGTACCAAAAGCTATCTAATATTTACTAATTACTTTGGTTTTCGTTGTATGGTACTAATTTAATTGGAAAATATGTCCAGGTCATTTCATTCAGTGAATTTGGGCATTATGCTTAGTAATAATATATCATAAGTTGAAAAGGGACTTCCTAGCAGAGCAGACAGGACAAGATGGAATGGCTTCAAACTGAAAGGACAGGTTTAGATTAGATATTAGGAAGAAATTCTTTATTGTGAGGGTGGTGAGGCTCTGGAACAGGGTGCCCAGGGAAGCTGTGCGTGTCCCATCCCTGGCAGTGTTCAAGGCCAGGCTGAGTGAAGCTCTGAGCAGCCTAGTCTAGTGAAAGGTGTCCCTGTTCACAGCAGAAGGTTTGGAACTAGATAGTCTTTAAGGTCCCTTCCAACCCAAATGATTCTATAATTTTATGACTCTATCATATGTGAATTTTAAAAAGTTTTATCTGATGGGAAGCATTTAGTAGTCTTCAAGAGCTAATTCCACAATACAATACCATACAATATACTATACAGTAGTCAGTGAAATAAAAAATCTAACTATAGATGATGAAATCTAGTAGAACAAAACAAAATCTTTCGGGGAAAAAAAAAAAAGAAAGAAAAGAAAATGCTAGTTTCAGGAGACCTTTTATGGCATATAGTACACCATGTAGTGAGTACACATTAACATTACAGCTATGGTTTTATATTTTTAGTGAGTGCTGAAATGCAGCACAGAGATTTAAATCCTCAATAAGAAATAAAATGCTTTGTGGAGGACATTTAAACTCACTTTAAAATCCAATCCAAATAATTTTTTTTCAATAATATATTTTCTTGGAGTAAATGTTCCAGTCTCTCGCTATTAATTTTTATCCTTACATTCTTTTGGTTTATGGGATTTTTATTGAAAAGCTTGGTTGATGATCCGGACATATAATATTTTATTTATGAACAACCAGAAAATGGAATGCATAAAAATTTGATGCAACAGCTTCATTTTAAGATATTGTGACTATGTATTAGTAACTGCAGTATATCTTTGGGGTTGCATTTGCTCATGTAATACAAAGCAGAATCTGCCTTGAAAATTAGGGCAATGAAACCAGCACCCACAATAATATGAAGCTGTATTTGATTTTTTATTATCTGGTGCAGCAGATTTTTAGGTACTTTAAGAATCTGTCTGATCTCAATGAAGGTATCATAGGAGTAAATTAGCCTTACAGCTAGGTTTTTTCCATCATGAATCATGAAACCGTGAGAAATTAATTGAAAGTGCCTAACAAAGGAGTGTCCAAGAGGGCTGTAAGTTTAGCAAAGACATTGTCAGTCCCTTTGGTATATTAGTTTAAGAAGCTGGAGGGAAAGGGAGGAAGCCAATTCAGCTATTAGAGGTTATCAGATATTAGTTAATGTAACTTCAAAGAGTAGTAAGGACATTTCTCATTAGATTTGTTTGGCTTTGTTTTTATTCAATTTCTAAACTATTTTATTCTAGTTTCTAAAAGCTACAAGATGCTAAGCTATACTAGAAGGCTCAAATGGCATTTTTTCTTTCTTGTGTGCATGTTTTAGCAAAGCTGACGTTACAGTAAAATAATAACAATAATAATAATAATAACTTGATTTCAGAGGAACAGAAGTCAAGAAAGTTATAAATAAAGATAATACATTTAGAAGCAATTTTACTTTGTAGTGTTCTCAGAAAACTGCATGGCCAATTCATTTCATTTGGACCCACTGATCTGTAACCAAGATTTCACACTAATTTGAGAATTGATGCTACTGAACACCATTAATGGACAAAACTGATTTTTCAAATTACATCAGTCAAAGTCTGAGTGTCAGAAAAACTTACTTAAAATCATTTGTTCAGAGTTTCTTCCATCTTAACCCAAGGAAAACTGCAATACTGTCCTACTAGAGGAAGTGAAATTACACCAACAAGCTCATTAGGTAATACCGTGTTGCTCCACAACCCAATCTACACTGAATAATAGTTTCAGGAGAATTAAAGCCTCTGTGAGAGGAAATTGGCCAGTAGGATGAGAAAACAGAGCCAGTGCAGCAGGCCAGGAGCAGCAGCTATCGGAGACAGTGGGCTGCAAAAGACTGAGTGTCATGTTTGGAAGGAGAAGAGCTGGACAGAAGTAAACAACTGGAGTTGGTTATTGAGGAAACAACAACAGGAAGACACAGGGCCTGTGCATCACAAGGACAAAACAACATAATCAAACTATCTTTATACCATATGAACTTGGGCTGTCTGGGATAGGGATGATCATTTTAGGTTTTTTCGGTTGTTCAAATCCCTTATGCCCAGGGCACTTTTACCTCGTTAGTAAATGTTCCTGCAGACTGAGAGAAGAAATAAAAAAAAAAAAAAGGTCCAAAGCCAGTCCACAGGGCAGTCCTATTAAGTTAATTTTAGTCACTTCTATTCCCAGGATAGCTACTGTGACCTGTTTACCTCTCCATATCAGCTTTAGGGACAGGTCAGTCTTCAATTATGTCATTTTTCTACCTCGGTTAAGCAGCTTAAGGAAAAAAAAGTTGTCATCGCTATTAATTTTGGCAACACTCTCTGTCATCTTTCTGTCTCGTGGCTGCCTGCAGTTTAGAACAACTTTTTGCCCTAAAGGCTAGTGTCACTGATGTTACAATTCTGTCAGGAATCACAGTGGCATTGTATTTCATTCTACAGACCCAAAACACAAGCTTTAAATTTTACTGTCAGGGATCAATAGGATATCACGAGTTCACACCTAATGAGTTTACAATGCCCTTTGATTTTTCCTAGTTCATGCACTGAGGAATCATTATACTCCCCAAACCATCGGCTCAGAATTGCATATGGAGAAAGCATCCCAACCTGTGGAGATCAGAGACCAAAAACCCTAGAGACATTCTACAAGCACTGTGACACAGAGAAATCAGTGAAAAGTCTGTGTAGAATGTACAAAAAAATCCACCAAGCCGATATACAGGTTGTACACTAGCTGGATTGCTATTGTTTTCATGCTTTTTAAAATGGTTGGTGTTACACTGTCATTGTTGTCTACCCATTCAAAGTTCCACTCCTAAAATTGACAACCATTCCTTCATGAAACAGTCATTTGTAAACCTAGGGGAAAATTATCACAATTCTTCTCTGTAATTAATTAAAATTTTTTGAAAAATTAAAATTATAATTAGAGCAGTCTCAGGTGCTGCAATGTCTTTGTTTCTTTGGGGGTGGGAAAGGAGAGAGAAAGAGAGATGTTTCTAATAGCTAGAAATTAACAACGTGGGTTTGAGGGAAAGAAACTTCAAAGTGTGCAACCTAGCAGAAAGACCCACTTCTGATTTGTCAAAGTAAAATTAGCAGAGAATATGTTACATTTACATTTAATTCTCTTCAGGGGCAGCATTTCCAAATTTGCCTCTGCAGTGAGCAAGCATCAGTGGTGTTCCTATCAGGGCTGAACACAGTTTTTTATCCATCCATCTCTCTGTAAGTGCTTTCACATGAAAAAAAGCTTTAAAATATATTTGCACTAATACAACCTATGCATGATTTTTATTCTGCAGTTACCTTTTTTTATAGATTACCAGTCCTCCAGGGCAATCTTTCTGCATGATATTGCAGTCAAATCCAATGCTGTATCTATAATATCACTACCTCTTTCAGAGATATTCTAGGTTGTCCTATACCCCTTCCATTATTGCTCAGCCTTAAAGCTGCTTCACCACCAGAATGAATTTATCATTATATTACTAGACAAAACTACTGCTATTCTTTCTATTTTTTGAAGAGCTATTGAGCTGCACAAATGTCACCAACTATGGTTCATCCAATAAATCATGAACTTGAAAATATAAGCACTGCTAAATATACTCTGGTTTATTTGAAAGTACTGTTTCGGTAGTTCTGCCTTATTAAACCAGAGAGTACCTTGCCTCAGATTTCTAGCAAATATATAACCTTCTCAGCCTATCCAAGACTCTTCATTTGAGATTTATTTCTAGTAAATCTTCAGAGCTTAGGTCATCCAAATGAGAGTCAGTGCTTATTTTATTTTGTTATCCACTTTATTTTGTTATCCACAGTGCTTATTTTATTTTGTTTTAAAGTCTACACCTTCCAATTTCTTAAGCATATACAAAAATACTGAAACAGTTATTAGAAAGACACCCACAACCTGCTGCTGAAAGGTGACCTTTTCAACATCAGTCCAAATTGTCCACACTCTTCCATCTGATCCCTGCCTCAGATGACTAAAACTTTAGCAAAAGCATTAGACTAGGATGGAAACCCTTGAAAGGATTATTCTTAACCTAAATATAATACTAGTGCCACTCTTCAACCTTTGTTACCTTCCCTGTATTTTTCATTCAGTATATTCAGTATTTTTAGGAAGAATAACAGCTTCCCTTACCACCTGGAGGGGGGGTTTAGAGAAGATTTTTGGTGTAGGTGTTTCAGACGCACCTGTAAATATGATATTCCACTTGTCCAAGACACACTTTAGATCTTCTATAAAGAAAATTCTTACTAAAGGATGCATGAATAAGACGCTTAATACAAAAACAGGGATATCCTTTCGTTTACACAAATAAAAAACTTAAACCAAAAAACTTCCAACCATCATTAGAAGTAAATTCCATAGCTCATAGCTCTTACTTGAGTCTTCTGAATTGAGGTATATTATAGAAGTAGTTAATGCTACCCACACACAAACATGTATTTATGGTTTTGCGAGTACAAGTGTTGGTGGGTATGGGCAGCATGGGCAGCCAGAGTCTGCAGGCAGCCTTAGCTGCTGCTGCCATTTGAACATCCAACTTTATTCAGCCTTCCTCATGTCTTCCTTTCGTCTGGCAGCAAGACAATCAGCCAGATGGGGAGAGGGGGAAACAAGTTAGTTCTCCTGGGTGGAGTTTCAGGAAAGTCCTGTGCTTTGGCTTAATAGGAAAAGATGGGGAGTTCTTAGAATTGGAAGTTTACAGGACTTAAGAAGGCAAGAGAGATCTCCACTCACAGTGTCACCACTCTGGAGCCTGCTCACCACTTTGACACAGATCCCTTCTCCACCACCACAGCACAAGGGAACATTGCTCTCATCATCCAAGATCACAAAAAGTTTCTTGATAGATAGATAGATAGATAGATAGATAGATAGATAGATAGATAGATAGATAGATAGATAGATAGATAGATCCTTCCAATTTAGTTTTTTTAACAGTAAAATCTGGAACAGGTCATTTCAGTTTTCTCTAGTCTTCTAAGAGGCTCCATGTATCTTATGTTCTTTACATTGTCTTCCTCCATAGAATACTTTGATATAAAAGGTCAGCAATTATATTATCAATCAAGTTTAATTATTGTGATCTCAGTTTGGAATTCCAAATACAGGAACAAACTCAGCGTACTCCTATAAGAAGACACAATGATTATTGACTTGAAGACCCCACTGACAACTACTTCTTTAGGTATAACCTTGAAAAGCCCAAAAGTTTGTTCCTATTTCAAAGCTAATTTTTTATATCCAGTTTATAAAAATTTTCTATGTACTTTTGTATCATTTCTCAAGCTTTAAAGCAAATAACTTTTTTTCCAAGCAAAATAAGCATGAAAGAGGAAGACTCTAAATTTTAAGACTTAAATTTAAGCATAAATTAGTATTTAAGTATTCTCCAATTATACTGCTGAAAGGGCAGGGGTAAAAATGTATTCAACATCAAATGTTAAGTTTTGATCTGCCAGACACCGTACATCATAGCAGCCAGGAACAGTTCATTTGTCATCAACAACTGATCACATCAAAATACCTGTTTCTTTTCTGTAAAGCATTTTAAAAGGGCTGCACTGAGTAGTCAATGTAATTAATACTAAAATTGAAATTTGCCGTTCACAGACACCCACACCTCATGCGCTGACACAGCTTCCTCCAGTCGTCGTCGTCTCTAATGTCCTGTATGTCTGCTGTCATAATGATGTAGCACTTATAAGAATTGCAGCATAGTAATACTTTCCTCTTCTGTGCTTCATCTAAAGGAATTTCATCTCTCCCTCATGAATAATCTGATCTAAGTTGTATAGCATTCTTCTACCACTTATAAGCACAAGATGAGAATTTGAGATGAAAATTTGCTGAACTGTCAGCAAATCTTTGATGTAAATCAGTGGTCACAAGAGAATTGACTCAGGAAGCAGAGGGAGAGTACAATAATGGAACAATCAGCCTATCAAAAAGATCACTTTTCAAAACCAGCTCACTTTTAGCAAAGCACTATCTAATTCAACTGTCATGACTCAGCATTTATCAAAGGATACAGAAGAACCTTTGAAATTGCTGTGTATGATAATTACTACATATTTGAGATGGAGAGGTATTATTATTAGATAACTATTATTTCAGGATGACTAAAATTCATTTAGGAAGGGAATTTAAACAGAACATTTCCAAATGGGCTAAATATCTTTAAAATATGATTATGTCTTTCTTCCCTTTTAGACTGTACCAAGAAAAGAATATAATTCAGTGTTCTGATCTTCACAACGGATGATTATACAGGGACCATGGATGAATCCTGAAGTGCATTTTCCCAAAGAAGAAATTATGGGAATTTTTCTGCTAGTCTTACTATTTTGAGTCATCATTTGCTTAGCTCATATGACCTCAGATAATTTGAATAACAAAGGAATATAAAATGACTACAAGTTCAGAGTTACAAATTTTGTGTGATAATGATTTATAACAGTAAATTGTACAAAGTATTGGAATTGATAATGATTGGAAAACCTATTTTTGGTCCTCACAAAATTAGCTTTAAAGATCTCAAAGCTTTATGAATACCTAAGCTTTATAGAGTCTTCATATAAACAGAATAAAAAAAGAAATGTTTCAATAAATATTTCAAATCCTCTCAGTTATGTATCTAAATACATTGAAGAGTAAGTATTTGGTCTGGATTCTAGATTTTCTATAGTTTATGCATTTTTTGTGTAGATTTTTTTTTAATTATTTTTTCTGTAGTTCAGACATTTCTAACATTATAGTAGTAGAGATCAGAGAAGTGTTTAAGTAAAGGACAATGCATTTCTTTCCTATATTGATTAGAAACAACTATTAATTACAAATTAAGCTGCATTTGTGCACTTCTCAAATATCATGAGCTGAGCTTGTGTTATTCTGTGTTTTCAGAGGTCTCTGCCACCTTTCTATTAATCGATCAGTAGATGCAGAATCTTATCAATCATTCATCTACCAGAAGACCTTTAAAGGTTCCTTCCACCCAAACCATTTCATGATTCTATGATTGTATCAAGTCCTGGATACATGCTCTGCCCTTCTTGTTTTATTGTGTCCCATGCCCCTCGATCCCCTCATCCAGATCATTGATGAAGATGTTCAACAAGACTGGACCCAAGGCTGGGCCCTGGGGAACACCGCTTGTGACTTGTCACCAGCTGGATATAATTCCACTCCCCCACACACACGCTCTCTGGACCTGGTCATCCAACCAGTTTTTTACCAAGTGAAGAGCACGCCTGTCCAAGCCATGAGCAGCCAATTTCTCCAGGACAACACCGTAGGAAACAGTGTTAAAGGCTTTACTGAACTCCAGGTAGACAATGCCCACATCCTTTACCTCGTAGAAGTAGAGCATATTTGTCAAGCAGGACTTTCATTATGTACCTCAGCTTCTTCCTCCTCCTCCTTTATCACTATGTTTCCCATGACATCCAGTAAAGGATGAAGATTCTTCTTAACCATCCTCTCATTTCTGTACTATTCATAGAAACTTTTTTTTGTTTTTACAGCACTAGCCCCACTTCTAGTTGGACTTTGGCCCTTCTAATTTTGCTCCTACATAACCTCATGACATCTTTGTTGCCTTCTGAGTTGCCTGACACTTCTTCCAAGGGTCATATACTCTCCTGTTATTCCTGAGTTGCAGTCAAAACTCTCTAATCAGACAGGCCAGTCTTCTTCCACAACTTGTCTTCAGCACATGGAGATGACCTGCTCCAATATCTTTAAGATTTCTTTCTTGGAGAATGTCCAGCCTTCCTGGACTCATCTTTTCTCTGAGCCTGGTCAGTGAGGCTGGATCTCAAATAATGAAGATGATAATATAAAATATACTTACCGGTAAAAGTAGGAAGTGTAACAAATTTAAAAAAAATACAAGACTGATCAAATATATTTGTGATATCGATTACAAACAACAACAGTATACCAGTAAACAACATAAAATATCTTATTTATGAGACATTAATAGCAAGCTGACATCATATTAATTATATTCTAATCCAGCTTGTTTGAAATAATGGATGTAATATGCCATAATGCAGTGCAGTGCAGATCAAATTGGCTTTGTCTTCTCTGTCCAGAATACCAAATGGAAGAATCATTATTCTGTTGCAGCATGCCAGCTTCTATTTATGGACTGTCATTTTATTTTCCTAGCAGTTGATCTAAAGATGTGTCATATGAGACTCTCCCAGATGCGTACTCACTCTTCTAAAAAATGTGCTGTCTTTTCCACAGCATTGTTTCAAAAGATGGGGAGTGGTCTTAAATAAAGTGACACATTAAAAAAATGTTATCTGATTTAAAAATTTTTACTTAAACTGGTAGTCAAGCCCAGTGCTTGCAGGCAAAGGTTTTTATTTGTTGAGTTCAGTGTGCACTTCATTAGTCCTTTTAAAATTCTAAATTAGTATTGCATGTTTCATAAAGAATATATTTATATACTAAGAATGAAATACTGTAGTTATGATTAAATTGAGGATTGGCTCTTGCAAAAATATCTTTGCTGTATAAAATACTACAGCTTAATTATATACTGCACCATGTGGGCCATATATATTTTATAGGAAGTTACACAAAATACACCATGAAAATAAGCTTACAAAATTTCTTTTGCACATTAATTCTTATGAGACAGCAAGAACAGACATTTAGTATACTTTAACCCCTCCTGTGTCTTTTTCAAGGCTGTGATTAGGTGTGTTAAAACCTCACTGAAATAACCAGATCCCTCTTGTTACATATTTTGCATATTTTACCAATTGCATACTCAATAATTTTTTAATCACTTGAAATATTTTATAAAATGTTGGCAAACACATTAGAACAAAATTATATTTCATACTGCTCCATGTTCTGTCTGGCTTAGCTGTTCACTCTCTACCATGCACACAGAGAAGTTTTGTTCACAAAAGATTCACACCTCTTAGTCTTCTAACTCTAGACTTCATAAAGAATTTAGCATTTGGTATTTTGCAACCTGAGTAAATGCCTTTATGGGCCTTCAATGAAGATTGGGCTTTCTTCTTTTACTCATAACTACCCTACAAATAGGTCTGAAAAGTGTGAAAAGAGGGAAGAGAATTCTTTGAATAGGAAGGTAATCCAGGCCCCCCAGGGTAGGAAGGAAAGGAGGAGGCATAGTCCGGGCCAACAGAGCCCAAAACTAGGAGGCAGGAGGGAGAACTCCAGAGCCTCTTTCCTCACCTTCCTAAGGAAAGAAGCTTGACTTTTGTTTTCACTCTGTATTCAGTAAATATGTCTTTCTATGGCATGTAGTCTACACCCAGTCTGGTCTTTGATTATTTATAAAAAAAATCTGAACACAGATAAACAAGACCCTGCCACAAAGTTGAAGCAAAATATAGAAGTGTAATGAGATTGAGTAGCTGTAGTATAATTTATGGTATCTTAAAAACTAATTCAGAGCATTTTTCTGTAACATAGACCATACAAGACAATTACAAGAAAAATCAGGTAGGGTCTAACAAGAAGGCAGAAAAAATAGAGCACAAAATAGCAGAAAAGGTGCTAGCACAACAAATGTTTGACAGGAAAAAAATCCCTACAGAATACATGTATTAGCCATCTTAAACCCTTCATGTAAATTGTTTATCTTCCCTGTGAGACGGTGACATATCCCTCAAACACCTGTGATCAAAGAGTGTAGTAGCATCTGAAATTAATGAAGAGGGGAAAAAAAAGTAAGAAAAAATGGAGGGAGTTGTTTATAAAAAATACTTGGTTACAGAAAGCTTAAAAAAATGAAAGAAGAAATTATTGTTTAAGTTTTTGTGAGCTGGTTTATGTAGCCTTGTAAGAAACATATAGATTCTCCTTTATAAGTAAGAAATGGGGAATTCAAATGAGTCTGGGAGGTGGGAATCAGGAGTAGTACTGCTTTCAAGCAAAAGAAAGAAGAAGATTGGAGAGCTTACTAAGGTTTTGCTTGTTATGTAGCTCCCAATAGCACATTCCTTTATCAGAGATGTTTCTGTTTCTTTCAACTTAGACTGATATTTTAAAAGCTAAAATTCCCCATAGGAAATAGAAAACACTGTGAGAAATGAAAATAGGAAGAGAAGGAGCACTTCAGACATATTGCTTCAGCTATAAATTTGTGTTCTTCATATTTATGCTATTGCACAGTTCACGATTGAAATTGCCACTTCAGGGATCTCTCAAGCAATTATTCTCCAAATATTGCTAAAGACAAAGTGAGAAAGTATTCAGAAAAAATCCATCCTGCTACCCTTTAGCTTAGCATTGCTCATAACCTCAAAAATAGCAGCAAGCTGTCTTGATAGAAGAGGGAGGATTATGTATATTTCTCATACAGCCAAAAAGGAGGTAAAATTTTTTATACCCTGATTTGGGCATAAGGTTGTCATTACAGAATGATTTACACAAGTTTTAGAGGCTCTTGAAAAGTTTTTATATTAAAGTAGGATTAGTGAATTGCAGGATTATTAAATTGCATCTTCCTGTCAATTTTTTTTAACTTGTTCACAAAAACTGGAGCTTTTCCTCAGTGTCCCAACAAAGAATTCCTGTATTTGCCTATTTCCTACTGACATGAATGGAAGATTATAAACTCGTAGAATGGTTTGAGTTGGAAGGGACATTAAAGATCATCTAATTCCAACTCCTCCTGCCATGGACAGGGATACCTTTCACTAGACCAGTTTGCTTAGAGCTTCATCCAGCCTGGTCTTGAACATTTCCAGGGCTAAGGCATCCATCAGTTTCTCTGGGCAACCTGCTCCTGTCCCTCACCACTCTCACTGCAAAGAACTTACTTGCTCCTAATATCCAAACTTACCCTCTTTTAGTTAAAGGCACTTCCCCTTGTCCTGTCACTACATGCTCTTGTAAAAAAGTCTCTCCATCTTTCCTTGTAGGCTCCCTTCAGGTTCTCGGAAGGCTGCAATTAGGTCATCTCCAAGTCTGTTCTATTCCAGGCTTCATCCTCTCAGTCTTTTCTCATCCAAGAGATGTTCCATTCCTCTAATCATCTTGGTGGCCTCCTCTGGACTTGGTCCCACAGGTTGATGTCCTTCTTGTGCTGAGCATCTCAGAGCCGGGATGCAGCACTCCAGGAGGGGTCTCACCAGAGAGCAATAGAGAGTCAGAATCACATCCATCAACCTGCTGGCTATGCTATTTTTGATGCAGCCCAGAACAGATGAAAGATGAAAGGAAATTACTCCTACTGAAGATGCAGCAGGACAGACAGATTCAGGGAGAAAAAAATGCTGTAGAATAGTTAATCAGTGCTGGCAGAAAAAATTAATTTCATGTTTATTTAGCCAACCAAAGAAAGCTCCTGTGGTCAAGGTGTGACAATTGTTCTACTTCTTCTTGCAAAAGTGACACTTATGATGTACTTTACCAGAATCATACAGACAGGTATGTTACCCCTGAGAGCTTGATGGATGACAGTGGACAATTTTGGTGAGAACCTTGTTTCAGATGTGAATTTCAACAAGCAGTTAAGACCCAACGGAAGTAAGAGAAGAAGTTAGTGGGAAGTCACATCTGACATGCAGTACCTAAATTGGTGACGCTTTGTTTGCTTTGGTTTTTCATATTTTTTAATGATTTTTTTGAAGAGTAATAGTACTCTCACATGAAGAGCAGGAATATGCAATCTCATGAGATGACTAAACCAGTGCCACTGCTGTTATTGCAAGCTGGGAGAAAAACGTTTCACTAGGTCTGCACACTCTTTAGCTACATCCAGTGGCCTCCTCCATAAAAGCATTCTGTATATTTTTAATCTAATGTTACCTAGTCTAATAACAACTTTTTCTCTAAATTTAATTATGGCATTGATCCATGTTGCAAATAGACTAGCGCAATGAAGTTTATTTTCACTGCAGGTTGTATAATATTTTTATTATTCAACATAACAGATTTATTGTACTTCTGCATGTGGTTTAATATTTGTTGTTAATATTATAGATAAGTTTTCATTTCATTAGAGCAACAATAATTTTAAAACACTTCTTTGCATATTTAGGTAGCTGGCAGTGTAGGTTGAGAGGTACCTATTATGTCATACAATGATACAGTCTTTTGTGTTTCATTACAATACTCTCTACAAATTATGAGTCATCTACTTCCTACCAAAAGAGATTTGTTTTCAAAATTTTGTTCCAACATAATTATACAGGGAATAGGTATAGAATAGAAATTATGCAAGTTCCAGAAAGAGCTGCTTGTTTCACAGAGTATTTGACATGCTTCACCAAACATTCTAAAAATAGTGAAAGACAAATATAAAGAGAAAAGCAGAATATTCTGTATTTCCCTAATCATATTTCTAGTCTAGTGTGGAACATGCTTTCTCAGAGTCAGTGTGTATGTGACAGCTAGGGATGGGATTGATATTAATACTGAAACTTAATCAATTGCAATTGTCTCATCTTGACAAGCAAAGATCATGATCATGAAATAAAGTTACTCTGTTTTGCTTCTGAGGCTCAGATCATGTATCAAGTTGCAATAAATATGTATCACTTGAATGAATCAATGAAAAATACCTACCTAAAATAACTAAAAACCAAGCACTTTTTTTTCCTATTTCTCCTTGTCTTTTCCCTGCATTGGAAGGAGACTGAGATACATGACAGAAGGTGCTATTAGAAATTTAAGTTGTAAATACAATCTCAATTAATTTAGGTGGTTGAACAGCTAATTTCCTTTTCTCAGGGAATCTCTGTTTGTAGACAATTAGCTCTCCTGAGGACTAATCAAATTGGATCTCATCCTGGCTTTAGTCAAGGACTCAGGCACAGCCTGCATAAAAACACCCTGATTTTATCTTTTAACCTACCTCTTTCCTTAAATGTTTAGATAAATACAGAATTCTATTTCTTTTTCTTTGGGGGGGGAGAGGAAAATAGTGGTTTTTAATGAGCTTTCTGTTACATATCCAAAACTCTTTTTTTGCAGGAAGTAGAAGAAAATATTTGGATGCTGTAGAGAAATTTTAGTCTGACAGGAAAGTCTCAGACCAAACTACAGAAGCCTCTGAAGTTGCTTCTCTTTTTTCAGCTATGGTGAAATGCACACAGGAACCTCCAAACCCTTGGTACAAATGCTCACAGTAAACACAAAATTGCTGCTTACAGACCAAAAGTGCCATTTGAAATCATGGTGTTGATTTTTCAGGAAGCAGCAATGAAGTTGCAAAATGTCCAAGAGCAATCAAGAGAGACTTCAAAGGTCTTGGGGTGACTGGTTAAGGGACTAGAAGTATAAGTAGTGTTCTTCTTTATCCTTCCAGTTACAGGGAATGATGAGGGAAGAAACAAGGGCTGTCAGATCAATACTTGATGAATTGTATCAGCATGGTGTGGCCAGCAGGACCAGTGCAGTGATCATGTCCCTGTACCCAGCACTGGTGAAATTGCACCTCAAATCCTGTGTCCAGTTTTGGGCCCCTCATGACCAGAAAGACATTGAGGTGCTGGAGTGTGTTCAGGGAAGAGCAATGGAACTGGTGAAGGGTATGGAGAAAAAACCTTATGAGGAGCAGCTGAGGGAGTTGGGATTATTCAGCCTGGAGAAAAGGAAGTCTCAAGGGAGACCTTATTGCCCTCTTAAAATGCCTGAAAGGAGATTGCAGTGAGGAGGTGGTCAGTCTCTTCTCCCAAGAAATAAATAACAGGACAAGAGGAAGTGGCCTCAAGTTATGCCAGGGCAGGTTTAGATTTGAAATTGCAAAAAAATTTTTCACAAAAAGAGTTGTCCAGCATTGGAAGAGGCTGTCCATGGGAGTGGTGCAATCACCATCCCTGGAGGTATTTAAAAGACATGTAGATGTGGCACTCGGATATGGTTAAGTGGAGAGCACAGCTGTGCTTGGTTAATGGTTGAACCTGATGACACTACATGTCTTTTCCAGGCTAAGCAATTCTGTGATTCTATGATTCAGTGAGGTTTCCTTAGCAGCACACATTGTCACAGAATTTGAAAAACTCTTCAGACATACTTGGGTCTTCCTTTAATTTATTAGGTTTGTTCTTACATTGCTGTGAGGGAGGCACATATGAATCTTGGGCACTCCTAAAAATTTACTCAAAATAAGCCACAGTTGCACTTCCCTAGCAGAGATATGTTTGTACAAGTGTTACATGATAAATTCAATAGTCAAAGTTTTATTTGAGGACTTTTTTGAATGTGATTTTTCTATTAATCTGAATAATAAATAGAGGTGGTTAGCAATGAGACCATAAGATTTTTTACAGTAATATTAGCTTACAACTTTGAGTGACACTGTCTGGTCAACAGAGAACTGGTTTTCCTTTTCATCTTGGCTTAGGACAAGGTATCTGTTACATCCTTTAAATATTCAAACAGTGAAAGATAACAGACAAAATTTGGAGTGTAGTTAAGAAAGGAATATAGAAATTACAAAAATGTCTACTATTAATATTCTTTTTACTTAGAGTCAGTATGATTTCCAGAAGGTCCTTTGTAAGAGAAATGATGATACCTTACCTAAATATTAAGTACTCAAGTAGACTAACTTGTTTTTGGAGACTTTCCTCTCAAGCACAGGTCCTGGGGAATGCTTTGCTTTGCCCTGCAAGGGAGTTTAGTGAGATACTGGGACTCCACTAAATCATTCCCTTGAATGGTTATTGATCTGTAAAGCTGTTTCCATTGTGTGCATGGTCATCTCAGGATACAATCATAGCTGCCATTTTCAAAATATTTTAATGTTTCAACCTTGAAAAAATGCAATTCCTCCATTTTACCTGCTTTACCTTGTTTGCACAGTAGCTAATTTCACCATCTTAATTATGTGTAACACTAGTAACTTCATAACCAACTGTGACTCTTCCTCCTCTTATTTTTATATCCAAGTTGGGTGTCATATTGACATAGTTTCTCTAAGCTTTCAATAATCCTCTTGATGGAGTCAAATAATTGAAAAAAATGCACCACTTCCTTCACAACATTGCATATGATTAATAAATGTAACAACCTTTTACAGTGTTTTAATTGATTTATGCTATAATATCTCATCATTATGGATACACAAAATATGGTTCCTCTTAATGCATCAAAATGTAAATTAAATTACTGATGGTATTTTACACAACATAACTACCCCCTGAGATAGAAGAGTAAACCTGTTAGAATAAATAGAATATCTCCCCACAAATACTAATAAGTTATTGTAGGTTTTTAATGGAAGGTCTTTATAACCCTTTCCTAAAGTCTTTCATTTCAAAGGAAGACTTCCTTTTTTTATCTTTTCTTTGTTATTTTAAATTCCTACCAATATTTCACTGGGTATATAGGATCTTTGCTCTTTGGGCTTGGTTGGTTCGTTATTTTTTTTGCCAGGATTAACTCAATCCTTGGTGTACAACTGCACTTGTTAATATATGGTTGATAAGTATAGTTAGTATATAAATATTATTAAAGCTATGAAACAAACCAGGTGTTACAAATGTTTGGCATATCGTAGTATTGACAAGCATTATTGCAGTTGCCATCAGTTAGAAATAGAATTGAGTAATTCAAATAGGAAATTTCAAGTAATAACTAAATCCTTCTGTATTCAGTTCCCAATTGTGAATCAGAAGTATTTTACCAGTATTATCTTTACGGATTTTACTCCTAATGGAAAGAGTCTAAGAGAGATCTCTTTGCCCTCTGTAATAATTTCATTGGTTTTTTGCTTGCTCATACTCCTGATTCTGCAGCACTGGGATCACTGCAGATCTCTCTTTTTCAGAGATCACTGCAGATCTCTTTTATTGACATAAAAGCAGTGAAAGTCATCTGCATTGTGTTTTGGTCTATATAAAAGTGAGACTGAAAGCAACGTAGCTTATGCGCTGCTAGACAATTGGGAATATACCATTTATCCCTTCCACATTTTGCTTCCTTTAGGTAACTTATAAAGTTGTTATTTTTCCACTCTCAAGTGGGATTAAATGATGGGAAGCTTTTTAATTATTTCATTTTTGAAATTTAATAGCTTTAAGTCCCACATCACCACCTGTTCTCCTTTTATTCACGTAGATAGGAAGGTTAAGTGAGAGAGAAAAGGTATAGACTCCAGCACAGGGCAGGAAGACCTGCCTTCCCCTGCAGTGTCTTCACAAAGCCACTAAACGAGCCCATTCTGCTCAAACGTGGGATGTGGTGCTGACACACAGCATAGGTTCCCTCGCTCCCACTGCAGCCCAGAGAGGCACTGCCAGTGTGCCATTACAATGTCAGGGCACTTATGGTCAGGTGTTAGGGTCTGTCAAAATGAGGGTATTTATCAGATCAGATTCATAGTGGGAAATAGATGTAATTTAATTGTTATAAATGGTAAAACTTAACCCTTTGGAAATGCAAGGGGTGGAGAAAAGTATGTAGCAGAAGAGAAAGAATTAGTTAAATGCTAGTGCCTAGACCCAATTCATAGGCTGGATATCCTTCTAATTCTTTATTCATCTGTAGAGCTACTCAACCAAGTCTAAGTGAAAAATTTATGTGTATGAGAAGGCACTAGATAAAAGAAGGGAAGAATTACCTATGATTGTTCCTTTCTGATATGGCTATAAAGTCTGCTATTTTAAATTTCTTCAAATATCTATGTCATGACTGTAAAAAAGATCTAATGGAGTCTGAATTCCCTATTTTCATATTCTATTTCTGATGCTATCCCTCAGGAAGAGACACCTTTCCTTTACATTGGTATTCTAAGACAAAAATTTCTGTCTGCAGTGAGTGCCTTTATAACATTAGCAATGTAATATTGTGAAATATAACTACATCATCCTATGAAGTGTTCTGAAAAAATGCAGCTTTTACTCTGGATGTTATTTTAAAAGGATATCCATAAGCGTTAAAGAATGAAGCCTACAGAAAAGAAGAGGTTCTTCATGTCTTCTAACCTTATGTGCATAAAATCCCTAAACACATGGACAACTTTTGGTAGAATCCAGAAGAAACCAAATGTCATGCAGTCATGCTAAATTCATTGAGCTGGAATGAACAAGTACAAGGTAGTAACAGTGTTATTACATCTTTGCTGCTGTATAAAACAGTTGAACAAAGTTAAGAAACCAGAAACTGGGGAACTCAGTTTGTGTAATCCTATGGACATAACTATTTGAAAAGAACAACAAGAATATTTGAAGCGACAAAGGAAAAAAGGAAAAGAAAACATTTTTTTTTCTTTTCTGCTGCTCAAAAGTACTGTAATAAGAAAATTTATATCTTAGCTACCCCTTTTTAAAAAACATTAGAGTCAGCACTGGATATCCCCTTTCCACACAGTACAGACTAGGATGTATTGGACTTAAGATGCAGGGAGATTTAAGATCCTAATTTATAGCATAACCACTGAATATAAAATAAGTCAAAACCATCTAGAAGTACAAGGTAGGAAAGCAAAACTAAAAAATTTATTTTCTATAATATGGCTGGTGGTGAGAGCACAGATGGAAGCAGTCTAAGTATCTCCCTCCTGATCCAAGCACTTCACTTTGGACTTGCCTCCTATTTTCAGTTGAAAGGCCCAGGTACAAAGAAAAAATCTGATCCCTGAAGGTGAAGAATCACTAAGTAGGACGTGATCCTTCTTTATACTCTCCTACACAATTTCTGAAACACTTATTTCTTTACAGAGCCAGTACAATGGGTCACTAGAGGCCCCAGATGGTACCTTCACCTTCTGCATCAGTGTGAGGGCAAAATATTTAATGTATATGTTAATTTTATGTTACTTGAATTCTTGTAATTTTATTATTAAAATAAGGTATGCAGAACATGTTTATGTCTTGTCCAATTCAAGAATACTATTAGTATTCATTATATATTTTGCATCTGACACCTAGACATAAAGTACAACAGTACCAGGCATTTTGCCCTTAACTTTGAGTCATGGAATGGCAGCTATTTACTTTACCTTTGCTTCAGCTCAAAGTTGAGATTTCAGCTTCTAGCAGGAAGTTCCATTTACTGTTCTCTTTATTCACTCTGGGGTTTTGCATCAACTCAGATTTAATAGCTCTACGTTGGTGACACCTGTGTTAATTCTCCTTTTCTGTCCTCAGCTATAAAATAAGGATAAAATAGGTTAAATGGGAAGAGGAACTTAAAAGGAAGAACAAGTCTGAAGAATACTGGTTATTGGGAGTTAAAGAAGTAAGAGAAGGAAGGTGGGAGGAAAGGATCAGCAAAGAGAAAGAAAATCCTACACTCTGGTGTTCCTCATCAGTGTGTTCTCAGTGCTGCCCTGATAAAGGCCTTTAGTCACTCAACCTATTCCTCAAGGATGTGAAGAAATAAACAAATTCCTTTCACAATGTCAGCAATATTTATTTTCTGTTTAAGCATCATTTGGAGAGACAGACAAAGTGACTGCTCTTATCTTGCTTTCTTTTGTGCTTCATCTGACAGTTATAGTCTCTTTAACCATATCTGCAAGCAAAACATATCACTTTACATTTCCAGGGGGTCTCGTGTCATTGTAATGATGCATGGCATCCTGTTAAAGCCTTCACATTAAACGTGTAACTGAAGGCAATCTGAGTTGTATTCCTGGGGTGACTACAAAGATTGAAATACTGAAGATTACTGAAAGCAATGAATCAAAATGACTACAAGCTGGCTTGAGTAGAAGAGGCATATGAATAAAAGTGTGCCAGATCTTCTACTTTGTATGCTCTGTAACCATTCACACTATTTCAAAATGGGACACAGTCATTGCTATTCAGATACAACATTTAGACAATCTGGCCTACTGAACTCAGTCTGTTCAAAAGCAGATACTCACCATTTGTCCAAATAGAAACATTATTATCCAGTTACATGCTAGCAGCATCAGCTAACTGTAGATCCATTTGGTGAACATGCCTTGGAGCTCCTATAGAATGAAGAAAATAAAATATATTGCAGAATGAGCCACTTGACTCCACTTGACTCATTATATGTCTGGTTTAGGATGGAACTAACTGTGCTTTAGATATACTTCTTTCTAGCCTCTGATTCTGAAAAGATTTAAGAGATTTTTGCTCCAGCACTGTCATCAATAATTGACCACATCTGTTGTCACATTGACAGAATTAGCCAATATTCTTGTTAAAAACAAGTGATTAATCAAATGTCAGCACAAGGCTTACCAGATTCTTCGTAAAAGTTCTACATCCTGAAATACCTCATGTAAATTAGTCGGTGAGTACTTTTAAAGAAAAAGCACTTTTACATAAGCTCGATCGACTCATATCTTAAAGCAGAGTTGTGAGAGAACCCTAACATTTACCATAAAAAGAGTATGTAAATTCAGCTATGTTTAGAAATGAGGAATTTCTGAAGAAAAAATTTTCCTCCCTGAAGAAAATAGTGCTCTTTAATATTGCCTTTTTTTTTAAAATTAAGTATTCAGGTTAAATAGGAGTTTATATTCCACTCTTTGACAAAGAAGAAATGCTAAGGACACAAAGGAGCCTCAGACACCAGGCATTTAGCAACCTGAAAAATTGTGCACAGTTTAGCATGATTCTCAGTTTTCTTTGACAAAGTAAAGCCTGTAGCTCTGCATATGACTGTAATTATAGGAGTTTGCTTCGTGTTTCTTAGGAGAACTAGATCTGAAAATGGTAGGGGAAAAATTCCTTTCCTTTTTAAATTCTTTGTTGGCTTAGAAATGGTAAGAGAAATGCATAGTTTCTTTATGCTGGTTTACACCTGAGTCATAGAACTGTAGAAGGTTTTAGGTTGGGAAAGACCACTGCCAAGTCCACTAAACTATGTCCCTAAGTTCCACATCTACATGTAGCATAGCCAGTAACATTTTAATTATCTAAGGAGGCACAGTTTTGCAGGTCCTCTGATTAATATCCTTTAGGACCTAGACCTTGAATTTTTGCAGGAGATTTAAAAAAATCTCATGACTTTTCCATTTTCCTAAAGCTCAGCCACCTTGGGCAGTGCCTGTTGGTGTGTAAGCAGTCAGCACTGCTTCTGAAGGAAAAATTAGGTTCATTACTGATTGTATAATCTTCCCGGTAGTTGTGACTCAGTAGTAGGTTATTAGCTTACTGCTTCCTCCTCATCCATGAGCAGAAAAGAGGAACAACTTTCTACTGGCATTTCAAACTCAGCCATTTACAGCAGCTTAGCAAGTCACTATTTCTCTCTGGCAACTGTCTTCTAAGCTTCAGCATTTAGATTTGGGACAAAAATTGATTTGTTCTCCCTGTTCAAGACTTCTCAAAAGCCATAATAGTTCCAAGGTAGTAATTTGCTATAATAGGTGAGTACTGGACCAACATTAGAAAAGTTTCTCTTATGTCATGAATCCTTTCTGAAAACAAGCTGAAGGGTATAAAACAAGCTGAAGGGTATACTTGGGAATACTCTGAACTCTTACAATCCCTTAGGGCAAGAGGAACAGGCTGTAGGGTATGGTAGTCATAGACTTGTGCCACACAGTTGTGCACACAAAGATTGGTCTTAGGTTGACAGAAGGCAGATCTGTCTTAAATGTGTTCTGATATGTCCCAGGTGTTCACTGCCACAGCGAGTTCTCTCTCCCACTCCACATCTGTCTTCCCAGGTGGCTGTCACCATTCCTGAAGATCATCTTCAACTAGAGAATAAATGAAAGCTGGGGTCTGATTGTGTAGGCAGCTTGTTATCTGTAGGTTATGAAATACAGTTCTTTACTCCTGGAAGTACAAGTTGCTACTCTAGCCAGGAAACTCTAAGTATGAATATGTGTGTTGTTACTCAGGGGTTCATAGCATTTATGGAAGTTGTAATGAGCAAAGTTAATAAATCACAAGTGATCTTTCATTTTCTTTTTCCATCCACTGTATTTAGCCTTTACAGATGTACCCATGTTACCTTTTACTCGTAGAAGTAATCAGTTTGGACCACCATGATGTTTTTGTAGGTTCAATTTTTAAATATATGTAACAATTGGAAATTATAGGGAGCTGAGTAATTTTGTTGAGCAAAATTTATTTGACTAAGCCACAAATCAAGGACAAAATCACAGCAGTGTTTCACCAGAAATGGTTTCCCGAGAAAGAAATAAATGTTTCTTCCTAATCTAGGTGTTCTGGGAGGTAGCATTTAGATTATGGTGCATAAATGCTGCCAGGTTATCAGTAGCCCTGCCTCACCCTATCTGTGGTCTACATACTCATGCCCACCCAAGTACTACTTTATATCCCTATGTGCATAAGGACCCAGGTTTGAGAAATCACCCAGTGGTTATACGTAAACAGAATACAAATGCAGCCTCAGTGAATAGAGTACATTGGCTGTTGTGTTCTTGAAACACAAGGTACACATTATACTGCTGCAGAGTAAAATGAAATACAATTTTATTTGCTAAGGGAGATGAAGTGAACATCAGAGCAAGTTAAACAGTGCATGCTGTGAGTCCCTACAGAGGAAAAATAATGTCAAAAACCTTAGCCAGAGGTTAATTGATAATTGGTTCAATTATTCATTTGTTAATAATGATTACTAATGAGAAACATTAGAATAATCAATGTTCCAGCCCAGTTCTTTGCCAGATGTCATGTTAATTGCAACTGAAGATAGCAGTAGCTTAGCAAAATACAGAAACAATTAGCATGATTGACTCAAAGCCACCTCACGCCTCTCTGGAGCATTGTTCTAGCAGCACTACAGAGCAGTATAAAATTCTCTGAGTTTGCAGAGTGGGAAAAGAGCATTCCTAATGGCCTTGGATATAACCCTGGTTTGTCTCATAAAAGGTAAAAATTACAGTAAAACTGACACAAGCAAATACATTTTCTCAGAGAGATTACAATCACAGGTTAATAAGCAAGGAGCTACAAAATAACCTACAGTGAATAAAATGCTAACACCAGTAGTGTTAATGGCCAATTGAAATTAAAATTTACTCTTTCCCTAGGGAAAAATTCATTGAGTTTTAATATTCCCAATGAAATTTCACTTTTAAATTATGCTTTATGACCTGAAACAACAATAAACCACTTAAGTGCCGTGCTGTTTTTCAAATTATGCAAAGTAGATTCTTAAACTACAGGTATTGTAAAATGCTGAGGAGTCAAATTTTATTCTATATAGAGATAAGACTTCATTTTGTAATTGAAACAGGAGCTTCCATCTGGTTTAGATGGATAAGCTGCAGGAGTGGATGAAACCAGAGAAGGATGTGTACACCAAATACAACATCTTTCCATCACATAACAGTTGTCTTTATCTTTCCACACCCAATCCTCAGCTGCAAGAAGAAAACTAGAACTTCTGTCTCCACATCAGGGAATCCAGGTGGCTCCTCTCTAAGCCTAGACTTGCTCCTATCGTTCAGTGGCTCGGGAAGTAGGCTTTAGGAGCAGAGGGTCCAGAGCAGTACTGCCATCACTCCTCAAAGAAAGGATTGGAAACAGCACATGCAACACCAGTCCATGCACATCTGAGTGGGGTTCCTGAAAGTTAAGCAAACACTGAGCCTACCTAAAGAATGTGGCCGAGCTGCCTATCAGTTTTTTAATCAGCCATGATCAATGGGGCACCATACAAACTGGTGTCATCAGATCATAATCTGAGATAACTGAGATGTATATAAAACAAATCTTTAATTGACTCTGACACTGCAAATAGGGTTAATTTTTTTATTTTTATTGGAAAAGTTGGTTAAAAGCACACCTGCCTTGATGGATCAGTGTGTGCAATCCTGTACATGAACCCCAATTCCTAATTGTGGAATTCTGTCTGACAATTAAAAATCAGCAGTGATCCTGCCTGCTTTAATTGGTTAGCATGTGGCAGAGGTAAGAAGGTTCATCACTGAAGGTTGGCTTGGGCCTGAGGGGTCCAGGCTGGGCCCATGGCATGCTCTTACAGGACTAGAGGAGTAAGGTAGCATGACCTGCACTGAGGCTGGAAGGAATGAAGGACATCAATCAAAGGGAAGATTCAGCTGCAAACTTACATTTTTGTGATGTCCTGGGTATCTGCTGACCGAAGGAGAGGTTTATTCCTTAAGATTTAAGATTATAATAACTTATTTAGCTAGGCAGAGTTAAGTTTTGTTGGTGCATTACCCATTTATCAAACACTACTCTGTTGCTTTCAGCAGAGGAACACAGGAAACGCAACAGTAGTCTAAAAGAAAAAAAGAATTCTGACAGCTCTTTTTCTGTGAGTTTTCTGACTTTTGTAGTTATGACATGTAGTCAAAAGTCTTGGGCTTTAGTACAAACTGCCCTAAAATTCATGTGGCTTTCGTAAAGACAGTAGAGGGGCAGGAGTTTACAAGAGTTTCATTGTGAGCACAAAAAGCAGTATTTTGGTTGTTTCTTTTTTCATATATATATATATATGTATATATGCAGTTTGTTATGCTAGAACTGATATCTGCAATATCTGGGGATTGCTTTTTATATTCGGTCAGGATATCTGCAATGTGAGATACACACAGTCTTTGATTTTAAAACAACAAAATTAAATTGGTGAGTGGAGTCTTAAAATAATGGAGAAGCTGTTCTTAAAGCATTAAGAACTCCCTTCAGGCATTTCACTCTGCCCAAGAGAACAGAGAAGCACTCATCTAAGAAATAAAATAAAACAAATTTACTTTTTGATTTTTTCTTTGACTTTTCTTCCATGATACATCTTCTTCTCAAATCTTCTGTACAAGTTCACTTTATGTAAAGAGTTTATCTTTTGCCCCTCGTTGATGTTTCTTGTTGATTTTTTTTTTTTTAAACTGGAAATTTGTGTAAATCTGTTCATTCCCTCCTTTGCACCATACTGGCTTTCACCTGAGGATCTGCACACTCAGCAAGAACACTAATTATCACTTTGATGGATTTTGGTTGGTCACATAATTATCAAAGTTTCATTTTTTAGGGGAACAATTTGAAAGAATTTAATAGTGTTCTGATTGTTGCATATAGATTACAGCATTAAAAAATTACCAAACATTTCCTTCCTTTTGATAGACAGCAGCAACAGTACTAGAAATCAACAAATAGCAGCTTGTTCAAAAGGGGAAAAGAGAATAAAGAAATTCTTGTGTGAACATGTCTACAAATCAGAGCTCAAGCATACCACTAAGTGAATTTCCTTCCTTGAAAGACTAATATCTCTTGGAAATATAGGCTACATATTTATCTACTCTATTTTCAAAAGGTTTCTAAAAACAAAGCAATTCACAATGTCACTGTTTTAATTCTAGTCTTTCTATTCCCTAAGAATGTGTTTTTTCCTGTTAACTGACTTGAATTTCCTTTGATGATCATGGAGTAGACTGTCATCATTCTTTTTTTTTTCTTTTTTTTACATGGAAAACCAATTGATAATGGTTCTCTTCAGGAAAAAAAAAAAAATGTCAGAAGTTGCCTTTGATGGAGACCTCACATCTTTAAAATCCAGTCTTCTTTTCCAGAAGCTGGTCTAGCAGGAGACATTTTTATTTCCTAAAAAGCTGACATTTTTTCACATTGAGACAGTTATGCTGCTGGATTTTCACTTTTCACATGAAGTGATAAGTTTTACTTGAAATTATCTTAATGTATTCACTAAACCTTCCAGCATTTTTTCTTCCCTTTCATCACTAACAAGTTCCTCAAGCATTCTCACATGCATCATGTCTTCCTTTTTCTATCCACAATATCCCTTTTCTCTTATGCATCATTCTAAGTCCCACTTCTTTACTACCTCCTTATACATATGGTTCTGTAGATGTCATATTCAGACTCTCTCCAGCTTGTATATTATCTTATTTCCCAGGAACTTTCCCAAAACCTCAACAGCATGTTTTTAAATTCAGGCTATGTCCCCATTGTTCCTGGAAGTACAAGCCATGGACTAGATGAAGCGTATCCTATTTTCTGAGTCAGCTTTATGCATCCCATCACTGGGCACAGAAGGCCTGAAGCTTAGCACTGCATGGCTAAACTACCATAAATGCAGCCTGAGTTCAACCTGCTTAGAAACCTGCTTCTCCCTCTGGCACTCTGTGTCAGGGCCCTTCTGCAAAAGACGCCCAGCAGCCTACGTGCATCTGTGCATGTTTTAAATACACCAAGAAAGAGTTTATTGAACTTGGTTCCCTGTTACCTTCTACATCAGAGAGCATTTGGCACTGCTTCCACATTTAATACCTTTCCATGTGGATTCTCCACCAGCACAAAGCAGTGAATGGGTTGCACAGCTGGGAAATTCATACAGAATCCAATTACCCCTCTTTGGGTACTGAGACAGCTTTGTGCTCTGCGTTTCTGAGATCTATCTCAAAGTCTTATGATATGTGAACAGTTACAATTGCAAACACTTGCAGTCACCATAAGAAAATTAGATTAAGTAAAATACATTATCCGTTTTAACATAAATTTTCCTATTTTAACAGAATGAATTATAGCAATAATATTTGTTACACTTTTAAGTCATGGGGAATCATTAACTTCTGAGCCTTTTAGTAAGTACTGAAAAAGGAAAAAGGTAGCTAAGAGTAGTGTTTTCTTCATTTTAAGAGCATTTTTACTGCTAATTTAGTGTAAAATGATGTCATAGTAAATTCATTTATGGTTGTTTTTAAGTTTGTGTCCTGTCTGTGTGTTTCAAATGCACAGACTACAGTAAACTACCATAGTTAGCTTCTGTTTTTACTTTAGTATTTGGAGGGATAGTTCAGTTTCAGGACATAAATTGGAAATTATAGGTATTCATATGCCAATTTGGGAAGTCACCAAAACCATTCAAATGTAGATTTGTCAAATCTTTTTAATGTAGGAGTACCTATTTTAAATGAAAATTAATATAGTCTCAGAAATAGCCTAGTTTGGAAAGGATTTTTGACAACTTTATGCATTATGACCATATTGGATTTCACCATAAGTGTGCCTTTTAGTCTGCTAATGAGTCATTACTGTTTTAGTAGAAAATCTATGTCACTTTAAATCAAAGGAAGAGGTCATGATGTGGCCAACACAGCATCTCCTTAATTTTCCATGTGCTTTTGCCAGAAGCAAGAGGACAAAATAAGTGAAAGTAGAGGTTTTGGCAACTGAAGAAATAAATACAGATGATAAGATCTAATTCATTTGTGATTTTGTACTGAACTGTTGGCCATTGTAGCACTTGTTCTGTTTAATCTGCTATGCATTTATATTACATCAGATCTTGGAGACTTCAGTGAAGATGCAGCTTCCATGACATCAAGCACAGTATATTTGGATGAGTAGTCCAGTGCTTACACAAGACAGAACCGCACTCCTAGTTTTATGCAGGGTTACTAAATTATTAGATTACTTTAATAGACACTCCTGTCTGTGTACAGCCATGGAAGTCAGTCCAGCTGTGCATATGCTGCCTGCAGGGGAGTCAAATGTGCACCAGATCCCCTCTTGCTCTCCCAGACCTCCTCTCTTTCCCTTTCCAGGCTCACTGTGGGTTAACACCAAAGTGAGAGCCAACACACAGGTACAGAGGATAGCCAGGGATTTCAGGCTGAAGTACAAGCCCAAGCCTACAGCTAACATGAAAACACAGCTCTAACAAGTAAAGCCTGAATTCAGGCTTTCTGACAGTACATTCCTCAGGTGTAAGCATAAAATTATTAATTTTTCCTCATATCTCTTCAAGTAAGAAACACTGTGGCATAAAATTAATTTATGATACATGACCTAAAATGAGCTAACTTTGTTATTCTGGGATCCTTTCATATGGTTAAAATGGATTTAATAGTTAATAGTTTCAAGCAGAGCAAGAAGCTCACACCACATACATTTTAATTCATAAGAAGTGGGGAGTAATATTATATGTACTGAAATGTCAGGGCACAGCAGGAAGAGGGTCAGTCTGTGTTGAACCTTATTGGCTCTGCCAAGTTTTGCTACAGAACAATACTCTGCAACTGTAAGGGCTTTTTTCAGTTTTAATGCAATGACAGATAAGAAAAACAGCTGTCTTTCTTTTCTCCTGGGCCTAATTATAACAGCAGCTGAAACAATATAAGGGGCTCAGGTCTAATTTGGTAAGTGAAAACTACCTGCCTACACAGCTGTTTTATTTATGAGGCCTTGCAGGTTTAGAAAGAAATCCCGATATAAAAAAAAAAAAAAAAAAAAAAAAAAAAAAGGAAATTTGTGAACAACAACAGAATAACGAATTGTGTATACAGTGTTTTTTTGTGCGAATAGGAAACTGATACTTGGTTTGATATTGATTTTTCTCTAAGCAACATGCTGTTATTTACAGCAGTGGATGCATTTTTCTAAGATATTCTGTGCTGCATGATTTGTGCTGTGCCTCAATCACCACATTATAAGGCACCAGCTGAATTCTGAGCTGAGTCAGCTGCCAAATATCGCTCTAAAAACTATTGTCTCTTAATGAATCAACAGGCTTTGAAGTAATTAAATTCCTCATTGTTTAGTTTAATATAAGCTATTTTGGAATGTAATAAAACATATTTTGGAAGTGAGACTTATCAGGTCCCATTATAACAGCATTTAGCTTCTTTCAGTCACCAGCAAGGCACAGCTGTCAGTCTAATAAGATTTATAACCATGCACGTTTGGTTTGCTTGGCAAGTAGGAGATAGTAAGGTCTATTCTGCATGCCAGCCATTTGTAATTGTAACCTATAACTCAAATTTGCTTTTGCTCAACAGGCTTCTTACCATTTTTCGCTCCTTTCCTGTTCTGCCACAACTCTGCAGGCTTTCAGACAGTTAAGAACATTTCACTGAGTGTGTCCATGGTGTAAACTGGTACAGAGAGAAAGTCCATGCCCAAAAGGGCTCTTGCTCTATATATAGACATTCATAAACACTCTGTTTATGACAGAGATAACACTTGAATGTCAAATGATGACAGAGACAAGGCTGACCCAGCCAACACACTGGGGAATGACAGGGAGAGGCTGCATCTTTCTCATTCTGGTGGAGGTGCTTACACCAGACTGCATAACTTGTATGACACTTGTTTATTCTCTTGGGACACCACCATGTAAAGAATGACAGTTTGAATGGTTCAGATGTTTTGTGCTGGGGAAAAGTACTATTAATTTTTAATATACAGTTTGCAATGTATTTACTGTAGAGAAGAAAAGGTCAAAGAGTAGTGCCTTATTCTGGGACCAAAGTGTGCAGAATTTTGTGATAATTCTTAGCTGTGAGAAAAAAATCATTCCACCATCCTGCACCATGGTAATAGAAGGTGTAAAACTGTTGGCCAGGGAATTTGTACTGGAGCTTTGAGGACTCTTTTAGGTACCTTCAGATTTGTCCATGAGCGCTATACAAGCATGGATAGATTTTGATCTGAATTCAATATTCTCTGTGCAGTCAGTTTTGATGTGTTCTTAGACACCACCACTGAAAAGATCTGCTCTCACAGCCTGTAATTGCTACAATCTCCTGCAAATCTAAGCACTCATGACTTGGTAGGACATATCAGTGCAATCTGCTAAATGAGTCACCATCCAAAAACAGTACATATGTCAGCTGGCTGCATGCTTACCAGCTCTCAAACCCAGGCCAGGTGACCAGGCTACCCACAGAGAGAAAATACAACAAAGACGAAAATGTGAATGTATATTTGCAAGTCTCCACATCCAGTAGAAAGATAGACTTAGTCATTGGTGCTCCTTCCCTGGCAAAATGGGTATTATAAGGTTGAAACTGTAAATCCCAGTGCAGTATGTAGGATGTTCTGAACTCACCTCTGCACAGATATACCAGTCTTTGGGAGCACTGGGATGCTACAGATTCATAGGTGTTTACAAAATAAATCCATTGTATGGGTCTGATCTTTTGTAATCTCTTAATATCAATGTATGGGATCTGTTAGAAAATCTGAAGACACTGAGACAGGAAGTTTTGGCCCTACTGATGATACATGGACTGTAACAAAACCAATAAAGGATGTTTTGTATTGAGTTTAGGAATGCGTCAGTGAAGCCTTGTATTATTGTTTCTTCAGTGGTGAAAGCTGAAATAAGCAGAAAGAACTGTTAGCTCCAAATTTCATACATCCATTACTCTATGGCACACTGATGCTTTAATTTGCCATACCCTGGCACAGCTTATTGTTTGCAGATAGATGAATGAGGCCCTGGCTATTTTCTGTCATGGGTCTGAAGTCTGCAATATGCCATGCAGGTCTGAAGGGGATGAATTACAGCAGTTCACAGACACAGATGCATCCATCCATCCATGTCTTGACCATTACAAGCTAGGGAATGATGTAACCAAATGGTGTCACATTATGCCTAATGGTAGATTTTACACAGATTGTGTCACAGACTTTACACTGAGCATGCTCAACTTTACTGCAAGTCACTTTTTTTATTTCCATCCCATAATCGGATAAGAGTTTGATACTGCAAGCAATCTGATATCTAGTTTCTTGTGTCTGCCTACCTGCTTCCTTAAACAAATCCACCTTGTTCAAACTGTGATGGATTAAATATTAGATTGTGTCACAGTATACAGTGAGTGAGCGAAAAATAGTTTGGGGTACACAAAAGAGGCATGTTGAATGTATTCTCTGTCATGAATTTTGACTTAGGAATCAGAGACTATGAGACTATTTACATAGCTAATTTTAATTCTATGATACAAGATAAATAATAACTTTGGAAGTCTAATTTTGCAGTCAGCAGCTAAGGCTTGTACCTTTATGACTGGAATTAATGAACATCTCATCTTTACTTTGCTGATCACGTGAGTGGTTCCCTGATTCCTCTGGGTATTTTTTTTTTTTGTTAAAAAAATGTTTATTCTAAGAAAACTACAGTAGTACAGAAGTCAAACTCACTTGCTGCTACAGTCTTGGACTAGATAGGGCAAAACTGTAGCACAGATCAACATTTTAACATTCTGTGAGTTAACAAACAACTGAAGCACAGCCATGGACATATGGAAATATTACCATTTATTTAAACTAATAAAGTCATAATTAAAAGTGTAATTATGTAAGCAGTCTCCTAAGATCCCCAGGTTTTTTTAGAAGAATAATAAACAGCCTGCAGCATGTGAAGAAGGCACTCGGGATTTGTGTAATCAAGGATGTTTGGTTCATTATTTCTTTGTGCATTTTTCCAATAGCTCTAAATCTTTTTTTTTTTTTTTACTTTACAGACAGCTTTGCAATTATAACTCTGAGGTGTTTTACAAAGAATGTGATATTTCCTGTTGATACTAGATTTTTATCAAAAACAAACAAGAATGTAAACAATAAGACATTATATTAAATGGCTAAACAGTACCATTACATTTTTAATTAGAAATGTCATAATGATGCAAATCCAAAAAAAATGGATATTCTGTCCTGACTTCCAGAAAGCCAGGGTTTCAAAAGAATTAGAGAGCTATATGTGAGGAAATTAAAAATTTAGTATCCGAGCTGCTAATAACTGAAGGGATAAAAGTGAATAACGCTCCATGAATGACACTTTCTGTTGGTAGAAGATATAATTTGGGACTTTTAAAGCTTTTAAATTTTAAAAATTGTTGATGGCTATCACATCAATGGTATTAATTATAGATTTTAAGCTACTTCCTTGTCCTAAAAAATATTAGGAATTAACTTTCCCAGAACAATTGTCCATTAGTCAAAATGTGGGTATCACTATATCTATTTATTTTATATTATCATTTAGAAACTACCATACAGAGCTATGTCATACAGTCTACATCATGAGCTGCTTTAAAGGGGCAAGCAGAAACAGTCCTTGGAATTACAGGCATACATCAAATAAAAATTTGCTATTATAGCTGTATAGTTTCACTTTTTCTTATTTTTTTCTAAGGTAGTATGTTTGGTTTGCATAGCACAGCATAGTAAATTCAACAACTTCATTTTACAGCTAACAATTCTCCATGTTCTGTGGATAGCTAAGGGAAATAATTTTGTAGATCTGAGTGATTAGTTATGAGATTACTTACATACAGAAAATATGTAATCTCATATCTACCATTCTCTACTTTCAAAATCAAAGTGACTAAAATTTATTTTAAAAGAAAAAACCCAAATAAATACATAAACAAAACAAAAAGTCAAAACCAAAGCACACAAAGGAAAAACCCTCAACTTTTTGTGACTAAGCATTCTGACCACAGGTGAAATTTCTAGGGGAAGAAAAACTTATAGGAAGTCTATGGTATACATGCAGAAGTCTGAAAAGCTGATGCCAGGATAAATAAAATTTGACACAAACTTTGTACAACCTTACAAAGCCTTTTGCTTTCTCCAAATCAATTTATTTCACATGCATTAGAAATGCATACGTTTCCAAAGCTGATTTAATTTAAACTTTTAACTTTCCATTTTTCTTTTTATATATTCTGCTCTCTGTCCTTACACTATCTGTGATTCTTTTCAGAATATTTACCTCACTAGAGCTCTGTCAGTGATGTCATACTTGTTCTACAGGGTACGAGCCCTTCAGGAGCACAGTCCTTCCTTTCTATATATTTTTACTAAACTGTTCCATAAAATAGTATATATATCAATACAAGGCAAAATTACTATTATTTATGACCACTGCTTATTTCTGATGCCATGAGCAATATACTGTTTCCCTAACATCTGATACAAAGCAGTAAAATTTTAAACACCTGAAATTTAAACCCAGATCTTCTAATAATGAAATTGTGCTTAAACATTTCTCTAAGTGTACAGTAATTACTTAAATGCATAATTTAATGAATGTAAAAAAAGGTACCAATGACTCTGGCCGAAACAGTTTCAGTCATTCTTAGATTTTGACCATATCATGGTGGATTCAATGACACAAAATCTGCAGACTAATATCACACTTACATACGTATTTTGCATTTTTTTCTAAACATTCCTTCATTCACATATTCACATATCTGAATCCACATATATTCACATATTCAGAGTCACCTCCTGTAAGGTACATTTCTATTTCACGAGAAATTCTCCTGACTTTAGTTTACTCTTTGCTCACAAAATCTGAGCCAACACTGAGATTCAACAGACTCTCCATTCTAAGATATGCACTTGTGTTGTTAGGAAATGTTTTATTTAGAGAGACACACATAGACCAAAAAAACCCACAACTTCTTTTCATCTAAACCTATGGCTGTAGAATAGAAACAAGGCAGTTTATCTTTAGTCCTGTACAAGCATAACTGCTACTGATGTTTCCAATTTGCATATCATTCCCATTGTACTTTATGCTTTCATTTTGAAATGCAGTACTTCAGGCAAACAGTACAGTTGGCAGCACTAAAGTTTCTGGGATGCCAAAGGCACTATTCAAAGTGGTTCTTTTTATTTTCTTCATTTGACCCTACATTGAACAGAAAAGCAAAGGATTTTGTGGAATGAAGGAAAAGCTGCAAACCGGAATGAAAGCACTTTTAAAGAATAGGATTTTCTTTGCATTGTCCTATTTAATTAATTGCATTTACACAGATAGAGGAGCAAAAATCCAATTTCAGCAGACTTTATTTTGGCATCTGCATTATTGCAGTTCTTGAGAAAGCTCTGTGAAAACTGAAACAACAGAACTACTGATAAAATTTATATGCTCCTCCTCAAGTACACAGCATTTTAATCCTAGACCTACTCCCTTCCCATCAGCCTTTATGAACTCTTGATTATGAAAATATCAAAATCCCCACAATTCAGAAGTTACAGGAAAAAGTGTTTATAGTAGACTTTATGTTTAAGCTTATGGTATGATTAACTTTCAGATGTGTTTTCTCCTCAGGTCTTTATCATGCCATACTCTCTAAGCATTCAAGTTTTGACAGGTGAAAGGATGCATATATCAAATAAAAAAAGGACTTGAAGTAGACTTAGACTATTCAGAAGCAACAGTAAAGATGAAAAATAACAAGTTAAGATGCCAAGTCTTGTAAACTCACAAAGACTTATAGGGAGCAGAGATCAAAAATCCAAAATTTTACCCAAGTCTCTTTGACATATACTGGATCCTTTGTAGCATGAGAATTGTTTGTGGGGTTAGCTGGTGGGTTTGGGGAAAGGGGGGTGTTTGTATGTTTTTTAAAATGGCTTGATTTCCTGATTTGTAAAGGGAATTCACTCTCTTTTCAATTAACTGTTTCTGTGCAAACACTGCTTCTTAAGATATATTTTCAAGTCTTTCTTCGTAAGCTGAAGAGCTCTGAGATACAAAAGTTTCACACAGAGAAGCAAGGGAAAAAATAAAATAGAAGCTTTAGAGTGTGTTTATGCTTCTTTTTTCTTTGCTGTACAGAATTAACTGAACAGATCCAAAGTGTAATGGAGATTTTGGTTTATCACTTATCTCCCAGTTAGGTGCACTGAAGGAACTCCCACATTGCCCTTTCAAATTATTAAGTTTTAAGTTAAGAACTGGAAAGGAACATAATATCCAATAAAAATTCGGATGTAAGAAGCAAAGTTTTGTTTCCTCTCTTGATACGTAAATAAGAAGAATGAAGGAATGGTAGGTATCTCTTTTCCCTAATCACTGAAATTTTTCTCCACCCTTCCTCTTGCTGATATCAACCTTTTATTTTATCTTTCTGACATACAACACAAATAGAAAACCTTCTCAAAAAATAGGTTCATTCTTCCTCCATCTCAATGTATCAACTGCAGAGAAATATAATCAGAAATTAAAGCCTTCACTTTTCTAATATTTCATGTTGACACTGTATTTTTAACCTGACAGAAAACTGCACAATTTTTCAAAGTCCAAGATACATGATGTACCAAAGTTTAAGAATGCAGCATAGTCCTTCCATCAACCAAATGGTTTCAGTCTTACGGCAGCCGTAACCCAGCAAATGCCTTCAGCACATACGCTGTTGAAGCAGACTATGCTGGCACAGAGTTAGATCAGGAAAAAAATCAAAACCTTTGTTTGAGAAAATAATTCATTTCGTTTAAGATTTGTCCAATATCAGAGTTACCTACCCAAACCACAAGACAGTCAGGGCACATAGGAACTAAATTAGACATATCTTCCTGTCCAGATCTCACTTATTAAAGCTAGATGGGCACAACTCAATGCAAGCCAGAATCATATTCTTTCCTTCAAATTCCAATGGTGAAAGATGTTACTGATATGTCATACCCTTCTAGGTCTGCAAAAGAAATTATCTCATAAGTCAAGAATATGAAGAAAGAAGAGAGAAGAATGACAGTTCAGCCTTAGCTCTCTCCCAGAACTGAAGGTGTGTTATCTCAGCTGGTTTCATGTATATTTGTGCTCTTGTTATCATGCTATATACAGCATAACATCAAAACAATCCATAAAACATGTGATGACAATACTTTATGCAATCCACAATGGGTCCTTCTTCCCTCAAAATAACAGTTAAAAACATTATAAAAGAAAAGTTGCCTAAACACTGGCTTTTGTATTTCACTACAGAATTTTCTGTACAACAGGAAGAGATCAGAGGGGAAAGAGACATGTTAGAAAGTTCCAGCTGCAGCCTGCAGTAATATTGTTAATTTTTATAGTGATTTTCTCCTGTGTTTCAGAAGGCATAGATCTGAGGTTAGAGGAAATCAATAGTTCTCTTGAGAATCAGAATTTATGAAAAAAAGATCTTACTTTGTAAAACTATTTTGTTCATTACTTCTATTATTTTCTAGAGTAAAAGCAATGTGCACTGACACGTTCATTGCAGTTCATATCAGATCCCCCATTTCAGCAGAGAACAGCCACATTTGCTGCTATAGCACATCCTTAAAAAAGAAAGTCTCACTTTTGATCAGCAGTGGGTAATTTCAGAAGACCTACTGTCTCTAAAACAACAATCATTTAAAGATGTTTTCACTGTTGTGATTAAAATGTATGTCAAAAGTTGTGTGTTTTCTACTTCTTTTTCATAAGTTATAAGTCAGTAAAGGCTGAGCCAAAAACCAAACAAATTTCTTCCCTAGGAAGCTTCTGTTATAACCCTGCATAGTCTGAGTACCAAGCTGCAACCCACTCACCAATAAAGTAGAGATGTCTGAGGAAAATTATGAAATAATTCATCAAAACAAATTATTCTATTAAACCAAGAATATTTGACTGTCACAGTTTGACATTTTTTTTTTTTTTTCCTTTTATCTGCTTGTGCTACAGATCTGGTGGTCTTCCTGGCTCAATGTACTCTGTAGATGCAAACACAGACTCAGCATCACCTTGCTGCCAGAGGGCACCCACCTGAACAAGAGTTCCCCAACCCAGTGCCCAGCCATCATCTTAAACACAATGACATTTTTAGAAAAAACACAGCCAAATACATTGGTCATAGGAAGACAGTGCCTTTCTTTCTTTCACAAGGATTTCTCCTGGTGAGTACAACATTTTCACTGTTTATAATAAATTTCAGTTTTTCAGTACACAGTACATTAAACATGTAATTCATTTGGTAATGAAGAAACAAGTTCTTTTAAAACTCCAGATTTACTCACTCATACCTATTATAAAAAAATTACTATTTTTTAAACTTTACCCACTGAACATTTACTTTCTAATTTCCTTCAAGTTACAACCATCCTATGCTTTGGCTGTTCTGAATCCCACTGACCAAAGAACAGAAAATGCAAACATTCCTCAATTTTCTACCTACTCATTCCTTTCTGGCAATGGAGTATACAAAGAGGGACTTCGCAATGATACATGTTTATGTCAGTGACTCTGAACTAAAGGAGCCGCCAGCATCTGGGAAACCTCATAGAGAAAATTTGGCAGCACTTCTCTTTCCCATCTACCAAGACACCTCTTGTTTGGCAGTGCCTGCTGGTCACTGCTGCAGAATCCCCCAAGCACAGGGATAAACTCATAAGGGCTCTGTTTAGAAAAAGCTGAATAAATTTTAAAATATCTAAATCGCATCTTCTCTTCAAAATTGCAAATTATACAACATCATTTACCTTCTTTTAAGTAAATAGTTCATGATACATTATCATTAAGTGTTTACCAGGAAGTAAGACCAGACCCATTAAAGGATTTACTTACACAAAACTGGAGGCTAAACATAATTCAGTGTATGCTTGACAGCTCTGCTGATGCTTCAAACTAGCTTTGATCCAGAGCTCCCTGGGAGGTTACAGCATTTCACTGTGCCCACAGTATTGATACCAAGCTCTGCCTCTCCAGGTTATATTGTCACAAGCATAATCCCGTAACATCACACGACCTTGTCGCTGCTGGGCTTAACCTGGTTCATGCCATTGTCATTTAGAACATAAGTGAGGGCTCTCGACAACCACCTGTCTGCCTTCAACCCTTTACAACTTCCTCTGAAGCTGGCCCTCACACCTGAAGTGATTTAACAAAGATTGCATAATAACCTAATTGGCATGGAAACAGAAAAACCATTTTCATTCCCTTGGTTTAGCCATCAGATACTTTCCCTAAAGTTTCTGATTCAGCAAAAGGTAAATCTGAAAGTACAAAATACAAGCAGACCATGGGGTTTGTCCATCTGACCATCAACTTTCATAACTTTCATGATCATCTGTTTATTATATGTACTTCTCTGGTATTGCTTTGAAGTGAAATAAAGTATACAACAGTTATTAAAATATAACCTTCACTTGCTTTTGATTTTCCACTAAAAACATCATGAAGAGTGAATGTAGTATTATGGCCTCAGTGATGCAGAACTGTCTTCTGCCTTAAATGGTTTCTCACAGGTGTTTAATAACATTAAGCTTCTTATCAGTTTCCCATTACTTCCTCTTCAGCAGTTAAAGCAGTGAGATTAGCTGTCCCTCCTGAGCACTTGTAGTAATACATGACAGTGAGTTTATGACAACGTGTTCTGTGAGTGGGATGTGGTTTGAGCACAGCAGAGCTGTACTCTGGTATGTCTTAATAGAGCTCTGGGCCCTCAGGAGGTCATTGAAGGCAGAGTGGGCTGAAAGTTCTGCCAACAGCCAGCAATGCCTTTGCTTGAACTTTACGTTTTGGAAGTCTCTTTCTTTTGCAAAATTAACTGGCTAAGTAACTTCTGTCGTCAGGAAATTGTCTGTCCTTTTTCTTAAATCCTGAGAGGGATCAGAGCATAGAAAAATATCCTTGACAATTCCTTGGAGTTTTTGGTGTCTGTTCTTCATTCCCCAATCTATTTCTAAAATATAGGATTTTTATATTCTCTGCTGCTTGCAGAAATATCCTAACTTTCTCCAGAGATGTTGCCTGAGCAGAGGTAACACATCTCCTCAAGCTTTCATTTTTATCTGTGGGAAGCAGAGGAGTGCAGCTGAGAAGGTTAAGGTTCAGCCAGCTACTCAGCCTCAACAAATGGGGGACCAGGATCCCTGAGTACACCATAGTTTAATTTTCCACATTTGCATTAAAATCCTAAAGAATACAGTGGTGAATGCAAGACTTGAGGTTAAAAAAACCAAAGGAGTATTTATATTAAGTGTATCAAATTTACAGCATCTGCATGAAAATTTCAATCATAAGTTATCACAGCTGTAAAAATGGAATTACTAAGAAGATAACTTTGACATGATTCTCATAAATAAGGAATCAACAACAAAGTGGAAATTAACACTATTATCTTGGAGGAAGAATTGACCATTTACTTAGTAAATATTAACTGCCCAAGAGATTACTGGGTAAAAGCAGTATTGTTTACAAAGAATTAAGCAAAATGACTACAAAAGAAGTTGAAAAAACACATGAGAAATTATTCTCTTGAATCTGAAGTGAGGTAAACCTTATCAAGAGAACAGTATTCGGTTTTAGTCACTGAGTTTTAAAATAAGTTGGGAAAGTAGGAACATGTAGTGATCTTAGGAGAAAATGGAATTTAAAAAAATGTCTAAAATGAGGAAATCTGAATGTGATATATAGATACTACACATAGCATTCTTCTGAAAACTTAAATTATTGAGTAACTTTTCTAATTTAGAAAACAAAAATTATTTTTTCGTTAGAGATTACAAAAAATAATTTGACCAATATAAAAGATTTTTGGGATTAAATATATGCACTAAACTTGTTAATCTGTAACAGCAATAATATTATTACTAAACATTGGGATTTTAAAAAAGAAGGAGAGCAATGGGAAGAGAGACAATTATGAGAGAAAAAATCAGAAGTAAGACAGTAAAAAAAATTAAAACATACTTAAAGACCGTATTTTCCTATGCTTTGTCTTCCTTCATTTTTAAAAATAACAGGAAATTTAAATCAGAAATTAGGTAGATTTGAGGGCCATTTTCACATAGAAGAAATCACCTGTGTTAGAGCACCATGCGTGGATGAAAACCAAATTAATCTTTTTGCAACAAAACACTTGATCACCACTAGGAGGGTGATCTCTCAATTCATTCAGAATACATATCTGGAGAGTATGGGATGTTTTAAGGTCATAGGAAAAAAAAAACACCACACAACTCAGAAACAGTACTCAAGGGAAGGGAAAAGGCAAGAGGGTAATGGAGGGGAAGGCACAAGCAAGTGTGAAAAGTAAGAAAGGGTAAGAAAAAAGAGAAGAATCAAAGGAGAAGAGAAAGTACATTTACACGGAATGAGGAACTGTTGATAAAGCCTAAAAGAAGGTGATAGAAAGTGTGAACTCTGTGGAGAGAAGTTAACACAGCTGATCTGCTGAACAGTATGTGAGGAATGGTAAAATTTTAGATGCTATATTTATCCTATCATGCATCAAATGGCACATCAGGCAAAATATCTTCATCTCCATTTGTTCTCCTAAAGGAATGTTGATTTTTTTTTTCCAGAAGACTGCTAATCCCAAATCCACATCTGTCCTCAAGCAAAAGCATAAACCTGAAGCAAGAATGAACCCCACCTTTTAAAGAGAGGACTTTTTAAAAAAAGAGGTATGCCAGTATTTGTATGTATGATTTGTCAAGAGTCTCCTTTTAGGTATTACTTTAGAAACAAGTGTGTATAATCAACTACATTATAGATTTTTCATGGCTAGGCTTCGCCAACGAAGATTTGAGGAGGGCTCTACCCACACTTGCTACAAGCGCGCTGATGGCTAAAAAGGCCAATGCGAGATAGACAAGTCCGGTTGCAGAAGGCACAGCAGAAAGACTCCCCAGGTGATACAGACGAGACGCGATTCTTTCTGCGTTGTCTTTTCTCCTCGAGAGTGATCCTGCGTGTGTTCTCAAAAGCAGCAGCAGCGTTATAGATGGTGTGTCTCCAGGCCTCCCGATTGGAGGCCAGGATAGACCAATGGTGGTGATCAATATGGCCAAGGCTGAGGGATTGTTTCAGGCAGTCCTTGTATCTCCTCTTCGGGGCTCCTCTCTTGCGGCAGCCAGTGGCAAGTTCCCCATAGAGCACGATCTTAGGGAGGCGGTAGTCCTGCATCCTGGAGACGTGCCCTGCCCAGCACAGCTGTGTTCTCAGCAGCATGGCCTCAATGCTCGTGACTGCTGCCTGTTCAAGGACAGACGTGTTGGTCACATAGTCAGTCCAGTGGATGTTTAGAATTGTACGGAGGCAGCGCTGATGGAAGCGTTCTAAGAGACGCAAGTGGTGCCGGTAAATGACCCATGATTCAGATCCATATAAAAGAGTAGACAGTACAACAGCTCTGGAATACCTACTCAGACATGATTTAAAGTTCTCTCAGATTAATTTTAGCACCATGTCTTAATCTGAAGCAAGACATTGCTGAGTGTCCCAAGGATAGGAGAATTTGTTTTTCATAGGCAGTGAGTGAGAACACTGGGATAGTCCTATTGAATAGGGTTTAAGTTGAATACAGTAAGTTATGTGTCATGTTTGAGATCATCCTTTGAGTTCTGAAGTAAACTACACATTACAAGTGAAGTTTAATAGGATGATTTGGAAGTAATATCATGTCTGTAAAGTTTCCAGAGTCAAGTGATGTCAAAACTGAACATGAACAGTTCTAGCAGCAGCTGTATTTTCCTCTGTGTTGCTAGCCTCCCATAGCACAATCCTTCTATCAATGGCACAAAGAGCAGACAGTGTTTGGTAGTTCTAGTTGGCACAATTTCCTATCAGGAATGTGAAAGGGATGGAAATGCAGAATGTTCCTTCTCTTCACACTAAGCAAAATTCCCAGTGAGGTAGAGAAAACATTTATGTGATGTCATCAGGTATCTGTGAATCTGAGGACAAAAGTGGATGAGGGAAGGGGTTGTTCTGTGTGCCAAACATCCTTGGAGCAAAAGCCCTGCTGATTTTAAATTCAGAAAGCATTACACAAATCACAGATGTAACCTTCGCCCAGACTGTTTAGGAGAGACATCAACCCACTTTACCTAAAACAGCACAGCTACATTTGCCTCGCCAACAAACATCCCCTATGTATAGACCCTCTCTTCGAGTTCTCTTTCCTTGACACCAGCCCACCCCTCAAGCATGACTCCTCCCTCAGCTCTGCAAAGGAGAGCAGAGTTAAAGTTTGGGCCAGGATTAGATCTGAAAGTTTCTTTTCTAGATAGCTGTTCCTCTTACTGAAATGCTTCCTTGTATCTCCCAGGTCAAGGCTACCTCAGGTGGCTGAATGACAGTCTGCTGGTTAGAGAGAGTCTAAGGAGATGTATTTCCCCTTAAAGAGTAACTTTCAAGCAAAAGCCTTTGCAAACACTCTCAGATATATTACTCATATGTTTGCAGTTCTTAGGCTTTCAGTCTGTCCCGTATCTCTCATGCTGAGAAGCTTCTTAAATTGTAATGGAAAAGGGAGGCAACACAAAATCTGAGTATGTAACAGTGTTGTTACAGGAGCAGTCAAACTCTCATCTTCCCTTACCCCACTGGGGCTGTGTGAGAGCAGTCTCATTAAATTCTGAAATAGCTCTGGGTATTCACAATGACCTTTTTGTCTTTTAAAACAAGGTCATTCTATCTTATTTCTGCTAGTACTAATCAATTGAGATGTGAATGTTGTGCCTGGGTAGAACCCACTATAATAATTTCAAGAGGGGCACTAAGCAGTCATCACCTTGTAACCACACCTGGCTATTCCCACTGTGAGCCTGTATACAAGTTTTCAAGACATGTTTGAGAGAAAAGGCACTGCATGCCATTATATTTTTCCGAAATGCTGAAATTCTGCACAGCTAATGCCTAGCAACACTAATTTTTTATATCAAAACCAGAGATTTAACGGTCATGTTCTAGACAACATGAAAGGAGGTTGGAGCAAGGTGGGGGTCGGTCTCTTCTCCCAGGCAACCAGCAGTAGGACAAGAGGCCACAGTATTAAGCTGTGCCCAGGGAGGTTTAGGTTAGATATTAGGAAGAAATTCTTTACAGAGAGAGTGTGGAATTGTCTGCCCAGTGAAGTGGTGGAGTCACTGTCCCTGGAGGTATTTAAGAAGAGACTGGATGTGGCACTTAGTGCCATGGTCTAGTTGACAAGATTGAACTCACTGATCTCAGACATGTTTTCCAATCTGGTTGATTTTGTGATTCTGTAATTCACTTTGCTAGCATGTTTATCTTCAGTTTTATGATTTTTTTAAAAATTTTCACTCATGCTGTGGCATTATAAGAAGGGCAGCATTATCAATTGCCTATAAGAAGGTGTTATCTCTACCTTACTTAAATAAACTATGTTAACAGCTGACACGGCTCAGAATGAAAAAACCTTAAATGTATCTCTTTATTGTTGCATTAATATTCTAGACCCTTATTTATTTTCAGAACTAAAACCTTATCTAGTTCATTTTCAGATTAATTATTTTTGCTGATCCTACAAGAATTCAGGCTCTATTGAATTCAAGAGAGACATATGACTTCAAGGAGTTTAATTTCCATTTTAATTTAAAATTAAGCCAATACTTGAGAATAAAAAAAAGTGTGGATTGAAGCCAATTACTCACACACATAACTGCAGTACTAAAAACACACTACAGGTGCCTTCCACCTCTGGAGATACCAAAAATCAATAAACAGAATGATATTATTTGGTGTTTTTTTACTGTAAAATTCTCTACTCAGTAGTGGTTCTACTTCTGGTTTTCTGCACAAACACCTCAGCTGAGATTATTGCTGAGCAGCTCAATGGCTACTTGAAAGTAAATGTGTTTCTACTCAGGTTTCCCAGAGGAAGGATGTTTGGTCACCACAGTTTGGTAGGTGATCTGTAACCCGCCACCTGGGCACAGTGTCAGCTTTAAATATAAAAACTAGGACTGCTTTTGTATTTCTTTTAAGGTTGAAAGGAAATATCCAGGGCAGTTTACATCATCAGTGTAAGACAAAGAGTTTAGCTCTGTTCCAAGGACTGGTTAGGACTGGTTAGGACTCCTGCCTCAAAATGTAGAGTTCATCACTCTCCACTGTCCATTACTTGCAGAAAATGGGCACATTTATCCTATTTTGTTTAGACATACATCCAAGGATGAGCTGAGCCACCTGCCTCTCCAATGACTACAGGGACATCCTAAGTCATTAACTTAGATAATATATTTAATATTGAGACTGGTTAAGAGTAGCAGTATAAGTGCTGCTCCTTTCTCAGATTATTGTCAGCCCCCTCTGGATATGCAGCTGCAGACTCATGGGTTCCTCTCTCCTTGAGCACCACTGTCTCTCCAGAGCAAGGAGAGGAAAAGCAGGGTCCTCTGTCCCCCAGACAAACCATGATCTCTCCTTCACACACTCAGGCTCACAACAGTATTCCAAGTTTCTTCTTCTACCACAGGCTTCGTACCTTAAGCCTTCCCTGCTCCCTGCCTCCTCTTACAGAGGCACTTGTCCCAAGCCAAAGGTGCAAGAGCTGGTTAGCCATGAGCTGGCTGCTCTGTGCCTCCCAACACACAGGCAGCATCTTTTCCTGCAGTCCTGGGATGATTTCCTAGGCAACTGAGAAGCAACTGCTGTTGTGCCTGGTCAGTGCTGTGCCGAAACCAAGACTGCAGCAAAGCAATCCCTCACTTCTGCTGCCAGAAGTATTGCTTCTTGGATTGCACCCAGCCTCTAAATTACCTGGTCAAATAGGAAGCAACCTGGGGAAGGGGCTGTCCTCCAGGATGTCAAATGGTGTAACAATGTGGAAAGTGGTTTTTCCATACAAATTTTTCTGAAACTGGGTATTGATAATTAATCCTATTCCTACTGCAACTGATTGGAAGGAGGTACAAAGAGTGGTCTCTTTAATTTCACTTTTTACTTTACATTACACCTTTAATTCCAGCTGACCCTGCATAAGAATAAAAATGAAGGCAGCAATTGATTACTTATTGCTATTCTAGATAAAACAAAAACGAAATAACATTAACAATGATGGCTAGTTGTGAAAATTAAAGGGAACAACAAATTGTTGATTCTTTGCCTGAAAACTCTAAATGGATGATAATATTAACTTTAAGACTAGTTAACAGTGAAATAACTTTTAGGCTTATATTATTGTTGCTTCATGAAGTGCAATTCGCATACATATTTAAATACTTCTACATTTCTGCCAGAATTTTAGTATAACAACAAAAATGTATAACAATGTCTATTTGTTATCCAGAAATAATTATGTGGGGTTTTATTTGAAAGAACTAAAGTAAAGTTTTTCCCTTATTTTTAGTTACATTTGTAGTTTCTCATTTGAAGATACTAGGAAAAATACTTTTAGTTTCATCCAAATCTTGCAGAAAACCTCCCACTGAGCTCAAAGGGCTTTGGATCAAATGTTTAGTAACTTCAGAAATGATTTTTCTGGTCCTCTCTGGTCTAGTCATGTTTTGAGAGAGGTGTCCTTCATTTTTCCTATTTTAATTTACTAATAAAAAATATCACAAAATATATTTTGATGTTTTTTCCACCTGTGAAATGAAAATATGATCTAATTGTTAAATACTTTGTGATACACTGATTTAAATAGTGTGATGGTGTACATATATATATGTGTGTGTGTGTGCACCTCAGCACTCTTTCTCCTTATCTCTTGCTTCTTATCCATCAGCAAAGACACTGGTTAGGAGACTTTTAAACACATTTAAAAAAAAAAAAAAAAAAGTAAAATTTTACATAATGCAACTCATCCTGACAATTGTGCCTCAGAAAGCACATTTATTTATGCAGTATATAGCCCTAGTCTGGAAATTACTGAATTAAAAAATTAAAAAGTAGAAGGGCAATTTAATGGCTGTGACCTTGGAGATTCATCCAAAGTGTTAACTCTTGTCATTTCAGGACAAGGTTCCCCCAGTTTTTCCTGCTTTCCTTTGATGTTTTTTGATGCAAAACCAGAATCAATTCTCTGTCAAATGCTTGCAGAGCTAGGCTGCCAAGCTGGGTGACTTTTTAAACAGCTCCCACCACTATTCAATTATTACTTTAAATAAGTAAACTGCTTAAGATTCACTACATTATTCACCAAGCTACTTACCAATATCCTAACAATATTTTACAGGATTTTATTTTCATGATTCACACTGACAACTTTAAAGCAAAATTTCCACCCTGCCTTCTGGTACACACTGTGAAAAGCAGATTCATTAATTTAACATCTTCTAAAAGGAGCACATTTCCCTGTCTGTGACGAAAATTAATATGATGGAGAGCAGAATCTTTAATATATTCTTTTTTTTCCAATAATGTTACTTTGGATGTATATATTTATATTTGTGTGTATGTGTAACTACAAATGTGCATATATATACAAAAACATATTTTATACCTGCAGGCATATCATAACTCCTTCACAATTTTTACTCTGTTCCTCCTACAAAACTCTTTTGCCTCATTGATTTTCAATTACTCTGAAAACACTTTTGTGTAATACTGCTCAGGATGGTACATAACTGGCTAGGGATTCAGATTTAGAATTCAGTGTATTTGCTTAAAGGCTAAACACAAGTCCCTTGAAACATGAGTCTGTAACAAAGCATAGCATTGAACAAATCCAATATAAAAAGCGATACCAAGCACACTTGCTGAATGATCACATTTATTGAACAGCTGTTTTGCTACATCAGTTCATGTCACAATGCTCCTTCTAAATGTCAGGAGTTTTCTTATTCCAAGGATTTATTTGCTATACTGCAATCACCAGCAGAATGAAAAGTCACATATGCAACATCAGATCATATTTAGAACATGTAGTTTTGAATGCAGTATATTCTTTCAAAGGGGCCTGGTCGGAAGTCTGTCATCATCCCCATATCATCATCGGCGAATCAGAGCTCAAGTCAGTCCAGCAGTTTAATTATTCGGGAAGCATCATCTCCTCAGACAGTAAAATTGACAAAGAATTAGCAAAGGCACATAGAGCTTTCAGAAAACTCCACATAAGAGTTTGGTGTAATAAACACCTGAAGAAAAGTACAAAGATTAGTGTTTGCAGAATCATTGTTTTGTCTACTCTTTTATATGGATCTGAATCATGGGTCATTTACCGCCACCACTTGCGTCTCTTAGAACGCTTCCATCAGTGCTGCCTCCGTACAATCCTAAACATCCACTGGACTGACTGTGTGACCAACACGTCTGTCCTTGAACAAGCAGCAGTCACGAGCATTGAGGCCATGCTGCTGAGAACACAGCTGTGCTGGGCAGGGCACGTCTCCAGGATGCAGGACTACCGCCTCCCTAAGATCGTGCTCTATGGGGAACTTGCCACTGGTTGCCGTAAGAGAGGAGCCCTGAAGAAGAGATACAAGGACTGCCTGAAACAATCCCTCAGCCTTGGCCATATTGATCATCACCATTGGTCCACCCTGGCCTCCAATTGGGAGGCCTGGAGACACACCATCTATAACGCTGCTGCTGCCTTTGAGAACACACGCAGGGTCACTCTTGAGGAGAAAAGACAACGCAGAAAGAATCGCGTCTCGTCGATATCACCTGGGGAGTCTTTCTGCTGTGCCTTCTGCAACCGGACTTGTCTATCTCGCATTGGCCTTTTTAGCCATCAGCGCACTTGTAGCAAGTGTGGGTAGAGTGCTTCCTCAAATCTCCATTGGTGAAAGCCTAGCCATGATTCTTTCAAAAGAAAAAAAGAAAAAGGTGAAGACAAAATGTAGTAGTAGAAACCAAATACTTCAGAGTTCTCTTTCTGACTTTTTTCCGGTCTGTCATTAACTATGGTCATTTAGATACTAGTTCACATTTACCAGTACTGTGATTCAGTTTGTGAAACTGTCATTTTCTGTCATTATCTCCAAACTCAAACAAGATGTTATTAACATAACTAATAATACGTCCTAAAACCACCAAAGTCTCCTCAACCTAGGTCCTAAACAAACCATTCTACAGTTCTGAAAAGAAAAAGATGATGCAAAAGTGACAATAAAGCATAAGAATTTTTCTGTATCTCTCCAAGAACCTCACAGAGAGACCTACAGCTATGTGTACTTCCAAATTTTCATCTGGTAATCCATAGAGACTTATTTTACAAAAGAGGACAAACAGAAGGTGAGGATATAAAGTAGCTAGAAAGATATTCTCCTAAGACCAAATTAGGCAATATTTTTTAGCAATTAAGGGATTTAGACCTCATTCTAACACTGGCAAAGGTCACATATCTGCCTTAATGTTTAGTAGGACTATATATAGGAATAAATATCTTTATATCCTTATTCAGGTTACTCTTACTAAAGGTAAAGTAAATTGAACATCTAACTCTAACATCACTAAGCATCTAACTCTCTGATGTCCTTCCTCAAAATCCTTTAATTAACCTCCAAAATATTATTATTATTATTCAGTAAGAGAAATGAAAGAAATGTACCTTGTTATTTTATAGCTCAAAGAGTCAAAAGACAACATGGGAATAATGTGTTCTTAATATTTACCAAATGATCAAAGGATTACGATTTGGGGAAACATTCCATGAGTGCAAAGTAAACTTACACAGTCAAAGAAGACTCAACAGTGTCCCACGTGCTACTAAGACCTCAGTTTTAAGACATGTTTTGTAGTTGACAAAGTCTGTGTCATAAAATAAATATCCACAGCAATAGTTTTAATCTGTGGAAATACCTCCAGTGTGCCTACTCAGGCTGACATTTAGAAAATCACCCTTAAAAAGTGATGTGAGGAACCATAAAGGTGGCCTCCTTAGAAGGAGGCCAGAGAAGAGGAGGAGAACAGAACTAATGTCCTCTGAAAAATACTGACAGAGAACTTACTTGCCAGCCTGGGAGCCATGAGCCAGGCAACCAGGCCTGGGATCCAGAAACATCCCCAAAAATTGTAGCTGGCCTCTCTGATGTCCAGCTGGAGTACCTGAAAACAAGAGATATCCTCAGATGCCACAGGTAAGTGCAAACTCATGGGACTATAATATCAATTTATTATCTCAAAAGTATCAACAGTCTGGGAAAATAAAACAACATTATCTATTGCCTGAAAAAAAAAGAAATTGATAGAATCTATTTTCTGCTCAAAATGATGAAGATCTATGACTTCTTGTGTGTATATGATGTGAAAAGTAATAATTTTTTATCCAAAATTTAGGTATCTTCCCTTGCTGCATGCACTTTTCCTTTCCTACACAGGCTGGACTCTCCACATGAACTTTCTGTGAGATCTTGGACATTCATTGGAGATGTCTTTCTGACTCCAGACTCTGTGGCACAGATCATGTCTGAATTGAGACTCTGTCTTCTGGCTTAGTAACCCTTTAGTTTGTGACAGAGCTGATTGATTTGTGATATGTACTGGGCTAACCCTAACTCAGAAATCAATTTATTTGCATCTATCCCATGTGCCCATGTCCAGGCCCATTTGTGAAGCAGGTAGAAGCAGATAAAGGAGTTGCAAGTTGTAATAATTTGAGTAATTTTTATTTCTACCTGGAAGTTGATACAAAATGACTAGCAATTTATGGTTATTTTTTTATTTGAAGTAAATTTTGAGGAAGCTTTAGGGTCATATCCCATAAATTCTAGAGACACAGTGAAGTATCATATATTCGTAGCTGTAAGCACATGACTATTATTCCCACCAAAAATTAATAGCTGAGATGCTAGATTAAACCTGCATGCCCTCTGAGTGACCCTTTTGGAGCTTTCATCCCAGTTCCTGGCTTGATATCACTTAATATTTTATCCCATCGCCCTAATTATTCTCAGATTAAGTCTGAGTGTTGTAAGATTAGCTCACAAATCAATACCAAAAGGCCCAACAAAGAATGACCAGGATAAATTCTAATACCCTTACTTTCTTGGTGCAGCATCTTAGACTGCAGGATAGTTCCATTTTCATTTGGTCTTTTGTGGACTTAAGTATTATGAATCTTGTTTAAAGGCCCTAGAGGAACCTTGTCTGATAGCAGTAAGGTAGTAATTTTTTATCATTGTTGTAATTACCCCAACATCAGCAGCAGATAATTTCAGTGACCTCGGAGGAGTTTCTATATCACCGTGTTTCAGACCAAATCTTGCTTTGGTATTTCTTTAAAGTGAACTAAGATTGTCCCATTCCATATACAGCAAGAACTTCAGAATACGCATAAGGAAACAAACAAAAAAACCCAAAAAAAGTATGGCTTTATATAGAAAACTCAGAACACTCAATTTTTTTTTACCAGGGGCTCCAGAGGTGGTAGGCTGGGCTGAGCACTCTGTACTCTCATTCCTGTACTCACATTCCTAGCATGCTCTGCACAGCTTCTACCCCCAGTCCTGTTTTAACAACCAGTGAAACAATTCTACTTCAGGTGTCAGAGTCATGGAAATACCAAAACCCTGTGCTTTGCACCAGCTGAGAATATTACCTGTACATGAAGTCCTACAGATGTCAATGACAAGGCAGAGGATACTTCATGCTGTTCCCAGGTGGAGGTTTAAGCTGTCAAACCTCAGTGCTCAGTGTTTTCCAGACATCAGCATGAGATACTCCTGTTAACACTAATAAAAATGTCAAAGAGGGGGGAAAAAATGTGAGATACTTCATTAATTCCAAAGGACTAACACGAAGGATGACTTCATTATTATTTTGGAATTTATTATTTGGACCTCATTATCTGTTTATTTTGGAAAGGATTTATTTTTCGCCCTGGAATAAGAATGATTTTTAGTACTGCAAAGCAAAAATCTGGTCTGTCTATAAAATTTCTGACTCTGAGGCACTCTTTATGCACAGTTTGCTGACACAAATGAAAAATGGGATGGAAACAAATCTCAGGCTGATAAGACTTTCCCTGACCTGTGTATTTCCTCCATGAGATGTAGAATTGTTTATGTTCTTTCAAAAAAACGTTGTGTGGATTGCATTGTTTGTAGATTGATAGGGGCCAATGAGATGAGTCAGGTCAAATTTTTCCTGTAATTGTTTAGCTTTCATGGCAGTTTTATCTGTGCCTATGTGCTCAGCCAACTATCACTGACAGTCAGGAACTGAATGCATTAATAAAATTCATGCCTTTCATAAGACAAGCAGACACAAGAGTCTCTGCCTGCTCCATTCCTAAGTCAAAAGAGATTCTTATAATAGATATTTGTATAGGAAGAAATCAATATCATATAAAATAACTTTATATCTTCTCCAAGAACTTTTTCATTACAATGCATTAAATGAATGCAATATAAAAATAGCACTGAAATGAGATTAATTTAAATGAAAACCCATATCTGGAACCTGCATTGCTTTAGTTGGATATAATTGTAAAAGAATTTTACTGCGGATAGGAAATGCTATAATTACATAAAGAACTCCTTTGGACCAGGAAACTTTACAGGAACTCTGAGTGTCCTTTAAACATCATTGTCCTTTCCCTATAAACAACAGACAAGGTGGTTTCAGATTATAAATTTGAGCTTATTCCCTACACACGGTAAATGTATTTGATTGTTGAATAGGTAAATAAATTGAAAACCTACAGGATTTGTAATAGTACAGAAATTAAATTACAGTGTTAAAACAGCAATTTTAGCCAAGAGAAAAAAATCATAAAAGGAGAAAGAAAGGGACAAGAAAAGCTGGTGAGTCACAGGTAGAAAGCAAACATATAACCTGTCGTATACTTTGTTTTACCTTGAAGAAGCTGCAAGCCAAAAACCTGGAAGATATCCAAGACCTACTCCAAGCCTCCCCTGGTTGGTAAAATTTACGTTCAATGTCACGGGGTTGTTTCACTCCCACATTAAGTCATCAGTGGTCTTCCAGGAGTCAAAACCCACCAACCATTCACCACCAGCATGGGGGATAGTCCATCATTGCTGAGGGGGCCGTTTTTGCCGGACATGACTTCTGTAAATGAGTCAGAGTTGAACATGGAGACTCTTGCTGCTCATGAAAAGCTGTGTATCTACTTAACTCACCTGCTTTCAGCCTCTTTCTGGATGACCACCCTCCATGTGCAGCCCTTGTGGCTGACTCTGCTGTCTGATAGTCAAGTTTCAGGGGTTCAACCATCCCATATGCTGTTTATGTCTCCTATGCAGTAGTGGGATAAGCACTCCTGATCTGCTGGCTTCCCCCTCCTTTCTGCAAAGGTTGTTTTACTCAAAGTCTGGAAGCTTTTGTCATCTGACTGTCTGCAAGATTAATTTTATGAGAAAGTAGGAGATATTTTGGCAATTTACTCAACCGGTAAGGGCCGGCATTGAGAGCTTTTACAAGAACGTAATACAGCATCAGAAGGAATACATATCCTTGAAAAATACATGCAGATTTAAGGGCTTATAAACAGTTCTAAAATAATTAATCTGTCTTTAGTATTTCTTGAATTGTAGAGCCATACATAGTTACACTGGGCCAATTACACTTCATGTTATTATGGTTTAATTGAATAATTCAGATTGTTAGAACTGAAAAGGAAATGTCAAAATCATGGCTTCACTCGAAATAATAAAAAAAAAATAGTTTACTCTAAACAATAGTGATTGTAGTAAGCAATTCTTTGGATAGCAAAAAGACATTCAAAAGTATCTACTGTCAAAAACATCTTTTTGGTATTGAGTATTCTTGGGAAAGCTGAGTATTATATTATCATAGAGTTGAAAATTAGGTTTCACTCAGGATTTTTCTTGCCTAAATTTAAACTATACTTCAGAAATTTGTGTTTGTTCCAAACCCAAAGCTCATCCATGTGACCCAGCCAGAAATATCCAATGCCTTAACCTTTGGGACCTTTGGGACCACTCATAAAAAGAACAAAACAAAACAAAACAAAACAAAAACAAAACAAAAACAAAAAAATACACACAAAAAACCAAAGCAAACAAACAACAAAGAAACTCCCCACAATCTTTGCATCCTTCCTTTTCACAGAGCTACACCCTAACTAAATTTTCCCATCCCCAAGATACCCTGGCCATCTTCTGAGCAAATAAAATGGCTTTAATTCCTGTAAGTTACTCAGTATGTAGCTTTTTTTTTAATTCTTCTGGCTCATATCCAACCTAGGCCAAGTTGCCAGGTACTGTCATGTTGAGAGACTGAGTAAGTGTCTGAACTGGTGAGTTAGGCAGGGTCTACAATATCTACCCCTGTAATTGTTTTACAGATTAATCAGTCTTGGTTTTTGTTTGTTCTTTAATGTTCTTGGACCCTCATGGGTCCCTTGCAACTCGAGTTATTTCATGAATCAATGGCTCCCAACTAAATCCTCATGAACCTGTTTTTATATTTATTATAAGTAAAATTATTGTAGTCAGTTTCTCTGGAGATATTAAAAGCTGCCAAACATAAATTTTGTATTTTATATTTCAGTGAAATATGATATTCAGAGAACTAATGAAGGACACTTATTAGACTGTCATAGGTACTGGAAGTCTATAAGAAAATTCTATCCTAATAATCAAGACAACTCCCATGTGCTTATCAAGCAAAGTTAGCTTAAAGATCTAATCTACCTTGTAAGATAGTAAAAGACCTTGTTACAAGAAAGAAAATAAGTAAGTTTGAAAGTCAGGGAGAATCTGAATCAATAGTGAAAAAAATTGTTAAGCATAGTTAGAACTGGAAAGCTGAAGCTCACTTTCATGTTTTATTGAATATTCTGGCTCAGGCTGAAGTAACTCACTTGTATATTATATGAACTACACATCAAATTTGGAATAACAGACCCATTAATCATAGATGAAAAGTTAACAGTAGGTTTAAAATGCCTACTACATGTGATGATGAACTCAAGATCTCCTATAAAAATATAAGCCTATAAAAGGCTTATACTCTTCTAAGACAATTCTCAAATATAATGAAGACCAAATATGACAAGTGCAGGATGGATTCATTGCAGAAAACAGTATTTCAGGCCTTATATTTTCTTTTTGTAGTGCATAACCTGTTCTTTTTTAAACTTCGGATGTTGTAACTTTTAGAGCTATGCCTAGCTCCTGCTAAGTATTTCATCTAAATAAGACATGGTGTATAAAATGACAAACAGAAAGGATTTTCAGTGGATTGAGTTAGGACAAGCTACAGGGTGATTTTCTATTAACTTCAAGTAAACTGTCTTCAACTTCTACTTCAACCAAAAGGTATTTATTTAGAATTAGAAAATACGTCCTGAAATGTGATCAAAGTTATAGAGAAACCCTGACATTTATATTGGTCATTACCAGACTTGTGTTTTGCGAATGTCTAAACCTGGAGCAATTATTTTCCATTATGTTAATGATATGCCATATCATAAAGGTATTATTTCAACTCATAGTTCTTCTGTAGTGACAAGGATTAAGAAGACGTCTCTATATATACAATTAAACTTGTAAGTATTTACGCATTTCAGTCTATCTCTACTGGCAGTTGGCTATTAGGTAGGATTTTGAGGACTCAGTAGTCAAAGATAATTATGCATCTTAGTCTTCTGAAAAACTAGCTGAAAGGAAAAGAAATAAGAGAAAATAAAACCAAATGCCGTGAAGATGTGATGGTATACATTAAAAAAAAAAAAAAAAAAAAGGGATCAGTGAAAAATAGGGATCTTCACATTCCATCAAATTAAAGTTTTTTGCAATTTCTGTCTCCCAAACTCATCCCTTCTGTGTGACCATTTTCAAACAACTATCCTGACTGCATTGTTGTGCCCAGGAGAAGATCTGGAAACTAACATTTCTTTTTCATAAATATCCTCCACATTTTCAGTAATGTCATAAGAAGGAGCATGAGGGAAAGGTTAAGGAATGTCATCTTCAGGCACAAAGTCAACTTTTCTAAGAAGTATATTATTTGGAGAAAGCTATTCTTTCTTCATGTTGTTTTCCATGTTGACAAGCAGCATATTCCAGTAGTAGTCATAACAAAAAAATTCCTTTGAAGTTCCTGTCTTACTGAAAACTAGTTGTCTAATGTTCAGTACACTTGTGATATATTTCATTCCTTAAGGGTAGTGGCAAGTCTCACCTTTGTGACAGCCCTCTCTAACTATTCTACACATCAACTAAATGCATATATTGGCAGTGCTTGGTGGTGGAGATTGGAGGCAGAACTTATGTTACGTAAAGGAACTCCTCTTGGACACTTGTTTAAAATGCATATACAATACTTCCTTCATATTTTACTTTCTAGAATTGATCCAAATCTTCATAAGTCTCTGCAGAAAAAAATATATTACAAATAACTAAGAAAGACATAGGAGAGAAAAAAGGTATCTCCTAGGGGCTTAGTTGTGAAAGTGTAAGCACTGCTGTCCTGGGGGATGAAAAAGAGAAACACTACATCATATGAAATAATTTTAAAATCAATGCAACTGCTCTTTAATTCTTCTCTCTCCTTTTCATTGTTGTTTAGAAAAACTACAAATCCATAAACCATACATTCTTTTTCAGGAGCATAGCACATGACTGCACACCACAGGGAGGAGTTCATCTGGTACAGATTAAAAAAAAAAAAAAAAAAATAGAAAGCTTGAACCTCCATAATGAACAAAACCCTTCTGACTTTACTTAGATAAAATTTCTCTACTGGTCCCTGTGATGCCCCTGAAATGAAAATTATCTGCACACAGTAACAGTCAACTCTTTCATTGAGAAAGAAAACTTACTTCCGTTTTCCTGTGTCGTTTTCCTTCATTCCATTTTAACTCCTCCACACTTGTTTCTGTCAAGTTTAATCTTTTTTGCTATTTGAAACTTGCTCCAACTCTTTTGTTTTTCTTTTTTTTTTCTCCATCTCTGTGTTGCTTCCACAGATAAAGTAGTACAAGACATTTCTGACTTTCCTTTATATTCAGTTTTGCTTACTTTTCCCTTTGAAAGATGGTTAAGCCTTGATCTGGATTCTTGATTTCTCTCTGTATCAACAACATCTTAACTTGTGCTGAAGTTTTATTTCTGTATTTTCTCCTTTGAGCATCATACTTCTGTATTTTCTCCTTTGAGTATCATATTTCTGATGAAGTGTATTTGGCATGCTGTGTTTTTTCAAAAATTGCTGTCTATTTTGTATATATATTGTAGCAGTAGTACAAGAATGGTGATGTGCATAGTACACATTGCACTACTCTTTTATTTTGATGTTTGCATTTTATCAGAAAATGTTTGGGATATAGATATTGAAAATAGTAATTATAAGCCTGAAGAAAATGAACAATGTGCAAAACATCTGTAGTGGCTTGAGCAATAAAAGAGACTTTTATGATACTGAGCTCATTTGAATAACAGAGAAAATGACCATTTACATAGAATATAGGTAAAATCTGCTTGTTTATCCCATTGGTTACTCAAATACACAGCATTATGGGAAGTTCCTTCCAAACAGGTTTTTGCATAATCCCATCAGGCCAAATGAAGCTAAATACAGTGTAAATAAAAGCAGACATACCTGCAACTCTGAGGAGGTTGGAAGGAAAACAGGTGAGATTTAGTAACCTACCACAAATTATGAAAATCATTCATGCTGCTTGTTTCTAGATATATAATTGAAGCATATAAATATACTGCAAGAACAGGAAGTTGACAAACCTTCCACATTGCTCCATGCCAACTAGTTTTCTTCTTCTATTCTATAAACATATTTGGATTTTGAGTCTGAGCTATAATGGCTTGTTTAGTGTGATCCACAGTCAGCAAAGACAGTTATTTAGTTCCAAACCCTAAAACTCAGGGGTGTATTTCCAGTGTAAGGAGAACAATATTGAGAAACAAGTATCATGTTCAATTTTAGTCATCCTCAACAAAAAATGACCTCATACTGGAACAGCTACACAGAATATCTACTAGAAAAATCAGAGAATGGATAGCCTTTTGTATAAAAGGAGAGTGAAAAAATCTCTACTGTGCAGTCTAGTAAAAATAAGGCAACAGGGAATATTACTGCACTCTGCAAATACAGCTGATGGCGTAGCTAAACACCAGGAAAAAAAAGAAAGGCTGAGTAAGCTGAAAAACAGTGCTGACATGGGAATCTAAAAGTGTAACTGTGTGTGAATAAATTTAGGCTGCAAGTATGTGTCACAGCCTTGAGCACCTTCCAGCTTCTAGTTTAGTTGGCTGAGCGCAAGGATGGCACCGGTGCTGACAACAGATGCTCTGAAAAGAGAGCCCTTGCAAGCTGAGACTCTTATGCTGACCCCTGCCAGAGCTACACAGTGGTGCTTCTGTGGCTGCAAACCATCCTATGGCTCACCACTCCAAAATATCACTGCAGAGTCTCCCAGCTGGAGTTGCCAAAGGAGGGAAGGAAAGTTATTCACAGTGAAGCTGATATTGAACAGCGTCAGTAGCAGGAGAAGGCAGGTTCTGTCCAGCCAGTTGTCCTTGTGACAGCTAACAGTGCAATGACAACTACCATAACCAACTGCTGCTGACAGGTATTCTAAAGAAACCCACAGGGACACGCAGAGAACAACTGGTCTCAGAAGGTAGTCCTGTCAATAGTTAAACAATGTCTCAGTGTGCCCATTTAACTTCTGCTTCCAGCAACCAAATAATCCATAAATTTCCTAGACTCATTTTTTATGACTGCCTACACCTTCTACAAGAGGTGAATGATTAATAATGCAGGAATGCAGCCTCCATTTATCACCTATTTCCTGACCTCAATTAATGAAGGATGAAGCAGTACCAGCTCTTTTAGAGAACAAACCTCAGACACAGGATAGCAGAGACCAAACATACACTGTCCTCCAGCTCCCAAACTTATCTACAATTTTCCTTCTCTCTGTACCCCCTTGTAATGTGTCAGCCTCCAAAATATTGGAGAAATAGGTATTTAGCTGTTGGTACCTAGTCTCCAGGAGTGGAAATGATATACAGTTTGTATAACTGAACTATAGACAAACACTTGCATTTTGTGCTGAGAAGAGGACACTATTTGCACTAGTGGTAAATATAATCAATTCTAAGATGACACACACTCATCCAAAGCCTTCTGCTTTCACTCTGGGTTTTGCACTTTAGGAGGAAGATAATTTAATCCTATTTATCTGTTCATATGTTCTTTTCACCACATCCTAATGATTTTTCCTGATCTTTTTCTGTGGCATCTATTAATATTGTCTTGAGCCAAGTTATAATGTGAATTATGAAGTTGCCAGACAACAAGACTAGCTGTAACTTACAGCTGTGAGAGGTAGCAACAAATATCTATAACTAATGGGGAGGTGAGGTGTTTTCAACCCTGTTTTGCAGTGTATAAAACCATTATACAAGGATGAACTACGTTAGTTTCATTATCAGATTTGGGGTGAAACACTATCTTTTGATAACTGAGTCCAATTCCTTCATGACTGTAAAATTCATACCTATCCTTAGCAACCCTTTTGACCTTTTTCTTAATCCATGACATCACTAGGGGATCTCTATTGCTCCACAACTCTTCACAGACTGGACCATGGGGCGTGATTTTTACACAGATGTAAAATCGGGGAAAAGGATGTTGAGTCACGGGAGAATCAGAAGTGATGATATTTTATACCCATTATGTGGAAAGCGCAAATGATTATACTACCATAATGGAAAAACTCAAGAGAATTTGATTCAGGGAAGTGGCCCTCAAACAGATTTATTCTCGGTCCCTAGATCTAAATGAAATGTAGGGTATACTCACAGCCAATGTTAGAAGGAGGGGGAGGGGGGTATAAAATCATACCCTGACAATTAATGACCTGAGGTTATAAAAGATGCTCATTGATGGTGTTTTGTAACAAAAACACTGTTGTGCTAAGTGGTTTGTGACAGTTCAGTTCAGATTTCAGATGCTTTCATTAATCAGCAATGTGAACCATATAGTACAACTCTAGCAGTCTTCAATTTATTTTTTTTATGGCTGTGTGACTTTTACTGTGACTGTTGCCTATCTCATAAACATCTTACTCTCTAAGATAACATATTTAGCTGTTTGTAGCACTTCGTCTGATTTAATTTCTCCAAATAGCATGAGAACTCCTTTGTTTTTTTCTGTTTCAGCTCCTCAAAGCAGTTAAGAGGAAGAAAATTTGTCTCAGAATTTAGCAGTTGCAATATCTGCTTTTGAAAAATAAAACAGGAGTGAAAAGACACTTAAAATCTTTTGGGAAGGAAGAAAGGTTATAAAGGGGTTTGATACATATTTACCTTTTCTGAAAGTGATAAAAATAGATTTTTAGATTGTTGAAAATATCTTGTGATTTCTTTTTCTTAATATACAAATAATAATGCAAAGATAGTAAAATACAACAGAAAGAACTCTATAGTGTAAGGAAAATGAGCAATAAGGACTTAACAATACTTTCAACTGTTGTAATAAAGCAATATTAAAACCAAGAAAAAAAAAAAAGTGGTTATTTTAGCAATCTGGATTAACTTGTCCTTGTGCCAGCAGGTACCCCAGTAACAAACATGGCAGTCCAGCTGTGTATGTCTCCACTTGCAGCCCCGTTGGGCAGAACATCATGATACTCAGCAAATGTCATCATCAACCCAAGAGGAAGGAATAGCTCTGAACAGGAGAGAAAAAGTTCCTTGTCACACTGACTGACTGGTAAGCAAAAGAATTACAGCTGGGGAAAGCATCTTCGTTTGAATAGTAGAAATATTTTTAACTAATATTTTCTTTTTGAGCCTGGTATAAATCCCAGGAAACAACAGTGTCTACTTCAGAGACTGAAAGAATAAACGCATTATGAAACCCCCTTTCTTTCATGTCAATTAATAACAATGTCGTAGACTCACTAGATGTTCAACAGATGTTGATGAAGCCACACCTGGAGTGCTTGCCCAGGTCTAGGCTCCCCAGTACAAGAGACATGGGCATACTGAAGAGAAGCCAACAAAGGGCCATAATGACACTTAAGGGACTAGACAATCTCTCCTATAAGGAAAGGCTGAGACAGCTGGGGTTGTTCAGCCTCAAGAAGAGAAGGATCAGGAGAGATTTTATTAATGCATGTAAATAACTGGAAGAATGGTGTAAAGAAGGTGGAACCAGGCTCTTTTCAGTGGTGCCCAGTGGTAGGACCAGAGACAATGAGCACAAATGGAAACACATGAGGGTCCCTCTGAGCATCAGGAACCACTTTTCTCTGTGAAGATGACTAAGCCCTGGAACACATTGCCCAGGGAAGTTTTAGAGTTTCCCTCCTTGGAGATAGTAAAAAAAACTATCTAGACATAGTCCTGGGCAAGTGGCTTTAGGTGGCCCTTCTTCAGCAGTGGCATTGGACCAGACGACTTCAAAAGGTCCCTTCCAATTTCTAACCTTCTGTACTTCTGTGATTCTACATTTTACCTCATCCACCTTCTCCAGTGACGTAAAAATAACACTGTCCTCTAGCTTCTCAAGGCACATTCCATGAACTATAGACTATAGATCCCATGAGCAGAAAAGCATATTTTAAGCACCATCTTGAATTCCTGCATGATAATTTTCTATGTGAACTGAAATAGTGTATCATGCTTTCATCATCATAAAAAATCTGACATGATTTTCATAGTAACTGCATTCCTTCTGTAGAGATGAATGGGAATTTGATTTTCCACCTTGCTACAATTTTCAATATTTCTGTTATTCGTCCATCTCCTGTTTTGTAGTCCTAACATCTTTAGCACTAGATAAAAGAAAAAGTTCACATTTTAATGAAGTGAGAAAATGTAAAGGAAACAATATTGCAATAATCTGAAACTTAAAAGTTTCCATCACTGAAAATTTCAAAACAGTGTTTTAATCAGTGACTGTTTCCCTTTTATTGTGGATTTTTAAATACTTTCATGTTTTACAGCTCCTTCCACTGTAGAACCAGACAAATTTAATTTTGAAAATTATCAGAGAAGAATATTTATATGAATTCTTTTGCAAGTGATGTTTGGGGTTTTTTTCAAGATAAGAAATTTGACACAACAGACATAGGCATCCTGAGAGAAATTTATTCCAACTAAAATGGAAAAAATAATGTAATTCTCTTTATACATTGTGCAATTCAATAGTTCTAACTCTGAGCTTAAGTGGTGACCACTTCTTGCTAATAGTCATCTGGCATTGGATTTTAGTAAAATTAGACAACTTAGAGAACAATAGTGATCTTAGGAATGTTCTTACACTCTCCGTTCTTAAGTGAGCTAGCAAGTATGTTTGAAATAACACTCATTCTACAAAGTTTACTGGAAGATAAAGCAACTAAGTGATTTTTTAGCGGACATCAGTGGGAGCAGTTTATCTTGTCAAAACTCCCTCAAAGGCAGAGAACACTCCTACTTTTTATTTACAACAAGAGCAAAAGCTGTGGGGTTTTTGGTTTTGTTGCTCCCAAGAACTGTAGCTTGCAGGTCTTCCTTTCTTAAAAAACAGTATTTTAGCTGTAATTTTTATTCCTTGCCATTCAGTTTTTTGATACTGAGTCTTGTAGATGTCATAAGCACCTCTGAAATGGAGGTAGCAGAGTTCAGTTCAAAGAAGGAACTTCATGTTTTGATGCACATTTGAATCTTATCTAAGTTCTCCAGGTTTCTCAGCTCTCAATTTTGCTATGGAGAGCTCAGAAGAATACTCTTTTCTTCTCTGAGTCAAACTGCTCTTTCTCATTTGACAAACGTTCATGGCTGTGTAAGTAAATTTCCAGTATTTTGATTTTGAGAAATATTGTATTAGATTTGAATGTTTCTGCTTTTAAGCAGAGCTCATTAAAATTCCAAAAGGAATGACAACCTTTTTTTTTTTCTGGTATTTTTAAATCACAGAGGTTGGACTAAAAAGTTTAATTAAATATTGTCATGCACTGCTTTTCTCTTACTCCATATTCAAGTAAATTAACACCTTTTTTTCTGGACCTCTCAGTACACGCTTGTCTTCACACAGCACTACTAAAGGAGAACCTCCTCTGTGTTTGTGGATAGTGTTTCTTTGTTTGAACTCAACAGAATAAATTACATTGCAAAACTCCATACCCTTAGCATAAGCATTCTAACTTCCACAGTACACCCATGACTTGCCTTTTTACAAATGGAAGGTACTGATAGTTTTTCTAAACTACAAGTTTCATTCTGCCTTTGTTTCAGAAACTCATATGGTCCAGAGAAACATACTTTTTGTTCTTTGGAGAGTTTATATAAGATCTGTGTCTCATATTACAATGTCTTTTCCTGCTTGTGCAGGAACTGGACTAACACCAGTTCATTATGAGGGCAGTGGGTATCAGTCAAGAAAAGGAAAAAGATATATGCCAAACCTGACTGTCAAGGTAAAGCTACTAATACTTCTCAAAGCTTAAGAATTGTGCTGATTTAAGGTAAGGTTACCACTTTTTTTCAGTCCTGTATATTTATTTGCCTTTCAGGTGCAAACAGCAAGTTGCAAGATCCACACCTCACACAGGACTCTTCCCTGTGGTCTTGGTGGGTGCTGTGGTGAATGAGTTCTCTAGCTGGTGAGGGTGCTTTGCAGCAAGCTGATGAAAACTTTGGGCCTGATTCAAGAGCATGGTTGGGCATACTCTTTAAATAAGCATTAAACAAACACAAGACCAGTAAACAGATGCATTTCTATATTTATAGGAGGTGTCAAAGGCAATAGAGCTCACCTGTAAATTCAGTGCAGCTTGTAACAGATGTCTATGTGTCTGATTCAAATCATGAACCTACGATTTTTCCAATTTTCTTTTGTAATTCCTGTACAATCATGGTTATACTTCTAGTCTAGTATTGTGTTACAATATTCTAAAAAATTTCTGAAAATGACACTATATTTTTTACAAAATATTTCTTAATACAAAGATATATGATCCCTATTAAGTGACATTATGCTTCTGTTTTGAATTTTTAAATTTTCTTTTAAGTTTTAATTTAAAAACCCATTAAAAAAGGAAAAAAATAATACCCTGTTCCTCAGTTTCTTACTTCTTTTTTTTGCTTTTCATAAAAAGTACCATAACTGTATATCACAAATTTCAGCAGTGCAATTATTTTCCCCATATTTTCAACAGAAAACATCATCGAGAAAAAAAGTAACCGTGTTTCATGTACTGCACTAATATGCCCTGTAAGTGGCCATTAAAGTGACTATCCTGAAAGGCTGATAATAGCAAAAATTGCTTTCATAACAGTTATGGAGCAAGCTTTGGCAGTGATATAAACAGCATGAAATACTCCATGAGCTAGTTAATAGTTGAAAACACATTTACAAATATACCTTGTTGACCTATCCAGAGACTTTTACTGAAGTGTTTAGCTCTCTATGCTAAGTTTACAGTTTCAGTTTTTCATAAAAACTGTCTAAACATATATATACACACCTTTCTTTGGTAGTGTATGTAAACTGAAAGGTCTTATTGCCTTATACATTATAAAATCAAGGGAAAAACATCACCTTATCCAGGGCCTAATTAGGTTTGCTGACTTCCATATACTATTACTATGTCCGTATAATATGTATTACAGTCAAGTGCAATAAGTACATGGTGTTGTTATTAGCCATTGTGCTAGAAAGAAATTAAATTCCTCTGTATTCTCTTGTTTGCCCTAATGCTTTGCAAGTCCTCTATGTACAACTCTCTATGGGCTGGTCTGTTCATCACCAAATAAGGTCTCTGCCACCACGTCTCTTTCCAGGGGCTGACTTAGCGAAATATTATTAGTCTCAAAAGAACTAGGTGGATTGTCAGAAGTTTCTTCAAATGTGCCATGCAGAAGGGAAGTTCTCTCCATCCCTCATCTGTGATGGCTGTGGCCACAGATGTTTGACCCTAATTCAAAATTAAGTTTACTGTGAAATCAGCTGGAATCATCTACCACTTTAAGTCAGCTGAGACATCTTACCACTGGACTCTGAAACAGTCAGAAGGACAGATCTTGAGGAAAGATAATGGTGCTTGTACGAGAGAGGGCAACCACTTCATGAAAACATGGAATAGGTTTTTTGCTTTTTTTTAAAAAAAGAGAAATTACTCTGACTAAAAGCAGGTGTTGTCCCACAGTCATCATCTTTGCACACTGTGGCTATTCATTTAAATTTTCTATTACTTTTTGCAAATATATTGTGAGAACAGATTAAAAAATTTATCCCAAAAGAGGAGTGATAAAAGGTTCCCAAGGTCTTCTCATGCAGAGAAAAATCCATAAACAAAATATTGGATTTTTGAAAGAAATGGGTTAGGTTAAAGGGAGGAGAGGGGTGAAATCAGTTTTCTTACCACCCAGACTAACTCATGCAAGGAATTCATGTTAATGTTTTCTCTGTTCTAGTGATATTAGTCTGATTTGTACCACTTGAAATCCAAGCCTACAGTTTGTTTAATTTACATTCAGGAAAAATATTTCCTGAAGCTTCTAAGAGACAATACAAAGAAAAGAACCCTCATAAAGGAAATGAGAACAAGACATTTACTAGAAGAATAGTAAATGTTTCTTAAATCTTTAATTTCATTCTGAGCAGTCTTGAGATAGGTCAGAGTGTAGAGAGGTATGTAAATTGAATACCTACCCTTTTAAAACTATCTAAATTCAGCTAGTTTAATATAACAGATACCATATATATAGTGTTTGGCTGTTTTTTTTCCTGATTCCATATATTTTATTTCTAAAAAGTTTAAACAAATATATAAAAAATCTCAAATATAATATTTATAAATGGAGGTATCATTAGGGAGTTTACACAGAGTCCAGCCATACAGAAGAGGTCACAACCACCAGCCTAGCGAGACAGTTTATAAAAATTGTGAAGTTTGTGACATATCATTTTACTGAAATGGCTTTGGACTTTTGTGTGTTTCTCTAAAGATGTAAAATTTCACTTACAGGTGAACTCCACTTTGTGTAATCAGTTTTTCTCTACAGCCAAGTCTTTTTTCCCTTGCTGAAAAAAGCACACACACACACTATTAATAGTCAAACCAAAAATCTACAATTAGTGAGAAGAGGCATAGAAGATTTTACATGCATTGTTGTCAAATGCAATGGATCCTCAGATTTTCCTCATTAATGCCTAATTTCCCTCAAGGGCTTCCCATTTCTTAAACACCCAACTTTTAAACTAAACATTTTCGAAAGGATCAGATATTGGCTATACTGTTGAATATAAATATACATTGGCTGTACTGTTGAATATAAACTTAGATTCTTCTGCACCAATCAGAAGAGATGTGTGAAGGAGTATATATGACTTATAAGCCCCAGTTATGATGAGAACAGAGTAAACAGACTTAATAGAATGAAACTGAATCATGAGTTTCATGAATTTTTTAATTCCATTGTAACAGAATCATTAAGGAGATGTCCTAGGTTGGACTTGGCTCCCAACCAAGTGCCTGAACCCCAGGGACAAAACCTTCCCCTCCCTCTCCTCTCTCATGACTGACCGAAAAGATCACGAAAGAAAAAAAAATCAAAAGAACCCAAACCAAACTGAATTTCAAGTGAAACATTTATATACACATATATATAAAAATAGAATTATATATAATATAACACCCACAGGGAACCCCCCAAAAGGGAAAAGGGAAGGGAAAGGGAAAAGGGAAAAGTGATAAAAAGGGATAAAAAGCAAATACTTCCCTCAAGAGAACAGCGAATTGCACCAGAGAACCACTGGCACTCTCTGCCTCTCAAGGCCGAGTAGGCACACCAGGCCTCACTCCCTCACCCCGGCAAAGCGACACCAGAGAACCTTCGCCTTCGGTCCACCAGAAGAAAGAGAGTAAGAGCTTTCTCTGTCTTCTTATTTATACTCTTGCTTACATAAAAAATCGTATGGAATACTGGGAACATGACCTTCGTTCCTTGGTTACAACCTGGTCACCAAGGAAGGCCTAGACTCAAAACCACTACAGGAGATAATTCTGTCGTATCTGTAAACAACCTCTTCATAAAGAGAAGAAGACCAGAATCACTTAAATGGATGACGATTTACCACTGGCATTATTTTGTTCTTGAAACAGAAAGTCTATCAGTCAAACTTAAGAGAATCAAGTAATCAGAGAGTCACAGAATCATAGAATCAACTGGGTTGGAAGAGACCTCTGAGATCATCAAGTCCAACCCTTGATCCAACCCCACTGTGATTACTAGATCATGGCACTCAGTGCCACATCCAGTCTCATCTTAAAAACCTCCAGGGAAGGAGAATCCACCACCTCCCTGAGCAGCCCATTCCAATGCCTGATTACCCTCTCTGTAAAGAATGTCTTCCTAGTATCCAATCTAAACCTCCCCTGACAGAGCTCAAGCCCGTGCCCTCTTGTCCTGTTGTTGGTTGCCTGGGAAAAGAGACCAACCCCCACCTGGCTACAACCTCATCTCAGGTAGTTGTAGAGAGTGATGAGGTCTCCCCTGAGCCTTCTCTTCTCCAGGCTAAACAACCCCAGCTCTCTCGGCCTCTCCTCATAGGACTTGTGCTCAAGTCCCTTCACCAGCCTGGTTGCTCTTCTCTGGACCTGCTCCAGCACCTCAATGTCCTTCCTGAACTGATGGGCAGAGAACTTAACACGGTACTGCAGGTATGGCCTCACCAGTGCTGAGTACAGGGGAAGAATCACTTCCCTGGTCCTGCTGCCACACTGTTCCTGATACAGGCCAGGATGCCATTGGCCTTCTTGGCCACCTGGGCACACTGCTGGCTTTGTCCATTACTTCACAGTGGTTTACATTCTTTGTGTATAACATCATAAACAATAGTGAAACTTTTCAAGTTGGAAATCATAAGAAGAACCAAGACTTTTGTATAAAATCTTATGCAGAGAAAAAAATCACAGAACCTGTCCACTTGTGATGAAGGAAATCTTTTAGCCTTTAGTAAATAACAACTTGTTCCTGCTTCATCTATGAACAGCGTAAGCTAACTTCTGTCTCTCATCATTAGTGAAGCCCTTTTGCTTCTGAAATGAGAGACTGAAATTGAATCTTTCCATAAGCCCTGAGATGATAGGTACATTTTCCAAAGCATTAAGAAGAAAAAGTTCCTAGACTTCTGATTGAGAATACTGAAGGTATATCCGTATACTTCTTTAACTTTTATAATCTTCATTTGGCATATACCATTACAGATGGATACTGGAATAGAAAAATAGCATTGAAAGAGTCATTTCCTAAATTTTCTGTTTTCTTTCTATATCTTTTCATGGCCTGCTTCATGATTTGAAGGAAATCATTTGGTTTGGATCTTTCTTCTTTATAGATTCTCATGAACTTTTATTGTTTTCATGAAAACATGAAGGCATTTTTAAGAAACTTGCAAGAACCAGCATTCAAAATAAAATTCATTCAACCAAATTTTCTTAAATCCACTATGGCTTCTCTATAGAGCTAGCGCAAAGATTTATCCAAAGAGTAATCACCTACACTTGGTGACAAAATGCATCTTTACCCTATCATCATTCAGGTAGTATAGAAGAAAAATCCTTGTTATATTATCATTTTCCTTCTTAGGATTCAGTAGCTTCTTGATGTTCCCATAGTCTGTGAGGGGTTCATGCTTTGATTTGTGTCTAATATACTGAGTCTATTGCAGGATGAATGTGTACATTTCAGTAACTCAAGACCAACAGGAGGATATACATTAGTAGGTTTGCAATTTGCAATCATATTCTGTGCCAGAGTATGCTGAACCATGAAGAGGACAGACAAAGACAATACACAGACCCTACACAGGTCCTGGAATGCATAAGGCTTCTTTACTGAACTGCTGCCTAAAGGCTTAGCCCTTCATCTCGCCGTAGATGGTTAGACAAGCTGACCAGGGTATACTGATGCCATCAGCAGTTGCCTAAGCACCCACTTGGGATCTCTGAATCATTCTGTGCTGAGATGTCAAAGCATATGGGACTGGGAAAAAAAAAAAAAAAAGTGTGTTCTGTTTGTCTGACTGAGAACATGAAAAATATAAAACCATCTTATGTATAGAATGAAAGAGACTACAAAGGGTAAGCAAGTGAATTTCAAATGACTGTCATCTTGGAAAGAGTAACTAGAACTTAAAAATACTTGCTTAGAGCTTTTGGGGAAGTAAGTAAGTGTAAAATCTCTAAGGCCCAGAACAAACAAACTGAAGAGGTAATAATGACAGGGCATCTGTGCAAAAGTCAATGTGTTCTTAAGTCTGGAAATCACCACAGCAAATTAAGACTCATTTAAAGGTTTGGGGTGTTTTTTAGAGTTTCACTTCTGAAACTATTTGTTTTTCAGAAACCAAGTGTCAAGATGAGGATTTGTTTGTTTTATGTGGCTTTAATTAAACTATGGATATTACTGGCCCAACATAGAACTTCCACATTTAAATCATGTCACTAAAGAATAAGGTTTACCTGGTTACCACAGCTTCTCAGCTAGCCTTAAAAACATAATAAAATACTTTGATGCTTGGGGTACAATCTCTTCCTTCTAGCTCTGCAGCTGTTTTTATTTTCACAGGTATTTTTGTAAAAACTTGTAAGGAAAAGTATGGATATGATTAAAATTCAGTATTTGCTATAATATTTAAAGTGTTTCCTTGAAAGCTGTAGTAAGATTAAATCTTGAGACAACGAGCCAACCCCTAATCAATAGAGATAGGAAAATAACATTCCCAGTGAGATGGGTATTGCAGAAATGTATACTTTTTAATATTTTTTCTGTTCTCTGAAGCACAGATAGCTGCTCCCAGTCAAAGACAGGAAAACAGAACAAATGAATTACTGATTTAATTTACCATGGCAGCTCCTATGTTCCTGATCCAGCTTGCCCTGCTTTTTCTCATCAGAGAAGACTTCTTATGTCAGTACCATAGCATTTTCCTGGTGATTTCTCTAAAGCAACATACTAGTAAATTGCAGACTTTGCAAGCTGTCTGTTTTTGTCTGGGATAGATTCACACTTAAAGGTCTTGGACACATTCACATCCCTTTGTATATTCTTCTTTCATAATTGACACAACCCTGTTTGCTTCCACAGTTCCTGCTTCTTCATTTCTACTTATCTATGAATGCAAGATTTTAAATATGACAATAGCAGGGTTTTATTATTCCTATTTTCAGTATTCGAACTACTTTATGAAATCTAAAGAATTGTATAATAGACATTCTGAACCATGACTGGTCTGTAGATACAGTAATTTTTTTATTTTCCCTTTACAATTTCTCATCATTCAGCAATGGAACAAATAGTTAATTTCTCTATGTTCTTCTTTTTTTTTTTTTGCATTCCATATTTTATCTGCTCTGAGGATTGATTGAGTGCAGCCCTGTGTAGAAGCCCTTGGGGGTGTTGGTTGATGAAAAGCTCAACATGAACAATCACAGCCCAGAAAGCCAACAATGTCCTGAGCTGCATCCAAAGCAGTGTGGCCAATTGGTCACCAGAGGTGATTCTGCCTCTCTGTTCTTCTCTGCTGAGACCCCACCTGGAGTACTGAGTGCAGCTCTGGGGTCCTCAGCACAGGAAGGACAAAGACCTTTTGGAGTGAGTCCAGAGGAGGCCAACAAAATAATCAGAGGTTTAGAGCACCTCTCCCATGAAGGCTGAAAGAATTGGGGTTGTTCAGCCTATGGAAGGCTTAGGGGTGACCTTACAACAGCCTTCCAGTACCTAAAGAGGGCCTACAGGAAACCTGGAGAGGGACTGTTGACAAGGGTGTGCAGTAATAAGACAAAAGGGAACATCTCTAAAAGGGAAGACAGAACACTTAAATTAGTTATTAGGAAAAAATTCTTTACTGTGAGGGTGATGAGGCCCTGGAGAAGGTGTGGATGTCTCATCCCTGGCAGTGTTTCAAGGCCAGGTTGGATGGGGCTTTGAGCAACCTGATATAGTGGAAGCTGTTCCTGCCCATGGAAGGGGGGTTGGAACAAGATAATCCTTAAGGTCCCTTCTAACTCCAACCATTCTATGATTCTGTGTAATAGAAATTCACCTCAGTTATCAATCTTTTATATTTATTTTCATCAAACTATCCCTTTTATCCATTATTCTTGCAATATTCTTTGTCTGTACTTATCTATGTTCTCCCTTGCTATTTACTGCTACTCTTCTAGCTCACCCTCTGGTTCTTTTTTGTTTTGTCCTGGTATTTTAAGACCAACCATCAATTATTATTGCAGTCATTTGCAAGTAGGAAATTACAAGCTAAGCTATCCAGATATAATCAGTTGAAAACTCAGAGTCTTTAGATCTTAAACATCCTGGAATGTTATCATAGTCCTTCAATTATTGCAAAGTATATTTCTGAGGTTTTGAAAATGCTTTTCTAGACGTTTCTTGGTAGTATCTCTGTAAGTATTACAGAGTATTCTACAGTTTTTGACACATTTTATCTACCTTTTCCATAATTCATTCAGAATAAAACATGGGGTTTTTATATTCAATTTTGTTCTGTTCTGTCTGTTTCTTTATGCTGAAAAGGGGGGAGAAGTGCAGGATGTTTCTTTCCAAGATCCTTTTCTCTGTGATTGTTTTAAATTCAAGGCTCTAATGTGTCAGCTTTTTGAGCTTTATCCGTGTGGATCTTTTACTAAAGAAACATCTGTAGTGACTTCACAAGTTCATTTACATCATACACTTAAGATATGACCATATCTTTCAATGGCACTTTTGTTTTTAGTAAATATTAAACAAAATTATATTAGACCTTTATTAAATCTTATGATTTCTAAATGTTACCAAAAAGCCAAAGTGCTTCAGCCCAGAAATTTCTGTGGGTCTTAGACATCCAGAGGAGTCACTTGGGTCTACTAGAAAGAATCTTTCTGCTCTCTGTCAGTGTTATTCTCATATCTTTCTTCAGTGGGAGTCATTTCTGTGCATTCAGAATAATAGCCACTCATATTTAGAACTCAGCCTGTATTTTGTTTATCCACCTAATTAGTGAATGAACCTCTTCAATCATATGTTTAAAATTATCAAATAGGCCCCCCATGATTCCAAGCTGTTGCTTTTTATAGTAAAGCCTTTTGAGTCCTGGTCAATATGACTGCTCTCCGTCCATTGACTCTCTGTATTTTCTTCCCTGTTTTTATAGTACTTTTCAAAAGTATCCTCTCATGCAAGAGAATGGTCTAGTTGACAAGGTGGTGTTATGTCAAAGGTTGGACTCAATGATCTCAGACATCTTTTCCAACCTAGATGATTCTATGATTCTGTGAATTCTGGCAGGTGTGAACCAACAAAATCCATTGATGTGAAAGCACAGTGAGGGGGTGGGAGGGTAAGATTTGTATGTGTTTATAGGAATCCCAGTATATAATTCAACACTATTAAAATATTTAGTATATAGCTTAATAAATAACTCAGATTTGTCTTTCTGTGTCAGAGGACTGTTTAAAATGTAAAACTAGACCAGGATAGCACATTTGGATGCCATTCTGGAGCTTCTTTGGATTTCTCTGTATGGAAATCATATAGACCCCTCAATGTTTCTGACTTCTGTAATGTCACACTATCTCTTAGGGTCACTCTGGGACAGAAGGATTCTCTGGTTCACAGGACAGAAAAGAACAAGTATTCTGCCTCCTTTCTCTGTATTCACTAAGAAGAGACCACCTACACATTGGATGCCCTGGGGAGACTGGCCTTGATCTGACTCATCTGTCCATATCTCTCAAAGGTCTTCAGCCTTGAAAAGGAGTTGTGCACTGAGGCATCCATGCAGTGCTTCCACTGGTCAGCTTTGTGACAACACAAACAGATGCCAAACAGCATTGGTTGTAATTCACAGCAGGTTAATGCAGCTATAAGAACTTACAGTTAGTGGACAAAACCCAAGTCATGCTTCCCCCTGGTTTTTTCTTATTCATGTATAAGAACAAATTATTTACGAGTCAGGTGTAACTCGGAAGTGTAACTTGGAAAAACTCCATTGTGCACATACATGCAGAAAAATAAACATATCTGCTTATATATGTGGGTGCTGAATGCCAACAAGACAGAAGGTCTTTAACATTATACTTCAGTAACTGTACCGACACATATTGAGTGGTGTGACAGAGGCATTTGGCCACCCTCCCTGTGATCAAAAACATATGGCTGTAACTGGCAGCCTCCCAGAGGTTTGCAGTGGTTGTTTGGGGGTGTATCAGTTTAGTGTTGCCAATAAATCAATGTATCTGTTCCTTTACTGAAATAGCTCACTTTGAGACAAATATATATATTTTTAATATAAATTAGAAAAGTGCACTTTCTACGGTGTATTTCAGTATCAAACATGAAAGTTAGAATTTGAGCTGTACAGTACGATTCACAGAATGTCTTATTCCAGACAATATTTTTAATTTTTTTAGAGATGACGCGTTGCTGTAATTTCAGTGAAACTACTGGGCACAGAGATTTCAAAATAATACTATGAACTGGTTATGTACAACAAAGTTAAGCATGTTTCATGGCTTTGATTGCAAAATTCAAAAATCTCTGGCAAAAATTAAAAACATATTGTTTAAGAAAAGAAGCTAAGATGATCAATTAAAATTAAATTAAATTTATTTTTATTCTGCCATTTACTTTCAGTTTGCGTCTCTTGCTCTGCCAAGAGCATGCTGCATCATAGAAAAGATTAGACCTGTTGAAATTTGAGAAATCTCTAAGAAGGTATCATGGATGTTCCTGGTTTTGACATAAATTTTAAGATATTGGAAAACAAAAAGTTGGAAAGATTGCAGCCCCTTCTGAAAGTTCTCAGATCAGAGAGATAATAACATTCAGTGAAGAATATACCTTGAGTTGACAAGTCTGTAGCAACAGCTCTTGCTCTGGATCCTGACTGCCTTTCCACATCTGAAAATTGTATGTTCCTGGCAGTCAGAGACAATCCTTTCCATTGTAACAAGAACTTTTGTTTCAAGGAACCAAGACGACCATAGAAGACAAACACAACCACTTAGAAGTCTTGGCTAGTGAGAATAATTTGTACCCAATTACAGAACTACCTAACAAGCTATAAGCAGTTTCATATTTCACATCAGTGCTTAAAATAGCCACTCCTCAGCCTGCCCAAATGAAACAAGTCATGAACCAGACTTCTTTAATACAAGAGTTATGATCTTGGTGGATAGTTTTTCTCTCTCTCTTCTTAAGGGGACTACCATCTTTCCCATGTTGGCACCACCCTACCTACACATTCACCTTCCTTACCTGCTTCACACAAGCAACCTGATCAGAATACATGGATTTTGCAAGACAATGAAGTCCTTCTACTCTCAGGTCCTGTTTTCATATCAGTTATTTGTATCAACTACAGTTTCATTTCAACAAGCTAATAAAATGCTCTAAAACCTTATATATCTGAAAAAAATATTTTCCACAGCTGCAGCTATCAACCAAATGCAGTTTATGGGAAATACAGCTGGGTGATGAGAAAGTGTGTACACTGGTCCGTGCTAAGGCATAGGCCTGTGTTACAGTAAGTAAGACTCTGGCACAGATCTGGCATCTTTATAGCTGGTTTTTGCGGTCCTTATACTCGAGATATAATTTCAGACTGGACAGAGCTGGATGGAGATTTTTATCTCATGATATTCATGTTCTACTGAGCTGCTGGTCTCACTATCAGTCAAAAATCTTACAGAGTTAAGGAACAAGAAACAGAAAAGCAGAAAGAATGACATTTAAAATAAAACATAACCTTTTCCCACATTAATCTTGAGCTTACTTTTCAAAAAAAAATAAAAAAAAAAAAAGGAACTAATTATCTTCACATTATTTCATTCAAAAATTAGGCCTAATTTACAATGTGTAAGCTTTGGTCCATTCATTTCCAGTTTTATTTATGAGCTTTTTTAACTGGTTTCCATAATACTATAGCTATCAGATTATATAAATAGACCTCTGTCTGAAGTACTACCATTTTCTCTGTCTCCGTTTTGAACCTCTTGCCAACATTTTTGATCTTCAGCTATTCTTTATATCCTCTTAGTATTTTCCTCAGTTGAGCTCACAGTTCAGAAAATTGGTAGACAGTATTATTACACTACCTGTATCTCAGAAACATAAGAATGTGCTGATGGAGTGCACTAATTGCTAGAAGGGCAGACCATATCATGTTCCTGTGACTGCAGCTCTGTATCTAATGTGTAAATGGTCTGGAAAAAAAAAAGGTGCATGTGTCTCAATGATAAATTGAATTTTCATGTCACTGAGGGAAAGCAATAACTGTGTCACTACTTGGTGATTTTAAACACAACACAGTAACTGTGAAGTATATGTAAGCCCTGACTGACTTGCTACTCTCTGAATCTGTGAAGGTCTTCAATTCTTGTGAAATTATACTGACATTTTAAATAGAATTGCCTGGATGTACTTCTATTGTATCCACTCATGTAAAAAGGAGGAATATTATCTAGAACACTTCATGTATTTGCAAGGTCAGAAAACTCCCAGCTTGAAAGAGAAAAACTCAAAAATAATAGTATACAATCCAAAATAAGGTAGAACCTTGTTTCCTTTTCGTTGAAATACTGTATCTACCTGAGAGAGATTTCCTTCTTATTGCAGATAATGTATCTATTAATATCCATTATTTAGTAGTTTGATAGATAGATTTGCTTTTAGAGTTCAACATACAAAGTCGAAGCAGATGACTGTAAGAATAGGTTTCAACTTTGCAGAGGTTGAATGACAGTCATGGACAGGGCAGAATAAAACCATTTAAATTATTAACTGCAATAATTAATATATTCAATTCATCTTGCTAAAGGTAGCTAGGCCGTGACCCGGGTTTTGACAAAAAAAGAAGATGTTTAAGTGATGGAACTGCAGCTGCTTCCTCTAAGAAAGACAAGATTCAAATCAGCACTCTAGGCTGAAAATAAGGTACAATGAATAAACTACATGATCTTTTTTTTTTTTCTAACTTCTGCTCCCTGGACAACTGTAGCGGGTTTCTGTGGCTGGGTTTTGGTAGCAGGTGGCTAAAGAGGTGGTTTCTGTTAGAAGCTGCTAGAAGTTCCCCTGTCCCAGGGAGCCAATGCCAGCCGGCTCCAGGATGGATTTTCTGCCACTGGCCAAGGCCAAGCTGATCAGGAGTAACAGTAATGGCTCTGTGATAACATATTTAAGAACAGAAGGTTGTTATGCAGAGAGAATTCCAGCCAGGGAAGAGCGGAGTGAGAACATGGGAACAACAATGCAGACACCAGGGGCAGTGCAGAAGGAGGGACAGGAAGGTGCTCCAGACACCGGAGCTGAGGCCCTGCAGCCCGTGGTGCAGACCATGGTGGGGCAGCTGTGCCCCTGCAGCCCATGGGGGACCATCGGGGTGCAGAGACCCCCCTGCAGCCCATGGAGCAGCCCATGCTGGAGCAGGTGGATGCAGGTGACCCCGTGGGAGGCTCAAGATGGAGTAGGGTCCTGCAGGAGACCTGCAGCCCATGGAGAGGGAAGCCCACGCTGGAGCAGGTTTTCCCCAGATAGAACTTGTGACCCCTGTGGGGGACCCACGTTGGTACAGCTCATCCATGAAGGACTGACCCCATGGAGGAGTGACCCACAGGACAGCAGTTTGGGAAGAACTGCTGCCTGAGGGATGGACTCACGATGGAGAGGTCCATCAAGGACTGTCTCCCATGGGGGGGACCCCACAGGAGCAGGGGAAGGACTCCTCTCCCTGAGCAGAGGCAGAAACAACAACTGACTGTAACCCCCATTCCCCGTCCCCCTGCACTGATGGGGGGAGAAGGGAGAACATGGGAGGAAGGAGGGGTGGGAGGAAGGTGTTTTTAAGATTATTTTACTTCTCACTCTTTTGCTCTTATCCTGTTAGTAATAAATTTAATTAATATCCCCACTTTGAGTCTGTTTTGTCCATGAAGGTAATCGGTAACTGGCCCCTCCCAGCTCTTATCCCTACTTGTGAATAGCTGTTTTTTTTCTCTCCTCTGTCCAGTTGCAGAACAGAGTGGAAGAGAGGCTTTAGTGGGTGCCTGGCATCCAGCCAGGGTCAACCCACTACAGCAACACATCCATCTGTAGAGTTGTGTTAATCCTAGATAAAGGTGCATTACAACAAAAGCCATTGTAGGTTACTTTACTTGTGCAAAGGTTCATTTCTTGAGTAATAAATAATCCAAGGTTGAGTCAAGGTTCACAAAACAGATATTTTCAATGATGCTCGTTCACATTTGTAAAGGTACCACCCCGAAAGGCATGGAAACTGTTGACTTACAAGCTTCAGATTTTCCAATCAATTTATTTATTTGCACAACAGACTTAACAGTCATCCTGTGCATTACAGGGGGACAGTAAACAGAAAATATTAACCAAAGAGCAATAAAATGCAGAGAAAGTAATCCTTTTCTAGAATCTACAGCTTTCTAAAAGTTACTTTCATGTTGCTTTATGGGCAATAAAATCTTTAACACTCCATTCTTTCACAGATTGCTCTTTAAATATAAGTATGAGCTCATAACAATGAAATATTTAACAACAAACTGTTTGTTAATGGACCAGCTCTGTGGTAGACCTGAAGCTTGTAGCATATCTAATGACAGAACCCACTTGTGTGAAACTGTAAGACTGGCAAAGGGAGAGAAGGGTCTTTTCAGGGTTTTGTACTAACTTGCCACAAGAACAGCCTATATATGCAAAAGCATTTCTTGATGTGAATTCTAAGTATTTGCATAGTGAGTTTCTTTTAACTGGTAAATTCATTGTCTTTCTTATTTTAATTTTTTGGGGTTCTGGATTTTGTAGCATAGTAGAAACCAAGAAAAACATATATTAGTTTATCTTTAAATCAATTAAATATACTCAATAATTGCATTATATCATGGTAGTTTTTACACAACTGTTTTGTCATAGGGAACCTCTGCTCTGTCCAGGATTTAGTTTATCTCTGCTAGACTCTTTCAGGAAAAAACAAATGTTTCTAATCTTCTGCTTTCTGCAGTTTTGTCTTTACACATTTTTATGTCCACATTTGCAAAGAAATAACTCTTGAATTCATAAGTTCTTTAGGGGAACACATTGCCAAATTCTTATTGCAATGCTTATGGCATGGACATACACTGATGAAGAGTAAAAAAAAAGATATACCAAAAGGTCTTCAAATGTGTACTTTGACTATACAATTTTTAGTTGCTATGTAATAGGTTAAGATACTCAGGTAGAGTCAAGGTAGGCATTCTAGACTTAATTACAGAAAAGTTGTTTGATATGTTTGTGTGTATAGCAATCCTCTAACATTTATTCCCTCTAATGTAGTTTTCCTTTTACATGATTCAGCTTGAGCCATATCCTGATTTAATAGTTCACTTTGCATAGAAGTATTTTAAAAGTTAAAGTACCTTGAGCAATGAAAAAAAAAAAACCAACTTTTTTTCATTGAAAACACAGTATTTCTATTCATGTAGTAGTGTCCTCAGATATTGCAGACACCTGAGCTGCAGTACTAAAGACATTCAACAATTTTGGTTTTTGGTGGTTTTGTTGTTGTTGTTGTTGTTGTTGTTTTTGTTTTGTTTTGTTTTGTTGTTGTTGTTGTTTTAATTAAGAGACCTGAATTCCCTAGGCAGATTCTCTCTTTGACACGTAAAATAAGAAGTGGACACATATGAAATAAGATGTGTATATTTATCTAAAATTTTACGGTTTTAAAATGTTGAGCCCTTTCAGCCATTCTTTCTTTTCTCATAACTGTCTTTCAACTTTTAAAACCTGCAGTATAAAGGTTCTGTTCTCCAATGGATAAAGATCTCAGTCTGTTAAGTAAAAAACATACTATCCATTGATTAAAACTACAAGGTTTGGTATCAATAAAAATTCTGCTATGGCAAGTGACTGCTCATTGCTCGTGAAAATAGCACAGATCTTAGTGCAAACTAATATTTATTTTGTTTCTCAGAGGAGATATGTACGTATTTGGTGCATCTGCACTAGCACTTTGGTTCAGTTATAATACAGTTTTTTAATCAAATCTTCTGACCAACACTTCAAATGTTGTGTAATTCATATTTCAGAGCAGTCTCTGGAATGAAAGTTGAGGTGTTTTGTATAAATCTAAAATAAAAGATGCACTCCAGGGATACCTTTAATGCTTTCTAACCACTCACAGGCATTGAATCCATAGGCCTGGTTTAGAGACCACCTGAAGTAATAATCCTTCTAAATGCTTATGGTATGGATGTCAGCTCCTTAGTACCATCTGTTTCTTTGCAGATACAGTCCTGTTGACCTGCATTACTTGCTAATGTAGACATTATTATACTTCCATCCTATTCCAGTCATTTGTCTCCATGGTTTGAGCAGCTTATTTTAAACATGTACCAGGTGTCTCTTTCCTGTGGTGATTTAAAACTGTCACTTGACAGAAACCACGAAAAAAGCCTAGATGAAGTCCTTTCTTGGTCACTTTGACCTTCTAGAGAGTAATAAACAATAATTGTATGGCAAATGGGAATATTTTCTTACAAATTTTCACAAAGATTTTATAATTATTCTGGGTAATAAAAATGGGGTAGAACTCCACATCTTCACCTGTGTTTTTATTTTTATCCCAACTTTATATAATTGTCTGTGGTGGCTCTCCCCCAGCTGGCCTGGGGGATTCAGGAAGAATTAAAGTTAGCAGGAACCTTTGTTCAGGGGAGAATTACGCCCGGACCCGGAAGCTGTAACAATATGGTTTTCCGGTAAAATGTGCTGAACACAGCAAAATGTGTTTCGTGACATGCGCAGTAAGCAGAGTTATATAACACCGTTAGTGGCCAATGGAAGAATATTTATGTATGTGGGAACCAGTGGAGAGTTGACATGTGTAGCCTAAAAAGTGTATAAAAGCAACAGACATCATGCAATAAAGTGTTCCAGCCTCTGGATCCACAAGGGTTCTGTGTCGTGTCCCGCCTCAACCGCGACAATTGTCTCCTAAGCCACATCCACAGTGTTACTGCTCCTAATCCTTACATAGAATCACAGAATCATTAAGGTTGGAAAAGACCTCTGAGATCATCGAGTCCAAGTGTTAACACGCCACCATCTTGATCATTTCTAAACCACGTCCCCAAGTGCCATAGCCTTTGAACACTTCAAGGATGGTGATTCCACTACTTCCCTGGGCAGATTGTTCCAATGCCTGAACACCCTTTCAGTGGAGAAAAGTTTCTTAATATGTCATCTAAATCTTCCTTGGCACAACTTGAGATCATTTCCTCTCTTCTTATCACTTTTTAATTGGAAGAAGAGATTGACCCCCACCTGGCTACAAGCTTCTTTCAGGTGGTTGTAGAGAGCAACAGGGTTGCCCTCAAGTCTTGATTTGCCCAGGCTAAACACTCTAAGCTCACTCAGCTTCTCCTCACAGGTCTTGTTCTCCAGACCTTTCATCAGCTCCCTTGTCCTTTTCTGGATGTACTCCAACACCTCAATGTCTTTCCTGTAGTGAGGGGCCCAAAACTGAACATAAGATTTGAGGTGCAGCCTCACCAGTGCCAGGTATATACTGTGCATGTGTCATACTGATCTCTGTCATTACAGCTCACAAAATTCACCTTCCTATTCTTGTATTACCTTTGTCTTATTCTTCTAGATTTTTGAGAGACTAGAGCTTTCTTACATGCTTTCTTGTGAATTGCAACCACCTCAAGTTTATTCTATTGATGAAACCAATGTCCTTGTTTATTAGTCTACTTATCATGATATGATCTACACACATTACTTATAAAAAACCAAAATATATTCTTTCCAATAATGAGAGACTTGCAAAGTAGCATCTTTTTTCTCTACATAATTAGAAAAGAAATTATTTAATTTTTGGGTTTTGGGTTTTTTCATTTTGGACCTAAGTAGATAATATCAACGCTACCACCATCATAGAAATTACTTGGAATAAATAAACACTTCAGGTTTACTTTCAGTGTTGTGCATGTGTTTCCAAAACCTGGACAAAGGGTAACATTGCTCTGCTTGGTCACCCTACTTGCCATAAATCTATGTATCTAACTGACTGTTCCATAACCGAAGTCAGAAACTTCTGTTTCTTCCCAGTATCAAAAGCAGGGTTAGTATAACTACAAATTCATTTTTACTTTTTTTTAAATAATAAGTAATCAACACCTTATTAAAATTAAAATATATGTTTTGCTCAGATGTAATTGCAGTTCTTATTTAAAGTGAAAGTACAGGCAAAAGGGAAATCAAATCTGACTTGATCCAAGCTCTCTCCACTTCTGCTCAGGAGAATTTGAAGGAGATGTTGTTTGCTGTGCCATTAGAGAACATAGGTCAATCCTAATGTCTAAACAAAGTTCTTATGAGTACTTGACTTTCTATAGGACTTTACATATATTTTTTGTACAGACAGTGGACCAAATCCTTCTCAAGGGTTGTGCGGACAACATACTTGGATAAGAGCGTTCCATGGGCTCATAAAAAGTTCAGATGACAGGCACTGAAATATCGTGAGTCTGCCTGGAATTACTTCCTATTGCTTTAGAAATGTGCTTTTCACTCATTCATGCACATTTTCAGGATTATCTAGTTTCACTCTTCACGGGCTGTGAACCACACTGATGGAATCAGTGCATTCAGCTTTTAGTAGTTAGCAGTGGAGCATAAACCTCTACTGAAGAGTGGGGAGCACAAGCAGGTTTTTTTTCTTTTTATATCCATTTGCTGTGGAGAGGAGGAAAGTCCATTACACTTCAAGTAGGTTATACTTACTAGGTATTGCCGGAGAAAACAAGTGTTAAGTCATGAAGCTAAAACAATTGACTTAAAATTAGACTTGAACATTTAGCTGTGATTAACTACAGAGAAGGTTTCAAGGTATGGTGGTGGGGAAAAAATATGACATAGACACTGAAGACATAATTGTGTGTACACCTTTGTGCTTATTTTGCCTGGGATAGAGTTAATTTCCTTCATAGTAGCCGGTATGAGGCTATGGTTTGGATGTGTGCTGAAAACAGTGTTGATAACCCAGGCATGTTTTAGCTTCTGCTGAGCAGTGTTTGCACAGAGTTGAGCACTTCTCTGACACTCACCAAACCAAGAAATCCACCAACTCAAAATAAGAGAAAGACTGAGCACACAGACTAATTAGCATTAGAGTGAAGGAATCATTTAATCAATAGAACTGTGTAGACAATGAGCATTAATTTCTTTGTTTGATAAAATGTATAAACAGTGAAAAGTTTTGAACAACCTCAGGACCTCTACTACTGAGAAGGCCAGGGTGAAGAAGGAACAGAACACCACTGGATCTATGGGTTGTGACTGTCTTCTGTTTGATCTCTCACTCCCTCTCTCTCTCTTATGCCTCTTGTCTACTTCTTTCTCTCTCTCTACCTCGAATTTTATTGTTCAGTAAAATTTGTGCTATTGACTTCATCATATGGTCTCATTTGCACCTTAATTCAGGCAGAGGCATCTCTCAATAATCAAATCATAACAGTGGTGAATGACTTCCTTGTTTTACTTTACTTGCATGCACAATTTTTGTTTTACCTATTACACTGTCTTTATCTCAACCCATGAGTTTTCTCAGTTTTACCCTTTTGATTCTCTCCCTCGTTCCACTGGGGAGAAGTGACCGAGTGTGTAGCTGAGTTGCCAGCTGGGGTTAAGCCACTGCAAACTCTCAAACTGACTCTTCTCAGTGGAGAAGATGTAGTGTGGAAGCTCATTTTATTTTGGAGTAACTATTTCAGCTCAGGCAATGAACTGTAATAGCCCAGTCTGTACTTATGCATTTTGCACAGACAAGAGAAGTGACTGCAAAGATTTCCTAAGTTCACCATAGAAACAGATCAAATTAACCGTCTCTGTTCCTTTTCCCCATTCCTACTCCATCAGTCTTTGTATATCAGAAAGTAAAAATCTACAAAATTACTGACAGAACACTAGAAGAATTCCTGAGACAGTGCAGGAAAAATGAAGTTTCAACTCTGTATAAGGATAATTTTTCATTTCTTTTCTCAACCATACAATCACAATGAAAAATGCTCTTCTTATTTCACTAAGACATTAAATATAAATATATCAATAAATATGTATTTCTGGACCATCCCATCTTGTACCATGATGGCAAACACAGTCTTCATTGTTTAGTCTGTGAGAATCTTTTTCTGATGCTTCTTCCTTTATTCATTTACATAAGCAGGAGACAAAAATAAGAAAGATTTTATATTGAAACCTTCAGATTTTTGTATCCTCTGAGGATTATTTTGAAGATAAACAGATTTTTTTAACTGAACTTTGTTTCCTAAGTAAATTATGACCCCAATTTTGAAACATCCATATGCATGATTTCCTGGTTAGTTTACAGGAATAGACTTGTTACACAGTTGCAAGCAAAAGCTTTTCCTAATTAATTAGGAAGAACCAAAAACATGAGGCAGACTTCCAGGAAAAACTAATTACTAAAGCCAAGGGAACTATTTAACTGGAGTGATTATAGGGTTGCTGAATATGAGAAAAGTCACAAATTCAATGTGGTATATTCCTTTGGTGACAAAAATAGAGTTTTTTAAACCTTTACCCTGTAGTAATGCAGTTTGTTATCTATTTTTTTAAAAAAGACCTCCTATTTCTCTGTGGAAAACTTCTAAAAGCTTTGTATTTCAAAAGAGTTCTGCTTTCACATCATATTTGATGTAAAACTATTATAATAAGGCACTGTAGGTAAGCATTTGGATAATGATACATACATCTTTTATTTATCCAATTCTATTCTGTTTATCTCACATGCAGGCATATCTAGCTTTATAAAGTATTTTGCTTTGAACTTTCAGGAAATGCCCTCTTTAAGATTCAGCATATAAATTTCAGACTCTTGAAAATGGTACATGGTGTTTACAGAAAAAAAATTTATTTCCTTACATTATCCTGATATGAAATGATTTGGTTTCTAAAATTATATAAGATAAGTATCTTAACTCACCAATCAGACATAATGACTAAAATGTCTTATTTCTGTGACCTACAAGTGGGGTACATCTGGGAAATTCTGGTGAGATTACACCAAGATCACAAAGAGAAATTTATATTTATGCATTAAGTCAAAGCTCTTCTCACCTTCCCTCATCCCATTAGTTGGACTAGCAGAAAGGGAATGAAGTGAAGAATTTTCTATTTCAACAAGTGTTTGCAAGAGCAGCAATGTGGAAAACAGCAATTTCCTCCACTCCCTCAAAACCCTTCTCCTCCTTCTCCTGCCTAGTCCTGCGCTGTGCTGGGCTCTGACAAAACGAGCAGCACCCCCTCTAACTCACTGCCAGGCACACATGGGGCAGCTGTCCCTCCGAGGCTCTCTGCTGACGCCCACAGAAGCCTCTGTTGCTCACTGGGAAGCTGTGGCTCCAGAGAGATAGTTGGGAAAAGCTGACAAGGAAAAAATATCTTGCTTAAAAATGACAGCTGATATTCCATCTGAAGAACAATATAAACTAAGGAACTGAACTGAAAATCCAACACAAGCCCATTGAATCCATGACCAAATCCAGCTTCCACCCTGGTATCTGATAAATTTACTGCAAAATTAAAATATTAGGCTTGATACGTGTAATCAGTCATCTGTAGGTACGTAGTCCACAGCTGTACAATGAATTGTTGCCTTGAAAGATGATTTTTCAAATAACCTTAACACAGTCAAATCAAAGCTAATTTCTATTATGATTAGGCCATCCACTTACCCCTCAGTGAGGTTCACAGTATTTTCATGCTAAATTTCACATTTCAGGCTTAATCTTTTACAGCTCTAGGGCTGGTCAGGGAAAGGTCAGTCACAGCAGTTCTGTTGTAAAAGGGGAAAAGCATTCTTAATGGTTTTGTGTTCCAGTATCTCTGACCAGCAAATTCGCCAGTATACCAGTGTAGGAGTGGAAGATAAGTCTTTCTTAGGTGTGTGACAATCTAAGAAATAGGGTATTACAGAAAAACATCTATCCACAGAGGCAGCTAGTAACCCTCCTAAAATTTGTCCATCTTATTGCATGCACATTATTGTGGGCAACAGTATGAAAACATTGTTTTATTTGCCCAAGTTAGAGCCTGGTAGTATTCACCTACTTCATATTTATTATAAGTGCTTATTATTATTATTATTATTAGAACATTACCATGGAAATAAACCAGGACATCATAAAACACAGAGAGAAATCAGTTGTTACAATGAATGTACAGGTGAAATAAATTCTGATTCTCTAATAGTATCTAATAATTTGAGGGCATAAGGGGGGAGATAAATTAAAAATTGTAACTAAGAGGAAGAAGGAGAATATGTACTATGTGAGAAAGGCAGTCATGAACCATATTATTTTTATTATGACAGGGGTTACATAGCAATTTGTAGAGTTTGAAGAGGCATCAGGCAGGGCTTAAAATTATTTTGAGTGTCATAAATTTTTACCTGTAAATTAAGAAACACAGTGCTAGAGTTTAGCTTTAAAAATTCTAGTAAAATTTATAACTGATGTCAGTAATTCTATAATATCCATATATATGTGTGCTTGTGTGTACGTGTATGTGTGTGCACACATGCACACTCATGAAGATAGAGATAGACAGATAACCTATTTACCAGCTGGTAAATAAGGAAAGTAAGGTCAGTAAGAGAGAAATGAGCATTCATCCCTATTCTGTCAAAATAGTATACTTTCCACTACATAACCCTTTAAAAGTACTTTTTAAAGCAGTTCTTTAAGACTTAAAAGCATCTGCCAAAACTGCTTTGGTATTTTGATTTCTATGTCACTTACCTCACTCTAGGCTGGGGAAAAACCATAATATAATTTCCTAAATTAGGCTGACATTTGGTACTCAATTGTTTCTGGTTTCAATTGCCACAAAAACACTTTGTGGTTTTAATACATGAGTATCAAATTTAAATGCATTACTGACCAGTACTACACAGAGTCTGTGGTCACATCTGATCCTGTAGCCTGTAAAACCCTGAGACTCTGATGGTCACAAGCACCTGTCCTGTGTCGGCCTTCTTTGCTGCACCTGAGTAACATTGGCCCAAAAATAAATCCATTCTTGCCATTATAGTGTGTTTACTCTGTACACAGGAATGCTCAGAAGGGCTTTGTTTCCACTGGCAATGTGCCTGTTCAATTTTCCAATAAAATCTTGGTTTTTTGAAAAGCGCATCTTGAGCCACAAACGCATTCAGAGAAGGAGTAATAATGATACATCAACAAACAGCCTAGTTAATAAACCAGAAATTGGTAAGCGAACATGCCCTGCATTTGGATGAACTTTAACCATTCTGGTTATTCAATTTTTCTAGAGTAAGGACAAAGAGCTCTTCGAGCACAAAAATAAAACTTCATTTATTACGGTTGCCTCACTTATTGTTGCATTTGATGTATAAGTCATCTGTTCCTGGAGCTTTTCATTATAGCAGCTTCTTATGCTAATTTCCTTACTGTGTCCAGTAAGATTAGTCTTCCCTTCATCTAGGACAGGTGTGCACTGAATTTCTATTTCATCACGTACTTTCATGAAAAAAAACTTATTTTAATATCTTTCAAAACCTCTTCTAAGTAATTTTCTTGAAATTGTCAGCTGGATTTCTGACTTGTTCAGTGATGTAAACATGGTCATATAGGAAACTGAGATAAAACTGAATAGAAAAATGCCTATATCTGCAGTGATATAATTATAGATTATCTCAGACATGATTTCTAACTGGAACTAATAGCAGTGAAGATCAGGTAGGAGGCATGTATATAGGCAGGAGTAGAGAATAACGTTAAGGACACTAAAAAGTCAGACATGCAACCCTGTTATTAATGATCAACAAAACAAAGTCCTGCTCTCCTCCTACAGTGTTGCCATTGACATCTGCTGATCAGCAACTTAGCATATTAAAGTCTGAGTGCCATTTTGGGAGCAACCGATTTCCAGAAGGAGGGATGAACCTTGGGTGAAACAAAGCAAGATATTTTCCATTGCAAAACCCCAGAACAGAATTCAATGTAATTAACAAGCAATATAATCTGGTGTGTACAATTGAGGAGGAGTTCTTCCTCCTACTCTTTGGCTGGACTGTCTATTTGTATTACAAGGTCTGCAGGAGGAAAATGTCTTTCTGTATGCATTGTGCAAAGCACTGAGGTGCCTTATTTGAGCTGGGACTAGATGTTGCCAAAAGACAAATATGTTCTGTGCTGTAATATTAAAGTTGTCTGTTTCTAGCATCTGTTTGACCCATGGAAATCTGAGGACCAGTGTACATCTGTATGAGGGCTTGGTTACCAACAGGGTCTTGTCATCCCTGGACAGCAGCACTCACTCCAGCACTAATGCATTTTCTCATTGCCTCCCATGTCATTTCCTGTCATTTCATACAGCATTTCTTTGCCATCCCCAGCTATTTAAAAGCATTCATGCTCATCATATTAACCCACACTTGGCACCCACCCCAGATTAGTATTTAGGATGCCTGTGCTCCTTTCCCACCCCTGCTACAGCCATCAGTGGTGTACTAAGAGGAGTTGCCTGAGGATCCCAGAAGGGAAAGGCAAAGCCTGTTGTTATTCTTAGGGCCAATATTGGCACCAGAAGTCCTCAAGATCTTCATGTTCTTGTGAGATCTTTCTAATCTTCACTCAGAAGGTATCTGCTCCATCAACCTTATAAAAACTTACATAGTATAATTTGAAATTTAATTCTTTGCCAATAGTTACATGGCAGGTACGATTTTCATAGTTGACATCCTCGGTGGTGATGTGCAAACAGGCAAGTAAATATAACTATTGTAAATTTTAATCTCTATAGCAGACTAAGAGGAAGTAACTTAAAGATACCACAAGGAAAAAACAAAACAAAACAAACAAAACAACTGATAGGGGATTTCCTATTATTATTTTTCTAAGGTGCTGGTTTTCTGTTTTTAAGCCACAGTGGAAAGGAGAGAAATAGGTATTGGTGATAGAGTGGTCTCTTGAACATAACATGTATTTACCTGTTATTTTTATTCCTTTTCTCTGTTTCATCAATTTTATTTCTCTTACACGGAAGTATATCTAAGTAAGAAACATTGAATTTATTCAGAGAAGTCATCTTTGGAGATTACTAAAACCACAGGAAGTGTTACTTTCATGATTGACAGGACTCTGGTCTTAGTATAAGTTTTTATTTTATTTTTACTGGAGTTCACAGATATACAACTTTCATGGAACAGGCTCAGCAGTTCTGTGTGAAATGTAAGCTCAGCAAGTGCCTTTAGTTCCTCAGTCCTTGGTAGGCAAGGATATGAATAAGCTATGAGAAGAGAATGTTCAGCCTTGAAAATGTTACAAGTAGTTTAGTGATGAAGATATTTTCAGAAAAGAAGGAAACCAAGGTGTAAAGATGAGTTAAAAAGCAAATAGCTCAATACAATTATTTATTGAGTATAATTTTAATTCTCATCCATAAACTGAAAAAAAAATAAGGGAAAAGTATCCAAAGAAAAATTCCATATGCTATGCCTACTCCTTTCTGTTGACTTCCACTGCTTAGTCATCACATATATCATTGAATGTCTGTAAAGATTTGGAGAGCACAGCAATCACACTATGCAAGAGACCTGGCATATATAAATGATGCATTTACCACTAGGGCTACAGCTCATCTCCATAATCCTCATAAATTTGGGGAAGAAAGAGTAAGAGAGGCTACTATCTGATGTAAATTGGCAAAGATCTATTAACGTCAGTGTTGCTGGCCTGATTTACATCATCTGAAAAAGCAGCCTTGCTTAGCCATTGACTAAATACTGCCACTAGTGAACAGGCTGAGGCAAATAAACTGCAGCTACGACTCACCACAATTCATTGGATTCCTTAAGAAGTCGTGATTCTAGTGCATAGTCCCATTAGAGATAAATTTAAAGATAGATTTATCTAGGAAATGCCAGCAAGTTTTAGATATATAGGTACAGATAACTACAGATACAGACAAATTTCTTAATTCTAATCTTAGTTACACTGCTGGAGACGCAGCTGGATGCTCCTGACACTTGTGGAGTTGATTTTAGCCACAGTACCAGAAACTGGAGAGAAACATTGGAAATAGCTGGTGAAAGGAAAGGGTTTTCCATCCATGTAGTGCTGTTTTGTTCTGGGGAGACTTGGTATCTCAGTATATTCCCCCATGCTCAAGCCTTAAGTACTGCATATATATGTCCACAGTGCTGAGGCAGCACCAGCATCCTGCCTATTTTTCCTATGAGAAAAATGTGCTGGAGTGACACGACAGTTTTCCAGCACAGGGAAGAGTCTGCCGTTATCTTCTCTCTCAACATGCAGGGAAGCTCAGGGTAAACTCCATTGCCTTCAGCTCACATCTTCTGATATTTAGCCCACAGCTTTTAAAACAAAATCTTCCTGGCTTTTCTTTGCCTCAGTTCCACAAACATCTCCAAGTACTCATGGGTATCTCATCCCTTTTCTCCCTATCTCTCTACAGGTTATAATCATCTCCTAAGACACTAGAAATTTCACTGAGGATTCCTCAGAGCAGTGACCGTTAAACAAAGCAAAGCAGGTTTTGGGTGACACCAGATTTCTTCATTTCTTATCAAACCATTTCAGCAACTGGTTACAAAATGAACTGCACATATTTGTGCTACCACAGTAATTGCACTTAAAAATTTCAGGGAATTTATCTGTTTATTTTTTCTGGGTAACCTGTTTTTTCCTGGCTGACTACTGATCCTTTCAAGGCATTCAGCCAGCTTCTGGTTCCAGATAATGTTAGTTTCTAAATCGCTATACACCATTAAATCCTCACCGCTTAACTCTTTTGTAGTCTTGATTTTATCAGCCATATTTGCTTCATCATAGATGTTTATATTTCTGAGTTCAGGGATATACTAGACTTAAACACATCCCAGGCAAAGTTCTAGTTACATATCAAAAATAGATTTATTATGTCTAAGATAAAAGTTACTCAGACTTCCTGTCCACCTGTCTCATTTCTTCTTGCTTGAGCAGACCTTTGAGTGTGTAGTGGAGTGTGCTAAAGTGTCATCAGCATGGAAGGTAATGCAGGTAATGCACAGTGCCTGATGGGGCTCTACTCTCACACAACAAAAACCTTTTTGCAGTCTACACACAGACTTAGCTTTCCTGCCCAATCCCAGTTCTGATTCATGTTTCATCTGTGTCCGAGGGGAGTCTCATGTTTCAGGAGACAGCAAAGCCAATGGACCAGCAGACACAACTCCCTGTAACTTATTCAGCTCTACTGTGTCCTTTCCATGAAAGCAGCTTTCCAAGGAAACTGCCTCCCAAAAATCCACCAGTAGTGGGCTTGCACACCAAGAGCCAACCAAGACCTGAAAAGTAATAGTTGTACAGGAAAGCTCTAGGGTTGACGTTCCAGGAAGCAAACAAGGGTTGATTGGATTTCACAGTGACCATAATTGCTCTATCAGATATGGTTCTTTGGAGCTTGAAGCTGAACTGAACTTTGTTTATTTCATATCTGTCATCATCACCAGCCTTTAGGTTTCCCTGTGATCCCACAAATATGCGTTGTTTTGGGGATGTGCAGCCCAACATTGAGCCTTCTCTTCAGTATCTTGAATGAGGAATTTGTCTCAGGTGTCAGTCATACTGGAGACAGATATTATAAACAGCTGTATTGTCTTCCAGGGCTTAATCTACGAATCGAGCTGAGGAGAGACCTTCCAACAGTAGTTACAAGTATTTAGTGTATACATACACTATACATTACATAAAACTACATATATACAACTTAACACACATATATACAGAAATATATTAGTGTAACTCTCAAAACACACACACACACACACAAAAAGGACCATGATATAGCACCTGAATCCCTTTAAAAATTGCTTTTAACTATTAAAAAACTGAATATACAATTATCTGTTGGGAAACTCCTGGTCTCGGAGTTTATTATATTAATTTTGATAAACCTCAGATCAAATTTAGATGAGCATGGTAAGAAATAAATGTTAACTATCTCAATTGAGCACAAGAAGAAGAATAGAAGAGGGAATCACCTGATATAACAGAGTTAATTCAACAAATTATGGTGCCAATAACAGTTTCAAAGTATTTAATTAATGGTGTCCATAAAAGATGTCCAAATACTTTTTTTTCTACTCTATTGTTATATGCCTACCTTATTAAGAACAATCCAATGGGATGACTTTTTAAAATTATTAAAATTTCGGATTGCAAAGCAAATTTGATTAGGGGATTAGAAATATTGCACATTCTATAAACAGTGACAATTTTCCATTTTTTTAGGAGAAAAATGCTTCCATCATTCACCAGTTTATTCAGTGCCAGCATTGTTTAAAGATATTCAACCATGTGCATCCAATACATTGAAGTCATAAGAAAAAGTTGGACAGCTCACAAAGAAACAATCTCTTGTCTGCAAACACAAGATTTAAAAGGAAAACTAGGTGTATATTTTGTATCTCAAGTAAAAGGCATGGAGATAGAACTCAATATAGTAGAAAATACATTGTTATCCAAAGCTGCAAAAATCTGTCCTGCTCAATCAGTCATTAAACAGATATTCTGTGTGTATAAACTCCATATTCTTGCCAGCAGATCAAAGGCAAGTTGGTGAACGCAGAATTGCCTACCTACTTTATCTTCATACAAATGAGCTGAAGTGCCCTTGGCAAAGAATGCAAAGTCATGCCAACAGAATACAGATTTAACACTGCTGGAACAAGGTATTTTATTAAAGCTGCAGTGAAGTGTCTGCCTGGACAGAAAATTCTGATGACCAGCATTTCAAACAACAAGCAGTACATATTGTTTGTCCAGTAAATTACTGTTTTATTGTAATGAGGAAAGACTCAGCAGACCACTAGGAAAAGCAGTTTCATTTAAAAATCCACTGAAAATATATATTTGTAGAGAGTTAAGAGACATAATTCATTAAAATTTTTTTCCTGAGAAATTCTTAGTTGGAAGAAATACCAAGCAGCCGTGAGTCTTTTATGCCTCTTTCTCATAATTATAGAAAATGATAAGACCAAAAAAGCTACCAGATTTAAAAAAACCCAACATATACAGCATTTTTTCTCTAATTCAAGATAAATGTAATTCTTATTTTAAGTCCCATCCTAGTCTATAAATTTAATGAGTTAAAATCATATTGGAGGAAAATGTAAATGCTTCTTTCTTTGCTTTTTCCTTTATATTACATACAGGTACATACTTTTACTATTATTAGACATACATTTCATTCCAGTTTTCTAATTACAATTTTCAAACAGCCTTAGCAAAATAGATATTTAACTTTTACTTTCAGAAAACAAATTCTGACTTCATCTTTAAAGGAGAAGTAATACTGATGGAAAATCCTAATCAGCTCTATCAATAAGTAGTGCATTACAGTCACACTATATATTTTGACCAATATAAGGAAAAAGAAACAGCAATCAAAATCACAGATTTCTTGTTGTGCTCTTTTCAACTTCTTTCAGAAGCCATGAAATCTTGTTCACTTGTTCAGGTAGGTTGGGCAACTTTAATCCACAGTTTCAAAAAGTGTTTTGTACTGTGGGTCTTCAACCATACTACTCTGAATGTCATATGAGGGTTATCTTTGCATGTTTTACCAGGAATTTCTCTGCATTATTCAGGGTTATCTATCATAATAAAACAAAGCAAACAAAACAAACAAACAAAAAAACCAAAAAGTTAATGAAATCAAGAAAACAAAACCTGTGACCCAATAACAGTACAAACTATACATGTGCAAATGTCCAAAGAGGAAAATTGCCTTAGATTTTCTTGATTCCAAAAGCTTCTCTTCTCTGCCCCTCACATCCTGCTCATTTTCCTATAAACCCCTCGTGCCTCACTGCTGGCATGACCTCAGTTTCCTGAGCACCTATTATGGGGACAAGACTTTTACAGGGATTAAAGTTATCTGAGGGGCAGGTTGTAAATGAGAAAATATAGAAATTTAAATAAGATTAAAAATATTAATCCCTGCAGGTATATTCAGAGCTGCCTGCCACATGATTGTTGGTCTCAGTATTCTCACATGAACATTCTAATATACAGTAATTGCTTACTGTGCTACTGTATAAATAACACTAGACATGTAGTTTAAGACAAATCTCTCTCTTTTTGCTTTGGTGACAACTGTCTAAATCATTAATAGTGCCTAGGCCCCTCTATTTGTGTGAAGAATTTGAACAAGAACAATAATGGTATGAGATAAAAATAGTCTTTAATTATCTCTAAAATGAAATTGATGCTCTATAAACCATGATGGCCTTTTACACTGACCAATTAACCTGGAGTACTGCCGTGAATACCCGTACATATTTTCGAAAGTCAGGGTACAAAAGCTATCATAGAAAGAATCAAGAAGAGGGTACAAAGCAACCTTGTGGTAGTTTAGATGAAAACAGGTGGAAAAAGAGAAAACAAAACAAAACAAAACAAAAAAACAACAACAAATAAAAAAATAAAAATAATTAAAAAAAAAAAAAAAAGACAACTTGACAAAACTCTCAACTGATTTATTTTGGCAGAATCTGTTACTATCTGTAGCCATAAGGAAAACTGGACTGTCACTGCTCTGTGTGTAAAACTCAGCATCACTCATGTCTCTGCACAAGCATTGCTCACATGTTGTCCCTGCTTTTTCAGAAAGGTAGGAAACAGGAAATGAAAGAAAGGTTCTATAATGCTAAGTTTCAATTACAGATGTTTGAAATACTTTTAAAATTAATTTTTATGATTTTTTTCCTGAAGTTCTCATTTGTCAGCTCTGCCTCATATATGATACACATGGATAATACAAATTTATAGTAGAGCAAGTATGTGTACTCTACAGACAGTGCATTTAGTGGGACAACCCTGCAGAAAGTAAAAAAGTCTTTGTAACTGGCTACACTAAAATAGGTATTTCATCCTGGATATTTCATTCTGACATTGAACTTCTGACCTTCTGTGCTTTGAAATTTAAAATGCAAGATATGAACAAGCTTAATCCCAATAATTAAAAAACTCCAAATCTTTTAACCTATCATACCTTCCAGAAGTTTCTTTTTAATATTATCCAAAAGTGTGTTGACTGTAGGAACTTATTTCAAGAACATCTAGTTTTGCATTTCTGACGTAGCACTTCTACTCTTAAAATTAGCAATCCAGAAGAGTAATGACTGGAATGATTCCGAAACTACTACAAAAAGTCTGAAATAGAGGCTTTTCTCCTGATACATTTTAAAACTATTAAAAAAAAAAAAAAAAACCCAAAGGATCAACTTAAGAACCTACAAATAAATAAACTGCATAAAGTTGTTTTAGTGCATCTACTATGTATTGGGACAAATGCTTCATGTCACTCAATTAAAGATTTAAAGCAAGGAACTTAATTTTCAAACAAAAATGTGTTATGCATTCTGTTATTTTAAAAAGTTAATTAAACAGGATGTTGAATATTCTTAAAGATTTGAGACTAATGTTGAATATTCTCTACAGCATTAATATAAGAGTTCACAAACTCTGCATGTTAAAACCAACTCATGCAATGATATGAAAGCCCACGTTTGCACTGCTTTTCAGTCTGTAATACACTGCTATGTCTGACCAAGTGCCCATGAAAGCCTAAGTTTCTATCTAGGGCAGTGGTAGTGGAGATTCTCATTAAAGAAAACCCTTAAGTCTGGCCATTTCCTCGGGTCACTTCTTCTTAGCAATTCTTATATTAGGAAGGCTAAAGCCACATCCCTGCTTAGTCATTTTTTGATCCATTTATGGATAAATAGTCCAAGAATTTGTCTACTTCTGAATTAAACTACTTATCTGCTGCCACAGCCTTCTATGGGCAGCAATTTCCAGATACCATCATCCTAGAAACCATTTTAATTTTTCTGATTTTCTCTGCTAGGATTTTTCTGGAAAGATGACAGGTTTAGAAAGTCTACATATTGAAATTGCACATGTAAAAGCCTGAGGACTCTTACTGCTGCAGCTCAGCTGCTCTTACACTTTACACTTTGCATTTTCCTCAGTAATTTTATGTTTCTTGGTATGTTTGTTTTTATGATCATTGTTGGTTTGACAGTTTTTATACTATAAGTACTTTAGAAAAATGAAAACTATGAGAAATCTGCTAGTTCAACAGAGTAATGCTAATGCAAAATCAGTACAAATGGTCACAAGGTATCCTTGAGATACCTTCAGGCCATAAACCATCTGACTATAAAGAACTTAGACCAGTGTAAATTAATTTTCTAACATTAGGGTATACTTTTCAAGGAGAATTTAAAGAGGATTCCTAAAAATTAAATCCTTATATACAAGGTATTCAGAGTAAAAAACATATTCATTTGCTTGAAACACAACAGTCTTTCTCACTGTGGAAAGACAAAAAACCACAACTGCTAACAAAATAATTTTCGAGGCAAACCACAGCACAAACCACCTAGAATTCACTTGATCTGAAGTTTCATTGCAATGAAACTTAGCTGAGATTTATGGAGAAGTACACGTGGATTCATAAGACCCCCAAGAAAATATGAAATTTCATTGGGGTTTGTGGCTATAATGCAAAATTACTAGAGCATTTTGGAGTCGTTTGGGTTATGAATCCCAAAGTTTCCTAGACCTGGTAAGCCCACTGCAGCAGTCATATTAGAGGTGAAAATTTATTTCTTCAACCAAATGATGCAACTGTGTTTTGTTTTCATAAGCTTAAGTAGGATGACAGAGAAAAAAATAAAACGAATGTTGGATTCATCAACGACACATGGACAGCAAAATTTGGAGGCTTACACAGCTGATGAAATCTTTCATAAAACTGAATTTTTCGTTTGCACAACATTTTGAAGCACTCATAATAATAGACTGGATTGGGATTCTTCAACCATCATTATATTAAATAGTTTTTTAAGATAAAATTTTGCCTTTGAAACCTGGAGGAATATGTTAGCAATATCCTATACCAATGGAATGGAGACATATCTCTGAGAATAAAGTCCATTATTTTTAAAGTTGTTTACCTGTTAGCAAGTCTATGGCTGTTCCTACGTGCATTACAACCTTTGTGGATTAATTCATCTGAAGAGCCTGTGCAGACTGTGATGCCTACATAACAGAGCCAAAGTCTTTGCAAACACTCAGTACCTCAGACACTTCACAGCTAAGGACTCAGTGCCAGAGAGGCCCTTCACAGTTACACTACTAATTTATTTCCCAAAATAAATGATTTCATGTTTTTGGTTTTCTTCACTTATGTTTTCTACATTACTCTACTTTACAGCCACAACCCATTTTAAAAGAACTCTTTTCCCTATCTGACTGCTACAGTTCAAGCAAAATTTTGATGATCAAAAACCCAGTGTAAACCTTTTTTCCTGCTTGTACTTCTTGTAAGACATCTGATATAATTTCTGCAATGTAGTGCAATGTTGTGATTCAAGATTTGCAATCTGTATTGCCTCATAATTGCAGTCCAACAGTGCCATCCTCTGCTTCTTGCAAATAACATTTCCCTATAAATCCAAAGATAATCTTAAAGAATTCTTATAATCAATGAGCTATAGTTTCACATTGTAAGCTTACTGATAACAAAAATAAAAATCTAATTTTATAGATGTAAGACCAAGGCATTCTTTTTCTGGTGGCAAAATATATTAAGAAAAGAAAAAAAAAACTTCATGCATTAACATTGTCATGGATTAGATTTATGAAACTTCTCATTCGGTTTTAAAAAGTTCATTTGTACACCAATATATCCAACAAACTCTCCAGAACGTTTCTGCAGTATTGACTGGACCTTTAATGAAACAAATCATAGACCAGAGACTTATTTTACATAATGCCTAGATGTTTAAAGATAAGATCTCCAGCACCCCAAAAGAATCTTCTAATTAAAAATTAAGATAAAAGAGAATGTGACAATCAGAAATCATGGCACTGATTAACCCACTATTTTTCTTCAGTGGTCTGAAAATACACTGGCAAAAAGGGCTTTGGAGAGCAATATAAAAGTGGATTTTTAGACATTCCTCTATTTTAAATTTCAGTGGGGAGAAACCTTGAGGGCCCTTGCAATAAAATATAAAGAATCAATAAAAGCTTTGCTGTTAAAATCACAGCATGTGAAATTTGGTGTTAGGACAGGAATAAAGTGCAAAGATTCCAGATGCAATAGAGAATGGGGAATCAATGCAGACAGGTACAGGCACAGAAAGTTATGGTCATAGGGTTTTTTCCTTTTTTTTACTCAATCTACTGAAGTTCTCTTTCTACTATTGCAAAAATTTGTGGGACACCCACAAAATATCTTAGTTACATTAATTTCATCATCTTACTTGTGCAACCTATCATTCTGTTTCTATAAAGGGCTGTGTGACATATATAAGAAGGGACATTGAGGGAAAACTTTCCTAGGAGAGCAATTAAGCCCTAGAAATTATGCACACATGTCATAGAATGGTTGGGTTAGAAAGGACCACAAAGATCATCTAGTTCCAACCCTTCCCACCAGAGGCAGGACACTTTGCACTAGATCATGTTGCTCAAAGCCCCATCCAGCTTGGCCTTAAACACTTCCAGGGATGGGGTATCTACAGGCTATCAGCTTTTCTGGTCAACATGCTCCAGGGTCTCACCATCATCACAGTAAAGAGTTTCTTCATAGTAACTACTCTAAACCAACATTCTTTCCATTAAAAGACATTCCACCTTGTCCTATTACTTCATGCCATTGTCAAAACCTCTTCAGCTTTTCTGCAGGCCCCCTTTAGGTACTGGAAGCCTGCTAGAAGGTCTCCATGGAGCCTGTTTTTCTACAGAATGAAAATCCCTCAATTTCTCAGCCTGTCTTTGTAGAGAGAGGTGCTCCAGCCCTCTGCTCATCTTAGTGGCCCTCCTCTGGACTCACCCCAACAGGCCCACATTCTTTCCTACATGGTGGGATCTCTGGAGGTTTCCAAGACCTGGTTGTCGAAACTACTGAACTGACTTCAGTGTTGAAGCAGGCAATTTGACTAGGGAACTGCTGAGATCCCTTCCCAACAGAACAGTTCTGTAATTCAAGGATCCTGAAATATCAAACCAGCCTTATAAAAGTCGTATTATCTGAAGTGAAAGATTTTAGAGGCTGCTTTGTTACGTTATTGCAATCACCTTTTATGAAAAACATTCAATTGAAAGAATTTACATGAAAAGAAAGACAAAAGGTTGTGAGAGAGAAAATTATTAATATCAACTACAGAGTCAAAAGGAAGTGATATGAGAAAATCTTATTTTTAAATCAGATTAAAGCCTCTAAAGCCAAAGTGCAATTGAAATTAAAGGAAGAAAAGGAAGCTTTTAAGAACTGCATAAAACCTTCTAAAACACTACTCAGTCTTTAGTAGAAGTAAGTGAAACTCAAGCACTTAAGCACTTCTGTGGGCACTATCTCTCCTCTAGTAAACTTGAAATTATGCAGTTCCTTCCCATTGATTTCAATAGGCTTTTCATATAAACACACAGTTATAGGCCATTTCATACTGACTGCCTAATCTACACTGCACTTACGAAAACATACCATGATATTGTTCAGGAACTGGTCTTTGCCTGCCTTTTCCCATCATACAGTTGGTACCAGGTTGGCAAATACAATAACTGACAGACTGTAATTGCACTTGGCCTGTATTTCAGAAAATTGCAGATGAAGATTCACATTCCCTCTTTACCTGTCAGAGATTATTTTGTTGTTATTTAGGAATTATGTTGTTGACATTAAATAGCAATAAATGAGCCTCATTATGCCACTCCCTTGGTTAAATGATTCTTAGGAGTACAAGTGAGATTCCCACCTTCTTTTAACAGCTCTGGATACACCGTGTGTTTATTCTATGTTTGCAGCATAGAAACATTCCACGGTAAAAGAATTCTGTGCAAAAGCCAGAAGACCGCACAGAGGATCTTAATTCTCAAAAGCAAGCAACTCAAAGACTCTGAATCCAAGGAACAGGCAATCATGAGGTTGCAGGCAAAGAGCAGGTGAAACAGAATCTTAAGGATGTCTGTTTTCCAGGACATAGGAAAATTGACCCTTCACAAAAGTACTGCAAATTGCTGTAATAGAAATTTTTGACCTTCAGCACTAACAGATTAGATATGCCCTATTCCACTTCTCAAACACTGTATTGCACAGCTGGACTACAGACAGATATTCATTTCTGGACTCATTAGTGATGATGGAAAAGAAGAAAAGCTCCTTCTCCAAGACCTCCTGACCTACTTCTTGTCCATTCCCAGTGGATGGGATCTTCAGAGCTACAAATCTGACACTACCCTTGTCCGCTTCAGAGTGAGCTAAGCAGCAAAGATCTGCTGGTTTAAACTGGTCTGAGTCTATTTGGTACCTTTTGACTGACAAAGATGCAGAAGCCATTTTGTGAATGACTAAGCTGAAAGGATGTCAAGGCAAGGAGTCCCCTAGCACTACTTGCATCTCTCCCACTGTCACAGTAATATGCAAAAAGAGGATATCTGTCCAAGCCTTTATTCAGAGGAAATTTTGTTCACAAAACAGAGGTACTCAGGAATATTTTCTCTAGTGATATGAAATTGTTACAATGCTTTAAAAAAAGTGGGTTTTTTTTCAATCCCATTTATCTTTAGTTATTATCTGAATAAAAATTACTCCACACACATGACGAATAATAATATGCACTGGCTTTTAGTTCATTCTTATTCACTGTGCAGTTTCACAGGTTGAAGGGGTTTTGCAGCAAGATAACTGATTATATAAATCCTTTTCCTTTGACATTTCTCTCAGAAAATTCTGACATTATATGATTAGCTTTAAAATTAATCATTCTAAGAATTTTTTTTTAAATCCCCTGCTGAAAGATACCAAGTTATTAAGCTAAACGTCAATACTCAAATCACCTATATACAAAATTCTCCTTCCCATGGTAAATTCCCATTAACGTAGATTTTTATTATGCAAGTATTTTATGTGTGTCTTTTTCTTGCCATCATGGACAATTTCAAATATGAATTGATAGCGCAGTAGTGATTACAGTTGGTAACATTATTTAAAGACATAATTTCAGGGATCAAGCAGTGAAACACCATTAAACAGTAACATCATTAAATGTGAAGATCTGATTATTAACTGCATTTAAGTATGTCTACATTAAATTCACTAAAATGGCTTGTTAAAATATTTATAAGACACTATTTATTCTCTTTATTAGCAATTATATTTCAAAATTACTTTATCTTTTATATTATCCACTATGTAAACTAAATGTCACCCATCACTTCAGCTTCAGAAAATGGCTCTCAGAGACATTTAATGCAGCTGCTTAAACAGCCTGTTTTAGCTCATTTATGATTAAAATATTTGGTATTTTTTACTGAAATTTTGACTCTATATTTGTCAAGAAAAACTGTGTTCATTAAAATTGTGCATCATTAGCTATCCAGAGAAATTTCAGGGTCTAAAACCTGGTTTTAATGCCAGGTCAGTGTCCTAACCTGAGCTGAGACTGTTTAGGTATTTTACTACTTCATGAAAGGAGTAGTGAGATGCTTGTGTATTGAGGTGATTTGTTACCTTGATTTTTTTCTCCATTTTTCTGCTCCCATAATAGATTTTGAGCATTTGTTATTTGATTAACCCAGGGCAGAGGTATTTATTTATTTTCTGACATCTTGAAAAAGAAATAGAATCTCCTGATTGACTGCACCATAGAATGGCAAGGATTTCCAAAATTGGATACTGGCATAATTTCAAGTTTGTCCTTTGATTCTGATCATGCATGTGTTCTGGGATTTCTAAATCCTTTTGAAAAATCCCACCCGTAACACTTTGTGAAGACCACTCATCTGACAATAAGTTATTTAGGTGCACACATACACGAGACAGTGTTAAGTATTCAGTGGAGTATGTCAAGGCCAAGAGTTCTTCATTACATTTCCCAATCTCACTTTCAAAGAATTAGTTTATTGCTGTGTGATGTACTAGAAGATAAAAAAATAAGTCCAAAAGATGAGTGCCTGAAAAACTTGGTCTGACCAATACAATTGTACATATTCCATAGTTTTCTCACATCTTCTTTTTGAAAAATCTCAGTGGCACAGTGAAGAGGAAAGGTTACAACCACAGTAATCTTCTGGTAAGTCCCAGTGGTGAGTGCAATCCCCATTGCCTTACACAAGCAAAAGTGATTCTGCCTGGTGTAAAGAATGAACAGAGAGCAAGGTGCTCTCCTATCTCACAGATCACCCTCTTGTGCCAGCTTCTGGCCTGAGCCATTACAACTGTGCATCAGTGAAGTCAAGGGATATCTTACCTCACATAGCCTGGTTTAAGAATAATAGTCTAAAAGGATTTAAATATTCATTTGAAAGATGATCTGAGCTGTTTAGAAATTATGTTTTGAGACTAAATATGCCAGCATAGGTTTTGAACTATATTTTAATTTATTTTAACAACCCAAATCTGCATACTCCTCATTGATTTTATTAAAACAGATGACCAAGTAAATATTCATTTAAGAAGGCTAATTACCAAGCTAAAGTATTACAGTTTTATTTAGCTAATTAGGGATGGAACAATGCACTAGTAATATTAAGGTCATGATTAAAGTAAGCTCAATAAGTCTATGGTTTGAGCCACCAAAATGTAGGTATGATGAATTGTGAAATTGCCACTGAAATTTGTCTCTTTCCTAGAAGGGTCCACCCTGGTAGGGGTAAGAAGTAGGTAGGAGTAGGAAGTCAAGCGAGAGTGGCAGGGGCCCTGCATGGATTAACAAGGAACTCCTGGCAAACATGAAGGAAAAGTGTGCAAAAAGCAAAATCTGGGACAGATGACCCAGAAAGAGCAGAGAGGTACAGTCTAAGGTTCAGGGACACAGTAAGAAAGGACAAGCTTATATGGATTTGAATCAACAAGGCCTCCAGCATCGGCAGCAGAAGGGATACCAGGGACAATGTGGGCCTGCTGTTGAATGGCTCAGGAGACCTGGTGACAAAAGACACAGAAAAGACCAAGGTACTGAATATGTTCTTTGCCTTTGGCTTTCAGCAGTCCTGGGCCCCTGAGACCAAAGGTAAAGACTACTTCTCAGTAGAATAGGATCAGCTTAGGGAACATTTGAAGAGAATTGACAGACATGAGCGTGGGGCACCCAATGGGATGCACCCACAAGTGGGGAGGGAGCTGGCCAATGTCATTACCAAGTCACTCTTGATCACCTCTGAAATGTCATGGTTACTGACATGGTGATTCACAGTTTGTGATGACTGAAAAAAAGCAAATGACACTCCTATTTGTAAAATATAGAAGAAAGACCTGGAGGACCACAGGCTGGTCAATCACACCTCAGTCCCTAAGAAAGTGATGGAGAAAATCTTCCTGTAAAGCCTTTCCAAATATATGCAGGACAATAACATCGTTTGGAGCAGTCAGCACGGACTTACAGAGGGAAAATCTTGCTTGAGCAACTCCATAGCCTTCTACAATTAGATGACTGTTGGATAAAGAGAGAGCAGTGGATGCTGTCTGCCTTTAATAATAGTTTTGACACTGTCTCCCATATCATGCCCACAGACAAGCTGATAGAGTCTAGCTCAGTGGAAAGTCAGGTGAATTGATGATACAAAACAGAGAGGAGTAACAGAGACTGTAACAGAAACTGATACATCAGGTAGGTAGTGCAATTACATGGAGGAACTCAACAGGCAGGGAAAATAGAATGACACAAACTTTACGAAGCTCAACAAAGGGAAATGTCAGTCCTGTCCCCTTGAAGAAATAAACCCAGGCACCAGTATAGCCTGGGGGACAAATAGCTGAAAAGAGGTTTAACAGAAAGTGACTTGGAAATCCTGGTTTGATTACAGCCAGCAAAGTGCCCTTGTGGCAAAGAAGGGCAATGATACTCTGGGCTGCATTAGGGAAAGTTCTGCCAGCAGGTCAAGTTAGGTCGATGTTTCCCCTCTGCTCAGCACTGGTGAGACACATCTGGAATGCTGGGTCCAACTCTAGACTCCTGAGTATGAGAGGGGCATGGGCATACTAGAGGACACTCCATGTAGGGTCATGATTAAGATGGTTAAGGAACTGCTACTGTCATATGAGAAGAGGCTGAAAGACCTGAGACTTATTCTAGAGAAGAGAAGCTGAGGTGCATAAAACCTTGATGGGGGAAGTAAGGAAGGCAGAGGTCAGACACTTCCCAGTAGTGCCCAGAGACAGGACAAGAGGCTGAAGGCACAAACAGAAACACAGGAAATTCCATGCAAGAGTAAGAAAAAACTCACTTAGTGTGAGCATGAAGAAACACTGGCACAGGTTGTACAGGGAGACTGTAGAGTCTACATACTTGGAAATATTCAAAATCCAACTGAACATGTCCCAAGGAAATCTACTGTCCCTAAATCTGTCAGATTACATGATCCCCAGAAGTGCCTTCCTCTCTCAGCCATTCTGGGAATCAATGATTCTGTAAATTATTTTTCGAGTCCTATCTTTCAAAATCTTAATGAAGGCTTCTTCATTTCCCACTAAGATCCCAGACAATTTTTCTACCTATTAAATTACATTGATTTCCATAGATAAAAAAGATGGAAATGGGCAATATAAGAGGAAAGCTTTGTATGTCTGACAAAAAATAAGTCACTTAAGAAATTAAGAAACACGTATTTATAGGTCAGGATTCATCTGACCTTTCCTGGTTGTGTTTATCAACTCAGCATGAATCATATCCTTGAATGCCTAAGTATCTTCTACTGGCTGTACAGCCCAAGCTGGTTTTTTTTTTTTATTTTATCAGAATAAGGGAAAAGTACTTTACATAGTGATATATTTTAAATTTTTCCAATCTTATCAATTTTGTATTTACAGTTCATATATGACATTTGCTGTTAAGAGAACTCCTAAAAGCAATTATTTCCTTACTGACCTGTCCTAGTCAGCTAGAAAATGCCATCTATTATTTTCTCTTCCTCACTATGTCACTCATCCACACTCCCCTGATTGACTGTAGAGCTTTATTTTATTCCTTCCATTTCATGTTATTATGTTATTAAGGTTTTAGGAATAGCAACCATAAGTAATTGCCCCAGAGCAAATAGAAGTAATAAGTCTGCTCTGTGTGAGGCTGTAAGACATTTACAAAAACTAAAATGCAGTGAGTAATCAGACTTGTTTTTCTGGTTGTTGTGTGCAGTCCTCAGACTGCAGATCCTATTGCTGTTGTTGGTTGTATAGCTCTTGTATAGTTCCCCAAAAAGTGTTTGGAAATTAGGTAGCTGCCTGTAGTAATACAAGGTTTAAAATATTACGTTGAAAAAAAAATCATCCTTTTTTGATGGATTCTAACATTAAAATATGTTTGTCTGTTTTATTTTAAACAGAAACACAGGGATGTTCCTGACTGCCAATTTAAAATGCTAACTTTCATTGGGCTGTCAAAGACAATTATGAATTATGCACTGACCCACTGTTAGTATATAACCTACCTATGTGGGGTTGAATTTTCATACACTCATTTATTAATCAAAAAAATCCTTTTATGTATTACTAGTTAACCCTATATTACTCCTGTTTGGAAGAGAGGGATGGTATGATGACATAACAGAAGACATAAACTATAAATTAAAGAGATGCTAAAAGCATTAACATCTTTGCAAGATCATAGGTACAGTTGAATCTGATAACCATCCTTTTTAAAAAAACTACTCAAATTCACATTAAGCTGATCAAGAATATGAAGGAAAACCACTTCAATTTCTTTGTATTGGAGGTAGACTGTAACCCAAAACTAATTATGAGAGTAAAATTACTTGTGTTAATCTTCCAATCTTTAGACCCTGAAACCATGCTCCATCAAGTAATTATATTAAACCAACTCAGAAATGTTTTTCTCTTGCTAATCTCCAGCCAGAGAAGCCAATAAAAACAGAATAATTAACCATAAACAATTTTATTTGCCTGATTATACTGAAGCTTCAGATGGACTGTTTTAAATGGCTAAACACACATGGATGCATTTTACTTCTTAACCCAGCCCTGAAGGGCAGAACCAATTAAGTGTTTTGACCCTAGCAGATGCATGTGTTTCCCTCTTTTCTTCTTCTGATTATTTTTCTAGTTGTTGGTTTGTTTGGTTTTTTTTTTTTTTTTTTTTTTGTCATACACTTCATTTATTAGAATGTTTATATCACAGTAAAAGGAAAGAGACACAGTCAGTTTTAAGACTACACTATTCCAGGATTCTCCAGTAAGAAAACACAGGGCTATTCCCCTCTGAAAGGCTTTATATTTTCTAAATAGGATTGTAATGAAAAGTGTCCCCATGATGCAGTGGGAAGCACAACAGGCTGACAATGACAAAGTAGACCAGAGGTAAAAAAAATCAGATATCTTCATTATCTGTAAAATTACTGATTCTCATACCTTAAAATAAACAATTGATGTAAATGATTGAACAAAGAATGATTATCACTTTAAATTATCATTTTTGTAACTAACTCTGAATCCTATCAGATTAGTTGTGTTTCCCCAATGTTTATGCATGAAATGAGTTTCATACAATCTGAAGCGTGGAGGTAGAAGAGTCTGCACTACCTAAACATGTGTTCCTGTCTCAGTGTTGCCTTTTCCTGTTCATTATCCAGTTTATTCTGTGACGAATAAAGAGCTCCTGCTCTTTTGGTGGACATAAAAGGATGTCAAAGATCTTACTAGATCTAATGCATTTTTGTAAGTAGAAGAATTCAGCAAGAAAACAATGAGATGTAAAACTGATTTTAAGCTTAACTCTGCTCCCTTACCTCCAATTACATCAAAAGCTTTAAAAACTTTTCAAGTAATTCCTAATATATGATACCTAACTTCAGATCTCACCTTTTTTCCTTACAATGAAACTGAACTGACTCAGACCTTCCTTGGACTGAATCCTTTATGCCTTTGACAGGGTCTGTAAAAGGGTTTCATCAGCTTCTCTGGCTAGTGTGACCTTAAAACCCATTGCTTCAGCCAAGTTTTGCTTTTAATTTTCCCATTAGTTCAATCAAGACAGTCAGAATGAAGCTCAGAGAGTTGGAACGAAAGTTAAAAATAATCCATGATAATTCTACTGTTCTATTCAAAACTACCACGTAGGCCCCACTGGAGTATAAGCCTGGTTTATTATGACAAGAAGAGGCAGTATTAACAGTCATTTAAAGTTATGGGAGACACATTTTGAAGTTTTGAAATATGATTTTACACTTGAGAGAGGCAGGGCAGAGAAGAATGCTAATAAGTGTGATTGAGCTCAGCAGCCGAAGGTAAAATGCAAATTTTAGTCAAGCTTAGTTCTGTGATATTGTTTCACTTTCTCTTTTTTCTCCAAAGCCTAGGTAGTTTTAGGCATTTTTTAAAAGAAACACACAGTGGATCACCAATAAAACAAAAGAGGGACTTGTTTTCTGTAAGCACTGTTATTACTAAGACCACTCTTACCCAGACATTTGCAGACTGCATAGCTCCTGACTAACCAGCAAGAATCAGAAGAAAGTAGTATTCACACAGATGTTTAAGAGAACAATTGGTGGTTGATTTTTGTCTAGCTGTTCTGTTTGCTTTCTTCTCCTCATCTTCACATATCTAAAGTTCTGATACTACATATAAGCTGAAGAATAACTCTCATTTCCAACCTTGTTGCTAGGAAGAAGCTAGCATCACTGCTGGTCTCTACATTTTTATTATTTTCACCAAGTAAGGAAGGTGAAGATTATGGTGAAAAGGAAAAAATTAGGGTTAATGTTTGTTTTTAAACAGAGAACAAAATAACTATTTTTCTTTTTTACATTTACTCATGAGAAAGAGACCTGTCAGATTCAACAGGAATAACCCCAAGCTCTCTATTTAAAAACAGGGCCCCTTTTGCTGCCCCATTCCTTTGTCCTCTGAGATCCATGCAGACTTCACTAGAAAGGATTCACTTCATCTATCTGTGAAGGGGAAGGGGATCTTCAGGCATCTGCCAGCATCAGGAACAAAGATGGAAGCAAATGTTTGACAAATCCAGGAAGTCGTCTGGGATTTTTACAGGCAGAGTAACTGTAGTAGTTTTCTGACACCTGAAAATACCTTCTATTCTGTATTCACAGCCATGCCTGACTTTTCTTAACTAAGCATCTGGATGAGAGAAGAAAGATGCCTGCCAAATTAAGGTCAATGTCTGGCCCAAGCAGCTTCCCTGGTGTATGTGTATATTCAACAGAAAGCTGGTATATTTATTGCTTAATCTAGGCAGTCCATTTGAGAATTTGGAGGGATTTATTGAAATGGAAAAGAGCTTAAGTTTTGTTCCTTCTGAATATCTGTTATGTAATGACCATTCCTACATTTCCAAGTCAAACTCATAAACAGAATTATACTTCATGTTTCCTTATTTCTCTCCCTCTTACTGGTGACTTGGTCAATTAACACGTCTCAGTATTACAGCCTTAAAGAGTCAGGAAAGTGTGAAATTGCCTTATAGTAGTGACAAGACATGAAGAAATCTTCCAAAGTCATTACTACAGCTTTAAACCTGGAGTCAGTTTTAAACATAGCATATACTATGAGCTGAAAGCAAAAGAATGAGAAAATATTTGAGTTATTTGCTCCAAATTATTTAGTATCCATGAATATAAAATATTTAGGTTCCAATCACAATCCGAAATTTGAGTTGTACTCCATTTACTTCATCTCATAGTTCTAAAAAAGAGTTAATGAAACTGAATTTTTCCCACTAGTATTTTATTCAGTCCTATCTTTTCTGCATCACTGTGGTTGGGAAGGGGTAAGAAATAAGGTATGTGGACCTGAGATAACTGGAACAATTGGAGTACTACTTATGCCCTCCTTGTTAAAACTGTTGCTGCATAGCAAGACTGGATTATTAAAATGCCTCTATAGGTATATGCTGATGTATTCCAATAGAAAATCTACTTCAGGAAATAGCAGAAACTCGGCACATGTCTTTTGATGAGTAACTTTCCACTAGGAACAAAATAACACTGTTATTTTGTCACAATACAGGTATTCAAAAGCCACGGATCTGTTTTTTTCATTCTGAAAATTGAGCATAAGGAAAGAACCTCTGCTTTTAAATGAGTTCATAGAATCATAGAGGCAATCATAGAATCAAACTGAAGAGGCACAGGGCAATCCTGTCTACTGAGATGGATGCATTGACACCTTTCAGAAAAGAGTAAGTATTCACAGAAATGGAGTGGGAGAACAATAAGGAACCTTCTCCTCTAGCCTAGCAATAATGATGATGCTGAAGGAGAAAGATGACCTGTAGACTAGTTCCTCATTTCAGCAAGACGTACATGTTTTATTCAATGCCTCAGGCATGCAGTTGGAGCAATGGATATTAATAAGGAATTACTGTGAAAATCAGACAATTTTTTTTGATGTCAATTCATTAAACTTGCAGTCACTCAAGGAAATTTGACAGGGAAAACACAAGAAAAAATCTAAGCTAGATGATAGCCAACAGAAAATTTTACCTTTACTTGAAATTCTTGGTGTTACCTCCCTAATCACCTGGACAAGAAAATAGCTGAGATTGAAGGCAATAATCAGGAGAAAAGGTAAATAAATAATCCAATACATGAAATGCATTTATCACCTATGGGAAACTATGCTATCTGTATTTGCAAGAATCTGGATGTGGTGAATTTTCCCTGATATGTGAGATATCATCAGAAATCCCCTATTTAAATATGGTAGAACACACATTTAAAACACCTATTTTTTTTTAAGAACTTGGACATATGTTTGACTGAGTGTTGTGCATTTACAATGCAGATACTAAATGTGGGATTTGTCTCACCTGGCTTGAGAGAACCAAAGTGAGGAATACATCAGCAATAGTCATCTTTGGCTTTGAAGTTTTGAAGGGATTGGTAAGCATGTTCTTTCAACATCAGTTTGTGGGATCTTTGCTAAAGGTCTTTTATTTACTGACATGAATTCCACTAGAAAAGACAGAGCATGCTTTCAGAAAAGTTTTGACCTGTTCTCAATCTTTGCAACATTAATTGAAAACAAACCAAATCCCTATTAATCTTTTGTGCTGCATTGTATTTTTCTATAGAAACGCTGAAGTTTTTCCTATTTATTTCATTTCCATTGTGATTTCTTTTTCATTGTGAAGATTGGCCAATTTAGAGTAAATTGTCTATCTAAAGTAATCAAGGGAAAATGGATGTCAGAGATCAATTCATCCAATTTCATTAAATGAGAGACAAGATTTTCTTTACTCATTTAATTAAACCAAATAACACCTGCAAGACATACCTAACTTTCAAAATGAAGCAACATGTATGCAGTACTGGGATTCATTCCAGAACTAGCATCAAACCTTGAGGAATTTCAAAAAAAAAGGGAAAAACTAGAGTGCTAGTAAAATAGGATCGTGTGCAGATCTTCTGTGATTTCTTCCCTATTAGATATGGAAAACAGCTCTTTTTCTTTCAAAATGGGTTTCTGAAAGTGATTTTTAAAGATGAAAGAATGAAAAACACAGTCGTGTTGTCTACTGAAGCTCTTTTGTTTACAGAAAAAGAGACTAAGAGATATTGTATAAAAGAAAACTTACAAAAATTCAGAAATATCTATTTCCTTTTCCCTTTTTGAAGCTCTCCACATGGATATGGGACCTCATTTCTCTTATCTGGATGTGCTACATTTGGAGTATGCAGGAAATAAACAAAGAAGCAAATATATATTGTGCAATATTTGTGACATTCAAAATTCCTGCTTCAAGTGTCAAGCAGTTTCTCTAAGTATACTTCCCTGGAGTAAAAAATGTGGTTTTAATGGTGATTTTTTTATGTTATTGGAGCAAGCATAATGAAATAAGAAAACTAACTTATTAGCTAGAGTTTGGGGAAGAATTTTATGGTCACTTTGTATTATTATTCTGAATTCTGAGTAGATGCTGGAAGCAGGTTTTAATCATTAGTAGTAGTATATGATTCACTCACTCATAAACACACCAGAAAAGAACACTCTACTTGTTAAAAAACTACCATAAAAAGCAATGTTTTTACTGTTTCTTCCTAAGATTTTCTCAGCAGTTGATCAATCATTAGAATATATATATATGTATATATTGTATTATATAATATATATGTATTTATTTACTCACTTTAAAGTAGCAGTTCCAGGATAGTGCCTAGTAGCACATAGTTACAATATGTAGCCACTCTAGCTAGAATACATTACTCTTAATGCGAAGTTAACTTCTTGTTCAATTTACTGTCTGGAAAATCCCTGTGTTTCTAAAAACCACTAGAAAATAGTTGGGTTCTATTTTCAAATAACTGATATTTATATCAAGGGTTTTGACTTCACACAACAAACCAAGCATTCAGTATCAGGGATACCCTCTTTTCTTTGCATAAGTTCATTCAGTGTAATTGGATAGATCTTGCAACAGAAATGTGAAAGAGCTATAGAGGATTGATGCCCGAAAAGGCGCATTGAAAGCTGCTCAGAGACAGCTTTGAGTCTTTTAGCAGCAAAAGGTATTTATTTTAGGCAATGCTGGGAGCTAGCCAACTTGCACTGGACAAAACTAGCCCAAAGTTATCAGTGTAAAGTCAGGTATTTATACAGTTTTTGTAAGAGATTACATCATTTTCACATGCATATTTATATCATTGCAGCAATTCATTATAATATTCATAGCAGGCGGAGTTTGGGCAGAGTCTGGGCAGAGTTGTCCTTTTGGGGTGCTGTTTCGGGGGTCGTTCCTTTTTCTTCATCCTCAGGGGGTCCCATTCCAGAAGTCTTCCTCGCTTTGAACTTTTCAACTTTCTTAGTTGGCTGTCTTCCTGATGGTGAATTTTGCAAGATTTTGGATTCATGCCCCTATTTTGCCCCTTATTCCATAAGGAACCCTTCCTTATGTCTATTTAGGTATGTATGTTAGGATTTTTGGTGTTCTTTATTTCCCTGTGTTTTTACTTTATGTTCTTCTGTGTTAGTGTGTTAGCATTCTTTGGCCAGGTTTATCTTTCACTAGCCTTGAATTTTGGTTCCTTTAGTTCTTTACCCAGAGCTTGCATTCTGAGTTAACTCCTTCAGGGCCTTTTTCTGTTTCAGTATGCATAAATATCGGTGTGGGATAATATAAAGAAATGTAAATTTTCCAAAAACCCAAACAACCCTGCAATGTTTTTAGAATATTTTTAGTGAGATACCAAAAATGCAGCATCCAATTAAAAGGGGACTTTATTTTCTCCTAACAATCCAGGGCCATTAAAGCAACCAGCTTTCGCTTTATATGGAAATGTACTGTGCTAAGAATAATTTATTGCCTTTTCCTAATATACCAAGTCCATCAATGACCTAATGAACCTATGCTCGCTTTTTAAAAACTAATAGTGGGTGTAATGAATCTCCCTCCTAAGAAACCAAAACCCCGACTTCCATTCTCTAGTGTCAGTGACCTTTCTCCTACAATGCACAAAGCTGCAGACACAACCCTGAACCTAATTTGAAACAGGTTGCAAATGAACAGGAGAGGTAGTATCAAGTTAAATTAGCTTGTAAAAAGCTTCTGAGAGTACCATTTTGATATAGAAGATTTTACTTTCTGTAGCAATATTGCAGCAGAACATCCTACATTCTACACTTTGTAATATGCTAGATTTCACTAATGTGAGTGATTTTATGAACTCCTCAAAACATGTAGGTATTTCATGCAACAACTGAGCGGAGCAGTCCAAGTCAGAACCAAAGTACTTGTTATTCCAGTCATTTCACTAAATGCTTACAAATTTGAGTCATTTCACAAAGTATCTGTCTGAAATAGTCATTTTGCAGTGACAGAACATTTTAATCATTTAGTGAAGTGACTGGTTTCACACTGTAACAACAACATAAACAAAATGTGAGACTCTGACGACATTTAAGTAAAAGCACACTAATAAAAAATTCAAAGATGTAAAAATATTATTCTCTGTATATGAATATTTATTATTTAGGTATATATACTTGGGTATGTATAAATAAAATCCACTTAAATCTGTAAAAAAAAATAAGGAAGTAGATACACAAAACATGTTAATGTCATGCAGTACGAAAGATTTCTGGGCATTTAAACTCTTAACCCATAACTGGATAGTTGTTTTTTAAGGGAGGAAAAATGATAATTTTTGTCACCTCTGTTTCATATTTAAATATGTGCTTTATGTATACTGGAACAAGATGGGGATGCTGTATCTAGTATGATAACACTTGTCTTCCATTTGATTGCACTATGTTCCACCTCTGAATGCCAGACCAAGGGGGTGAAAATCCTAAGTAACTTCCTAAAATAGCTCTTAGATACTTCGTTAAATATGATTTCTTGAGCTTTTCAAAATAAGTGTAGGACATTCCAAACTCAGACTCCAAAAAAACAAGTTTTAAATAAAACAAAAAACAAATAAATATAAAACAAAATAAATATCAAATTAATAATAAAAAAAAAGAAGTATGAAATCATGATGCATTACAAAAAGGTTTTCATTATTTGAACAAGTGGCATTAATCCTTTTGGAACTGTTACACGTTAAGGTACTGTGCCAGCAAAGCACTTTGGTATGGTCTTTTCTTTAAGATCAAAAGTAGACCACTGAATCTGCCTGCCTAGAAATGATTAAATTAAGAGTATGGTCTCGATGCAAATTCAGAAATATTTAGTTCAACACTGCCTAATAATGTTCTGGATCATTTCAGCATATAAATGCAAAAAGTGCAAAATGTAATGGCATGTGGAAACCACTGTAGAACTGCCCCAGACTCAATGATTTGAATGGAATAACTCTTATAGTCAAAATTAAATGGACACTCAAGCTGTTTTGCAAACCCATTTCCTCACTATGCTGTCGGAAAAATGTGCAAAAATAAGCTCTCATTCAACCTTGATCAAATAATGGCCAGTCTTCGCGAGCGAAGATCCGGGGAAGGTCTTTCCACCTTCCAGCCTGCGCATTGGATTTTTTAGGTGAGACACAGTGTGCGCGGAACTGAGCCCACCCTTTAATCCTAAGGTTCATCTGCCGGGGCCAAGCGAGCTTGGACGGTGGCAGTGAGGTCCTTAGGACGTAGGTGGGTTGCCTTTAAGGGCTAACGAGCTCCACCTGCCCAGGAGTGTCCCTGACCGGGAATCGAACCCGGGTCTCCGCGGTGATAGCGCGGCGCCTTTACCCCCTAGACCACCAGGGGCTCCTACCTTGATCAAATAATGTAAGCAGTATTACCAGGGCTAATGAAGAAGCAGTTCACAGTTCATATTTGGAACTACACTCTGAATTGAATGCTACCCTTATGCAATCTGTGTAGGCACTCAAAAGTTTTAAAAGTTCATAAACTCATACAAGATGTGCTGTACACAGTTTTAGTTTTTTTCATGATTACATTAAAACTGAACTATTTGTTTATTGTTCGTCTACTGTCTACTCTGCAAAAAAGAAGTGATGTTTCTGAACCAGTGCTACTCTGAGGTCATGTAATTGCCATTGCATTGCACACATGTGCTTGGAAAAGCAACGGTAAGGTTATGAGAAAAATTATTTTTCTAAGCAAAGGAAATGTGATAGAGAAGGGCTGTAAAGATTTTCTGTGAAGCATTTGATGATATGTCTTGTGAAAGCTCTTGAAAAATACATGAATGATGGAAGTTCCTAAAGGAAATGTATACTGGGTAAGGGAGTGACAAAAATGAGGAATCCAACATAAGTGAGAGGCAAAATATCCTACCGAAAAAGGACCCATAAGCTTTTCAGAAGCACTAATAAAAACATTCCTGCCTACCGGTTTATTCACAACCTTTCAGTAACACGCAGGAATATGCCTTGGACATTTCCTGGTGACGTGAAACTGAAAGTTAATATCAACAATGGAAAGATCAGGATATGAACTAACAAAAAAAATGTTATTTTGGCTGACAGACAAAAGGAGTGTATAAAGACAATGCATACACTTAGCCTGGAAACTACATGCTTTTCTGCCTCTGGAGCTTTGAGGTTCTTCAGCACAGAGCTGCTAACTGGAGTGAAAGTGTGCACCCCTGTGTGAGAGCTCCTTTGTGTCCCACATCTGACCACAGAAACATCTCTTTCCACCCACGTGGAAAAACCTCAAGAGGCAGCATATCTAAACAGTTTCAAGTGCAAGTTTGGTAAGCTCCTGGAAGTGACTATGTTCAATTTTACTTCCTTACAAGTTTGATACTTTTTCAGATCATAAATTCAGCACTCTTGTGATGTATTTTATTTATATATACATAAATAAATTTTAAACAGTATAATATATTTATGTTTATGTTTGCTAGCCAGCTTTACAATACTGCAGATATTTTTTTATCCTTTTTACACCATCAGGTAAGATTAAAAAAAAACTTTTTCTCCATTTCTAACTTAGATTACAGGATCAAATGCAAATAAATCTGAAGACAGAAAGGAGTTAAAACTATTAGCTCAGGTCGAGTTTACTTCACAAAGCTCAGTTCAAAAGTTTATTTTGTATTTTGTTGAATAGTTTAATCAGTACAGTACAACTAGTGAGAAATTAATTGATTTTTAAGTCCTCTAAGCAGTTCAGATCTCATGCGTGGGCATTGTTCTTAATTATAAAAGGTTACAGTTGAATTCTTTCAATATATGTGACTATAACACAGAGCAGGCTTTAAAAAGTAGGTCAACTCTTCATCACAAGTAAAAAGCAATGTTCTTCATAATTCAGTATAGTGTGAAAACCAGAATAATTTATGATGCAAAAGTTCTGCAATCACACACCTGACAACTGAGTGAAACTCTGCATTTTATCACTATGAATCCAACCTAGTACTGTAAATATGTTCCTGTGAACACAGCTTTCCTCACCATGTGTGATTACCATATCTCCAAACATGTTCCATACAGCAATAGTTTCCATTCTTATTAGTTATATATACCTTTTGTAATAGTTATTTATAAACTCTTTCATAAGCAAATAAAGAAAAAGCACCTATGCCTGCACTGCTTTCCTTGTAGATTCATCTTGAAGAAACTCTAATTTAAAATGTCTAAATTATTAAATACATCCATTCATTAGATCTGGCTTGCATTTAGCAGAGCAAATTTTCTCAAAAACAGTATAGGTGGAATTATTCACTCCATTGTAGACTTAGTAATGGGTTTCTTAGGTTTTGTGCTCACTTTGGTTGAAAATGTTTTTTACCACTGTGTGGTTGATCTAGGTAGCTAGAATATTCATTTAAATTTGTGCCTAAGAGAGTAAAGGTTCTAAAAAGCTCTCTGCAAAATATAAATCAGAGGAGTGGTTTTTTATATAAGATTTCCTAAAAAAATAATTTCATTTTTTCCATATCTTAAAACTACTTCTTCATTTTGATTTTACAAACACCTCCAGAAAAAACATGCATTCTAGATTCTCCCTTTCATCAGCTAGGATCTTATTCTTCTATCTTCTGCAGGAGATGGAGCTCAGAGTTAATGCTGCTTTTAGAGTCTTTATCCACAGTTACATAGACATTTTTTTCAACTGTTTTAGCTCTAAATAATTTACAGTATCTGCTCCATGCTCTAAATTAAAAGATTTAACAGATTTTTTAGTAATTTTTTTAATCCATTCTTTGGATTAATCCAATCCATGCAGTGTAAATGCTGGCTCATTTGGAAACTTTGAATAAAGTTTAGTTAAGTGTCTAAGAACAGTGTGTGACTATAAAAAGAGGAATTGTTAGGTCTGATTATGCATCCTATTAGAGTCAGCTTAGGATAAAGAAACTTCAGCAAATCCAGTTAGACTGTAAGTAAAATATAAGAAATCTTAATAAATTTGAACATTTAGGTTGATATTTTCCTTACAGATAATTCTCTGCTATTTATTTTACAGTATCCCTGAAAGAAAAGCAGAAACCTGTCAGTCATCCTAATCTTGCATTAACCTGAAAACATCTGATAGTCTCATGTTCAGCATTAAGCACTTGTCAGGGTTTCAGTCTTTTTAAGCATTTGCATCAATTATTCAGGCAATCTGCAAAGCCACAAAGAATGCACAGCTCAGTGAATGAAGTCCTTTCATGCTGCAAGGTGCATATTGAGCCTCCAAAAGTTACCTACAGACACAAACCACTTCTGGCAGCAAGGTGAGTCCCATTGAGAGACACAATCTATGGCACACATTTTGAGGAAGGCCAGCACAGCACAACAGGCAGCGTTAGGAGACTTCTGCACCAAGACAGTGAGACAGGGTCATTTTGAATTAATTTAGGGCTAAGTAGATGAACTGTGGGGGTGTTGCTTTCTTATCTGGGGAGAGGACTTGTCCATTTTATATGTTGTAGACAAACACCTTATTTGCATTCATAATGACTTCAGAGAAAATGGCTATCAGTGAACAATGCCTCCCCAATTTCATACTGAGAATTTCTAAATCAGGGCATTAGTTTCCCAGGATATTACTCCAGCTGTAGGGGTAATGCTGTCTGACACCAGAGACAGCTCAGGGATTGTTTTGTGCCTTTACTATGAGAGTCTGTTGAGGTAAGCATTGTCTTACAGTAGTCCCTCATAAATTGGGAAGCTCCCTTTCATGGAGCAAAATACTGTATTTTAGGTGAATCACAAAGTGATTTACCTGCTGTATTTTTTTGTTCCTAATATTTTTCCTCTTTTTTCATTTAATATAATAACTACATATTGCTACTAAGAAACTCCACGGTTTCTCAATTTTATAACAGCTAATTTCTGCAACCCTCACCGCATTTCCTCTTTTATGCAATGTATAGAGGGAGAGATGCCAAAGATCATACAGACAGAGCAACATGAATGAACTGAACTCAAGAGTTTTGACTCTCTCAGTTCTCTCATCCTTTTCCATTCACTACAGATGGTTCTTACCAAAACTCACACTGAAATCAGTAAATCACAGCTAACTGCATTTGCAGTGGAAAAGCAATCAAAGGACAGAAAGCTCAGAAAGTAAATGAAGCTGTATACAGTGAAAGGAAGCATAGGCTCCACCAGAAAAGCAGTTAAGGCAGCATTATAATGGCACTTAAGCCACAGTAGCATTTTGACATATTGCACATCTTTGTGACAGAGGAGAAGGATAACATTTGATTGATTTTAACTTTTGGGTCGCTTTTTAAAACTAACAATTTAGCTGTACTGACAACAACAACAACAACAACAACAACAATAACAACAAAACACACACACACACACACACAAAAAAAAAAAAAAAAAAGGAAAAAACCCTGGGTTTCCCATGCTGATAGCCAAGACCTCTAGTAGTGTAATAGAGTTGCTGAATTGAGGCTTTACAGAAGGAAGGAGGAGGGGTGAAAAACAGAAAAGCTAAAGAATCAGAATAAGAAAATAAGAGTAAGTGAAAAGGTGAGGGCATCTGTGATGTGCAGTGTGGCCAACTTGCCAACACCAGCTCTACCCTCACTAATACAAACCAGTAGAATTATACAACATACAAGAGCTGAAACTGGGCACCCTAAATGTGTAGGCAGGTTATTTATTGTGAACTGATGAAGGCTGCCTTGATAAGCCTCTGAGTGCGAACTCAGAACTGGAAAATGTCAGTTCCTTTGTGGAACCTGCTATATCTTTACAGAATCACAGAATGTGTCAGGTTGGAAGGGACCACAGTGGGTCATCTGGTCCAATCTCCCTGCTCAAGCAGGGTCATCCCAGAGCACATGACACAGGATTGTGTCCAGACTTTTCTTGAATATCTCCAGGGAGGGAGACTCCATCCCCTCTCTGGGCAATCTGTTCCAGTGCACGGTCACCCACACAGTAAAGTTCTTCCTCATGTTCAGGTGGAATTTCCTGTGCCTTGGTTTCTGCCTGTTGCCTCTTGTCCTAGCACTCAGCACCACCAAGAGCCTGGCTCCATCCTCTTGACACCCCTCCTTCAGATACTTGTAGGCATTGATGAAGACCCCTCTCAGTCATCTCTTCTCGAGGTTGAACAGGTCCAACTTCTTCAGCCTTTCTTTGTAAGAGAGATGCTCCCAGCAGCCTGAGCAGCTGGGGAAAACTGGCTGAAGAGAAGTCAGAGCAAAAAGGTGGCTGAGAGGCACTTGCTGTTCACCTGCATGCAGCTTGTAAGAGGAAGTTTCTGTGTTTCATCTGAACCAGGTGTTCTTAAATTTCATTTTTAAACAATGCCTTACCCTTTTTAAGATTTTCACAGAAGAGCATTCTGTTTTGTCATGTCTGATGACTACTTTATATTAATGAGTAATAATTTCAGGGAAGAGTTAGATGTGTTACAAAGATTTTCAGTATTGCCTCTGTGACTATCACAGATTTGTAAGTCATTTTCCAATACACAGAAACTAAGAGTGGGAAATCAATAATTCAAAGAGGAAAAACTCTGAGATGCATGAAATTTAAAATAAATAAATAAATAAAAATAAAAATTGCTTTTATTTTAGATACTCTTTTTCCACATTTACTAACCTTGGTTGTAATGCACAAGAGCTGTAAGAAGTGTGCACAAGACATAGTGAGGCTGGAGGAGATCAGAACTGATCATAGTCATTGCTTTCCTGCCTGCTTCAGTGCATCCCAACATCGTAAGTAATACAAATACCTCTGAAATATGTCAGATGATTTTACACTGCAAACATTTTGTGTGCAGTTTTCACTAATGAGGAACATAGAAAGTACATATAAAATCAACAGACAAATGAAACCTGAATTGCAGAAAAAGCAGATTTTAAAACTTTAGTGCATCATTTTCTCCCACAGGTACTTCATCAAATTTTCCTCAGGACCTGCAAATCAGAGATCTGTCGTCACAGCACTCTCTATAGACACCTACGGTCTGATTTTTTTCACCAGAGAAGGAAATTTTAAAAACAATAAACCAAAGGGTTTTTTGGTTGTACCTGGAAAGAAAATAAGCAATCTATCAGCCTTAGGGAAAATAATAACCTTTAGAGAAAACATATTATTTTGGAGAAGTACAAATTTGATCCACTTTCCAAAATTGGATTTATACAAACCAGAGAATTACATATATCTTGTTCACATGGTGATTTACAGGGAGTCAAGTTATCAAACCACTAAATTTAGACATACATGCAATGACCCCAAGGTTCTCATTTGTATGAAGACCTACCTGTGGGTCTGAAGTGCCCAACATCCACTATGCTAGAACTGTTCTAAGGAAAAACTGAACTAAACTGTGCCAGTAAGAGTAATAAAATAAAATTAAATAAAGATCTCCCATGCATCAACCTGTTAATTATCAATTTGATGGGTTTCTGAAAGAAAATGAACTTTAAGTTTTTGAAAACATTACCGGGTGTGATATGTCTGATATGTTTATGTGAAAGGAGAATATGGGCAGCATTCAACCTCCAAACTACCTTTTCAATCTATAGGTGCCTGTCCTCTAATACACCTGTAAGAGTCCTTTCCATTCCATTAATCACTCTACATCAGCAGCATATTTGTTCTGTCTTTTATATCTGTTGTCTGGTCTGACAACACTGTAAAAAGTCCTGGTTTTTAACTGTTAGTGGGAGCAATGCCCAGTTCTCATTCCCCCATTGTCATCATATTTCAGCTCAGAATATTCTGTGAAACCTGTGGAAATACATAAAATAACATTTCCCTTCTCTGCCCAGTGTTTGCAACTCTGAAAAAAAAAAACCTCAGGGACCAGAGGTGAGGAATTTAAGTACACAGGGAAAAAGATCAGACAGTATCTGTGAGAAGATCATTTTACATTTTTTCTCTTTAATTCTCATTTATAATTGAGGAATTAACCTTGGGGAACCTCTATAGAAAAGAGTACACCAAATCTGAAAGGCAACAGCAAAAGGAATGGAAAAGCAATTGTGTGGTTTCGCACCTTTAAGACGAGGTTGTATAATAGAGCCAAGGAGAGATGCATTCATTTTGTGCACTTTGCAATGTTTATATGCTCTCCCTCCTCTGTCAAAAATGTGCATCCTCTCAGGTTACTCACCTTCACACTACAGACAGAGTATCACAGCGTGAGAGCGAGGACACAACTGAGCTAACGCAAAACAGCCTCTCTCAACCAAAAGAGGGTTTTCAACCGCAGAGGCTGAGTCACTACCGAGCCTGGGCAACCTTGGTGGGGTGTAGAACCTGAGGTTCCCCTGCTGCCTGTGAGATAAAACCCTGTCTTTTCCGCACACTGCTCATGTGAGGGCACAACCACTAAGGCAGCAAACATTAGATGTGTGATAATGAACGTGAAACAGGTAGTAAATGTTTTAAGTATTTAATTATTTGGTAAATGTAGGTCTCTAGATATTCAACTTTTGGGAGCCTACACTGGTCTTTCCTGCTGCAGAAATGTGGTTTTACAGTGTTCTTTACAAACTAATGACCTGAGCATTCAAGCACTTTTAAAATCCATTTTCAATACGCCTGTGTGTATACCATATTATACTATAATGTCAGTGGAAGTAATTATTTTCACTCTTCAATGTCAACATAATGACAAGGTGTCATTTGTTGTCTATATAACTCTGTGTAATTCATTGGAGAATTTAACAATATATTTATCCATCTGACTAAATTAATTATGATTCATTAACAAAATACATAAACAAATGAGATCAGGCACAAAATCACACCTACCTCACTAACAGCTCCCATTTTAATGATGTGTTCTGCTTGCTGTGATTATCATTTGGTAGTTTGGGAATTAACCAGTTCTAGATTATTAGTATGAGTTAGAATAATAACTTCCGGCACTATCTTGATTTACATCTTCCTTATCTTCTAGACACAGAAATGGATTTGAACAGTTCCAAAGATCTTAACTTTCCCAAGAAAAAGTTAATAACCCTCTGAGCACCCTTCTGACTTGTTTTTCAAACACATAGATTTTAAGGACACCTCTTAAAAGAGTAAGAAGATTCTTTCGTGTAAGTACTTCAGACTACATTATATAATGTTAACTTATTCAGTGTTATCTTCCAGACTTCTTCTGAATTAATGAATTCAAACATGAAATATATTCTTAAAGTAGCTTTTTCTTTTTGAGACAAAGATCAGTCTAAAGCTATATAAGTTATTTTATATGTACTATTAAATTGAGTATTTATGCTGTAGTGCCTTTTGCAACAGCATGGATCAGAAGGGCACATACAAAGCCATCAATTCAAAAAGAAAGGTAGATTAACAATATACAATAAAATAAGACAATAAAAGATTTAGCTTCTCTGCTGCATTTTCAGTAGATGTTAACAGCTGAGCAAAAAAAAGTCTTACAATTTGATTTCTCATTCTTAATAAGGACTCAGCAGAAATTTGGATATCTTAAACTTACTTTTATTCTGAACAAGTAAAAAATACATTATATAACTCGAGAATACATGAAAGTGCACAGAACAAATGTCATAGGGAATTGTAAAGTTAGTGTGACTAAAGTAATAAAGGGTAAATGCATTTCCCTAGTGATAGTTTGAACTCTCTGACAAAAGAAAGAATGAAAACTACTATTATCTAATGAAAACATTTCTTATTCTACCCAGAAAGGTTATAAAAGATCAAGGAAAAAGGCATGAGAGATCTGAGCTGAAGTATAGGTCAGTGATGGTTCACATGTGTGTCAGAATTTCACTTGATCAGATTGTTCATTGAGGACAGTTTATCTACCTAAAATGTTTTTTGCTCATAAACCATGCAAATTAAACTATAAACGATAGTAAAGGCATCATAAATTTCACATTGTTCACACAGTAAACATAAACGTCATTGCCATCTTCACATTCTCTTCACATACCTCTTGATTTCCAAACTTGAAATGGTAGAGCCCCTTCAGGTGGCCATACAGATAGCAGGGTTGTTTCTCACTGCTTTAGTGACCCTCCAGTTTAATCTTTACTGTGGCTTTGCAGACCAGGGCAGTTTATTAACACAGCACAAGTAAAGCAGTCACCTGCCTTTCCAGAGAACCAAGACACAAAGGTTTCTTGAATCTTCTTTTCTGGCAGCACTCGGTGGATTTGGATTAAGAATAGAAAAATAGATAAGCCTGCTTTTCTTTCTGTCCTAGGAAGGTGGATTTTGGGAAGGGGAATAACATCCGTGTTAGCCTTTTTCATCTTAGGTCTTTGTTGTGGCTTTGCTTCAGCTGACAATGAAGTGCCATGCAGTTGCTCACCCACACCTCCCTCCCTGCCCCCAGTGGGATGAGAATGAGAAAAAAGGATAAGAACACTTTAGTAACTGAAATAAAATAAAATATAATAATTAATCACAGAATCATTGAACGGTTTGGGTTGGAAGGGACTTTAAAGAAGATCTAGTTCCAGCCCCTTGCCACAGGCAGGGATACCTTTCCCTAGACCAAGTTGCTCAGGGCCCCATCCAACCTGACCTTGAATACTTCCAGGGATGGGGCATCCACAGCGTGTCTGGGCAAACTGTTCCAGTGCTTCATCACTGTCACAGTGAATAATAATATTAATTTTAATGAAAAGGTGTGGTAAATTTGCAGACTTGCTACAAAGGTACCTTGAGTCAGTAAAGAATTGACCAGGCTTGTTGAGAAAAGCACAAGCTGGGCCCCCATCCTTATCGTGTACCTGGCTCAAGCAAGGGCTAACAACTGGAGGATGCTTGGGGTGAAGCAGAGGTCTCACAGCCTAATGTTGTTCCAGTGAGGCACAGAAGAGTATCTGGGCCTCTGTACCAGCTACTGGCCTCACTCCACCTTCAAACTGAAAGATAAGTCCTATTGTAAATTTGGTTCTTGTGTAAGCTATGAATTCTGACTGAAAGTAACTGAGACCCTTATTAAGCCCTATTTTCATATTAACTTTCATACCCCTAATAATACAAATTAAGATAAAAGAAAACATGCCTTACATGTATGACCACAGTCACCAAAACCCCAGAAATAACGTGCAATTGTTCCACCCTTTTGTGAAGGGCCAAACATTATCGTATAAAAGGGGCATCTTGGTGTAAATAGAGGGAAAACAGGAAACCAGGACAACCTTTTAAGTTCTGTAGTGATCCAAATGTACCAATGACCTAAACGAATTTGTTTAGCTTTACATAGACATCTACCAGGAATGACTTCGTACGGTCAAAAAGAAACTGACGGGCAGTTTGAGATGCTCCTATCACTCATCTTGTCGACAAAACTTGCCAACTGTAAGTGAAGAAAAATTTTTCAGTATTTCCTGTTTCCACTTCTCCAGACTGCATCTGGATTGGTTTGTTACTTCCTACCTATGCATCATTATGGTGTGCACTCACTCTCATGTCTGTGAATTTGATTAATTTCCTTGGACTTGAAGTTTTGCTTAAATTCATCTTTAAGTGTTCATTAGCATAATACACTGTCTAAATGCAAGGCATTTTAGGACTCTATCCAGATATCTGTGTAGAAATATTCTAATTTTCATTTAAATCAATGTAGGTATCCTGATATCTTCAGGGCCAGAGATTTTAGTGTTTCTGTCAGATGGAATGATATGTCTTTGGCTCAGACCACTGGGTTGGGATCAAGCACAGCTGGGCTGGGCCAAACCCTTGAAATACACTGTAAAACTGAACTAAAACTCTCTTAAAAAGCTCTGATGATCACACTGCTGGTGTCAGAAGAGAATATATTAGCTTGAGGTAATTGGCTGGCAGCATCCCATGGGAGGGAGCTCTGAAGGACAAAGTGGCACAGAACACCTGATGATCAAGAACAACTTCCTCAAAGCACAAGAATGAACCACTCCAATGTGCAGTCTAAGGAAGAGTGGTCAGAGGCCAGCATGGGTGAACAAGGGACTTATAACTGAACTCAAAAAAAGAAGTATTCAGAAGCACAGAGCAAGGACAGGACTCCTAGCAGGAATATAGAGATATTGTTTTAAGTTACAGGAGAGGATTTAGGAAAGTCACAGCTGAACTGGAGCTGAAATTAGCAAGGGATGTGAAGGGCAAGAGGATTTTCTATACATCACTGACAAAATTAAGACTACAGAAAGTATGGGACCACTGTTTAATGGGGCCAAAGACTAAATGGCAAAAGACACAGGAAGGTTGTGGCTGAAAACACCATGATGTCATTGTTTTATGCAAAGACATTATTGGCTTTGCAATCAAGAGGACCACAGCTAAGGTCATTTACCTTAAATGTAGCAAGGCTTCCAGTAGATTCCCAAAGGACCTATTATCAAACTGGTGAAATACGACTTTGATTATGTAATCAGTGTTACAATGGCCAAGTAGTGGCCAATTTCCTGTAATACTCAGGAGGGGAAGTTATACTGAGGCCAACGCTAGCTTTTGGTTTTATTAATGACCTGAATGATGAGATGCAATGCATCCTGAGAAGTTTATGGATATCAAACAGGAGGAGTGTGACTGATACCAAACCAACAATAGGTTAGCTGTTCAGAAGGACCTTAGCAGTCTGGATAAATGCATTTACAGGAAATTTATCAAGATCAGCCATGGGAAATGTCAGATTCTGCACCTCAGAGGACTAATCCAAGAACTGGTAGAGACTGGTGGGTGACTGGCTGTAAAGTAACTTTGCAGAAAAAGGCTTGTGTGCTCCAGTGGATAGCAAGCTGAATGCGAGTCAGTAGTGTGCCCTGGTAGCAAAGAAAGCAAATCGCATCCTGGGCTCGCCTGTGCTGTCAAAAGCATAGCTTTTGAGGGGTTGAGGGAGGTGACATTTCCATCTTCACAACTCTGGTGAAAAAAAATCCAGACTGCTGGGTCCAGTTCTGACTTTCCAGTTTAAGAGAAACATGAACATACTGGAGTGAGTCCAGTGGCAGTTCACAGCTCAGGGGTTTGGAGTGCATGGTATACAAGGATCAGTGAGAGAACTGTGTCCACTCTAGAAGGGTAGAGTAAGGAAGAAACTAGAGCAAGAGTGCAAAGAATGTAAAGCCAGGCACTTTGAAAGTGCACAGCAAAAGGACAAGAGGCAACATACACAAATTGCCCAACAAGTGGAAGAGTAAGAGGAAAAAGGTCTTCATAGTAAGGGTGGTAGAGCACCAGAACAGGTACACAGAGAGGTAATATAAACCACATCCTTGGACATACTCAAAAATCAGGCCCTGTTTTGTGGGGTGAGTTGAATTAGTTTTCCATCTCAACCTAAATTATTCCTGATTCTATCACCTATCTTTTATTATTGCACTGAAAAAAATTAGTCTTTAAATTTTACAATGAATAATACATATTACTCTAATATGAAACAAAATACATTCTGACATAGCATAAGATAGAAAAAGATAGTCTGAATTATTTATAGCTACAGTGTCATAGAGGGAAACAAGGATGAACTCCTTGGTATTTCATACCAACACTGGAACCACAAATTAATTTTATTAATTTATTTTAAAAGATAACTATACATTTCATGTTCTAATTCCTAAAAGTTGAAAATGAAGACCAAGTCATTTTGCATAAAGCAGCTAGTAGTCTGATCAATCCATGAGGATTTTCATTTTCAGATTTAACAGATAACACTCTGGATTTCTTCTTCTAGTCATAAAACCCCAGGGAAAAGTTCCCAGTGTAGCACATCTACACTTCCTTCTTCCTCAACAACAACTTGACACTTAGAATATCATCACATGCAACTGAAATTGTCAATAAAGTATTCCTGCTTGTCTTGCTATTTATGAAAGGGTTTGGAGTGTTCACTGCAAAATTTCTCCATAAAATGGTTTTCAGAATTTTTATGCACACTTACCATGACTACACAATGACATATGGGATTTCTTTAAAGGACATTTTAGCAAACAGGCATGTTAATAATAATAAAATTTTTAAAAATGTGTTTCAGGTTAAGTCTGTGAATTATTTCATGTGTCTTTGCTAAAGAGTCTCCGTGGAGATCCTGACCTTAACTGCAGCACTCAAAAATTTAAGGAAGAGTCAGAAAATGTGCTTCTTGAGATGAAGGAGAACAACTTATTTTAAAAATAGTTTGTAACAAATTTGTTTAACAAGTTAATAACAAATGAGGAGCAAACCCTGTCAACAACACATTTCAACAAATAAATCTGAATAATGAAAATGTATATGCTGAGACTGTGCTCCGTTCATACACAGTTCATTAACAAACAAATTACATAGAGTAAACAAATTAAGTTTTGCTGACATATTTCCCAGGCGTTAATTATCATTGAGAGAACATTTACATTTGCAAATAAATTTCTCTAAGAAATATCAGGAATATTGTTAGGTACCAAAGTACATTTCATGTCTGATCAATAATAAAGCCTGTCTCTATAGCCAACAAGGAACCTGTAATTTCGAGGACATATTTATCTTTGTCCTTAGAACTGCAAGTCAGCTCATCAGAGAAACTTCATGTCTCTGTACTTAAAGCCTGAAATGAAAAGATTTCTCAAACATATCTAAAAATCATCTTAACATTTACACCCCAGCCTGTTGCCAGTCAGTGATGAAAGAATAATGAGAAAATAGACCAAATAATTTTTCAAACAGAAACAGGGATCCAAGAACTTTTGCTTTCATTGACATAATTAAGGATAACCATGAAAAACTGATTGGTGTAGAACTACATCATCAGCTGTGCCACTAGGACACCTGATAACATATTACACATCATGAATTTTAAGATGAATGTGTACTTGGAACAAGGTTAGACCATACTCTGCTGACCTTACAGAAACAATCAGTCTCATAAACTGACTTGTCCCCAAAGCAAATATCCTTTAGTCATTTCCTAGTAAGTCCAGGGTCGATTTCCCATTAGTTCTGAGTCTGCAGTAAAGATAGCACTGTTCATGCCATGGAAACATGTTTACAAATTTTGAACTATGCATTTTGCCTCCTTGGAGAAGAGAGGTTCCACAGAGTCACACTTCATAAAGGCCACCAATCTCCTCTAGTCTCTGTGGGTCCACAGCTTTATCTCTTCTCACCCAACACTGCTCCCACAGTGTCAACATTATTTTGCTCCAAAGTTTCTGGAAAGAGAAAAAATGCACTGCCTTAGCTATGAAACTCTTATGGGATTCTATCCCTTTGAGACAGAGATATAAATATAACATTCTTGAAGTCATGGGTTTAATGTGCAAGTGCTTCTTTGTATCCTGTGAAATGGTAGATTTTCAAAAAAAAGTTTCACATGACATAGGGACATGGCAGGTTCCACATAATATTAGACTTCGTTTATAACTGAAGCACTTAGGTAGAGAGAGTTGAAATTACTCAGGAATTAATAACATGATTATTTGTTAGTATTCTAAGTGAAAGTGATGGATATGCACCTTCTTCCTCTTCCTGGTATAGACATCTTAATATGTCCCTAAGCAGTAAACACAAAAAATTTAATTATATTTCTATGCAGGAAGAGAAGTACATAAAGTGTGCTGTGAAAGAATGCATCTATACTCAGAGTAATTTAAAATGTAATTTGGATATGACAACAATCAACTCTAATGCTCCTGTTTCTCATGCAGACATCTCAAAGGCACAGTGGATCTTGTTTTAAAATATTTGTCTTCCTCCATTAACAAAGTTCACCTGTGCCTTTTTTCTTCTGAGGCAGAGAAATCATTCAATTGGCATATATTTCTGAGCTTAATCACAGTCCTTGCTAAATCCTCTATATGGAAAGTCAACAGACTGTGTTAATTGGACCAAACCTTTGTACCACACACATCTCTCTGAACTGATTAGCTGTGAACAAAGTATATTTATAGTTCCCAGTTGTGGTGTACATAACCACTCACCCAGGATCAGATCTCTCCTCTGTGGGCTAAAAGACTCCACAATGAACTACTTTGGTCTTCAAAAACTAATTCTAATAAAGCTTTTCCAGTCATTTCCATATCATTCAGGTTCTCATCCCTGTTGATCTTGTTTCCAGCCTCAGGCCCTTGGAAATCACATAACAGGTAGAACAAACACTCAAGGAGAATTTCTTAAACACAGTTTTTTCTGCTGAATCTCCTAAAAAATACTACATAGTTACAAAATAATTGATTTCTACCGGTACACCTCAGAGTTTTCACCTGTCTGAATGGTTCTTTTGTTTGACTCAAGGTCTCCATGGAACTTACCTACTGTATCTGTGTCTTTCAAGTGTTACTCCTGGTAGCTGGGCTGACTCTCTTGCTGTGAAAGTGCTGCCCCTGGCGGGAAGAATTGGAAAGAAAAAAGTAAAACTCCTGGGTTGAAATAAGAACAGTACAACAATAAAAATATATTATAATAATACCACTAATATCAATGATAAAAATTGCAAAAATAATAATAATTACAATGAAAAGGAAAAAGCTAGAGGAATAAAATGCAAGAGGAATAAGTGATGCACAATCCAATTACTCATCACATGCTGAACAATGTCCGGCCCATCCTTGAGCAATGACTGGAGCCTGTGGCCAGCTCCCCTCAGTTTATATACTGGGCATGATGTTCTATGGTATGGAATATTCATCGCTTTGGTTAATTCAGGTCAGCTGTCCTGACCATGATCCCCTCCAGCTTCTCATGTGCCTGCTCACTGGCACAGCATGAGACATTGAAGTCCTTGATTTAGATTAAACACTGCTCAGTAACAACTAAAACATCAGTGTGTTATCAACATTATTCTCGCAGTGAATTCAAAACACCTCACTGTACCAGTTGCTAAGAAGAAAATTAACTCTATCCCAGCTGAAACCAGGACAACTGTCTACAGAGACCACTCAGATGCCCATAATGCACACATGGAATAAAATCCACAGTCAGTAGCAGTCCCATTCTTACAATCCCTTGCCACTCCATCTGCAAAACAGACACTGTGTTTTCCCAGTGAAAGTTAAAGCTGTAAAGCTATGCTGTAGGCATGAGAGGAATCCGTAAGGTGACATTGTACAGTTCTTAAAATAGCACTTTACTCCTGGAAAAAAGGGAGTTACTGAGAGAGATTTGTTAGAGAAGGATACGTGGAGTGTAACTCGAAATAGAGTTAGGGTGTCAGAGGAAGAAGAGGAAAGAAATACTACAAGCAGCAATCAGCTGTCCAAAGACTGAATGAAAAATCAGATTTCTTATAAATATTTGAAGTAGAGATTAAAGAAAGAAAAAAGTTAAAACTTGTTCATGCAAGACTTGTGAGAGAGATATAAATGGCTTTATGACAGGCATAAGTGTCAACCTCTGGACAACTCTGATGTAGACAGTTAGGAGTAAAGTAATGCTGGCAACAGAAAGGCCAGTCAAATGGGGTACAAGACTGGAAGAGGAGTCTGTGCATCAGTTTTCAGGACTGTGATAAGAGGTCAGGCTGTCATAGTGCTGTAGCTGAAAAAGCAGAGTTATGTGACAGCTCCACACCCACTGAAGCATAAGGCTTGCATTCTGGGTTAATCTGTGTTACAGAACCCAACAGGACATTCAGAACACTTTTTGTCCCAGGTACAGAAAGCAGTATGTATCTTGGCCTTGATAATACCTCTGGATGTCACAAAAGTCTTCAGGACCCAGGATAATGCAGCTTGTCTCTCAAAAAGCTCTCAAAGTGCATTTGAAGTTCTATCTCCCACAAAGCTCAGTACCAGCTCGGCTGGGGTAGAGACACACAGAGCCACAGCCTCTCCTGACCCTCTCCTGACAGTTTAGCAGCCAGCACTCACAAGGACACCGATTACATCCACCCTGTGACACTCCTTCAGGCATCTTAAATCTTCAGCAATGCAGTGCAATTAATTGTGAGGACACACAAGACTGTAAAGACTGCTGACCTAGGAGAGATAAATGAAAGGCAGGAGCGCTTAAGCGGTATTTGTTGATGCCTTGCCTAAAACCAGATAAAAGTCAGAGGATTTGGTTGACTAGACATACCTGAAGATAAAAAGCCTTGTTCCTTGAACAATATATTATTAAGGCCTCTTATTTTTCTGTGACAATTCAGAAACTCTTAGTCAAGAAGTGATATGTGATATCAACAAATAAAAAGAAGAAAAAAGAGTATGTGAGTACTGCATATTTTGTTAACACCAACAGTTCAGATGAGGAAAACCCTGGGTGAGGTGGGAGTAGAAGGAGATCGCTAATCTGGTTTGATTATTCACACACAGGTGTGTGGCAGAAAAGGCTATCTACATAATAACTGATTGTCCCATTTCCTCATGAAAAGAAATCATATTATGTGGGGAAGTGGAATAACTGTATATGTCAGTTTCAGGGAGAAAAAATACCAAAACAAAACACCACTTTAAATAAGATTGACCAAAAGACAGAAAGAAAAATAAAATGTGTTTCATCAGGAAAGCAGACATAACATTCCTGGAAAACCTGTATAAAAATTCATTTTGTTTCAAGAAGGGACAGAGGTTATATAAGGCTATAGACAGTTGTGCTGTCGGAAGAAAACATGTCCTCCATCACAGCTCAGACACACATTGTTGCCCCTTTGACAAAAATAATTGCTGCCCTCATGTCTGACACCCTGGACACGTAAATTGCAGCAAGGAACAGGCATATTGCCATAGGACATTGTTTGTACCAGAATCCTGGAAATCACGGATTTCTAGTGCTAATCCTGGAAGGAGAAATTGTGGCATGTGGGGCAGCCACAGCAGATTCAGAAGCATGGTCTGTCCAAGCCTTCCTTCCCTGCAATCTCCAAATGATATTTTAGGTCTCTACAAAGTGTCTTATTTCAAATGCAAAAGTATTGCAAGGATTAACTGTCTAACATACCTCAATTCATTTGGACTTGGGACCTCAGCTGAATTCATCACAGACTTTGTCAGAGTCAGGGACACAACCCAAACCTAAGACAACACATCTGTCCTTAGTCTAAATGTCAGACTGGCGCGGTCAGTAGCACAGATAGTGAATTCATCACACAAGATGTCTTTTTCCTCACAGTGTTCTCCTCCTTACCTTTCTTTAAAGGAAAGATATTTTCTACCACATGCTTATATTTGGGAATTTTATATTTTTATATTTTTGAGGAATTTTACTACAATGCATTCCAACTAAAAAAAAAAAAAAAAAAAAAAAAAAAAAAAAAAGCTAAAGCTGAGGGTATTGCCTACTGTATGACAAAAGAAAATTTTAAATGTTGATGTGACAGTGAAAAGCCTACTAATATTCACTACCCAAGAAACCTGGCTGGGATGTTGATGATTAACAATTAATGTGTGTTGATTAATAAGGGCACACTTGGAATCCCAGTATCTGTTCTCATTGATTACCAGAGCTGAGGGTAAAATAGAAGCAGAGTGCTGTCATGGGACTCATAATTTTGTACAACATATCTATAGCATGATTTGCTCTGAACCTTCTAAAATGGAGCAGCTTGAGAAGTTTTGCCCACAGTTACTAGTGAGGTTATTAAAAAAATCATGAAATTATCAATGGAGATGGCATGCAGATAAATGTGCCCAAATTTGCTCTTGGACTTCATTGACTGTTTCCACAGTCCTTCTGCTACCTCTCTTTTCATGCACAAGCCTTCCTAAAACTACCAATGACACTTCCCTCTGCACACAGGCCATACATATAGTTTTCCTTCAAAAGGACAGGTTTTGATTGACTATTACTCTAGGAGATTTATGCCCCTCCAAAAAGAATGGTGTAGAATATGTTTGACACATCCAGCCTTGACTAAGCCCAGTCAATTTCAATTTTTCGGACTATAGTTATCTATTAGTTATTTATTCCCAGGTCTTTTTCAGTTTACTGAAAATAATATTTGAAATACATCAGCTTTCTCCTCTGCAAGACCATTCCTGAGCTTTAATTATTTTCTCTGACACCACTTGATGAAACCAAGACTTTCCAAGTGCTTGGTTTCAATTACTTATTTGTAGAGCAGAGGTAAGAGAGTTTTCCAGCCTTGCAGTTGTGTATTATAAAGAGTAATAAATTAGAAACTTCAGGATGTTTAAGAATGAGGAGTGAGTTAAGAGATTTTAATAAAATTCCATTTTAAATTTCTGTTGACTGTTGGCTCTTCAGGTTTACTCTTAAACACCCACGGTCTGAATAAAGTTTTATTCTCTTCAGAGACACCTTTAGAATGAGCCAACTGACAATAATTTCTGACTTTTTTATTTGAGAAATACTTCTGAAAGTCTTAATAATAGTGTGGTTTCATAATGGATCTGACTTCTTCATTGTTTTTATCTGAGTTTATGTTTTGATGCAATATCTTCCACATCACTAAAATGAATTTCATATGGAATTAGTCCTTGATTCCACAGCAGAAAACTGGTAATAGTAAAAAAAAAAAATTCCAACAAAAAAATCTTTCTTTCACAGGGTAACTCATATGAAGCTTATTCTTTTTCTACCTACTTTGCCTGCATAAACAAGAGCAAAAGTTAATTTTTTATAACAAATCATTTCATTCATTTCAGTGAGATTTTTTAGTTGGAATTTGTATATGAGACAGTGTTCAAAGTGACAGAACAAAAAAAAACAGTTCCACTAAAAGCTTTCATCTTCACCATCATTCAAGTAACAAGATTTTGACATGATTTCATCTCAGTTACTTTTTAGTAGTCAGTGGGTTTTTATTTAAAAAAAAAAAGAGAAAGCAGTGCAAGAACTATCATAGCTGAGACTTAGCTTGCAGAAGCTTGTTCAGCTTCCTATGTGTGGGAGGGACATGGTACAAAATCCTTAATTGGAGTGCTGGCATGGCTGTTGTACATGCCTGTGACTAGAATTCTGCTGCCATCAAGAGTATTTTTCTTTTATAGCAGACTACAGACATCAGTAACTGGATTATTGTCATGATGAATTTTTACTGAAACAATAACTTCATCTCCCTCTATATGAAAAAGTCCATAAGTAATGAATTACACTTCACTTATTCTTTTTGTAATTAAATAAGTCAGTGGATTTTGTTCTAATGTTGATATTTCTGTACACTTCTTGCAGAAAAAGTTCAGTGGGTTGACTGCAGAGAGGTTCATTCCCACAATAAGTGGTGAAATTGCCTGTGATCTTGTTTTAAAGACATAATTTTTGCAGCCTTATTTTGCTTTTACAAAAAGAAATTTCATATATAAAGGCAATATTACTGGAGAAATTAACCAAATCAGATCAGAATAAATTTATTATCTTCTGTCCTGAATGTTTGCAATTCAAGGGAATTATTTCCAGCTGTATTATAATTTTGTAGAGAAACTGATAGGATGCAGAACAATCTCTTCCAAGTCATCAAAAAAAGCATGAGAGCATGAGGAAATAGGCAGCTCACCCTTGCTGCATAAACTTCTGGACTGACCACTCACAGTACTTTTTGTACACTGCAAAGTCAGTTAATTACCTTGAAAACATGTGACGTGGCTCTCAGTGGATGTTTTAGCAACCTAAAATCAGAACAATTCATGTGAGGATTTTACTGACAAATGCTATGGATATCTTCCCTTAGGTAGGAAAAAATCCTGAGTAGTATTAAACAGCACCTTTAGTCAAGGTGTAAACTTGTCATGTATCAGGGAGAAGAGTAAACAGCGGTAAGAAAAGATGGTACATATTTTATTTTACAGATTGAAAATTGAGGCAGAGTGAAGGAAAGGGATTCACTGAAGCCACTCAGCTTCTCGTGGAGCTGGAATGAAGCCTGGTATTCTGGCTTTTCACATGAGGTTTTACTTACAAAGCTGATCAGAGTTTTGTTCATCCTCCCATGAATTAATTATTCTTCAAAACTTTAGTAAACATAAAGATATAGAAGAAAGCTATCTATTTAAAGCTCAGACACATTTGAAATGTTGATGATGCTAGCTAACTTCTGACCCTTACTCATCTCTTGGCTGAAGGTGTTCATCCACACATCATCAAAGTTCTTTGCTCAGCACCAGCCAAATTAACAAAAGTGGCTACTTTTCAAAAGTTAATCACATCTAACTTGACTGATGACTGTTTTTCTAATGGTGGATGATCTTCCAGCCCAATCATCAGAATGACACTACTGACACACCTGGGAGGGCATTGTCCCGCTCTTCTCCACACTAGTGTGGCCTCACCTATGTGCAGTTCTGGGCACCACAATATAAGAATGACACTAAGCTATTAGAGAGAGTCCAAAGGAGGGAAATGAAGATGGTGAAGGGCCTTGAGGTAAGTCATATGAGGAGCAGCTGAGGTCATGTGGTCTGTTCAGGCTGGAAAGAGGAAACTGAGGAGGAAACCTCACTGCAGTTACAACTTTCTTTTCTCTGTGATGAACAGTGAAAGAACCCGAGGGAATGACCTGAAGTTGTGTCACAGGAGGTTTAGGCTGGATATTACAGAAAAATTCTTTACACAGAGGGTGGTTCCAGGCACTGGAGCAGGCTCCCCAGGGAAGTGGTCCCAGCACCAAGCCTGACAGAGTTCAAGAAGTGTTTTGACAATGCTCTCAGGGACATGATGTGATTCTTACGGTTGTCTTGTGCAGGGCCAGGAGTTGGACTTTGACAATCCTTGTAGGTCTCCTTTCAACTCAGAATATTCTATGATTCTATGATCCATCACCTTACCTTGTATTAGCATTAACAAAAAGGTTCTCATAGCATTCAGCTCCTTGCAGTCCAATGTCCTTCAAGGACATATTTCTGGAATTTATGGTTGCTTCAGAAATTCAGAAGGTCACAAGTTCAGACATTTCTATCATAGTGGCAGAGGAAAGCTTGCATCCAGATCTTCTGAAACAATGGATTTTCTGTCAAGTTAATGAGAGGAAAGTGATTGGGAGGGAGACCATGTAACTGTAAATAAGTTGTTATTTAGTAATACTGAGATATTTATAGCTCCATTTCAAACTTGTTCTCTCTGAATATAGGTTACTGTACTGATCTTTATAATATAACAATTAGCTGGAATAAAAAGAATATAACCAAACAAAACATACTGTTCTAACAAAGGCTTTTGAGTGATAACTACAGAAAATAGATCAGGCTGAAAGATCACATCACAGAAGCTTGCAAAAGCCTAGGACAAACCAAGTAAGAACATGTATTAAGGTCGTTTGCACCAGTAATGTGCTGAAAGCTTTGAAGAATGCTAACTAAGAAATAGAAACAAAAAGCAAAACACATGTGGAACACAGTAGAGGAGACTGTGGCAGTGAGGTCAGACATACAATTTCAAAATCACCTAGGAAAAATGTGGAAAACAAATGATTGTACAGTCTGTGATAAATATCAAAAGCATCAATCTGTGGAAGAAAAATAAGAAATTTGGAGAAAAAACTAAGAGCTGGGATTCAGAACAGCACAAACATGCAGACAAATTGGACCAGATGGCTCTTCTCTCTTTCTGTCATAGCTTATGTTCTTGGAACCTGCAGAGCCTAAAACTGATTTGGGAGACAAAAATTCTCCCTGTCTCAACTGATAGTCATTGACGCTTCTGGCTTTATTTGCTCCAATTCCTATCCCCAGTAATTACAGACCATAAACACGCATTTCACCTCATGTCCTGTGTGGGAGGAATTGACTTACAGAGATAATAAATATAATGACAATAAAGAAAGGACTAGCTGGATCTTTAGGCTCAGGCCAGAACAAGAAGTCTTGCATAAATAAACTTCCAGTGCCACTACCCCTGGATCACATGGTTCTCCCTAACTTGGATGATATTTTCTGACTGGTCACAGTAACTACTGCTGTAATTATTGTTTATGACAGGGAACATCAACAACCGGTGATCACGCTGACTGAGTTTTCATGGCTCACTTAACAGATCTAAAATACATTTGAGTCAGTGACCTGAAATATTCCATATATCCTCACCTGGGGAGAAGCTGTGGATATGTCAGTACCATAGGGTATATATATCCCAGATGTCACGTAGACACAGCTAAAAATTTTCCCATTTCGGTTCAGAAAAATAGCACAGGTCATCATAAAGGGTCTGAGATTGCCTCCTACAAGTTAAGAAGTACCCTCTTAAACATAGACCTGTTGAAATTTTTCTGCATTTCGCTCAGTGTAAAAACATTTCTTGCAATTATGAATTAGAAGTTTACTACGGAGATTGGCAGAATTCTTTAGAAATACAAGACAAGCATACAGCTATTAACTCTGCTATCTCTTAAAAAAATTGTCAATTTCTAAAAAAAAAGACCAGTGATTTGGTGACACTTTTTCCCAAATGCCAAATATCATAGTATCAGGTTCAGCAGAGAAAGCTTCCCCTGTGAGAAAATCGTTAATGTAACAATTCTCATGTGTTCTCCCCTGTCATCATGTAAGCTCTTTCACCTGTTTCCTCTATGAGAAGGAAATACCCTTCTTCCTGGCAGAGTGGAGAAAGGTGGGCAGGAATGCCAGGTTAAGAACTGGCTTGCTGGGTTAAGAACTGGCTGGAGGGCCGGGCCCAGAGAGTGCTGGTGAACGGGGCTGCATCCAGCTGGCGGCCGGTCACCAGTGGTGTCCCCCAGGGATCAGTGCTGGGCCCAGTCCTGTTTAACATCTTTATCGATGATTTAGATGAGGGGATTGAGTCCATCATTAGCAAATTTGCAGACGGCACCAAGTTGGGAGGGAGTGTCGACCTGCTGGAAGGCAGGAGGGCTCTGCAGAGGGACCTGGATAGACTGGAGAGTTGGGCTGATTCCAACGGGATGAAGTTCAACAAGGCCAAGTGCCGGGTCCTGCACTTTGGCCACAACAACCCCTGCAGCGCTACAGGCTGGGGACAGAGTGGCTGGAGAGCAGCCAGGTGGAAAGGGACCTGGGGGTGCTGATTGACAGGAGGCTGAACATGAGCCAGCAGTGTGCCCAGGTGGCCAAGAAGGCCAATGGCATCCTGGCCTGCATCAGGAATAGTGTGGCCAGCAGGAGCAGGGAAGTGATCCTTCCCCTGTACTCAGCGCTGGTGAGGCCACACCTTGAGTATTGTGTTCAGTTCTGGGCGGCCCCTCAGTTCAGGAAGGATATTGAGGTGCTGGAGCGGGTCCAGAGAAGAGCAACCAGGCTGGTGAAGGGACTTGAGCACAAGTCCTATGAGGAAAGGCTGAGGGAGCTGGGGTTGTTTAGTCTGGAGAAGAGGAGGCTCAGGAGTGACCTCATCACTCTCTACAACTCCCTGAGAGGAGGTTGTAGCCAGGTGAGGGTTGGTCTCTTCTCCCAGGCAATCAACAGCAGGACAAGAGGGCACGGGCTTCAGCTCTGTCAGGGGAGGTTTAGGTTGGATATTAGAAAGAAGTTCTTTACAGAGAGAGTGATCAGGCATTGGAATGGCCTGCCCAGAGAGGTGGTGGATTCACCATCCCTGGAGGTTTTTAAGACGAGGCTGGATGTGGCACTGAGTGCCATGATCTGGTAATCACAGTGGGGTTGGATCAAGGGTTGGACTTGATGATCTCGGAGGTCTCTTCCAACCCAGTTAATTCTATGATTCTATGATTCTATTCTATGAAGGAACTCTCCTATGCAATACTGTGGTCTTTTTGCAATGCACAAAAATGTTATGGAAGTATACAACTGTGTGCCATCCAAACTCATCGAGCTTGACTCCCAAATACACAGCCAGTTGGCTCCTGTGCATACTAAGAACATGGTGCCAGATCTCAGGGTATTTGGCATCTCCATGTTGTAATGACATCTCTGTGGATATGGGTTATTGGCATGTTTAATAGGTACTACCATTTAGGACAGTTCTTTATCTCCTCATTGTTACACTGAGCTTCCTAATAGTGGATTGCAGCATGTGATAACTAAATCTGATTGTACTTCAAACTTCTGTGAGATCTGCTAATAGAAAATGTAGCTGAGTTTATCCTTTGTTAAACAGGTACACCTATAATTCTATCTAAGCAAGGTCACAATCAGAAGAAGAAAAATGAGGATGAGGAAAAGCTGTTACAATACATACACTCCTATCTTAAAAGAATAAATTCCTGGTAATGGTTGTTTGAGTTTTTAACCTTTTCCATGAGTGCAGAATTTGGTGAGTGGGTCGAAAGCATGTGTAGTCTGAAGACAATGAACAAGCTCAATTTGCTCATGACTATTTAAAAATAGAATTTGCATAATGAAATAGCAGGGGTTGGTAAAAAAGGAAATAAACTGAGTGTGTAAGGAAATATATTTATGGGGGAGAGGTATGCCTGATGGTTGGCATTACCAATAATAAAAATGTAAAATTATTTCTGTATTCATGGACATCTTTGAGAAATAAAGCTGTAGAGTATCATAAATTCCTTCATTAAATGAGTGAAAACAGATAAACATTTTGCAAATTTTCTGTTGCATTAATTTTGCCTTTCATGTCTCCGAGTATATTAGTAAGTATAATCAAAAGGACTGAAGAACACTGGCTTCATTTTATCTTTATTTGATAATTTGATTATTTGATAGTTTGATTATCTGATTATTTGATAAAATAATGACACTTTTCACATTCTACACTCTAGCTGCAAAGGAGTCTTTAATTGGCACTTTTGTCCTATCAAAATTGATATGACACCTTATGAGCAGCAGGCATAATGCCATCTAGACAGATGGATATGAGTATAGGTTCAAGGCATGCCAGAGAACAATGTGTGCATCAGGGTTTTGTGGAAGGGCTAGGCTCCTCCCCAGAGATACTGAAAGGGCAGTCTGTGCAGATTATCAGCACTTTTATGAGGTTGGGGTATGCTATTACCATTCCAGTTTGGCCTGCATTAACAATAGAAGTGCAAAAATGTATTTAAAGTCATTTGAAGTGAGTTTTTTGCTTTCTGAACTCATATTGAGGGGACAAAAGAGATATTTTCCCCTTTTGGCACTTTGCTGGAACCTCTCAATTAGTCTTATACAAAATGTTTCGGCAGTGCTGTCAAGTTTGCTGCCAAAAGCCAATGTGTGACCTTCAATTAGCTTGTATATCCAGAATACCCTTTTGCCATCACGAGTCTTATTTACATTTTGCACAATGGTAGACTCTATTAATTCTGTTACTCAAAGTAAATGGGGATGAAAAATTACCTTCTTTTTTTGTCACTAAATAGTTCACAATTAACACTGAACTGCAAATGAGGAAATAATGTGTCTCTTTGAGGAAACCATATGCTTTGTGCTTTAAAGTGGTTGTAGTAATATTGGTAGAATAGTTAATGTGCAATGAATGCCATCTGCTGACAAATACAGAGTACTTACAAAGGCAAATAGTCCAGATAACTGCTCCTCTTAAATGACTATACTATCTAACATGATATCGTTTGGACAATTATGTGAATTTAGACCAACTTTTTCCTTTCTTCCTCCCCTCCTATAGTTGTTGTTATTCTAATGCTTATGCAGAACCCCACTGACGACAGCAGATCTAACAGTTGCTGTTCATTCAGAACGGCTGTGAGAAACCACCCAGTCCCTTCCTGGAAAAGAAGAAATAACTGAAAACATCTCACAGAAATTCTGGCACATGCTGAATGGGCCTGCAGTCTTGAATGCGGTGGGTAGAAAAGTTGTATTGGGAGATTGATAAAAAACCAAGATACTGAGCTCTGCTTACTCAGTACACTATGCACAGAAAGCAGGATCAGCACCACAGCAAGGACATGCAAGTAAGTCCACAGTGCTGCCCAGGGAGCAGGGTATTCTCCCTGACAAAAATGAGTAGGAATTGCTGGTTTACACACTGCCTGGAATTTCACTGAGGAAAGATATTACTGCCTGACGTTTGCTTTCCACTTTGCTCAGAGAAGCAGGACTGCATAAAAAATACTGTAATCCATAACTGCTTTCTCACTCTGGCAGACACAGCTTGCTTTCCTTTGGTATTTGATCTAATCAGAAGAAACCAGACTGTCTATGGGATTATAAATATTCTTAAATCATTTCTACTGATGGGCAAAGGTCATCCAATAATATTTGAGAAATAACTGAAGGTGAACCAGACCCCCTTGTCATCTGCTTTGCTACAGCCTGTAAAGCATTTGGTTGAAATGCACAGGCTCAATGAAGTAAGATGCTTTTCTGCTGGTTAACAGCTCTCCCAAGAGAGCTGAACCCAGTTATCTTTTATTGTGCCTGCAATAAGGGAATGATAGGTGAATAAAAGCATTTTGGGTAGACATTTAAAGCCACAGTATTTTTACACAGGGAAAGATTGCTTATCTGCAGCTGCAGGAAGATTTCTAGGATATTATATAAGTAGAAGCTGTCTGTTCAAAAGCCTGAGTTGATACTTCAGAAACAGAGTCCTACAAAGCAATTGCACGGATCCCAGTATCTTTCCCTCAAGGTCAAGAGCTTAGACCTTATTTATATGTTCCAAAGATTTGTGTTCCACCAGGAATAAGCAGATTTTGAGAGTTTCCAAGCTGGATATTTTCACATAAACAGCTTGCAGTGACATCTTTGAGGAGCCATTGAGCAGTAGTACATGAAACTAAACCACGTGCTCCCCAATAAATGCCCTGTCCATTCCTGTCAATACTTTCTTGTACAATTGTATAAATAATATCACAACAACAATAAAAAGTGATATATCCATTCATAACAATTTATAGCTATCTTCCAAGTTCTTCATAGCATTCATTTCTCTGAATCTGTTGATCATGGGGGAATTCAGGGGTGACATCACTGCAGAGATGGAATCATGTCGCTCAGTGATATAATATTCAAAACATTTTGTTCAAGTGGGGTGGATAGAATACTGATAGTAATTTCCATTCCAAAGTTTCTATTTTATGGCATACTTATGAAGAGAGTCTCACACCAATCTTTGCCTCTGCCCCTCCAGTCCAGTTTAGACCACAGGTTGATCCCACCAGCAACTAAGCACTCACCAGCTACTTGCTCATTTTACCTCCTCTAAAGAGCACAGAGGAACAAAAACAAATGAATGAGCTGGCTTTTGATCTCACAAGAGGTAAACCAATTTGGGCTTTGAAGTCAAAATCATTCTCTGCCTCAAATTCATTTGTGTGTAGGTTGATTTCCGCAAGCATCTAAAGAAGAATGTGTCTTAGGTTCCTCAGTTAGTAGCCTCTATTCCCCAATTCTTTCCAATCTGTGGAAAGAAACAAACCTCACCAGAGAGTGTCTGAAAAATGTAGGTAAGACCTAGCTACTGGCACACAGGAGTTCTGAGGCATCGTACAGACCCCCTCTTTCTCTCCTCTGACCATGACTCAAGCAAGGCCCTTAAGTTAGGTAGCTAGGTATAGACTCTTATGAAAGTTGTGTGGGTACTCTCCCTCCTCCATCTTGCACTTTAACTTGATCAAACCCTTTGGCTGCTCTGTATTCCCATCTGTGATGTTTTTTGTCAAAACTCGTTTGAAAAACTGTCCCTGGAGCACAAGAGAGGTCATCAGTCTCTTATAAAATTGGTTAGTCAAAGCTAAAAATATTACCCAAAGCCACATTGTGATATTGCTCAGTATCTGTTATACAAACATGTTTACATTGACACTGAGTATTTTGACAATTCCATGTTAGTCCAACAGATTTATAGGCTTGAATCACTCAGCAACATCCAGTTTTAGGAAAGAAATTAACATAAACAAACAAACCGATATTTTCAAATGTATTAATACTTGTTATTCATTTTAATTAGCTTAAAATGAACAGCATGCATTACAGATATTTAAAATACCAACAATCCTGATCATTTGGTGTGCAATGGCATTGTCACTCCAAAATTTTACTCCAGCCATAAGATTTGCTTTTGTCTCCATTGTTGACTGAAGTGAGACTTAGTAGAGAAAAACTGCTTGCTTTTTAAATTCACTTAGAAGTTAACCGTAGCCTGCTTGAAAATAGGTTTACATGCAATATGATCTTAGTTGCAGTCAGTAACTATAGAGATTTTCCACTGCCTCTGTCAATACCTACCCCATCTATACACAGCAATAAAACCAAGATCAGAATCTGAACCCTAAAATCTATTTTTGCAACATCACATTTCTCTCTTTTGAAAACAGTTCTAAGCCCTTCAAAGACTTCAGAGGGAGGAGACTCCATAGGCCTCTCCCCAGCATTTCTTTGAAGTACTATAAATGTGATACTGTTTCCAAGGAAGAGTTTGAACACTGTAAAAAAGGCACACAACATACAAGAACCTTTCCATTTGTCCTTTCAAGGTCCTGAGCCATATCTTGCATACTTAATTGGGGGGGGGGGGATATCTCTATATATATATTATATGTATAATATATATTATACATATATATATATAACAATACCAATGATTTAAAGAAAAGACCCTATAGGTTTTCAAGAGGGGAAACAAAGAGATTTGGTTTAGACTTTGTTTGTATAAAAGTCATCAAAACTATCAAATCATTTGACCTTATTTACAATTGATTGATCTTTTCAGTTTGAATTTTTTTCCATGTACTTCCATACATATTTTTTATTATTTTTCAAATATATAAATATATTTTGAGCTCACAGAAAAATAGCGATACAATTTGTGAAACAACTTCTTAAAAATAGCTCCTGAAAAAGCCAAGGTTTTCCTCTTACCTCAGGCTACTGCTGACCTATCATTGTACTCCCAAAGTGAAATCACTAACCAAGAGGAAAAATCAGAAGTAATGCCTCATCTATCACTGGACATACACAGTACAGACTTCTGCACAGGTTGTAAGTGTAGGGCAGAATTCATTTCACCCATACAATGGCTGGCCCAGGTTGACATTAAATTGTTGTCCATTAAATCTGGATATTCACCACCCCATAGTAGCAGTGTACCAGACACCCACTGAAAACATCTGGGCCATCCCTGTACTGTAGCATAGGTCCTAAATAATAGTCCTGAACAAGAGTTTGGTTTCTTCCCTTGGCTGATGTTTCTGTGTTCCTTTTGACACGAGGAGCCAGAAAGGGTTGCCATTTGGAGGTCTGGTGCAAAGAATTTCTTAAGACATAATAATCTACAAACAGCAGATTTTCCCGTTGCTATTCCTATTAAAAAGTGATGAGATTTGTTTATGCCAAGGACAAATGAATGGCTTTCTCCAAATCATGCTGGTATGCCAGGACACAAGTTTAATGTTTATACTCTTCAAAAATACACAGTAGGGAATTTGTTTTGAAAACTAATTTGTTACAATAAATGAAAACATCCACCTTCCAGAGAAAATCTGGGACCCTTTGGACAAAGATATTCCAAATACAATAATTCACAAATCATCACCTTAAAATTTTGAGGTTTTTGTTATGATTTGGTGCAGGAAAAACAGCTAAGGGTATACCTATATTTATCGGACCCTGAAAACTTTGTAAAATGCCCATTAATAAAATATTCTGGAGACTGGATATTCAGCAGTATTAAGGAATACTTTGAAAAAACTTAAAAGCTATGGCATAATAAAAGCTTAGGAATTCTACATGCGGAAGATTAAAATTGCTTTAAAGCTCTTTTTCTCCAAATTCTTTGCGTGTGACACATAATAATTAATGCACAATCCATATTGGGTCTATGAGCAAGCACAGATGCACAAGACAATGGGCACCACAGAGGAATATCTTCTACCAAGACTCAATGACAGTTTCTCAACATGACAGCCTGCCAATAAAGCATCTGTTATTTGGCTTGCAGAGATATGTTTTTGTGAATCTTCTGGAAAAGAAAAAGAAAACACTTGCAATGCCTCTTCTTCTTCAGAAACAACTCACACTTCCAGAAGTGTCACAGGGCATATTCTACAATATATTCCCAGTACAGGCCATCACTGAATTGGTTATTTCAGGTTACCATACATAAATGAGGAAATACTTACTTTTCGGGTAAACCACATAGAGGCTTTAGGAATTCCTTTTTTACTTCTATGTTATGTTTGGATACTGAGCTGTAAAGCAACTGCCAAAAGAGCCTTTGTCTTTCTTCAGTAACCAAGACATAAAATGATGCCATAATTGCAAATGGCTGTTAAAATTTTACTATATAGGTATGTGCTGAGTTGACCTTGGCTGTCTGTCAGGTGCCAGCCAAGCTGCTCTATCACTCCCCCTCCTCAACAAGATGAGAAGAAAAAAGGTTGAGGTAAGGACAGGGAGAGAACACTCACTGCGACACTCAATGCAGGCTTGACTTGGGGAGAGTAATTTAATTTATTACAAATCAAATCAGAGCAGTGTAATGAGAAACACGAATGAATCTGAAAAATCTTCCCCCTCTCCAGTTCTTTCTTCCCAGGCTCAACTTCATTCTTGTCTTTTCCACCTCCTTCTCTTCCCGAGTGGCACAGGGGAATGGGAAATGTGAGCTGTGGTCAGTTCATAATACTTTGTCTCTACCACTTCTTTCTTCTCCTGCTCTAGTGTGGGGTCTCACCCACAGGAGACAGTCACCACAAGTCCTTCTCACAGAGTGCAGTTCTTCACAAACTGCTTCAGTGTGGGTCCTTTCCATAGGATGCAATCCTTCTGGAACAGACTGCTCCACCATGATTCATTCATGGGGACACAAATCCTACCAGCAAATCTGCTCCATCGTGGGTTTCTCTCCTCAGTGCCACAGGTCCTGCCAGGAGACTACTACAGCGTGGGCTTCCCATGGAGTCACAGCATCCTTCAGGATACATACATCTGCTCTGGTGTGGAGCCCTCCGTGGGCTGAAGGTGGATCTCTGCTCCCCCATGAAGCTCCATAAAGCTGCAGGGGGCCAGCCCACCTCACCATGGTCTTCACCACAGCTTGCAGGGGAATCTCTGCTCTCCATCCTGTCTCCTTCTGCACTTACCTTGGTGTCTGCAGGGCTGCTCCTCTCACATAATCTCAGTCCTCTCTCCTGGCTTCTGCTGTGCAACATCTTTTGCTCCTTCTTAAACATGTTATCCCAGAGGCATTAGCACTATTGCTGCTGAGCTCAGCTTTGGCCAGTGGTGGTCCATCTTTGAGCCAGCTGGAACTGGCTCCATCCAACATGACAGAAGCTTCTAGAATATTCTCACAGAAGCCACCCCCATAATCTCCCTGTTATCAAAACCTTGCCACATAAATCAGAGGCACAGTAGTAATGCGTAAACATTTCTAAATTAAAAGTAAGCAAAATAGGATTTTCTCATACCAAGAACTCAGCATAGATATCCATACTCTTAGATACCCATGTATTCATTTTTTTTTAGATCTGTATTTTTCCATATCTGCACGTCCTTTTTTTGTTTTTCCTGTTGTTCCTGTTCCAAATGAAGTTAAAATCTCTACCCAGTTCAATTTTTTCTTGGAACAACCTAGAGTTACTGAAACATCACTAGTCTGAGATGTTGACTTGCCTTCCTGGCTTAAAAAGGTGTTTGGGGAACAGCTTCTTTGGTCACATTCTTGATCATGACACCTTCTCTGAAAAGGATATCCTGGAACTTCTCTAACTATTGGCCTCACTAGTAACTCTGACGTGTCTTGTACTAGGAAGAGTTCAAGGTTTACTGCCTTTTCCAGGACCGTTCTGCCTCATAATGACTCTTTTCCAATGTCCCATAGTTATCTGTTGTTCAAAACAATGTAATTATGGGAGAGTTACACCTACTTAGTTCAGAATTGTGCCCATGCAGATTGTGGGTGGCAAGGGGCAGGGAGAGGAAGTTTAGTCTAATTAATGGTGGGCCAACAAACTCCAGTCAGGCCATGTCTTTCCTGCCCTCCCTCCCTTACAATCTGAACTTGGTTTGTACGGCACTCAGTGAGAACCTAAAAACGGATTTTTCAGGAGTTTTGTTGTTGTTTTGGGGGTGAGCTTTTTTACCCCATTGGTGATGAGAAATTTTTTTTCAGTCACTCTAGTAAACCTGGGACTGAGCTCCACCCTGATGGTAATGACTTCTTTCACCCGAACAGCCCCAGGTACTCAAAGATTAGTACAATAATTTGAAGATGTGGACAAACATTAGTACCAGTTAATATTAGAGTGCTTTGCAAAGTTTGAGATGCATCCTGTGTAACAAGCAGAACTATTCAGAGCAACAGAGCTGGGGAGGAACATGTGAATGTCTGTGGGCTTGATGGAAAGTCTGTCCTGTTAAAGTCATTGACAAAACCCTAATTGGTTTCCATGGGGCCTTGTATTCACTCTAAGGTTTCTCTTTTAAGGAAAATTTAATGAAGAAAATATCAGTTCAGGGTCAGTTGGAGCAGTACGTGGCTTTAACATCAAAGCTCAGTCAGCTTCATTCTCCCTGTCCTCTAAGATGGGTTCTTTCTCTCATACTTTCTTTCTCTCCTTCAGGGAACACTGACAGCTTTCTTGTCTGTCCTCCATGGGAACAGGAAGCATAAATTATTTCTTCATTCTTGCTTTATCTTTCCTTATACCTCCCTCTATTGTTCTCTGAGGAGTTTTAAGTCATTTCATTTCTGTATGCCCAGGTGCACCAAGCAAATGGTGTACCTTCCAACTGTGTTTCATCCGTCTACATCACTCTCATTAAATATCATCCTTCTGATTAGCTATATTCATTAAGTTTGGCCCTCACCCATGTGGAAAAGTTTGTCATCTATTTTCTGTATTTTATATAGGCCACTAACTCTTTCCCAGAGCATATTCCTGGAGTCCATTTTTCTTGTTTTCCTTTGTACTCTACAAAGTTAATTGAATTTCATCAGCAGGCTCTTCTCTATCATAAAACTGTTTAACACATCCCAATCCATCTCAGGCATGTGATTATCTTAGCAGCATAAGCTCACACAAGGTTGCTTTACATTGGATTTCAGTTATGTCAGAGGGAGGTCAAAAGGGATTACATATGCTGTTCTGTCTTGAGAGACACAATTCCTCTCAGGTAAGGCTGGCACACTACATTGAAAAGTGAATTCTGTCACAGAGCTGCATCAGAAGACCTACCAAAAAATTTGTCAAAACAGAAAAATGGATAGCCTTAAATGCCAGTTTCTGTCGAATGAGAGCACCTGTGTTAGACAAATAGTATTTTGATACATAATTATTACTATTTTTAATTAGTTCTTTCTCTGAATCCTTAGAATATTTTACTAATATATTCATGTGCTATTTTGTCAAATTTTTCTACAATATTAGATAAACTCCAGTTTTCTTTCCATTCCCTTTCCCTATGCACCAATATAGTATATTTCCTCTGAAAATCTAACAGTTACAATGCTATCTTTCAGTCTTGTTTTAAACTATCAGCAATCTTGGCTATTCTTGTCAGCTTGTGAATTTTGTCTCTGTTAACATCCTAAGTGATTTCAACAGCAGACATCTTAAAAGAGAATCATTCCAGCTACAGTCACCATAAAAACAAATGAGAACAGAAGGAAGGTAGAAAAGTTTAACTGATTTTTGTGCATAAATCAAACAATACCAAAAACATCTTCCAACACAAATCTGAAAAAAAAAAAGACCCTAACATGCAACTCCTGGAAAAAGATTAATGACATGATGCCATACATGTGCCTGAAATACAATCTGAAATGCATGCAGTTCAGGGTATTTTTTCAGACAAATCAGTTTAAGCATGTTAAGTCAATAGAATTTGAGTTAACCTGTCCTCAGCTGGAGATAAACTCCAAGCATGACTCTTCCCATTCTAAAGAAAGATGGGCTACAGTCTTGCATCTAATCCCAGAAGGTGTTGAATTAACCTTGCTGATGAAAACATGAAACTGATTAACAACTTTGTGTTTAAAAGACACCACTAAACGCTGTCCTGTAAGAGCTTTCACTATGAAAGCTCTAAGTTGTTCAGCTGCTTTGAACTCAGAGCAAATGAGGCAAAATCTGTATCAGTAAAGGGATTCTGCCTTCATTAGTCACACTGTCCAACACCTACTTTTCAGGGGCAGCATCTATATACCAGCCAACACAGAATCTAGCTATCTCATGTTAATTAGAAGAAAACTACAAAACCATGCAAGAGTAGGTCAAGGCACTTGTGGATATTGAAATGAAATCTATTGTTGAAAAATGCACTGCTGTATGGGAAAAAAAAAAAAAAGCAGCCTAAATATGTAGGTTTAGATTCCAACTCTTTCTACTAAAGAATGACTCCATGATAGGAATTCCTTTTGCTCACATTACATAGTATCTCAACAATATTGGCAACAGATACCTGCAGACAGTGCTGTCTCAAAAGTGACCTAGGAACCTGTCTTTTCAAAGATAGACCTCATTTCTAGGCATAGATACATGGAAATGCCTGAGAACAACATTTAGCTTTTTGTGCTAATGACTGGATCCAGCTACCGATTGGGCACATACAGTTCAGGTGTCTAAATCTAGATACAGATATGTGCACTGAGTAAGCTGCTTTAAAGGCCAGCAGAGGGCTTGGACTGGAGACAGTTGCCTACACAGAAGCACCCGGTGCCACTGAGCCATCCTGCCTCCCCAGCACACCCACTAGAAGACTGGGAGGCCCCAGAAAACCCTGTGTCATACCTGCCAATCTCGTATGTATGTCTTTGGTATCCTTGATATCACCAGTTACTCAACTGTGGGCAATTAAATCCCTGCTTAGTACAGGCAAAGGACTTACAAAAGCTTTCCACCTTACTAGCTGTAGCTGTTAACTGCATAGTTCAGACTCCATGTCCTGCACAGGGCTAGGGGCTTCACTCAGGGACTGAGTTGCCCAACCATATGCTCCTAGAACCATTCAGTTGTTCTGGGCTTTCTGACACCTCTGCATGAGACTGACAGAGATTATATAGGACCCACAGAAAAGCTTTGCCCTCTGTACCACTAGTTAAGTACCAGGCTAGACTCCTCTGGGAACTTTTCAGTGGGGAGTGAATGAAGTCCCCCCAGGGTATTTATTTTATTCTTGCTGATTTAGCTGGTGCAAATTCTCATAGCGTGAAAGGCATGAGAATATCTTGAAAGCAAATGATGTATTGATTAGACTAATCAGACACTGAGACAAACTTAAAGACTTTCTCATCCCCATTGAAACTGAGGTTTCCCCTGACCAGTGCAGTAATGCTAAAATCCAGTGTTTAGTGAGTTCTCATCTGTGATATAATTGATACCAACAAAGAATATCAGCTTTGCAGTGTTGTGAGCATGAGAAAAATCAGCAGCCCTTGTAACATCTATAATGAAAGAAACCCAGTTAAATTATTTTGATAGCTCAAGCAAGAATGTTGGTTTTACCAAGCCAAATTAAATTCAGTGTTTACTTGCTTGAATTGAGAAGTTATAAATCATTGTTTTGGCAACCATCCTAGATAGCAACAGGTTATAAGTATTAAAAGAGGATTAGATTATAAACTCTTTTTAAAAACTAAATATTCTCCTTATGTATGGAAAATTCCAGTTAACAGAGTATAAAATATTTTGAATTTCATGTGATTTAACCAACATTACAGTAAGTTAACACCCTTTGTACCATGTATAACCTTCCTTACAAGTGACCAATTTTGTAGGCATTTATCCAAGTGGATATTCAATTCATCCTGGAGTATAAATTGAAACAGATGTTAGTGAACAAACACAATTTTATTTTCTAACTTGTTCACAGCAGTAAGCTTGAGAAAACACAATTCCAAAATCAGAAGTATGGTATCTGCTGGTACAGGTGTTCTGAGAGTCTATTCATACTGTCCTGATTGAGCTGAAATCACTTAATCTTTCATGAGCAGACACAAATATGAGTAATGCCTCTGAGACCGACAAGGGGAAGAGTTAATATAAAGGTCAGATAACGAAGAGCAAGGCACCACCTTGAATGCAGAGTGAAAAATCAAGTTGCATCTTTCTTGACTTCAAAATGAATCCATCAAGAATGTAATAATATAGTTCCCAAGAGCAACATGCAAATCAGGGAATTAATCTCTAGCGAAATGTTTTGTGTTATGGAAAGCCACAAATAGATTTGATTCAGTGACAGTAAATCAAACATGGTGGGTAGTTCTGTTTGACTGATGAGTATACATGCTACTGGCAGCAGAGCTATGACATATACAGGATCACAATAAAATACCTTCACTGGCAGTTCAGCAGCTATTGCTCAGTGACACTAAAGGAATATAGAATGCTTCAGGCAAAAATGCAATCTGAGCTGATAAGAATATACTTTTCTTTTCTGCAGCTTTTTGCATACTACTCTTTTCTGCTGATTGGGGAATGAGCAGCTTATAAAGATGTGTAAAGAGAAGAATATTAAAATCTTTCTACAGGTTTTTGTGCTGTTATTGTTTTGTGCTATTAGTGACTTTCTGCAGCTAATGCATATCTCCATAATAACATTGGTTATATAATATGTTATCTGCAACTCTTCTTTCTCGTCTACACTCTGGCCTCAAACTCGATGGTGTCTGACTTACCTTCCCACTTCGTATTAAAACAACGGTTAAGTTAGAAAGGGGTTGCCATTAATGATATTTACTGTCAATGGAGAAGGAGAGGCAATTGCCAGGGACATTCAGAAGACGGGGTTACTCTGAACCACACTCTGGTGTGGTTTGTGTCTTTCCATGTGGGGAGCCTAGGGATACTGAAGCCAGGTTATTCCACACATCACACCAATTGCTTGGCTCACCAGGACTGAGCTCTCCCAGCTACCAGACTCCTTCAGCCAGAATTCAGAACTAACCAACAGAAGTATCTGTGCCACTTAAGCCACAACAACAGCTACAGCAGAGCCTTCCAATGTCTGCATGGAGTGAGGAGTGCTTTGGATATACTTTGGAAAGTATAACTTTAGGATCTTTAGATCTGAGGTAACTGTAGACCTCACAGTTGAACTCTGTACAATTTTGCCAGTGGCTGAGAGACAAAGAGGGGTTTACTATCAGGAAGGGAGGGCAGGAAGGAGGCATAAAGTAACACCTGGGCAGTAGATAAGTAGATGCTGGCACTCCAGGCCAACAAGTGGTCTTTTATCTTAAGGAGAAAGAGTTTTGACAAAACAGGAGATATTAAATTTATACACCACTTGATTAGATTTATTGCTTCACTTGAAAAATAAAAGGAAAAAATTGAAAGTATCAGTAATAAACAGTCTGAGCTTTTAATGAGGTTGAGAGGACTGGGGGTGGAGAAGAAAGTAGACAAGTTCAAACCCCACCACTGTCTAGGTAAATGTAGGGTTCAGAGAAGTGAAAAAGAGCATATGACCTGGTCATCTGGTCATGAGCCATATGAGTCATACCCAGTCTGTGCTGGCTCCCACTCGGCTTTCTCAGCATCAGTGTTATGGTTACCTGTGAGCTTCCAGAGATATAGTTGGGGTTGTTTCCTATGGCAGGGATCAGGCTACTTGGCTTCCCAAGATACACTATTGTGTCCCTCCAGAGCTGAGGATGCTGCCCAGTCCAGCAAAACTAGCAGTATGGCAACTAGTTAGGGTGTTTATTCACTGTTGTTTCAAAGGTTCTGTTCTTCATCTCCAGTCTAGGCTTGATGTTAACAAGCAGATTAACCAATGTTCCTGGGGATCTGGTTTTGTTTCTCCTTACTATCATAGCTTCTAACCAGCTCACCTTGACATTCCCAAATGTTCAGAACAGAGACATATTGGGATTACCTGGCAAAATTTTGGCAGCTGGGGGGCTGCCTGGGAGTTGTCTCTGAGAGAAGAAATCAGAGACTAACTGTGATCTTACTGCCTCTGCCAGAGATCTCAGACAAACAAGAGTTTGGCGGTAAAAGCTGTAAGAACGTGCTAGACATAGCATTTTTTTTGAGCTTTTAAGTGTGTAGGCACTGCTGTAAAAGTGCCAGGCAAATCTTTCTTTCCTAGGGCACCATCTGTGGGTCCTAATGTGAGTTGAGGGTAAGCAGCACAAATACCTCCCTGCCATAGTTGTCAGTTCAGTGAGCAAGCACTTGAACTACAGCTGTGGTGTGATCCAGCTGAAGAACAGTGCCCTCCAACAGTACTGGAGCATGGGAGAAAGAGGAGGAATAATCTGCAGTGCTGGTTAGATCCATGTGTCCTGGCTGCCCTGGGGAGGAAACAATCCATTGTAGGGCAACAGATACAGATCCAGAGGGAGAAGAGAAAATTAAAACCTCCTCTTTTTTCCAGCCACTATTAGCAAAGTTTCTTCTTCTGTAGAAGTGCCAAGGCAGAAGATCATTCTTGGGTGAGCCGTGTACATCTTCTTGTTGTGTACAACTATTAAAAGCCTGCTCTTCCCTCCAGCTCCTAAGGAGAATGTTGTTACAATCATGTAGCTGCCGTAATTGTGAGCCCTTATCTTTCCTCTAATAAATGCACTCCCAAGAGCAGCCAGCAGCACTACTCACTCCACCTCCCATCTGCATCTGTCCACACAAGGGCTTCAGCGCCTGGGATAGCTGGTGGACAGCCTCATGCATCTGTTCCTGGCAGCTCACTAACCTGACAGGCAATTGCAGGAACATATTCCCTGGGCTCCATTTCAGCCTGCACCCTTGCCCACAGCCATGATAGAGCATGCACAGTAGCTGAACTTGTTTTTGAGGGTGTCTTTACTGCAGCTACAACAGAAACTAGACAGAGCCAATCAGTCTTGTGGTTGTGCATGTCTTTTGCTTGTGGGGATAAATATGTGATTTTATTATAGCTACCATTCTTTTCCCTGTCGTGTTTTTATGGGAGCATAAGGACAGATGTACTGGGCCGAGTTAGCTCTATAAACCAAACAACTTGTGTCTCACAGTGACCAGTCACACCATCCTTTCATGTATCTGCTCTTCTAGTGTTGTTTGTTCTGTTATATTTTTGTACAGAGTTTTTTCCCCCTCTTCTGCTCTCTATTTCAAACATCCTTGATGGTGAAGGAACAACAGAAAACCCTCCAAAGTGATACGTTTCATAAATTGTTCTGATAAAGTTGTTGAAAAATGGTGTAGAAATTTTAGAATTTAGTGTCACAAAGTGTTCCTCTGTTGCTAGATAATTGTATTTCATACTGGCATAAAGGCTGAGTTTATATCACTTTGTGCTGGTTGTCTCTGTGTGAAGACTAACAGACCTTATGGATAGTTGTAAAAGTCCAACAGGCAGATTATAAAAGTCCTGTGTAATATTTAGTGAGTTACCAAGGGTCAGGTTTAAAAGCTGAGACAATACAGGGATTTTTTTATTAAATAAATGCACAAAGGTTCTGTTCAGTCTGAGTTCTGCTGAGGCTTCTGGAAAGATTTAATTCATATTTGACCTGTTCACATGGTTACCAAAGGATTTGCCTGACTTAATCTTATTTGAGAAGTGATGCTAACACTGTTTGTTTAACCTGTATCATTGCATGAAAACTGAAATTACATGAAATGCAAGTGGTCAGTAGATTTGCAACATTTCAAAAGTATTATTTAATGATAGTGATATTTTATTTCTACCTGCATTCATTCTTCTGCTTTTTGAGGGTATTTGTTTACACGGTTTATTGCCAAGCAACCACTGTCTAGTGAAAAAAATTACTTAGGGCTAGAAGCTTGTGATATTGGCATCTGTAACGGTTCTCCTCTTCATAACTATTAGTCTTGACAATTGTCAGTCATGTCAATACTTCTTAGAATTTCTCTAATTCTCATCCTAATTCTGTTTCTTTCCTCTTTAAAACAAATTTTTTTTTCTTTTTCTCTTGGAATATTTTAGAATTTACTACCACATTCATTTCCAAAAGAATTTTTTTTTCCCAAAATAGACTATAATTTATTTTATAGGTTTTATAGTGAACTTGCCAACTCGTCAGTCTAGAAAGTGGATTTCTTCACCTGTAAAAGAAATAATTTCTGTATGCATAGCTTCCAGGTTTTTCTCAAATATGCACATTTATTATCTATGCAGAGCTGGAGAATACCAAAAAATAGACTCTTACTACATTGCTTTGGTGGTCTAGTGGTAAAGGCGCCGCGCTATCACCGCGGAGACCCGGGTTCGATTCCCGGTCAGGGCCACTCCCGGGCAGGTGGGGCTCGTTAACCCTTAAAGGCAACCCACCTACGTCCTAAGGACCTCGCTGCCACCGTCCAAGCTCGCTTGGCCCCGGCAGATGAACCTTAGGATTAAAGGGTGGGCTCAGTTCCGCGCACACTGTGTCTCACCTAAAAAATCCAATGCGCAGGCTGGAAGGTGTAAAGACCTTCCCCGGATCTTCGCTCGCGAAGACTGGCCATTACTACATTGGCAAACAGTTAAATTTTTTTCCATTGAAGATGCAGTCAATGAGGTAATGATTTTAACTATAAGAGTAAGGGGTAGGCATTTCTTACTTGCCTTTTTTCCTGCATGCATAGAAATAATCTGTAGACCACAGAAAATTACTTATTTGGCTCCACAGAGAAGCTTGCTGTCAAGTCTCTTGTCCCTAGTGTAAGTCATAACTTGAGACATATAGTTTCCTTAGACATAGTTTCCTCCGAGAACAAAGTTTTACCTTGGTTTTTGGTTGTGCTCTTTGTTTTGCTTTGGTTTTTTGCTTCTTACCCATTCATTCTTTTATAACATGAAAGGTAGAATGTTTCAGTTAAGGATCAGCATCATACTGCTCTGACAACATAGTCCTCATCTGACTTGGAATGAGCTTAAAAATATCTGTGAAATTACATACAAATTGTCACTATCAAAATAAATTCTGAAACAATGTTGAAGTAACATCTGAATTCCATATTCATCAGTGACACTCTTAATTTGAATGCATTTGTTTATTACTCAAAGGTTATCTAAGCCTAAAAACAGTTACCTATCTTTGGAGTCAGCTGAAGGGCATTTTTGAGTGTTTGAAGGAAGATGAGTATTGGCCTTAATTTGAAATAACATAAATGTGTCTCTCCTAATGGTGTGTGGCAGATTGACTTCCTAAATAACTATTTATTTTGAATACACTGAGATCAGGGAAGACATAAGCACTTCAGGAAAAAGAAGAAGGAGGAAGAGAGAAAGTAAGTGTGGAAGTACAAATGCAAACCCTCAGTTCCTAGTTAGTATTCATTGAGATTTAGAACAATATAATAAATCTGTCAGGAAAGGACTTTTGAAAGTCATTTGTTCTAATCTTTTACTCACAAAGAGGTCAACTTACAGCAGGTTTGCTCGGGCAGTGTCCAGTCAAGTACTGAGTATCTCCAAAGATGGAGATCCCGTAACTTCTCGGAGCACCTGTCCCCTATTTGACCACCCTCGCTGTGAATGAGCAAGACTCTTTTTTCCTAGTATCTAATCAGAATTACTAATGCTGCAAGTTGTATCTATTGTTTTGTACTGAGTTTACGTGGTCAGGTTTTGTTAGCGGGGGGACTTCTGGGGTGGCTTTTGAGAGAAGATGCCAGAATCTTCCCCTGTGTTGGATGGAGCCAAAGGCAGTTTACTGCAAGACAGACCCAATGTTAGCCAAGGCTGAGCCCATCAGCAACGGTAGTAGCACCACTGGCATGTTGTATTTAAGAAGGGAGAAAAGTTGCTGCATAACAGCAACAATCTCTCTCTGATTACACTCAGAGAGACAAGTGAGAAAATGTGAAAAATTAATCTTGTCCTTCATATCCTTTGCTAGTTTAAAGGACAGTTGAGCTTTATCCCTCCTAACTCCATCCCTATATGCCTGGCCAAGGTCGCTTTGTCATTTAGACTGTGCCCCTTCCACTTTCTGAAAACTTCTTCTTTGCACTTGAGCTCAGCCATCCTTGTCTTCTGCCCCAGACCCTGGATATCCTGCACGTGAGGGTGTACCATACCTGTGTTCTGAGTGGGCAGACCTTGATCAGCCAGCTGTCTTGAGCCTCCTTGACCTCAGGAAACCCTCTTGTGTGATCCCACCCACCAATTTCCAGCATGACCACGCACAGACATCTAATTCTTCCTGCTTATTCCCTAAGATGCGTGTCATGTGTTGAGGTACATCAGATGGACTCCTTGTTGTGCTTCCATCAAATGAAGTGTGAGAATTTCCCTGTCGTGCCATGCCCTGGGTGTTTCCTCACTTCGCCTCAGACATTGATCACCATCTCTGAAAAACCTGGCTCAAAGTCCTCCTTACTAGATCAACAAACCAGGTGGAAATGGTGCTACTACCTTGGCTTTGGCAGATGAGTTTTGTTTTTAGGAGAAAAGAAAGAAGGGCTAGCAAAGGGAAGGAGGTTGATCTAGAAGGTAGAATATACAAAGTAAAGTAGATCTTTATAGCTAATCTGGTAGAGGATACTAAAGGCTGAAAACTTTTATCAGTGACTCAGTTTCTAGTCTGAATCAATATTTTAGAAGTCAGAAGCTGATGGAGATGTTGATTAGAAAGGGAAAGAAAAAGGCAAAACCCACCATCTCTGAGGTTTTTCCTGTGGAGAATTTCTTCCTGTCAAGTCCAAAACTGAAGAATTTGTGTAAAATTTGAGTTCTCTGTTTGTCTTATAACTGTATTCCCTGGAACAGTTCAGAGGCAGTCAGCGGGTTTGAAGGTGAACAATTGTGAGATTTGGGCTAGGCCTAAAACTTTTGATTTCTACTCAGGAACAGCTTGATTTCAAACTGATGCCTGGGATCATTTGGGACAAGATTGAGAGAGATTTCTGGTAGAGAAAATTCTAAAGAACCTAAACTGATTTCAGAGAAGCATACATAACATTAGCAAAGGCAAAACATCATTAACATGTCTGTTAACAAGAATAATAAGTTTAACACTTTTTAGAGGTTTAAAGATTAGAGCAACATGTTGGCTTGTCTGTCTAATCCCTTTTTCCTTGTAGTTACGTAATTGGGTATATGATGCTGCCAGGCCTTGCCCTGTATGGATAAATGTTTCCTACTGTTAATGGTTACCAAGGTGTTCTTGCTTCACTAATCCTCTTCATTTCTATGAAAATGTTCTGTACAGGGAGAGCAACCAGTCAAGCGAGTTAAAGAAAAGGCAAACCTCAAGCTTCACAGCAAATGGTGATCAGTGGGCCGTTCCTCTTCCTTCTGAATTTTAGCAAACCTACAACCTTGCCTTGAAACACGGGTCGGAGAGAAGCTTAGAGGTCGTGGGATTTAGATCCTTATAGGCAAGAAAAGAGAAGTGAACTGTGATGTGTGATGCAGAAGACACAAAGTCACTCAGAATAGTTGATGGTGTGATTACAATGACACCATAATGGGACAATTTGAGGTTCAAAATTTATTCGTTCTTAAGAAGGAAACTTTCTTTTAAAATAACAGTTCAAGAGAATCCTGTTGAATTAGGAGACAACTACTGATTGTTCAACAAGGGAAAAAATATACAGTGAAGGGACAGGTTTCAGAACGATATATTCTGCTAATAAGGAGGAGAATTTATACAGCTAAAAAGATTACACATAAACTGTGCAGAAGGTAAAAACTCTAATATTAAATACAGACAGTCCATTTTGTAATAAAGCAAATTATGCTATGATGATTTCTTTTTCTATTACTGAAACTATTACTTAAGTGGCATACAATCGTAAGTGATGCATGTCTTATATTGCTGGTGTATATTGACATCTATATCAGTCTAATAGCATAGCAATAGAAACAACCTTCCAGAATTACCAATCTGACTTCAACAGAACCAGCATAAATGTTGTAGAGGATAACAAGTGTGTGGTGATAAAGTCAGTATAAAGAATTAAGACTTCTAGGAGATACCATAGGCTGTCAGGATGTATCTTTGTTCCTAATGTTATTGCAGATGCAAAAAAAAAGATGGAAATTAAATTTTAGGGAGCAAGAAAACTAGTGAATATTTAGTCAATATTTTTGAGTTCTTATGTGTGTGGTAAAATTCACAAAACCGTGTAAGGAACATGAAAATTCTACCTGCTAGACTGAACTTGGATTTCATTTTGAATTGAAATCAGCACAGGAAGGTGCACCTCCTTCAACCTGCTGATACTCTCTGCCTAATGCTGTTCAAGGTAGTGGTGTTCTTTGCTGCAAGGGCACACTGGTGGCTTATGTTCAACGTGGTATCCACCAGTTTCTCCAAGTCTTTTACTCTGAAGCTGCTTTCCAGCTGGACAGTGCCCAGGCTGTACTGGTACCTGGGGTTGTTCCTATCTGTAGGAAGAACTTGGCATTTCCCCTTGTTGAACTTCATGAATTTTCTCTTGTCCCATTTCTCTAGCCTGTTGAGAGTCCTTTGAAGACCTTGCATACTATTTGATCTTTTCAGAGTTGGGTGATATATAAAAAGAATCTACCTCATAACTCCTTTTTTTCATTATCTTCTCTCTTGCCTGAGTCCACATTTCCCCTTTTTCTAAAGCTACCATTTCTTATTAAAGTCTTGGTAGTATATTTTATTTGCATTTTCAGGCACCCAATATGCCTATGACATTATATGCTGTGTTTTTACACATGGTTATAATATTTTTGTTCTTGCATATGCTGCTATTTCTACCTTTTTAGTAACAAATCCCATTTATTTCCACTGTTAGCCCTTCCTTTTTTTGAACTATCTAATTACATTTTCCAAAATCTCAGCATCAGCCTTGAGATGCCTATGTGTAGGAGAAAGCATTTTTGCAAGGTCAGCAGTGGAACTCTCAATTTGAAGTTCTCTTATATCAAAGTGCATACATATAAAGCAGTTCTAATGCTAGGTTTCACTTCTTTTGTAGCACTGATGTCCTACTTTTTGTGAAGTGGAGTGGAAAAACCTGCAGGAGGCATAAAGTGACTTAGATTATTCAAGACAAACTGATGAGAGGAAGTAAAGATGGAACAAAGTTGCTGAATATCAGTACAGCAGGTTAAATTCAGCTGAGATAAAACACACTAATGGAGGCTTATGGAAGCAACTGGTACACTCAGCATGAAGATCTAAATATCACTGTGGCCAGCTTAGAACTGGTAAAAAAGGAAATCTAATGCGCTAGGAACAAGTTAATATACCATGTTATTGTCCCAAGAAAGGTATAGAAATTAATGACCTTGGGTTTTTAACACCATTTTGTAGTTCAATGCCAATTTATATACGCATACTATCCATGCTAGAATACATCTAAGGAGCTTCATATTGTATGTGTGGGTACATGTGTTCCTTTAGAAAGTTTTTCAACCTTAACTACAAATTTATGGTACCTGTAGTTATGACTGGTTTGGACTGCCAGAAAAAAATACTTTATGCTAGTAATGCTATAACAGGCTTTCCATGTTGTGTAAAAATTCACCATAGCTCCTTTTTGAGTCTCCTGCTTAGTCTTCATTGGGTTTGGCTGATAGAGTCTAGTGTTTTACCAATTAAGAATGCTTAGTTACACACCTCATTGTTCTTCATTACTGTTATGTTTAGTTAACATCCAAACAAGTGTTTTCTACCAGAGCAAGAATATCACATTTTCTTCAGAGCAAGCAACAGTATATCTTTCTATTTTCCAACCCTAAGAAAACATAATGTGACCATAGAAAGGAAATTAATAAATTACCATTTTCTTTATAATTTAAAGAGAGTGGAAACCTCTCTCCTCTCATGTTGTTTAATTTTTGTATCTCTTGATAGAACAGATCTTTTGTAGGCATTATTTGGACTGAAAAACCAACAGGGATTATCCAGACACTGCAGACAGTGGTGGCCTACCTGCCATTAGCTGTCACACTACCACTGCTTGATGAAGGCAGTACACTTGATAAAGTTTATGATTCCTAGCAATGTCAGGGATTTGGAAAGTGAATAAATTACTGGACAGAAATATTGAAGTCTTCAGTCAGGAAGCACATTTCTCAAGTTATTGGTACTCTGTACAGGGGAACCACAGCATTTATGCTCCCTTAGTATGTTTTGTTTACAAATGCTTATGTCCGCATTTAATATGCAGCTTTAAAAGACAAATACTATCTCGAGTTTTTGTTGTTTGAAGCAGGCTAGCTTTTACTACTAAGAATAATATTGGCTAAACATCTCACTGGACTTTAATTTGTTCTCCTTTGCTTTCAGTTAGAGGAAATGTTGAAGACGTTACTCAGTAGCTTTACAACCTCATTTCATTTTTCACTGAAAGCCTGGATATTAATGTAACTTTTAAATTTCATTTTATTTTACTTCATTTTATACTCTATTTTATTTTGGTTTGAATATTTTATTTTATTGCTACATGTATTGGATTCTTGTACTTCTTAGTTAACGTTCCCTTGGTGGAAATGATTTGGACTTCATTTCTAGGATTTAGTTACCTGGAGCAGAAGTTAAAAAGCTCTGTTTCATCCCAGTGAGACAGCAGGGAGCCCATCAATATTTTCTGAGCTGAATGATTTTCAAATCTGATGCAGTTCTCTTTCCCATGGGTGTAGATCAAGGCCAGCTCTGCTGATAGGAATAGATTTATATTCCAGAAAGGAGATTGAATCATGTGGCATTTTGCACTTAGCTTTTTTCTCCTGGTGGCTGTTAAGAAGTACAAAGACAAGAATAAAATAGCCTGTCATGCACAGAAGCCAACACTGTTTCGTACGGCAGCTCTTGATCTGTCCAGGTGCCCAACAAGCCTGACTCGATAGCAAAGGTGCCCAAGGGCTCAAATTTTGCTTCTAGTCTTGTGGCACATATTTACAGCTCAGATCCTTCTTCCAATGCAGTATGAAGAGAAAACTCCTACTGACTTCAAAGAGACCTTGCAGCAAAGCCAAACTCAACAAGTAATATATATTCCTAGAGTGACTCAACTGGATATGTCTCACTGGAGATTTTTCAGTCCTAAACTTTTTAATATGAGGATGAAGTTGCATTTTTAAGAGAATCTGCCTCTGTGCTCTCTATAAGGTCCAGAAGCCTACATCTCACAGACAATGTAACTATCTACACAAAAGGTTATACCAGTGACCTGTGTCTCCATCAGGCCCTCAGGACCCCTCTCCTCCTCTCAGCCACACTTATCTTGTCTGGGGCAGTAGATTAGAGTTTTGAGCTCTAGATTATGCACTTGAATCAGTATGGACATATCCAACAAGATCAGACAGAGAGTATGACATTTCCAATTCATCAGTGAATGACAGGACATCAAGCTCTGCTTCAGCTGATACTGTCACACTTGCAGACCTCCCCTTTTCCTTTTCCTGCTTAAGCAGTGATTACATTCACTCTTAAAGTCTACTGTGAAAAGTTCAAAGCCAGGTTTAATCTCTGGCTATCGCCTTATCACCTCAGAAATAGGTGGGGAAAAAAAAAAAAAAAGGAAAAAGGGAATGAGAATGAGATAAAGAAAATTATCATACTAAGCTTTGTAAACTGCAAAAGCAAGATACTTGATAAAAGCTAGAGAAGTAAGAGATAAGACAAATAATATGAGAATAAATTGAAGACACAGTGTTAAATCAAAAAAGTGAAATTCAGGGTGTCAGACCTTCGAAAACAGGTTTTCACAGACTAACTTGACAACTTTTCTAGTAAGGACTGATTTTTACTAGAGCAGGGAAATTAAGTAGATATCACCTATGTGTGTTTCAACAAAGCATCTGACATGGGGACCTATAGGAATTAGTTCAGCTGGAGAAGATGGAGAGAAATACAGGACTTATAACAAGTCTATAAAATTACCTGATGAGGAGGCAATAATGTTTATACTGAAAGCAAACTGTTAGTGTTGGATAAAGGTTCACAAACCTGAAGAATCTGCCACTAAGATTGCTTATACTTTTGTTAGATACCTGAGTACAACAAAGCAGCAATGTGCTAAGAAGATTGGCCACGAACATAAGAGATTTTGTCTGTGCAAAAAGGGATAAGGTCATTATATTGTGAGATGTGGATTGATTTTAAATTTGGATATCTGGAATAATGAAAGTACACTGAAATTCACTTAAGGACTAATAAAAACAATATCTGCTATAAGCAGAAAACTCAAAAGTTGTAAATCATAATGGAGAAGAAATTACTATATGTAATGTATGTATGTCACTCATGGTCCTAATCAATGAATCCTTATTGGAACAAATGTAGGAGAAAACCACTGTGCTCCCCTGCCCATGCCAGTCGTTATCACATGAAGGGAGAATAAACTAAACTAACTTGCTAGCAAAACAGAGAGGATGTAACTGTTCCCTATGAACATTTGGATAGTTCCTGGAAAAACACACTTCTTAACAATTGTGAAATGTCTTTGAGTAGCTAAATCCTTGAACGGAACTTAAATATCTTCTGCCTTCTGTATTAAATATCTTCTGCCTTCTGTATTCAGCTGTTTCTTTTGCAGAGACCATGTCTGGCTTCAAAACTCACAAACTTTACTCTTTGCCAAACAGAGCAGCATTTGCTTACAATCCAAAATGAGAGCTATACATAGTTAATACTATGAGTCCCACAGCACTGTGAACTTAGGTACACTTTTGTTCAACAAATTGTAGCACCTGAACAATGTCATCTTTATGCTGGCCTCTCATCAGGTTAAGCAATATGTCTGAGCTAATGTTATGCTGTCAGTTTACTATATACCAAATAGACTCCATCTGTCCCTTCAGAGGCTGTGATTAGTAGTTATCCTTGGCAACTGAGAAATTCTGTTCCTACAGTGGTGCCTTTGGCATTAGCCCCTGTCCAATACACCTGTCAAACCATGTTTTGAACACGAAAGCATAGTCAAAAATCTGAGGTGCATGGCTGTCTGCCAACTGTAGCAAGTGTTATTTGCAACAAGATGCAAAGTCAAAAAAGGCAAAATTTTTTAAAGGCAGTTATGTTAGCAAATATAGAGACAGTAGTAGGAAAACAGTAGGAATGAAAGTAATTCAACAGTTGAATAGGATTGAAAAAAATTGCTTTTGTTTTTTAGGACTGTAGCTTTTCATTCTCTCTTTCACTTTGATCAGGAACTTTGTTCTCATCCTTGAAAGGTCATCAGTATAAAGAACTAATATTTGAGAGAACGAAACCTTATTTTCTCTAGATATATGTTCTGATACTTCTTATTTTCCAGATTTCCCTTTATACAAAAGGTCTAATTTGGACCAAGAAAACAGCAGTGCTTTAAAAGGAACAGGGATGACTGTCTAACTGAGAATTAAAATTTCCTCTTAAAACATTTCATATACTGGGCTTACTGTAGTTTGGATTCAAGTCTCTTATCAAAAAGTCTTTTCTATGTCTTCAATGAGTTTGAATATCCAAATCTAAACTCTTTTTCTCTGACATTTTCTGTGAGTTTACTGTCCAGCTATTCACTGTTTTTAATTTGAGTAACTTGAAACTGTTAGTGCCTAAGGATCTAATATTTAGTTTATGTTAGTTTACTTGAGAAAATACACTGCCTCAGGATTCTCCAGTTTATTTGCAGTTTCTTTTTCTTGGAGTACATTTTATTGATGTGCTTGCACCTGTTCATTCACTGCACGTGAACTGGACATTTGCCCCAAAAATGTATATAAAACCACATATACCCAAAAATTAATATTTGTATAAGTAAGTTCCTCTAAAGCACGAGCCTTTGAAAATTTAAACTTTTCATTATGTTCTTCTAGTTCTATCAAATGTTCATATAAAGCACAGTCAAGGGCTTTCATGTTATAAAAATCTGCAGCAACCACCTGGTGCTTAAATTTGGAATATTATTTCCATTATATTATAATTTCATCAGTGACAGTGTGTTTGGTATTTAACACCAATAAAGGTTTTCACAGTCTGAAGAAAATGGCTTGAATTTTTCCAGAAAAAAAATGTGAAGTTCATTCATCTGGGAAAGAACTGAGATGATATTTTATATCTAATATGATTAAGTAAATAAGCAGCTGACATTGCTATGAGTTCTAACATTTTCTTAGGCTTCAGGGTTAGCTCAGTGCAGAGCAGATGGCTGCACTCTGATCTGTTAAGGGGGCTTAGATAATTGCAATGGTAAAATAATTTTTTGAGAGGGCTGTTGTGAGAGACTGAGATGTTAATGGCTCAAACATTGTTAAGATCACTGAAGGACTTTGACTACTATGGCAAACTGTGCAAAGAAATGACTGCCCATCTGCAACCACCGAAGCCCATCCTGCTGAACATGCCTCCTGGATTCTGGGAAATTGAGTGAAGCCACCTGACAGGAACTCGAGATAAGATGAAGGTGGTACTATTGTCCAGTTATCTCAGGTGTAAGGAGAGGTATACAAGGCTGGGGGAGAAGAATGTATCCACAAGGAAAGACAGCTCAGTAGCTGTGATGAAAATCAGTTCTGCCTGTGTCCAGCAGAGGGGTGGCCATAGCACACAGGTTTATTTCTGAGGTCTTCCACCAGAGTGATCCACAGTGGAGCACTCCCCTCCACCTCCCACCTCCAGGGGAGGTGCTTGGGCATTCCCGTGTGTACCTGAACATATATTAACTTAGTGAACTTTCCCCACCCCCCAGTGTATCAAGACTGAGACCATCATTTCAACCAACAGACATCAATCAAGTCTCATAGCCAGATCCATGGGTGGTGATATGTTTCTACTCTTATCCTTTCTTTCTCTTTCTTTCTTTTCCCTTATACATTTTCTTATTTTTATGCTTTAATATTGCTATATTACTGTAGGTAATAATGACCAAAAGGGCAACATGCTTCCTTTCCATTGTATCCTAATAGTTCTAAAATAAACCAAATAAATCCATATACATGTATTTATAAATACCAATCATTCAATGTTGTTTAATCTGCTCCAAGGGATCTATTAACAAGAGCCTGGTTTACCCTTGCCTTCTGGGGTGGGTCATAACAGTCATTAATAAGTACCTAGCCTGATGCAAATGTAAGATGGCACTTTTGGATGATTCATGCCATCTGAAATCCTCAAGTCATTAAAGGATCCAAGAACTCAAACTGCAGGGCTTTGAAATGAGAAAAGGAAAAAATGTCCTACTACTGGGCAAAAAAAACCATCCTGCCATAACCTTAATCTCTTTCCTTCACCTCACTTTTGAAGATCTACCTTATATTACAGATGTCTTACACCCATTCACATCCTAGTATCTAGGATCAAACACTGCATTTAGTTTCCTTAACAGTAGGACAATGATCTTTATGTCATCTCTGTATCCCTTTCCTGAAGTCACGCACTCCTCTAGTAATTTCAGGGGAAAAGAGTACTTACTTGTAAACATCTAGAAAGCCACCAATAAAAATAATGCCAAGGTTAAGTATACTGAAATTTCTTCAGTAAAATTGAAATTAACAACCTAATCCAAATCCCATTTCTCTCAAGCAAATATTTATTGAATCATTTTTTTTTAATATAGTTTAAAGAAGGGAGTCTCACTGTGGGGGAGGGGGAGAGGTTGGTTTTGGGGTTTTGGGAGGGTTTTGCAGCTTCCTCATTTCTGATGAGTGAGAAAGGATAGAAGTGCTGCACACAGGGACTGGAATCCCTTTGGAGTTTGACTATATGTTAAGATAAAGACTATCTTGGGCAGTACCAGGACAAAAGAGGCTCCTAACCTACCATCCCTTAGCCTTCTCTGCTTCCATCTTGTCATTTGACACAAATTAAATCATCATAAACAAGTCATTAGCATGGAGGGACAGTTTCTCACAACTATTTCAATTTTTTTTGTACCTTACAGAGTACCTGTTCTTTCATTTTTAAAAATGACAATGCTGAAAGAGATGCACAGATAAACAGGTGATAAACAGGCCCCAGTTTTGCTTAGTAGCACTATGAAGAGATTTGATTTGATATATCTTGTATCTTTTGATAACAGAATGATACCTTAGGTGGCAATGATTTGAAAATATTTTTGTCTCAGACTTTGCCTGTTGGATATAAAGTGCTGCTGCTGACTGGAATTCTTATTTTAACTATAATAGCTGTTGCACTTCATATAGCTCAAAATTCCTGCATGGTTCTGCTGCATGTGCCAATTCTTTCACATTTTGTCTCTTTCTTATGCATGCCACTATCTAAGATACTTATTTTCTAAATCGAAGTGAGAATGTGACCTTTTCTTGATTATTCCTGGTGACATGCTTTAATTTCTCTTGACTTTCTGTCTCAATCCTCATAACACTTCTTTTAATTATGTGTATACATCACATACAACCAAGAAATGTTTCTTGCTATTCTGCACAGATATTTCTTCCTGGGATATCTCCACTGCCTTTCCCATTTTCACACTTCTAATTCTATTGAATCTCGTAGCTGCTACCTTTCACGTTTTACCTTTACCATTTCTATTTATAAAGCTAATAAAATACCAAGGAATCATTTTGACCTTTCCAAGTAATCAATATTAAGGACAGTCAGCTATCAGCAAATATTGTTTCAGACAATAATTATACAGAAGGGTAGCAGTTTCTCATTCATCACCTTAAGCAGGTGTCTGGGAGAGGGAATAGGAATGTCTTAAGTACCAGAGCTTTTGCTTCAGAAACAACATTTTTGACACATACCCATTAGCTGGGCTTGGTTGTGGATAGTTTCTGCTTTAAAGCAGAGTGTTGGCACTATTTGCAGAAAGTGGTCTATTCTGTCAACTCTTTCTCAACATAACTGCTCCATGGATGACAAATGACTGTTCAAACTACTAGCACAGTGGTTTATTGTCTTTTTGCAATGGAGGTGCTTCACAGAAATTAAAAGTGAAAAAATGTTATTAGATTTCCAGATTACTATCAAAAGAGGAAGGAGACTTTGGGTAGAGAAGAAATGCCTGATGTTCAATCTGAAGACTGAAGTATTTGGGAAGTATACTCATGTAGCAGGAATTACACTGTAGTCATGAAAATTTCAGGGCAGAAAGTATATGGTTCGAAAGAGAAGGGTCATACTATACCAAGAGGCTCTCTTTAAGATTAAAATAAACCATTGATTCTTCCCATGGGCTTCTTTTATTGCCTATAAATGCAGACGATGGAGAGAGAATAATATTCAGCCAGCTGGTGTCCTCAAATGCTCCCTAGAGTGGAACAGAAAGATAAGCAATTATTGGCAAATAAATGGCAAACTACAATTACTACTCAGAGAATGTAATACTTCACCACAATCATAAATACTCCATACATGGGGGGTTAGGCTGGGAGGGGGAAGACTTTAACTTGTTTGAAATGCAAAATAAAAGGCCATTAAGAAAACTAGTATTATTAGATTTTAATAGTGCCTAGTCTCTTTAAATCTTAAATTTCTTCAACAATCCTTTGTTTCTACTTCCCTTTACCTTTTTATAAGTCTCTTTAATTTTTTACTTCAAAATTGACTCCTCATAGCTAGCTATATTTTCCATCTAAACATTTTCTAATCTTAGAGATTAGAGCTCTGGGGTTTTTTCTTGAGGAAAGAGAGGATACCTAGGCTGAATTACTTCAGAAAGTCAGATCTTTGGTCGTAATAATTGATAATGATAGGAATATTTCTGTTGTAAATGCAATTCAGATCTGCAAACTGCTCTTATACACAGAACTTCTTTGCCAGGAAGGGTAACCCCTCTGCTAACACAGAAGATACTGAAGGAACAAGGCAGGAGCTTTAAATATCTTCAGAAGAGTACCTGTACATCTGAGCTTATTATGCAGCAGAGATCCCTTTATAGCTAGGGCAGAGAAACAGGTAGGCATGAGACATCTGATATATTTTAGAATTTTTGTCTGTATGTCTGTAACACAAGCCTGGTCCACAGAGAGCAGCAGCAAGTCTGTATACAGATGTCTACAACACATATATCTAGAATTAGTCTTAATGGACTTTACCAGATATACCAATGAAAAGAAATAAAATGCTATCTAATGTCTTATACCTTGTACACAGAGTCTAAATCAAATTTAACATGAGAATTGCATAAGCACCCTCATGCGTTTTAATAAGATTATTAAAAAGAGACAAATCACAAAGATGTGCTTCCCTTAATACATGTCAATGTGATTGCAAAACAATGAAGTTTGCTTTTTGTTACAGAGTTGCAATAAATAGATGTCAAAATACATACAGAGACTAGATGGAAGAATCATATTTCTGCAGCAGCACCCAAGCTATAAAATATAAATTACAGCTGGGATTTGCACAGTTCATCTCAATAGGTGAAGTAAACCTTACTTGTTCTGAATTCAGGGAGTTTTAACACATAACAAAGAACATCTACACAGAATAAATGCAATAAATTCATAGTATCTGTCATTTATTACCTCTGTAAATATTCTTTAGTCCAACAAGTGGCCTTTCCTGCACATGTAGGTTATCTGCATATGTTTACATTTGATTGGTCAGACTTCCTACATTTAGATTCATGTTGTATTCCCACAGGCTAGTCAGAGCACATTCAAAATCCAAATAAGCTGACAAAAAGAAGCTTTTGCATTCAAGGCTAAATTTCTGTGCCATTAAGGGGATACACAATAAGTAAAAATAAATTAAACTGAACAATTTCTTTTAAAAATACTGGGAAAATGAGATAATTCACATTTGAATCAAATATATATCTGCATTAATAAGATATTCAACAAAAACTACTCTAACGTGATGATCAGTGTTTGTACAGCACAATTATTTCTGATGTAGGCAGGCTTTTTCTCCACTCTCCAAAAATTCAACCCAATTTGACATCATGCAAGGAAAGGCACATTAATGTGGAGGAGAGGATGAAAAGAGATTTTCTCTTCAGTATTTTTTCACTTCATTTTTTTTAATGACATTTCTTTAAATGACTTTGTTCACAGAATGTTTATGTGTTCCATAACAGCACTCAGGCACGTATTGGAATGACAGACTCAGGGATAGTTGTGATGGGAAGAATTTTGGATTTTGAAATAATCAGGAATTTTGTGCCTTTTTTTTTTTAATAGAGCCAAATGACATCTCCAAGTAATGGTGAGATAATAATCTACAATCATTATCTTTTGCTGCTGTCCATGGTATGAACTTTCAATTCTTAACAGAGAAAATCTCTCACAGAAGAACAGACTACTGCAGTAGTCTCTAGTTTCATATTATTTATTTTTTTCTATCTTACAAATTTTATCCCCTTGTCCATCCTACAGGTATGAATACCTTTCATATGAAATTGGCAGTAAAAGCAAAGTCCAGGAGGACTCAGGCCCTTTTTTTAAGGAGGCATAATGTCATTGGAAAGTTGTTTCTTCTCAGCTTCACAATATGGTCTCCAATTTCACCCAGTGTCGTGGTTTTGCCAAACCCCCTTCCCGCTGGGGCTGAAAATGGTTTTCTCCATGTGGATTTCTGGAGAAAAAGCCAATCAAAAGTTTTAGTAATGCCTCTGCCAATTACATATTTAAGAAAACAGAAGAGAAGGTGGTTGTGCAGATGAAATGGAATCAGGAGGAAAGGCATAGGGGTGACTGTGACCATGCCAGAACTTCTGTACTGTACTTTGTGGGTTTTTTATGAAATTATTGGGTAAGCTGGCAGTGTTACCATATATTACTCTCCCTCTATTCTTTCTGCAACCTGACTGCCTGGTGCAGTGCAGCTCGTATGTACTGTTACAACTATGATTTGCCTGCTCTGAGACTTTACCCTGGTGTGTAGGTTTTTGTCTGCTCAACTGGGGACTCACACACTAAACCTTCCTTTCTAAAGGCAAAGATGAGAAAAGAAAAAACTCGTTTCTGGCTATGTCTCCTGAATACTTGAGGCTTTGCACTATAGCCACCCTCAAGATATGAAAAATCAGTCAATCATATGCTGAATATCAAAATTTCTTAAAATAGCTTTATGCTTCTAGCTAAGATTCTCAAGGAAGTGAAATTACTGTGTGCCTGCCCTTTTCTCTGTAAGCCTCCCAGTATCTTTCCCCTTTATTGCTAAAGTTGTTAGCCAATTTCAACAAATCTGCCATAGGAGAACAGTCTCAAAGGAAGTACTGTCATAAGCACAGCTGAATAGAAGAGAGCAGCAGAAATTTGTGCCTCATTTAACATAAATTTTGCCACCCAAATTCAATAATTATCTATTTTCTTTGCCCTGGCAGCAGATCAGCAAATACATGCTGGCCAGTACATATACACAGCTGAGCAGCACAAGTGCAACCTGGAAGCATTCTAGAAGCATCCACATCCTAAAGGGCTCTCCCAGATGGTGACTAGAGAGCAGAGGAAACTGCAGAGAAGGCAAGGGACACCACAGGGGAATTGGTTGAATTGCAAGACGGCAGAGGCATTCCCATATGTGGGGAGGGGAGCAGGGACAAGGGATCTACAGTACATAAAGAGAGGATAAAGGACATACAGCCACAGGAAATGTTTTATCTTAATGCCATCATTCACAACAATGATGTTTTGGAGAAGCTCTCTTACTTCTGTCCTCTGATAATCTTAATTCAGCGTTTGTATTTTGATGGACTCTTAGTATTAACTGCTGCCTCCAATTGTGTGTAACCTCTGTCTAGCTTTTATTTCAACTTCTTCGGTCCAAATTCCACATTAACTTTTTTTTATCCAAAATCTCTCTCAGCCCAACCCACTTTTATTTCTTCTTTGCACACCAGTCCTTGATGTCTGTTTGGAAACCAGAATATTTAGGCACTTTCTGAATTTGATAAAACACAATACCTCACTGTCATCTTTTCCAGAACAAATTTTATTTAAACCACAGCTGCTTTTTTCCTTATTTAAATTAATTTTAAGGTCATTACACTTTTTATCCACTCTAAATGAGAATGGAACATAGAATTGTCTGGAAATAGGATAATTAAGTTTTATGTTCCTTGTAAGTAAAAAGATTGAGGTTTATAAATTGTCAAGAAACAAATGTTAACTCTTTCAGTGCCATTTTTCCAATCTGGAAAACCTTGGGAAATGTTATAATTAAGAATACATTAAGTAACAACTGTTCTTAATTATGAATATTTTGGTAGAAGGAAAAGAAAAACATATCATTTTATATATAAATTCTTCCTCCTGCTCTCGTGGAGAAATTTTCTAACAAGGACCATGTTTCTGAGGGTAACCTACTGTGTTTGTGACTGTACTAGTTTATTTAAACAAGAAAAAAATATCATCCCATCAAGATAGCAGCAAGTCTGTTTTGCTCCATCCTGTATTGCTAACATCTTCTATACAAGAACAAGAGATATTGGTGAATATCACCTGGCAAGTAGAAATAATCATAACTAAGCTTTGTCTAAATGAAAACAGTTTCATAGCTCAAAGTTAAATCATCTAAAGAGTAGTCCCAAAACTGTCAGAAATATTAACAAATTTTAATTCATATTAGATTTCTTTCTGCTGGTGAAGGTTAGATTTTGTCTGCTTTCTAGGAATTCACTGTCAAAACAATTTGGCAGAGAAGAGGATGAACTATTAGTTGCTTGGATTACAGTAGAATATCAGTATCTCATTAACTGCATTAAGGGGCAGAGTGGAAGATTACTTTGACAGCACTTATTGAAGCTCCATCTCATCAGTGATGCTGAAGTCCCTCTCTGTTTTTCACACTAACAGAGGTCAGTTACTTCCTTCATTTTGAAGGTCTGGTGGCATTTGTGTGGCAAGGAGATGTGAAGTTTAAGGCTGTTGGATTTGTAAAAATACTTACCTGCTGAACCATCTATACCTTCAGTATAAGAGGCAAAGATGGAAAATGGTAAAATTAAACACACAGACATGCAGTGGTCAGTAGACAACAGAGTCTGTCTCAAGGACAGCACCTCTCAAGTCACCAGCTGGGATCCCTGGCAAGCATCGTGAAGGGCAGCTGTGGGAACGTTCAACACTCATTTGTAGCTGATAAAAGGAGGGAAAAAAGATTACTGTGAAAGCAGTCTTATGGGGTACTTGGGACTATAAAATTTCTTATGGAATATTTTAAGGGGATATTAAAATCTGTGAAACTTATTATGGGACATTTATGGAAAGGGCAAAAGGCAGGAAAACTGAGGGATCAAGATATCTGAAGGAAGAACAAGCTGAGGGACAATGAACTAAAGGGGAGAAGATATGTCCAGTCACATATTGACTGTCCAAGCCCTGCCCCTGCCATCTGTACTATCTTCCTATTAAATCCTCTTCCTATTTTCTGTGTGACCTCACCCTCTCTTCTTTGTGTGTTCATTGTTGAACATGGGCACAAGGAGCCAATGCTTCTGTGGGTCATAGACAACAGATAGCCAAGGTCTGAGAGGGCACAGGAGTCAATGACCTTTAAAATTAGGTATCCTTTCTATTTTAAAATCACCTTCAAGTCATCAGTGTTCTCATTAACATTTGAAGAATGTCAATATTAGAAACTGAAGAGTGCCCTTACTGTAATTAATTTATTTTCATATTGTTATTACCAAGCATTTTAGGAAGAAAATATAGATCAGCTACTTCTGTGAGTGAGTTTAAAAGTTCATAAGCTTCAAATTCACACTATTCTCCTTGATATACTTCATATAAAAGTCATTCATGTTCTAAAAATATTCTTCTTAATCACAAAAAGTTTTTAAAGAGATGTTTTCTTTTGAAGTAAAGTTTACATCACTGCCAAACTGGTATCTGATGTTTTAATTAGGAGGAAAGAATCCTATTCTTTGTTAAAACACCTCTTGATTTAATTTGCTTTTGGCCATACACTTAGTATTTACATCATTTGCTTTGGGTATATTAACAATTTTCCATTAAAAATATCACATTTCAAACCAAAGAACAAATTAACCTAGCATCATTTATAGCTTTAAAAATGTTCTCAATGAGCTCTTTGCCTCAGTCTTCAATGCAAATCAAGCTTCCCACTTCTCTCAAGCCCCAGATCCTTTGAGTGGGTGTGGGAGGAGTGAAGTCCCTTCTACTGTGAGTGAAGAGCAGGTTCAGGATCACTTGATGAAGATAAATAGCCTCAAGTCTATTGGACTGGATGACAAACATCTCAGGGTCCTGAGGGAACTGGATGGCGTTGCTATGAACTCACTTCCCATTGTATTTGAAAAGTCAGGCAGTCAGGCAAAGTGCCCAGAAACCGCTGCCTGTGAAACTGTGACTTCTCCCAACTGCACAGCAGGAGTAGGTGCTGCAGAGAAAAAAACATCATCACACCCCAAGCAATCTAACATGGAGTGGAAAGATCTCACCAACATCACAAAATAGTTGAGTTCCAAGTTCAGGTCCATCACCTACAGCTTTTGGAAGGAGGAACAGTACATATAAGCATTTAAATTTACAGAGACAATGATCTCTACTGTACCAAGGCACTCAGACTGCTGCAGTTCTAGCAGATATGTGGTCCAGTCCCACTGATATCCCAATTTTAGATGACATGCCAGTGCCATGTAAATGCCACCACTGATGGGAAAGAAGAAGATGAGATGTCAATAACCATCTTCTCTCTTGGTGTTCCAGGCATCCAAAACCATATGCCTGTGAGGCTAAAGGGAATTCCATAGTATATATTTCAGTTCTAACAATATGATTTTGAATGTGAAAGCAGAGAGAATAGAAGCAAAGAATAGAGTCAACCATATAATGCAGCATTTTATGCCTGAAAGTTGTATAAGCTTCACTTTGTTTCAGAATTCAGTGGAATACTTCTTAAAAAGCAGCTGCTGACTCATCACTCCTTTCTTGGAAACAAAAAGTTGCAATTTTTGCTGCTTTCTTAGTTCTTCCTGGATCTCTTGATGGCTTTTCATATGGAGAAATTTGAGCATTTTATTGGGCATTGTCAGTAAATCTCCTGTACAAATCTAGTGTTTCGTTACTCAGCTTCCCTTTGTGTGCACTGAGAATCTGTTCTGACCTTAACCTAACTAAAAAAAAGACAACCCTCACTTGGACTACTGTTGGTACTGCATTGCCAATGCCATCAGAAAGAGTGACTGTTTTGCATATGGCAGGAAAGAGTTGTTAGCTGGGCTTCATCTGTACAACATTTGTTCTTGATAATGATGAAGGTGATGGTGATAAGCTGAGAAATAATATCATTTGCTTTCAGATCTCTTGTTCAATATTCATTCTGTTACTCAAGAAACTCAAATTCCTCCTTCTGCACTGCTGCTACCAAGCTGCCTTATGTAAATTCCTGAGTGAATAAATATCAAAGTGACTGAGAGAAATAATTTGTTCCGTAGCTTCAGTTGTTTAGAGCACATCTTTTTCAGCAAATTCAACATCGTCATACCTTTCACAAGCTCATTGTGAGGGTGTTAGCCCTGATCCCAGAGTCACAAAGGAAATCTATTTAGATACCCACATTCATATATAGATAGCAGATATCTAGAGAAGTGAGCTCTAAACCAAATGAAAAGTACAATAGCCTTAAAACAAGCAGATTTTTTGACTCTCCTGGTGAAGCCACAGTGCCTTTGCAGTTATGTCAGGCTACAGAGCATGGCCAGCAAAAGCTAGATCAAAGCACAAAGCCACAGAAGTTTTGCAGACACTTTGTCCTGAACAGGAATCCCTGACTATGTTCAACTGCTTAAATTATTATGCATGTAGAGGTAAACTGGCTTAGAGCTCAGCCAATTTAGCACTTCAGCACTTCAAATTTTATATGCATAAAAATGTTTAAAGGCTGTAGGAGAGCTGTAAGTCACTTTGCCTCTATGACCGTGAAACCTTAAGAAGCTCAGGAGGGCAAAGCACCATCATTATTTGCTAAGTTTAAGCCTCCTGGCACAGAACACCCAGGAAAAAGCTTCTCTGGGCTTGAGGCAGCCAGCCTGCCCCTGATATCAGTGAATTCTTCAAATACAGAAGCAGAGCTGGTTGAAACAGTCCACCCATTAAATGCCAGTGTGCCTTTAACCACTAAGTCATTACTACGAGTGCCAAATTCTTCCCTGTAAGCCTCACGAAAATGCCTCCCTCCCACACATCCTAAAGGGTAAGAAAATGTAATACCTTTGGAAGCTGGCTGGCAAATACAGATTTCCATCTCCATCTCATCCTGTTTTCTATGAAAATTAATATGAAATTCACTTGGGCTGTCACATGAATTTTCTAAACCATATTCTCAGAGATTGTTAGTGATAGAAATGCATTTGTATGCATTTCATATGCATTCTAGCATAAAAATCTCATTTTTATGTTCAGAATTATGTCTACGATCTTTACAAATTTCATTCCATCAAAAACGTTTGATGTCAGCATGGCATAACATGCTTATACAAGTCTAAGTGGAAGAAGATTATAAGCAAACCACTACACAGAGCATATCCACCCCTCTGCACAGACACTTAGACAAAGTTGTTATCCAAAAAGTACAAGCTTTTACCAGGGACAAACAAGAACTGGCACTCAGGTCAGCTCATCTAGGTATCTACTGGTATAGTCCCTGCTCCCAACCCTGCCACCAGCCCTTTCTACAAACCTTTCCTGCAGAGGGAATACAACCCTAAGATCTAAATTGTCTCAATCATCTATAAAAGCACTTTTGAAGGCTGAAACCACTTTACTGTACCATTACTTTGATGTGTTTTGACTCATAGGCAACACTATAGCCATAACTATTAGGCCTTATTCTGCATAAGACTATATAAGTGGATTAATCCAGTGCTCGGGTTAGTATATGCAGTTTCTTTGTCTAGCAAGCCCTGAGACAACATAAACAGTCACTAATAATTAGCTATACCATAGATGAGAAGCCTTTTTCTTGCTGAAATCTGAACAGAACTTTGGAGTGAATCTGTCAAAATGAATGAATAACTGAATGTTACCCAATAAAGCTGCAGTAAAATTGCAGCTTGATATGGCCTATGTGACTGAAAACGTGGCCTGCAGATGCATCACAGGTTGTCAGTTCCCCGTGAACTGAACCACAAACAAGAGCAGAGGGGGTGAGTAGGGTCAGGGCCCAATACAGCTTCTTTTACATGAAGGTAACATTTCACAACAGTGTTAAAAATGTCACCAGTGTATTTGTAAATATGCAGCATTCCTACTGCCACATAACTTTTTAAGAACTTTACTCGACTTCTGTGCTTAAGCACAAAGTGTTACAGAAGTTTTGCAAGCAGGTAAGCACACACAGTCCTAAACTAAGAGTTATTTTTACCATCAGTCACCTGCTCATAGTAGATCTCAAAATGTATGGATTTGCACATGTGAAAATGAGCCAATAGGTAGGATTCATCTTGACTGCTTTATACATTCCTAGCTTTTAACATCAGGGAGGACTAATACGTAGTGAGCAACAGTATATATTTTAGGGTAGTTATTTCCATATGAACCACAACTCTAATTCCATATTAAAAAAACAGTCATGAAAAAAAATTCTTTTTCTTTTTTTAAATCTACATCAACACAATGCAGCATTCCTATCTTGAATGAAAGGCTAAAATCAGTAAAAAAGTGTTACTTGTATTCTGTGAATATTTAAGAAACTTCTTCCAGAATAAACTCCCCACTATGCAGTTTCACAAAAAAACTAACACAAAGTAAGTTCTAGGCAGCCTGTAATAGCCAGGATTAAAAAAATAATAATAAGTTACATGTAATCATGCTTGTAAGCAACAGATCAGAGGATAAGGCAATATTTATTTCTCGTCTTATTGACAAAGCATGGTGACAAATCCTGATGGTTGCAAGTGATACATCTGTGATACCTCAGTGGCAAGTGAACCCTCATACTGGCAGTGTTTGTCAAGTCTCACTTCCCTGCTCACACAAACATTAAAAACTCCAAGAATTATTTAACAGTAGCTTATTTGCTATTAGATAGTTATGTAATAGTAAATTACACTATTTAGAAATACCTGTGAATAGCAAGAGAAAGGGATGTCCTCAGGAGGAAGAAGCCAGCAGAGTGCCCTGCAGATGAGGCAGCAGTATCACCTCCAGGACTGAGCATAGGGACATCTGAGCAGCTTGAGGAGGGTGAACAGAGACACAGAAGCATATCAGGCTGAGGATAATATAGATTCATCCCTCTTAAAGTTCTGCTGTGCACAGTGCCTTGAAGGCACTCTTCTCAAGCACATTGTGAGGGATGAAGAAAGATACAGTACTGTAGCCTGTCTTGAAGATTTATTCACAGCTCTGTATACACAGTCGTGCAAATCTGGTGCATTGTGCGTGGGTTTTTCTTTTCCTCCTGGCATGCTGCAGTATGAGACATGCTGCTGGAAAAATCTAAGTATTACCTATATTAGCCTTTGTTTCCTGAGGAAACTGAAATTAGAGCTAAAACACATTTACTGTCTCCAGAAATCTCATCAGCCTCTGTAGTATTCCAAAGGTATATATAAGTGCACATTCCATCCAAAGTCTGAACTGTTAAACTGAAGACAAGAATAACATGTCTCCAAAGACCTTTTTAACAAGGTAAAAGACTCTTTCGGTGTTTTAACAACATTACCAGCTCAAAGCTGCTCAACCCTCTGTTTTTCTGTGCTAAAACAAATTGTGTACAATTTAAGTGAAAGATTGGGCAAAGAACCTGTTTCAGAGCAAAACAGTGGTATCCAAACTGCCTACAGCCAATGCAGAGTATGACCCACACCCATAATGAAGTAGTCCACCATAGAAAGAAAACAAGGAAATGGCTTCCTCTAGGTAATGCACAGGGAAGACACGCCAGCTGTCTGATATCTGCTTGAAGCCTCCAAAGAAATTGCACATATCATCGTGTAACATTAGCACATGCTACCTTGGTATCAAGCCCTTTGTTTGCAAGAGCTGCTATCTCAGAGCAGATTGCCAGTGACAATGATCGTTTTGCTTATTTTAGCAGAGTAACTGCAATTACTGGCATCAGCAGGTATCAGACTATTTCCAGCAAAGGTGTTTGGCTTCTGAGCTCTAATTTAGTTCATGTCACTGAAATAGGAAACACATTTTTGTTTCCTGCAGCTTCTGGTGTGTATCAGACTCTAGCTTCAGCCAGGCATTTTAGGGATTTTTGGAGCTGTGTAGAACTGCACATTTAATCACAGCCTCTTGCAATGACATTGGTGAATGATTTTTCCAAACATTAAAAAGAGGATTATAGCTTATTGAATCAGAAGAGGACACTCAGCAAAAGAAACTGGCCAGCTACTTACACACTGAAATGCTCCAAACAGCAGTACTGATCAAGTACCATCTGGTTTAAGTTTTTGGATGACACATTAATTTTTGACTGGACTTCCAAACATCGGACCTTTAAGAGTTCGTTTATGAACCACATATGAAACAAGCTGTCAGTAGACAGCAGGCTGCCCAGGCTGAGGGCAAGCAGCAACAAATTTCCATTGTCATGACAGTCTGCTCCCTCTTCTAGGACAATTGACTTAAGTGTTGACACAGACACATTTAAAGATTATTAAGGCTAAAGAGGGCATATAGCTTAGTCACATCTTATTTTAGTCAACCAGTTACAGATCATCTCTTATTACCATCTACTACTCATTTTCTTCCCTCTAGTTATTCCTTAGATATTTTATTACCAATACTAATGTCTGAGTTACTAATCTTGTCATCTTTATAAACAGTATTCTTCATATGAAAGTAAGACAAGAAGGAACCACCTACTCACCTGAGAATGCTCCAGCCTTTACTGTTCAGAGGGTCAAGAACCACTATCTGAATGAAGGTGTTTTAGTCTAAACCAATGGCCTCGGTCATGCCAACATCCAACTTGATGAGCTTTGAGAAATCCCATTGTAATGCATAATCTTAAGCACTTCTCTAACATTTTTCAGATCACTTACACATATAAATACACTATATTAGACTGCATTAAGTGGCTCTGCTGAGGACTCTAATCCAAGAAACACTGCAAACACTAGAAGAAAAGAATGAAGGATTTTGTTGCAACTAAGCACATTTTCAGGTAACATAGATAAAACTCACCGTGTGAAAAGTGCAGCAGCTCAGACCTTAAGAAGCGTAGATGATGGGTCAGATACATGCAGGAATTAGAAAAGAGGTGAGACAGGAGGCCACAGATGGGATCTAAGCATGGAATAGAGGGTAAGGGGGTGGGAGGAGGGAGGTATCAAGCATCACATGCATGTGATGTGTGTAGTAATGAACTTTAAGCATATAGATCTCTTTCTCCCCCATTACATATTGGAGTTTTTTGATTTAAAAAATAAAGCCAAAAGCTGTTATTTTTATCTGTATTTTATAGATGAGAAAACAAAGGCACAGCAGAGTGCTCAGGAACAGTTGAAGTGGCAGCTAGAGAAAGTAGACTATCCCTATACCACATGTCTGATGTTGGTCTCCTGTCAATTAGATTCAAGCTAGGTAGAGTTTTGTGGTGCTAAACTAAGGAAAAGGTCTGGACTAAGCACTAGCATTGTCCAGTAAGACCATATCATGGGGAGGGAAAAGAAACATCCTCAGGAATGAATAAAAGAAATCCAATAGACTGCAACAAAGGAAAAACTAGGTCTACAGTCCTGGAAAAACAAGCTTAACAAACCTTTTTGACATTTTGCATTAAAAGAGGTAATAAACAGGACCTGACACCTTCTGTGAGGAATAAGATTTGAGGCAAAGCAGTACATAATACAGACATATTATGTAATAGCTGCTTCATACGTTTAATGATTATGTCAGTCATTTCTAAGAAGATCTCCAGCCCTAAATCCTGCCCAACTTGGAGGAAGTGCTCAATCTTCTTTCTTCCTTTTGTGCTTGCATTTACTTTCCATGACCTATTGAGCCTTGTAAAAAGCATTTTATTAAAATGACATAATTAGTTATTTCACCTTTAAAAGCTGATGGTCAGGAATGCATTTTATGATTACAATGATTATAAAATAATGATGTAGCCTGAAGGAGGATAAATCTTTCACACCTGGTCTGTCACACATTGCCATTTCTATCATGGGACTCAGAGAGACAGAGAATCTAGGGATCATCATCCATGCCATCTAGGGAAGGAAACACAGAAGTATGTCTGAGGTCAGTTATGTAAAACCTTGATGTTTAAATAATCTTACAGAATGTAAAACACCATAAAAGGTATTTGTTCTGCTTCCAGAATCTCAGATAATGTACTTTGAGTTAATCTTGCTTCTGTACTCAGATACTCAGCCCTGATATTGTGTGACAGCCTTTAGCTGGGACTCACACAGTGCAAGAACCAGTGCAGCTCTGCTCCAGCCCTTGGTTTAACCTTTTAGGCTGCAAGTTATGCATGAAAAGCTATGAATAGTTTAGTAAGCTTATTCCTTTCGTTATTTCTTCATAACTCTTCTTTGTTACTCAGCCAACACTTTTTCATAGGTTAAACCTTATGCTATACTGTAATGAATCCTAAATAGTTCATGGGGATTTTTAAATAAAAAATAACATGATATATATTCAATCATAGCAAAGAACTGCAACGATATATATACATATATCTTTAGTGGTGGCTTCTGTTCTTATGCTTACAGGAAGGATAAATGACTGATTATAATTTTGCCACACACAGGAGAACATTAGTCACTCCTAATTGGAAAATATGAGTTGATGTTTAGGGGTTGCACATTTGGGAAACCTGGGGCTTGTGCAGTACAGCCTATTAGTGTATTTGGCCCCACATTTTATTCTAATTACCAGTCAGCACTCCAAGGCAAAAAACAGAGATCCTTTTCAAATGAGCATATAAATTTTCCACCAATGCTCATTTATAATTAGTATGTAACAAGAGTAATTTTCTTCCAGCTACATTCTTTCTGATTTGCACTATATATGGAAGCATTTTTCCATGTAAATTAACTTACCCTTCCCAGAAATACTGTTTCATCGACACTGTGCCATAGACTTCTTAAGTATGAAAAATTTAAAATCAAGAAATGTTTAAACAGATAGGAAGCAAATCAACAAAGTAAGCAAGCAACAAGCAGCTAAAACATGTAACTAACTTCCCAGCCACCTGTCTTGCTTGATTTTTCCTGATTCAACCTCTGTTTTATTTCTTGCTCAAATTTTCCTGACTCATCCTCTGGTCCATTCCACAAGCTTAATTGCTAAGGTCTTGTTTTTGCAAACAGAAGATGAGAAAAGAATTTCTCCTCTTCATTTCAAACAATTCAAATTGTTCCTTCCTAATAATTAAAATATGGACCAGCATTAAACTATTCTGGTTCAGATAGTGTAACATTTACTTACTAAGTATTCCCAAATTGAGTTATTTCTAGAAGCAATTGAAATCTTCTGAGATGAGCAGAGATTCCAAGCTGGCTTCCTTCTGTTACCTGTCTATTGTCATACAAATTCCTCTCACAGCTTGAGAGGTGATCTGCATGTCTGTTTTGCAGTCCCCCATAACCTAAATATGGTAATAAAGATTTCAAATGTTCATATACTTCAGATACTCATATACACCAGTTCTTCAAGGACAAGAAAACTGTGCAGGACAATACAGAATTCTTAGTATGTGTAGACATGTGCATTTATAACGTCTTAAAAAAATTAATTTCATAATCCATATATTAGTAATTCAGTAAGTATCAAGACTGTGTTTCTGTGCAGCTCAATCTGCATGTGATAGCCTACTACTGTTTGATAGTAAACTACTATGTCCAAGACCATTACATGGAAATATCAAAGTTACTCCTTTATCACCATCAAAAACTATCTTTTTTGATTCTCTAGTATTTTAATAAAATATGAGGTGTGGTCATGGGTACACTTTACAAGAAACAAAATGAAAATGGTGTTGTCTACCAAAATTACATCTCTTTAGGGGCTTACAGTTTTGGTCATTGTATGGAACTGTCCTCTGAGAAGGTCAGACTGTGCCTTCCCTATAGTAATTCAGTGGACATTTCATATTCCTATTGTGTACTTAGGGTGGAGCTGTTACTGTGGTCTTTTAGGGCTAATAAAAATCCTCTAATATGAGACTCATTTATGATTAATTAGCCTCTCTACTATAGCTTTTTTGCTTGGTTTCCAGAGCACAGCATTTGGTAGGGAATGGATGACTAGCTGCAAATATTGTAAATGTGTGCTGAGGGAATATTTGAACATTTGTTCAAATTTGTTTTAAGGTTTTATGTTGCTACCCATCTCCATACTTTCTGAGCACAACATTCTCAAAAGAGAATTTTCATTTTACTGAGTTCGCAATTCTTCCCAAGTTTGTTTCCCACACAGATTAAGCACTTTAATGTCATTAATGCAAAAACTTGCAGAAAGGCAGTATTTAGTTTAAGCTAGCTGAAAATAGTGTCAACTGCAAACTTTTAATTTTATATTAGGTATTAATTTTGCAGTCAGCATGAAGCTGGGTATTTGTATGATTCATGCTGTGGTATCATGCTCCCCCAGCAGCCAGGACAGTGGAAACTGAATACTAGTCTAAATCATATTTATTGTCTATGCTTTTTAAAAATTATATGTTTGTAAGTTAGGTTATTAGGAACTAATCAATAAAGCCATTTACATAGCTTACAAACCAGGAATAATACAACAAACCACCAATGACACCTTGTGTAGTTTTTGAGTCCTGGTTGGATAATTCTTACTGTAACCAACATACCCCAAAATTCCACATCACTTCTGAGTTACAATGAATTTAATAATGTCTAATATCAAACTATTAAGCATGGAAAATATTCATAGAAGAGGTTAGTTACAAGGGGCAAGTAACAGTTTCCAGATATAAAACAGTAAGCTGAAAGCCCATAGTAAACCACTCAGGAAAAATCAATAGCTTTTGCAAATGTGTAAAAGCAATTTCAAATTAGAATTTTAAAAACAGCTAAAATGGGTTTCAGTTGCCTCAGCACAAACACCCAGTGTCATTCTGGATTACCCCAGGTATCTGAGACCGTTGGTAAGTATTACCCAGAACTCAGCAGGGGACTTGCATCTTTTTGGTAGAGGCAAGTAGGAACATCCCTTGAAGGTCTAAACTCATAAGAAAGGTCTGTGTTAAGATAACTGAATCCCAATCTTAACACCTTAGATGGCAAGCAGTGACAAAAAAGATGCCAGTTTCTCAAATCATTAGTGATAAAGAATCAATCTCTACCATAATTAAAGTTGTCTTGGCAAATTCTAAATACAAGGTTAAATTTTAATATAATAAAAGTAGGCCAACTTGTTTCTTCTTGCCAGGATCTAAAATGCATCACTAAGGGGACAGTGCTTTCTCTGTTCTCTTTACCACTATTAATTGTTCATCTTTCTTTTATTGCTACCTGAAATAGAATCACACCTGAATTACTAAGACTACAAGTTGAGAAGATATAGTGTTGAGTAGTCACATTTTTAGAAAGCAGTCTTGAAAATTTGTATGCACATTAAATGACTGAAGTACATTTTTCTTAACGCTTCAGTGTATGCAGACATCTGAAATTATTCTTCACAAGATCCTTTCAGGTTGGCATATTAGATCATGTCTTTTCTTTAACCAAAATTAGTCATCATTTCTGAAGTGCATTTTCAAGTAGTTTGAAAGTGTACAGAACGTTACACTGTACTGAGTACAGAGGAGCAACTACAGAATATGTGATACCATAAGAAACCACTGACCTAAGCAATATTCTTATGATATGATGCAAAGATCAATGTGGTAAATATGAATTTCCATCTGTGCATAATGGAAAGTGAAAGGAAATAGAGATGATTTCTAGGAATATCATTCAGAAACCTGGGAACTGTTTAAAGCATTAGAGTTCAGGAAGGGAATTACTACAGGAAGCCGTTGAATACAAAATGCACTGAATATTGTTGAGTAGTGTATAACACAAACAACATAAATGTGAGGCATGCCTATATGCATGTAGGGGAATCATAGAATCATAGAATCAGATGGGTTGGAAAGGACATCTGAGATCATCTAGTTCAACCCTTGATCCACTACCACCACAGTTACTAGACTATGGCACCAAGTGCCACATCCAGTCTCTTCATAAATTCCTCCAGGCATGAAGAGTCCACCACCTCCCTGGGCAGCCCATTCTGATGCCTGATTAAATCTTTTCCAACAAATCCAAAACTAAAGTCAATTATTAATTTATTTTAATTTTTTGGTTTAGTATATCCATTAAGGTAAGACAGGGCTCCGGGGCCAGATTGAAACTCACCTCTCCAAAACTCAGTGCACGGAGAGCTTGACGTTGTCCAAGTTCATTCATCCCTAACTGAAGAGAAATATTGCGTTGTTAAGTTCTAAAGGAAAGAGAGCTGCTGATCATTTACACAGTGTTACCACCAGCAAAATACTCTATGGCATTGACTGTCAAAATAATTAAACTGCTTCAGTACATAAAAATGACCTTCCTGAAGATGATGAGTTATATTCCCACTCCCTGGATCTTTCTCAGTAGGAAAGACCTTGCCAGCATCCTTTTGTCCCAGAGAGTAACTGCAGAAGTGATCTCATAAGAAAGAGTGTGGATGGGGAGCAAGTCTTGCAGACATCCTGAGCATGGATGCCCCAAGGCAGGGGTGGATGTTACTCCATTTTCTATTCTTCTACTGCCCTGTCCTTTGACCATCTCTCACAAAGGAATTTCCTGCTTTCGAGGTAACATCCTCTTCTAGAGCTTCCCTTGACTTACCCTCCTGACAAATGATACATCTCTTTTTTTCAACCAGCTCATGCTATTGGCCCCTGTAACATCCTGGTGACACATTTTTAGCAAACTTGCACAACAGTTACAAAGGACTGTCAGGAAACAGAAAATTATAATTTGCTCTTGTAAGGCACTGGAAGCACTTTCCTGATCTTGCAGCCCTGATTTAAACTCATTGCTAAAAAGCCAGAAGCCTGCTAGCTATAAAGGGTTTTGATTATTTTTTTTCATGCACTTATCACGACCTCATTTTGTAAAGTGCCAAGTGGATTTGTTCATTCATAACCCATCTTGCTGCAGTGGATGGCAGCAGGGGGTGGTTTTGGGGTAGAGGGGTTAGTTTCATTATAATAGGACATAATGTTCCATTCTATCTTTTTCTACTTTCAATATTTTAATTCATTCTATGAGAAAAAATTCAATGGCAATCTGTCAAGGACTGCAATTATGTTTTAAATTGGGATGGAAAGAGTGTGTGTGTGTTTGTGAGCAAGGAGAATCATTTACATAATAACTGATGGTAGTAATAAATCTCAGATACAGTCTTTCTACCTCATAATCTATGCCTTGGTCCTAACTGTAAGATGTCTGCTTCTTTCTGTGCTGTACACCTAAAAATGTTGAAACTTAATTCTGCATTTTTTAGGCAACTGTCAGACAGCAGGCATACCACTTGGTCCTTAAAAATTTGCCCTGCTATCAGTGCAAGGTCACTTTATTGTGCAAGGTCAATTTGCACTGCTGCCATCTGCAAGGTCTCTCAAACACAGAATGGTCGAAAACCTCCAGAGAAAATCCGTGCTTATGACCAGTGAGTGCTTTTTTAGGCTTATGCTGTCTTCATCAACTGGAACCATGAATTTGCTGTTGACTCTGTTAATTAACACAAAAATTAGGAGGGTTTTTTTTAACTCTTAATAAGCTTATCCAAATATTAACTTTTAGAGCAGTATAAATAAAAAATATATTTTAATATTAAAAAAATTAAATACTTCAAAATCAGATGTTTTATTTCAATAAGACAAAAAAATTATTAGTAAACCACAACATGTTTTAAACCAGATTTTCTGTTTTCAAATTTGACAATTGTACCAGGTGTCAAATGATAAATGAAAAATTAATAAGATTTTTTTTAAGTGTCTCAAGATCTGCAAATTTTAGAAGCAACTAAAATTGAAAGGGTTTTTTAGTTTTCCATTTCTGTCAAAAGATCCCTCCTAAAAATCTTTTTTTGGGTCTACTTTAAGCACAATTTATTGCACAAAGTTGAAAATGCATTTTTCCTAATTTTTGGTGTATAGCTTCTAGTTTGGCAGGTGATGAAAAAGAAACTAGATGCCATTCAATTCTCTTTGTCTTTCCAAATGCTGAACACAGGATTGTCCTTGGTAGGCCTTTCAATAGTGGGAACATATCCACTCAGGAAAGAACTTAAGGAGAACTATAAATTTAGTGATTTATGCAAATGCTTTCCTTAATATGCAGGTGGCTTATAAGAATCATCATAATAGTTTTTTCCTCTGCCTCAAAATGTCATTCCATTTTCTAAGGTCCTATTAAGAGCCTGCCATATCACTCAGCCCTCATCTTCATATACAGTTGGGATCCGTGATCTTAAACATCTTTTCCAACATAAATGATTCTATGATTCACAGGACTATGTCTGGCTCACTCTGAACATGAGTGAAGGTCTTCCCCAGTGCAGAGTCTTGGCCTCAGAGGATGTCAAATGTAGTGCTGATACAGCCCATTTGACCTGGAATGACTGTTGTCTTTAAGGAATAAGCAACTAAAAGTTATGATGTTAGTGGCATGGTAGAAGTTTTTCTTTCTCAGCTAGGTAGACTATTTACCACTATAAAATAAATTGGACTCTAGATTTCAGCCTAGCTTTTTGACAGATAGTGTTATTTTATGGGACTTTCCACAGTTCAGCTAAAAAGGCTTCTTAGTATTCTAAGTAACCAATCCTGCCTTTTGACAGCTTAAAAATTCACCACTTCGGTTTATGTTAAAATAATTTTTGCAATAGTAATCATCAGCGTTGAGGAAAATGAGTTTTATCATTAAATAATCACACCCTTGAGAGGCTGTGGGCACACAGCTGGCTCTCAGCTGGCTTCAAATAGCTGAAATGTAACTATAGCAGAGAAACTATGCCTCTTGTCTCTCAGTATAAATTAAAATTAAAACAGTAAAATTTTTTTCACATTTATTTTTCATACATGTGCAAAGCTGCATATGCATGCTAACTCAACATGGAAAGGAAGTAAATCATGCCAATACACAAGAGCAGATTAACCTATGTCATGAATATGGTTTCGGGTTTGGTTTTCTGTTTGGTGAGAAGAGAGAAATACCAATGCCAGCAATTTTCTTTCAAACACAATCCAACAAACTGCGTGCCTTTTCTATCAGGATTAAATGCCCAGCAGACCACAATGTATGACACCCCAAATTTTGCCCAGAAATGAGAGATGTACCTACTGGCATCTGTACCTGGCATAACTAAGCAGTGCTCAGTCAGAAAGGGGGCTTCCAAGGGCAGCTCCCTGAAGCCAGGATGGGGAGTGAGGAATGGCTGTGCCATAGAAGCTGTGCTGCCTCTCTGGAGCTACATGATAACCCTGCAGCAAGCAGGCACCTTTCTCTAAATATTCCTCTGTCCTGCCAGAAACCTCCTCCTGTCCCTCCCCCTGCAATATTTCTCCATTGCCCAGGATCTCCCCAGCTACCAGGAGGGAAGACGAGGTCAGGTGTCCAACAGGAGCAGAGGGCTTTGAGGGCGTGATGCTTCTCAGGCTAGAAAACCTTGTTGTTGCCTACTCATGTAGGCTAATTGGGCATTCTCTTTCCCCTGAAACCTGCACACTTTGCTTCATGGAACTCCTGGTTGTCCTGGGCTGCCCAGCCTAGGCTCTGTTTTTGAACAGAGACCAGCGTGGGCCACCAGGTGTGGGTGACAACAAGGAGAAGGTGACTATTGTTAGCTTCCATTGTTAGTCATTCTTATTTCCTAACCTTAACAAATTTTCAGCAAGATTTACCCACCAGAATATACTCTGAAAATGAACCTTGGAAATTCCCATTCCAGAGGTAAATAGACAATAAGAGTGTCCTGGTTAACAGTCTAAGTGATTACGTGGATCTATGGGATGTATACAGTTCTGCTGCTGCTGCTCCTGTTCAGGCTGCTGAACTCCATCTTTTCCGATATAGTACAACACAGTGTTGTTAATAATACACCTGTTCTGAAATTGCAATAAGGTTACTGAGGGGAAATTGATTTATCAAGAGATTGTCATCTCTTAGAGGGGAATAAAGGCACCTGGCTGCCTTCTGCTGTCAAAATTTAATATTAACATTAATAACAACACCTTCCCCCCACCTTACATAAAGCTTCCTTAATAATTTAATTATCCACATAATCTTCACACATGGTTTATGTTTTTCCCTCTAACTAGATGCCTAACAGCATTATTGTTTTTCATAAACACCCTGAGGCAGCACTCTCTTCACACTGCAAAGTTCCAGCAAAGACACAAAGCCATAATTTGCTTAACTGTGGAAATATCTATCTCACCCAAAAATGGCTTTGATCGAGAAGCACTGTCTATCTACTCACTTAGGTTGTGTTTAGCAAGACATTTTGACTCATGCCCAATGTTTAAGCCTTCGAAAACACAGAACTTCCACTAACTGGTTAATAGAAATTAATTCAGTGTTTGAAAGATACACTCAGAGCACTCAACTGCTGAATTAGGAATTTGCTTTCCTAAGCTTCTGCCTTTTGGAAGAGAAACATCTTGTGTTGTTGGGCAGAGGTGCTGCTCTGACTGTGCGTTGGTGAAATGAGAACCTGCAGGTGTTCCTTATGCTATTGATATAGACCTCAGTGTTTTGCCACTGAAAATAAATAAAGAAAACAACTTAATTTCAGCATTTAGATCCTGACCCACCTCTCTGACACTCTCATTTCTAACAGTGTGTGAAAATCCAACCACTCAAGAAAAACAAATGCCCTAACAGAAAATAAAGGAGGACTGAAGAACAAAGCAATTGCATTCCAAAATTTCCCAAATCAACACAAAGATTGCTTACAAATTGATCATTTTGCCAGTCACATTTCTGCAACAGCATGTTTTTACAGTGTAAATTGCTGATTTGCTTCCTCTGCCACATTAGAACATAAGCTTTTCTTCTTTTGCAAAGTGTCCTGGCCATTACCTCCAAAAAAATGAATGCATTTGGACAATATCAATTTGTATGCTAATAATATTGCTTGCAATTGCACCTATGCTAACACACAAGGCCAGGTTATAGCCAATTCCCATTTCTTGTCTATTAAGATACTTGAGGAGAGATAGTTCTAAACATTATGGACTCTCTTCTCATTTCCTCTTTTCAGCATTGCCAAAGTCTATAACCTGGCTGCTTCAGCTCATATTAAAAACGTTCAAAAAACTCAGAGACTCTTTGCACACACTCATGACTTTTGCATGCAGCAAAAATTGTGTTTGCTTTGGGCAAACATATGCTTCCTGGTTTTTAGTGTATGCTTTTAGCACATTTACTTCATCTTGACTAATTCTGACATTCTTTTTCAACAATTATGTCTTTGTCTGTGGCATGACAGCCCAGAAAATACCTTGATTGCTTTCATGGATAAGACATGGGAAGCTGTCCAAACTTTACTCTGGGTACAAGTATCCCAGTACTGTCCTGGAAATGTATGGCAACACTATGTCTGTTCTCCTACAGTAAGACTCCATTTCAGAAGGTGAAAACCTACTGAAAGAATTTGTTTAAATAATAACCTGAATTATAATTTAATTGAAACAGAAGATTTAAAGCTGGAAACTGCTGTGGAACTAGAACTAACTTTTGTATCAAGGTTTCTGATGGTGTAATAGTAGAGAAAATTCACCTATAGAAGGTTTGAAAACATTCATATACTATAAAATTTTCTTGGGAAGGCAAAACTGTGTTTGTACAATGTGTTGACTTCATACAAGCTTTGGACAACTTTCACAATTTCAGCCTATAAATGAACCTAATAAGAACTAAAATTATCCTTTTTTGGAATGATATTCCTCAGTTTCTCTGTCACTATTCTTTCAGTGGAACTTCTTTGCCTCCCTATCACCCAGTTTGCTTAACTTCTATGGCTAAATCATGCCTATTGGCCAAAACACAGATTTAAAATATGTCTATTTTCATAATAAAAAATATTATATGTATATATATATATATACCATTGAGGATTTCTTTTATTCATATCACCAATTTGTTGAACACAAACTGAGTACTGACTTTGGCTGAGTCTGTCCTAGTAAGACACAAGAAACAACCAGAGTAAGAGACAATGCTGACTATTCAACATCCACACTACACTTCTTTTGGGACTTCTGCATCAGACTACCTGTAATCAGTTCCCACAGACTGGATGTGTGTAGTGGCATACTAAGTGTGCATAAATGCACCATCTGGCCTATTTTATCTGAAAGGAACCCATTTCTCTAACCTGTTCTTAGTGTGTGAACAAAAACCACACTAAATGGACTTGATCAGATTTGTTTCAAAAGCACACTCCAGATGCCAGTTAAAATAGCAATGTAGATGCAAACTTTGCAGTCAAGAGATGGTTGGGTTTGGGGAGCTGGGCAGAATTTAGGTGCTGCCCCTCCTGGTTTCTAGCCAACAGTCAGTCATCCATACTCCAAGTGTGCTCCATTTCTTTCATTGGTCTGCCCTCCACTCAGCACAGTCTGCACACCAAAACTACTGAAAAGCTTATTTGATTGCTGAAGGACTTCACCATTTGACTCAGGAAAAAAGTATATAGGTACCAATCTAGTATTTTATCAGGAGGGATGTGATGCATAGAAACTAGTAATGGAAAGCAGAAAGTTAGGAACATACAGAGAAAATGAAAACGTAAATATTTACATAGAAGGATTCCCTTGTTGAAGGAGAAATCATAAACTTTTCTTCTCTTGATAAAAGTGACTAAAAATGTAGGATTCATTTCTTCCAAGCAAAAAAGTCTTACTGAAAATACATTTCAGCGGGAAGCTTTGCTTTGTTATCCAAAACAGCCATGAAAAGCACCTCAATAAAAATTTTAGTGATCAAAATCAAACATAAACTCTTACGTTTAAAATTCCTCCCAAATCTATTTGTAGTTGGCTGAAAAGAAAATAAAAAATAAAATTTAAAAAAATATATTAAAAAATAATAAAAAAATTGGTGAGCCTCTGGGGTTTTTGCAGCTGTAATCACATAAAAACTGTGATTAAGAAATTGCATGTTTGAGGATGTAAATGCAAATGATTCATATTTGTCTAAATCATAACTTCAAATGACATTGCAATCTTCTTGCTATTTTATGCAGTACTTACGTTACTGTTTTTCCTGTCTCTTTCCTTTTGCTATTTTTTAATAGCCTTTTATTTCCTGTTCTTGCCTTGCAAGGTAAAATTTTCATTGCTTTCTTCTGAAAGGAGACTGCAAGATGTTCATAGTAATCAAGTGTAATGGGGCATGTTCTTTGAACATTTAAAGATGGAGCCAGTTCAAAAGGAAATAGAAAACTATGGCAAAAAAGGCTGATCAGCTTCAGCCAAATGGAGGATGAGTCAGCTGGGACCTGTGAAATACACTCCAGTGTCATGATTAGCTATGTCCTAAGCAGGGCATACCAAAAACCAAAACCAAGGGAATGCTCACTTCCTGATCAAATATATTCAGATGCTTCCTTTCACTTTAAGGACATTTTAAGTAAAAAGCAGTATGAAACAGCACAGTCAGAATTTTAGGTTTTTTCCTTTGCTTTTATTTGTACCGCAGTAGCAGAAATATGTCCCCTGACTTGTCCAAGCACCACACTTAAAGTCCAACCTGTAAGGTTTTGGCCCATTTTTTAAATACCTGGTACTTGGCTCAGTAGGTCACAAGCTTCCCAACATCTGTTTTCTCTGAGGATTCTGGTCCCTTGTCTCAAAAGTGAAGGTTTGTTTGGGAAATTTGCTATGCAAACATCTGGTGACCAGAGTAGGAAAAGTAAAAGCAGTAACTGCTAAATGAAGTCCTGATCTCTGCTAAACAGCAGAGCTCTTCCCCTGCTCTTTCTTTGCTTGCCCCTCCTTCCACATGCTCTCCAAGTGAAAGCCATAGAGATGGTCCTTGAGGTCACCTACAATTTTGTTGTCTCCTTGTTTCTGTCCTGGAACTGAAATCCAGCTAGTACTGGATTGGATTTTATCCAAAACTTTAAGTTTTGGATAAAAACACACATTTTTGGGAGGACTCTCATTGGTGTAAGGTACCTTTTAGGCTTTGAATAAATTTCTATCAAATATTACAAAAGTATTCTATGCATTTTGTGGACTGTCCATGGCACAAAACAAGCTCAGTAAAATACTGCCTTACCCAGGCATGATGGAAGACTGGTCTTCCTCTTTTCCCTTTGCTGTCATATGAAAGACAGATGTCACATAAAAGAGGAGTCAAAGGACAATCCTGAGCAAACCTGTCTTGGGATTTCAAAGTAACTCAGACTTCTTTTAGCATGGCCTTTTTATTTAATAACAATTTCTTTCAATTTATGGATAACGTATGTGCTGAGTATTTAAATAACAAGGTTGATAAGAATTTTTATCATAATATGTATTTTTTATACATACACTTAGTACTCTGCAAGCATAGATAAGTGTACTTACCATTAAATCAGTGGAGCCAAGTTTACATTCTGGATCTACTTTAAATGCTGTCAGAGAAGTTTTGTGCATCTGAGCACATTGGCAGTCAAAAAGTGTCTAGTTTTGGGGGTTTTTTATTCTTATCCACTTACAGCATTGATGTGTTCATTTTATTAGTTAGGCACATAATTGGAAATTAAACCACGCTTCCTCGCTAACATGTCAAGTATGAAAATATAACTCGCCTTGGGACTCAGCAAGATCATGGAGCAGATCCTCCTGGAAGCTATGCTAAGGCACATGGAAAATAAAGAGGTGATTTGTGACAGCCAGCATGGCTTCACTAAAGGCAAATTGTGCCTGACACAGTTGGTGGCCTTCTATGACAGAGCTACTGCAGTAGTAGATGAGGGAAGAGCAACTGACATCATCCCCCTGGGATTGTGCAAAGCATTTGACAGTGTCCCATACTCTCTCTAAACTAGAGACACATGGATGTGATGGGTGGAGCACTCAGTGGATAAGGAATTGGCTGGATGATGACACTCAAACAGTTGTAGTCAACAGCTGATGTCTGAGTGGAGACCAGTGATGAATGACCCTCAGGGGTCTGGCGTTGTTTAAGATTTTTTCCGTGACAATGGCAGTGGGATTGAGTGCACTCTCAGCAAGTTTGCCAACACCAAGCCATATGTGACTGGTTCCCTCCAGTCAACACACTGGAGGGAAGGGATGCCATCCAGAGGGACCTTGATAGGCTCGAAAGGTGTGCCTGTGCAATCCTACTGAGGTGCAGCAAGTGCAAGGTCCCACAACAATGCAGGTCAGGAATCAGGAGGTGCAGTGCAGCACTGGCTGCACTTGCCTGTCAAGGCAAAAGGCAGACTGATGCTATTTGCAGTGCTGTGCTTAAAGCAGAGCTCCTCCTTTGGAGCTCATCTACCTCGTGAACACAGTGAGGCTGTTTGGGTGTAGCGCTGGCTTATGTCCTGTCACCTGGGCAGGAGGCAGGGTGATTCTCACATCTTCACGGCTCTCCCAGTCCCAGCTGAATTCCTGCAGTTCTTGACAGCATAGGCATCACCTCTCCCACTGATAGTGCACAACATCCCACTGATCACCAGAATTAGAGAGCACATATTACCAATGTGGATGGTAAGCTGTGCACAATTAGAAGTGCTGAGAACAGCCATGTCCTAATCTCCAGCACAGTGAGTGTAGTGAGTGTGAACTTTTTAAGAGGCTGGGACTGAAATATAACCATTTCTAGAATAGCTAGTTTAAAACTACGTTATCTTTTAGGGCTGGCAGCTAGAGTATCCTTTTACTCTCCCTCTCAAGTTCTCTCTTTTAGCCTTAAACTTCTTGTGATACTGAAGGCTCATGATTACAAGCTCTGATACAGCCTTAGCCTTTAATAATAATGGTCAGTCTTCGCGAGCGAAGATCCGGGGAAGGTCTTTCCACCTTCCAGCCTGCGCATTGGATTTTTTAGGTGAGACACAGTGTGCGCGGAACTGAGCCCACCCTTTAATCCTAAGGTTCATCTGCCGGGGCCAAGCGAGCTTGGACGGTGGCAGTGAGGTCCTTAGGACGTAGGTGGGTTGCCTTTAAGGCTAACGAGCTCCATCTGCCCGGGAGTGGAATAGATTATTATACCTTTTATCAACCTGACTCAAGCACCTCCAACTCCTTTACCAAGACAAAATTTCCTATAGTTAAATATTTCTCAAGTAATGCCAAACTGATGGCAAATTGTGTAAATACATGTTGGGGATTGAATCCTGTGAAAATTGGTCCTTAATACAAAGATTTCCTAAAAGAAAATAAATTTAAAGAAAAAATCCAGTCAAAGAATTAATAGAATAAGAATACAACTATTAGTTTCTTTCACTGAGTTTGTAGCTTATTAATGGATTATCAAGCATAGACTAGGTCTTTGGTATGAGTGCAAAAGAAATGTGCAATGTGGGCTTTCTCTCTGTTCAATAACTTTAATCACTTTAACATTTAATGCTGCATTTTTTAGGGTTGTGTGCTATGCAGTCAACCTCAATGGTAAAGAACGAAGGTCAAGAAAGTAACTTTCTTGCTAATATCAGAAAGAACTATATTAAAAGAGCAAGATGGTAAAAAAAAAAAAAGGAGTTCATAACTCTGAACAGAGGAGCAAAGAACAAGGTTAAATGAGTAACAGATTTTCCTTTTTTGTAACCTCTGTATGTGAGTGTGTGTGTGTGTAGGCAGACATACCTACCAAAGGACTTGTAAAGAAACTACTGACACTTGAGACTGTGGGATGAGTTGAGTTCAGTGACAGAGGAGACAGAAAGATAAATGACAAAAAAAAATTGCATTAAAATTATCATGTTCTGCCTATATAAGAGGACTGGGACAGAAACCAGAAACAAACATAAATGACCTGTGAGAGAATTGATAAATATTGAGGAAAAATAAGATAATGCTGAAACAGGTTAGTGGTTAAATTAATTCAACAAAATGTCAGTAGTAGGTAGGAGTTTTTCCAGGCTTCTCAAGTCAGTGGAAAAGCGATGAAGGAGCAGAGAAAGGAGAGAAAAAAAATTAGGAATCTCTCAATCTGATGAGATTTTCTCAGGTGACTCTGTCTACTGTTTTGTTCTGTTGGTCTCATGGGCTGTTGTTTTTTTCATTGGGGTTTGGTTCAGTTTGGTTTTTTTCCAAAAGACTCTTTTCTCTTTTCTCTTCTGTTACAAATTCAAGCAAAATTGTCTGACACCAAAGTCTTCCCAGCAGATAACATGCATGAGGTCTGTGCATAAAAGTGGATGCAAGTCTCAATCAGGACTGTGCCGAACAGCCCTTCCCCTGTGGAGTCCTTTTGCACACAGATGTACAGGACATATCACCATGGTGCACAGGGTGGCCACACTTTCCCAGAGGCCTCGTGGCCAGTAAGCAAATATGGAGGCAACTCACTATCCAAAGAATGAACAAGTCAGGCTGAGAAGAAGAAAATGCAAATGCTAACCTTCCTTTTAAAAGTCCTTCATGTTTATTGTCACCTACAGTTTTATTAATGAGTGTAACTGGCTGTATTCGAACACAATGCTGTAAAATTTAATTGGGTAAACATAGTGAGTGTTAGCTGGAACTGTGTCCAGTCACGTATAATTACATGAAGCTCATACTTCAATAATTAGTGGAGCAAAATGAAATTATTTTGCAATTAAAGAAGCTCTCATTTCACCTTTTCTGACATGGATCCTCATTTAATTTAGGTTTCTATTTACTGACAGTCCCACTCCATTAGATATAGAAGACATTCCCTTGTCCACCAGGATATTTTTGAATGAGGCAATGTATTCAAGAAGACCTAAGAAAATTAATAAATCCCAAAACATGTCTGGTAGTCCCAGGAATTTTGGTCCAGTTTTTCTAACCAGTAGAAGAGCCAAGTGGTAGAAGCACCTGCTATTGGTGAAAAGTAAAATTCTTCTCAGGGTAGTCAAGGCCTCCCAGCACTCCCTGGCATTCAGGAAACTTCCATGAGTCTCTTGCCTCCTTCCCACACCACAGCCAGGAGCCCCTCACTTTTTTTCCCGGGTTTTGGGCTTTGAGTGAAGACTTAGGGTAGTAATTAACCTGCTATATCATGTTAAAAGGCATAGAAAATTTGTTCTTCTCTGCAGATACACTGTGAGTCACCTATGCATTGGTCACTGGCTCCCTCTGGCTGAGCAGGAGGACACTGATGACTGTTACACAAGACAACACAGTTACACAAGATAACACAGGTAACATCACAGTTTTCTCCTCATCCCAGTTCTCATGAACACCTTGATCACTAACATCCCTTCCATAGTCACAGTGTCATACAGTTCAGTAACCTACTCCTCCCTTCCCAGCAGTGCCTCTGCTCTTCTACCAGCCTGGGCGCTTCTTTCCCAGCTCTCTCTGACCTTTCCAACCAGTGCCTATTTTCCTAACCTCTCTTTAGAAAGTAACACAAGATAAATAACTGTTATCTTTCATGAGAGCTAACATTTAACATTCTTCTTTCTTTCTCTAAGACATTAAACATAGAATTAGCAAGTCCAAATAGCACTTGAAATATTTCCCAAAAAGGAGAGGAATTAAAACTTTGATAGGAATATGCTCAGAGTTTCTGAGAAATTTTGAATCACAGAAACACTAAATTATTTACTTCTCCACAACTTAAAACCAGTCTGGAAACACAGAAGGATATTTTATTTTACCCCTTCAGGGATAAAACCTTCAGAGGACAAGCATCTTTTTCCCTGGTCCTTCTAGTGTACACCATGCCCTCAATTTTTATTTCATTTCATAAAGGCCATTTATTGTATCTTCAATTATTCTAAGAAAGTGTCACTGTAAATTTCCATATCTTAACATTCTCTTAATTCAGTCTAGATGACATAAGTTGTTTACAAGTAAAATCCCCCTTCTGAATTTGCACTACTCAAAACATGGAAGGCAGCAACAGGGAATGCAACACTCCTTCATTTCTGGGATCATTCCTGGAGCTAAAGTAACAAAACCCTTGGTAGTGGGTGAGCCAAACTAGACATTTATTTTCCTAGTACTCCTCTCAGTCAGTTTATTGTCCTCTTATTGCTAAGAGGAGTGATAAAGCATATAGAGGTTTGAGGGTGGGCTTTGGTTGTTAAGACTGTTAATATCATAATTACATACATAAGTCCCTTAGATCAAACAGACACTAATTTGTTATTTCATCCTTTTATGAACTGTTTGAAGTGAGATGGGATTAATACTGCACTGAGGATGCCTGCAACAGGAGATTTAGGGAAACAATGCTGCCAGCTTTGGCAAAGGCATTTTGCTGAAGAACAGCATCTTGCAGCAGGAGCTATCTCATCACTCCTAATGTGTTGGATGTATTGGATGTATTCTCAATGGGTAATATGTGATTAATAGGTATTATTTCCTTCTTTCAGACAGTAATATAATATTTCATGGATAGTGACTGCACATCAATAGATGCATATAAACCATTATTATAGACAGTCTATCGACCCAGAAGGCACTAGAAACTGATAAACCGCTAATTGAGAGGCCAATTTGTTATTAATTTGTACCACACTTACAAATGAAACCTCAAATAAAGCATGACTACCTTTCACCACCAGATGATAATCACCATCAGAGGTAAGATCCAACAAAACTTTCATGGCTGATAGTGCTTTGATATTTGTATCTGCAGAAAGCCTTGAGTTTCATTTTTGTCCTGTCATAGAAAAGATAATACCAGTCACTGTTGCATGTTCATGGTAAATAAATCATACTATGCCTGATAGAAATTCTGTAATTTCTTTGTCATAGAGTTTAATACTGAAGATAAAACAGAGTTCCGTTGAGCTATCAAGTATGACTTAATAGAACATTACTGTCTTTATTGAAAATTATTTCCTTTGCTAATTGCTTTTCATTAAATTTTTATTATCAGTAAGGGAACATTATAATTTTCTAATAAAACAAAGGAAATCTTATTTTCCAGGCTTGCTTTTTACCACCATTTGGATCAATTCAAACAAGTTCCATTTTCCCCTGAGAAAGATGAAGTTGAATCTCTAACAAATTATGTTATGAACCAATGAGTAAACTGATGCAAGTCATGAGCAGATCAATGGGATTCTGATTCACAATAAATGCCAGAGTAAAATCAAGAAGATAATTTTTAAGAGAAGAAAAAACCTTCTCTGATATGATGCATAAATTTGCTGCAGCACTTCTGAAGTCAGCAAGGAATTGGTAGTCAGCAGGCCAAGAACAATTTTTAAAAATTGCTGTGCTCCAGAACAATTCATCATCTGCTCTTACTATTGGTCAGTGCCCTGCTGCTGATATTACAAGACAGATTTTTTCATTTCAGTGCTTCATACAATGAAGCACTTGGTGTATGGCTATACCAAAGGCAATGAACAGAAAATTATCTGACATCTTTAGAGAGCAGGACTAGCAGAAAATGTTTTTACTTAAATTGCCTTTGCAACATGTCCAGTGTACTCTTGAATCTTCTGGACTGCATACATTATTGCATACAGTCAGGCTACAGACAGCCAGCTTTAAGACATTTGCCTCTACTATCCTAAGTAGCTTAGCAATAATAAGCAAAGAAATAGGGCAATTCAGAGCTGGAGTTTCACTTAGGTGTGTTCCACATCACCCTCAGGAAAACTCTGTCCTTCCCCAGTGGCTCCTTTTGGGCTCCACTTCACCTGTTATCTATCTATATATAGGTATATAAGTAAAATGTATAAAATTATCAAACACTATCACCATTCTCCCTTAACATATTGAGGCATATTGGACATCAGACAAGTGAACATGTCTGAAGTCTGTAGGTTCAGACACCTTGTGCCCTAAACGGAACACTTACATTTCCTATAAAGTCAGTGATGGAGACTGACACCTCTGAAGACTTCTGGAAGCAGATCTGGAAACAAGTCAGTCAAGACATTCCTCAGGAAACTGTTCCTCCCTGATGTTTATGAAGGCAACCAACAGACAACCCTAGGCACCAGTCAGAGAATCCAACTTCTTCATCATCTGCCCAGAATAGGTGCCTACTGGTAGAGGACAGGGTCTTTAAAAAGAAAAAATTGAAAAGGCAACAGAGGCAGCAGTATCCCAACTGTTTCTGTTTCATCATTTGGTGACTAGAAGGGTCATAGATTTTATTCTCCCTCAGCTACAGAGGTAGGAGGAGACATAACACACTAAGAGATCTACAGAAGACATCCCATTGCCAGTGAGATAAGTCATGGCTGGAGGTAATTCCTGGCCAGCAGTAAACAAGAGTGAGTCTCACTTATATCAAGAAGTGAGCAGAACTGGGATTTTCAGTCTTACTGCCTGGAGTGTGTAGAGTTTTTATGTGACATTAGCTGTGGGAAATATGCAGGGACAGTCTGTTCTGTGGGACAACACTGGGTATCCTTCCTCCCTGAGCAACTGACAGTCTCCTTTAGTTTTTTCTTCTCTCATTTTCAGCTTGTGCAAAGAAAGCCCATTTCCAGCTATTAGATATAAAGGTGGCTTTTACTCCAGCTCTTCTTCATCTGAGTCTTCAGGATATTTGCATGTATTGTGGCAGAATTGTATTCCAGTTCAGTTGTCCACAGAAGTTCAAAATGTCCACTTACACCATTTCCACTTGCTGGGTTTCAGCTGAAATCTTTCAACGAGTGTGTGAGTGATCATAGTATTGCTTGTGCTTTTCCTCTGAATCTAAGTGTGCAATTTGTGACTCACACCAAAACTTAGATGTAGGTCTAAGCCAGCCTTCATTAATTAAGCAGATGATGTGGTTGTGCAATATGCCAAAGATAGACAAGAGAAGTGTGTAGTAACCATTACTCTTGTTTGCTCTTCAAACAGAATTATCTCTGAAGGGGATTTACCAGTGAATTTGATTGCTTTCCCTGTAAAATCAAAAGCCACAGTCTAGTCCCTAACAGGCTTTCTGAAGTCTCTACTTCTCCCCTTCTTGAGGGTATAAGCATGGCTTTTTTTCTCCCATAATTGTACTGTATTGTCTTGTTAGCCTTGTAATCCAAGGGGTTCTTTTGCAATTTCTAGTTGACTTGACTCAAGTTGGAGATGGAGATATCATTAAGGTTCAGTGAAGGTTTCTTGAGAACTAGACAAAAAATTGCAGACTGACGAATAATTTCTGAGAGAAGTAAAGAAATTCATTCTGAGAAAAAGATTATTTATTTCATTTCTATTCACATTAACAATTTAAATTTTGCAAGTGATTAAGGAGACTAGTGAAAGCTCAGTAGTGTTCAGCAGTCTGTGGGTAAGTACATTTTGATTTCTTCCTATGGTGGAAAATGTGCATGAGAGAACATTTAGCAGTTCCTTGTCCATTTATACACTTACTACAACTCTCACCAACTGTGGTCATAACTCTTGTTCCCTTTTTCATTTGGTTTTATGGTTCCTTTTTTAACTTTTCCTCTTTATGATGTTTCAGATGTGGTTGTTCAGGTGCATAAATATCTTAAAAGTAAATAGTAAAACTATGCCCTAATATTTAATACATAACAATTGCATTGAACTGTTACAGCAATTACTCTTTCATGTGCTTTACACCTGTGGCTTTTTAACAACAAACTTAGTTGAATACATTATCAATAAAAAGTCTGTAAGCATGTTTTAAACTGTTCTCTTTTATAATTTCTATTATAGCTCGGTGTTCTCTAACTAGTCTAACCATTCCAGTGGATGCTGCAAGTCTGAATGTGAATTTTCCTAATACACCGTAATTATAGAACTGCTAAATAATGTTTTGATCACCCACAGGGAAAGTAATATACAGTATTCCTGATTTCATTTTTCTTACGCATTTAGTCACAATATATAATATATTAGATTGAGCAAAATAGAGGTACATACACTTTTGTTCATTATAGTTTAAATGAAAACTTCTGAGAGGACTGTTTGAACACTGCATTCAGTGGCATATCTAGAGTAAGGTAACTTTTTCTAATGGCAGTGATGGTAAGATGGTATTAAACCATAAGTAGTTTTAAGAGCTGGGGAAAGAAAGCTGAATCAAAGGTTCTTGAACATTTTTTTTATTTTCTTTTAGCAGTATCCCAATTTCCAAGTTCTTCACTTGAGCAATACTCTGTTTCAGAACATTTATGTTCAGTGTGTGTCCCTGAACAAAAATGTATTTTTTATTAAAGCCACCTTTCCCAATAATATATCCCACAGGGTTACCATTACTAACACATTGTAATTCTAACTGACTTTCCTACAGGGTTCTATTCCAGAAAACCATTTATCATGTGACTAATTTTGAGCAAAATGGAGGCCTTGTTTGTAAGGTTTGAATCATTCTCCAAGGAGAATAAATATAGTATCCTTTATCATATAAAGCCTGATACACTCTTTTTTGTAACTTCTGAAAACTTCTGTAGAGCAGATTTGAATTGTTTAATTTTGTGTTTTTTTAATTTTTTAACTCAAAGCCTCTCACGCATCTGCACCAAGTTGATTCCTTTATCTGTTTGGTTCTGTCTCTTTTTCCTACATTGACATGTCAGTCCATATATATATTCAAATGGATATAAACCACTGTATTTTTAGGAGTAAATGATTTTGTTTACTTGAATTGATGTCACTTTCATTGACACATCTTTCCTTATCCTTACTTAGCAATGTTAAAAATACCTTTCCATTCACATTTTAAGTAACCTGTATTTGAATGCAACAAATTCAGTCTTTCTCACAACTTTTTAAATGGAGGAAACAGCCTTGTTTGATTACTTACTCCATTTCTCTATGCTTTATACAGACTTTGTTAATCATAAAAAATTTCAGTGTCCTGGGCTGCACAAGATAGACAATAGAGAAGATTTTTAATGTTTCTTGTTTTCCATTTTAAACTATTACTTTCTTATCTAATCAGCTGTTACTTCTCATTAAAAATGTCCTTGCTGGAAAAAAAAAAATCCACTACCAAACTTCCACAGTTTCTGGGAATTATTTTTATTCTTTTTAGGGAGAGGTATATGTATGTACATGTATACATACATATGTGTTTGTGTGTGTCTGTGTATGTAATTACGTGTGTGTGTATACACATGCATATAAATTACATCAATTCAATTATATCCTAAATTTTTCCTAACGTAAGGCACTTTGTTTCAGGACTATTCAGGCAAATAGGATGTATAGGTTTGGGATAGAAAGTTCAGATTAAAAATGAAACTCTGTCACAATGTTGACAGTGCATGAGGGAATCCGGAGAAGCCTATGACCGAAGAGAAAGGCAGACTCTCTGTACGTCTGGTGAGTGGTAATGCTGTGTGGTGAATTTGCATATTATCCCATTTAGCTGAAATCATGTTGGGCTGAGGAAGCAACATCCCTTTGGTATAAGTGCAGGCTCTCTGAAGAGATTGCAAAACCTTTAGTGCTTTAACTGAAGTATCTGTAGTCAATTTTTAAAGGTAGCTGAGCAGCCAGAGATACAAGTCTGCAATTCTGAAAGCTGTTTTGCAGCTCCTGGATACTCTTTGAAAGTATATGTATTTTATACACTGACAAACGCCATTTCTGAAATCAAAAATTTTTTTCATGAACACACAAATTCACCTTTTCAAGAAGCAGGTTTGCCTCGCCTACACTTGTCATAGGAGAGATTTGACTACGAGAATATCAAATGGAACAACAGGCAGACCTGTTCAGATCTGATTTAAAACACATACAATGAAATGGAAATCAAGAAGGCTCAGAGAGACATAAAGGTGGGCTAAACTTGACCCGGAGAATTGAGCAAAAGTAGCTAATAAGACAGCACTGGTACTAAAAAGCAGCAAAGTCAGCAGATAAAGTATGTGGAATTAAACTTTTGGTCTCATTTTTTAAGCAGTAAGTACTAAGAACTTTCCCTTTTTTGTGTGTATAAAAATAGTTGTCCTCTATGTTTTAGTTTGGTTGACTTTCTAAGAGTTGGATCTGCAAGAACTCCAGCTGAATCAAAGAAAAAAATTATTGATATGGGTATGGTTATAGATGTGATAGGTAAAGTTGATGTGATAAAGAGAGAGAGAGGTTTAGGCATAGGTAAAAGCCTAATTTAAAAGCAATGAAGAATCATCTGGAAAAAAAAAAAAACCCACACAAAAAAATTATATGGGTGATTTTCCTAAGTGAAGCCAAACCAGTAGACATTTTTTGACCCACAGATACAATCTAAAACATAGATTTATTTTTTCTGATGAAAGAAAGTGAAAGAAAAATCTTAAGAAATAATTATGTAACTACATCTAAATTCAAGTAGTTGAATCACTTCCACCGTGCTAGATGGAAAGAACTCACAAGTTTATAAATGTGATAACACCTTTTATTGATAGATTCTGCTTTAATAATGTAAGTCATGATTCTGAAAATAAAGCAAATGGAGATTCTTTCTTCTTGTACATGATTTATATTCATTGGATTAGTTTTTCCCTAAACTATGGAGTACAGCAGAGTCCAGATCATGACAGAATTTAGCCCTTAGCTGTAATTACAGGAAGGAGTAAAGTATTATGTTTGCAATGATTAATGTGCACCTATCATTAGGTGATATAAAATTAATCGCAGAATTTAGCACCCATATTTTTTAAAAATCATCCTTAAAATCATTCTAACACAGATTCACAAGCACTATCTGAGTTCCCATTCTTATTTCTCCTTTGGCCTTTCAGTGTTCCCTGAAACTTATCTTTCCATCCATTCACTTTTCCATTTCTTAGCACTGCCTTTTAGCTGTCAAGTCTATAATTTTTTGACACTCCATTATTTCATGGAAACATTCTGGTCATAAATCCCCAGAAGCTCAGAAACTTAGGAATAACTGAAACATAGTAGGACAACTCACATGATTGGAGGATTGTGATGAATGGCCATAGGTTGTTTCATAAATACAGGCAGGGAGGGAGAGGCAGAAGAGTTTTGCTTTATGTTAACGAGAACCTTGAATGTGTAGAAGTTAACTGCAGCAGTTACAGAAGCCCTCCTGAATGCCTCTGGGTCGAGATCAGAGGGATCATCTCCAATGCAGATGTACAGTAGCATATGCTACTGATTTCCACACCAAGACAATAAGGCCAAAGAAGCATTACTTGGGTTAATTAAGCAAGCTTCAGGTCAACAGAACCAGGTTCTTACGGGTGACTTCAGCTACCCAGATATTTGTTGGATGACCAATGCAGTAGTTCACGTCATCCATCAAGTTCCCGCAATGCATAGAGAACTGCCTCCTCATAAAAATCTTAGATGCGCCAGCTGGGAATGAGGTACTGCTGGATTTACTAATCTCAAACCTAAATAACCTGCTTCGTAATATCTCGGTTAGCGGTAGCCTTGATTGCAGTGTTCACAATATTGTGGAGTTTGGGATCCAGCTGAGCATGCTGAGGATTAGTGCTAAGAAAAAGGTTTCATATTTTAGAAGAGCAAATTTCAGCTCACTCAAAGCTCTTTTGGGAGGAATTCTGTGGGCGGCTTTAATGGAAGATAAAGGAGTTAGGAGTGCTGGGAGTTTTTTAAAAATGCTCTCCTGGAAGCACAGAAACAGTTCCTTCTCTTCAAAGGTAAGGGAAGCAGACAGAGCAAGAGACCCCCTTGGCTTAACTGTGAACTTCTGAGTCTGCTCAAAACCAAAAGAGAAGAGTACCAGTCATGGAAAAGTGAATGAATACTCATTGAGAACTACAACAACATTGCCCCAGGGTATGCAGAGAAGCCCTTAAAAAAGTAAAAGCTCAAATCAAATTGAAATTGGCCAGAGGTGTTAAAAACTAAAATAAAGGGTTTTTCAGGTACATAAACAGTAAGCAGAAACAGAATTTTATTTTTTTTTTAGCTGGGTTGGAAAGGACCTCTGAGATCATCAAGTCCAACCCTTGATCCACTACCACCACGTTTCCTAGACCATGGCACAAAATGCCACATCCAGTCTCCTCTTAAACATCCTGCTGTCCTGCAGGAATATGGGGATAGGCTGGAAGAGTGGGCTACCATGGACACGTATAAGGTCTTGCACCTGTGAAAACACGATCCAGGAGAGCAGCACAGACTGGGGTCTATCCAGCTGGGGAGCAGGTATGTGAAAAGAGACTTGGGGGTCCTGGTGGACAACAAGCTCAATATGAGCGAAAACCGTGGTGCTGCTGCAGCAAAGGATGCAGCATGGTGCTGGGTTGGCATTACCAGCAGAGACAAGAAGTCATTATCCCACTCTACTCAGCACCGGTCAGATCACACCTGTAATAGTGTGTTCAGTTTTAGTTCCTGCTATACAAGGAGATGTGGACAGGCCAGAGAGGGTCTAGAGAGAGGCCACAAAGATGATCAGAGGACTGGCAAGCCTTCCATATGAGGAGAGGTTGGGAGAAAGGGGTTTATTCATCTTTGAGGAAACAAGGCTTATTATCATGTTCCAGTACTTGCAGCGTGGCTACAAAGATGTAGACTCCCTCTTTTACAAGGAATACCACAGAAAAGATGAGGGGTAATGGGTACAAGTTACTCCTTTGGCTATTCTGATTGGACACAAAAGGAAAACTTTTTCACGATAAGAACAGTCAGACATTGGAATAACCTCCCCAAAGAACAGGAAGTGAAGGATTCCCCAACACTGGATTCTTCTAATGTTTGGATGGATAGGGTGCTGAGGCATCTTGTCTAGACCATGTTTTTGCCAAGAAAGGTTGGACCAGATGATCCTTGAGGTACTTTCCAACCTGGTATCCTATGATTCCATTATTCTGTGATGCCTTTGTCCCAAGGAACATTAAGATCAAGAACGGGAAGCCCAATATGACACCATACAAAAGCATAAGACTGGATTATTTTATCCTTCCACCATGGGAATGGACAAATGCTACTCTTCCCCAATGAAACTGCTTTCAAGGTTCACCATAGGTCAAACAATGAGCCTTTTCCTGTTTTTTACCTCTGGAGAAAAACTGAAAAGGAAACATGCTGCATTATTTATTGCATTGCAGTGAATGGTTTTCTTTTTCCCCACCTTATGAATGATTCTCGTTGGACTTGAACAAAGGAGATTCACGTATTTGAACTGTAAATAAAAAGTAGCACTATCTTTTGTTCAATTAATGAGTGAATGTAAGAAAAGAAAAAAAAAAAAAAAGAGTAAAAAGAGTTGAAAGTAAGTCAGGTATAGAGTGCCCTCTTTTGGGCAAAAGGGGGCAAGGACGTGAAAAAGCCAGAGATTTTTTTTTTAATATTGCAGTCACAGAACCTTGAAGCCAAATTCATGCTTTATTCATATAAAAGCTAAAATGCTGACTAGAATGAACACCCCAGTTAGTTAGAGATCAGCCACTCACCAAATATCATCCTGTAGATTCAAACAGTCATGCTACAGTACAGGAGGGAAATTATAAAACCAGGACCTGAGCAAGCATTGCAGAAATGAGGGAAAGGAAGGTCAGCAAAAGCAACAATAAAGCAGCTGCCCTCAGCAGAGAAAGAGTAACACTTACAGTGTCCTAGAGGTGTTAAAGAGTTTTGTAATTAGATATATGCCCTTACACCATGTAAATATTTTTCAAAGATTTTAGACATCAATATTAACAATTAGTCTGAGTTCTCCAGGATCTTGTCAAGTTTGAAGATAGGAGTTATGTTTCATTGGCTGTGAAGAATGTCAAGGAAAGAGTAAGCACTGTGATGAAGATATTTGTCAAGGCAGCCATCACATGTCCAATCTTTCTGCTGTCAGGATTAATTGAGAAAAGGCAGCTGCTCCTCCCCATGGAGAGTTGAGCACAAGTTGTGGAGACTCACAGCTGTCACAAGCCTATTTCCATGCACTCTGTTCCTGGTCATTGGCTTGTGAGATAAGAAAAAGTTTAATTTTCTTGGTACCACATGGGTCTGCCCCAGCATCCATGTGCTCCAGCAGATCCCTTCAGCACACAGCAGGATGGGCTTTAAATAGTTGCTTCTAATGGCACAGGCTCAGAAAGAGATATGTGCTACTGAAATACAGGTCTAGCACTACCATCAGATATTTGCTGCACTTGAAAGCTGTTCTTTGCAATTGGGTTTTAACAGGAATGATGAGTGAGAAAAGGAAATAAAAGGTTGAATAAACATAATACATAATTAATATGTTAGATGAAAATGTATCATGTTGAATCTAGAGCACTGATAGATGTAAGGCTGCTGTCAATCCACATCCCATGGTCCAGCTGGTAGTGAGGTTGAACATGTATTCCCACTAGGGACATGCACACAGAGCACATGTATACACCACATACATACTTACATGCACAACTTTACACACGTTTACGTATACAGATATATATATACATGGTCAGCCTCGCAGATCACAGGCAGACACTCAGAGCACCAATATATAAACACAGACAGCACCAAAGGCCTCATCCTTCTTCCCTCTCTCTGGCTAAGCAGGATAGAATCCACTAGTAAGAACACTTGTGTTTGTGTATGTGTCAGTGGTTGACCTTAGACAGTCTGCCAAGTAGCCTGCCCTGACTTCAGCTTCTCCAGTTAGTGGAACTGGACATATGAAATGCCAAAGCTGTGATCCCACTCCAGTTCCTAGTACAGATCATCATGCATGTTCACATACACACACACACACACACACACATGCAGATGTCTGGCACTTCCCAGGTCTGAATAACCTGCCCTCTATGCTCTAATCCAGCTTGTAGAGTTACCCGGGCACTCTTGCACTCATAGCAAGCAAACCCCTTGCTCCCAGACCACTTCGCCTGCTGACCAGCTTGATCTTTTTTAGTGATCACACACCCACTCACTGTAGTCACTGGCACCACAGGCACACAGGTGCTCCAACCCATGGTCTGACTCCAGTTGCTGCACTCACACCCCCATGCACACATGTACACACAGAGTAGAGTCACTGGCCCAGGAAAGAGCTAGAAAGGAATTCAATAAGACAGGACAGACTGCTGATCAGGCACAGGGCATGGCCAGACATGCACACTGATTTACACAAAACAAGCCCTTTTCACCTGCTTACCCCTCAAATTTCCCATTCTCGTTCTTCCCCAAATCACTTTAAATTTTCCTCTTCCCAGATTTCATACCTGGACACTGGACCTGCAACTTTGCTGGGACAGCCCTGGCAGAGGCCCGAACAGGGTGGTGGTTCCTCAAGAATCAGCAATCCAGGTTCACCCCCATGCTCCTCTACACTTGTGCAAGTGGACCTTATGTGGGTGGATGTCTCTGGGGATGTGCCTGGCAGTAGCTGGGCAGGATGTTATTTGGGCTCCTCATGTTCATTTTCTAAGCTTTTATCATATCCCTAAGAGCACACAGACATGCTACTCTTCAGAAACTGCAGCTGCTGTTTTAGATAGCACTAGCACTGAAGTCAATGTGTAAGTATTCAACCAGGGCCAGTTCCTCACCTGAGATGTAGCAGGGACCCAAAGTATCCTTTTAGCTCTTCCAGACATCAGAGTGGGACTAGTCACCGTAAAAGCCAGTGAGTTAATAAGACAGCAGAGAATTTTCTGAGTCCTTGCAATATCCTCTGAAAACATGCTGGTTTGCCAGCACCAGCACAGAGCACCAACACCTCTCCACCAGGTTCAGAGCACTGTATTAAAACAGCTACAGTTTTCCCCAGTGGAATAGGTAAATGAAGCTTGATTTAGCTTGCACTTCGCAGGATTCATGTCTTGATTTATTCACATAAGACATATAAGATTAAATGAAAAAATGCATTTGACAAAAAAGGGGCTGTTTCTCTTGCTCCGCTCTGATTGACAGCTTGATCACTCCTCATTTGAAAAGGTGGAACTTCAACATTAAAATGCCACCTGCAGTATAACAAATGTCATTTTTATGATCTCCTCAGACAAGCAAGTTTATGCAGGCTTTCATACACACCGAACCAGTTCCTTCACCCTCTAAAGTGATTAGGAGTTGCTTGACTTTAAATGCTCATTCGTGATAGTGGCTCTTCTGCGTAATAATCTACTGAAGTTAAAAATAAATAAATAAGTAAATAAATAGACTTAAGGGACTGTTTGTAGCTTTCTAATGTTATTTACTAACAAACCAGTCATATTTTCTATAACAACTGCCACTTCATTGGGTGCATATGTTCTTGACTCAAAACTATGAAGCAGATTTAACTCAACACCATATGGTGCAATGTGAACTTCTGTGCTTTTTTTACCATTTTAAAGCAGTAATTATATTGCAGAAAGTGGGTTTTATTCTCTGACATATGTTAGTTTCAGATAACATTTCACCCAGCAGTTTTGAACCCCTTCCTTCTCTTAGATTGATTTCCAAATACCAACTTACACCTCTGCTCTGTCAGGCAAGCCCTGTCAGAGGAATACTATTTGAAGGAGGAAAGGAGGGTATGGTTACCAAAACAACTGGTATGAATAGAACTGTAGCAGTTGTGTTTGCAGTCATTCGTTTCCTGGTTTGTGCCCGCAGCAAAATGACAGCTGTACAAATGTACTAAGTAGTCCCTATTTTCAGGATGTGCTGAACTAATAATTCAGTCCTGATGAATATGTCATTGGAATCTAGCAGCCTGTTTAGATTACTGCTTCTGCTACTACAGAGGAATTATAAGGCTTTAATTTGCAATGAATAAATATCATGTTAAAGGCATAAAAATGGCAGTGGGTTGGGATCCGTGGAGTGAATGTATGGATTTCCTGTGTTCTCTGAGAGCTCTGAAAACACAGATACAAATACCTTTTCTTCATTTAACATAAGGTGTATACTTAGTGTTGGAGGAAACATTAAAACATATTTTTAACATTTTCAGTTAATATTATGCTAGATTAGTCTTGAGTATTATGCAGTGTGCCTGAAAAACTGCTGCTTTTGGAAGAGTGAGGATTAAGCCAAGCCAACTGGAATGTCCAGAATGGAAATTAGTTGGGACTGGGAACCAGTACCTGCAGTCCTCATTCACACTGGTTGCACTAATGACTGAATATATCACGCTCCAATTTGGGAATGAGGAGTGGGCCATTGTTTGCTCTCTTCATTTTTTGTAGATAGTCATTCACTCTTTATGCTTCAAATTCTAAATGTTATTGAAAACACAGTTTAAGAAACCCAGAAAACAACTTCCACAGGTTTGCAGTCCACTAGTCATCCTCAGATCAAAATTTGGAAAAATCTTATTTAAACCATTTTGCAATTAACCAAATAGCAAAGAGAAGAATAAGACATGGATCTGTGAGTTAGGCACAGGAGTGTAGTCCCTGAGTGTCAATTTAAATATGTATAAAAATGAGGCAAAATATGAGGCAAAACTGCTAAAACTTTTTGATCTGTGCAAGGGCACTGGTTTAGTCTATTCCATGGCTCCCAGAAAATATTTGCAGCCAGAAATGTTTATTCCAAGGACATATGTTCTTAGTTACTTCTGTTACGTCCAGTTCAAGAACATAATGGTCACAACTAAAATGCTAGAATACAGTCTATGTTACTTTTACTATGAGTATGAAAGGCTGAGGTATAGGAGAAAGAAAGACTTATGGCAAAAAAAGAAATTAACTTCTTAAATCCAGATGGGGTTAAATTGCATGTTGAAATGTCCCAAAATTATAGCACTAAAGTCACTCATAAACAGAACACAAAGGCATCATTCATCAGCACAAGGCATTTAAGGTACTTTATTTCTACTCCACTGCCCAAGCAGCAAGTCCAGGGTTTGTTCAGTCATTTCTAATAAGAATTTTATAAGATCTTACACCTTTAAACAAGCATGGCCAATAAATACCAAACTCATTTACACAAACCCCATTTTGTCAGTGTTTATAATTTTGAAAAGGTCTCCCAACAAATTTTGTTCTAACTTAAATTTCTGTAAAGTCATATATGAAATATTAGCTTCATGGGCATTTGTGCTGGAGAAGCAAAATATGAGTACCACACAGGCATCTGTCATTCAGACAGAGGTTACTTTCATCTTGCCTGTGATCTAACCTCACATTGTTTTTAATGTTCAACTGTCACATCATAAAGGACTTGTATACAAGAGAGGGATTAGACTGAAAGGGCAAGTAGGACACAGGTAATTGACCAGATGCGCGAAGCTTGTCTGCTGAATTTAAAGAACCAAGTCTCTTGTCTTCAGTGGAAGTCTGAAAGAGAAAAACAATAGACTGTGTTTTGAACAAAACCATCAGCTTTCCAATGAAAGATTCGGGGCTACTTTTTACTGCTAATCATTAAGGGGATTTTCTAAGACAGTAGGTCTGTGCTCTTCTGTTTTTAAGAGATAAAAAATACTCCAAATCAAGTGACTTTAATCAGGTTTGTAATAGAAGGGTTAACTTTGTTCATAAAATCTTATGTGTATGAGGGAGTCAGAAACTTTTTGTTGTAATTAAAAAAAGAGGAGTTTCACAGACAGCTTGCTAATCAAGCGTCAATAAACAACTGATAAGAACTGCACCTTTTCATCTCTGACAAATACCAGACGACCACTTACCCAGCCACCGAACTCAAGCCACAAACAAATTTACATCCGAAAAGCCAATGCCAGACACCACTTAACATGTACTTAAGAACCACGAACGTGTATAAAAAGAGACACTGACTTCATTTCGGGGTGTGCCTCGGCAGGGCACTGCCCTCCAGGCCACCCAGCGCTGTTTTGCTTTATTATCGCTTGCTTAATAAATTTATCAATGTTTAATTGGAACTGAGTTGTCTAAATTCTTATACTAACTTATAACAGGTATATATGTAGTTATTGTAGTACTTGTGATAGTAATAGTAGTAGTAGTGATAGGACAAAAACTAGATTAAATTACAGGATAATTTGGCCCATTAGAGATTGAATAAATAGCTTTCCTAAGGAAATTTCTTAAGTATTTTAAAATTTGAAAATTACTTTGAGATAATTATCTACCTAACATTTTTTTCTTCACTTCGAGCCTTTTTTACTGGTTGGTCATTTTTTAATTTTGGTTGCAATATTTGTCTGGATCAATTCCTGTTTAATACTTGCCTCTCATAAAGCTTTAGCTGAAATTGATGGAAGTTCCGTATGCAGAACTCTGTTATAAGGAAGCATGAAAGCTTCCCTTGAGGGCCAGTAAGCTTTATTCCTTGCTGATTTTAGCTCCACCATGTCTCTACACTGACTCCTAACTCAGTCAGAAAATAGGTCTTAAAGTCACTGACTGAATTTTATCAGCTTTTTGCAGGTTCCACAATATTTGATATTTTGAGAGACAAGGTCCTACTTTGCATATAAAACCATAGCTCACAGGTAAGGCTTCAATTATCTTGAAGCCTTGGAGACTGAGAGTTGCTTCAGTAACCAGGTACAGATCTGCAGAGATGTTATACGTTTATTTCTGAAATGCCATTCTGTGGATGGTTGACTGAGTGGGGAGGCCTTGGTTTAGAAGCAAATTTAAAAATGTCAGTCAAGTAGGCACTGGGTCTAAGAAATGCCATGTTCCACCTACCAGAATCAAGACCAAGTTCTATTTACTGGGCTATGTGAGTGGAAAACTGATAAACAAGCAGGAGTGGGGCTCTTCTTCTAGAGAAAAATGCACTCACAGTCCTATACAGTTGAGTATGTTCTGGCATGGGAATATCTGTATTGTTGCCAAGACCTATGCCAATGGTCTGCCTATAAAAACAGGTCCCTGCATACGGAGATCTTTAAAGTTATGTGTAAATACAAGACATTAGTGAAATAGGAAATTGTGGCTATTGTGATGAGAAGTGGGAAGTGCCTCATCTCCACTAAGGCTCTGTTACAGCAAGAGTAATTACCAAAGCCGATTCCAGTTTCTTTTGCCCCAGTACCAGAACTGGACAATTGAGGGAAACCATAGAAGGAAATTAAGGCATGAATCACATCCTAAGCATAGACTGTTAATGTTAGTTGAGATATTCTAGAGTGTTCCAGCTGGCCTTCAGCTGCAAAAGCAGCAGTCCATCTATCCCTTCTTTCTCTCGTAATACATCAGTCCTGTTCAGATGTCAGGAATATCCTGTGGCATTTCAAAAATCTAATTGCCAGTGTATAGGCAACTTAGGTGAGTCCTTTGGATTAAAATTTGGCAGCCATTATGTGTTTCAGAAGATCACATATTTCCTCAAAGAATTGAAACAAGCAGCAGACAACATAAATACTTAAGCCCCAACATGAACAGCTCATGCTAAAAATAGTATATCCTAAAGCATTCAGTGCTAATACAGCTCTCTTATAATGGAATGAAACAGATTTTTAATGGTCATACCTACTTCTGAAAATCCCATGTTATATATTCAAAAGATCTCCCCCACAAAGCTTTACACCTATAAGTTGAAAAGCCATACTAACCCCAAAAAGGTTAGTTCCCATCTGCCATGAACTTAAGCATGACACATCTTTCACTATGAAAGCTCCAGTGCTGCTCAAAACAACAGAATATCTTGGAGTCAGATTAATTTCAGTGGCTACTTTTCACAATAGACTATTAAAAACATTGAATTTATCTAAAGAAACAAAATGGCTGCTCCTTTGCTAAGAATATTCGTGTCAGTTTGTTCATGTGATCGTACCTGAAATCACTCAAAAATAGAAATGCAAAGAAAAATTTCATCAGCTGAGTTAACACTGTGCTGCATTTAATAATCATTTTCAAAAAAAATTGAAACAAGGGATTGGTACCATAAAACCTGTCAAATAAATGTAAAAAGGACATAAACCCCCAAAATAGCTTTCACATAAAATCTCACCACAAGATAAAATACAGCTTTTGGGCAAAAGGAGAGCCATATCTCCAGCAACTTCCATAAATAATTCACTTCTAGCTTGTAAACAATAGAGAAGCACAGTATGAATGCCAAAGAGGGTCTTTATATGTCATAAAGCCACTCAGAAGTGCACTTGCTGCAGCAAGTCTGACTGTGAGCTTTGATGTGCTGGAAAAGAAACTGCTATGCTGAGGTCATCAGTTAGTAGAAAACAATTTTCCTCATACAGAGAAGCAGACTTACCGCTGGGCTTCTGACACAGATAGATTGGATTTAAAAAAAAAAAACAAGACTGCATAATGTGGGCTTGCAGGGGGAAAGAAATCTTCTACACATATTCTAAATGACCAAAGCTGGAAGAAAAATATATCATCTTCCTTTAATGGCTACTGAAAGTTGACATAACAGTGTGATGGGGTTCACACACTGGGTCAGTCACACTTAAATATGCAACTGGTTTAATTTGCATTCTTCTTCTTAACTAAACTGCTTCCATGGAGAACTTAAGCTGCTCTGTTTGTTAAGTGTCAGGCTAAATAATTCAAGTGACACAGATCTGGAGTTCATTTCTTATCACTAATACGTTTTAAAAGGTAAGTCCATTTCCTATTTGAAAAATCTTAGCAGAAGCTGTAAACAAAGGCTGATGCAATAATATTCCTTTCATTTTTAGACTGATACAACAAGTGGCTGAAAAAAAGCCAATATCCTGATAGAAAGCTATATAAATATTAAAGGTGTATACCCACACTTTTAAGACCTCGGTCCTCTGAAGCGATCAGCTGACACCATAACAATTACAGTAAAAATAACAGAGGAGAGAGTATGGGCACTAGGTGCCCATGAAATGTAAGCTTTGAAATTCTAGTGAAGAAGACAACAATGTGAGGATGTATAGTAATTCAAGGAGCATGTGATTCAAGGAGCACAAATAATGTGACAGGAAAGGAATAGGTAGAAGATTATTTCTATGCTCTGACCTAGTCCACCTCTCAAAAACTTGTGATTCATACCTTCTTGATATGGAAAGCCTTTCCAAAGTGGGAATTTGTGTGTGTGTGTGTGTGTGTGTAACTTTTAAATGCATTCAGAGATACAATTCAGAGTTTTTGTCTGTCCATGAAGTGCCCTGAACTGGAGAACCATGACTGCAAGAATGATCAATTCCCAGACGATCCCAAATTTTGCAGTATCTGCTGCTGTAGTGGGATCCCTACAGATCTATGGGGACTGATGGCATTCATCCCAGAATCCTCAAAAAGCTGGGTGATGTCATCAGAAAGCCACCAAATGATTTTTGAGCCATCTTGGGAATCTGGAGAGATCCCAGCTGACTGGACACTGGCAATCGTCATCCCGATTTTCAAGAAGGGCAAGAAGGAGGACCCAGAAACTACAGGTCTGTCAGTGTCACTCATTGAATATTGTGTGTAGGTCACTGCAATATAAGAAAGATATTAAGCTATTAGACTGTCCAAAAGGAGGCCAACGAAAGATGGTGAAGGGCCTTGAGGGGAAGTCATATAAGGAGCAGCTGAGGGCACTTGGTCTGTTCAGCCTGGAGAAGAGGAGACTGAGGGGAGACCTCATTCCAGTCTACAGTTTCCTCCTGAGAGGAAGAGGAGGGGCAGGCACTGACCTCATCTCTATGGTGACCAGTGACAGAACCCAAGGGAATGGCCTGAATTTGTGCCAGGTGAGGTTAAGATTAGATATTTTAAAAAGCTTCCTCATCCAGAGGATGGCTGTGCACTAGAAAAGGCTCCCCAGGGAAGTGGTCACAGCACCAAGCCTGACAGAGTTCAAAAAGTGTTTGGATTATACTCTCAGTCACATGGTGTGACTTTTGGGGATGGTCCTCTGCAGGGTTAAGGGTTGGACTCAATGATCCTTGAGGGTCCCTTCCAACTCAGCATATTCAGTGATTCTGTGAATTAAGAAACACATTCTCTGACAAAGGAGTTACCATTTCAAAGGGAATGAAGAAAGAAATATCCTCATTTTGAGCAGTATAGGCCAAAGTATGGCATCAGAGGAAGAGATACAATCATTTGCATAGTCTCATTTCTATTAATCACTGGATTGATGTTTTAATGGAGTGATTTCAGAAAAAGCTCCTAACTTAAGGACCTTTTAAAAGGCTATATTACATTAGTGGAGTTTAATAACGAGCATGCTTCTGCTAGGTCTCAAGAACTTGTTTAAATTATAAATTTCAACCCAGAAAAAATATGAAAACAAATTTTTGGTGCTGTCACAGAACTGACTGCGACTAAGATCTCAATCCAGAACATCACCATTTTCTCAGAACAATCATAATTTTGAATTCAAATCAAATTACACCTAAACGTTTCCAGAACTTCAGAAAACACACTTGGTAAGCTGACTGTCTTAGTTTCCCTCAGGTCCCTGAGCTAGATGGATCTACTTTTCCCAGCTCAGACTGTGCCTTCTTCTCTGCTGCTGCAAGGAAAAAAGAAAGCACGTGACTATTCACATGAGAGTGTTTGCTCAGCTGTGATGTCAGTATAATCTCATAACACAAAAAAAATTATGAAAGAAAAATCTAAACTTTTAAAGTTTAAGAGATGCCACTTTCAGCCAGTTACTGTAAAGCCTCACTCCCTGTGCATTATTCTTTTGAGGCCGTATGTCTGAGATCAAGTAATGATGCTGGATGTGAACTGCTGAGCACAGGAAAGGACCCTCGGGTTGGTTCCTTCTGGATTCTGTTGCTCATCAATTGTTATGTGTTCAGTCTCACTTTTGCCTTCCAGTAAGGAAAATAAGAAAGTCAAAAAAGTCAGACCTTTCACAGTCACAAGGAAGAGCCTATTCTGGAATCTCTGCACCAATGTCTGATATGTCATTTACAAAGGGCTCATCACACCTGATTTTCAGATCATCTCTCAACTGCTACCTTTCACAATACCCTCCAACAATCACAAGCCTAAATAGTGGTAAATGTCTTTTAAAAGACACTGTTCATTGAGTTCAATGTTTGTTGTCACTGAAGCAGTCTGCACTGTAACATTTGATGGCAAGAAGTCCATCCTGAGGGTTTTCAAATATGAAAGGTATGCTTTAGCTGCCCCTGCCAATGGGACATCCATGCTCCCTCCCTGCTTTACAGATACCCTTCAGACTATCTGTCTGGTATCTAGGGATACCAAGGTCTATTTATTGGGCAGACCCTAAACCCATTCCTGTGATATTAATGCCTGTAAGGTACTGCAGCATCCTCTGGGATAAAACTAAATTAAAGTCAATCCTGCTAGAAAAAAAGTATATCATTCACACAGTCTAGTTAAGTTTGGCTCCTGGCATTTATTCACTGAGATGTTTCCTTCCTCTCAGAGTTCAACTACTAGAAAGTAGGGTCTCATTAAACCTTGAAGAAGACTCAGAGACTCTCTTGTTTGGTGAAATGCAAGAGAAAAACAGGTTACAAGCCACAGTTTTAACAGCATTCCCTCTATTTTATTCAGATCAGTCCCAACATAAAGGGAGTCCTGCCTCACTGCATTATCTGCTCACATCTACCATATCTCATTGCCACATTCCCATCTGCAAAGCCCAAAACCAGCTGCTGCAGCAAAAGCTAACAGCCTTAAGGAACAGAGCTAGACCCCCCTCCCAAGTGCAAGACAGGAAGCCAAAACATGGCTAGAAACAAACTGGAAGTAAGTTATTTCAAGTGTGAAGGGTCAGTTAAGGAAAGTGGTGGTGTTTGCATTTCTCAGAGACAGTGCCTCTTCTGGAGCATGCATTAATCTGTGAATTCCCTCTCTCACACCTTTTCTGCCTACCTTCCACTCTTTATTTTCTCTGTGACTTACAGTAAGAGTAAAGTTCCAGATTTTTAACTTACATAGATCAGCTAGTCAGCTATAATAAGTGTAAGCTTTGCTACCTAGCATTGTCTTCACCTATCCTATCTAGCACCAGAAAGAAAAAAATTTCAGAACAGCTGAATTAACTCTTTATTAAATCAAGCCACTTAAAAATCCATTACTTCCACAATGTTGTAATTTTACTAGCATTTGCATTTGCAGATTTAATCAGTCATAAAATTACTACTTCTGTAACACAGGCAAGAAAAAAGGCAAAAGTGATCCTCTGATGAGATTCAGGTGAAATATTTTGGCAACCAGGCTCCGTACAAGGCACTGCCTTGCCTTCATTTGCAATGCTTTGAACATTAGTGTTTAAAGAAGATGAACACAGGCTAGACAGGGCTAATGCAAGGGCTGTACAGGTATTTAAGGGAATAGAAAGCCTATTTCATTAGATGAGAATTTGAAAAAAATATGGGAGTTTAGGCAATTTTATAGTTTGCGAGTATATTTATTTTGTGCTTTGTAAGTACATGATTTGTGATAAACTACAAGAAGTGGAGCTCTTAGAAAGAAAAGTCTCTGTAGGTGCATGAATTAATGGGTATAAACTGCATATTAACATTTATTCAACAGCTCCTTGAAGAGAAGAAGACTCTATTCTTCAGCTAAGTGAGAGCATTTCTTGAAGAATAATGTGTTCCAGCAGAACTAGAGTTTCCACCCAGGGAATGATGAGATGAAGAAAAGATGTTACATGATGCAGTTATCTGCAGTAGCAGAGTTTTGAACTTGGAGACACAGGAGGCCTTTTCCCACCATAACTCAAATTTTCTTAGGATGATCAACCACCAACAAGATAGTAACAGGCATTGGGGTAAACTTACAGGGGTGCCTGTAGGGTGAAGAGAATCTGTGTATAGCTGATGGCTTCATATAAACCATGAGTAATTATCACCTTTAACTCAAAGAAAAACAATATGTCATGATTTTGCTTGACAAATATCTCTTTAATACAGCTATATATTCTCATTCAGAGCCAAAGATGCCAGTATAAGCAGGCACATACATATCCTCATTCTATAATGAATGCTTTATATGACCTAGTTCTAGGAAAAATAAATCAAAGGCTTTTACTGATATATGTTGAACACTGTATGCCTTACTATATATAAATTCTAATGTAGTAGTACAAAATGCCACCTCCTGAAAATTTCAGTTTACATTGGGGAATAACGTAGTTTAGAGGCAAAATATAATGGCTTAATATCTGAAACAGACCTACATAAGCAAGCTGCATAATAAGGATTTATTTTTGCATTTATTCATCAGACAGATAATAATTGCATCCTTTTTCCCCTGTTAAATGTACTCAGCACAGAAAAGGACAAGGCATTATAGTAGTTTATTTTACATTCATTTTGATAATGTAGTTTAAAGAAAGATTAAAAACTCTATACAGCACTGGCAGCATGCAGCCATCCTCAAAGGTTACCCTGTGTACTGCAATGGTTTCAAGGACATATTCCTCCAACAGTTTGAGAACTTCCACCATATCATTTCTGAAGTTTTCTGCTCCTTGAATGTCTACTCTGTGCCCCATCACCACAGTTGCTTTCTTCTGTGGGAACTGGGGCATTGTTAGCTTCCCTAACTGATGGAAAGGGAATGGGGAATAGGGAGGAAGAAGGGCGGGAGGAAGCTGGAAGTAGAAGAAGGAACACATCTGTATACTGAGGTTGGTGAGATTCTCGTTTGAGAAGTCTCCATCATTTCTAACCCTGCTTACTTTATCACTGAAACTCCTCCTCAGTAGAACCATCAGAAGTAAATGAGGGCAAAGGAGTTTCACCTTGGGGGACTGCACTTTATGTAATTTATTGACAATTTATGCCCAATTAATATAAATTTTGACTACTGATTCAAATATTAAGAAAAACAATTAAATAAACACTAAGGAAAACACCTTTCATTCTCTCCCCTGCTCTCAGCTTCAGCCCAATGCCTCTTCTCTTGCCTTCCCTGTTCTCACAGTGCATGGAGCAAGCCCTCTTGCTAGCTTTGGAGAGACAGTGGGCAGCCCAGGAAAGTGCTGGCCCTGCTCAGCAGTTTCCTGATGCTCCTCCTTCCTCTCACCTCCTAGAATCGTTGTACAATTACAGAATGGTTTGAATTAGGAGGGACATTAAAGATCATCTAGTTCTAACCCCCTGCCATGGGCAGGAACAGCTTCCACTAGACCAGGTTACTCAAAGTCCCAGCTAGGCAGCCTGGAACACTTCCAGGGATGGGGCATCCACATCTTCTCTGGGCAACCTGTTCCAGTGTCTTACCACCCCCACAAAGAATTTCTTTCTAGTATCTAATCTAAACATACCTTCTTTCAGTTTAAAGCCATTTGCCCTTGTCATACCACTACATACCCATGTAAAAAGTCCCTGTTCAGGCTTCTTGTAACCTACTTTAGGTACTGGAAGGCTGCAGTGAAGTCTTCCCTGAGCCTTCTCTTCTCAAGGCTGAACAACTCTAACTCCTGTGTCCTGGCTTCTCACTGCTCCTCTGCTCCACACGGATTGCCACCAGGGCACAGTGCCTCAGGAGTGTCCCTGTCGTTGTGTGAGAGTCCCTCAGGTTGTCCCAGCCCAGCAAGGGCTCCTTCTTTCAGCAATGTGTCTCCAGCCATGCTCCCAACACTGTGCCCTCCACCCACCTGCCACATTTGTCCTCCCCAGCTCATGTCTGTCACTCACCCAAAGCCAGGCCTGCCTGGTCCCGTGTGCTCTTTAGCAGGTGCAGACACCCCACCCCACATCCATCCATTTTGGGGTACCCTGTCTTTCAGATGGCTGGCTCTGAGAACAAATTTCCAACAATGCTTTGGTCAAATTTTTGGTTTTCCAGTCAATAGGCTAGACATACCTTTGAAATAATTTTGCACAGCCCAGGATCTTGAGGCAAGAAAACATCATGTTTTGATAATCCTGCTCTTCTTTTCATCATTCCATTTGCTATTTTTGCATATGGCCTCCAGGAAAGCATTATACGTTTCCAAAGTTATTCCTCAGGACTCCTGTATTTCTGTTCTTCTGTATTTCAGTTCATAAAATTTTGTAGGTTGGGACCATCTTGTTTTGTTTGCATTTAGTATAGGTAGTCTAGATAGTATTTGCCAAACAGATGTTTCAGTGATATTACAAAATATCTGCAAAAGCACCAAGAATGCAATAAAAGAAAGTGCAACCCCATTCTAGTGGGTTATTTACTATCACATCAGTTTTGATCCTTTCAGATGATGAATTCTTAGTTCAGCCTTGTGTTTACATATTATTCATTCCCTGGTATTTTTTTCTGATTTATATAGCAGACTCTAAATATGTAAGACCTCATACTGACATATGTGAGGAAAGGATGCTTGTGTGTGCTTAAGGGATAGGGGAGTTGTGTCGTCATCTGTTATTTCTTCATACAGCAAGAAAGAAAAAGCACAACTGGTTTCAGAATGGACTCCGTAAACAACTTGCAGCATGAAAGTTATTTTGTGAAGGCTGGTAAATACATATTTTACATTCACAGAAATAAAGCTCAATCCATGAACATTTTCAACTCAAATGTTAATTTTTTTCACAGCGAAAAATATAAAAATTTATCTACCGGAATTAAATAAGGGATAGTAAAGGTGATTTCAGAAATGTTTAATAATTTAAAATTTTTGGAACAATCTGAGCAAGAGATACTAACATTTTTAAATCTAGATGTCACTCATGAGAGGCTACCTTCAAGGAGGAGGACATGTTTACTTTTCCTCTCCTCACCAACTACTAAAACCTGATAATTGTCTTACGTGAAATGACACAACAAGACAGCATCAGACAATACTTAGAATTTATCACTTCACAGCTGACTCTTTTTAATTTGGGATGTAAGGTTTTCCAGAAAAATACAATTGTCCTTTAATTTCTCCTCTGACTAAATGACCAAGAACTGTACCTAGACGGTTTCAGTTAAAGACAGCTCCAGCAGTGCTATCACTACAACATCTCTAGTATTCTCAAAGAGAAAATATTTTATCATAAGACATTCAAAAACAAGTAAGGAAACAACGTGTATATGTGCATATTCTTTGTGCTTCAATTGCAGAAGGTCTGAAAGAATTATCATTTCACTCACCTCTCTGAGCAGCAAGCTCAGTCTACACTGCATATTAATTCTGTTTGCACAAAGGTAAGGAGGGTGTCTCCTTTATTCTGAATAGCTGCTTATATCTTCTTACAGTGATAAATAAGTTTCATGCTGCCACTACAATATAGCAGGAAGTGGTAAGATGGACAAGTAGTGGAGGGTTTAATTTATTTCTAGTTTAGTTCATTGTGTAGATACATTAGCTGGTGTCTTTAATCTTAAGAAATGATCACATCAAAATTTTAAGAATCCTTACAACCAAAAGAGAAGGATGGAATATATTCCATGTAAAAAATATGATTTATGCATCATGTTTATATGCATGTCTATAAAAATAACTGTTATTAAAATCATACTAGTTTAATAATACAATTCATGAGATAACATTATGTTAATGTAAACAAAAAATACAAATATTTTATTTAGATGAATATTTCAAATTTATGTAGTTCAGAACTTCTGTAACAAATGTCGGTTTCACACTGTATTAATTATTATTAAAAATTATTCTAAGAGAAGAGAGGTAAAAGTGCTTAGACTTTAATGCTTAAAATAAATTATGGCTTCTCCATAGGCAATGGAAAAGCTCTCATTACTTAGTAGAGGAGCAGCATTTCACCCATCACATGCGTTCAGTGTCATAAGACCGAGCCACAATTTAGCTGCACTGACAGAGCAAGACTGTGGTATTGGAGTAACTCCCATTTTTCTGTGCAATTGTGCCCACCAGTGGATTCTTAAACAAGCAAAGAAGTTTTTTGCTAAATTGGGAGTGGTGAAGACAGTTTACAGTTTGATTGACTGGAAGTGAAGAGAATCTCTGACTGCTTTCTGCAATTTCATTTTTTCGCAGAATCACAGAATATGTTAAGTTGAAAGGGACCCACAAGGATCATCGAGTTCAGTTCTGGCCCTGCACAGGACCATCCCCTAGAGTAACACCATGTGCCTGAGAGTGTTGTCCAAATGCTTCTTGGACTCTCTCAGGCTTGGTGCTGTGACTACTTCTCTGGGGAGCCTGTTCCAGCACCCAACTACCCTCTGGGTGAAGAACCTTTTTCTAATATCTGACCTAAATCTCCCCTGACACAAATTCAGGCCATTTCCTCAGGTCCTATCACCAGTGTTTTGAAAGACAAAAGTTTGTTCACCTAAAACTTCAGTAGAAGTGCTTGGAGCAGTAAAAATTAATTCTCACTGCGAATTTTTCAGGCATCAGTCTGAGAAACAGGCCTAAGACTAGTAACAGAAGAGTTCCCAGAGCTTTCTTTGCCTTACCTCCTGCCACCTTGTCAACCTGAGCCTGAGCAAGGAGGTTTCCCTTGAAGCTCAGCAAAACCCTCTGATTGTGCTGGTGGGCTGCCAGCAGAGCTACTCCAAATCACAGCAGAGACCTTGAGAAACAGTGTGAGCCAGGAGAGTTCTGCAGGCAAAGCTCAGAAGTGACATTAGCAAAAATATGTGGGAATGACAAAGATGTGAGACAACTGTTTCAGAGAGCACCAGTCACCTTTGGAGCTTGGGAATTGTCACAAGCCCTTGTTGTCTGCTGAGTCAATATGGGTGGGATTCTAGCTCTTTTGTGATCTTTTTTGAGTCAGCCTTTGACTGCTTTCCTATATTTGTTAGCACATTCTAACATACACTTCTCTGAGTATTCCATAACCAGTCATGGGTGGGTAAAACAACATCCTCCAACTACTATTTTACACCTCTATCATTATATCAGTAACTGACTGCTGAGTTTTCAACTTGATTACTGTAATAGATCATAGTCATAAATTGAAACCCAACTCTATGTTATAACTGATTTGATATGGGTTAGTGCTTTTCTGAACATGAAAGTAGATGAGCTTGGCACTCCTTTTGACTGTGACCAAGGCCTGAGTCCATTCTATGAGTGATAATCAGTGCAACAAAGACATCTCTACAGTGTGGCCTCTTACAACATGAACGGGCCACAAGCAAAAGAAGTCAGCTCCCAAGATCTGAAATTGGTGTGCAGCCCACAGTCATTAAGCCTTTCCTCAACGAGGCTCCATGCTGGATCAGGGGAAGGGTATGAAACGTTCTCCCACTGAGGAGAAAGCAGTAGCAGAAACAAATGTAATGAACTGACCACAGCCTCCATTCTGCATTCCCCTGTGACACTGGAAAGGAGAAGGTATACAGAATCTGAAGTCTGAGAAGAAGGGAGGGCTCGGGGGGAAGTGTTTTTAAGATTTGAGTTTACTTTTCATTATGCTACTCTGATTTAATTGGTAATAAATCAAATTAATTTCCCCAAGTCGAGTCTGTTTTGCCCATGGCAGTAACTCATAAATGATCTTTCCCTGTCCTTATTTCAACCCACAAGCCTTTCATTACATTTTCTCTCCTCTGTCCAGATGAGGAAGGGAGTGATAGAGATCCTTTTGTGGGCATCTGCCATCCAGCCAAGGTCAACCCTCTACATTCAGTGACCAAAGGAAGTAAAATATAGTTTGTGATTTGAGTTATTATAAATTCTGTTTACCATGCAGCTCTTCCCTCAGGATTTTTTGGGGAAGAGAAACACTGGACTTCAAAACCTGCCTCAGGAGTGTTTCAACACAGTTGACCTGCAACATTAATTGCAGCAGAACTGTATGTGTGGTCATACCATATGCATCAATTATTTAACAAAATGGTATACAGTGTTATCTGCTCCCTTTATTCAAGTTCTCCTGACCTGTTTTGGGTCTCTGAGGTTTCTGGGCCAAAGGTACAATGCAGCAGTTCCTTCATCGTTCAAAGACAATAAAGTTTAGAGGGGAGAAAAAAAAAGCCTGGCAGCATGGAATGCCTGAACATTCTGCTCCCATAGTATTAGGACAAAGGCAAAAATGATAGGAAACAGCTGGGATGAGAAAGAGCCTCACTGTGGGTGTGCTACAGAAGAATGAAGAAGGCAGTAAAGGAAGGGGAAAAAATGTAAGTTAGACTGGTTGTGACAATGGCATATTCAAGGAAAGGGACTAAAAAGGAGAAAAAGGAAAGAAAAGGTTTTATGTTGTTCCATCTCAAGAAATATCTTCATGAAATTTCAAGAATATAACACTATCTCAGAAAAACCTTTGGAACTGCAGAGAATAAAAGTAAAGGTCAAATCCTTAATGTATTTGTTTATTGAGGAAACTGTGGGATATTATAGGATTCCAACCATGCTGCACTAACTTGAGTAGAAAAAAAAAGAGACATAAAAGAGACTGAAGATATATTTTTAACAGCACAACCTGCCTACTGAATGATTTAAAATTAAAATACTGATATTCATGAAATAATTTCTTTAAGAGTTGAAGTGCCCTCAAACACACTACACAGATGAAACACCTGGGAAATGATGATCCTGCTTTTCCTTTGGGACTAAGTTGTGCAGAGCAGAACCTGGAAGGAGTTGCCGTGCCTGTCATGTCCATTTTGGATACATGCCTGTCCCAGCAGCATCAGGACTCTATTCCCACTAGTGGAACACTTGTGAGTTTTCCAGTACTTCTGTCTTCAGACATCCTACGAAAAACCTTAATTCGTTTGTCTCCACTTTTTCCAGTAAAGGTGACAGTGCTTTCCATTTCACTTAATTAATAATCAATGATTAATTTGATTAAAAGCTTAAGGATTCAATTATGTTTATTAAATAATTCTTTATTTTGGTCAGTTTTGTTGTCTTTAATGAGGTAATATTCTATAATTGAATCACTAGATACAGAAAGTTGCTGTATAATTAATAAGACCATGGTCCTAAATGACTTTGAATAATGAATCCAGGCAGGGCCCAGACAATTAAAAATGCTCATGACTAAATCTCTGACATATTTCCTAGCCATATTTGGAGTGCAAGGGTGATCACACACTGCAACAGGCAACAGGCTCTCTATGTAACCTTAGACAAGCTATATAATCTTGCTGAGGCTAACTTCCTTATCTTTTTTTTAACAAGGTCCTCAAGTAAGCACTTAATAACAAGGAGAGGCACTCACTCTCTGCATGTAGAGTGCCTAGTCAGAAGGGATATTCTTGATACTGTCAGGAGACAAATATTAAGAGTTAGGGAACAAAACATCACTGTAGCAGGTAAGAAGTAAGGTACACATCCCTCAATATCCCCTCAAGGACAGCTGCATGGCAGACAGCTAAGGAAGAATGAAAGGACCAGGCAAGGACTGTATGGCACGTCTGCCTCTGTCTCACCCAAACAAAGAGCAGTGGACGGAATTCATGAGATGCATCGTGGTGTTTAACAGCCACCTTCTCAGCAGGTTTTGAACCCAACTCTACATCTGATCACTGCAACTTCCCCCGTAAGGAGTGATGCAATTTAATTACATACAGTGTAAAAGGGCACTTCCATTTGCTTATTTACTGTGTCAAGCTGCTATTTTTAATTCGTGCCCTTTATATAATGCACTATGAAGGCTAAGCAAGAAACTTTCTCTATTCCTGTCTATTACATTTATTATTTTATATTTACATATATATATTTCATATTATCCTGAGTCATCTCCTTCCCAGCCTGTTTAAGTTTTTCCTGGAGAGAAGCCATTCCACCTGTGTGATAACATTCCTTTTTTGTTACCCTTTCCTTTTTTTCAGGAAACATAAATAAAAACTATACACAGTGCTCGAGATGTGGTACACCACACGTTTACGAAATGTCTTAATCGTATTTTATATTTTGTTCTCATTTAATTTCCTAACCATATATCATATTTTTATGCTCCTTTGACCACAGTTGAGCATTTAACTGATGTTTTAATAGCACCAGCCGCAGTAATTTCAAGATCTCTCTCCTGAGAGGCAATAGCTAATTTAGAACCCGTCATTCTGTATGTAAAATTAAGGATGTGTTTCTCCATGTGCATCTCTTTGCATATATTGACCTTGAATTTCATCTGCTGTTTTACTGTCCAGTCATTCAGTATCATGAAATTCTCCCATAAATCTTTGCAGTCAATTTGAGAGTTGAATGCCTTGAGTAATGTCTCAGCAGCAGCAAATTTTGTCACACTGTACTTACTTTCTTTTCTAGGTCATTTGTGAATATATGGAATAGCTAAACTTCCTGAAAAGCAACATCCATTGTAATGCCTCTCTTATCTGTACCTTTTGTTTCCTTTCATGTAACCACATAACCCCATTCTCCCCTCTTGGCGTTTCCTGTCATATTTGCTTTTATTAAGTCACAAGAAAAAATTATCTTTAATCTCAAGACAGCTTAGTTTTCTTAAATGCTTTTGAAGGATGAGGGATCATTTCAAAAGCTGTTTGAAAATCCAAGTAGACCAACTTGGTAATTATCTTCATATATCACTGACTCCTTCAAAGAGCTCTGGGTTATTTGTGAGGCATGAATTCTCTATATGAAAGCTCTCCTAGTTCTTTACCATGTGTCATATTCTTGTATCTATACAAGAAAGTCTGCATTCTTGAATTCTATTTGCTTTAGTCTGCTGTATATTATGATTATTATATATCTACTAAGAAAATCAAAGTCTAGTCTGTAGTCCTCTACACTGCCTTTGTCACCTACTACTTCAGAGCTCTCTAATGCAGAAAATTATTCTGTCAACTACACTACCACTGTCTACTATTGAAATTGATTCCCAATTTCATTTTAAAGTTCTGTTTAAATACTTGAAAGAATAACACCGGGTTCTTTTATTTCTTAGTAATTATTTTACCTATTTTCTAAAACCTTTTCAGTTTGAGAAATTTAACTTGATTTTCATTTTGAGACGGTTTGTCTTTCTTTGTAAGGACTTCCCCATGTACCCTTCTAGAAAACACCAAGGCAAAATTTGGCTTTTCTTCTATAGGCTGACCACCTCTGAGCATTCACTTTATGCCCTGAGAATCTGTCTGTCCTACAAGCACTGTGGTAAGTTTTATTCTGATCAACTTGAAGAAAAAAAGAAAAAAAAAACACTGTATATTTTACCCTTGGCAGCTTATTAAAAATCTTTTCTTTATTCCACTTTTGCTTTTAATTTGGCCTAATTCATGCTCTTTTATAGCAACAACTGTTCAACTGTGTTTGGTTTTGTTTGTCCTTCTCAATTACTTTTTTACAGACAGAACACAGTTGGTATCTCTGACCATCTTTTAGCAGTCACCATACCAACTGCAAGTATTTTAACCTTTTGCCTAAAGCTTCTAGTTCCCTTTTAAAAGGTTTCTTCCATTTTCAGTAATAGTCATTATTATATAAATTATAATTCCTCTCATTCCTCAGCTGGTTTTCAAAACTGACAAATTATTGCAAGTACCTTATTTTGACCTGCTGAATATGGAAGAGGCCCAATTGTCCCACATGGGATGGAGAGGATTTCCTCAGCCATACAGTTGCACCTGTCCTAAACAAATGTTACTGGCTAAGTAACCATGCAAAACACCTGAGAGGAGATGTCAGCTATGACCCAGTACTTACAGGAGACTGTTGCTTTTCTACATGAGCAGCTGGAGGCATGGCAAGATATATGAAAGCCTTTAAAATGGTACCTCTGTTTAAATACCCAAATCACAAAACCTGGAGTGCCTCTCTTTGGCTGAACAAAACTGGAAATGACTTGGCAGTCTGAAAGATTTCAGTGCCTTAAAGGAATTTGACAACAGCTGGTTTTCCTATCTACCTGGCAATGACACAACAAGATGCAATAGCTGGAAATTAAAACTATCAATATGTTATGACAAAATTTCTGAGCTGTACTCAGAAATATACTGTTGCAGTGAATATGTTGATATTGACCAATTTTAAATTTAAATGGGATGTACTGTTACACAATATTGTCTTCAGGCTTGCAGCCCTGCTTTTGTCCCCATCTCAAGCAGGGACCTGACAGAGCATGCACTGCCTGCCAGAGGGGCACCAGTGTCCCAACTGTCCCAGACTTTCCATGAGATGCTGCATCATGAAGCCTCTCCTTGAGCACAGGGGCATGTCAGAAAAGTTTTTGGCTTTCAAGAATAGTCCCTACATCTTACAGCTCACCCCAAATTGCCCACAAATGAGGGAGATGAGCTGGGTATATCACCAGCCTGAGCATACCCACACTATGTGCAAGGAAGATTCCTCCTTTCAGAGGAGTCTGGGGCAGCATGATGTCCTGCAGATGATCACAGGTCATCTCTGAAGTCCTGATAGTTGCTGAGTCTATGAATATTATATGTCCCAGCTATTGCAGTGGACAATTCTTTTCAAATTATCTCTTTAATAGGCTGCAAAACCATCTCCCTAATATTTTGTTTCACAGGTCACTGAGGAAATAACTGCTATCAAGATGATTACAATTAAAGCAATAAAATTACTGATGAGACAAAGAAACAGTGGTAGTTATTTTTATATGCTATATAAAAATATCAGCTGCTACAGAATTTTCTGTAGTGCTGACAAACTGATTCTTACTTTCTATGGTGTGAGAGCATCAGCACATTTAGTTTCTTTTCTTGAGGTCATTCTTCCTTCCAAAGGAGCTACTATTTACTGGCAGCAGTTATTCAAGACCTTTTTCTCGCTCCATTTATGTTGAAGTTTTATTTTCATGTGGCTTTCTAGATGCCCAAGATCTGTTATACAATGTTCATGAAGCGCTATATTCTGGCTAGTTATAGCCTATAAGCTTCTTCAAAAACTTCTCATGATTCTAGTTGAATGAGAGGGTAGTTTTCTAAAATAATTTCTGATGATTGGAGAGAACTCACTGAAACTTCCTTGTCCATGCCCATAGAGACTCTTTGAGAGAAGGATTCTTTGAGGCAAAAAGAAATCCAAAAGAAGGAGTTGGAGAGCTTTTGGAATATGAGGCTTTGAACCACTGATAGAAAAAAATATGGAAGCACAAGTACTGGCTTAAGTCAAAGATACTTTGTTTAAGAGAAGGTGAAATTTCTGATTACAAAAATTATATACTTTTACTGACAGCCTGAGAGTTTGCAGTGAGATATTCACTAAAGGATTTCAACCCTTTTATGGAAAAATTTTGAGACAGCTATTTCGTCATTCATCAGCAGAAACAGGGTTGAGCGCAAATATACGCAGAATGTTTTCTCTCTTTATCTCTTTGCAAAGGAATACTGTGATTTGAGAAGTCCCCGATCAAGCCATTTTCTGTTGTTCTTTGGTCATCAATGTTGACAATATAAATATTTGTTTATTTTACCTTATGATGGGATTCTTAGAAGAGGCGTAGATTGAAACCAACACATACAGTCTTTCCTAAAGTTTAATTTTTGTGCTCTAGCCCTCCCACATTTTTCTTGGACTGTGACCACAAGCAGTGGCATGGACTGGGTCTGCTTGTGATATATGAGCACTTCAGTCTTATCTCTTACAGGTGGATCTAAACAAAAAAAGTCTAGAGATAAAAGACAGGTGAGTAAACCACTGCATGAGCCTTACATTCCATTCAGCATTTTGAAGATCAGTTGAACCATAGGATTGAGGGTATGACAGATGGTGGGTTTGTCCACGTGTTTCAGAGACTCATAGTATTTTGAGGACAGGGGTTTATTTTGTCTCTTAGCAAAAACAAAATTAAAATTCATCTTTGAAGAGCACTGCCCTTATAGAGGAGGTATGTGCTTTGAACTGTCATACTTTTGCATAGTCTGGATAATCAGCAATGAAGATAGTGCAGAAGATTACAAAACAACATAATCAAGTGATAATAATGAATATTTTAACCGACAGACATTTCAAAGTTTTAATTAAAATTAGTAGTCTATTGTATTGTCTTCGAGAACATAGAGGCAAGTAATCACAGACCTCCCAAATGGACTGCATTACACATGCAATTAATTATGGAAGATGTTGCTGCTCAAACCACCCTGGGATCTCTGAGATTTAAAGCAAGTGCTGCCTTTTACTACAGAAGGTAGCTCCACTAACACAGCCAGAAGATTAACTATTATACTTAAACCAGATGCTGCATTGCTGTGATATGGCTCAAATCTGTTCTGCTAGCAACAATTTTTACTCATCTTCTTTAATAGTACAAATGCTTCTTCTTTTGCCTAAAGTAAAAGCTGGTATTTTTAAACACAGGCTGTGAGAGCTTGCAGGACAAAAAAAAAACCACCTACAGAGATGTTCTTTTCACAATATGCCCTCCACACTGCAGGGGAAGAAAAGTTTAATCAAAGTACAATGCTTGTTCTTACTTTTCTTTCTCTTTGACACTGCCTCCACTCAGAGCTCCCACTCTGATGTCCTTTCATGATTCTTGGGTTTTTCTGAAGTTAATTTTGTCACTAGGGAGCAAGTCTGAAGGCTCCTTACCATATAAATATGAGGGTTTGGAATAGTGCCTCCAATTCACAACATAATGGTTTAATTTAAACCGTGGAGGGGTTGTTTAGAAAGCTGCCCTGAGAGTACTTTGACCTATTGCTACCTATGAGCCTGAACAGACATTTTAAAAGATCTTCTATGTCCCTCACTGAAATTAAATCATTAATCTGAGAACTGAATCTCATACTGAGCTATTCTGAATAAACCTCTCTGTCAATTCAATCCATCTAAGTCCCAGAGCTTACTCTCAGGAAAAGTAAGAGTCTAAGAGCATTTGTTGTTTATAGGTTTGAGGCCTCGTGCACAGCAGGATCAAATATGTTTCAAATAAATGAGAATGGGGAGGGAAAATGTAACTTTTCTGTGACCTTTTCAAACTCTTTACCAGCAAGGAAAATGCTCCAATTCTTGCTTGACAGATGCCTTTCTCCAAATGGACCAGTAAGCACATTCCACATTCCTTACTGGATCAAAAAATTCTAATTCCTGAGGTGGTTGTTTTTGATAGGACTTCTGTTGCAGAAGGAAAGGGGAGTATTAGGCCTAAGGCCTTTCCCCTTCCTCCAGACTCAAAATGTTGCCACTGATGTAGGTTGTTGAACAGACCTTACAGTGCAGGGGGGTTGCTATTTCTTCAGCACCACAAGAAAGGGAATGGATATTGGTGTCACTTTGCAAAACGGAGCAAGCAGTGGGTTGACTCTGGCTGATTGCCAGGTACTCACTAAAGCCACTCTCACACTCCCCTCTGCAACTGGACAGCGGAGAGGAAAAGAAAACAGCTAAGGATTCATGAGCACACACAGGAGCTGGGAGAGGTCAGTTACCAATTATCTTCATGGGCAAAACAGATTCAAAGTGGGGATAGCACTTAAATTTATTACTAACAGGATCAGAGCCAAAGAGTGAGAAATAAAACAATCCTAAAAACACCTTCCCCCCACCCCTCCTTCCTCCCATGTTCTCCCTCCTCCCCCAAGCAGTGCAGGGGTACATGAATGGGGGTTACTGTCAGTTGTTGTTTCTGCCTCTGCTCCGGGAGAGGAGTCCTTCCCCTGTTTCCATGGGGTCCATCCCACAGGAGACAGTCCTTGATGGATCTCTCCATCGTGAGTCCATCCTTTGGGCAGCAGTTCTTCCCAAACTGCTGCCCCATGGGTCACTCCTCCATGGGGTCAGTCCTTCATGGATGAGCTGTATCAACGTGGGTCCCCCACAGGGGCCTCAAGTCCTATCTGGGGAAAACCTGCTCCAGCGTTGGCTTCCCTCTCCATGGGCTGCAGGTCTCCTGCAGGACCCTGCTCCATCTTGGGCCTCCCACAGGGTCACAGCCTCCTTCCTGCATCCACCTGCTCCAGCATGGGCTGCTCCATGGGCTGCAGGGGGGTCTCTGCACCCCGATGGTCCCCCATGGGCTGCAGGGGCACAGCTGCCCCACCATGGTCTGCACCGCGGGCTGCAGGGCCTCAGCTCCGGTGTCTGGAGCACCTCCTGTCCCTCCTTCTGCACTGACCCTGGTGTCTGCATTGCTGTTCCCATGTTCTCACTCTGCTCTTCCCCGGCTGGAATTCTTTCTGCGTAACAACCTTCTGTTCTTAAATATGTTATCACAGAGCCATTACTGTTACTCCTGATCAGCTTGGCCTTGGCCAGTGGCAGGAAATCCATCCTGGAGCCGGCTGGCATTGGCTCCCTGGGACAGGGGAGCTTCTAGCAGGTTCTAACAGAAGCCACCCCTGTAACTCCCCCTGCTACCAAAACCCAGCCACAGAAACCCCCTATAGAGCAATATCCTATAAGCCTATTCAGGCTAATTTTCTGCTATAGGATTGTGGCCACCACTGATCTCAGCAGCTGATCTGTTCTGACAAGTCAACTTGGCTATGAGTATCATGAAGAAAACAATTAATTAGTGGTTTGGAACATTTATCAAGGCTGTTAATGTAAGCAAACCACATCTATTAAATTGAAAAATAAGATTCACCATGGTTTGGTAAATTTCAAGCTTTGTACACAGATTAATTCAAGTTGCTGCAGACTGTACCCGTTCTCCAGGGCTCTCTTAACCCCTTTGAGCAGAACTGAAAAGACTACCCTTATTGGTGTCAGGCCTTTGAAATGACAGTGTGAGGAGATATGAGAACTGCCTGCTTAAAAAAAGCAGGAAAATACTTGGTTGCAGCCTTCCTCTTTCCAAACACTGGGGGAAAGGTTGCTCCCAGCCTGTCTTACTACAGTTACGTGGAGGTTTTACTCAGACCAACTATCTTTATCCTGTGGGAAGATGTTAAAAACCCATATGGTGTGGGAGAGATCTTTGTTCTGCAGTAAAAGACATGCCAGATTTCAGTTCTCCAAGTTCTTTAGGCAGACTAAAATACTTAGACTACGCCTGAGTTTTATCAAAATGTAAGCAAACCCCAGACATACTTCTAAGGGGAGAAACAACAGATAAATAGATTTGCTTTGAAAGAAGAGGATGGTAATTTCTTTTTTACCAGTTTGTCATTATGTTAATTGCTATTGGTATCCTTACAAAACTTAAGTGCTCGAGTAGATTATCCTTGGTCCCCATTGTATTGCTGTTTTAATATTAAGCAAAAATCAAGGATTACACTCAAACACTGTATTAATCTGCATAAGCTGCTGAAAACTACTTTTTGTTCTTTGTATTCTTTTTTTTTTTAGCATAACTTCCCTCATATGGAGAACTGTAGAATGATTATTGGAACAAAATCTACTCATTTCAATGGAGCTATTAGCTTTTTTCATTAGTTCTCTCCACTGAAGCATGTTTATACCTGACAGGGATGTTTCAATGATCTCCAGTGCTGAGAGGAATGGGTTAAAAGCAGAAAACTGATGAGGAGGATTGTAAATCACCCAAGTGACCTTTAAGCTGGGCATAATTCTTGATGAGCCTGTGTGAACAGCAAGCCAGTGATCCTCTGGCATGGACCAATTTTAATGGTGCCTTCATTTCTGCTTGTGTACCTCTGCCTGGGTGCTGCTTCAAGGATCCCCCCAGTTAACAAGGTAAAGGAAATCAGTTTACTCTTTGCATTCCAGATGTGAGTCTGTGGTTGTTCGAGTTGCCTGCCTGTGTCAACTCACACACCCAATCTGTACTCTGACAGAACACCTCCCAAGTATTTCCAAAGGTGCCATGAAACAGCTTTTGTTAAATTATTTTAAAGATACCCACAGTACTTCAGTTCCCTCCATGCTGTATTTTCATACTTGCTTGGAGCTCTTCCTACATGTATTGGTTTCACACATCAGATTTTATGATGCATTTCTTTGTGTATTTGAAAATCTAAAATACTGAAATTAAAATTTTAATAAATATTAAAACTGAATTATGAGACATTTTAGAATCTTGATCAATGAGATATCTGAGCTCTTAGCTGTTGCCAATAATAGCAGAAAAATCCAAAGAAACAAAATAGTAAAAGAGATGCAACCCTCTAAAAGTATTGTTCCACATACACAAAACTAGAAAAACATACAAAACTTGAAGTGAAGCAGTGTAAGACATACAGTACACCAGCACTTTTTAATCCACGCAGCCCTTTGGGGTAAAATGCTGCAGTTATGCTTTGTAGCAAATCTGGGTGTTCAGCTCAGATCAGGCACCACTGCCTTTCAAAAATTCAAGATACATCTGAGCAACAGAGGCAAATTCTCCAGTGTTTTGAACCCTGAAGCATAAGCCTACTGTTTTTACCTCCTAAGCCCTGAAAATACACAAAATATCCACAAAAACATATGTCAGACTCATCCTATTGAGACTCAGAGTGCTTGTGAATTATGGGTTGCTTAAGGAAATATCCCAGAGGGAAACGGCAGAGCACTACTGCAACTGTCTGGAGCAGAGTAGAGAAACTATCCATGCTTCTAACTGCAAGTTGAAGGCCACAGTTGCTCAGGCAGAGAACTGCATGGACCATGGGACACACTTTTCCAAAACTATTGGCTAAGCTTCAGCTCCTAAGTGCATATTTATTTTCCTAAATATACATATTGATGTTTTCATGAAGGCTTTTTATTTCTCAGGAACTGCTACCATTGTCAGTGACTCTGCACTTGCGAAAATTTGATGTTCTGTTTCAGTTTATGTTTCTCACTCCCCCTTACTTTCAGATTTTCATACTATAATTGACTTCATAGTGGTACAGAAAAATCATTATTTGCAGTCATTTGCAGTTTAAGAGACTATAATTCTTATGCACATTGATATAGTCACTATTTTTGCACCTCATTAGACCACTTTCAAAAGACAAAGATATGATTCTACCTACAAGGTTATGAAGACTATATAGGAAAATGTAAATTCAGCCTCTTGTTCTAAAGCTCATCTGTAATAATGTTTATTCTTTTTTTCCATAATTAACGCTACTACACCATATATTAATGAACAAAGATATATGGTGCACAATTACCCTTCATCTCATTTAAGAAATTGAATTTTAAATGGAAAATAGGCAAAAAAAGACACCCAGACAATATCTGGCTTACTTGTTCCCTTTTTCACACATTAGACTAGTGTTCCATGATACTGGCATTAATGTAAAGATCACATTCCATTCAGGAATTTGTTACTGAACAAATTTTGAGATAACTAAGTAAAAGAGAAGACAAGAGAACGGTCAGAGACTAGCATCCTTGGAGTATTTATGGGGAATAACTCTCTGTTAACATCTACTTCACACTGCATTCCTTAAAAGGCAAGACAGGTATAATAATATTCTTTTAATCATACTAACTTCTGAAACTCCTGGGAGCCACTTTAGTGGAGATTTGAGACAGATTAGACTGAGACAGTTACAAGGTATAATTTATGTGGGATTGTCTGTGTCATACAAGTTTTTCAGCTTCAGCCAGAAAGTTCAGTGGAAAGAATTCAGATGAAAGCATGAAAAAGGAGAAAATAACCTAAGCTGCCATAGAGTGTTTACTATAAGCTTTTCTCCATAACAAATGGTCCATAACAATATTTGCTTTACAGTATTTCTGCTCAAGTGAAAGTTTCTCATGTTCTTTTAACTCAGGATATCTCAGTATTGAGTGCACTATTAATAGGATAAGCTCAAGGTAGGCTGGGTGACTCAAATAAATGATGCCATTATTAAAGGTCAAGCTTTTCATTTTTGAAAAACTGAAGAACCACACTCCTAGAAGACACAAAGTATTTCCCCTACTGATACAGAAAATTATAATATTTCCCATAGTTTTCATAGAAGGACAGATATGAGACATTTATTGTTAAAAAAACAACTAAGTAGCAGTGCATCAGGGAATAAGCATGACCTGAGTCATTCTGCATCTTCTCTGCATCTTATCACCTTAATGCTGTAAGAAAAATCTGTTGGGATTAGAACACAAAAGGAGAGTAATTCACGTTGAAAACAAGAAATGCAACCACGTGTGTTTGTTCATCAAACAAAATTAGTAAATAAATAAATAAATAAAATAAACAAATAAGCTTGGGATTAATTTTTTAGCATATAGATCATCAAACAATCAAGGTCTGTGTTCTGTATTTCTGTGTTTCAGCTGACAACCTACACCAGTGAAACCAACAGCAAAAGACAGTGGAAGGAATCCACACAGACCTCCCTGTTAGAAGATGGAGGTATAGTCTTGAAATGCCTCAGGGTAGAGAGGGCAACACAGCATCCAATAACACCACCCTAAAAACGACCTTGGAAAGGAATTGCAGTTTTCAGGGTCAGCCATAGCACGCAATATCCCTGAAACACCTTTGCTTCTTTCAGGAGCAGAAATGGTCAATGTCCCTCATTTTTACGATGACATAACCCTCACAAAGTAACAAAGCTTGTACAAATGTCTTGTCCATGTGTTATGGCTATCATTACTCAAAAATACTTTTTATTAGAATGACATGAAGAAATAACCCTTGCAGTCTGTCATCATGAGTGTTGGGACCATAGAACTCATAAAAGAGCTCTGAAAAGGTGACTGGCAGAATAGGCAAAACCACTGTTATATATCAGCTATTTCCGTATTTTAAAAGTCCACAGGCAACCTTAATACATGGGTTTTCTGTTTTGAATAACTAATTTCACAGCACCATTATATTACTTTTACTGAGTTCTGGAAACATTACTTTTTCAACACTAGAAAGTAATTCCCTCCATCTGACTTTGTCCTTGTCTTATGGCAGTCAATGCTAATGATGACTTGTGTCTGTAGGTCAAAACACATGAAAAATCTGACACTCTAGTAACTTTCTCTGACACACTCAGAAAGCAAAAGGGAAAAAAAAAATGTATGAATAGATGGCATGGCTCTGAAGTTTTCTGTGGATGACAGAGAGAATGAAGTATTTGACAGGACCCAGCATGTGAATCTACTACAGCCCTGAATTCTCAATTTAAGTGGAAAATATTGGGATATGAACAACGGGGAACTTTCACAATGAACAGAACAGATATTCCAGTTTCTTCTCAGTAGAGGAAATATCCTCATATATTCATTTAATTGTGTGTCTAAAAGCTTAGGTTAGGCCAGATTTTAGAAGTTAGTTAGATAAAGTTAGCTTCAAATTACAGGAGCTTCACAGCTTCAGCTGCTTCAGCATCTCCACATTGCTTTTGCTTGCCCTTTCCACTTGTGTAACATGTACATGGATCTATTTAACAAGCACTTGGATTTAAATCCTCTGCAGTCCTCACTGCACCTAATATCTATGGTGTGGAAGACACACTAACATCCTCGTGAGGCTGGACTTTATGACATGCTTTTCCACCATCATTTACATTTAAATGATGGACAATGGCAAAAGTAGGCACTCTAAAGTCATGTTTTCAAAACTGTTCAGTGTTTACAAGAGCCTTCTGTCAAGATCCCTGCTTCAGAGCTTAGCTGAAACTGCTAGGAGAGCACCTGAGATCATTCATTCTGGAGCAAATATTTCACTGTCACTGCACCTTCTTTATCCAGATAGGGCATCTATTTCTTTTTCTGAAAAAAAAAAAATACTACTGTGCCGAAGTACTATACCATAGTTCTCCATGTCCAGCTGATTTTGCTGCAAAGTGCCCCCAGAAAAATCACAGGGCATTTCAGAAAGATGAATTTTCTAAAGAGAAAACTGCAGATACAAGGCACTAACTCAATCCATTAAAGTAAAGACTAGCTGACAGTCTAATTCCTTTACTTTCAAGAAAGCTGGATCTGTGAAAGCAACTCAATAACAAAAACAGAAACAATGAGTGAAAGAAAGCTCAGAATCAGTGAGAACCATTCTTTTTCTAGTCTAGTAGAGACAATTTTAAGTGACAGTAAATTGGACCATCATGTTCACAAGCTTAAGACATTGTCAAACACGAGCAATGAAGGGTCTAGAAATAGCAGGGTGAATGCACACCAGAAATAGGACAGAGGGAGCCTGACTCTCTTCATCCTTCAACAGTTTGGATCCAGTGTGATAAGTCCTACTAACACACATTGATTTACTCTTGATTTATGACAGAACAAATGGAAGCTGAATCAGTCTCAAAATGGGGCTCACCACAGAAAAAGTTACTAATCTTGGACTCTGCACCACTCACACTGACAAAAGATACAGGCCTTATACTGCAGAAAAATGTTGACTGGTAAAAGATCTGGGGGGACTGCAGAAGTGGGAAGGGACTCTTAGTTTAATCAGTATTGAATTAATGTCTGGATGTACCAAATGAATGGCTAAGGCATTGCATTACACCATCTGTAATTTCTGCTTTATGAGACCTAACACTTTTGGAGGGAAAGGAGGAAAGGTGATGAGCTTTCTTGTGATGCTGAACCTTCCAGCTTTAGAACCGGGGACACCTGGCCTGCTTCTAAAACAACTTACCTTAATAATGTCCCTATTTAATGCTTATATAATGTTTAAGTAGTTTAATCAAGATGCAAACTGACTAGGAACTGAATCTACCATAGTCAAAAACATACAGACCCTCTTTTTGCTTGCAGTTTTTAGACCATTTTCCCTTCTTTCTGTGACCTAGAGTGCAGATCTAAGAAACCAAGACTTTCTGGAAGCAAAGACCAATTGTACCTCAAAGTCAGTAATTTTGTCAGAGTTGGCAACAGCTGCTTTTGCTAACAGAAACACCAAGGTCTTTAAGGTCCATCTGTTGTTGTTTTATCCACAGTCTCCATGGACACTGACTTGCTAAGATGAAGCCCATGAAGTGATTCATTTTCAGGAGCATTTAGTGTTGGCTTGTTACTTCATGCTCCCTGCTGTTTCCACCAACTCGGAGGGAATGGTTTGACCCTGCACAGCATATCCATCAGAGCTGGATCTCACAAAAAAGTACTGTAGTCTAAAGAAGACATGGCTCTGCAGTGATGCTGATGCATATGCTGATCATCTGTACCACTGGTACTGACAAATCTGATTCAAAAAATGAATACTTCATAGCAGGAAATAACCCAGGGACCTTTTTAATTCTCAGACTCCTTTACAGCTATTAAATGGTTTGACTCACTCTCCCTAAGCACGCAGAGAGAATGGCAATGTGACTACCGTGCCAGGAGCAAGGCTAACCGTATCCATGGGGATTTTTTAGCAGCTGCATTCAAGGGAATAGTGTTTGAATTCACATCTGAGATTTCACTGTTTTTTATGTAACTCCTACACAGTCAAACTTCAACTGAAAATAACATGACAAATCTAATCAGCGCAAATCTGTCCCACCTGAAGAGAAGTTTTCTCCTTTGACAGGTCAGAAGATATCAAGAAGATATTTTGCCACGCAAAATAAATCCAACACACGGCATATTTTGTTTCTTTGAAAAAAACCCAAACAAACAAAAAATAAACAAACAAACAAAAAATAAACCAGGATCCAACAGAACTGTTACCTAGCAAGATATTCTTCTAACAGGAAGGCCATATTGTTACAGGAGTAGCTGGTCTGAAATAAAATGGATCAAAGGCAGTACAAGAGCACTGAACTGGCTGAGGGAAAGCAGCTGTGGTTAATGACAAGAAACGCATTAAAGAACATAGGTATTTTCCCTATTTGAATCTGATTTTTTTAATAGCAAAATTGATTAAATGGGGGAAAATAATGTGAAATCAAGGCAGGGAGAAATTCTTAAAGAATTACCCGTATCTCTATTAGCATCTCACATTTTATAGGATCGTTTTAGTGCTGTACTTTTTTCCCCTGTTTACGTCAAATTTAAATGGCCTCTCTAAATTGGGTGTCTCATTGCATTCACTACCTTATACAATAGAGTCTACTTAGCTAGGAGTTTAGAGTCCAGAAATCTCATTCAATTTCAAGAGAAAGGTGGGTATTTTAAACTAAAATAGGGCAGATTCAGAATAGATATAAGGACGACATTTTTTATTATGAGGCACTGGAAGAGGTTTCAAAGAGAAGTTGTTATTCCCCCATGGGGCTTCGAGCAATCTGGTCTGGTTGAAGATGTCCCTGCTCATTGCAAGGCTGTTGAACTAGATGTTCTTTAAAGGTCCTTTCTGACCCAAACAATTCTGTGATTCTATGAATTTCACCCACTCCCCATGCCAGTGTCTCCAAAAAAGGAAGGCCTGAGACACAAAGAGACATACAGAACCTAACTCTCTTGATCCACATCTAGTGCCCTATCTAGGAGACCAACCACCATTCCTCTCAAATTATAAAGTAAATTATGAAGTATGCTTGTAGGTATTATTATAATTAAATAATATGACATAATAAATGAGCTTGAAAAATTAAAGCTCCACGTTTAAATGCTTTATATTTAAATGTTTCATATTTAAAAGCATTAAATTTAAAAGCTTTCCAGTAACTTGTCAGCTCCAGAGTTTTTGAAGTAGACAGTTCAGATGCCCAAATGGCATAAGGGCAGGGCTTCTCTCCGTTTCCAAAGTTTGTTATTTGATATCTAGACACCTAAATATACAGTATCTACACAAAATTCTGAACATTTCAGCATGACACAGAAACATGCAAAATAGCTCATAAAACATCTTTGACAATGGAAATGTAAAAAAAAAAAAAATAAATGGGAAGAAATAATAGTATTTTTCAAATAATTTCAGTGACTAAGACATCAAAATGCCATTTTGGAGACCAAATGAAGTTTTAAATTATTTAACCTAAAGAGTAAATAAGTACCTGATTGAGTTAGGAGACTGCATCTAAACTCCGTAGCCTTTTAGGCATTTTGATCTTTGCATCTAATAATAACATCTACACATACTCAGGTAAGTCCAGGGCACAAGCATTCCTCAACAGATGCAACTGCAAGAAGGGTGAAACCAGAAGATGAATGAAAACATCAGCTCTGGTCACCAAGATGCTTTTTCTCCATGAGGAGACAACTTCTCACTCCAGAATTCCCAACAAGTTACCTGGGAAAACCCATACAACTGCCCACAAGTAGAAATACTCAGTTCAGGCCACTGTGGTTACACTAGGTTATTACACCTTTAGTTACAAATGCCTCTGAACAGTTTATTCAATGTTTTACAAGAGAGATTGTACAAAGGGGAGATTCTGTTCTTATCACAAGAAGTTGGCATCATAATTCAACGGATTTTATATAACACTGACAAAGATTAAGAAGCAACTTCATTTTTACTGTTATCTACTCTGTCTGTTTGATTCCAGCCTCCATTTCTAGCTCTGTGATAGGCAATCCCTGAAGGCAAGGAATGGAACCAAATATTTTAAGCAAAAGAAATCAGAACTTCACTCAATCTGAATGATATTTTCAGAATTTTGTCTCTTAATAAAAGATACTGTTTTATTTAAATAGTTCTTTCCATAGGATATATTGTGAGATAGTTTTTTTCTGAGCAGAAAACATACACTTTGTTGAAGACTTCTAAGCTACAAAGGAAAGTTGGATATCCAACCCCCTCCAATTTCTAAAGCAAAGACTGCATTTCAGTTCTCTTACATACTTAAAGAAACAGGATTTGTGTTCTTTGCTGCTGGTACCAAATGATTTGCCTAGGTCTTACAAAAACTATAACACATAAGCCCAGAAGGCTTTGCTCTTTATGTATAGGAATTTTTAAAATCTCATTTTTAAGAAAAAGAAAGCTACAAAATGTGCTTTTGTCACCTCAGAAAAACAGTTATGGGTGCTGTGCACTGCAAACTTTACCTGCAGAAAGGTGCCAGTGGGACCTGCAATCACTGAATTTCAGGGCATTCAGCAAGGAGTGCAGGTCATGCACATGTTGTTGCTTCTACTTGACAGCTTTGTCACTAGAGTCACAGAATTAAAAAACAGGAGGAATGGCTTGAGTAGACTGGTTGTCAGCACCCTAACCCCTCTGACGAATGCATTGATGCCCCATCTGGACTGTATACTGAAAAATAAAAAGGAATTCATTGGTGTCAGTAGTCTTACCTAACACTGAATAATAACTTTATTAAAGTTTAATATATTGGAAATTTGAGGGAAAGATGGCACGCAGTGCTCATTTGTACTGAAATATGAAACATAACCAGGCCATTGTTGTGCTCATTTCAGTGTAATTGCTGAAGAATTGTCCCATTATTCTCTAGCAATTCATGAACAGCAAAAAAGAGTCCTATGAAGTAAACTGAAAATAACATCATCAAACAGCTACAAAGGACAATAAAGAAGAAAAATGGTGTGAAAACAAGGGCAGCACTGGACAATAAACATCTAATATGTGTGGCTGCAATATGATTGCTCACATTTAAATATTTATTCATTTTAGGGATAATTTAGTCCAATAAAATTCTAAGTCTTTTGAAGTCCGTCTTATTTGAGCCATCCTTTATTCCTGTGTACATGTAAATCAAAGAGGATAAATAAAGCTGATAAACAGCTTGTGGATTAGCTGAAATTCTCTATGGACAGAGGTTTTCCTGAAAGCTTCATGGATTTCATAGGTCATGAATCTGAATCCTGGAACCACTATGGGTGGGGGCTGCTCATGCTGGTGTTAAATACTGCCCCGTACTCCCCCTGTTCACAGGTCGTGTAAGGAGGCTGTGAAAAACAGTGTTGCAGGATAGTGTTTTGCCCCAGAAACAGCAGTATCTACATCAGGTAAGATGGGAGAAGGGAAAGTGAAAGGATGGAGAGGATTTGGGACAGGAAAGAATTGTTACATCCTCCTGTGGGTTTGCCACTGTTTGAATGGCCCACTGAGGCCTGAAACAGTAGAATGATATTCATGGCTATTACATCTCTACTAATTCTGTTCCAGGTTGAAAGAGCTCATTGTTCCCAAAACTTGATCAACTGCAAATTTTCAGGTCTGTTTTGCAAGGGTCACAGCAACATTCAGCAGCATTTTAAACCCAGTGGCTCTCTGGATGTTCTGTGCAGTCAGGTAATGGTGCAGTCAGGCACTGTTTGCCACTACACTGCTGTGCAGAACTTTTGTGGCTGTTTTTGTCTCAATGGCCATGTCATAACTGAGCAGTGTGACAGCCTCAAGTGTCTGGGAGCAAAAAAGACCTTTTTTTCAAGATTTATTACAAACCTTCAACCTTTTGGCAGTGGAAAATGCTGATGCTGACAAGAATTTTGTTTCTCTCAAAGCACTTGGTCCAAGGGCTTTTGGCAGCTCTGGTTTAAGGAGTTCAGAATCTCAGTGCCATATGATATCCTAGGTGATTTCATTCCCCCCATGCACTCTGCACATTTTCATCTGTCTTAAAGAGCTAGGTTGTTACAGGACAATCGAGTTCTTATCCTGTGCAAAAGTCATTGTTAACTCTCAGTGAAGAGCATTAATCATCTGCATTGATTGTATTTATTATTTCCTTTTTCTCATGCTATGAATGTACAATATTTTGCTGTTTGCCAATGGAAAAATAAATAAATTTGAAAGCAATCAAACTCTGTTCCCTTTCTTTCACCCCACTGTGTTATTAGTTATCTAAACAATGACAACAACAACATATCCTATTAAAAAGTCATCATATTCCTGCTGCAAGCAATGCATATACAGAAAAAAGGAAAGGGAAAAGTAGGTCTCCCTTGACATTCAAGAGAATTATGTTTCTAATCAATGTAATGTGGTAACTGAAAGCCAGCCCATAGGCAGAACACTCAACCAGTCCTTCTGGGTGGTATCATTGAAACTGCTTTCCGAGTAATTCAAGCCAGTGACTTTAAGGAATGACACTCACTGTCTCTCATCTGTGAAAAAAGGGTGAACACTGCTGTCAGTTTCAGGGGGAAATCAACTCTGGAAGGAAGAGTAAGGAAGGAAGACTCAATGTAAGTGGGGAAATCATGAGGAAAATTGTTACCAAACTATGAAGAAATTAAAAAAAATATTGTATGAACAAACAAAATCAAATTAAAATCACAAAGGAAAAAAAAAAAAAGGTATAACAGGAAAGAAGGGAACCCAATCTACTTTAGGGAAATACAAGTTTAAGACAGCAATGAATAGATAATAAGGATGATCATGTGCCTGTGTGGCTCTGCAGCAATAAGGGCATTACCTCAGTCATATTTGAACCTTCTAAACCCTAAATGAAACGTGGAAGGCATTTGTTAGACTTGGACTGTGTCTTAGGAGCCTAGAAGAATGGGGTTTTGCTTTTTCCTAAGAATTTGTAGCCTAACATCTTAAGATTAGTCTTGCTGAACTCAGCAGGCACTCCAGGTGCTCTAAAGAAGGTCACTCATATTGAAGTGCCCACGTATGTGTTTAGTTACTGTTCCACTGGCACTCTGATTTGCTCAGCTTTTAGAAGATCTTTTCCTGGTGTCTTTTGAACTGATGCAAAAATGTAGCAAAGTTAATGACTGTCAGTGCCACACCTATACCTGCACATAGGGGCCAGAGAATACAGCACTTATTAGATAACTGAGCACAGCCAAGGAACACAGTTGCCCAGTTGTACTGCACAGATTAGATGTCAGAGCTCCAGAATTCATTGTGTGCCAGCAGTTGGGAATCACAGTTTTTTCAAAAGAAAGGTATAGGAATTCAGGAATACGGTAACTTCTTGTCCCACCTTACTGTGATTAGAGCAGATGTTTAGCAAACAAGGAGCTGAAATTAATTGTCCTGAAGGATTAAGAAACTTATCCCATTTTTAAACCACTTGAGTCATTAAGTTTATGCCAAGTTTTTGCATCTGTTCCAATGCCCACTGATTTTGATATATATAAAACTGTGTGAAGCAGCATGTAGAATCAGCAAGCACATGTTAAGACCTGTAAACAACTCCTTTCCCAAGAAAGTAAATGAAAATACACTGGAATCATCACTCAGATGTGAGTTAAAGTTCACAGTTCAATGGCAGCTTCAAAACTGCCTTTTATTCCTCTTGCCCAGTGCTAAGATATCTCAGAAATACTTCCATATAGCACTGGATCCAGGATCAGCCTCTTGCTTTTTCTTAGCTAGCTGAAACTGTGCATTGCCTATGAAATGCACCCTCAGCTTTCAGAACTGATAATTGGATAAACTTTCAAGGAAGTTGGGATGCAATTATGGCAATCTGGAACATTCAGAAAACATGCATTATAATCATGCAAGTGGAAAAGAAGCAGAAGAATTTTACTCTTTTTTCCCCTTTTATTCTGTTTGTTCATTTAGTGGCTGAGGTTTTGTGCTCAATCACAGAGATCATAAATGCCCTTTTCTTCTTTCTTTTAAGTTATTGTTACTACTGCTGTTGGGTTTATTTTGGCAAAAGCTAGGCTTCTCTGCAAAATCAAACTAATCCTCTGACTGGAACTTTAAGAAACCTCCAGGATAATGAGGCCTGTTGGAGGAGCTGGCAACAATGGGAAACTCATACAGAGAGGTGAAAATGAGATTCAAACAATTCTACTTGAAAGTTTTAATTAATGTGTGACATGAAGATCTCTTTCTCTCTATTTTTTCCCTTTTTTAAAAAACTCAAAAATAGAAGAAATTCAGACTTTGTAGTAAAAATGTTCAGAGACACAGAGGCACCTGAAGTGACTGGCTACCTGATCAACTGGATTAAAGAGGGATGGCTGTACCAGAAAGCAAAACCATTGCTTCTATTTACTACTTCCTGCAGCAGAAAAGCAGGAAGCAATGAGTAAAATAAAATGAACAAAAAGATACATTTCTTGTGTGACACATTGTTACTCTACAGATAATAAGAACTACAGAGGGTTCTCATGGAGTGCAGGCATACCTATATGGGTAATGTAGATTTATATTTCTTATTACTAGTAAAGGCATATCATTTTTGAAAACTCAAAGGGTAAAAGAGGGGGAGATGACAGAAAAAGGGCTAGATAGCACAGAGCATCAAGTCTGGATAATAATTCAGAATTATTCCTGTTACTCTGAATAAACAATTCCTGGAATAAGAAATATTATTTACTGCAGACATGTTGCCCTTTAGAGTCATAGTATCTCCTGAACTGAGGTCACTACCTCGTATATAAGGACAGCCATCACTTTTCCATCTAAATATCACAGTGGGTGACCTATATTTACAAAATATTTGTTGGCATAATCTAATGTGAAGAGAAAACAGCTTAATATTTTGTCTAAATCCAAGTCCTGCAACAAGAAGTATTCATCCCAGCCTTTCCAAAACAGCCCCTTTTTGTTTAAACATGTTACCTCCTTCTTTTCTGTTGATATCTTTAATCTCATAACACAATAGTAGTTCAATTTAGGAGACAAGGAAACTGTTTAAGTGAAGGAAAGCAGGTTTCCAGCCACTGGTTAATATTCATCGTATGCACAATGAAAAATCAGTGTTGATAAGACAAAGCAAAGGCACTAACTAAATCCTAGGTGAAAATGAGAGGCTGAAGGGCACAACTGCATACTGATGACCTCCAGGTGGACCTGGAAAATATTTGTGATGTCACACGAGCATGAAACGCTGTTTTCTTTATTGGACAGACAAGAGAATTGATTGAGCCCTTTATCCACCACAGGTGCAGCCGACTCAGAAAACACAAATATTTATCTTTCGACCTACAAAACGCCTCTGTGACACCGGGGGAAAGAAGCTGCTCGGAAGGCATTAATCCTTTTTCCCTCTCCCCGGCTCTGGCAGGGGGGCTCCAGCAGCCCAGCGCCGGTGCTGACACCCGGCGGCGGCTCGGGGAGGATGCGTGGATCCTGAACCCATCTCCGGGCTCCAGCACCGCGCAGAGCCAGACACCGATCGTGTTCCAAAAAACATGGATTTTGCTTTTTCCTAGTTCCTAGATCCCATTAAAGGGAGGTAGGAAAGAATTTATTCCTTCTATTGTAAGGGAGGAAAGCATAGGCAGGCTTTTTCTCTGGAGCTGTTCAGTATCTCTCACAAGGCTGTTAACTTTTCCAGGCTGTTTTCCATCAGGACTGCTCTGTCCTGCTTAGCTTGCCCATGCTGGGTCAGGCTGGGGGCGTGGGGTAGGGAGGGAACTCCTTGTAAGCCAGCTTTCATGGGAATCACAGAATCACAGAATGTTTTGGTTTGGAAGGGACCTTAGAGACCATTTAGTTCCAAACCCCTGCCATGATCAGGGATGCCACCCACTAGACCAAGTTGCTCAAAGCCTCATCCAGCCTGGCCTTGAACACTTCCAGGGATGGGGCATCCATGGCTTCTCTAGCTGTTCCAGTGACTCACTACCCTCACAGTAAACAACTTCTTCCTAATATCTAATCCAAACATATCCTCTTTCAGTTTAAAGCCATTCCCCTCCTTGTCCTATCACTAGGATTTGTAAAAAATCCCTCTCCAGTTTTTTTGTATTCTCACTTCAGGTACTGGTAAGGCTGCTAGAAGGTCTCCCTGGAGCCTTCTCCAGGCTAAACAGCCCCAACTCTCCCAGCCTGTCTTCATTGGCCCTCTGATCATCTTCATGGCCCTCCTCTGGACTCCTCTTTACACAGCACCAAAATAAAAGTACATTTAAGTGATTTTACTCATGTGTTGGTAGGGAAACAGTAGACAACAGTGTAGTAGTATCACATGTAGATAGATATTCTACAGTCTTTGACAAAAATTTTTAATAAAAGCAGTGCTGTGAGACAGGGCACTTACACAGGAGTCTCCACAACTTGAATCTGACTTTTTATACCTCTGGTATGCCATGTACATATTTTCAAAGGCACTTGTGCCCTTGTTCCCTCTGAAACACATCCAATAAACTTGGAGTGAAGGGAACCATACCTCTGGTGGCCAGGCCGAGCACAGCTGTCCCTGCACACACATTTGTAGGGACAACTTGAGAAATCACTTTCGAAAGACTGGGTTTGCACAAGACAGCACTGTGGCCTAGACCCTAGTTCTCATTACTGTGTAAATTAGGTCTATGCATTAAACAAAAAGTTCTGTTATATGCTTGTTGTGCATAAGAAAACATATTCTTGTACCCAAGAGCCTGTCATACTTTGCAACAAAAACATGTTTTCATCATTTAAAATTCCCTGTTCAGATAAGTAATACTCCTGTATGGGACTACTGTGTTCTTCTTCCAGCCTCACACTCTAAGTGCAATGTTTACAGAGAAGGGGACCAGTAGACACTGAAATTAAACAAAAAAAGGATACAAAACATCTTATGTACTTATATTTAAGAATTAATTACTCTACAATATATTTAGGTCATATTCTTGCAAACTTGCAGAGCTAAGAATGGTAAACAATTTTATAATGCATATGTATAAATTATCACATAAACACGATCCTGGAACCACATTAATATTAAATGCATTTCTTGCTTCCTGCATAAACAGATACTGTAATTCAAAAGTGCTCACGTGCTAGAATAGTAATTTATAGTCAGAATACTCATTTGTCTACAGAGTTTTCTGGGTTTGTATTCTGAATGCCACCTCAATGGTTAATATTTAATTATTTCAGGTAAATAAGGAACAACTATTTTCTTAAGCTGTTGTGGAGGGTTCCAGTCCACTTGAAGTTGAAGCATCTGTCTTAGGTGGATGGGATCACCTCCTGGAGGCATCCAGGGACCCCCACCTACCCCCAGCCCTGTCCTCAGCCCCTCCTGTTGCAGAGGAATGGGAGGCTGGATCTCCCTGCTTGCTTCATTCCTTGCTACTTAGATAATTTGTTTGTATATGTGATACTCTAACCTGAAAATCACCTGTGGGAGGAACATGTTGAATGTGTGAGCAATTTATATTGTGTGTTGTACTTTTGTAAACTTTTATAAGCTTTTATATAGTTTTATAAGTACTGTAAGTGCCAAGATGGCTGCGAGTCCCTCTGCTAGAACAAAAGGAAATCAGTGCCAAGAAGAAGGTGGAGTTGGATAAAGTAAATAATTGCCTTGTTACCTGTTGATAACCAATTATAAATGTATTTGTAATGCATGTTTACATCTGGACAGTTACAGTGACCTGTAACCAATGATGTGCTTCTTGTCACGAGACCTTGTATACAGATACTATAAAAACCCTGAGCTATCCTAATAAATCGGACATATTGAAGATCTCATAGGTCGTATTCTTATGTCTCGGAGCCCCTCCACCAACAATCACCTCAGAAGATGGATGCAGAAGCAGAACATTGTGAATTATGATATCTGATGGTTGCTTGGTGTAATCACATATGATACATAATTTCATGATTTTGAGTGTGAGATTTCTTTAAGTGGAATATACAATTAGTTCTGAAGGGTGCATATCAATTCAACTTCACCAAAAATTTCTCCTTCCATGGACATTTTGCAGCATATTCAAGTTTAAGCTTACCAATGCACAGCATATAAATCTCATTATATTAAAATGATGTCACTTTAGTTATCAAGGACTATTTTCATGTGCACATATTACAAGTAATTGTATGTGCCATTTTTTTAAATCAATTTTTCAAAGAACTCAAATGTGGGTCAATTTATTCAAAGCTTATTCATGAAAAAATGAGAGTGAAGAAGCAAATAAAAAATTAGGTACTATATGTAATAAATAGTCAAAATTTTTGCCTTTGTTCCAGATAGAATGCATATTTAGTTAGGATAAAAGGTATTAATAACTGGAATTACAATCGTCTGAGAGTTTGGGTAAAAGAGTTCTCATCTCTAAATCATAGATGTGTAACAGATGAGTTAGGTTCTCTCCAAAAGGTCTCAGGGAGCCCAGAAAGATGTAAACCTATACATGTAATGTAGCCTTTTATATGTCTTCTGCATATTTTCTACATCTTGAGTAATGCTAGTTCAGATTTAGATAACAATATTCAAAACACTTTTCAGAAAGAAAATAAAGAGTTCTGTAATTTGTCTGCTCACAGAAGGAAAAACAATCTGATTTTTTTTTCTCCTTTGCAGTAAGCTAGATGGTACAGGTTATTTACATTTCCAGAAACTCTCTGACGTTGTATTTCTTTCATTCTTTCTCACTCAGACTCGCATTAGCCTCTAGCTCTGCATACACGTGTGCACATGCATACATATAGATTTATATTATCTTAAACTTTTCAGACACCTTTTAGTTCCCATGAAAAAAATGCTCAACTACAAATAAACTTGAAAAATACATTTGGGATCATGACATACTTTGCAATCAATGCTAAATTTTTTGCCTGTGATCATAAGAGTCATAAGAAACCAAGTAAAGGAAAGCAGTGAAAGAGGTTGGACACCTATTTCTCTTGTTTATCATACAACATACCTGAAAAACCTGCAGTGACTTCTGTGCCTATTACATTATCTGTGATAATTAAAGCTTTTTCTAGAAGGAGGGATAGCCTAAGGTTTTTTTCCACCAAGGTTTTGTCCAAATAAAAAGTACCAGCCCACTGATATCCAAGTATTTCAAATTTCAAGGATTTGAAGTTTAAAGCAAATATTACTAAGCCCAGGTGAACCCTGAGAAAACTCTGGTTTGATTGCCTCAAAGTAAAGGGTCTAATGCTTCATTGCTCCAGATTTTGGGGTCAGAACAACATGAGCATGCCCCCCACCTTCCTTTCCCCATCAGTATCTCCAGTTCATTAGAGCTGGCAGAGTCCCTCAGACTGCACCTCAGAGGAAAGCCCCACTGGTTGCTCCAGTCTGCACCACAAGCAGACAGTATGGGCAGTTAGGACACTTCATGCCTGCCTAGGTCTTGGTTTGTGGTTTCATAGCAGGGAGCCTGGAAATGCTCAGGACCTGCCTCCGGGGAGTTGCTCAAACCTTCCCATGGGAAGGTGAATCAGCTCAGCAGCGGGGACCTGCTTGCATATTTTATCCAACAATTACAATGCCAAGTGCTATCCCAAGCAAGAATCAGCAGGACACAGACCATTTTGGTCCCCCTGTTTCTGGTCCAGTTAGTTCTTCCCTCTCTCCTTCCAGTGTCACAACTTGAACCACAGCAATGAGATGGCACTGTGGATTCTGCAGGACCTTAGGTGACATGAGAAATAAGACACAGATATGGGGCTGAGGGGTAGAAGGTCCTCTTAAAAATCAAGAACAATTTATTCCCATATCTCAATTTTAAAAAAAAAAAAGTTACTGGAACCTCCAATCCCATTGCTGGCACAGGTTAGACCGCTGCATGTGAGACCTGGACCTTCCTTGTGCCTCTAGGTGAGCAAATTCACACAAGGTGCCCGAAAGTAGCCTACTCACCATTACTTTATAGGATTTCCAGAAGAAAAAATCTTTTTCCTTTCTGTAAGAAGACTCTTCCATTTTTTATATAGTATTTAAATATTGATTCCTCCAGAGAAAGAGGCCAAATATCACTTTAATTCTGTCAACCTGGTTCTTGTTGAGGAAGGAGGAGAGCTGCATCCTTCTAACACCAGATATCATTCATTCCAAAATTTTCTTTGGTAGGATGACAGGTATCCATCCCAGTTGTCATGACAGTGCCAGAGAGTCATGTTGTTTTTCATACCCAAGATCTGACTTAGTGACTGTATTAAAAAGCCAATAGTTTCAACAGGGTGGACCGATCTCCCACTCCACCACTGGGAAGAACCATCACCCTGCTGCAGAATCAGTGCCTGAGCAATGGGCAATGTAAGCACACAGAGAGGCACATTTGTGACCTCTGTGGACCCTGATCCTCTCTACCACATGATGTCTTGGGAAGGGTAGGAGCAGGGAGCAGAACGGAAAATATTCATGTCTTCCCTGTATTTCATTGACAACTGATGTGGCATGTGCTGCAAACATATTAAGCCAATAGACAAGGTGGGTGGAATAATGTCTACTCTGTCCTTCAGAAGATAAAAAGACAGCTGCTGAAAGCAGAGGTGCATATGTGCATAACTAGGAGCAAGAAAAATTAGATTTAGGAAAAGTAGGTTCTTGCAGGCTGTGGCAACAATGGAGCATCTTTGGTAACCTGAGTTCTGAGTACAGACAATTAAAACGGCATCTGAGTTCCAAGGAATAAATTTCTTTGTGTGTCTATCTATAAAGCACAAATGGTGTAACTTGTCACTAAAAAGAAGGTAAAAGTCATAAGTTGAAAACAGCAACACTTTTTTTAAAAATTCAGTTTCAAGTATAATTTTGGTTTTGTAGACAGATAAAATACGTTTTTAACACATTTCTTGTCATATGATTATTTGTATGGCATGAAAGGGAAGAGAAGACTAAGTGGCTATTAAGTTCTTCCATAAATATAACTTGTCAGAGGATGAACTAAGGTAGAATTACTTTTTTATGCAAGGATGTGTAGGGTTAATTCACCATGCAAAACTCATGCCTCCTTGAATAAAACAATAAAATCCTACTTGCCCTCTTAACTAAGATACTTTTTGGTCTCATAAAGAGACTGAATGTTTCTCTATAAACATATTATTGGAGGAAAACATCCAGTCTTCATAAGTGCCTTCTAAACTGACCATATAATACACAGTGATATTTGCTTCTTAAAAGCAAGTAATCCTGGACATTTGTAAAATAAGATGCTACTGACCTTACTGTTGTCTATCTATTTGATCTTGTCTATCTGTTGTTCCTTTCATACAACGCAAACATGCATTGGAGGGGTCTTCTGGGTTTTAAAAGCATTAGAAAGTAGTAGAAGATATTCCGTTACCCTTTTTTAGAATCAAAAATTCTTCATACCTTTTATCGGGTAATTCTCTTTTTTTTAATTGAAGGAACATAATCACCAAAAAAACCCTTACTGATTCAAAAGCAAAACCAATTACAAAAAGCTTTTCAAAGTTTTTCTGGTAATATTCAAACAGTGAGGTAAAAAAAATTCAAATAACCTCTCATATTATTTCCTTTATTTCCTCTCCTGTCATTTCCCTACAGCATCACCCTCCTTCTACAGTCAGTGATAGTTATGAACCTTAATTAATTTTAATTACTGACACTTTGAAGGATAGTTTAACACTCTGTATCCCCAATTTCCTCATCACATTATTATTATTTCTTCCAATAATCCTTTAATTTATAGGTGCCCTCAGGACTACTTAGTAATTAAAAAGATTTAACAGATACAAACATTAAGTGCTCTTTTACAACCCAACAAAATGAATTTAAAAGTTTGAAACTTTCTTTTATACGTAACTTTCCTGCTTCTTCACTGTCTGGGAACCTAGGACTCAAAAAAACTGAATTCCCAAAGTGTGAAAAATTTCAGTCAATTGGTAGAAATACTAAGAAAGAGGGGAAGAAATTAATTCTTATTGTCTCAGCCCAAATCCTCATGGTCACATATTCATGCTATTCCTCAGAATAACAGGATGAAGGAGGAATGCCAGGGGTGCAAAGACAGGTGACCGCCAGGGCAGAATTGGGGCAATGGTCCTAACCCTCCAAAGGATGCATCTGCTATCACAGCTAGAGATCAGTAGAAGTTATTTTCCTTTCCCGTGCTTCTCACCCTCCAATTAAAGTCAAAGAAGTGATTTTCATTATCATCTGCTATAGTCTTTCGTGCATCACAAAACTAAGACTGTCAATGTTTAGCAAATTCATCCTAGGAAAAAAAAATGTGGTCAAAGCTGAAATAATACAATTTGAAAATGCAGCTGCAATGCCTCACTTCAACTTTGATTCAAACTTCTCCAATTTCCATTTTTCCCCTACATGCCTGGCTTTCCAGCCAGACTACCTCTTCTGTGATGCACAATGTCTCCTAGGAGAGCTCCTGGTCTGCAGGAGAGATGTAGCTTAACTTAGAGTGTAAATGCATGGGGAAAAAAGAGTACAAGATGAAAAATTAAATCCCACAAGATCCCAGGGTAGTGCATCAATAGATATCCTTCATCTTTTCATCTAAAATACTTTTGCCCTGGGACTTTTTTTTTTTAATGTTGAATTTCTGAGCTATGCAGATGCTTTTCATGCTATGTATGCTTTTATTTAATATTTTGGTTTCCTTTACAAAACAACACTTTAATGGAAAATAGTCCAGTACCCTTTGATTGAGCCTCTACAGGGAAGCCACAGCCCCTTTTTTGTGACTAATGCCTTTTAAATACAGTGGAGAAACCAGGACCAAAAAGGAATTTATTTTTTTTCTCTGAAAGTATCTGTGCAAACTATCTGTCTTATTATAGCCATCTGTTCCTAGTGTGTATTCAGTAGTAGTATCTGTTTGCTTTATTACCTGAAACATACTTTTATTACCTTTACTACTTCTTGTTAGCGCTGCAGTCCATTATGTTACACGGGAGTGATATGTTTTTTAATGCATCTTGCACATCACAAACAGAATTGCTAAGGCCCAGATGAGCTAATTATTGTGAGTCAACTGTGAATATGAAGTAAAGCCTCCTCTTGAGAAGATGATTTTCTTCTTCTCAAGATATGAGAAAATCATATATTCTCAAGATTGTGTGTAAGGCTGGCTGATAGAAAAAAAACATTGTTTTACTTAGGAATTGAGCAGATGAGGTTTCTCATTACTGAAAATTATCACAAAATCCCCATAACACCACTTTTGCAGTCAATTTTTGAATTGAACTTGAAAGGTTAAATGGCCCACTGTTGCTAAAGGAAGGTCTTTTCAACTTGGAATTGAGAGTCAGAGGCTCAGATGTTGAGAAAGTGTTTGTGGGAGCTTCCTGCTGCCCATGTGAGGTTTGTTTAACATGCAAGTCTGTGTTATTATTCTCAAGCAACAAATGGGTTTTTTTCCCTGTCATCAAACTTTTTTTTCTATTGAAGAAGTAACAGACTGTTTTAGGTAGCTTTCCTATAATTCCTGTTCAGGAACAGAAATATATATATGTGAGAATACAGTGTTGACCAGCGAGGTTGGCTGGAAACTTGACAGAACTAAATGGATAGATATTAACCACTTTCACCAGATGAGTATCTGAATTTTTATGGCAAAATTAATGCAGAAAATTACATTCTTACTTGGGCAGGAATAAAAAAGTAAACCTAATATTCTTCCTTACTGTATTTTTAAGCAAACATAAACTTACAATGTGCCAGCGCATTTGTACTACCACCTTCCATCTAGCAGAGCAAGTTGATCCGTAGGCAGTAAAGGTGTCATTACCAAGAAAAGTCTAATGAATCATTTTTCAAACACAACAACAAATTCACATATCCATGTAAAACTGTGTGTGATCAGCAGCCCCATAAAACATGTAGTCTTAGTGCTACTACAGAATTTTCCTTTGAACAGTTTGCTTAGCCTCAATTCACATTCATATTATTTCCACATTAAAAATATCATTTGGATCACAGTGAATTTACAGATACCTCAGGGAGTTACTTTGGAAAGAACAGCCCTTGTCATTTGAATATATTTCAGTCCAAAGGATTTCTGGCCGCAATTAAAATCCACAATTAAAATCCAAGTGCATTCCTGCATAAAAGATAAATAATTTCTACTCACATTTCTTTTCTCTTATTTTATTCTGCTAACAAACAGTTGTCAACCAGCTGGGCTGTTCAGGAGCCCAAGTTCTTTCTAAGGACACCCTTCCAATTACAAAAGCTTTGGTATGACCAGAGGTGTACAATAGGATCCAAGTTTGATTACCACATAGGAGAATAATCGTGTAAACTGTAATGAGCTGACCTTTTTCCTGTTTAGAAACATTTTAAAGTCTTTATTGTAGCCCTTTGCCTGCCTATAGAACAGTTGCTAATGAGGATAATAATACCATATTCAGACCCAGGCTGGAGATGTGTATCAGCAAGTGGTGCCTTCATCTCTCCAGCACCTGACATGGTCCTGAGGGAGGAAACACCAGTATACTGAGGGAATTACCAACCATAACCATGAAGGATTTCCTCATCTTGTAAAGAAAAGGTATGAAAAAGCTGCAAGCCTAACATCCCTGTTCCAGCAACTCCCATATGCAAATCCAAAGCACGATTTTGATCTGCATAGGTTGCAAAAAACCTTGCACCACCTTTGAGTGGTTTTTAACAATGTTTTCATTTTACACCAAGTTAGGCAGAGAGTATTTTATTTCTCAAAGGAAACTAGGATACAGATGCTTCCAGTCCCAGAGGCCTGGGGTTTAGCATAGGGAATTCTACTGCTGCTCTTATTTATGTTCCTCTTGTGAATTCTCCCAGCCTGTAGAACCAGGACTTAGAACACAAATTCTACCATTTTGAGGCAGAATTACTTTGCAATGGATAAAGTCAACTAGGAAGTCTCAGAGTTTTGTTAGAACCATCATGACACTCTCAAGCACCACAAACAAATCCTGATTTTGTCTATAACTGAACAGGTAAAACAATAATAAATATAGTGACAGAAGACTAACTAAGTAATAATTGCTGTGAAACAGCATATATTGTTTCATGGTAATTCTGGCAACTAAGTGGCAGCTCTGGGAATCAGTAGTGTTAACACAGAGATCTACATTCAAGTTCTACCCCCCTTCTTTCCTCAATAAGTGCACAATTAAGTCCTGGTATCACTGTAAGAACATTTCGCCATAAGATCAATAATAAATTCTGCTTCATTGGAAGACAATGCTGAAAAATTAGAATGACAACTATAGCACCCTCATTTCCTTCAAGTACATTTTCTGTTCCTGAACCAATGACTCACTGAGGGGATAACAGCAAAACTGGACTTTTAATAGCTAAATTTGTTTTGTTAGAGATTTGCAAGATCTTCCAAAAGAATTTACAAATCTCTTTCTTTTTGAAGTCTATTCACTAGTATAGCCATATGTTTCCCCCATCCTGTTTTATCCAAGGAGACTGAGTGTTGTTATTGTCTGGTCAAGGTCACAAACATGCCATTAGCCTCTTCCTGTTTCAAGATATCTCCATTGGTAGGAAGATTAGGTGAGTGATGAGAAGAGATCATGATAAAACAATTCAGTTCTTCTGACTACTGCTGATAAATCTGAACATTTAACAACAAAATTATTGGTGTCTTTTAGACAAGCAAGTCTCCTCTCTGGCTGGCAGAGGGAATAAATGATTTGTTGTTCAAGGTCGCAATTAACATACACAGTTCAATTGTGGTACAGCCTGGAAGTAATATTATCAATAAAATGAGTTATGAAAAGTTGCATATTCATATCAGTGAAATTTTCTTCTTTGGGATGCCAGCACTAGGTTTCATCCCAGCTGCACAAGCTATAATTTCCGGTCTAAAACAGCTGGATTGCCAGACTTGAAATTGCAGAGATGGATTGAAGGTCCAGAAGTGAGACAGGGGAGGTTGAAGGAGTCTATAAATGAAAAACAAGAATAAGTTTTTACTTTCACCATCAATTTTCAGTAAAAAGACTTGTTGAATACCACTAAGCCTAATTAAAATGGAAAACTGGTTTTGCTATTAATACTTCATGGTTTATAGTTTAAGAATGAAGTTTAGGTTCTTACAGCAATTGGTGTGAAACTCCAAACTTTTATCATGGCCAGGCAGATTAAGAGAGGAGAGCTGGTGTCCTTGGACAAAGTCTGACCAGAGACTATACTACTACTTTCCACACTCTTCCTACATTTTATAGCAGTATAATTCCCTGGGTCTCAATGTAATACGGCTTTCTTTTCAAAAAACAAAATCAAACTTCCCATTTGTAAATGTGACAATCTTATATTTTGCATAATTTTATTTAAACTTAGCGTAAAGCAATGATGACCATGCATTAAGAGGTATTCTCAATATAGTAATTTCAAATGTGTAGTTTTTCTGCTTAGATTTTTTTATTGTTTTGTTTAATGTCTGAATTACTCTTATATGAAGCCAATTTTTAATTTATCAAGAAAGGTGCCTTCCTGAAACACAAACTTGAAAAGTCTTTTGAGTCAAAAGAAAAAAATCGAAATGATTTTTCATTGCCATTTCTGATTAGTTTGAAATCTTTGCACTCTTTTGCCAAGAAATAATTTTTCCTTTCGCATGGGGTCACTATCAGGAAACAACCACAAAATTCTGAACACTTAAATCTGCAGTGCACATTTTCACTTAAATGTGCTAGTGCAGTACATGAATGCAGGAGAATAAAGCCCAAATGTTTTCCTTGCAGTCTGTGTCAGAGTCAGGCACGCAATAGTAACCCTGGAGGTTTATTTCACATGAGGAAGCAGCAAGTGTTACGAATTCCCCCTCCTCTCAGTGTGTTCACAGAACTCATTATCTCCTGGGCTTCTGTGCAGGCTGCGCTCAGAGAGATGTAGTAGCTCTATGTACACACAATGATAGGTTTAAAATGAGTAAGATTTTCAGGAACATAAAGTTCTTGGAAAAATAGGGCATGATCTTTGCAGTCATGGGGAAACATAGTCAGAACCTTGTAATAGCTTGCTAATTGCCCTGAGTAAAGTAATTTGTTTTATCTGTCTGCCACTTGATTTCCTGCAAAGCGCAAAAAAACTATTATGGGATTTTACTGAAACTAATTACTACTATTTTATCACAAAGGCTGCTGAAGCATAATCCTCTCACTTTCTTTCTGTGTTTCTCTCACACACTATGCCTCCCCTTCCTTCATCCTGAATTTAACATCTTGTAGAAAGTCAAGAAGTACTTTAATCATCCAGTGTTGTAATAGATCCTGCTGATATTCAGCCTCACACTATAATAACATGGAGTGATAGCACAGTACATTAATGTAAACTCTAGTAAGCTGCATGCACCACTGCTTATTTGTTCATAGGAAACCTGCACCCCACAAAGTATGAGATGTGCTGTAAGGGTACCACCTGCCTCCCCAACGAAACTGAGTGGTACACGCTCCTGAATGACAAGCTGAGAAGGAAGTAATTTGTTTCCCTCTTTTCCAACTTAGGTATGTGGGAACTCATAAGAATTTGTTTTAAATACTGATGACTTGGTGACTAAATAGTGACAGTGTATCCTGGTATTAATGGAATATCTGGATTATAACCACAATTTGTTAGAAATTCTGAAATATCTCATTTTAATGATTAGCATGAAATTTTGCTGATGTTGAGATATGTCATTAGAATGGTTGGCAACTTGTCTTTCATTGAAATTATTATTCTTTTAAATGAATGACACCTGAATGTGTTCTGTCACATTTTGATAGTTAATTACATTGATTTTATCAGCATAGTCAACCACACAAAATGCAACCCATTAAAGAATGTATTTGATAAAAAAACAAATTGATCATCAGACTCTCATTGATATGATGTACAGACACTATCAGTATTTCTCACTTAATATAACCAGCAACAGTTCAAAAGCTGTCAATGGTACTAAGGAATTACACTGCACATTTTAAAAAGTGCTCTCCTAGAAGGTTCATTTTTCTCTACAGGAAAGTAGATTACAATTGATAGTTACAAGGCACAGCAGCAAGAGGATCTTGAAGTAGGAGATGAGGTAATGGTTTTCTTTTTCCCAGAAAGAAATATGTGTGCCTTCAGATGCATGCGCCTTCAGATATCCTATGGAAATGACAGAAACCCAACGACACTCACTTTTTAAATTATACATGTATGGCACACCACATTTTCTTTTTTCACATTTCTTGTGAGTTTCATACCCAGTAGGGTGGGGGTTTTAGTTCTTGTGTTACATGTAAGCATCACATCCAATCTGGGAATGTTCTTGCTGGCTGACTTTGAAGGCAATGTTATTAAAGATCTGATGTTATTCAGATCTTCATCTGAATCCAGCCTCCAGTGTCTTAAGTATTCAAGCCCTTGCTTTTGTGACATTCTAAGTCCTCTCATTGTAGGTGGGTGGGTACTTGACAGAGCTGGCCAATGAAGCAAAAATATTCTATGAATAATCATTCACATCTATGAACAAATGCATTTTCAATGTGTTACCAGTTATCTGGTTCCCTCCCCAAGAACATACACACCTTAGGAAGACAAAAACAGACTAAATCAGATCCCTGATACAACTGTGACAACATCCAAAACCAGCACCTTTACAGAAGAAGCCTTAAGTCCCTATTGCATTTTAAAGTCTCAAGATACAGCCTCTTGGTATTCTCCAGGGCTTCAGAGCAGATTTTTAAAAGTAGACTTTCAGATGCACCATACCTAGGAGAATTAAATCCTGCAGAAGAATTCTTCATAGTGCTCGTTGTAAAAGACAATAAGAAAGCATTTGCATATTTAGGCATCTAAATATCATCTTATAATCCACTTCTAAGTAGTTTAATGGCACTTCCTCCTGTCCAAGTCACTAGGATTCAAAGCTGTAAGTATCTCTGAGCATCCTGACCTTACATCCTATAGACTTAAGGAGATACAAGCTCCTAAATCAATTGTGTGTTTCAATTATTTTAAGGGTGATCTTTAAAATTAAACAAACCTTGCAACATTATCCCTTTCCTTTAGCCACAGCGAAAAAAATGTTATAACGACAAAGAAGAAACCCTGTGCTGTATTCCCTAATCTCCAGTGCTGCTGTTATCGCTTGATGCAAGTATCGCCTGCAGCTTGTTCTCCCTGAGAAGCTGAATGTGCAGTGGTAGACTGCAGCCAACTTCACACCAGAGGTTTACCTGGAGCTTACGTGGCTCCAAATGATCAGCAACCCACACCTTGCCACCACACTGAGCCCCAGAAGAGGTGTACTACAGTTGGCGTGCAGATCCAGATGTGGGGACACTGAGCAGACACTGTCAGATGCTTAATTCATCAGGTGATCACTGCCCTTCCCAATCGCTTTGAGGCTCTGGCCTTGGCTAAGCAGTTACAGGCTCTGCCTGGGTAGCAGTGACTCCAAATACACATTTCTGCCAAGCATCTTAATTTTTCAGGAATACTCCTGCATGTATCCCACACTGGTCAAGATAAGGAGCAGCAAAAGAACTTCCTACTGAAAAAAAAAAAAAAATTAAAAAACACGACTCTAGAGACAACCATACAGGGGAAACCAGACATAATTCACTCCACAAGCAAAAAGCAATTAGAATAAAGGACAGTAGCTTCTTCTTTTCCCTAAATGACCCCTTTTAATCTGAAACAACAATGAAAAGAGAGGAATGAACCTAAGTTACTGAATAAACAATGACCACAAAGCAAGGCAAAGCTTCCAAGAGCACCAAAACCAAGGAGCTTTTCATACAGTACAGATCAACTACACAGGTTTTGAATTAATAAGACAGTCATTCAATTTAAAGAGCCTTCTTCATTCTCATGACTTATGAAGAGCAGCAGAGCCCTGGAACTGAATTATAGTTTTGGTGTTCACTTTGGGACCACAGGTTGATACCATTAATATGGACTAAATTATTCCTGTAGGTTTTTTAAACAAGTAGGAAACAGATGCCTACATCACACAGGGCTCAATAAGCAGGGCATCACATGCAGGAACCAGCCAGGGAACCTTATTTCAAGCAATTGGAGATGTGTGACAGCTACATCTATCACTATGGTTCCTAAACAGGAGGTAGACACATAAGCAGCAGGAGAAACACTGAGACAGAAACACAGCTTTGATCATTAATCTTATCATCATTCTTATGGTATAGATTGAATGCAGATAATTAGGGGTCTTAATTCTCCCTTGAAACAGAATGCCAAGGAAACATCTGGCTTTGACTGATACACTACCTACTGTTCTACTAGAATTCATCTTTTATGATTGTAAGGTCTCTGACTGCTATATTTCATGGTTATTTCCTTCCTGATCACATTTTACATCCTAAATCTGAATTTCTTGCAAAGACCATGTAGACTACTACCATCTTTAATGTCCCTAAAGCAATCCTTGTCCCATTCCAAGATGATGTAGTCTTCAATGGCAACCTCTCTTCCCATATCTCTCAAGTGGATGGACAGCAGGATGGAAGAGCAAAGTCCCTCCCACTGTAAGTAAAGATCAAGTTCATGACCACCTGAGGAACCTGAATGTACATAAGTCTCTGGAGCCTGATAAGATGCATCCCAGACTCCTAAGGAAATTGGTTTATGTCATTGCTAAGTCACTCTCCATAATATTTGAAAATTTATGGTAGTCAGGTATCCCAGTTGACTGGAAAAAGGGAAACCTTTTATCCATCTTTAATAAGTGTCAAAAGGAGGACCTTGGGAACTGCTGTGCCTGGGGAGATCATGGAACAGATCCTCCTAGAAGCTGTGCTGAGACACACGGAGGACAGGGAGGTGATTTGGGACAGCCAGCACAGCTTCAGATAGGGCAGGTCCTGCCTCACCAATCCAGTGGCCTTCAGTGATAGGACAAGTACATCATGGACAAGGAAAAGACTACAGATGTCATGTATCTGGACTTCTGTCAAGCCTTTAACATGGCCCCCCACATCATCCTTCTCTCTATATTGAGAGAGATGGATTTGACTGCTAGATGGGTACGTAAGTGGTTGGATGATCACATCCAGGGGTAGTGGTTAATGGCTCAGACCCCCATGGACATCAGTGACAAGTGGTGTTCCTCAGGGATCCACACTGGGACCAATGTTACTTAGTATCTTCATTAGTGACATAGACAAAGGGGTCAAGTGCACCCTCAGCAAGTTTGCAAATGACACCAAGCTGAATGATGTGGTTGACACACCTGAAGGATGGGACGTCACCCAGAGAGACAAACTTGAAAAGTGGTCCCATGAAAATCTCATGGGGTTTAACAAGACCAAGGGAAAGGTGCTGCACTTGGGTCAGGGCAACTCCTGGTATCAATCCAGTCTGGGGGATGAACAGATCGAGAGCTGCCCTGTCAAGAAGGACTTGGGGGTGCTGTGGATGAGAAGCTGGACGTGACCCAGCCATGTGAACTCACAACCCAGAAACCAACCATGCCCTGGGCTGCATCTAAAGCAGTATGGGCAGCAGGTTGAGGGAGGGGATTCTGCCCTCTACACTGCTCTGATGAGACCCCATCTGGAGAGCTGCGTCCAGCTCTGGAGTCCTCAGCAGAGGGAGGACATTGACTTGTTGGAGTGAGTCCAGAGGCTACCAAGATGGTTGGAGGAATGGAGCATCCCCCCTATGAGGAAAAGCTGAAAGAATTGGGATTGATCAGCCTGGAAAAAATGATGCTTTGGGGTGACCTAATTGTGCCTTTCCAGTGCCAGAAGGGAGCCTACAAGAAAGATGGAGAGACAGTATTTACAAGGACATACAGTGACAGGACAAGGGATAATGACTTCAAACTGAAAGGGAGTAGGTTTAGATTAGATATTAGGAAGAAATTCTTTACTCAGAGGGTGGTGAGGCACTGGAACAAGTCACCCAGGGAAGCTGTGGATGTCCTATCCCTGGTAGTGTTCAAGGACAGGTGGGATGGAGCTCTGTGCAGTCTGGTCTAGCGGAAGGTGTCCCTGTCCATGGCAGGGGGATTGGAACCAGATCATCTTTACAGTCCCTTCCAACCCAAACCATTCTATAATCTTATAATTCTATGATATTGTGGAGATTCAGAGACTTCATTTAAACTTACAGTAACATGGTGCAGTAACAGGGGTTACTTACTGAGGTGAGAACTATCATGTTAGCAACATAACAGGAGTAAAATGTCCATGTTTCTGATGTAGAAATAAAGGGATTATTCTTTGGTGATGCTTAAAAAAAGATTACAGCTGACATGAATCAAAAAAACCATTAAGTGACTAATGAAGGGAGAGTTTATTTCATTAGTAATGTACAGCAGGTCAGGAAAATTCATTATTTTATTGGAGCACTAGGGCAATTTCGTTGTGTAGGGCTATATTACAGAGCCTAGAAAACTAGATCCTGCAATTAGACATTGTATGTCACCTTATGGACGATGCATAGTTCACACAGAATTAAAGTCAAAAGGGGGAAAGCTCTATTTCCACAGCTTGAAGAAACATCAATCAGGTAAAGAGTCAGTCTGCTTTTGCAGCTCCCCTGCAGAGCCTCTGCAGGGTACAGCCCAAATGAGTGGCAGGGTAGGGAGCACTGATGGGGTGATAGGAAGAGATTCTTCTGCAGTGTTCCTGAACTATTTTTCTTCAGGTTGGTCTCAAGTTGGTCTCCTGTTTCTGAGCTTCAAAATATCGTCTGACAAGACAACTATTGGAAACACACAAATGCACATTTCTTGTCTGTAATTGGCAAAAAGTTGTCACAGGGTTTGGATGTAATTTGCTGCACTTCACTGTACCTACCACAGAGGCAATACAACCTGCTCCATTTGCTATAAAATGCAGTAGTCTGCTTTAAATTGTCACAAACAGGCTCAGCAATGCAGTCATTTGCCCCAGCTAAACACTGCCACTCCTGATACTGCAAAATAGCAACTGATACTGGTGCTGGATGACTTCATTGATTAATCACTTTGAAAAAAAGCTGGGAGAGGAAGGGAGACGAGATTCAAAATCATGTTGAAATTATGTGGAGTTGAAGTTACCCTTCAAAAGAAAAATTAATGTTTCCCTCCTCTTTTTTCAAATATGCACTCTGTATAGCTATTGCTGAAAAACAGTTGTTTTTAAATTAGAAACATGTTCATCTGTCTTTGCCACTTCTAAACATTACACTAACCACAAAACATGTTGTAGCAAGGTGCTCTGGGAACTGACAGAAACAAAAGTCTCCCACAAATTCAGAACAGCCCTCCTAGTTACTTCTTGATTTAAAATCATGCTTTAAAGAAGGGAAAAATCGCTATATATTATAAAGGGACGTTGCTGAATATCAGTGTGCAGGCAGGTGGAATGAGATAACTTACAGAGAGCTGTGAGCAATATGTATTTTTCTCACTGCAGAATTTATGCTGAAACACAGTGAAGGCATTATATGTATAAGAAAATCAAATCACCAGCAACTACAACATGTGCTCCAAGTGAGTGATCTCATACATTTCTAGCGGGCACGAAGAGGATTGAAGGGAAATCTGGAAAATCTGATCAGACACCTTTCAAAAGACACTGGTAAAGGCTTCTGAGGAGTAGTTGGGTATTCTCTCCTCTCCTCCTCCTACTGACCTTCCCCATCTGCAGTTCCTAACCATAGTAAAAGAGCAAGAGCTCAGGAGTCATGCTCAGAGAGTGTCGAGAGAGAAAGTCAGTGCAGTGAAAACATCATGTTGGTACTACAACATAAGGTGTGTGACAGAGAGCACCAGTCTAAAAGCAAAAGCTCTGGTTCCTGCCTCAGAAGAAGCCTGCCTGATGCATGGCCATAGTACATCACAATAACCCCTCAGTGCAGCCCCAGGTGGCAATGTTAACAACATGCATGAAGGTAAAGGGATCAAACCTGATTGTCTAGACTATCATCACATGCTCTACTCAGCTGGACACATACAGGGCTATGTTCACTGGTAGCATGAATGTAACAACACATCATTTTCTAAGGTCCCTTCATTTGGAAGAGTCTCATCACCTTACCTGGAACTACCATTGTTTCCAGCTGTCTTTAAGATGTTTCAGCAAGTTCCTGATGAGCCATGAAATATTATCGCAAGATGGAAATCATATTAATGGAACTGCTTAGATTTGCAGTGAAAAATTAGATAACCTAATTTGTGCTTCAATTTCCAAGGCACCTATTTGTTAGCTAAGTAATTTACCACCATCTTTCATCATTTAAGTCTTTTTCCCCTCTGAAGATTTAATTAGTTTCCTTCTCTCTCACAAGCAATTTTCTTGAACTCTTTCAGGTGGTCCCAACAAATCCCCAAGAAATGTTTCCGTGAACACAGAGGAGAAATCAATAATTTCCATGCCTGTTCAGTAAAAGAATGCAGCATTTTCCAATAGCTGCAAACAAGATGGGATTTCAGCCACGAATGTTTCCCAGTCAAGCATGAAAACAACACTGGTATCCTGCTGGTAAGCAGCCATGCAGCCCAAGATTGACCAGTGGCAGAACTCATCCAGGTTTAGGCCTTTTGAAAACGATTTGCCCTCAAAAAATCCCATAAATAATTTAATGTGGAACAAAACCATGCATTTCATCTCTCATAATAAGCACACAGCATGATGTGTGAGAACAGCTATCTAACTGCTTCCAAGATGAGCTCAGTTCAATAAGTCCCCTTCTATTTATTTGTCTTTGCTTTTTTCTTCTATTATACATTATCAAGTTTCACTAAACTGCCTTGTGAATATGTCATAAATCTCAAGTTTACTCATACTCACTTTCACAGAGGTCGGTCAAAACCTCTCTTTAAATCCAGGTTGGGATAGGTTTGGGTCCAGAATGAGTAACCTTTCCTTACTTCCCTTGTTTGCTATCTTTATTTCACCTTGGTCTAACCTTAATTACACAGTAACTTAATATTATCCTTCCTATTCACACAACCAAGTAATTGCCCTCTTTCTGTCATCTATTTTTAACACACCCTTTGTTGTTTTTTGAATACTAATATAAACATTGATACCAATCACAGAGTATGCAAACAGGCTACTGGGCTTGCACTTAACAGCTGCTAGAGAAGGACAGTGACTGAGACTTGGGGGACAAAATGTCATTTCCTACACCTTTACATGGCTCCAAGCACTCAGGCCCTGGTGTGATGAATACTACCATCTCTGTCTACAGGGATCTTTTTTCAAGATTCTCATTATTTCAGTCTTCAAGCATCTCGTATAATTTCCTGTCTGTGTGAGCTACTGAAGTTACTGTTTTCTCACTTTATATTTAAGACATCTCAACCTGTGAAATGTGGGAATGTTCCTTTTTGCTTCTGAGGAAGAATCATTTATGTCCCATTTATGTCTTTTATTTCCACTGGAAGAAAATGTTGGTAAACAAATTAAATGAGAGGTCAAAGTGAATTTGACTCTATACACCCAGCTGCTGGGTAGCTCTGAGTTATGGCCTCTTCCATTAGGCCTGTTTTACATTTAGCCATAGCACTCATCAAACATAACAGTGGTTATGCATGTTTGACTCTTTTGGGTCTCATCCTCAGGCTCTAAACTATGCCTTGGCTTAGGCATATATATTAGTTGCATATATTACATTAGCACAGATGGACTAGGTCTGTTCACTGAACCCTCAAGCTCATTCTCTGAGGTTTGCTGGAGTGCTGCGCTTTAGGAGAACAAGACACACATGAAGTATTGCTTTCATCATGCTCTTACCCAGTATTCAGAGGATTTGCGTTTATTCCTCTGAGCTGGGCATGTAAAAGTTGTTTTGTCATGGAGTACTAATGTGATTAACCCTTTCATTTTGGGTGGTTCAGATGGTAGTTAAGATTTACAGAAGGATACACCTAGTACTCAAGGCAGCTTGAGACAAGAACACGAGTTGCAGATGCAGTCTGTCAGGGCTTGTTCAGACTCTACAATGAGATGGTGAGTGTTGATCTATTGAGATACATACTGTCTTCCTAACTGCTAGCCTCTGAGCCTTGCTACAAATTAAAGAAAAGTAACTATGAGCAGTTAACTATAAACTGCAGCTCGGAATCGAGCTGTGGTCATTATGGCAGGTATCATGCCATGGTAAGGGCTGTAAAACCTTTTTTGGTAAGGGCTGTAAAACCTTCTCCCCTGGGAAGGTTCAAGCACTGTACTGCCACCAGCATGATTTATGGGCTATATTAGCACTCTGCTCATGATCTCACTCTCCACAGAAATTTTTGGAATTGAGAAGGTGGAAAGATGCTCATAAAATAACAATATATTTGACACACTGTTCAGTAGGATCAAAAAGCAATCTGCGAAGGTCTGACTGCTGACAAGGAACGCTGTTTAAAAAAATCACAGTAACTGTCAAACTTTTTCCTTCTACCATCCAGGATACAAGGCCAATTTACAAAAAGACCTTGAACAGTCATCAGTCATCCAACACATCTGACAGTCACATCGACTGTATAGCCTGGGCAAGCATTTTGTGTCATCTGAGGCAGCTTGACGGTTCAAGCTTCAGTAACGCAGAAGTAGTTAGAAAGGCCACCAATCTGTGCAAGAGAGGTAAAGGTTTCCCCACACACCAGGTAGCAGCTCTACCTTCTGCTTTTTCATTCTGCTCCTTTCCAGTCCTTTAATCCACCAGGACTCAGTTGTGTCTTCGCCTCAGTAAAGGTACTTGTCACGTGTCCATGTGAAAGACAGTGCCTCTGGAAAGGCTGTTCTCCCTAGTGTACTGCATGTGATATTAGCATGTCCTGGGGGAGTCTTCAGCTGTTTCTAATGCTCCCTGAAAGGATGTGCCACAAACATCGTATTCTTTTCTTGGTCAGCACAGAGGCTGTGCTGTGATACCAATTTGAGCTAGCCAAAAATAAAATGCCTCCATGGCATGTACCTCAAGCTGGAGATTCAGTGTCACAATCCACATTCGTTAACCCTCACAATGGCTTGCTGTTTTTCACTTTCTTTCCCAGTTAAAACCATTCTTTTTCTTTAAAATTGTAAAAACAAATTTTGCCTAAGAAAATCCACATTCATTATATAAGATACTGTACAGAAAAGGGTTATGTCCAGGAAATAAAGCATCTGACATCACTTCACTTGAGCTAGAGAACTCCCATTAGTCCCCCTCCAACTCTTTTTCTATCTTTTTTATTGTTTTACTGTTTTCCTTTGAAATATTACTGCCGTTACTCACGCAGCCACACAATGGTTTCTTGGGTGCACCTGCTCTTAGTACTTTTTCCTCTCTCTGTGACTCCTTCTCCCATATATCCAGCACAGGACAAAGTTTCCTGTACTACACAAGCAGGGAATGCCCCAGATCTCCTGCAGCATTCCTGAATACAGCTTACAGTGTTCATAAAGCCTCTTAATTAGTCCTCTTTAAACACCTTTTGAAAATGTCTTTATATGCAATATAGAAGCAAATGTATCATGATACACTGAGCTCAGAAAAATTGTGTTAATAACATGCAGATTTTGGAAAAAGTCCATTTCTCTTTTCCTTTTTTTATTAATGTTCCCTCAGAGATGTCTGTACAAAGCCCATTCTTTCTGTCTTCTTGCAGTCTTGGAAACACTTTTTCTCAGTCCCCTCATAGTTCCTGATGTATGAGCATCCGACAGGGTTCTCAACACCCCTGCTCCAGCAAAGAAAAATGATTTCTTCACAGGGTGAGATTTGTTCTTAGCTATTTCAGCTAAGCTTTGTATAACACTTAGAAATAAAGCAATTTTTAAAAAGGTGGAGAAAAAAAGAAAGCTGTACCTCCACACTTTGGGAAGTATACCTTCATCTCATTCTAGGTCATTACTCTGACCTGGACATACATCTCCGCCTTTCATTTCTTCTTTGCCTTAGCAAAGTGATCAATATATTGCAGTATTATTTTTCATCCTCTCTTTACTTACAAAAGGTTGTCGTTTGTCTGAAAGGTCTCCAGCATTTACTAGCAGTTATCTCAAAGCAATAGTAAAGGCAGAGCAGTATTTTTCTTACACCTATGGTGCAAAATTCTCATTCTAATGTGTAATGCCTAAAACCCATGTGATATCAATACACTGTGCCCTTGTGATATTTTCTGACATTACTGTGTGGCAGGAAAGTCTAACCTCACATGAGTAGATAGAGATATGCCTAAATATGAGTGCACATATACTTGCTTTTAAATAAACTCATTGCATTTTACTTTCTTTCTAAAATACAACAGTCTCTGGATCTGCCCTGTGCTTGCCAGAAACTAAGCACCATTCAATCCATTTTTCACAAACAGAAATGTCAAGATCTGTTTTCTGGTACACAGCTGCCACTGTAGCTACCACAGACATTGCTGCTGAAAAGGGATAGGGCTTTGCCTGTGACACAGGCTGTTGGAAAGGGCAAGAATAGCAGCTTTTCAACTCACATCATTTCTCCACAGCTGAAAGGCCAGTTGTTCTTATAAGAAAACCAAATCTCCCAATGAAAGGGATTAGAAAAAGCATATAACTGCCTGGTTTCCAAAGAGTCTGGTCAGCTTTTTATTCCAGTTTTACCCTGGCATGAGCTGATGCTTTGTTATTGCATACATGTCCAATACTGATGTATTGAAAGATGTGGAGGCCAATTGTCAATCTCATGTGAAGATGCTTAGCCATAATTTGCTTGTCTCTAATATCTGATTATATTATCATACGAAATCTCACAGTACCTGCAGAAAACAACTCCCAAACTGACATTTCATCAGCTCTCTTTAACAGGGACAGAGACAGAGGAGGGACCAGGTGCATCACTGAGTTGTGGCTTCTACAATCATATGCACAGCCTGCTTAATTCAGAGGGGTCTATACAGCATTTTGGAATACCTATAGGGCCTTGTTCATACTTTTCCTATACGTCTTCCAATTTGCACAAAAATCTAAATTGTTCCTGGAGTGCTAAAATTTGTATCCAGAAGAGGTTATTTATAACAGCCACAGGTACTTAGCTATTAACAAAGTAGAAACACTCCTGGGTTTCTTCTATATTCTGCTGATTTCCCAGCTCCACCTTATTGGGCTCACATAAGACTTTCCATTTAGGGTATTTGGGTATGACATTCTCACCCCACAGAGATTCATCAATGGTAAATTTTTCATTAGCTTGGTATCAGTTTTCAGCTGATAAAGAAAGAGAGATGAACATTGCTACTCTTTCTAAGAAATTTCATAAAGCAAATGGTACTTTTTTCATGCACAAGGCCATACACTCTGCAAACACAGCTTTTATCAAACACTAAAAATGACCAGCCTCTATTTTACCAGGAGGATGCATATGTTTAGAAGACTGCAGGACTTTCAATGTAGCTTTATAGGCTGATATTTTGCTAACTTAACTTCTAAAGCCTTTGCTTTATGAACAGTTCAGGAAATGAAAAGTTAAAAGACTGTCAGAAAAAATAAATTACACAGTACTTTCAGATATCAGAATGAAACTTCCATTCCTTACCTGAGTGCCAGCCCAATTTCTACAGCTGTATAGTAGTGACTACTAAGAAGCATTTCAGGGAGCTTAACAGCAAATTTCCAGCCTCCCTCAAGTTCAAAGAGACAATTATTCATAACATTAGAGTTGCTTTCAGAAAGCCTCACTCTTCAATCTTCTTCAGTTATGCTCAAGACTATCAATAGGCTTGAGTTTCACAACAGGATCTTTTCCCAAATTCTGTATTTCAGAACACAATTTTCGGTCAGGTAAAGTCAAATTCCTCAGACTACACATGAAAGGTTACAGCAAGAAAAGATAACTCCACAGTAACATTAGTGGAAACACATAAAACTACACAGCCCTTTAGAGAAGAAATAGCTTTCTGGAACCAATGCAAACACAAAGGTCTGAAAATCTCATGCAATTTGCATGTTGGCAACATGCAAGATATACCAACTTTATGAATAAACATCTCTAGCTATATTGCTTCATCTTCAGTACTCAACAGGCCAAGACATCTTTCTAGTAATAGGAGTTCTAGGGTTTTTTTAATCTAAAAATATCCAAATTTTCAGAAATATAAAGAAAAAAAATTTGTGGGTTTTTTTCATGATAGAAATCCTGCTTTCTGTCTATCATAAAAAATTTCAAATGTCTTTCAGGAAAATGGCTTTCTTCAGAAGAAAGATCTGCACTGCCTCTTCATTTTTTTTCTTTTCCCATCACTTTGCAGGGGTAGGATAATGCTTTATTATGTTGCTAGGTAAATAGGTGCTTGCCCAGGTAGATGGCAAGAATTAATGGAATTGTGGAACCATCTGCAAAATCTCAAGGGCTTATACAATGTTCTGCTCATTTATATCATTTAGAAGTAGTCATAACTGATCCTAGTGATGTGTTTTCAGTAGAACAGGACACAGAAGTTTCTCTTCTGTGATTTTGACTACACTACTGCAAGCAGTATTATACTGGCTCCAGTCCATCTCATTTCATTTTGTCTGCAAGTGCATCAAAATATAACCACCTAGTCTGAGAGAAAAGAAGAAGAAGAAGAAGAAGGTAATTCAGCCTTTTGGAAATAAGAAGCTAATTTTTTTTTATTCTGTAGAGTGAATTCCAATAAGGTCTCAGTGGCAAGGCTGTCAGACGTCAATGTCGTATGTCTGCCTCACTCCTCCAGCACAGGAATAGGGAAAAATACCAGGTACCTGCTTGGAATCCAAACTCTCCTCTAAGGCAACGCAACTTGTGGAACTTTGCTGTGGGGCAGAGACAGATGTCTCCCCCCCAGCCACTCAATTCACCTTTGCACAATTCAGGCAAGAAGGGTGCTGCCTTTTTCTTAGGCCTTTCCTCAGGTTGCAAAGGTTTAATGTCATTTCTGTCCTCTGAGAAAGGCATGCAAACTAGTCATCTATGTCCAATTTTTATGAAAGCTGGAGCCAGGAATGCAAGAGCAATGGGTCAGAATGTGAACAGACCAAGTGGAGTTTGACCCTCCTGTGTGGTAGGCAAAAAGAGACAGAGGACCCATTCTGTGAAGTGTGCAAGCATTTTATGGTAGAGCAGCATCAGTTTGTTTGGGGTTTTTTAAGAAGGAGCTCTAGGAGTTTGCTTTCTGCCTATCTGTGTATCCTAACCCCCAAATTAAAGACAAGCCAGCTATTCCCCTTCAGGTCCCATGATGTTTGCTCCTTTAAGCACACAGCAGCACTTTGATAATAGAAGGCATAAAGGCTGTTCTTTGCAAGGTGATGAAGAGTTCACTGGCTGGGACATCACCCTGAAACATGTGCTGAGGCACTAATCAGCTCCCAAGATAGCTCTTACAAGATGTGATTATACCAAAAGTGGGCACTGTTACTGACAGTAGTAGTCATAGCTACAAGCAACTTCTCCAAAAGAATGTCTATCCATAGCTGACTGAGAAGTCATAACTAAGTACTTCAAAGCACTCCTAGCTGCCTAACCAGAAACATCTAGGAAACTTTCAGAACAAGAAGGAAAGTATCTGAATTTATGATTCTAGGGTTTTTCTCAAGACATCCAAGGGAAGTCTGCCTGTCTCTGTTCACTGAGGAATGGATAAAAAATGCCAGATATCTGTACCAAAATCTCTGCAAAAAGGTTGATGAGCTATACTGCTGTCAGAGCTTTAGGAAGCCCTTTTTTGTGTCTCAGGCACAATTCATGCAGACTGTCTCCTACTACTGTGTCTTTGGCCCTCAGATGAGATTCAACAAGAATGTTAATCAAATTCTGTGGAAATCCACTGGCTCTGCTGCTGCATCTATATTCAAAAATGATGTGACCGTGGTTGGAACACCATTTATAGAAATCACCAAGGAGAACATTTTAATAATATAATTTGAACTATATAAAACGAAATACAGACACATACATACATGTTCACACACCTGTACAGTGACTACTAGTTTACAAGCAACAGTGGCATTTCAAGTGACAGAATAAGTTCAGTCTGTCTCTAGATTGAAGCCTCATGAAGAAATTACTCCACTTCTGGGGTGCCTAGAAGAGACTAGCAAAATAAAGCCAGCTACCAGTGGATTAAATAGCACACAGTTCTAACACTGTCTTCCAATACAGCTAACTAACAACTTCTTGTCCACATTTTCTTTTTTTTTTTTCTAGAGCTTGTTCCTTTATTAGGTGCCATCTGGCACACACAGGTTGTTCAAGGCAAAGCAAGAGACCACCTAAAGAAGGCAGAAAGGGGACAAAACATTAGAAGAACCCCTAAGGAAAACGACACTTAGACAAACCAGAAAATAGTCTCAAAAAGGAACAGGCACAGCTAACACAGTCTCTTCAATAAATGATGTGAGCAGCTTTGGAGAGAGAAGTAGTTTCTATCCTTCTGAAGCACAAAATATCAACCATTGTTCCAAAGATGATGCAGTGGGTGTACTGGTGCATTCATGCCTTGTACTGAATTGGATTGAGTCTGGTAGCACTTGTGTCTTGGATTTGTGTGCCATGTCCACGTACTCACAGCTAATTCAGAGAGACATGGGTAATTTTTTCCCTGGTATGATGAGTGAGCTGGAGGAAGATTTTTGACCTAATCTGCAAAGTGGGGACACTCTACTTGCCAGGACAATCTAATATTTCATCAAGGCAGTTCCTGTCACTGAAAGAACCTTGGACTTTGCCCTTGAACTTTTCCTGAAGCACAACTTGGTTGCGGGTTTTTTTGTATTTTAGGCCAGGTCATAAGTTTGTAGGAAAGGTCATAAATTTGAGGAAATGTTTTGCGGTCTTCTGTGTGTTGAACAGGCATTTTTCAATTAGATGTTTGTTCATGATTCTCTGCAATTTCTTGGGACTGGATTCAAGAATTAAGAAGCCTCTTGTGTTTTGGTTTTGCTTTCTACTTGTTGGTGCCCAATTGGTAGATTTGCCACAGAGCAATCCCTTAAGGGGTTGCCAACCACTCCCCCTGGGGCTGAAAATAGTTTTTCCGGATGATTTTCTGGAGCAAAGCCAATCAAAAATTTTAGTAATGACTCTGCCAATTACACATCTAAGAAAACGGAAGAGAAGGTTTGTGGCGCAGAAGAAATTTGGAGCCATGTAGGGAGAGGTGGCAGGCCCCAGGTGTGGACCCCATGACCAAGATACGTAACTCAGTGGAGAAAAAACTCTAGAAGAAAACTGCCTGGATGAAAAATACTGCAGAAGGAATACCAGGCAGAGAGATAGCACAGCCTCCAAGGTCAAAGCTGGCAGCCGGAGGAGAGAGAAGAGAGGCCTGAGGGGGGGGCTCCTTCTCTCCCCTCTTTTCTCTCCCTTCAACAGGGAAAAGACTGGAAACTAAAAACCCCTGCCATCTGTGGAAGATTACTGAGTGCAAAAACCCTCCTCTGCAGTTCAGGAAGGAGCCCACACTAGAGTAGAGGAGTGCATGAGGAAGATATGACCCTGTAGGAGGCTTAAGATGCAACAGAGTCCTGCTGGAGACCTGTGGCCCATGGAGAGAGACCTACGCTGGAACAAGTCAGCTCGGGCAGGACTTGTGATTCCAGTGAGAGATCCATGCTGGTGCAGCTGAATTTGTGACCCCAAGGGACAGCAGAGAATAGAAGAACTGTTGCCTGAAGGTGGACTCACGCTAGAGAGGTCCATTAAAGACTGTCTCTAGTGAGGAGGGACCCCACAGAAAACAGGGGTGGACTCAAATCCTTTATCCCCTGTGACCCTGTGGTGAAGATCCATGGTAGGCAAGTGTCCCCTTGCAGTCCATGGAGGACCCCACAGGGCCTGGGTAACCCCCAGCCTCTGGTCTCAGCCCAGGACGGGGGTAGGCCCAGCCCTGAGATCGACACAGGAGAGAGAGAAAGAAAGACAGTTCCAGCTGCGACGAATCAAGAGTTGTCATCCTAGAGATAATAGAAGAAGAACTTCCAAGTGCTGCAAAAATTATTTAGAAGATATGTAGCTCTGGAAATGGAAAAGAGACTGCAGTCTCCTCCTGAACTGATACAAGGTGGGAGAGGTACTTCTGTAAATACATAGCTCTTTTGCCTAGTTAGAATTGTTGTATATATAGTTCTTTAGTTTTTATCTTGCTAGTAACAAATCCTAATATTATTCTCCCCATATCAGATCTCTTTTTTTCTGCATAAACCTTCTCTCAACCTATAGCAATTGCATTGGGGGTGAGAGAAATTGGCCCAAAATAAACCCACGACATTTTTGGTGGAGAATGCGGGCAGAGACTGCCAGGAGAGGCAGGGGCCAGATCAGACACAGATCTGCAGAGTAAATGTGACCTTATCCTCAGACCTAAAGCAAACACTTAGAGATTTTTCCAGAAGGAAAAGGCTGCAGGTTACATCTGATATCAACTACCTCCCCAGAAAATAAATAAAATTGTGCAAGCTATGGAATACTGAGACCTTGGACGGCATGCTTTCTAAAATAACGCCGTTGTACTTGTCCTTCTCTACCTTGATATCCATACTTTGTGAGCGGTGCTGCAGATCTTGATATCAGCTGAAAGAACCTGTGTAAGGATCATTTCCATGTCATTCAGAATAGTAACAAGTAAGACCCTTCAAGGTCTTTGAGTGATGAGTACAATAGTTTGAAGGGTTCTGAGTTGGAGGACTAAAGAATATTTTAGCCACAGCTGAATAATATTCAGGAAACAGCAGGTTTAAATCATGGACCATCTAAGGAAAGGGGAAAAAATAAGAAAAAAAGAAACATATGTAGTATTGGATAATAATGATTCAGAATTATTTAATGCATTGTTTTGACAGACTTCACATCATAAAAGTAAAACCAGACCCTCTTAATAATAAAATATAGTTAGAGACAGAAACACAGCAGAGCAACAAAGAACATAATGGAAGATATTTGAATCTATTTTGACACTTTTTTTCTCTTTAAACAATAGAATTTACCTAAATTTGTAAACGAGCCTGAATATATTCATGAGATGAAGAAAAACAGCAAAAAATACCCTTAAAATAAAGGCTAAACTAACTCTTTCAGCCATTTAACACCAGCACAAGGACATGAAAATTACTGTATAACAAAATTGACTAATGGCTATCATGTGATCATCAATGTCATTGGACAGCATCCCTTTGACTTTTATAGGATGAAGATACATTTGGCTAGCTATGGAATGCCAGTGTACAGCTTTTACTAGCAAATATATTTATTTATATTTAGTGATGATTGCTCTGGAAATCCTTGGAGCTTGAAACACAAGCTTTCTGAACAGAAGATTAAATGTAAAAATGCATTCAAATTCAAGGTGACTTTAGTTCAGCCAAGATTCATATCTCGAACTGAGAAGCACCATGAGTACCTCCTGTTTAACATCCAAGGTCAGAAGGCACACCAATATATGTATCTAAAGTCCATAACTACCTAAACTGTCCATCTTATGGACTTACCATACTGTCCACTGAATCCTCAGTTCTCATACCAGTCAGCCAGTTTCTGACTCACTGCTTAGGGAGCCCTTAATGCCACTCACCTCATGATGATTATCCCAGCCAGTGGTTGGAGAACCTACACTGCTGGGAAAAAAATGGAGTAATCTAGGTCCCTACCAATATAAAAATACATATTTAACTCACTGCTGAGCTCATCCATGTGCAGAAAAGGACTGACAGTCCATTTGGCAGGCTGTTTGCCAGGAATGAGTAACATTAGAGTAGGAAATAGGAAAGATAGGAATGAGAGAAAAATTTTATGGTTAATAAGGATATTAGTGGGCAACAACAAAAATCTGGCCAGGAAAGGGTCAAGTAGGTGAGAAATGAGAAATGAGATAGGGTTCATAAAAGAATGACCTGATCTAAAGAACCAGGAGGAGCAACAGGCAGAACAGACAGGAAACAGGCAGGCAGAAATGCATAACAGTGAGGACAAATGGCAAGATACCATATTCTCAACAAATTCATACAAGAGCAAGGGTGACTTCAGAGAAGCTGGTTGCGTCTGAGAAGACAATAAATCCACATGTCTGGGCTCCAGCTTCCACAGCTGTGTATACTCAGACCCCAATAAGCAGCATTACCTCAAACTGATGCCACACATTTTTTATTCTTGAAGACAGACTGGGCAAGGGATAAATAAGAATATAATGGCCAGTCTTCGCGAGTGAAGATCCAGGGAAGGTCTTTACACCTTCCAGCCTGCGCATTGGATTTTTTTTTTAGGTGAGACACAGTGTGCGCAGAACTGAGCCCACCCTTTAATCCTAAGGTTCATCTGACGGGGCCAAGCGAGCTTGGACGGTGGCAGCAAGGTCCTCAGGACGTAGATGGGTTGCCTTTTTAAGGGCTAACGAGCTCCATCTGCCTGGGTAGTGTCCCTGACCGGGAATCGAACCCGGGCCTCAGCGGTGACAGCGCCGCGCCCTTAACCACTAGACCACCAGGGGCTCCCACTGGGCAAGGGAATGGCACTGATATTAACACCATGACTGTAGTCTGCATGAACACCATGTTTAGCACATTAACAGCTGTTCTATCTGGTAGATCTGTCCTCTAATTTAATCCCTTTTACTGCTTCCAGAATCAAGATAGATGTGTGAATGTTTCTGGACATCATATGGAACAGTTTAGTAAGTTTTCAGTTCATGGATCTAAAGTGACTGTCGTGGCTGTGCTACATGGCTTAAAGACATGAAGCTGGAGGCATGGAAGGGACAGTGAAAGCAAAAATTGGATATCAGTGGAGATGGCTGAGCTAATAGTAAAGAGAGAAATGAGCAGGAAGTTAGGTAAATCTGAGTTAAAAATGCAAAGCACAGCTCTCTCTGACACGAAGCAAAAGACAGGAAAGGTTAACAAATGGAAGGAAAGCAATGTAGGTTTAAAAGGGATGCCTATTAAAAGAGTTTCTGAATCTGCACTTCTGGGTTCAAAGCAGCCCACCATAAGCAGCAAGAGAGAGAGCACTGAGAAGTGATGTAATGGATGTACTTTCAGAGCTTGTGTCTCTTCCCATCATTTTCAGGCTCTCCTGTATCTCAGAAGAGGGCACTGTGGGATGGAGAGCTACTAAACACAAGAAAATTCAGCCGAGTTCTCAACAGGAATTGCTATCACCATATAATTTGCAATTAATTACTTCTTTTGATTTTATCCAGAGAACCGTGTGTGATCTATTTGCTCAAGTGCATGAGCATTCAAATGCAGAGTTTGCTCATTCTCTGATGTTAGAGGAAATTCTCTCCCCTTTTGACATATCACAAACCACAGAGAGGTTTACAATTGCTGAGGGGTTTTATCCCCAATGGGAACACTTTTTTTTTTTTTTTTTTTTGCACTGTATTTCTTATTAACAACATGTCAAAGAAAATGGGCTTTATCCTTGCTGATATGTAATGTCTCTTTAGCAATTAAGGTGAAAGTAGATGAACACTCAAAACAGAAGAATATCAGATACACTGCATGGACGATTAAGCCCAAACTTCATTAATTCTACATTTTCATGGGTAACACAAATATTGTACCTGCTTCCCTATTGGCTTAATCTTTGTGTAACTATTTACACCTGTACTGTGTCAATCTAACCTGCATGAATCATACAGGCCTGGTTTTGCATATGTGTGTATATTTTACACTCCCTGTCCTATAAATCTAAATGAATGCATAAGAGCAAAAAAACAATAGTAAATCAGTCACTGGGTTTTTCCTCTATGCTCTTTCCTTGATTGAATCAATAACAAAGCTGGTCAGCTCCTGATGAAGCAAATTTCCACTGCTGGCAAGTTGAAATTAAATATTTTGTAGAAATGTGGTTCTTCTGTGAACATTTGCTTGGGTAGGGAAAATAAAGCCTTTTTAAATGGAACATTTTGGTGGTTTTTTGCAAATTTATTTTTCATTTAATTTTACTTTTAGCATTGTTAAAAGTTTTTTTACATCCTGTGGTACTATAAAAATTACTAACAGAAACATTCCTTTGAAGCATATCAATCAAGAGAAAACAAATGCTGCAGACTGTAGCATTCCACAGAAACTTAAAATTTGGCATGTTTATCCTATTTCAGAATGGAAGATGAATATCAATGAAAAACTGGAAGTAAGACGTTGATTTAGAACTAGCCCGGTCTAAATATTAATCCCTCAGAAACTACTATAATGACTCTAAAATAGGAATTATTTGTGGTCTTCAGCAGGTCTTCCACTATTCCTGTTCTGTTTTTTAAATGTTGCATTTCTTTTGGCTTTCTCTTCTCTAGAGTTTATGTTATACTCCATTTCTGGCTTACCAGCTTCTTGTTCTGTTTGTTTGTTTGTTTGTTTTTAATTTCTCCTTCCCTTCTAATTTTTAATTACTAATAAATCCAGCTTGGATTTCTTTCATTTATTTTCTATCCATTGTGATATTTCTGTCATCCTCCTCCTTAGTCCACACGTTCAGTGCCTGCTCTGTCCTTACCCAGGTTTGCTTCCCAGTAAAGCCATGAAGGCACAATGCAGTTCCATCCCGAGCACACCACCAGGAAACTGCAAAGATTGTTGCATCCAGACAGTAAGATAAAGCCATAATGCCAATTCCTAACATTTCAGTTTCTGGACCAGAGGCCACACTGAGGCACTGGGCATGTGTGACAGGCACAGGAGCTGCAGACACCACAAAAATGCACCCACCAGCCACAGCTGCCCTGACGTTTTTGGCAATGCACTCACACTCCTCTCTTCTTCCTCACCTCAGTACCAGGATCTGATCCATGGTGCACAGTGCAAGATCCAGACTCAGAGTTGACAGGAAAAAGATCAGTCAGCTTCTGGGTCCCAAAAAAGAAAGAGTCTGCTTGTTTAACACTGGCCCAAGAGATGGGTTCAGAGCTTGGAAAAGTGCAGTGGTGTCTGTGCAGTGACCTCTGAGCACTTTGGTACTCCGGGGTGAGAAAAGCAGATGAGCAAGGCCTGGCCTGGGAGGGGGAGGGCTGATCTAGCTGCTTTGTAGTACACAACAACAGCCATAGCTCATTTCAGAGCCTGCTGCCTCTCCACAGAAGCTTCCCGAGCATGCATGTTAAAATCATGAACCAAAAAAAAACCATTCTTGAGTTTCACTAAATCCAAGGATGCTGTATGATAGCATAAGTGCGTAATGAATGCAGTAATTAAAGCTCAGGACTCCTGCTGCTTTGGATAATTTATGGGGATTTCTTGCATGGAGCTGTTTTTTGGACCAAAATGGACAAAGCTTAATCGCACTTCATATTATAAATCCATTTTTAAATAGTTAAGAAAGCATTAATAAATTATTAAGACATTTTGAAGGGAATGTTTAAACCAGTAGTTCAAGACTGGTTAGATTTACATGATGTACAAGTCCAAAACCTCAGGCTAGCTTCTACCTAAATTAGGTTTTATTTAAATTTCTCTGGATGCCTGCATTCTTACCCACAGAATTCCCTTGGTACAGGATTTCTGCCAGTAGGTGTGCTGCCTGTCACGTACACCTTGGCAGAAACGTCCCTCTCAGCATAGCTCAGGTCTGCCTACGAGCAACAGCAACAGTCTGCCAGATTTCAGCAACAACAGCAACAATGCACCTGGAAAATGTCCCCAAACTCCTTCTAAGCCTCTCTTAAAGAGCAGAGCTTTCTCCTACCTCATAACCCAGTCAGTAGAGGACTTTTTTAGGAAGCAATAACACAGGTTGACCTCCCACTCCTGTGGGAATCAAAACTAACCTGCAAATCCATCCCCAAGAGACCCCAGTGGAGGAAGAGCTGTCCCTTCTCAGGAAGAGAGCTCTGTGGAGTGCAGAGGTGACCACTCTTCTTCAGAGGACAGGGGCATCTAGGAGAGTAGGTTCAGCTCTAAGACTCAGGGAAGGGCATGGCAGTACAAAAACAAAAGCAAGCCCAGGAGTTTGATGCAAAGGTAGCAGCCACAGGAAGCAGAGGCAAAACTGCAGGCACAGTTATTTGTGCTGATTCATTCCCTGCTAAATCCCATGCTAGCTGTAGAAATCATCTCTCTTAGCTCCAGCCAACAAACACTCAGGTATCTCTTCAGTCATGAAGAGTATTGTGTATTTGAGAAAGGACATCCACTCCTTGATCTACATCACTACTATTCTCCATCTCAGTCTACATTTACTGTGAAGCAGAATACAAGACATGTTCCTAGCCTGATCTGTACTTGGTATTTAATCATTAGGCTGTTACACCAAGGAACATGACCCACAGGATTTGCAGGCAATGTCACTTTCCAGACAGCAGTGCTAGGTTACACTTTGCAGAAGTGAATCATTAGTAGCCTTCATTTAATTATCTGCATCTTGCTAAGCAACCTCCATATTAAATGCCTTTGATCAAATCTTCAGATGGTTTAATTAGCAGACTTCAGGAGCCCATGTCAGCTGTAAGATCTAAAATTCTGCCCTTTGCTAATCATTACTAAGTACATCTTTTTGCCTTCCTCCATCACACCAGTATTACCCTTCACTGCACAGAAGGAAATCCAGCTGAGCACTTCTAACCTACATGCAATTGTTAATCAGCAGTTTTTCTGTTGCATGTGTTTTGTCTGTGTTAGTTGACATTAAAAACAAATATTTATGTCAGGAAAGGCACCAGCGGCATAATAAATATGATCTTCCACAAGCATAAGTCTACACTCATAAGCCTGCCCCCCCCCCCATCTCTGTACTTTCACACAGTGTTTTTCCAGATGGAAATGTCCCAGGCCAGTATTTTGGATGTTGTTCTCCAGAATCTGACTTTTATGTCTTTGGGTGACACCAAACAGAATGCCTCTATATCAAATGTCATCATGTAAACCTAAAGTTGCCCAAAAGTGGAATTTGGAGAAGGAGAAATCTGTTATATTGATGTAGAAATGGTCACTCCATCTAAGGCAAATATCTTACCTGAGTTTGCCAGTTAAACCCACAGAGCATTAGTCTCTCTCCTTTCACAGGCTGGTGAGTGCATTTAGGACTCTGAACTGGATCCCTCAGGCCACATAAGAAGCACAGGACACTGGAGCATCTGCCACGGTGTGTTAACAACCACATCGAGCTCCATTATGGCCACATGGCAATGCAGCAGACCCCAGAGGAAATCAATGCCCCCTCATCATCCATCTCCTGGTTTGGCAGTAAGAGAGCTCAGGTAGGCAGCAGGGGAGCTGCATCCTCTCCTGCAAATTCCATGACCTTGACAACAGGGCATTGGACCTGTAGAGAGAGCCTGCCCCACAGGTTAATCTGAGACACCCCCTGAATTAAATCCCTGGGACTGTGCAATACAAATGTTTGAGAACCTCACCCTCCTTTCTGCCTATACTTTCTTTTTTCGCTAACATTCCCTCTGGAATTGCACACTGTCACCAATATTTTTTGTTTTGTTAAATAATATTTAAATCAATTGGCCTATTATTCCCTTTGTGCTTGTTCATTAGACAGTGTGGGAAGTTATGGCACACCAGTGAAATCACAGTCAGAAGCTGATTTGTGTCTGCAGGTTTTATCAACATATATAAAACTGACATTCAAAATTGTGTCTCACTCTTTTATTACAAAAATTTACGTATCTTCTCCCTTCCTCCCACATCCAACAACAACAACAGGGAAGAAGTTTTCTTAGTCAAACAACATTTGACACTCCAAAGTGCAAAATGAGCTTGTGAATGATACTAATTTACCCAACCATCACGGCTCAGGCAGTTTTACTTGCCAAGGAAGTGTGACAAAGAATATGCAATTGTTCAGGGAATTGTGCAAGCAATAAAATGTTATTTTACTGTACTTAAAGAAAATTAATGAGAGCATGCAGAGAATAGTTACACTGATGACTTTAAAGCTACCTAAGTGCAATAAGTGAGCAAGGATTGAGGTCAAGAAAAGAAGGACTCTTTAAAGTTGATTACTCTGATGAGTAATTTTGTACTTCAGGCCATTTGTTTTGGATAAAATGCCTGTGTTTTCATTTCTCTGTGTTTTACTTTCCTATATTACAGAGGTACAGTAATTCTCCAGACTCATTTACCAGGATGATATGTTTTGGAAGATGGAAGATGTACCAGGGTCTTGCTTTTTAAAATGCATGTTCAGCTCGACAGTGCAATGCCCAGACTTCAAACGTCTCACCAGAGTCTTTAGCCCCAAGACATACTTTTTGTTTGCTAATAAAGTGTATGCAAGGAAAGGAAAATCCAGATACCAAAGCAGAGCCAACCATGTGTCAGTGGGGATGACTATCTATCAGAGGCTCAGCCCATGCCTGCTCCTGTTTAGTTCAACAGGCAAAGAACCCAACACCACCTGGGCATACATCTGAGCAACCCTCTTCTGTATTTCCATGCCTGTCAATAGGCAGTTCTGACACTACCTATTTGTCACCCACCTCTCCTGTTATCACCTAACCTTTAAACATCCCAGATGCCCATGTGGTGGCTCATGAAACCTAATTTAGGTGAAGAAGTCTGGTGCTAATAATGCCAAGGCAACAGGTTTGATCCTCATACAGGCCATTCACTTGAGTGGGACTCAATGATCCTTGTGGATCAGAATATTTTGGAAGGAAGTTAAGTCTGCAGCAGGACTGCTTTTCATGTATAATTTTAATGTATTTTTTCCCTTCCCTCACTCCTCTGATAATGATATAAATAGCAAATTCTTCAGATTTGGACTAGTTGAAGATAAAGTTTAAAAGGTAAATCCACTTGTCCATCTTGTCTTCCTTTCCTTCATTGGACATATCCTTAATTCACTTCAGGTGGTCCAGATGACTGGATTTATGTTAAGTATTACTGAATTTTCTGTTTCCAAAGCCAAAGCAATTCTTCAGCATGTAATAACCAGCCTTTTGTGTAGAAAGCAGCCAGAAGCCATTTTGGTGGGTGAAAGAAATGAAGTGCTTTTGTAACTACAAAGAGCAAAAAATAGAGACGCGACCTCTACATTTTGATTTTCCTAAACCTGAAAGGCTGCCTGCTGACTCCAGGTAGCAGCAAGATCTCACAGCCTGGACGAATATATTCTCTTTCAAGTGATTCTATGAAAAAGGACAAAATGCTCCAACTCTTTAACAACATATATATTCATACAACAACATATATTTATTTATATTTATATACAAATAACCCCCTGATAGAGAAGAACTGTCAGCTATTATTTTCCAGGTGCCAACACTTCATATATGGCAAACTGCTGGGCACCTCTTCTCTTTCAGACAAGACAGAGCAGTTACCCTAGTATTTGCAGGTGTCTTTACCTCTGCACTCGCTCTGTAGCCCTTCTGATATTGTAAATCTTGGTACAGACATCTAAAACACACAGCTACAACCACACATTACATCCCTGACATGTTTTCTGGCTGTTGAATTCTATTTTGCCTCATGGATTGCAATCAGCATTCAGGGATTTGCTACTGAGAATATAGAACTATTTGGGCTTTTTATTGATGGTACAAGTGCTTCCCTTTCTCAGGGACTTCCCCATCTGTGAAAGTCTCCAATTTCTGCCCAGCAAGGAGATGCCTGTAAAGGTATGGTTCAGTTCTTCAGTTCCATTCCCATTACTCTTAATATTAGGAGCCTTTCCTCACCCGAAGGCACACTGGAACACACTTCTACCCACCAGTCCTAGAAACACCTGAAGGCACTGTTTACCAACAGGTCCTCCTCATGTTATGGGAAACCATCAGAACTGGAAAGCTGCTGAGTGGAGTCTGGCATGACGTTATCAAAGCTGCCAAAGGAGAAGGTGAGCCAAGCAAATCTGAAGTGAGGTACATTCAGACAGACTTATAGAAAAATCGCCAGTATTCTGCTTCTATAGTGACCCCATGGGCAAATGGTCTGAGGGGATGGCAATGGAAACAGACCAACTGGCAGCACAGGGGTTAATCCTTATGGACTGGTGCAAGACATCAGTGCCTGCTTATAAAATATTGCTCTTGTATCTGGTTCCTGTGGCCAGGTTTTGGTAGTGGGAGAGCTACAGGAGTGGCTTCTGTGGAAGTTGCTACAAGTTTTCCCCACGTCTGACAGAGCCAATACCAGATGGCTCCAAGGCAAACCCATTGCTGGCCAAGGTCAAGCCCATCAGCCATTGTGGTAGCACCTCCAGGATAATATATTTAAGAAGGACGAGGGAAGGCAGGCAATGGTTCAATGACAACTGAAGCTGGAGACAGAGAAGCAAGATTATCTAAGAGCAACAATTCTGCAGATTCCAAGGTCAGTGAATAAGGAGGAGAAGCTGCTCCAGGCACTGTTGCAGAGATTCCCCTGCAGCCCATGCAGCCAACCGTGGTGAGGCAGCTGTGTCCCTGCAGCCCATGGAAATCCACAGTGGAGCAGCACGTCCACCTGCAGTCCCTGGAGGACCCCATGCTGGAGCAACTGGATGCCCAGAGGAGGCTGTGACCCCACGTTGTTGGACCAGGCTCCTGGTAGGACCTGAGGACCCACGGAGAGAGGATTGCACACTGGAGCACATTTTCTGGCAGAACCTTGCAAGGGACCCACGCAGGAGTCAACTGTTCTTGAAGGACTGCACCGTGTGGGAGGGACACACAGTGGAGCAGTTCATGAAAAACTGCAGCCTGTGGTAAGGACTTACATTAGAGAAGTTCATGAAGGACTGTCTCCTGTGGGAGGGACTGCATGCTGGAACAGGGAAAGAGTGAGAGGAATCTTTCCCGTGAAAAGCCACAGCAGAGACGGTGTGTGATGAACTGACTACACCCCTGTTCCCATCCCCCTGCCCCACTCAAGGGGAGGAGGGAAAGGACACAGGAGTGAAGTTAAGCCCAGGAAAAAGAGTGGGGTAGGGGGAAGGTGTTTAAGATTTAGTTTTTGTGTGTCTGTGTATGTCAAGGAACAGGGGATAATGGTTAATGTGGAAATATTAGCTGTTGGACGTAAAGATGGTTTAGGTATGTTGTATATGCTATTAGTGTTGGTAAGAAGGAACTTTGCAAAGATCAAATGGAAAGGAAAAACAAAGGTATGGAATAGAAGGATTAAATATTGTAATGAGGTGTGGGTTAAGTAAATAAGTGAGAAATCTGAAGAGGGTAGAGAAATGAAGCAATATATGAAGGGGATGGCTAGAGAATATTTGGACATTCCAGATGAGGTGGGACCTAGGTATGATCTGGAATAAAGTGTGGAGATTGTACTGAGTCTGGCTGGAATTACCTTAATTTCTTCATAGCAGTGAGTATGGTGCTGTGCTTTGGATTTGTGGCTAAAACAGTTCCAATAACACACCACTGTTTTGGTTGTTGCTGAAAGAGTGCTTGCACAATGTCAAGTCTCTCTTCTCCCTCTCCCCAAACTGGGTAGGCTGGGAGCGGGTAAGAGGTTGAGAGAGGGTACAGGCAGGACAACTGACATGAACTGACCAAAGGAATATTTCATACCATATGACATCATTCTCAGAAATAAAAGCTCAAGAAAGAAAGGGCAAAGGGGAGGCATTTGTTGCTATGTTGTTCATCTTCCTAAACAAACAACTGCATATGCTGAGGCCCTGCTTTACTCAAAGTGACTGTACATCTGTGTGCCTATGGAAAGTAGTGAATTAATTCCTCTTTTTATTTTGCTTTTGCACTCAGCTTTTCCTCTCCTTGTTAAACTGTCAGTATCTCAACCTGTGAGTCTTCTGACCTTCCTTCTGTTTCCCCTCTCCCCTGCCCTAATCCCATGAGACAGAAGATTAAGAGAGACGCTGGATGGCTGTTTGTCTGCTGGCCAGGGTCAACCCAACCTACGAATAGTAGAGCAAATAGTTGAGTCTGGCCCCTTATGACTTGAGAAAATTCTTACATGGGAGATGCTGCAGACAGATTATTAAGCAGAATGAATCCTGACTTCTTGAACCAACTGATCAGATAAGATAATTCTGTCCTGTCAAGATTTTAATCCAAGCAAGGCACAGTAGCTGTCCCATGACATCAATATCAAACAACCACCTTAAGCTACTAATTGTACGGTACATAAAATATACTCAAAATGCAGAAATCTCCCAGGAGTATTTAATTTCCAAGAGGGAAGAATGAGAAGGCTACACAGAAGGTAGTTCAATGGACTGGCAGAGGCACAAAACATGTAGGAGACCAGAATTACAGAATTCTTTACAGATTGTCCATTAGAGCTTCAGAATGCATTGCCCATGACAAAAGATTACCATCTGACCACAGTAAAAGCCAAGAGTGTTCAGTGGTAGAGTAAATGCTGCCATTAGAGGTAAAAATCAATCTTAAATAAAAAATAAAATAAATAAATAAATAAAAATAATTTAAAAAACCTAAATGAGAAAAATTTAAAAATAGCTTGAATTTTAAGGAGTTATCTGTAAAACTTTATCCGATGGGTCTGAAAGACTAGGAAGAATGATTTGTAAAAGAACTAAAAAAATTAAAAATACTAACTTTTCCAAACAAGATTACCTGGAAGGCTACCAGTGAAGAAGCCAGGCTGAAAAGTCATATCTAAAAGGAGCACTTAGGGAAGATGAATCTGAAGAAGAAAAGCTAAATTAATTCTTCCCCATGGTGCCCCTCCTATAGGAACTATGGGACTCACTGGCAACAAAGCCTTTACTCATGAGAATGAGCCCAGGGAAAAATCCCAAGCCAGAGTGTGATGAAGAAATGGAAAGAATCATAAGAAACTGAGAGGGTCAGATGGACTTCACCCAGGATGAAGGAGCAGAGGCACATCACTTCTAAACTATGAAGCTTGGTAGCTTTTACTCTCTGGTTTAGATGGGTGTCTTTACAGGAGAAATAAAGGGCACAGCATGGGACCATGATTTCTAAAAGCTACACTGATTGTGACAGCTACTGTGCACTGAGCCTGGGTGGCACAGTGCACTGAATAGTGGTAATTTTGTCACAAATAGCATATAGATATATTAGAGGAAAGTCAGATCCAACGTGGCTTTTTAAGGGAAAGAGGTATCTCAAAAGCTATTGATGCTCTGTTAAGACATCAATGAACATGTGGAGAAAAGTGACATGGTTGTATCATGTACTGTATTTACCAAAAGCTTTTGAAGACTTTGGACACTAAAGGTTCTTAAAGATTTTAAGCTCTCATGGAAGAAGAAAGAGGGAGCCTGTCAATTAAGAATTGTTACTTTAAAAGCTGAGAAATCAAAAATTGTGGCTGGCCAGTTCATACAGTAGAGGGAGGTTATCCCTCAGGAGTAAGTTTCAGGGCTAGATCCAGCTCTGTTCACCCTATATTCATAAATGAACTGCAGAAGTCTGTTCATTACTATTAATGCAATGAGGGTTTTTTTGTGACACGGCAAATATTCAGCTGCTAGAAAAGACTTGAGGAAAATCAAACCCAAAACTGACCTCAAAGACTTGAAGAAAGCTCTCATGGAGGAGTAATAAATGGCAGAAGAGATTCAATGTCAATAAATGCAAAGTAATGCACATGGCAAAATAATGATCCTAACTATACATATGCAATGATGGGCTCTACATTAACAATTCATGAAAGAGGTCTCAGAATAACTCTGGATAATTTCCTGAAATGTCAGCTCAATGTTCAGTAGTCAGAAAGGCAAAAAGACAGTAAGGAATAGGAGAACAAGAATGAAAGCATGCAGAAAAACATCACTGCAGCATGGCCCAAAATCACCATTCACCCACAGCTTTCCCAATCACTCCATCCCAAAATAAATGGAGCAGACCCATGAGAGGCACAAAGTTGTCGGGAGGCACAGGCAATAGAGACCATCAGCTGCATCTCAAAGGTGAACAAGTCTTTACCTGATGCCTGGGCCATCCCAGACATTCTTCTTTCTGCTTCCTGTGACAAAGAAACTCATCTGCTATGTTCAAAGCAAGGGCAAAATAGCTAAAACATTAAAGTGTAAAGCAATTGCTCTTGGTTTTGGTGCCCTACAGAGCTGTGTTGTAAGAGATAAAGCATCCACCAAAAATGTAAGTAATCAAGAGTCCTTTTCACTTGGTGAACCTGCACTTCTCATTTTGTCCTTCACAGTCTTTCATGTTGAGACTGAAGAAAAAAGGGACAAAGATCAGAGAAATTGTAATATGAATTGCAAGCTAATGGGAGAAGGGGACAAGATAGGAATAACATTTGTATGCTTCATATTTTTGAAACTATAAGGTCTTTCTGAGTTTTAACTTACATAATGGTTAAATTGTATTCTGTCACCTTAGAAGTACTCCTGAAGTTATCTGCAAGCCATGAGTTAATCTTGTACCTTTGCTCTGACCTCTTCCTACTACAAATAGTCACATGATATCTGTGACTGAGTGACAGAAGAGATATAACAATATAGTTATACTCTGAAGTTGTTCTTTGCTGGATATATGTGACAGTAGAATGCAAACCAGAAAGCTGGTCTTGTAAAGTATCTTTGATGAAAGTATAGGTACCTGGAGAGTCCATAAAAATTACAAGACATACAACTACATGAGATGGACCAAGAAGGAAAATGTCTGTTGTTGAACCCTGTAAGTCCTGTTATTGGAGATGGCAGTGTTGGTAGGAATGGTCAACCTATACACAGAGAATGATCATGGAACTGCCTCCATCAACATTTCAGAAAAATAAAGCCAGAGACAGAGAGGAAAATGAATAATATAGTCTCTTTGTTAAATGACAACAATTTATCTATCCTATTCACAAATGCAAATGTACCTTCTGGTCACACATGAATACCAGCTATTTTGATACTGAAAATAAGAGGACTCTATCAGAAACACTGTGGCCACCAGGGAAATTATTGTCCCCCTATACTTGGCACCAGTGAGGCCATACCTTGAATCCTGTGTTCAGTTTTGGGCCCCTCACGACAACAAAGACGTAGAGGTGCTGGAGCAAGTCCAGAGAAGGGCAATGGAACTGGTGACAGATCTGGAGCACGAGTCTGATGAGGAACAGCTGAGGGAGATCAGATTGTTTAGCCTGGAGAAAAGGAGGCTCAGCAAGGACCTTATTGGTCTCTACAATTACCTGAAAGGATGTTGCAAAGAGGTGCTGTTCGGTCTCTCCCTCCCAAGTAACAAGAGGGAATAGCCTCAAGATGCACCATGGGAGATTTAGATTGGGTATTAGGAAAAAGTTCTTCACCAAAATGATTGTCAAGCATTAGAATAGGCTTCCCAGGGAAGTGGTGGAGTCACCATCCCTGGAAGTGTTCAGAAAACATGGATGTGGTGCTTAGGAATACGGTTTAGTGGTGGACTTAGCAGTGCTGGGTTAACAGTTCAATTTGATGACCCTACAAGTCTTTTCCAACCTAAATTACTTTATGATTCTATGATTCATAATTTCTACATATCTGTCAGGCTGATTTCTACAAATTAATCTTTGTGCATTGAAACAATCATGTGCTTGCAATTCAGGTAGCCCCACACTGCTCCACAATTTCTGTGCTTACTTAGTCCACACATCTGTCTAACCCTTTGAGAAAAAAAATAAAAGCTTGCCTTCTGGAGACTGAGCAAATAACCTGCCTTAAATATGCAAACATTAGCACTGTATTCATTTCCACATGACATTTAAGACTGTAATCCACGCTGTGCAGAGTCTGGGGGATCCTCCTTTCCCTGTGACTCATTTTACTTCCTGCTTGGCCTCTGAATCTAATTGACTCTTCTAGTTAATTTCATTTGGATTGGCATTATGATTATGACATTTAACAAGATTCTTTTTATGTTTAATACATTTAAATAGTAAATTAAAACAATAGCTAGCCACTACTGACATTTGCAGGGTGTAGGCATTCGTAGTTATATTTTCCATGCACTATGAATTCAGATGATTGGAGAAGAGTTTTTGGCAGGGAGACAGTACAGTTTTTGTTTGTTTGTTTGTTTCATTTCTTATTTATTTTCTCTTTGTAAAGAACTTACAGGCAGGACATGAGCCTTAAGCTGAGATGACCCATATACAATTTGTTGATCTCATTAATCACTGAATTAAGTGATTGAATCTTTTTGATTGCAATTACAGACTCTCCCTCTCTCTGATTAATCACAGCAATAAGACCCTGATTTTCAAAGTTATGTGGATGACTGACTTTTTCTGAAAAAAGTGACAAGAATCTTTTCCTTTGTAATTTATTTGAACAACTTTAAGTCATTTTTTTGCTTTCACAAAATTCACATATAACCTACCAGGCACAGGGGTTTAGCTATGGCTTACTGTCTCTGCACAGCTCAAGAAATCCAAGGATTTGTGTGTGTGTATAGATGAGAGGCTGAAACAGAAAGAGAGAATAACTACACCAAACATACGTCCTAAAATTGCTTCCTCTCAGGAATAACATTTTGACTGCTAGATAAATTACACTGTGTTTGCACTTTTGTGGAGCAATCATGACATCCAGTGGGCATTCTCCTTACTGCAGGGCAACAGTACCTTGACTTCACTACAGCAGGAGAGGTGGTGGGCCATGAGAGGAAAACACACAAAAAAAAAAATTTCCAAGGAAATAACACTTTAATTTCTTTTTTTTTTCCTTTTAATCCTTTTTTGTTTGTTTGTTTTCTTTTAAAGATTTCCAAGCATTCTGTGGATGCATTTCTAATTATTAGTCTTTCTGATCGCATTAAATGTTAAACAGGATTCCAGGGTCTTAGGATCACAGCATGGAATGCTGCCTGGCATGCTGATCCATAGAGACCAGTAGTTTTGCCACAAGCTCAGAGCAGACAGCAGTCAGGTCTGCCCAGAAACAAATCCAGCCTTTACAGGAATGTCACAGGTTGCCCATGATATTCTAGGCTGCTGTGAGTTGGATGTAATAGCTGCAGACTTTCTGTGAGGTATTTCTTGTCTTTCACTAAACCACTTCAGTGACCTCACCAACCTCTGTGCATGGGCAGGAAAAAGAAGAGGATTTTGCCCTTTGCTTGGGACTGTCACCATCTTTATGGCAGCAAAGCTTTGGAGCATCATACATCACAATGAGGAATCCATCATATATGGTGGCTGGCATTCTTATGGCAGAGAGATCAATTGAACTGGATGTGGGTGAGCTGATGAACTGAAAGGCCTTTAAACGTTAGGTTTCTTCTTTTGTAATTTGTAGCATAAACATGTGAACACATTTACCCATCTGCAGCTGTTGCTACATCCATCACTGTCTATTCTTTTCCTGTCCAGAAGTTCACAGTTGCCATACCCGTGCTGTTGCCAGCTGTTCAGTGGCACACATGTCTGTACTCTGCTCACCATTCTGTGACAGATTCTGCCTTGGGGAGAAAACTGCCATCGCACTCCCCATTTTTTACATTACCATTTTGGTCAGGGCCAAGTCTAGAACATAGCACCAGGCTCAGCTCGAGTCCTCATGTCTGACTGATGCCCTTTGAAGTGACTAAGGCTGTGACTGAGTAAGGTGTCACTTACATAGTCATCATCGTCTGGTTTCAGCTTTGATGCTGAAGGCAAGGGAGACTGGGTATGCCTCCCAGATACAGATCAAAAGAAATTCTCAGGCTCAGTCCCACTGATTATATGGGCATGGATTTGGTTCATTTTTCTGCCATCTGGCAGACATCCATTTTGACTGCACTGTACAGTTTCCCATTCAGAAGTTTATCTTCCCAACCAGTCTTAGGTAGTTCATTGAAAGTATATAGCTTAAATCTTGAAGAAACTACTGGTTCCACTGGGGAGATGTTGGTAGGAATCACTGAGCATTGGTTCCAGTCAATCCCTGCAGATAAATCTGCATACAGGATGCTCTGTGCATAAGGAGAATGAGTGCTAACTAAAACATAAATTCAGGGTTGTCATTCCATTAGTAACTAAGCAGCAATGGCAGGAGACACCATCCCTCCTCTCCATTCACACTGGATTAAATGACTGTGCACCTTTCCAGAGCACAGCATTACTCTAAAGCCTTTGGAAGAAAATGAGAGTAACCTTTTCTTCAGCCTGCCAAGGGACTATGTAACCTTGTAATTATCTGGCTTTAGATAGCGGAGATATATTGTAATTGTGTACAAAAAAGGTCACAGGTTTATGCATCCTCTGACAGACTACAGGAAGAGAACTATGGCAAAACCTCTCCAGCAGACCTTTTTAATTTATTTTCCCCAAGTGCATTAAATTTTAACGTCATCTTTCTGACCTGTATGTTAGCATATTTATGAACATGTGATTAATGGGTACCACAGCACAAAGCCAAAAGTGTCAAAAATGGTTTGGTTATAATTGATTTTGGCTCTCTTTTCTGGAAAAAAAAAATCAATATTGCACAAACAAAAACAGATTACAGAGTTGAGATGGAAGACAAACTTAGATGAACTCATACCAGTGACTGACAGTCAATAAAAACAGACCATGGTTAAAAACCTGCCAGCTCCCCTGTCAGTAAAACAAAGCTGTTATTTTTGTTGTACAGACCCAGCTATGGAGGAAAATGTGCAGTACAAACACAGAGCAAAAAAGGTGCCTTGCAAAAAAAGGAGAATAACACCATAGGGAGAACACACCTGTCATGTAGTGAGTAGGTTCATCCCAGGCGAAATATCCAGTGTTAGTCCCCACCAAGTTTTGGTAGGTACAGAGGGTGTGAGAGTGTTAGAGGGAGCTGGAGATACATACTGTGGTGGCCTGAGATGACTCGTGAGAAGCTGGTGTCCCTCACAGGCTCTCCACCTTCACAGTAAGTTTCTGTTGGCATAACAGGGAGCAATGCACTGTATGCTCATAATTTAACCTCTGTCTCTCCACAGGTGAAATAGGATGTGGTGATCCCCTTCTAGTCAGTCCATGGTGAAGACTTCTGTTGCCTGTTAAGGTAGGGTACTTCTTATTCTTCAGGAAAGAAGCAAGTCCTTCCTTGCTAAATGTGCCACTTGAAACAGCATAGTGAAAACACTTCAGGATACCTGCTGAAATGGCCCAGCCTGAAACTATATCCCCAGAACATCCTTATATCCACCTATAGGGGATGTGGGGAGAGGAAAAAAAGACTCTCAATCTTTCACAGAGCTACATGAAAGGAAAGCAAGGGGAATCTAGTAGTCAAAGCACTTAATTGGAGGTTTGCATGAAGCCTAAAATAAACTGTTTAAAATAACCAAGCAGGCATCAGAAGAGGTTTTTCCAGTGCTGAACTATACTTATATGAAAAGACTTTACTGTGAGAGCATCCTTGTCTATCTACCGGACAATTTTTAACAAAAAAAAACCAGGACAGAGATGTGACTACTGATAAAGCAAAATGATTCAGAGGCATCATAGTGACTCCAAGTTTTAAGAAGGTATCTAGTTGAGAACAGAAGCCACCCTTCAATTAGATCTAAATTCTTCTCGCACACAAGGAGGTGTATCAAAGGTCCAGCCAGTCCATACAAGACCAACAAGTGCTTGCAGCAATGTAAAGCCAAGGACCAACTCCAAACTATTTGAAGAGTAAAGCAGCCTTCACTGTGCACTCTTGTAAGCAGGAAATGGGCCTCCTCTGTGCTCATGTAAGCTGTTCTGAGCATTATTCTTACAGATATTGACATCAAGGAAAAATAGCTGAAGAACACTTAGGAGGCTGTTAAATATGTAACTGGAACATCAAGCAACCTCAGACAGAAAAGGCGTGCCCCAAGCAGGCACAGACCAGAATTCAGTTTGTTTAGGGAAAGAGTTCCTGTTCTCAGTGCAAGTCCCATGTGTTGGATAACTGAGGTGCTACCATCCCTCTCCAGTTCTATTTTAAACTTTCTCATGACAACTATGCAATTGATCTATGACCTGAAAAGAGGTTATAGAAAGAACTTTGTTCAGTCACTTGTACTGGATAACTAAAGAGGTATTTCATTTAAGTTAACAATCTGTTAGTAAGAGCTACAAAAACTTTTGAATGCCAATTCTTTTGCTTTTTCTAGAATTCAGAGACTGAGATGCTGACAACTCAGTATTTGTTATCAGATTAAATTAGGATGAAAATCTGGAGTTCTAGTTTTGCCTCTAACAGAAATCTATTCCCTATGTTAATTGTGGGGGAACATCTCTCCCCATCCTCCTCCTCTGCCCCAGCCCTGCCCTATTCACTCTTCCCAGGTGGAAAACACAGAGGGCTAGGCACTGCCCACTGCTCTCCATTTGCTGCTCTGCAACTCCCATGAGCATAGAAGGAATATGTTCTTAATATACTTTCCTTTTATTTATCTTTGTAGGTATGTTTAAATTACCTTTAAACAGGTTTAAGTGGTCATGAATCTCCATAAACATGTTAGAAGTCAAAGTCTTTGCAAGCAGCCTCTGAATGCTCACAACATGGCACTGCTTCACCTCTCCACCACTTCTGAAGGTGAAGAGCAGTGTCAGCTTCGTGGTGGCGAACTGGGCAAATTGGGTGAGGTGATAAACTCTGAGGGTCACAGACAGAGAGAGAGGGCTGGACTACAGAGAAAAGTGAACAAGGGCAGAAAAATCCCCTGCAGGGAAAAAAAGTCTAATTGCACAACACAGTCCAGGCTTGTCATGTCTCCTTTCTCATCCACCCCTTGCTCCCACCAGCATGATTTGTCTCAGAGCTGGGTTTTCGAACACCTTTTATCTGCCTCCAGCAATATTTTTCCTGCTGGGGAAGGCGAGACTAAAATGTGCTAAACAGCAAATACACGATTGATCTCAGGCAAATGCCCTCTATATGTTGGAACTAGATGGTCTTTAATGTCCCTTCCAACCCAAGCCATTCTATAAGTCAAGAAAAAACATCAGCTGCCTTCCCCTTCTTTTCTACTCTTGAAAAAAAAAATTAATTTAATGGGAGTTACAGTGGAGGGGCTTCTTCCTTCTTGTAAAGGCTATAAAGGCCTTTCTGCCACATTTGCTTTCTGTGGGTTGGGGACACTGGACAGTTATAGGGAGCTGGAGAGGAGGTTAGGGGGTTATAAACAGTATGGAAATGACATCTTTGCTTGATTGAAAAACCTCATACTCTTCATACTCTTCACCATCCAGCTGCCTCTCATAAGTTCCTCTCATAAGTTCTGGAGATCAATTAGGTGTACATGCACTTGAAGAAGACAGCCTACAATGTCCCCATGCTCTGACTCTCATGTTCTGACTCTGTGGGTACAGATGCCTTGCTCTTTTGCAAGATCTGTGCAGCAGGTCTGATCAGCTGTTCCTCAGCCACCATCAGCCACTTCCAACAGCGCTCCCAGAGATTTAGAAGAGCAAATCAGACCTCACACTTCCAGCTCCAAAGCACCCTTGGTCAAGGGAAAAACATCTGATTGCTGTGTTTTTTGGTGAGTGTGAATACAGCACATAAGAAAGAGCCTTCTGAGGAAAATCTAATGAGAAAGCATAAGTGTTGGTAAGAGCCTAGTATAAAGGAAATGGAATGAGTGGGTAAAACAGCCCAAATTTCCTTTTGTGTCTAATCACTCATCAGAAGAAAATTTCTCCAGCCACAGTTTTCTCAGTGGTTGGAATAAACAAGACTGAAAAGGGTAAGTGATCATGATAGAAGCAAAAAAATGTATTATACCTCAGAAACAAAAAAACTATCTGTTTGCAGCAAGACAACTGGCTTTCCCTCTTTACTTCTGCCTCCAAAACAATTTGATCATTTCAGGGGAGACAATTTTGCTTTCCATTATCCCCTTGAGCCAGGGAAAAAAAAGTAAAATTAATGCCCAAAAACAGAAGGTCTTAAGCAGGGCATTTGAGGGACTGGAAAGTTGAAAGGCAGGGAAGACAGGACAACATTGCACTTCATCTGGGTCTGAACCAAACTTCACTGCTTGTTGCTTGTTTTGGAGCCTCTGGGCATTTGCTTTTATGGCTTTCTTGTATAAACTGAACTGTAAAAAATAAATTCCCCTAAATTTTATCTCCTTTGTTAAAACTATTCACTCTAAAGTCTCTTTCTCACATATAAAGTCTTCTTTTTTGTAAGATCTTCTGCTTAAAGATAAGCAAACTCTATGAAAGATACTTGCTTTTGACTTTAAGGCTTTAAAACGCAAACCAAGTCTCCTGAAGTCTTCTCTGTTAAAATATGGAAAGTGCTTCTACTTTTTTCCAACGATTTAATAAAAGTTCCTCTACCCTACTGTGTGCGTTTGGAAGTAAAAAGAAATTATATGGAATATATTATTGATCTTTCCTGGTGGAACACCAGCAATGATAAATCATATGGAACTGCACAGTTCATTAGACATTGACGGGTTGAGGTACTGCCCTTCTGGAGCATGTGGTGCAGACAGCAAGCAGATGCATTATAAAATACCTATTTTTATTTAACTCTTCAGGAGCTGCTAAAACTCTAAAGAATTGCTTTCAGTTAAGTTTCACTTTCTTATAGTTTGATCAGGCTTTTGTGGAACATACAGTGAAGATTAGGGGAAGCTTTGCTTACATAGGAAATCTGCTGGAAAGCAAAGAGCTTTCTTTTCTGGAAAAACTGGATTGTCCTGTATTTACCAGGATGATTCCCTTCACATTTAAATCTCATCTATACCAAAGCCTTCAAAGAAAATAGTGAAGTTTAGAAATTCAAAATCTAATGCTAGCATTAAAAACAGAAAGTCCCTGTTGTCTGTGGTTATTTATACATCTAATGATACCATTGTCAGCATTGCTGATGTTGTTTATTACTTGCTTTTCCTGCCACTACACAAACAGTAGAAGCAGGCACAGGCTCCCATACATCACTGCAGCATGTGACGCCCACAAATGGATTAATCAGCTCTCATTAGTTGCTAGGTAACAGAGCCTTGACCTTAGTGTCTCTTTAGCCAAAGAACAACCGGGCTGTGGTGATGTTTCCTGTGTGTGCTGTGTGGCCAGACACACGTTGTCACCACATCTGCTGCTGGGCAAGCTGCATGGCTCATCCACCTGCAAGTTGCATTGCACTGCTAAATAAATTAGAAAATGAGATGACTGTTCACATCATGGCATTTCTTACAATCTCTGTCAACACATCTTATGCTTCTCTGCATCAGATTCAGTGCGATGCAGGCATGATTCAGAAGGGCTGTTGCAAGGCTCAAGAAGCAGAAGAGTCACTCATTCTCTTAGTTTCTGCTTGTAGGTTATTCTGCTTCCACCATATCTGGTATTACTCAGTTTAAATTCCACCATTGCTGTTACTGATGTGTCCCATACAGCCCTTCAAGATCCCAACAGGTACTGTAGAGATCATAAACATAGCGGGAATAGGCCTCTACTCTGACACATTTACATCATAAACAACTGAAACACGTTAAAGGCAAAAAGAATTACGTGAGATTTCCATCTAATTGGGTCAAGAGCAGGCAGTGACGCATAAAGAAATGAAAAGACTTGTATGGAGACTTAGGATGAGCTGCAACAAAGTCAAGAACTCAGTTTCATGGAGGCTTTTACATGTATTGCGTGTAAAAAAGTAGGATCTCCAAACAGAGTGATGGGCTAGGAACAACGTAATGGACTCTGTTTATTTCAGTTAAACCCACATTCTTGGGTAAATTAATGTTTAACTCACAATTAAAGCCCAATTTGCTACATTAAAAAGATACAGCTCGCTATATTTCCATGACTTTTATTATAATTAAGAAAGACATTAAAATTCAGCAAATAGATAACCACATCTAAAACTACTGCTCTCCTTTTATTTTTAGACTAAAACAGACTTTAATTCAATAGTGACATCAAGATGTCATTAAAATTGCATCAGGAAATTAATGGTGGAACATTAATAATAGGTTAAACCACCAATTAGTCAAATCACCAAATTAATGCAGCAGGAGATTGAATCATGAGATTAAAATAACAAAGAATCTTTACTTGCCAATTCTTCAGACTGAAGGGAAGTAGCATTTTTGCTTTAGCTTAAACCCACAGATAGAAGAATTTGCCCAAGGCAATCAAAGTAATTAATTTGGTCTTAAGGAGTTACAGAAATCAAGTTGTGGTTTATTTTAAGTTATGATTTAGTACTAACTAGAGATTTCCTTAAAGTTCACCACTGCCATGACGAGAAATATTTCCTTTTCCTACCCACACTCTGAAGACGTGGGTTTACCAGCTTATTTAAAAGGAGAAAGTCTGATGGAAGTAAATAAATATTTTAAATTTTTTACCCCTTTTCCCTAACCCAGGAAAATACCTCAGTGAGATATACCATGCGACTTGTTTTTGAACACCTTCTTTACAGATACAGATACACAAGGACAGTCAACCCATGACCTAACATGCAAAAGACACATTCTTTTTGAAAATCAGTGTAGAAAAGGAAGAGGCGGGGGAAAAAAAAAAAAAAAAACCAAAAAAAAAAAAAAAAAAAAAAAACACATGATGGGTTAAAACTATTGTGTTCTAATATGCACCATGGGGAAACAGAGTTCACCAATATGACTTGCAGTTAAAAGGACGTAAAGAGGAAACATTTGGTTGGGGCTGATGCACTTTGTCAACGAGGATCTTTCCAGACAGTCAGTCCAGTCGAGCTGCTGGCTGCTTGAGGTTCTCAACAGCTCCCTCCTGCTCTACCCCCTCAAGTGTCATGGGTGCCCCTGCACATGCCAGCCCAAAAGACTGTCTGGGCCTCTGTGTGTACTTTGTCACGCTCTTTCTCGCTGTGCCAGTCTTTGCAAGCAGCCCCTTGGGACAGTCCACTGGCTGCAAACAGCATGGCTCAACCTGGCTGAATGTGAACTGGCTTCAGTCCATGGCCCACCAAATAATGCCTGTCCAAGGCACTTGCTGTCTGGAAATATCTGCCCTTGTAGTTCCAGGCAATAAATCAGTTATCCAGATCACAAACTCAAAAGGACAGTCCCTGACCCTTCTCTCAGGTACTGGCAAGGAAACACCTTATGCCACCAACTCTGGTACCCAGTTTATGTGTGTCACACAAGTGGCTGGGGCCCCGAAGGCATGCCTGAAATGGAATAATTTGTCTAAGACAGTTGAGTATGTCATTCCTCAGTCTGCAAAACAGCTGAGAAGTGTGATCATAGTTGTGCAAATGGTTCTATCTGGCTTTCAATGGCTTCCACTAAGAAGTGAAAGCATCTTGGATGTAAATAACAGGTGAAGGTTTCTGAAGAGCAAGTTTCACCAAACCATGCTAGGTAAACTGAAGTATTTATTAAACTATATTCTCAGAACAGACGTTCCTGTAGTGTACCCACCATCTGCAGCAGCCATACTGAGTTTCAAAAAGTGTTATGAGGATGATATCTGATTCACCATTTTCAGATCACTCTCTTTGATTTTCCTTTTTTCTACAGGCAGGATCACTTGATGGGTCTTCCTGTGTCTATTTTGCAAACTGACAGCAGTTTTTAATCACCAACAGTATACAGATCACAAGGAGCACAATTGCTCTAAAAGAAGGAACCTTCTGGGGTGGGTTTGTTTGTTTTCTTTCTATAGGTCAGATATATTTTGCATCATGGTAATCCATGGGCAAGTGATTAAATGAATTAATAGAGAACAAATACTCCATTGCTGTACAGAACTGTTTACTAATGGGATTTTTTAAGATACTGGAAGACTTTACATCAATGGACATAGATAAAACTAAACAGGTTTGATTTAGAGAAGAGAGTTAGAGAAAACAAGTGAAAGGTTTAAATCTTTTTGGTGTGCTTAAAAATAAGGATAAAAGTCTAGCTCATTATCTCCTTAATATAAAAGTCTGGGAAAACAAAAAAGCTAGACTGGGGAAACTAAATCCAGCTAGCTCTCTTTTTTTGTTTTTTAGATGTCCTAACAATAATGCAGCAGGGTGAAAAGATCAGGACCACTTTATACACATTGTGCTAATTACTGCAAGTACTTAAAGTTGTAATTAGCTTATTATACTGCAGAGAACCTAACATGGCATGTCTTTCAAAAAAAATTTCTCTCCAGATCATTAGTGGGAAAGCTAACAACATCTGCTTCAAATAAAATCAACCAATTAGCGCAGGCAACTTCGCATAGTTTGCAATCAGAGAATTATATTGTGCCAAGTGCTAATTTCAATGTGAATTCTATCTCCTTCTTATATCCCACGCTTATCTGCCAGCACAGCTGGTGTTTAACACCACTGACTTCAGTGAAGTCTCCAAAAACTTATGTTAATTTGAAGTAACCTAATCAGAAGTGTGCAATACAGACTGGGCTTGATCTTAGCTTAATTAAAACTGACCTTGTCATTTCACTGAATATAAAACAGCAGAATCTCACCATTTATCACTCAGCTATGATAAATACGCAGCTTATATAAGAATCAGGGAAGACAAGCACTGTACCAAAGGAGCTATTTTCAGATATCAAAGCTTGGTTTTAACATACTGTAAAATGCCACTTGCCAGTGGCTGCCAGTAAGTAATTCAAATAGTTCAGAAAACCCAAAGTAAGTTCCAAAACCTCCTTCCAAAATTCTCAAACAGTGTACCACTTCCAGCCTTTCTCATTTTGATGTTATCAGAATCACACACCAAAAGCTGGCTATTGTCACTGACAGTAGATGTGAAAGACAGCTTGTTTTTTAAAATTAAGTTTGTTCTTGTCCGGTTTTAATGTCACAGTTTCCCAAGTAGAGGACGTGAAAAAGATGAAACTGAAAATAAAACCAAAGGTTTTTTTGCAATTAGCAACACACTTGAAATTAATTTCCTTCTTTTACTTTATGTTTTAAATGATAATTTAGTTTACTTGAGTGTGTTTATCAGTTATATTTGCTGTCAGGTGTACCATTGCCAAGTTCGAACTTTAGACATCCAAAATTATATTTCCTGTGGAGATAACACTGGGGAACAAGCTTACAATGTGTGTTTTGACTCACTTTCTGAAGGACTCTACCCCTCATCCCTCACCCATTGGACGTCTAATGTTACTTTATTCCCCTTGCACTGAAGTCTCCACGGGTCCCACATCTGAGCCTTCACACAGGGCCAGCTCCTAGCACAGACTTAGCTTGTACCAGCAAAAAAGCTAAACCACTTTGCCACATCGGCTGACATTGACTCACGTAGCAGAAAAAGTAGTAATGGAAGCACTTTTCCTGTCAGGGTAACTGCATCAGTGCCAGGGGAGACACATGACAGCTTGCCTCAGAGGAACAGTAGTGACCAACCACGCATGCAAATGTATCCTACTGCAAATGCAAGGTAAATTACACTAATTCAAATCCTCCACCACACCACAGGCAGTATAGCTGACCTCATGCTTACTGAGGACAAAAGTAAGAGCAGCCAGCTCCCAAAGCTCAGTTGAGAGTCATTTGATGCAGTGTAGATGTCTTCAGCATGTGCTGCAGGTAGTTCACAGGAGAAGGGTGCTCACTGCAGGGACTGGAGAGGAGGGGGCATGAACACAACACCACTCATCTTAAAGCAGATACCTAAAATGAGGAGATAAACTGAACTCAAAAAATGCCTTTGATATGCAGATGGAGCTCAGTGGGACTGACTCAAATATATCTGTCCATGCTGCAGATGGCAAGTTGAGTGAGATACACCAAGACCTTATGCTTGAGCAACTTGCCCTGCCTGCTCCCAGCAACATAAAGGAGTTGCCAGAAACAAACAGACAAGCAAACAAACACTCACCTTACTCCTAACTTGTATGGCTCTAGCAGGAAGGTCTCCAGTTAGATCTGGTCTACTTTTCTAATTACTGTGGTTCAGTCTCACCTTTTATAAACTGTTCCACCTGTACCATGCTCTTGCAGTTAGTTATTTCCTAATTAGTTGTCCATGTACTTGCAGGAGGTTAAAGATCTCTTGGGGTAGTAGGTATTCAGCTTTTCATTGCAGGTGGGCTTTTTTTGGCATTTCAGCATGCTCAGAATCAGCCTTTCCTCCTCTCTCACATTATGTTGTTTTGAAATTGCTGACGTAGCATGGAAAAAAGGCAAGCAGCTTAAGTGACTGTGCAAGAGGGATAGGGACAACCACGTGTGAACAACCTTGTCATATGCAGCAACAGGAATAAATAATGAATAATAATCATGACCAAAGATACTGTGTTTCCTCTTGGCAGCATCACAAATGTTTCCTTCTTATCCTTCTGTCTCCAGGACCCTGTGAGTCTGTGTGCATACTAATGCAAATGTACATTTGTGTGTGAATATATGCAGACACAGGAAACAGGTATAAATCTAATACAGCATGTACTTGTTCTTATACATGTAAATTTATCATCCGCAGTATTAAAACTATAATAAAAGCTCCCTCTAGAACAATGACTCACACAAAGCAATTGAAAATGTATCCAACAGCTCTTCTGAATGAGGCTGCATATTACACAGACAAGTCAAGAAGGTAACAGTTTATGACAAAACATAAATTAAATTAAATTGATCATCATGGACTCATTGTTAGGACTGGATCACTTAGAGAATAAAGCCAAGAACAATTCCTCCCCAAGTTAGACTTCACAAAATACTGTAGGCGGCAAGATAAAAGCAGAGAAACCTGGGAACCTACTTCAGTAAATACTCTCACAAGTTAAGCAATAAAAGAAGCTCTAAAAGTTACTTAATATGGCATACTGAAATATGAAAACTACATCCCAGTCAAACCTTTTTATGAGGTCTGCCTGGTACAAGCCCTGTATGAAAAGGCTGCGAAGCTCAATGCTCCCAGATTTAGCTGGTTTTTAAGAAAGCCTTATTAATTAGAAAATGTTCTGAGGGACTTGTTGAATGGCTACATGGCTGGTTTGCTGGAAGAGTAGGCAAGGTTGTACTCATTGCACAAATGGATAAGGTTGTACTCTAGGCCAGGTAACAACATTAAGCAGGGGAAAAGCTTAAGAAGTAGCACAGATAAAAGCATGAAGAGAGGAATGGAAGAAATAGAGAACAAAATGTTTATGAAGGAAGTCAGAGTGGAGCAATGAGGGAAAGAGAAGCAGGAAGGGAGTGGTAGAAAGTAAAAGTGGAGATGAAAAAACAACAGTAATTTGGAAGGCAGTGAGGGGTACAATAATTTACTACTCAGGAAAAAAAAAGTTACAGTAATCCTTATGGTTCAAAGAGCAGAGAATTAACAAAATTAACAGTTAAAAAGAAACACCTAGAGCTTTATCATTAACTTTCCCATTTAACTCATCCACAATTATGACCTGTACTCTTTTACACTGCAGAAAACAAGTTAACAGAAAGTCAAGCAGATTTTGCATTTTTTCTTTTCAAATATAATTGCCTGACATAAAGACTCAACCATCATCCATTGCTGGAAACAATCTGGACACTGGACCAGAGAAGTGGAAAATAACTTAAGGATCATATCAGAACTGACCCTGAAATGGGATAAAAGTCATGAGCACAGAGGTCTCTTTCTGACAAAAATAGGAAGAGACATATGACTGAGGGAGTAAAATTCAGGCCAACCCTCCAAAGCTGATGAAACCACACTTGTCTAAATTTTAACTTTACACACCCTATTCTTCCTCTCCCCATAGCTGCAGATTCTAGCAAGCCAAGAGATTTGCCTTGATTCAGATAAAAAGAAACATAAGCATCCTGGAGGCATTGGTGTAATTGCCTTACCTCATGTCTCTTAGTTTCTTCCTTCATGTTGTGGATTGCAGAGGAGACAAATGGCATCTTGCTAAATGCAATTGTTCTCTACTGCTTTGAATGTGTACTAGAAGAGAGAAATTACTGCTAATCATAGTTGTAACGATTATAGATATATTAATCCATACATTTTAAAAGGTTTTAAAATTTTCATGCTATTTCCAGAGAAAAAATACAGTCTAGATCCTAATAAATCTACGTATATGTTTTTTTATAAATGTATATGTAGATTAAATATGTTATATTCACAGTGTATTTCTGGCAGGCATGAAAATCCTTTTCCTGCTTTTTATCAAGTGTGGGCTCTGCAGGTCTCCATATAACACCCTTGCAGAGTTCTGAATACAACAAGGGTTTGATTCCCAAGCAGTACTGTCATATACTACAAAAAAGCCAATGCACCACCATGTTTCCTCAGTAACAAGGAGACCATAAGGCTCATAGTGCTGTTCAGGAGCTACTTAGTTTTCTAAATGCCTTGAGTTCATCAGACTTTATATGAGCTCATTTTACATGCAGTAAGATTCATTTCAATCTTGTCATGTGCTTATGAGTCATATGTTTTAGTTTATACAGATTAACTTACATATAATAGTTTATATTCTGTTTATGTGCTGTTAATTTCTGTGTCCAAACTTCATCTTTCAGCTGTGTGCAATCCAGAATGCCTAGGTTCCCCAAGAAAGTTTTTCACTCTCCCTCTTTTAAAGAATTCTTACCGTTTTACTCCATGATTGAATTCAAGCGGCACTAGTGCCTTGCAATGACACAAAATTAGTCTGGCAGTGCTCACAGTTTTGTAGCAATGCATCATTGACATTCAGATATCATGACATAGTGAAAAGCTTGATGGAAATCATCAGACCTATCAACTTTGAGTTCAATAACACGACGTGAAACTCTTCTCCAGTGTGATGTTGGAGTCTATGTAAAAAAATGATGGGAGAAGTCTAAACCTGTTAGAATCTATTCATATAAATACAGCTCAGTGCAAGTTGAGATCTAGTACATAACTGTTAAAATTGAGCTTCAGTCAGTTGCTGGCACATGCTCGAGGATTTTAAAAAGTACAAAGGCAATTCTCCAAATTATATACCTACTGACAGCTGACTTTCTTGAATTATTCAAAAGCAAAAGCTTTTGGCAATCAATGCATCAAGCTGAACAGAGTTAAAACGTAGAGTGCAGAAGTTGAGAGATTTAGAATTTATATAACCTGAAAGTGTATTGCCCCTGTGCCATACCAATAATGCTTGATACAAAAGTGTAGGTTAGTGTCAGAGTTGAGGGCACCTGTGTAACTTCCAACTCATAAAGTGCCAGCCTGAAGGGAGGCAGGGTGATGAGAGGAGCTGTATATAGTTCTTCCTCAACTTCAGCCTGATATTCCACTGCCTACCTTTAAAGTTGTTTTTAGGAAATAGGTTTCAATCCTATTATTTCTCCTGCATTCACAGATGCTCAGTTTTGTCCTTTAAGTTTTGGCACAGGAGTTCTGTCTTATCAGAAGTCAACCTTCTAAGACAAAAAAATAGATGTTCAGTTAAGAGACATTCATAAAGCTGAGTCTCCTGCAAAAGAATGTAACATCTTAGTTTCCAGTCATACTGTGTGAGGACTGACAAGAAAGATTGTACTTTAGCAGCACAGAGTGTTTTATTGGTACAATTTCATATCAAAAAAAAAAAAAAAAACAATTATTATTACCCTATAGTTGTAGTATCACAGTTTTGAGTATGATGTTATGTAGCATTTGGGAGGAGTTTAATTTCCTTTTGGTCCCCAGTTTCAAATCTTCTCTAATATTTCATGTGAAGCCACTTCATGACATTTTAACTAGCTTCTCCCATTACTAAAACATAATCTCATTCTCAGTGTACATTTACAAATTATAGAAGGGGTGTGCCCCTCCAGTGATTCCATTTGCAGTTTTACCCCTCTGGGACAGAAGACGATGGGCAAAGAAGAACTCACAGCATACAGTGGGGATTTACTTGAAGGCTTCTTTCTTTTTCTGAAAATATTGAAAATATACTCATCCAGTAAATACCTTCATTATAAGTTATATTATCATTTTTCTTAAAATAATTAAAATCTCTGCATTATAAATGACTGTGAATGAAATCGGAAGATAACTTTCTTAGGTTCGAAAAGCACTCATTCTAACCATTTACTTTTTATCACAGAAATGGAACTGAGATCCATGTTCCTATGCATCTGGTTTTTGTGTTCTTACAGTCCTGAGATTCACCTATTGCCTGTCACTGCAATAAGTGAAAGGAGAGCTGTACTAGGAGGATGAGACAGTACTCTCAGACTGGACCAAACTTTTACAAACATGCAGGAGCCCTTAAAATGCCAGCTAGCTCTTAGGTGACGTTCTGTCTGGAGTGACAACTACTGCTGCAATTCTAATTCAGTAGCAACTGTGAAGCTGCCAACAGGTGTCCTGAGCCAAGATTTCCTTTCATCTATTGTTGCTTAATGGGAACAAAAATTATTACAAAGCATCTGCCAACATGATAAAATGCTGCAATTATCCTAACAGAGTGATACCTATAGGCACTTTAGCAAAGGAAGCAAGGGAATCATTCTCCGAAAAGCTAACTCAGTACATCCACTTACATTTTTCTTTTCTGTGGTTGTTTTACTTATTAAAGAGAAATAAAAATATAAAAATGTTTGATTTCTCTAGAAAATAAAAATAGTTGTACCATGGGGAAGACTAGCCCAAATATAATGTTTCCTATTTCTACTTGCCTCCTTTGTTTTAGAACTTTTACCTCCCATATGTTATTTTCCTCATTCTCAGAAGACAAGATCATGTTTGGGAAAATATCCAAAGTCTCCCAGAGCTTGGCAATACACAAATATAGAGTTTGCCAGGATTCTTTCTACATTCATGATAGTGATATATTCTAAGCATAACTTTAATAAAACCTGTTATGGGCTGCCAAACCTAGTAGACTAAAAGAGGTAAGGCTGCTGCAGCCCTATGCCCCCAGAACCAGCCAGCAAGTAGAACGACCACATATTCCCAGCAGGTTCCTGCATGCATGGAGGTATCAGCACAAACATATGTAAACATCCAGCAAGCCAGACAACAATGTAAACATAAGTAAACAGCACTCACACAGTCTCAAGCAGCACCAATGTCTCCTCTGAGCAGGATGAAAATCTATTAATGGGAAATATATCCATATTTATACTAAATGGATCCTTTCAATAGGAGATCTTACACAGTCTATCTCCTATTTGGATGTCAGATCACAGGTCTATCCAGCTACCAGCATGTGGTGTACAAATCCCACTCTGGCTGCTGGTACGGACCACTCACTTCACAGATAGGCACGTAATACACACATCCACATGCAGACACTGTAGCTGGCCACACATACCCCCAAATGGATCTCTCAGGTCATGCTCAGACCACACAGTGTCCCTAGAATTTGTTCTGGAGTCTCTGATCCTTCTAGAAGTCCACTCTCAGCCCCTTTGGTCACTCTAGTATCTGGTCTAGACTAATGGCTGCTTCAATATCCATCTCCCAAGATACTTATCTGTGTCACCAGCCAGACTGCCTTGATATCTCCTTGTGATCACAGCCTCACTTGCCCCATGTGCCTGTAGTCTTACATGCACACGCATGCACACAAAATAAAGAGTCCTTCACCCACAAAAATAGTAATGGAATTTGATGACAAGAGTAGGAGCCAGACATGCCCAGCAACTTTTTTACATGGAACCAGCCTTTTACCTGTCTCTTTTCATGAATTCTTTTCTGCCCCAAATCACCCAGATACATCCCTTTCCCCACTTTTGATTCCTCCCCAAAATGTCCCATAAAAATCTTGTGCATTTCCAAAACATGCTTCCTGCCTTCCCATAATAAGTTTCATATTCCCATGGGCTATCCCTGCTGTCCAAAAGGTGCTCCAGAGATTCTTTCCTCTGAATCATTGTGGTGGGTGTCACACTCAGATCATGGGACTGGTCATTATATCCCCATCATATGGGACCCCATAACAGCTGGGGGAGGGCTTAGAAGGGTATTATCAAGTTTCCACATCGACACTGTTCATCCGTACTCATGTCTGAGTGGGGATGAGCTTTTTTTTCATTATTACCCAACAAAACCTATTGCCATGTCATCAGAACACATAAGGTGAGATAAGCAGCGAGAGAGAATAAGTGCTGTAGGCTGAGACAGAAAAGATGTTCAATGCTGCCAGCTGTGTGTGATGAGTCTGTATTGATCCTACAGAAAGTACATCCATTATACAAGATGCAGTTGGCTTCATGCTGGTAAGTCACTGAGGAGAACGCAATGATATACAAGAATCAATGCATGCCCTCTCACTTTTTCCCTGCATGGTAGCACAACAGTATCAGGCTTTCCCACACCAACTCAGCTCTCCTTCAGCCACCCACCTTCATTTCCTAGGAATGATCTCTTTTTCCTCAAGCACAATCCTCATCTTTTTTTATTTTTACTTTTCCCATGCCCTTTTAAGTCACATTTCAGTTTGACCTGCTCTGAGAGCTAAGAGCTATACATTACTGCACCCTCCCTCAGTGTTAGCTACTCCTGTCTGATCACTAGAGTTTGGAGATTTTTTCCATTTGCACTACAAAATCAGGTACAAACTTGGACAAGCTTATGACATGTTTGGATCTGTATCTAAATGCTATCAACTTGTACCTATCAGCCTCTACTTCAGGAAAAGACATAATTACAAACACTTTTGGCAAAGGTGATTGCTTCAGAGTTTGCAGAACTGGTAGGTATGAAACGGACTTGACTTAGCAACTCAAACTTAAGAGCTAAGAATTTTAAGGTTTCTAGGGAAGGAATAACAACTAGTATAGAAGATGACATCAACATCCAGATTTTTGTTCAGAATGAGTGATGTAACTTCTTGGAAAGCTCATTTTGCACTGGTCACCATGACCCTTTCCTATTAATGAGACCATACGCACATCCAGTTTCACCAAAATTCAGGTATTATATTACCTAGTCAGAGAACAGAGAATTGCTAATTCAAATGAGTAGACAATTTATAGCATCTGCTACAAATGGTCTTCCCCAATAATGTTATAGGAGTCTGAGTGTTCACCTGGCAGACATGAAGCAAACTCTAGTCTTATATCTACCAAGAGTTCTGTACAATTCCGACAGATAAGGCGATATAAAGTCATATCAAGACAGTGGATTAAAGTGGGTTGGTTGTGAGACAGACACACACTTTACCATGTCATGAAGACTATGATGACAGTATTCAAGAGACAGACCTAATGATATCCTAATTAGATGTTATTCTGGGGGAAAAGAGAATCCAAGTTCTCCTTGTGATGCTTTATTTTTAAAGCTCTTTCTCCACATTTAACCCCTTTCTGAAAACTTACTTTCTAACCAAGTTAAAATCAAATAAACATTGATCAAGGCACCAGTTTAAAAACTTCTAAACCAGACCTTTTTTCTATTGTTAGCCTCAATTCCTTTTTACACTAGCCAGTGTTTCTCTCTGTTAAAACAGCTTGACTTCTCCTAAAGAATATGTTTGGGAAAGGGGGGATACAGAGCTGACATTGTGTTCTCCAAACAGGCAGGCATAGAGACAGACAGATTGCTTTGGGGGCTGAGAAATCTATTCCCCCTCCATGAACATTCTTTCATTAGTTTTCCTTCTGTGACTGCCAACAACATTGCCAATTAGTGCTAATCATGGTATGGACACCTGTCCACAAGAAAGAAGGTTGAGAACAATTATGCAGTCGCTTTAAAAAGCACAGGGAGCAGCTGTCAAACAGTAATGACTTTCAGTCACTGATGGCTTTGGCTGTATTGTAACAGGTGGTCAAAAGGTGAAATAACATTTTTGCCACTATTTGCTTCCTTAGTTGTTCTAGTGTAGGTTTTCATTCTTCCTTTACATTCCGCAACACTTAAGCTTGCAATGAATATTAACAGCTATAATGCCTATGAATGTGTATTGTATGCTCTTCTACTGAGTGTAAGAACTTTGCAAATATGAAAAATTTCTCTACACTTCAAGAAGATGAAGTGCTAGAGATGTAAGCACAGGGAGTTTTAAAATGGAAATCAGAAGCTGTAAACTGGAATTTCATGCACTTTCGCATGAGCTGATTTTTCACAGTTTCTGCAGTTCATGCATCACCTGACGTGTTCCTAGAATCCTCTTCTTTTGGGTAAGTTCCAGTGAGGTCAGGTGGTGCTGGTTGTGCCAAAATGCCTACAAATCAGGAATCACAATCACTTCAAACATGGAATGAGAAAATACAGACTGTGCAAGTAGTGGTCAAATGTGAAAGTCATGGTTTAACAATTTTCCCATCACTGTAGGGGAATTCTATAACAGAAACTGAAAATGCATTTCTCCATAACAGCACATCACAAGTTGCACAGCAGAAGTGCTCCACCTCTTCTTACCTCAATTACTATACTTTATTTGATATTGACAAGTCCTACAGGCATCCACTTCCTTAACACACTTCATGCATTGTTAGAACAGCCATGATATCTATTGTATGGGCAGAGAGCCTCAGGAATGATAATATGCAAGAACAGAAGGAGAAATTAAGCTTGTGAAGAAAGATTTATTGTGACCTATGGGAACTCCTCACTGCCAGTCTTTGCTAATTTACTGGTTTTGCCACAGAGTCTACATGTGTGATTTCCCATACTTCTTTTTAAAGTGAAATGTAAAGCCATCTCTCCAGAAATCTTCGGGCAGACACTCAGTGACCATCAGCAGATTCAAAGATATTAGCTGCACTGCACAGATCTCTTGCAATTCAAGTGATGGGGTCCTTCCACTGTGAATTATTCTCATGGAATGGCATCTGCAGCAGGGAGAGTTGAAGAATCCCCCGATAACCAGCCGCAGTCGCTCCGTGCCCGCTCACGCCGCGCACCCGCTCCCCGCCCCGGCCCCGCTCCGTCGCTGGCCGTGGTGCTGAAGCCGCCTCTTTCCGTGTAGCCCTTCTTGGTGCTCTGGATGTCGGCACCCCCTGGCTGATAGAGGAATAGGCCACACCCTTGCAGGAAAACCATTTCTGAAGAAGTTTCCTGGTCAAACCTATGAGCCCAGAAGCTGCATGATATGGTTTTGCTCCAGCAGAATGAGATCAACATTTAAGATCACAGAATCACAGAATATTCTGAGTTGGAAGGGACCCACATGGATCATCGAGTCCAACTCTTAAGTGAATGGCCCACACAAACCCACGACCTTGGTGTTATTAGCACCATGCTCTAACCAACTCAGCTAATCTCAGGGTTTTATGCTTCAGAAATGCCTCAGCCACATCCTTTCTCTCTGAGACTTCCAAAAGCCTCATTAAGCTGTCACTTCATAATCTTCCAGTAACCCATCTGTCACTCAGATTTGGCTTGGGATTTTGGTCATCTTTATCTCAATGAATCTGGTGGTTTCAGTCTTATTTGCTGGAGGTGGGCTGTTTGATTTCTTGCCAATAGAGATCAAACTGTATGATAATCTGTATAAAAATATTTGGTGGCAGAATGAATGAATAAACTTTTCATGAGGCAGATCTGATACCTAGCTAATGAATCACTGAGTAAATCTGTACAAAGCTAAAATGGTGAAAACATAGATATTTAAGCATCAGCATTAATGTTACTGGTTCTCACGAGTACAGGACAAATGATTCCAGCCAATATTATTTGTTTGGTTTGAAGTTCAGTAACTGTGCATCATAGCCCATTTGCTATTAAGGACACACTGGAACTATCAGTACTTCAAAATGAGTCTTAGAACTTTTGTTTCACTTTACCTTAATTGTCCATCCTGGTTGCCTGTGTCAAAAACCACAATGTAGATGAGCATCATTATTCCCTCCGGAAAAGAATACGAGAGAAAATTACTGATTCTGACAATTAAAATTAGGAAGCAGATTCTTACAGTTCCAATTTCTTTCTGGATCTCTGACATTCAGAAACCACTGAACAAATGCACATATGAGAAAGCTACTTGCATAGAATCCTACAAAAATTAGGATATATAAACAGATATATATAAATACCTTTAGACACCTCTTCAGCCAAAGTGCTTCGACATTTGAGCAGGCTTGTTAAACTAAGCAATAGTGCTTAGAAGAAAGGTACTACACACAGGCTTAAGTACCTTGCTCAGTTAAGGTCTTTTAAACAGGTCTAACTGAGAGAAATAGAAATTCCATGATAGCCAATGTCCCTTTTGCGCTTTCAGCAAAGAGACCTCAAAATCTAGATGATACCTGAACTACCCTAGAGACAGACTGTGAAATCATTCCTAAAGTAAAAAGTTTTCCTTCCTCTACCAAGATAGCAAAAAATTGAGAATTTTGGTTTCCAAGGCTGCTAATCTAATTCTGTAATCAAACCCCAAAATCCTTGTTTAAAGTGTGTTGGAAGCAACAGTTACTTTTACCATATAAAAGACTTCAGTATGCAAGCTTTTTTTTTTTTCTTAATTAGTATACCCCAGTTTGGCAAAACAATAGTGACTGTATTCCTTTAAAATTCAATTAATTCAGCCATATTAGCCAATGAAGTAGGGGGAAAATGAAAATTATGTTATAGTTGAGATTATATCATCTAAAACTTTCCAAAATGTGTTGGTTGAAGAACAAAGGAAAAAGTTCTGACAAGCAGTCTGATTTGTTTCAAAAGTTTGGTTATTGCCTTTTCTCTAAAGCCTGCTTTGAAACAAAACATTATCAAGCAGAAATAGTAATTTCACAGTTGGCAAGGCTTGGCATTCAACAGCATTTCTTATAGCACCACAGAAGTACAGAATCTGAGTTATCACTCGTCCTTAGGCAGCACAAGCTCATACTGTGATGCCCAGAAGCATCTCCTTTCTCTTGGTTGGGTAGGAACATTAAGGCTCTAAGTTTTCCAATGTACTTCAGAGTGGTTTATCTGCAACCAAAATTTAGCAAAGGAAAATTTCAACACTGACACTGCATGCCCTCAGTGATTCAACAATGAGTGGAAAATTGACCAGGGAAAAGAGACTAATTCTTATAGTTAGTTGTTCAAACACTCTCTCCCTTTCTCATACAGTGCTGTTTAGGAAGCAGGCCACTTTGCTTCCCAGATAAAAGAGTCACTGACATCTGTTCAGGTGACAGATTTATTTGCAGTGCCCAGTTATACTCCAGAAGGAATCAGCCAGGGAGCCAGCCAACAGAGCTCTGAACCACAGCCATATATCTACTAAAAAAAAAAAAAAAAAAACCTCTGTCTGAGATTGTTCCAGATTTTCACATGCAAATATGGCTACCACTGGAATTGCAAAGGAATATCCCTCTTCTAGGAAGGATGAGTTCATTTGATCTCTTTTAGAATTAAGACATAAAAGCATGCATTTCTCACAAATGACAATTAATGGTAATTGATGGAAAGCTCAGATGAAGATCTCAATTGTACAAGGTCATGTAAAGCCAAATAGACAAATTCCACCCTAGGATCCTTCAGATTGAAGACATATTTTCAGCAAGATCTAAATCTGCAAAATGTAACATACACTACCAAAAAATGTTTTAGATCCCAAGGACAATAGTGAAACTTCATCTGTTTAGTAGCAGTTTCACTCTCTGTACAACCAGAACACAAATATTACTATGCAAGGAAAGTTAGAAGCAGTAGGACAGCATCTGAGTTGCTTTTCTGCACAATATTGAATGCTTGGCACAAATCAACTTCTCCAAGTTGAAATTATTCAATAAGATCCAACATTCACATTACTTTGAGGGCAAAATTCCCCTTGTCAATAAAGGTCACAAGGTTTGATCATTCTGAATCAGCACATTTGCTTGGAAAAAAATTAACTTTCTCAGTGCAAAAATAGAGAATATTTGAATCATTAACAGCATTGCCCTGGTAATAAAAATACGATGCTTCCCTTTCATGGATTCCAGTACCAAGACAACTTGGCCCACCTACCCCCACTCCCAGCTGAAAGACCCATTCTACTTTCTCCTAGTGATGTGCTAAGTTATATACTGTAAAAAACCTATGAACCTACAATTAATTACATGAACCAGAAGGACTGCTGTGAGCTTTTACTAAAACTCGGAAGCTGAGCAGAGATCATTGGGACCATCAGCACGGCTTTAACAAAGTAAACCAGACCAAACTGGGGGGGGTGGGGGGAAACTATCTTATCTGCAAGTTTGCCTGCAGAGAACCCTGAAATGATAGCACACTGCGGCAAAGGATGCCTTTCTTCTTGAAATTACTGCAAGGTGGTCTTATTCAGAATATGGGAAACACTGCAGAAAAAAAATAAGTATGGCACTCCACAAAATAATAACACACAGTACAGAAAATTAGGGGGGAAAAAACAGTTACAATAACATTCTAACCACATTTTCCTCTTTGATACAACAAATAACTTCCATTTTCAACAATGGGAGTTACTCACATACAACAAATGGAAAATAGGCCCCAGTCTGCTCAGAAATTGGTGTGAATGGAAAACACAGATTACAGGCAACAGTAAAATATATTTCTACTGATAGATCACTTTTCTTTCGTTGTTCTGGTTCAGAGTCAGGAAATATGTCCCTGTATCTCTTCCTCTTTCTTCTTTCTTTTTGGGAAAAGCATATTTTCCAATTTTTCTATATTGAAATTCAAACTCAAAATACATATATTTGGCACCTTGCAAATGCTGAACTTTCAAAGTTTTTGGATAGAAAATTGGAAAATCTCTGTTTTTCACAATGAAGCATTAAAAAACATACAGGAAATCATCATCAGAATACTTCAGCTTACTGTTTATACTTCAAAAATGCAAACCTATAAAATGAAAGCAAAGTATGCCTTGGTAAAGTGCCTTGAAGTAAGACTGACTTCAACAAAACTGATATTTTCCATCAAATATTTTAATTCCATTTAAAAAATCTAGCTGTAGGTTCACAGCATTATCAGAGCACTATCATGTATAGAGTTCATAATGAATGTTATTATCTAAAGGGACACGACCGAAATAAAAATCTGCAGATTATCCTTGGATCTTTCCTGTTCCAGAGGGAACCCTGCAGTGAGAAACCTGCCAGGTTTCTTCTTAGGGAGATGTCAAAGTCTGGGCAGAGCTGCTTGCTCAAGTTCTTATACTGGGTTTTTTTTTTCAATCCTAAGTATAACTATCCCCAGAAGTCACTTCACAGTATAGCCAAGGAGACATCTACTCCTCATCTCTGAAATACTCAGTTCATCTGCTCTGATGAGGATAAAGGTTTGTCACTGCACAGTAAATACCAGGTTGAGAGCAGAAGATGAGACATACCAGAGCCCAACTATCAGAGCTGAGACTTCTTTCTGACCTAAAAGGACATGATTTTTCTAATGTGAATAGAATTTTCCTTTTAACTTTTTCCCTAGTCCCATACCTGTTTCATCTTTTCAAGTAACCAGTTATACTTCCAGAGTCAAAAGAAGACACTTCAAAGCCTGTGAATAAAATTTCTTTCCATTTAATTTTTTAAAATAAAATAAAATAAAATAAAATAGGAAATATTCCAATTAGCTTTAGTCTTTAGAAATTTTCTCAGAAGCAATCTGACCTGTTAAACCCCAACTCAATATTACAGTGTCTGTGAGTGTGTCATTTTTAATGATTTAAAATTAAAAGTCTCCACAATCTCAAGAGATTTAACCTTGTTTTTCATTAAAACACTTGTACATTTCCTGCCTTGCATGGTGTTAGACTAGACTTAACAGTCAAATCTTTTCTGGTCACATTTTCCACTCTGCATCATTCCAAGAAAAGTTCAATCATGCTATGACATGCCTGTGACCACTAATGTGACGAGGGAAAAAGGAGAAAGAATTCATCTGCTAACAGGAGAGACTAGCACAGAAGAATAAATTAACACTAAGTAAAGGAATCTGTAACAGAGCTAATGTAATTAAAGAGAAAGCTTTTTGGAAAGTTAGATATGAAGAAAAATTTCCTACTCTGAAATTTTCCTGTTTCAACATTTCAGTACTAGTCCCCTGTGGCTGTCCACACAATTGCTTAGAGACCATACTTTGTTATGCATAACTTGGGTCTCAGTTCAATAAATCAAAATAATTTGATTCCAGTCATGGCACTTAATATAACAGATGAAACTATTCCAAAAGCATATTCATAGAAATATAAAGAAAATTATTTATCATTTATACTTTTGCCATCAACTTTAAAAGAGCTACAAGAGCTTTTGAAATTTTATGGTTATCTTTAAAAAGATACCACTAGTGATGTATATCATACATTAATTGTGATCCTTATTCATCCTCAAAGGTGAAGTTTTGAATATAGGTTCATACCAGGATTTACAATCATTGTCAACAAAGTCTGCACATTACAGAGATTAGTGGAGTAGAAAATAATAAGGAATATCCTTGCCCTTACAGAAGGATTTCAATTGCATGGCAAAGTGGCTCTGATGCGTTGAAAAAAAAAAATCTTGAAATATGACAAAGAGTGGGAGGCAGATCCCACCTACTGAGCAGTGTAAAGGGTTGCTTCAGTCTTTGACATCAAAAAAGGGGAGATATAAAACAGTAGGATAGGGGATAGCAGGCATGGTTCAGTTGTCCACCGTGATGTGGAGCACATTCACAGGAAGACAGGAAAAAGAACAAAAGGCTTGAGAGTAAAGTTTGTGTTATGAGCCTTAAGGTCTCAAAACATACCTTATGAAAGACAAGAAAGAGAGGAGATAGGCCTGAAGAGGCAAACAAAGAACCGACCTGGTAGAGGGTAACAATGAAAATGTTGACTGGAGGCAAGGTCAGATAAATTCCACTATGAAGTAAGGTCTGACTTCCTGGCACATGAGGTAATTATCAGAGCAGTTTATCTTCAGAAGGAGATGTTCTCATTTTGTGTATTACATATTGAAAGGAGAAGTGTGTTGAACGGCAGTCACACTTTAATAGGAAAAACAGAATCAACTATCATAACGTTGTTAGGAAACACACACAATCTGCATTCTTGGACACTTTCTTAAAAGAGTTGTCCAAGCAAAGTATATAAGTAGGAAGACAAGCAGAAAGAAACAGCCAGACTCAGCTCTGTAGTTTGAGCTGGATATCTCCCAAGATATGTTAAGGGCTTCAACATAAATTTTCAAATCACAGCCTTCAAGATGAGGTATTAGATGACTATATTCCCAAAGGCCCCCAGAGGAAAGGTCCAAAGGTACAATAAAGTATCATTCCTGCTTTGTCCTCAGCATCTGCAGAACATTAAACCAATTGTTTCTGATCAAGTCTTGTACCTCACCTGAACAGAACAATCTTCTCAGGTTTATTATACCATTTTACACCTTCACAGGGACATTGAAGATAAATGATTGTCATGGTTTAGCTCCAGTTGAGAGCTAAGCACCACACAGCTCCTTGTTCACTCTTCACCAGAGGGATGGGGTAGAGAACCAGCAGAGTAAAAGTGAGAAAACTCTTTGGTTGAGATAAAGACAGTTCAATAAGCAAAAGACGTGTGCAAGCAAAGCAAAACAAGGTTTTCATTCTCTGCTTTCCATCACCAGGTAGATGTTCAGACATCTTCAAGAAAGTAGGGCTCCATCATTCATAACAGTGACTTGTGAAGCAAACATTATCACTCCAAATGTCCCCCCACCCCTTGCTTCTTCTTCCCACATCCTTATATTCTGAGCATGGCATCATATGGGATGAACCTGGAATGATAGCTGCAGCATGAATATCCACCTCTGACCCTCTTGCCTTTCCTCTTCCATGACAAGACCACTCTGACCACATGAATGAGTTGCCTGACTTACACCAGAGAAGGGCTTGCTTTTCATTTCTACCTGCAAAGAGAGCTGATGGTTATCGGTAAACAGCAGGAATGTGTAGTCCAAATGGCTGTATTTGATTAGAGGAATCCTATGCCTCATGACCTTTAGGATTATTGTTTTAGATTTGTCTTCAAACACTGTCCCAGGGCTAAGGGAGTGCAAATGTCACAAACACAAAATAACACAGGGTTCTAAAACACCCCTATAATAAATAATTACCCCCGCCATACCTGCTTCTGTTTAGGAGCACTGGTTTCACGTTTAGCTTTCCCAACAGAAACTGTGACAAATTCTATCCTGGCTCCTCCATGCTAGCAAATTTGGCTTGCATCTAGGTTTCTACATCAAAGAATAATAACGATTTTTTTTCCATCAGGGACTATGTAAATAAATGCTCATAGTCCCATATGTAGCAAGCACCCAAGAAGCCAAGTATTTAGCAGCTTCATCCTGTGACCTTCAGTGAAAAGGAAAATGTTCACCACCTTGCAACAGATGCCAACCAGCTCAGCAATACCCACACCTCTCTCATTGCATTAATACATTAAACCCAGAATAGCATTTAGTAAAAAAAGAAATTTTGCAAGGAATGTTTAAGTTGCAAGTAGGGTTTTATTTTTAAAAACAATAAAGATGTCAGTGATCCAAGGATACAAAGATATATGGCATGATGCCCATGTCTTAGCCAAGGAAACAGGAACAGATGACACTAAATATGCTATAGGCTGTTAGTTAGAGGAGCTTGCCAACAGCACAATGTGTTACTACACAGGAAAGCTGATTTCAGAAGCAACAAGAGCTTGTTGAAACTCTGCAGTTGAAATAGTGCTCCATAGAAAATAGCTTTTTGACAAAATAAACTTTAAAAAAAAAAAACTTCCATTTAAAATTTAAAATACATTAGGAAGGAGAAACCGTTTTCTAAATAGAAAAGAAACAGGTTTTTTGTGTTGCCAAAAACGAAAAGGATGGCTGAGTGTTGCCTTTATTTGCTTCCTGGTTTGAAAATTTGTCTTGTCAGTGATGCTACAGAAATCAAAAATGTTATCATTTTTCAGCTTTTTATTTTTGGCAAGTTTCTGCCCTTGAAATTTTCTCTTATTACCTCTCAACAAGAAGCAGTTAAATTTCAAATAGGTCTAACAACATTTACCTTTCTCTTGTTACTGGATACCACAGGACTGCATAACATTTAAATCAGCAACAGCACCAAAGGAAAAATGCTATGTGTTGTTTCATTTCTAACTACTTGCAATCATGGATAATTCCACATGGAATTATGAATAAAGCAGTCTTTAATTAACTACAACTGAAATATACCCTGCTACCAGAATCTCTGCTCAGAACAAAAAGGGAAAAAAGCCCAAAAACAGCATCTTCATGTTATTTTGTGAGCCTGCCTATAGGAATGGTGCACCTCCTGCCTCTATTGTATATCATCTTTTCTGTGTCTTATACTGTGTTCTTCCATTCCCAGTTCCTCCAGAGGAGTGGCAGCTTGCAGTATCTTTATAAAGGCTGCTGAGGATGATTTTAGCCTACGGAGACTGCTTCCTGAGCTGGTTGGACCTGAGCCACCTCTGAATGAGGAACAGACAAGGGCAGTAGTGCAGGTGATGCACTCAAAAGAGACAAATAAGCTCAGCCTTATCACTGTGTCCATCTGTCTCATGCATGGGGGCTGACAAGAGCACAGGCTTCTCTGGCTTGAGTCTGTGAAGAAACCCCTGAAATGAAGGGGTGTGGGTGGTTAAACCCAGCCCTACCCTACTGCCATCCCACCTGTGGGTCTCCAGCTTCTGCACCAGCTTTGTACGGGGACTCTGCTATTTACTGCCCATTGTCTAGTTGTAGTGTTCCCTGCTTCCCTGAGTGTCCAAGAGTGCCCACTGCTTGGACAGAGAGCATCATTTGTAAAGCTATGGGAATGTGTTTACTAACTTTAGATAACTAGCTATAACAATGCAAACCATGCCTGGGCATTAACTAGAATATCTCATAAGCTCAATTGTAATGTGTAACATCTAAGATATTTAGGGCAGGGGACATGCATGTGTGTGGGTATGGTTTTTCTTGGGTTTTTTTATTTTAAACCTGTTGTCTAAGAGTGTGTCTAATTGTATGGCAGCAGTTATTCTGCCTGCTGTGGAAGCAACAATGATATATTTAGATGCAGAGGCTGTATTTTCTTATGATAAATGCATTAACAGTCCTGATTTCGTAATTTTTACAATATGAAAAAAGTTAAGCACTTAATGGCCTAAGTGCAGAAAAACCAACATATACAGAATATACATAGAGAAAATGAAAATATACAGAACAGGGATGGTGCAATTAGTGACAGTGTATCCAGCTGATACTCAAACTGAATCAGCAAAAATGAGATCAAAAAAAAGCTTTCTAACCTCCTACATTCCCAGAATTGTCACGCTAGAGCTGTACTATTAAAAAAAAAAAAAAAAAAAAAAAAAAAAAAAAAAAAAAAAAAGCAAAAGGCAAAGTCAATAAGGAGATCTTACTGGTTTGGTTTGGTTTTTATTATTTTGACAGACCAACTCTTTTTTTTTACAAAACCAAGAGAAAGAATTTTAATTTATTTCTGTTGAAGCTGCAAAATGATTTGCAAGCATTTCCTCAAAGGCAATTTAGGGGAAAAAAAAAGAAAAAACAACTCACACATTAAAAAATTAAACTATTTGCAGGCTCTGATTAAGTCACTGTTTCCAGAGGCAGCATTTTCTAGATTAACATTAAGAATGTCATTAGTAGACCCAATCATGACAGAGATATGATCCCAGTGTTGTAGCTTCCCTGCCCCACTAAGAGCTCTAAATCACCAGTGTGTAGATTTACTGCAGAATGCTAAAAGATAAGGAGCACTGAGGAAAGATGTTGGCAGTCTGAGGTCAGTTACCTGCTGTTCCAGGATCAGTTGCTTGAAGCTCTGTGGTGTCCTTTTACCTGGGCCTAGGGCTACCTTGCAATCCTTTGCGACAACAATAAGGCATCCTTCTTTTGATCTGTGCAGTCTATGGGCTTCTAAAATTGCCTCTGTATTTAGGAGACCTGCTCCATGGTTGTGGGAGATCAGGCAGCCACAGCTCCTCAGCTGTTCCTGAGACAAGTGGCAGGTCCCTTCTGTGGAAGGATTGAAATAATAGACTTTTTCCAATGTAATAGGATTAATGGGATTTTTTTTAGTGTCCTTCTGTGATTCTATCTGGCACTAGGTGGAGATACAGCTAAAAACTGACTGAGCTTTTAAGCTGGGAATATGGAACTCTGAATTCTCACAAATACAGTTACTGCATATTTATAAGATAGCTTTAAAGAAGTGAGTCAACAAAATCTGTCCCTGGTGTTTTTATTATGATGGACTGATTTTAAAAAATGGGTTGAGAGACAACCTGAGAACTGGAAAGCATATTGTACAGAAATGAATAGGTCTGTTTAGACAAGTAGATACAAGGTGCATTTGTGGTGATTTCCTTCTATTTGGGCCTAGGCAGGTTTTCTTTCCACAAAGAGGTGTATATTCTTTTATTCTCTGCATCATTCAAGTAGTTGTGAACCCAACTTGTCCTTTGTATTGTGTGACAGCCTGCTGAGGAAATGGCCCCAAAATAATGAGGGATGGGATTCAGTGAAATATTGTTCATATTTTTACTGCCATACAGATCTACACAAAGACTCTGCAATAGCAGCAGCATTCTGCTGATCTACTGATTTTCTTCTGTGTAGACCCCGCAGAGGCACAATAACAGGAGCAAAATAATAAAGAAGCCATATAAAGCTTTGTGACCATGCTTGTTATGACTGTTTCTTTAAATAAGGCAGACCGTGAGAACATAATGTGTCCATACAGTGATGCATTTCATCTCCTCACAGAAAAATAATTCATGAAGAGAGCATTTCAAATCTATTAAAATATTCCCACTTCCTCTTCCACCAGCTTCCGCTAAGAATAGTATGAAAGGTTAAAGATTTAATGGATGTTGAGATTCAACTTGCTGTACTTTTCAGACCCTCCTGGACAGAGCCGAAGGCCACCATTCATGCTGTGCATTTCCACTGCCTGAATAGGCTTCCTATGTTTTGCTTGACTTTTTGATAAACAAAGACTTTCAGTCCCTAAGGGTCTGTATCTCAAGACAAGATCTTGTTTGCAAAAATACACCTTGATTTATTCTCCTCTTCTTCAACCTGGCTAATTCAGTTTTTAAAAGCTGCATTACCAGTTTTGGCAGAAGTGGGAAAAGCTCTCAGGAGTACAACCTGATCTGAACATAGGTATTCTTCCATCTTCCACCAAGGCATGAGATTCAACTGGAATGTGACAGTTTCAAATTTTGAAAAAAAATGTCAGCATATCCAGGGCTCTGAAACATTCTGATAGGAAGTTTAAAAGCTGGATATCACTCCAGTGAGTTCTGGTTCCACAGGATTCAACAAACTGCTGTCACATTATCTGAGCCACCCAGGGAGGCCACTGCCACAGAATAAAGAGTATAGCAGCCCCCTGAGCCCTTTTCAGGGCAGGTTTTTCTGGACTTTCAAACTCACAGCAATTCAATCTGGAGCAAATCCCAAAAGCAAAAACCTTCCCGTAATTCACTGAAAACGCATCAAAGGAGAAATGCATCTATAAGGCATTTAGATTTTATAAATTGGCATTTTTCAACAAAGACATGCTTTGTCAGGAAATTCCTGGCCAGCTCTAATCATGAATGCATCTGGGAAACAAATGTTTTGTCAGATCTATGGGCAAGATGGATTTAGCCAAGGAACGAAAGGGACATGACACTCTGATCAGCGATCCAGAAGATCAAAGGACATGGAAAATCAGAAGAGGACGGAATTAGCCAGCAAAATTCTTTACTTGCAATTAAACTAATTTAACATCAGATCTGATGAGACTTTCTACAAAGCCTGGTGTTTATCGGTGATAAATACAGTTTTGGACAAAAGGAACTGTATTACTGGGAGGAGAGGAGACCTATGCAATCATAATCACAGCACACAACTTCAATTGCACCTTACATTGCAGGGCCAGAGGCAATGGGGAGAAAGCAGGGATTATGACCTCTCGTTTTCTACTGCCAATTCAATGATTGATTACCAATGCATGAGAGTATTTATCCACTAAAAACTTAAGTTTGCTTGCACAGAAAGTTTTAAACCAAACCAAACAAACAAACAGGGCCCTGTGGGTCCTGGGGAGCAGCCACAGTTCAGCTGGATGGTAAATTTAATTTCTCAGAAGTACAGCTGTTTACATCAAGTCTCTGCATTAGACTTTAGAAAAAACAGAAAATAGAAACTGAGATCCCCAGGGCATTATTTACAGGAAGGCACAGTGTCAACAGGCAATAGTTCTAATGCTCCTCTGAGCACAGGAATTTAGAACTACATGTCCTATTTTTCTAGCCACTAAATGTTTGACATTTCTGGCATAAAGCTGAAGATGTGATTCCAAACCACCCCAAGAAGAGAAGGAACTGAACTAGGCTAGGTTAGTGCTTGGCTGGGTGACTGCCCTACTAGCCAAATAACTATACAACAGAGAGGACTTGGGCCCTTATTTCTCCAGTGATGTTCTCAGTAAATTAGGCTCCAAAATAATTATCTTCCCCAGAACTCACTCTTCCTGCCCCATACCACCACCTCCACACTATCTGCTGTCACTCAGTACCTCTCAGCTCCCTCTGCCTGAGCCCAAACCACCACCCATAAGCTTGTTAAAACAGTTTATCTGCCTGGAGATAAATCCCTCAGTGGAGGTGCTTACCTGAGCCACAGGATAAACATTTCCACTCAGATGTTCTTTAGTTGCCAGAAATTGCTCACCTCGAATCAGTGACCCTGTCATAAATTCACAAACTAGAGGAGGCTCAAAAAGAAGTATGTAAACATGGCACTTTCCATTTAATTAATCAATTTAATTTCCATTTGGACATTCAACCAAACATCAGGTGCTATGCAGACTTGAGGGAACATACAGGGACAGAGAAGTAGGATGCATTTTTCTTGCTTTTGTTCTCTAGTCTGCAGATTGACACAATGTCCTTCACTGCATGCTCTCTAGCTGGAAAGTCCAGTATCTGAAGTGCAAGGAGTACTCTACTTTTCAACCAGTAATTCAGCAATTCTGGTATGCCAGGATCTTCCAGATCCCAATATTCACAGGTACCAAGTCTCTGGTTTGTCACTTCTGGAGCAAAGGGACCTTTGTACTGAACAGGGTATATTGTAATATGTGATGTGTAGTCACTGGTAGCTGTAGAGTCTGAGTTTGTACAAGGTTTTTATGGAAGCAGAATGAAGGAAAAATTTCACTGTGGGAATAAAGCTGAATCTGCACAGGCATGCAGTATTCAGGTAAGTCTTGCAAGAGAAATGTCTCATATGAGTATTTGTAATTAAGTGACTTAGTGCAGTACGAGCCCTCGCAGATATTGCTGTCACACAGTCTGAGCTGGACCCAGTTTGAAGCAGCAAGTACATACTCACCTGCTGGTTGGTGGAAACGACTGTCTCTGGGGTACAGAGGGTAAAATTATTCACATCTCTTGCGTTGCTGCTACCCACACTGCTACCAGCAGACTTGGAAAACCAAGAAGGTTTGGGCTTGATTTTAACAGGTTCTTGTGGACTACCTTTATCTGTTACTGGGTAGAAAAACTTTAAAAAGGAAAGTGATTGTTCCACATTTAAAAGCAGACAAGTAATGTTTAAATATTTTAAATTTTTTAAATATTTAACATACCTTGTCCTGATGGCCTGTTTCCATTTATCATACCTTATTTCACCGACAGTGCACTTCCTTTAACCCATACCACTGTCACTTGAGCCAGTTTGGGGAATCAGTGTTAACAGTTTTTTAGTACTGGTTGATTCCTTACACATATTTAATATCAAGCTACAGACCCTTTTTTGACTGCAAAGTGGTTGGTTACTCATCTATTTACTTTATATAAAAAACTCTAATTTGGCCAAACACTGGGCATTGACAGTGAGATGAAAATCTTCTGTTCCTGATAGTTATGCTTCCATCTCTGTTATTCCTATTCCTATTTACACCTCCTAGAGGAATGCAGTTCTCCAGGGGACTGATAAAAGCAAGGGAAGTTATAAAAGGGGTAAGATTTCTGAAGCAGATCTCTAACAGAAAGAACAGGTATTGAGACACCAAAGATGACTTGACTGTACTTAAAATAACAATGCCTGGCAGAAAGGAAGTAAGAATACTAGGAGGGATGAGGGTTTGTGGGTGATGCAGCATAATGAGCTATTGGCTTCTGCTCTTACCACAGCTCTCCCCTGTCCTCTCCCAGTATGAGAAGACATGAAGTGTGAACATGCACACCATCAGTGCTGTAGAGGGAAGGGAAACCATGTAAAACAGTGCCAAGCAGAGAAGCTTTCTCTCCCTGGAAAGCCTGTGGCTGAAGAATAGTGTACGGGTGTTTCTCAGCACAGAGCTGGGGGTCTCTTGTGTGTATTCAAAGGGTGGCTGAGTTGAGGAACGGTGGAGAGAAGTGATGGCTTCTTGTTTTGTCTGTCATGGGTCACAAAAGGGGGCCAAGTTGAGAACAAACCAGCTCACAGAGCACATGATCTGGGAAGAGGCACGCTTCAGCTTCCAGCATGTCATGGGAAACAACATCACATATGGAGGGAAGGAGGGACCACACACTTGGTGCTGCCCTTCCTGCAGTTCTACCTCTGATGGCAGCCACACCAGCCAGCGCTGCTCCCAGGGACGTGCCAGCAGTGACCAAATGGTGCAAACTCAGGGGCTTCAGGGAGCTCAGGCACAGGCAGCCAGGAAGGTGTCAGGAAAGCCTCAGCCAGGGCTGCAACCAGCACTTGCAAACAAACCTACTGCCTCACAGACATGAAGGGAAGTCAATGCTGATGGCATTTGCTTATTCACAGCTGGGGGAGCTTAATCAAAAGACAACAATACATGCTGCTCAGTTTTCCTTCCTATTGCCTTCAGTGACATTCCACTTACTTTAAAAACAGATGTCATAGCAAAATTTATATTAAATGCTTTGCTTGTCACAGAGGGAAGGAGAAATGAGCTGCTGAGAAGTAAGAAACTCTGAGAGTGGGGATGGGGACTTATCCAGGAATAAAGAGTTTTAGGACTAGGTCCATCTTGAACTAATTTAGCTAGAACTGAAGGAATTGCTCTGTGCTCACTCAGTGCAGGGATCATTCCACACACCTAGACTTTTTTCTGCAAAACTGTGGGGAAGAGTGAATTCAGACTCTGGGGGAAACCTGTTGAAGGAAAAGGAAGAGTGTCCAGTTCAATCTGTCCCTAAACAATTTTACCAGTGGAACTGTTTCAGTAGAAGGACATTAGGTATTTCTCCTGTATAAGAACCAAGAACCATTACTTACATTGGCTTGCTGCTAATGAAATACACATAACAGTGTATTAAAGTAAAAATTCTTTTAGGCAATCTGTTAATATCTGCAAACATTTTTAATTTCTGTTATGCACCTGATGACCCACTCCAGTTCTTTTGTTCTCCCTTGAGACTAATTATGGCATTACCCATAACACAGTATATGTCCCATTCAGCAAAAGGGCTCAGGTACTCTGATTTACGTAGGCAAAGACTGCTGAGGACATTCCATATCTCGCTTTTCTGTATTTATATCTTTCTATTTCTTTACTCTTGCACACATTTTTGCAAACTTTTTCCCATTTTGGGTTTCATCTCAGCTGTACACTCATGAGACAATATATCACTCCTCCCTGTTCATTGTGGAGGTAATTTCATTGCTTTACACTGCCGGTTTCATCCACACTTTTGAGAACATGGTGTGGAGCAAATTACCCAGAAATCTCTGGCTCTCACCTCAGGCAAGACTGGTCTTGTTTGTCACAGCCTACCTGTGAAGTCCAGATAAGCCTCCCCTCACTGTTCAAAACAGCACAGTTCCTCAGGTACAAATGTCCTATGACAGTTAACCTGTGGTCTATTTCAGATAACTCTGCCTTAAAATATATTTCCTACCAGCCTTGTTTTGACTCATACTTGCAAGTTTGCTACTGAGTCAATGCTCTCTGCCAGCATAATACTCTGAAACAGATAGTGCAAGCAATAAACAAGTTATGGAAGGCTTCAGAAGAGAAGCTTTGGGAAACAGATCCACAGATAATGCACATTTTACAGAACCCATGAAGGTTATGTCTTTTAATGAGATATCCTAAACTTAAAATGCTGACTGTGTAACCTGTGAGGTCCCTGTCCAGCTATCACAAATATAATGTCTACCAAGCAGGTTGTGCTGTACCTTATTCTCTTGTTCTGTCTTCAGGATTTTAGCTAATTTTATTTTAGTGTGCTTCCTGGCTAGTTTAAATGAACAATTTGCACCTACAAAAGTATGCATGAAAGAGCCCAAAGTGACTAGTGTTCATAAAGAACAGGAAAAAGCTACAGTATCATGGTTTCCTTCTGATCCTCAGCAGCAGCACATTACTGAGTGTGACAAAGCAAACAATTTATTGGGAGAATTAACCTTTACCTCTGTTAAAGAAAGCAAACCAATGTCAGTATTGCTTTGGGTCCTCCTGCCTTTTCTTACGGACTACTGTAACCAAAATGCTGATCCTTCCATCTGCTTGTGTCAAAAATAAAAAAAAAAAAGAAGTTGTAATATGATATTAAAAACTGCCACAAACTGGGTCATTTACTGAACAGCAAGGGAAAAAAAAAGCACACCTTGCTCCCTAAGGATACTGCATAGTTATGTGACCTTCTTTGCTTGGCTGGCTCTTACAAACCACCAAGTGCCACCTCTTCTCTTCTCTGCACTGTTCACAGGACTTTCATCTCTGCACATCTCTCCTGCTGCAGTGGGAATAAAAGCAACTGAGTTGGCACAAAGTCAGAATCCAAAGTTGAGACGGGCAAAGCACAGCCTAAAGCAACTTCACCTCTGCTTCCCTTATGACTCTGTGAAGCACAGTCATCAAAGCAGCACTAACACAAACACCCAACTGGAGGCACACGGCGTGTGGTTCTGCTCATGTGAGTGTTCTGTGCTCTGAGACCGCACAAGGACATGTCATCTGAGGAGTTCAATGAAATGAAAATAGGAAAAAGACTGCAGCTAGCTCTACTCATCTTTCTGCAGTGACACCATTGAACACTCAGCCCTCTGCTTCTGGGGTCTCTGGGAGAGTCTGTGATTTTCTGCTTTGGGGCTTTTTCCAGGGGAAGGGCAACACAAAACTAAAATAATGGTGGTGTGGGAAGGACCTCATGCTGAATTAGCCCTGCCCATCTCCTTTATCTAGGCTCTCCTGACACCTTCTTAGCGTTTTCTGGCCACATCCACACCCCTCAGAGAGACCAGGGCTCAAACCCCTGGCTTTCTACCAATTCCTGGGCAATGCTTCCCCCAGGGGGAGGAAGGCAGAGGAAGCTAAGTCCAAATAAGCCAGAGGAAAGGAGCTGCTGCTAAGAGCCTCCACGGGGATTCAATGGACAGATAGAAACCCTTCCCAGTACATGTAGCAGCTGTGGCTCTCTGCCACCACTATCCACCCTCTCCTGTCTGGGTTCCCTGCTCCCACCAGGGGAAAAGAATCTGAAAGAATTTGAAGTGTAACATACTTACTACCTCAGGGCAGATGAATCAAAATAGAAAAAACAGGAGCAATTTTCCCACTCTCAGGAAAAATTCAGCCTCTCACTGGAGAAATAAGGTCAAGAGAAAGAGTGGGGCTGAGAGTAAGAAGAGGAGATTTGGGTACAGATGAGGAAATATAGACAAGCAAGTAAAACCAAACCACCACTAGATCTTCCTTCAGCTAAAAGAACCAGCAAATGTCCCCAAGACCCAGAGAACTGATGCAAGTGAGTGGATCCTGACAATTGCACTGTCTTGCAGAGAGTGGGGAGGTCCCAATAATAACATGGCACTTGTCAGAGTGACAATGACCTGCGGTGATGAAACACTGCTGCTAGTTCTAGTGGACACCCACCTTGAACTGCACCTGCCTTCTGATTCTCATGGGGCTTGAAGCTGCTTCCTGGATGCTGTACTAACCTGGGCGTCATCACAGCACAGTTTGCAAAACTCCCACAGGCTAGCTGACTTGCTTTGCTGGCAAATTCTCATTGCTTTGCAAGATTAAACTCTGAGTCTCTCTGTGGTGTTTCCTTGAGGATTTGGCTCAGTTCCTAGTCAGATTCTGATCTCTTATCAGTGCTTCGGCCTCTGAGAATTGCACGGCTGTGACTAGTCTGAGGTTGCAGATTCAAAGTTTACATTTTCCTTTTCATCTGTTCACATTTTTCTGTGCTTATTTTTTCATGTAAAGTAATTTTTCCTTTACATTTCCATAATGCAGATGAATAACTCTGCTGCATCAGTTAGCTGTACAGTATTAAATGCCCTGTCCTTCAGAATCAGTGACAGCCAGAAATAAATCTAGCTCCTCACTATTTGGCTTATGTTGAAACAGACACAGAAAAGACCAGTGATTGAATCTTCTCCAGTCTTAAATTTTCTCCTCTTTATTTCCAGAAGTTTTGACTGCCACTTCTACACTTTTTTTTTTTTACTTTTCACTGGTCTCTTCTTATGTTTCCTTCCAAATTCCAGGAATTCAGCAGTCTCCCAAATCAATCAGAAAACTGTATCAGTCAGCCTTGCGGCCTTGCAAAATTTGAAGAGTAACCACCAGCCATGCCACACACTGCTGTACTGGAATGGTGAGTTCCCCAGAGCCTGCAAGACCTGCACACTTGGGTTCTAGAGCCAGAGCACTTCCAAACTCTCTCACCACTGAACTGAAACATCCACTGATGTTCCAAACTGTATACAATGTCCTGAAATCCAGATAATCCATCCTTCTGTCAAGGAAAGGTTTGGTTTTGCCTGTACTTCTGCAAAGCAAGTGTAAGTTGTTCCTTTCAATTTTTTGTTGACACAGCAACCACATTGATGTGTCATAGATGGAGCATCTGCATGTCCATTATAAGTTTTCCTTTAACACCCCAGGTACCCTCCCACAAAACATTACAGTAGGATGTTCTCCAGGGTAGTCCCTTAGCTGCAGTACTTATTTCAAATCTTTGTACTTTTTTTTCAAGCCCAGCTGTCAAATTAGAACTGAATATGATAAAGATCATTTCAATGTCACTGAAAGAGTCCATTACTGGGCATACATGCACAGTTCTGAACATGCTACCATGCAGCCCATACTCACAGCACATGCAACACAGAGTCACTCACTGGGTAGACACCAGGTTAGATCTGCAGCTTCCACACAATGCCCAACACATCTGGCCTCAGCCATGGTGCTTTCAGGATGGGAAGATCACAACTTGACCCTTCAAGCCTGTATCTGTACACACTGATGAATATAAAACAAGAATTAAACATTCACAATGTGCGATACCAAACACTTGAATTGAGAAATGCACTTCCTTACCCTCATGCATCTGCTTTGTTATTTTTAACTGAGAACTGCAGTAGTTACTAACTAGAAATCCTATGGGACATGCTGGGATTGAAACTTACCTGTTTTTTGTGCTTCTTGTGCCACCCACTGGAACAGGCTGAAAACACGAGTGAAAAGAAAACATTCAGGAGATCTCAAATCCAGCATATTTTAGTATGTTTAATGCATTAATATAACAACAGCTTGCAATATGCTCCAACACTTTTATTCAGTGTTCATTAATTCAAAATATCTGAAAAGAACCCAAATTTGTTAATCTCCTGACCAAATGCCTTCAAGACACTAAACCAGTTTGTCTTTGAGGACAAAGGCAAAGACAGTTCAATGATATATTGCTATTGATGAATTCTCCAGGCACTAATGCATTGTAGAGAGTACAGAGAATGTCTCATCTAACATAGTCCATCCAGCTCCAGTCACTGGCAGGTGACTGTGTGGAGAAGCTGTTAATCTTATGTGAGGAAGAAAGAGGTTACTCAACTAAGGAACTACAAGAATCTGGCTTGTTTATTCAGGCAAAATGAAGGCAGAGTGAGAATATGTCTCTCTCCAAATGCCTAATGGGCATATATTCCAAGGAAGTACAGCTTCTCTGATGGTGTTCACAGTGATTAATAAATGATTAATCAGGAATTCATTTAACCTTAATACCCAGGAAAATGTAAGAGCATCAAAGCAGTGATTAAAGTCCTCCAGTAGGATAGATAATGACAGACAATTGTACTTTTTTTCATAAAAAAGAGCTTGAACTATTTGTGAAAGCTGTTATATGATAGGATTGTTTGAAATAACAAGGCATCACACATAGGGACACAGCCTCACATCTCTCTATGTTTACTGAGGAGTTGTATTCATCTTCTAGAAAGAGTGCAAACAACAGGAAGAGTTCAGTGTGACAGCACCATTCAGAAAACACCTTTTAGGTTTTAGTTATTGTTTTTTACTTAAAAACAAATATGGGACAAAATACAAAAAAACCTGCACTGCAGACTCTTTCTAATACCATCCCCAAAAGTCCATTTTGAATAACTAGCCATTTAAAGTACCCACTGGGTTTCCAGCACAATTTTATTTGACCTTTTAATGAAAGAACAACATGTATAAAGCAAATTATTTCAACTCCTTAAAGCAACCTTTTACATAATCTAACCAGCCCCTCGTCCAAAGTGTAATGTTAAGATTTGTCTTTCATAAATGTATGTCTCAAGCACATTTTCTGATTTTGAAGTTTCTTTTTACCCAGTCTGACTACTTATATTTTTTATTAAACACACAAGTTAGGGTGTTTCAAATACCTAATTAAGAAACAAGGTATTGCCAGATTTTAAAAAAAAAAAAATAGCAACATTACTAATTACTGAATATAAGTTCTTCTATTTATAGAAAACACTGAACTCCATAAAGTTCCTTAGTTTTTAAAGATCAGATATCAGACATTGTTGGAAACCATAACTGTTCCCTTGCTATTATCCGAAATGGTTATGACTTTAACAGATCTTTTTCCAGTTCTTACAGTAAGACAGTCAAAGAGGGCTTCATGTGTGTGCTTATTTGTAATGTCACACAAACACAGTAAGAATTCATAATTAAAAAATACATCCGAAGAAGCTGCAACTTCCCTTATTCCTTGTATTCCTTCCCTTATTATGTGCCACTTACTTAAACCATCTGGGCAGTGAGAAGCCCATACCAAGGTGCAGAAAACCAAAATGCAGGGCCCCCAGCACCATCCCAGCCACAGATGCCACAGGAGCTAAACCTATCTTTAAAATAATGACTTTCCATACACCACTTTCTGAACCAAAATAAGATTACAGTTTCACCTGCATTTTTCCTCAGGGAATTCTTTAAGGTGTGTTAACTCATCCACCATCACAGCAAAGCCACACAAAAAAGCCAATCTCTGTGGACAGGAAGTATCTCCACTTTGTAAATGTTTGACAACAATCATAAATTATAGAAACAGGTATTAATCTAGATTTGCTGACCGTAATTAAACATCAGGGCAAGGTCTTTGGCACATTAGTCATGGTGCCCCCTCACCCAAATGAAGGGTCACAGTGGCTGAACACCACTGATGTTCTATCTACTTTAGCTTACAGTGAACCACAAAAATCTGAAGAGCAAACTGGTAGTACTGGGGACCACACTACAGGTGTTTGTAGGAGCACAGTCGTGTGGACTGATCATACCTGAGCAGCTGGAGACTATCCCCATGCCAGTGGAAACTGGGAATCCATGTACTGGAACTACTCACAGGGACAAACCATGGCACAGCAAGGCAGAAATCAGGAGATTTGCTTCAGAAATGCTCTGCTTATCCAAAAGTAAATATTAACATAAGCCCACCCCAAGGCTCTTTCCTCTCTCCCTGCTGTCTTATGCTCATCCCCAAAGTAACTGAACTGCTCTTATTGCGTAAATTTATTCCTTAGGAGCACCAAATTTTACTTGTTGAACCAGAAGACTGATTATATTCACATCAATCCACCTTCAAAAGCATGTTTGTCTTCTGAGCTTGAGTTGTTTAAAATAATGATCCATACAATGGAAAAATAGGGAAAACCTAGAAGAACCAGAATCTCAAGGTCCTGTTTCACAATAGATCTGTCTCTGAGAGTTAATCTTAGCAGGACATATTTCATTTAACACCTAGCCATGCCACTGCTGCCAAATTAGGTAAGTATGTATATTAATTCATCTGAAGAAATGTGGGAGCACACTCTGCATGTGACTCACCCAAAATGCATAGTTTGAGGTATTTGGCTAAGAAATGTTATTTTGAAATGCGTAAAATAACTGTAAAAACATTTTTTAAACCTTCAGCTGAGAACAGTTATTAAAAAAAAAAATAAAAAAGAGGGAGGAAAATACTCTATGGTTCATTTCAAGCTCCTGAGAAAAGAAAAACATCAATTCTTTCACCTCATTCTGTTTTCAGCCTATTTGTTTCAGCACCTCAGGTCAGAAACCTCTCTCCCTCAAAAGTAAGCTCGGAAGATTCCTCAGGAGGTTTTCTGATGAAAGGGTGTCTGTCTTCTGCAATGACAAAGCTCTGTCAGCATAAGATCTTGTGCTGCTGAGACCAGACAAAGGTGTCAGTACCTCAAGAAGAGGAAAACATGCACAACACTTTTCCTCTAGCAACCTAGAGCATGTTGGAGCTCTTTTTTATCATCATCATCATCTTTATTTTTATTGTTGTTGTTGTTAATAATAATAATGTTGCTACTATTATTATTAAATTTAACCATAGTTGTCAAATAAAAGAGTTTGGTAATTATTTAAGGAATACAATTACATTGCTCACTCTGCTTCTTAAGCTCTCTATAAGAGAATCCAATGGGACTTCAGGAAGTGCTATTGTGACCATCAAGAACAGTGTATTTAAAATGTATTTCAGCAAATCTCAGAGGTAGGAAACTGCAGGCTTATGTTGAGTGACTTGAAAAGACAGAGAGCCTTGCTAGGAGGGAGACCCTGAGTTCACCTACCAACACATGCACCTGCCAAGAATAATAGAAACGATAATAAAAATAAAAATGCAAAAACATGAAAGTTACACTGTGTTGACAGGGCTTCAGTAAAATTTCAAGCAGAGAGGCTCTATCACTAAGTCTTCCCACTGAGCAACATTTATAGTTATTACTTTCTTGCTGCTGGCAGCAAACCTTTATAGACGTTTTGAGAATACATCCAATATGGGAAGTGGCCTGTTGTTTTTTTCTTTCTTCCAGCTACATTATTGATATTTCAGGAGAGTAATTGAACTTCTCAGCACCAACTTGTTTTCTCCATAAACTACTATCCCCTGTAGATACACATTTTTTCAGGGCCTACATTGAAGTAACTGTAAATCCTACACCTAAATGGAACTTGTATTTTGTCAGCTTTTGTAGGAGAAAAAACGGCATCCTAGCTGTAAAACATCTGACAGCGTTAAAACTGTGCTGTGTTTCATCTTTTTCTCACATGTGCATGCACTCTCACACACTTTTCATTAAAGTCTTTCCTTAAAAAAGATGTTCAAAACTGCATATAAGTCACCAAATCTTTGTTTCACTCCACCCAGGCCAACAGTTTTCCTCATTTTGCTACGAACATAAGCAACATTAACACTCAAACAGTGATTCATGTAAATAACAAAAACAAACAAAAAGCCATGGTGGAAAGCACTCTAGAGGATCACAAAGAGATGTAGCTCCACTCTCAGCACACAGCACCCAGCGAGTCTCTCCTGCTGTATCGTGCTTCAGTGGGTACAGGACAGAAGCAATGGTGAACCTTCCATCAAGTAAGTATTGATTCACAGCTGGCTTTCTGCCCCAGAAGATGCATATTTGAAGTGGAAAAGTCAAAGGAGTATCTTCCCTATCACTGCTTAGGGAACAGAAAACCTTTCCCTCACAAGGAACATTAAGAGAGAGGTTTCTGATGGAAAGAAAGTCTGCAACTTTCCAACTAGGTCAATTTGTTACATGCTATGGCTATGATACAGCAGCATGCAGTATCACCACATGGTGCCTTAATTTCAATCCTCTCTGTAGACCCAGAGGCCCCAGCCACAGATGTGGTGACAGGGAACCCTGCCTTGTAGCAAATTAGTAGACTACAGGTGGCAAAGGAAAGAGACACCGTACCAGGAATGCAAGCCTTGGTTGGATTATCCCCACAAGGCGCATTAGAGTGGTACTGACACACACAGTGTCTTAAGCCCCCATTTCTCCAGAGTCCTCGTAGCAGATCAGCTGTCAACAAAATGGAGCAATCAGAGAGCAGAGGGCTCGGAATTTCCCAGGATAGGGCAGGCTCTGTAATGTCGTGTTTATACAGTCCCTATTATCTTAGTCCTGGTTTCCTAGAGCTTTCCACAAAACACAAGTGATACTAATGCATGTTTAAGACTGCTGCCTGTCAACTGCATTTTTTGCTCAGGTCATTCCTTTTGAGCTGATGGGAAAGGGTTGCAGTTCCCTGAACCCAGTGACAATGGGCAACGGGGAAGAAGAGAAATTTTCAGAGCTTATGATTGTATTCCTAAGCTGTAAAGCTAGAAACTAGAGGAGGACCATAGGGGAGTTTGTGTGCGCTGTGAACATGCAGAGTATGAAAATCTGGTCTTATCAAATGGGAATGGTGATGAGAAACTGCCACACAGCAGGATGAAAACATGGGAGTATGTAGGGTGTGCAGGGCAAGGATGCTTCTGAGTAGCAAGTGTTTCAGCTGGCCTGAGCTGATCTAGATAAGGACAGATTTAGTGAGCAGACAGTAGTACTGAAAAATGGACATTACTGCTGAAGGAGACTCATCGCTTCCTTAGGCAGTAGAGGGGTGGTGTTCATGTACTTAGAGAGAAGGAGGATAGTGTCAGAGTAGAGTGGGGCAGAGGAATCCTTGGTAGAAAGTGTGCAAGAATGGGATCATGGGGAAGATATAATAGAAAGAAGAAGAAGACGCTCACCAAAAAAAAAAAAAACTAGCTTTCTTCCATATTTTCAGGTACAAGAAGGATACATAAAAATGAGAAAAATTGCCTTTATTTTTCAACACCTTACTACTACTTCCTTTCTTCTCCCCAAGAACACACCTTACCATGAGTCACAGTGCTGTCCTCCTCCTTTTTGAAAATAGTTTATCTTCACTGAAGAAACCACAGAAGAGGATCTCACACTGTCCAACGAGGTATCGTAGCTCAAGCCAGTGCCAAAGGAAAATTGTACTATGGAACCATCTCATAGAACATGATCCTTTTGAGGGTTGATTGAGCATTATTTTTATGTTAGCTTGAAAACAGGATGAAGATAATGCTGATAACACTTTGAAGTTTTGGTTGTTGCTGAGCAGTGTTTACACTGTGTCAAGGACTTTTCAGCTTCTCACCCCACCCCACCAGCAAGGAAGCTGGGGGACACAAGAAGCTGGGCAGGGACACAGCCAGGATAGCTGACCCCAGCTGGCCAAGGGGATATTCCATACAGTATGGCATCATGCCCACTATTTCAATTACGGTGAAAGCTGGCTGGGGGCAGCTGCTCAGGGATGGGGATCAGTCACTGGATGGTGAGCAATTGCATTGTTCATCACTTGGTTTTGTAATGTAATTATTTTATCAGTAGCAGGAGGAGGAGAAGAAGGAGTCTTCTCCTTTCCCTTTCTGTCCTAATAAACTGTCTTTATCTCAACCCATGACTTTTTTTTTTCCCAATTCTGTCCCTACCCCACTGAGGAGACAAGTGAGCAAGCAGCTGTGTGGGATTTAACTGTCTGCATGTTAAACCACAGGAGAAAGTTTGACAGTTCTAATTGGATATTCCTACATCAATTTTTAGATGTCTAATCTAAAAAAAGGAAAAAAAAAAAAACAAACTCACACACATGAAAAATATAGTTGTTCAGAAATCTTGGCCAGAAAGCATAACACAGTTGGTCCGTTTATTATCTGTGGCTCTTTTTAAAGGATTCATTTTGCGTTTGTTTTTCCTTCTCCTGGGCTAATGGTAAGCAATTATGAAAATAAGTTTCAAAAACATTTCTAAATCTTGCTTTCAGTTCTGTGCATACAAAGGAAGATTTTGCTCACCTGTCCACTCTTGGAATGATCTCGCCAAGTTATAGTTCAGTAAGCAAGTTAGAAAAATAAATCTCAGAGAAGAAGAATGTAGAAGCATTTAATGGCAAACATAAGAACATTCTGAAATACTCACAGACTTACTGTGAGCAGATAATAAGGCTAAATACTTTTAATAAATTATTCATTCTGAACTACATATTCACCTGCTGTAGAAATCTGCTGTGATCAGTAATCTCTTTCCTTGAAGTAAATTAATACCTTGCTAAGTGGGTTTCTTCTACAGGGAAGACCTGACCTTGCATGTGCTGAGGATTTTGACAGTCAGAGAAAAGTTCAGTTGTTATAATATACTCAACCAGTCTTTTAAACATCTGCTAGCAAGAATAAGAATACAAAATACAAGCAGATTTTTGGGGGGAGAGAATGAACAAACAAACAATGTTCAATGAGAAAATGAAAATATAGGAAGTTGACAGTATGAAGTCCCATTTCCATCCAAGACACTATAAGCAAAGAACATGAAGCCTGCCTAAATCCCTATAAACCTGCAACCAGACAAGAGCATACCCAGAGCACTAGGGGAGCCCTTGCACCCTACACCCCTTTCTTGAACATCCTTCCTATCTTCAGGAGGGATGCTGGAAATGTGCCTGGAACAAAGTAGTACATGTCAGAGAGGGGAGAAGGCTTCACCAAGGGGTGACTCAATTTTACTTTAAAGTACATTATCACTCTCTCTATTCCATGGAAGCAGTGAGAAAACCTGAGACGAGATTTTCTTTGCTTTGCTTTTGAAAGATTTAATCTAGGTACATATCACCAATCCTGTTGGAATGGGTCCAGAGGAGGGACACAAAGATCATGAGAGGAACAGAACACCTCTCCTACAAAAGACAGGCTGAGAGAGCTGGGGTTATTCAGCCTGAGGAAGAAAAGGCTCTGAGGAGATTGCATTGCAACTTTTCAGGGGATTTGTAAAAAGGAGGGAGAGGGTGTTTTTTATATGGTCCTATAGTGACAGGACAAGGGCTAATGGTTTAAACTGAAAGATGGCAGGTTTAATTTAGATGTTAGGAGGAAATTCCTTACTCACAGGGTGTGAGGCACTGGAAGGAGTTGCCCAGAGAGGCTGTGGATGCCCACCCCTGGAGGTGTTCAAGGTCACTTAGATGAGGCCCTGAGCAACCTGATCTAATGAGTGATATCTCTTCCCATGCCAAGGAGGTTGGAACTAGATGATCTTTAAGGTCTCTTCCAACCCAAACCATTCTATGAATCAATGATAAACCCGATATGGCCCCTGTTTCTCCTTTGCATGAGCCTGGTGTCTAGGTTGAGCTTGGATTATTAATTCCTCCTGGCTCAAACATGTTCAGACCAGCACATCCAACAGACTAGAACAGCAGATAGGAATTCATGACCAGGTGAGACAAGTTTATACCCCACATGGCATCTCACCACAAGCCCTGCATACCCATGTACCTCACATACCTGCTTTTGCAAGCTGTAACAGTCACCAACTGCAGAACTGAACCTTCCATACTGGGTAGGACCTCAGAAATAATCACATGTGAGCAAAACCCAAAAGTAGCAAGTAGAAATTCTTGGTTAAGGACACCTGCAAACTTCCATAACTTAAGTCATAATACACTTCTGAGTCACCAGTCACCGCTTTCTCAAGAATGTTGTTTCTAACTTGATTCTGGCATACAAATGTCAAATTTCCTTTGGGTCACAGAATGGTCACCTTACTTGATAAGGAAATAAGTACTCAGATCACATCCTGATGGCAGTTTTGGGGATCAACATGCCTCAGGATCTGAAACAGAACCCAGAGCTTCCTCATTTCTCTGTACTGTCTTCTGATTAAATTCTAGAGGAAGGTTGCTTTCTCTTTAAGGTGACCTGAAAGTCATTAAGGCCCATTTGGAGCTCTCTTCTGTATTAAAAATAAAAAAGCATTGCTGTTTCATTAGGTTAAACAAGGTGTAAAGGAGAGCAGAGTCAACTCCTTGGCTTTGTGAGTGTCAGACAACTTCACGCTTGAGAAGCATGAAATTAATGATTAATTAGTTCATTCACTCATTCCTTAACACAGGAAAACAGGTACCTAAGTCCCTGTAGTGCACAGGATAATGAAACGGCTCCTGCTCTAACTCAATGCCACACTACAGTCCCAAGGACCTCCTGAGGACTCATTGCCTCTGTATGCTTCAAAGGACTCTTAAATTAGGTAACCCATCAGCACATATGAGAACTGCCAACACATGTGCCACCAAAACACATGGTAGCTGCTACTCTGTGTTGGCAAGAGTGGAAAAACTAAAAAAGCTGAAGAAAAGCCCCCACACATGGAAAGGTTGGTTGTACCTATGCTGCACTTACCAAACCTGCAAAGAAAATGTTGCTGTTTGACTGTGTTGCTATAAACCTTGCAAGGATTTTAGAGAATGCCTTTGCCCATTTCCACACTCTGGCTTATTGGGATAGCTGAGAACTATAATGTTTGTTTGAGAGATAATTTCAACTGTCTCTAAAATAGTGGCTTTTAAAGGCTGAGAAGGGTCAGCTTGCAAATTTTCAGATGCTGATTTAGAAGTAAATCTCTTCTGGAAAAACAGTTTTTATTCTTCTCCACAAAAGGAGTGCTAGGGTAGTGGTTCTAAATGCTTTTCTAACATCCTTTCACTCTTTCCCTCCAAGCCCTTCTTTAGGCATGTAACATTCAATCTGAAAAATTACTGTATGAGAAATAATGTGCTCTCAGGTGCAGCATAATTTATAGTAACAAAATTTATAGTTTTTGTTGAACTGGCAGCCCCTTAAAAGCTGAGCAGAACACAGGAAGTTAAACCAAATATCAGAGAAGACATGTTTCTAAGCCAAATACATATGGTAGAAAAGTAATGCCCATAGCAGATTTACTACTCCTATATTTGTATCTCATAAAACAGAGTGTATGTATTTCATCTTTTTTACAAGCAAACTCACCACAATATGTTTCCTCATTATTTTCATGAGGAAGGTCCTCTACCATTTTCACAGGATAAAAAAAATCAAACCACAATATCATTTGATTATGTTGTAACTGAACTGACATATAATAAAACCTTTTCTGAAATAGTTTCTGTCCATTATCCCTGTTTTTGTCTTGTTCAACTGTTGCTCATCCCTCCATTTGAATAAAAGGTCCCAAGACTTCTTGATCTTCCATTAATCTCTTTCATTCACATGAAACATTGTTTTCTGCCATTTTAAGCACCACTCCAACAACACCTCCAGGCTTTCCCTTTCATTCAATCCAAACCCAAACCTGAATCCTACTTCTCATCTTAGATTTGGACTAGGATCCCACCTCTGACCCACAACAAAAATGTTCTCTGAGGACAGATCTTTTGACTGCCCTACCCTGCCTTTGGATCCCCATTTCCAACCCCACTCCCAACCACACCTCTAGGCTCTCTTCCACCAAACTCTGACTTTAACCCAAACCCTCTTTTCCAGCTCATGTTTGTGGCATGTGACCCACAAGAGTCTAGATTTCATTAAACAATTTACCCATTTAGTATTGAATTTATGTCCACTAATCTGGGAATTAATATTCACCATTTCTTGGTTTTGGCTTCCCTTCCAGAGGGTCATGTTTATTCAAATTCTGAGCTAAGAAAATTTTTACCACCATATAATTAATATAAACAAACTCTGGCTTAACTTAAGCAATTAATAAAACTCAGGCTCAATAATCTGAGTAATTCTGTTAATGGGCATCATGTCAAGCTAGGATCCTTTAGACTAGCTATTCTGGGAAACTTCTGTTGTGGCTGCAACTCTTAAAGCATTTTAAAATGCTCAGCAACATACTAACCACAGGCCAAAAACTCTAGTGGAAGTACATCAATGTATACTTGCATAAATTTCCCTAATTTTTCGAAGGAGAAGTTAGAGAGAAACTTCAGAAACTCAGAGGCCATATAATAATTAAAGCATGGCAGTATTCACAGTTGTCTGAAGGTGAGTAAGAAATAATGAAGCAAGACTAAGGAAGACATTATTTAACCTTGAAAAGCTGTTATTGTTTCTAAGGTTAGAAAGTGACTTCTGGTACCTATATTGCAGTAGAAGAATCAAGGGTGACACAAAATTAGTCAACAAAAAGTAGGTAAAAATCAGCTTCATTGAAAAGTTATGAACTTACAATTTTAAGGAGAGCGAGTGGCTTGGCCATTGCAAACTTCGGAAGTATATTATCAAAACTGTTGAAACTGGCACCATTTGCCCCTGAAATGTCAGGCCCTCTTTTTTAATTATTTTCACAGCAAAATCACTGCAATTTGATAGGCTGATATTTGGCATGAATTGTATATAATAGGCCATGAAAGACAGAATGTTCAATAAAATTAAAAAAAAAAAACAAATCCAGTACCTTGTGTAGACTAATGCTTGCATGGGAATGAACTCTCCCAGACAGGACAGTGAGCCAATGTTGGTGGTGACAAAACTCCATTACAAAGGTCATTGAACATGAAATGTAATTTCATTTAATTTATCATCAAAATATTCACCATATCAATGACAGAAAACAGTGCAACTAGAACCCCTTTTGGAAATCTCCTTTCTGAGACACACACATGACTTTTTAATAGGACACTAATTGAAACACTTTCTTGATAGACCAGAGTGTCTAACTCAAAATTAAAGCTCACTGTACATCAGTGAAATGTAGGCTACCAACTAATTTTAGGGAAATTCTAAAAAGTTGAAATGATGATCATAAAGACTCATGCTCTTAAATCTTTTGGATGCTTTTGAAAATCCTTGCTTAATTTTCATTCCTGCAGTGTCGCAGTGACATCCAGTGGTCAGTAAGATTACTCTTAAATTGGGCTCCGACCCTTCCAAAATTCAAGGGCATCCTTACCTGTGTGTACTATAAGCTGATTCATGTGCTTTGTGCATGTAAGTTTTCACAGAACTGGTGTTTGATTAAACACTGACTCAGCATTTGAAAAAATCAGAAGGATTGTCAGAGGCAAAAGGAAGGTTGCCCATATTTTGTTATTATGGATCACTCTCCTTCCATAATTCTCCTTCCAGGATTCCCTTTGGGCTGCAAATTATTTAAGGTTGCTCCCAAATTTACATCCTCCCTAAATGCTAATAAAAATAGCAATTAATCTAATGTTTTTACTGTAGTAGCAGCCTGGAGGTCTACCCTGGTAGATTTAGACCAAGACAAGGACTCAGGTCCTGAAGTTGTGCACCAAACACATGACAGAAAAAAAAAAAAAAAAAAAGTGCAAACCGAGCCAGCAAATATCACATCGGCTACAAGACTGGGAGTCATTGTAATAGACACACACAAGTTCCATCACTATTGGAAGACAATTGTGAGGCTAAGGGCAGAAACTCATAACTTTATTCAGAAAGAACAGCAAAGGAATCAGTAACCAGTCACTGGAAGAGAGGGCAGAGAGCAGATCAAAAGATTTTGGCACTGGTACCCAAAATATCTTTAAAATGCCAAGGGTTAGCCTTATTGGTAGGACTGAAATGTGAGAAGCTGCTGGTTAGAGAGTCGCCAAAATCTAGGGAGATAGCAGGAAGAGGCAGGTGGAGGCTCAGGATCACCAAGCAGAGGGAAAGGACTGAAGAAGAGGACTTGAGTAAGGAGTAGTTGACTGCATCACCAAGGGAAAAAGACCTGGGCTGTGGCAGTACTGCCAGAGAAGGAAGGGGTCAGGAAAGTGAACAGAGTCAATACTGCCAGTATAATTATCAAGAATGTATCGACTCAAAGCAAAACAACACCAATCACCCAGCAAAAAGGTAGTTCTAGCACATTTCAAGGTTTGGCACTGAATTCCAAGTTGCTTGATGCTGCAGTATTACTGAGGAAATAGTTATTTTCTACTCTAATCACAAGTAGCTTTGAAAGAGATTAATAAAAAAAACAGCATGCCTTTCCCTCCCCTTCCTTCACAGGAATTTCTTGCTCTTAGACAGTCCGTACTGGAATATCAGGGAGAAGTAAAGATTACAGAGGAGAAAGACTGTGTGGTGGGTCATATACTGGTTTGCTCTCTAGATTCCTACAGACTTCAGCAAGACATCTTCTCATCCACTTTTAAGGCTGCACAGAAAATTAGTGTTAGATCCAGCACCAAGTGCAGAAAGCCTGGTGTTAAAGCTCCTACACTAAACTATTTGATAAAAGCTCCTTTTGGGAAGTGCAGTCAGTTTGGGAGATATAATGAGCTCTTACTGCAGTTCCTGGAAGGAATATTTCTGTGAGCAACGTTATTTTCAGATCCTGTACTTTAAAGAATTATTGCTTTATTCTTTATTCAGTAAATTCATGCTACCAACTTTCTCTTCCTGTCTATTTCACTCACTGCCATGATGACATGCAAGGTCATTGTTTATGCTGTATGAGTTCCCCTCTAGCACTGTTTCCTCTGCTGTGTCTTGATAAAGCATTTCCTCAGGAAATCACTAATTCTTATCACTCTGCATCCCAGTGAAAGGGGTTTATATTTGTTGGGCTGAAGAAAAGTAGAGGTTAAACTATAATGTTAGGGAGTTTGTAAAAACCTGCAACAGCATATTTCTTTGATGAAACACGAATAATTGTCTCACTGCAGTCTCCAGAACTGCAAAGAAGAAGGAGGTATTTTCTTTAAAGAGGAAAGGAAGCACTGGTTGCGCACAGAGGATTGCCCAAAAATAGGTAATAGTCAGGCTAAATGACTTGCTGCCATCTATTGACCATGCACCTTACAGTGTCCAAGATTTTCAGTAACATGACGAAAAGACAGTAAAATCTTGTAGGACAATCAATACAGGGAAAACTACCTTTGTGTGGCAAAGTCAAAATAATTTATATATGACCTATATATTTATATATGACACATTCCTGAATTTTCACAAAAAGCTAGTCCAGCTCTTTACACATTGCCTTTCTCAACGTCTGAGATTTAAAACAGCAGCTTCTCCTCCATATCAGAGTATGCAAGAGGTGAAGCAGTCTGCTTTCAAGGACATCACACTGATGCCAGCTGAGCTTGATAAATGACTTTGTATAGATTTGTTGCTCATGCCAAATTCTGTCCCTTTCTCTAAAACAAAATGAAGTAAACTAGCATCATAACTTCCTACCCAGAATTATTGTCATATCTCCAAATGAACCCTTTTTTTTATGTCTTTATTTACCAAGGCGTTAAAATAGCAAATCACTTCTTTATGACAAAACTGTATCCTTGGAATAACAGGCTAAGGCATGATTTCTGATAGAGCAATAGCTCCTCTACATGATAGCAAGCATTTGCAGCAAGAAACAGAAACCCATTCATTCTAGAAGTTTCTATTAGACAGGCACTGCTGTAAGCAATTGATTCATTTTTCGCGTCATTGAGGTACTCCATTTAAACAATGTTTTGTTGCCTTTGCTGTACCAAAAGTAACAGAATAACAGATAACTATTTCCTCTAAGATTTGAGAAAACATGTTTCTCAGGATCCAATTATGCATCAGTTAAGTTGTGTCTTATAAAGAGCAAGTTAAGGTCACCAGTAAGTTGAGGAAGTCATTTGCTTACAACAAACATTTCTTCAGACTACTGTCAGGTAAACAGTGGAACAAAGGACCAAGCAACACTGATTTGATATCAACAGTCAAAAAACAAAGTAGTTATGATTGTTTTCTTCAACTGTTAAATCAGAGATAAGGCTTCCTAGACCTCATCTTGACCTCAGTGACACTCATCTTCACCCAAAGGAATATCAAAGCCTTTATCACAACACAAACAGAATTTGTCCATTTAAGTAAAACTTCTGAATTTGTGCACTACTGAAGTCAGCAGAGGCATGAAAAGAAGTATTAAAGAGCAGAAAATCTTGCTCAGAGCTCTCCAATCCTGGCTCTTATTTCCCCAACTATAGTGAAACAAAGCGGAAAATACACTGACTTTTCTACAGCGGAAAGTCTCCATAGGAAAATAACAGTGGTGCATAGTACAAAGGACAATTCAATCTCTGAAAACTATTTCCATTGACCAGAATAGATGCATCCTGCTGGATCAATTGTTTTGGAAACAAAGAAAATTAGGCGCTTGTTACTATATGGCCCTGAATTTTAGCAAGTGTTTCTCTCCTGTCCTTCCCATATGAATTCTTGTATGAAGCAGTATAAATGTGTAAAACCTGAGGAACTTCAACATTTGACACTGGGTGCTACAGATCCTAAGCACTAAGTGCATAAATCACTCTCCCTACTGCACTTACAATGCAGTTAGGAAAGCAGAAACTCTCTTTCTCCCCTCCCACCTTTAGGTTTATGCAGAACACTTTAGGGCACATAAAGTGATCAAAAACATTTCTCTTGTCACAATTGTCTTATTTTCTATCCTTCATCCTGTTCCATAAACTAATCACTCCATATATTAGTGCCTCACAACGTTTTTGAGTAGATCTGGCCTCTTCCCTAGTCAGCTGCAAGCACTGACTTCCCTGGTGAACAAAAATAGAAACATTCCTCTTTGTAGATGGAAGATAAAGTTTCCATATTTATAGCACTCTACCAATTCCCCTGATTTTAGCAGACAATCAAATAAGGAATAGAAACCAGTTTTCATCTTCCAAAAACAGATGGTCAAAGATGAGCCTCCAGAGATGGGGAGATGCTTTTTAAAAGCTTCCAAGGGTCACAGCAAGCAGCAACTTTAAAAAACAGTCATGTGCCACTAAAACAAATTTGGAAACATGTACTCTCTACTTCCTAAAGCCAGCATTATGGGTCAGTTCTTGGGAGGCACAGTTGGAAAAGAATTACTCCTTCCCAACTGTCTACCAGTCCTAGAAGGCATGTACTTTTCCTCTCAGCCACCTGACCAGTTTTAAAGGATCAAACTGGGTAGAGAAACATCTCAAAGTCTGGGATTCGGTCCTGTAAATTTTTATTTCTACCCAATAAGCTGAACTATAAGCAATAAGCATCATATATTTATTGGCTACCTGTAAAAGATAGCAAAACAGTAAATAAAATTATCTGCTTTGATATCTCAGCAACTTCACCTTCATAGTCAGAAATCTCTCAGTGTTTATGGTATACACATTTAAGACGATTTTTTTTTTTTAACTGGGAAGGCACAGCGCACCCCAGTGTATTCAGAAGCATCATCAGCTTGGTCTCAGCTAGCAAAATAACATGATCATTGTATGACTCATGAAAAATGCTATTTCCTATAATTTGCTCTCTTCAGAAGTCATAGGCACTCCGGAGGTTTCACTACCATAACAAAAAGGGAATCCTGAATTGCCATAGCATCTGAGAGCAGCACCCCTTTATACGCCACCTTTATAGGAGAGAGTTAAATCACATTTCTCCATCTCCAGTGACAAAAAATAAGTTAGAGTTGGTTTATTTAAGAAATACATTTAAAACAAAACAAAAAAAGCATGAAGCATCAAAGTATAAATCATGAACAGAATTTATGCCACAGATGTTCTTGCAAAGGAAAAGGAGAAAAGAAAACACTTGTCTCCAGTAGCTAATACAAAGTAAGTGCTATTCAGAGAGCAGTTACTGCTTTTCTACTAGTACTAGAGCACCTCCATGCACAGTCTGAACCTATATTCTACTGTAAGTGCCTCCATGAATAAAACCCCTTTGTCCATTGAGTTGAACAGCAGGAGATACCAGTTCTGAACATTGAGACAGCTTATCTGTTTGACAACAGCTTACACAAATTGTGTAGCAAACACAAATTATTACTTTGGTACTTACTGTCATAAGAGTTACCGCAAAGGCAAGTTATTTGGTAACGCTGTACATAGGATTATAGCATCATGTTAGAAGTAATCTCATTACAAAAGAAGTGCTTTCTTGATCATAATCCTTTATTTGCAGATCCTCTGTACACTTTGTTGGGCGGGGTGTAGATTGAAAGTTAGTATTCTTCAGAGATTGATGTCAAACTCTTTTTTTATAGATAACAAAGTGATTTTTGAGATACATGAACATATGAAAATATATTTTTCAATATTTTGGAAATACTATGTTTTGTGACTTTGGCACTTGAGTAGACAAAAACAAGCTTAAAAGTTCCAGGTCTCATTCTTGGATCAGTCATAATGTGATTTTAATTCTCTTCCAAAGGTAGCAACTAAAGACTGTTTCAGTTTTCAGCAAACACGAGATGCAGAAACCTGACTGTGTGGGGTGGGGGGGGGTTGGATAGAGGGAAAGGTTGCTCTAGTTTACACTGGTGACAGTCTCCAGGTAGAGATGACTTAGGTGCAAGACTAAGAGGAAAACAAATTATATCTGTATCCAGTGTGTCAAGAACATCAACATCACACCTGAAAACAGAACTCAGAATTGGCCAGAAACTCAATACCATTGAAGACTGGTTTCTCAGTTACATGCAAGGCACTGTTTTCATTTGTCGTGGCATCATTTAGCTTTGAAACACTGTGTACATTTCAATAGATAGATACAAACAAAACACTCACTTGAATCTCATTCATCTTTAAAATACTTCCTGTCACCAGAGCATAAAATAGAGCAGGTAGATGGGACAGCAGCAAAGATGAAACACAGCTCATTGCCTGCTTTTAAAAGACTGCTGGATTTGACAGCAGCAGACCAGTCAAAAATCAGCACATAAACTATTAGATTAGGATCATTGCTGAAAATTAACTTAAGGTGATTAGGATCATTGCCAAATAAAGCTTGAAAAGCATCCACAGCTTTGACCAAAAGGATGAGATTTATTTACCATTACTGACAAGGGACTGCTCTTACCAACTGGGTCAGTATGAAAGAAACCTGAGACAGAATGCTCAAAAAGTGTGGATAAAAAGCATTCTTTGTAGTCCCAGAAAAGGTACCTGTAGATGTGTGAGTATGCGTGTGTGTGTACATACTCACAGGTGTATGGAGGCAGAGAGAAATACATTCTCTAATTTTTGTTTCCAAGTTAGTTCAGTCCTAGTTTCTGGTATGCTATTTTCTCCTAACAGTAACTTTGCCAAAGAACATTAATTTCTCCTAGCTGGCTTTTCACCCTAGAGACCTCTTCTTGTGTCTTAGTATTCATGTAATATTATTTTTGCTCAAAATCTTCCTGGAATTCTAGAATGCTGGCTGATTGAGGGAAGTGACTGCCCCCTCTCTATTCTGTGCTGCTGCAGCCTTACATTGAGTACTGTGTGCAGTTTTGAGCACCATGATATAAGAAGGATATAAAGCTATTAGAGAGTGTGCAAAGGAGGACTACGAAGATGTTGAAGGGTCTAGAGGGAAAACCATATGAGGAGAGGCTGAGGTCACTTCATCTGTTCAGCCTGGAGAAGAGCAGACTGAGGGAAGACCTCATTGCAGTTACAACTTTCTTGTGAGAGGAAGCAGGACAGGTACTGATCTCTTCTTTCATGACCAGTGACAGGACCCGAGGGAATGCCATGAAGATGTGTCAGGGGAGGTTTAGGCTGGATATTAGTAAAAGGTTCTTCACCCAGGGGGTGGTTGGGCACTGGAACAGGCTCCCCAGGGAAGTGGTCACAGCACCAAGCCTGACAGAGTTCAGTAAGCATTAGGACAGCACTCTCAGGCACATGGTGTTACTCTTGGGGTTGTGATGTGCAGGGTCAGAAGCTGGACTTCAGTGATCTTTGTGAGTCCCTTCAAACTCAGGACATTCTATGATTCTGTGATTCTATTCTGCAACTCTATGAACATTAACCCAAATATAGATAGGAAGGAGAGCTGTTTATGTTGCACCAAAGAGTGCCAAACATTTCCTTTCTTCAGCAGGTTTTCAGATCAGTTTCTTCCTTGTCTTGCAGCTTGAAAAGACTGCAGTCTATCCATCTACCTGTCAACAATATCAAGATCTTCAACTCATGCAATATCATGTGTATGTTTCTTAAAAGCACATAGTTTACTCTTAGAAAGGTTTCTCAAAAATAATAAAAATATTGTTGTTTTATTGAAATGTCACCAGACGACAACAGCATGCATTTATCTTTCTTTTTTAATCAGTTTTTTTAGCAGACAGATCCCCTAAAGCATGCAGTGCCTATTGCAATGTTGAACACCAAAAGCTGAAACAGCATTTCATTCTCTCCCTCTTGTTTGTGCAACAGATATTCTTGTTTTCTCAGCCCTTTTGTAGCTTAGAAGAGATATTGAGAAGTCAATAATCAAGAGGTTGCCTGAACTGAAATGTAGACTTATTGAGACTCCTGCTTTGGAATCAGCTTCATCATAGATGTGAGAGAGAAATCTGGCAAATCTTGAGTAGTTTTACAGTATATTTAGCAAGTTACAAATCTTCGTTCACGAAACCTAGCCATGATGATGATGAATGTTATTCTCAATGGACACCATTCCCAACTGAAGAGCCTGTGATCAGTGGCTTCCCCACTGTTAAAATTGTCTAATCACATCAGCCTAGAGTGCACCCTCCAGATCTCCAGACAGGTTACTTTTCACAAGATAATCTGTCAAAGAATGGGAAATAAACAAGGTAAAAGCATAGATCCAGCCTACACATCACAGTTACCATCAGCAGCAGCCAAAATTTTTTATTCTTGTAGTTTTGTATAAAAATAGAGACAATGTTTTCAGTCACATGTTTGGGTTCCTGGTCCTAGGCTGATTTTGAATCCAAGTGCTGCCAATTACAACAGATTTCATGACATGAAGTTTTAGATTGGTTGCACAAAACAAACAAAAGCCAGAAGTCTGGGACTGGAGGAGTGTGATTTTTCAAGGCTTTTGAGCAAAAAAAAAAATGTTGCTATAATTTTGACAACATAATTTAGCAGCTTTTATATAGAGCAATCTACACCTCCGCCCCTTTCCACCTCACCTCCCCCTCTGGTATTGTCTTGCCTGTCAATTATTGGAAGAAGAGCCTGTTCTTTAAAAGGCTTTTAAATTATTAGAAATTATTTGGAATATGTTCTAAAAGCTCTTGAAAGAAAGAACACTACCCCCACATACAGACATAGCAGAAAGTGTTTATTTGTGTTGTCAACTTAAATGTGCAGGAATAATGTGAGAGTCTATCTGTCTAACAACATCGAGGATCATTAGCTGTGCTGACCTTGCATTGGAGCTGTGGGGATATTATAAGGTAAACCTAATGCTCCAGTGCCTCTAATGCATTGCTGCCCCCATTTCATTTGGTACCTACAATACTGTGAGGACTGTAAAGAAAGACTGAGGGGATTTGGGGCCATGACAATACAGTGAGCAGTGTTGCTGCTAATATATGCGCACCAGTAAGCAAAGCAAGGCAGCTGCACCATTTCACCAAGTAAGCAACTTTGTTGTTAATGTAGGGTTTGTTTACTCTGATACATAACAGACACATTTGAGTTCCTTCAAACCATCATTCTGACTGGCACTGAAAGATATTGTATTATAAATTTTACATTATAATAGTGTTTACTGGCAGAATAAATTGCATACCTGTATTGAAGTGATGGAAAAAAGACATCACTCATTATCACATTCAGCAGCATGCTGAATACAGCAGTGAACATTGATAATCGTGCCAGCTAAAGCAATTTTACCTATGAAAAGTTGTTCAGATGTAAGAGTGAGAGACTGCTAAAGTCTTACATGAGGCACAGCTATTTCCTATTTGTTTCTGAGAAGAACCTTGCAATTCATTGATAACTCACAAGTTTCCTAAATGCAATATATGTTCAAGGTATAAAAATTTTGTCTCAATTTTCTTCATAGTCTTCTTTTACCTCCATAATACTTATCTTTCACATCACCAGCTGCTGTTATTCCATCTTTTAAGTGGCCTCACACAAATTAGAAATAAGCATTTGGTTTGAATGTTGTTTTACAATTCACTCCCAGTCCTTCTATCTATCCTGAAATGGTTTCTGAGACATTACTCTTCTCCAGACAGATCCATGTATCCCCTAAACAATTTTCATCTCCAAATTTAGCCTTCAGCTGAGCCAGGGAGGTGAGGAGCTGATTCACTCGTCTTCTTTTAAATCTTGTTTTCCCATTGTTAGTGTCCCTAGATGAGATTCGTCTTCCTACCTCTGCTTACCAGTAGACATTTAGGGTGATCTTCACTGCCAGATAGAACACCTTATTTTAGGCACCAACATGTAGGACTCTGTAGGCTGGTGGGATGTCTGATCTCTCAATACATTTCATGCAGATCTAGTCAGTGGAGCCCAGATGCAATTAACCCAAAGCAGATATGTTAGCATACGGTGCCTGGCCTCCAGCTGCTGAAGGAAATATGTTTTCCTAGGGCCTCTGTCATATACATCAAACTCATGCAGAGGTCTTCAGTAACATCAAATGCCTGGAAGAGTCCTTAAGGCATATGTTCATGCAACTGAATTAGGCCTTAGACCTCCAGTATCCACTGCAGAAACCAACTCACTACCAGATACCCACAGGCATGTGAGTCTCCTGATGGAAGTCAGGTGAGACGAACCTCATTCATAGCCCTCAGTTTCACTATCTAGCTACATCTTTGAAGTTCAGTACAATTACACAGCACTATTCCTCCAAAGCTTTTAGGATCCAGTTCCCACTGTTAGTTGGACTTCATGTCTTTGAGGATCTGGTCCATGAAAGCTCAACTATCCTTGCAATTAGATTTAGTTAGAAAAGAGTAGGAGAGCAAACACAGCTGACCAAGCTGTGTTTAGCAAACTACTGAGTGTCTGTGGACCCACAGGACTATTTCATATTGATCTTGCAATTGAACCAGGTGAAGTGGGGCTCAGCCCAGAGAGGAATGTCCGGGCACCAAACCTAGGTGCAGTGTTTCTGAGGAAGCACTGCTACCACAGGGAGCAGAGAGACAGAGCAACGCAGGGAGAGGGTGTGGTAGCTCAGTCTCTGCCATGTCACTCAACTGGCTGTGTTTAGTGGCTTCAAGGACTGGCAATTTCCTGTGCCAAGGAAGGGATTTTTGGGTAGAAAATAGGTGGTATCAGAAAGGGATGAATGGGCCTTTCCAGGGTCTTGTTCTACAGCTGAACATGCATCTGTAAGTGCCAGCATCTCAGGGCGGTGTTGTAATTAAATAGATGGAAACACAGATATTGTGAGTTATAAAAAGAGTGATGATGGGGTACTAATCTCCCCAACATTGCAGTTCTTCTTAATAACATGGAGAAATTATTAAATATGTCTCAGATTGTCTATATTCCATCAGAGGACCCTGCTATGTATTGGCCAATATAGCAGTCTGCCCCCTTTTAAGAAAAAAAAACTTTTCCACATACCAATTTGTCTTGTTTCTTCAGGAAGAAAGAATCACAACATGGGAAACAAAAAGAGAAGACTGTTAAATAGAAGCAGAACTATTTTGTGAATTTCCTTTTACTTGGCAATGTTGAAGAAATGGGGAGAGTATTTTTAAAGACTGATTATCATCTCCTTCCCCCTGCTCAAAGGAAACAGTCTTCATTAAAAAGTTTGACTTGCCTGCCATAGGACATATATTTCTCATTTCAAATACTGCTGTTCAAGCCACTTGCTGGTCCTAATCTCAAGCTTCTGTTGACAAACAATATAAAGCATGGCACTTCTGTGTAACTGAGATGATGTTCAACACAGAAACACTCCTCAACAGAATCACAAGACAGATTTAAAATTAAAATAATATTCAAAGGAAATTGTAGATTAAAAACAAAAGGAGACAGATTGAAAATTGGAAATGGTGGGAAAATAAGATGAGTTGTTAGTGCTACCTAATTGTTTTCCTTTTTTCATAATAAAAATTATTCTCTCTAAATGTATGTAACCCCTGCATTTATCTACACTTCTGTTTGTCTATCATTTACCTGTCTTCCACCAGCTTGAAAGGCTTATTTGGAAAAGCAAGTTAAATTGTCTTCCTCAGTGAAGGGAGGGGAGAGACATAAAAAGGAGAGAGAAAAATGATGAAAAATCTTGGTGCAATCTGAATAGCAATGAAGCAAAAGCTACTCCTTGATGTGCCTATGAATCCTGTAAATGAAGTGGCCCTTGAATTAAATTAATTTAAAATCTGGCAAATATTACTCGGCATGTTTGTCAATGTGCTGTATAATTATTAATTTGTTCATTGAGGCAACTATATAAATAAATAGAAAGCAGAATGCCATGATTAAACTAACACTAGAAATCCAGGGTCAAGGAGCCCTGTTACAGAGATCTAAATAGCTTTCCCAGGTCCTATTTTTACATCTCCATACAGATCTGCAGGTCTGTAACTGCGAATTAATTGGCACACATTTAGATGCCAACAGAGCTTTTGTATTCTCAGTGCACATTTTGTCTTCTCAGAGTGAGATGTTAGTAATGGAGGTTTTAATATTACCCCTAGGGGAGCACCAGAAAATCTTAACAATTTCCTTCACTAGAGTATTTTCATTAGAGCTAAATGCTGTGCAATTTACATTTGAAATCAGGTGTAGGGTAAGTATAATGTGACAAGACATGTTGCAATGTTAGGGGTTTTTTGTTCAAATGTTCCTTATTTACTGCAATAGACCCTCAAAAGATAAGCATACAATTAAAATAAATATCTTGATTTTTTAACCACTCCTAATTGAACTGTTATTGGGATAATAACACAAAGCACAAAGATTTAAAAGGACCCAAAGCACAAGATTAAAATATTACTCTATTTAAGCAAAAATGTTTCAGGGAAAATAGGTTCTGTGCAGCAGAAATGAGTTCATCATAACTAAATCAGACCACAACCCTTCCTTTGTAGAACTAATTCAACCTTGTGGTGCTTAAAATGCCAAGAACACAGCATGACTCTCAGGAAAAAAAAATAAACCCTACCTTTTCTAACACAAAAAAAACCACCAAACTGAATTGGTATTAAAAAAATAAAATGTATTCATTAATAAGGGGCTGAGGCAGTAAAGAGCGAGAGGACTAGTGACAAAAGAGGACTGACATGTACCTGAGGCTGAATTTCCATGGTTGGTCTAATATGAAATTCTACTCTGCCATTGCCTCCATCTCAGGGCACCTATTTTCCATCACTGACTTGCTTTTTCATAGCAACAAAAGAAGAAACTGCGCACCCACAACAGCCTCAATCCAATCAGGGCCTCCTTCATGCCTAAACCTGATCACAGGATCCACCGTTCAAATGCTTCTCTGCGAAAAATCCCTAATAGGCTCAGTCAGACCAGGGTTATTATTGAAGGGGGTCCCCACAGAAGGGACAGGATTGCAGCCCTTGCCAGGAGCCTTCTAAAACTGAGAGAATCAAACCACTGCAGAAGAATCAAACCACTGCAAACCTACTGCCAGCAGCAGGAAGAGGGGAGGAAGAAACAATCCTTGCAGTCTGCCACTCTATAAAATGACAGCCAGACTCAAGTGCAGCAGCAAGCCACATTATGATGAAAGAGGTCTAAGCACAAAGGGTCAGACCCAGAAGGCTGGAATGGTTACAGCAGTGTCACAACATGTCCCATGTGCAACACAGCCCCCTTGGGCTGAGAAAAGCACAGGAATGTGGCAATCATCTCATTGCCTTCTTCCTTACATAGCCAGGCAAAAAAAATACCAACTGATTTCGGTCAAAAAATTCATCCACCTTACCAAGCTGTACAGGTTAAGCACATGGATACCATGTCTCCATACCACCATGAAGCTCCTACAAAGGATGCTTTAGGTGACGACAGGGTTAGTCACCCTTCACGTTGCCTCGCTCCTGCCACTGGTCACACAGGGAGTCTACAGCAAATTGGCATGTGAGGGGAGAGGAATCAAGCACAGAGGCTCACACCTTGTCTGGATAGAACCAGGTTTTCAAAGCTTGGTCAGTGCACATAAAAAAGGCTGGCAACCACAGCAGTATCTCATATGCTCATACTAGATCTCATGAGAACACAGGGCCTAGATTTTCTGCAATTTACATTGCAGCGTTCTGCTGCTAAGGGCTCTGGGAATTTTCCCTAGAAAACTTACTGAATGCAAGACAGACTGAAACAATACGAACATTCAAGGCACTTCCAACTTTCTGAGCAAAGAAGAAGCTTTAAAGAAAAGTAGAATTTAGTTCATGTGTCTCTTAAAGACATTTGCCAAATATCATTATTTCTGAGAACAGCAAAGAATGGTTGTGAGGTCTTCATGACCAAATAGGTTTTCATGAAGTTTTCATTGACATCTGAGTGGCCATGAAACCTTTGTGGAGCAAAAACTAGGTAAACTTTTCACATGACCTTGTCCTTTCACAACAAATGGGTGGGCAAGGACCAAAGAGCCTGGTGAGGTGCCAGCTCAGCGATTGCCACCATGCAGTAGTAAAAGGGACAGTGAGACATGTGAGCAGTGAGAGAGAAAGCTGACCTTGAAAAGCTTGCAAATATTAAACAGCAGGGAGGAGAGCGAGAAAAAAGAGGAGGACTAAGAACAGAAATGTTCTACTTCAAAAAAGACAAGAAAACAAGAACTCCAGGGGTACTGAGCTGTGTAATGGCCTCAAGCTGTTAGGCATCTTGCCTCTGTAATATATAAATAAAACCAAAAAAAAAAAAATCAAAGAAATATAAGAAGCTTTTTGGATACAGGACACAGATTAAAAATGATTAAGTAAATGGTAGTTGAGGGAATAAAATAACAAATATAATCTAAATTCTTTTAAGATCTGTTAGATAAGTGAGCACATGTGAAATTGCACTAGTATATTTGAGAAATAATTCTAACTCCGCTTTCCACATAGCTCTACCCACACCTCAGCCACATGTCCGTCCTAATCCCACATGTTTAAGAAGTTTGTTGCAAATGCTGACTATGTTTGAAATGCAAGGAAAAGTACAGTTAAGTTTTCAAGTCATTTGGAAAAATAGAAAGCATAGAAAGAGTTTTCTTCCTCAGGGAAGAAAATGAGGTAGGAGGGAAATGGCCTCACTGAATTTTAGAAGCCAATGTAGATTTCAATTCTTAGCTACTTTGTGGTCAAAGGCAAGAATGCACATTCATGCGAAAAATTATTCTGGGGGTCAGTCTCTTCTCACAGGCAATCAGTAATAGGACAAGAAGGCACAGACTTAAGCTCTGTCAGGGGAGGTTTAGGTTGGATATTAGAAAGAAGTTCTTTACAGAGAGAGAGATCAGGCATTGGAATGGGCTGCCCAGAGATGTGGTGAATTCACCGTCCCTGGAGGTTTTTAAGATGAGGCTGGATGTGGCACTGAGTGCCATGATCTGGTAATCACAGTGGGGCTGGATCAAGGGTTGGACTTGATGATCTCGGAGGTCTCTTCCAACCCAGTTAATTCTATGATTCTATTATTCTATGATCTACCATGCATGACCTCATTTGAAAGTACTCTGAAAACAGATGTGATCATAGAGGATACATGGGACTCCAGACAAACAGGCATCCTGAACCCTGAACTAAAGTTGTTTAAGGAACCTCATGCCTCCAAAATACCCAAGAACACAAGGTTCTTTTCCAGGCGTCCTTGGCTTACCACTGCTCTCAGTGTCATCTGAGGGAGCTTCTACCCCTGTGAATGCTATTACAGGACCAGATTGCCAAACATCTCATGATCCCTCAACAGAGGCCATGGCTAAAAGACACCAACTGTCTCTGTATGAGTAGGAATTAAGAAGGAGAATCAGTGTATCCCACTGTCCACTTATCTAGTCCATACTTCATCAATTTGTCTTTATGGAACACAGTGTTGCAAGCATTACTAAATTCAAGACAAGCAACATACACAACTATTCTATTCCCTGTCATTTCATCACAGAAGGTTATCAGGTTGATCAAGCATGACATCTTCTCCATAAATCCATGTTGGCTACTTCTTGTCACCTTCTCATTTTTTATAAACTTCAAAATTACTTCCAGTACTATTTGCCCCTTAACCTACTCAGCAACCAAGGTGAAGCTGACCAGCCTGCAGTTCCTCAAATCCTTCTTCTTTCTCTTCTTGAAGATGAGAGTGACATCTGCTTTCTTCCAGAAAAGGGACATGAATACAGCAATAAATGAACCTGACCCATCTTTACATGTTCAGGTGAGAATCAAGGAAACAATTGTATTAGAGCATTAAGTCTCATACTACAAATTACTTCATTCTACCAGCAGTATATCCTCCCTGTCCTTGGCTCCTGAGCTTCTGTGGCCTCTCCAAGCAAATCTGAATAATAGCTACAGCCTCCCAATGTTAATGGGATCTAGGAAATTTTTGGGGAGCAGTGGAGACAAGGCAACTCATTACTGCTGGTGTAGTACCTGCTGGAGGAGTTTGCCATCTGCAGCAATGAGGAAGATGCCTAGATAAGGAAGAGTAGGGTAGCAGTGGAGAAATGACATGGGCACAGGTCAGCAACCAGTGCTTGCAAGGACCTACTTACTCAACAGCAATCCATAATGCCTTCAACACCACAGTCCCAGAAGAGTTGCAGCCTTCCTGTGAAAGAATCTCTCCTGAGAAGATCATAGGCCTTTCAGTGTCTACCAAAAGCCACCAGTACTGACTTTTCATACAAATCTTGCCTACTGATTTGATTGGAAGCTACAAAAGATCGTCTCTGTACAGTGTAATTGTGACCCTGAATCACAGTTTGGACTCATCAGGGCCATAGTAATACAAACAAGAAAGAAGTGAACACAGAGAAAGCCTGTGCAGGCACAAGAGCAGCTAGAGCAGCTGTGCAAAGCTATTCATAGTATGTTCTCTGCACAGGCAGCAGACATTACAACCCCAGGACTCAGGCAACCATGCAACTTAGCAAGGAAGTGAGAGAAAGGGCTCCCTCCCAGCCAACAGATGAGACCAGCATGGGCTGCAAGAGGTTTCTTCAGCCTGTTGTCCTAAAGTAATATCAGTCATGATATCAAAGCCACAGGCAGACCACATTATAGATATATTGGACCAGGAGTAGAGCACAGGAGAAGCACCCGCACAGCTGCACCCATTTCAACTTAAAAATCACAGATTATACTGAGTTGGAAGGGACCCACAACGATCACCAAGTTCAACCCTTAGCCCTGTACAGGACCATCCCCAAGAGTAACACCATGTGCCTGAGAGTATAATTGAAACACTTCTTGAACTCTGTCAGGCTTGGTGCTGTGACCACTTCCCTGGGGAGCCTGTTCCAGTGCCCAGCTACCCTCTGGGTGAAGAATCTTTCTCTAATATCCAACCTAATACTCCACTGACACAACTTCAGGCCATTCCCTTATGTCCTGTCACTGTCACCACAGTGAAGAGATTATTGTCTCCTTTTCCCCTCACAAGGAAGCAGTAGACTGCAATGAGGTCTCCCCTCAGTTTCCTCTTCTCCAGGCTGAACAGACTAAGTGCCCTCAGCCTCTCCTCATATGGCTTCCCCTCAAGGCCCTTGACCATCTTCGTTGCCCTCCTCTGGACACTCTCTAACATCTTAATATCCTTCTTATATTGTGGTGACCAAAACTGTGCATGATATTCAAGGTGAGGCCCCATCAGTACAGAGCAGAGACACAATTGCTAAGGCTTGCTACTTCCAAGTTCTTGGTCCTGATTTTGTGACACTAATGATGCTTCTCACCTGCTTTGCTGCAGCCATGGAAAAGAAGATGTCTTTGTATTCATTGCCCCACTGCTAGACACTTATGTAGTATAGCTTAAACCACCAGCCCTCTGAGCAGGGAGAAATGCTGGATCAAGGAAGAACAAGCACCAACCATGAATCTTGAAGGCTGTTGCATCAACTTCTGTTTCTCAGGTGCTTCTCCTTCTGTCCAATTTCAAAGTCCTACCAGTTCGCCTAACTGAGAAACTTTGCTTAATTCCAGAGATACGTTATTCTGTGAAAGTGCATTGAAAAATGTCTGTGCAGTTTTTCTTTCTTTCTGTGAACTCATTCACTTTAATTTAATAGATTCGACACATATGCACTGCATTTGTTCCTGCTCCCTTTAAAATTACTTGGAGTTTTCTCATTGTCTTCAGTGAGAAGAAGATAGAATCATGGGTACCTATCCAAACAGGACTTCTGATTGGGAGCTGATTAAATATTGAAGCAATTCTAGATAGAATGCTTATTTTGAGGGACTTAATATGGCCCATCTAATTAAAGTGAAGTGATTCCTCTGTGCATAAGTCCTCTTACTTGAGTAACAAGGAGCACATAGTTGAGAATAAATAGTTCTTCAAAGTTTCTGAAATGTGGACCCATTAGTAAATAATATGACATTTAGTTAAGTGAGAAATACTCTTGAGGATATAATGTCCCTTATGGAAAGAAATTTTTTGTGCTATAGCCAGGCTTGATGAGATTTGAAGTTTATTTCAATACTGGAAATTGACTTATTTTTGCTTTGTCCATACTAAGGTTTGGCAATAATATCTAACCAGTCTCAGCCTCATAAGACAACCAAAACCCATTAGCTGGAAGTGCTGACTAGCAGATGCAAAGGAGGCACAAGTTGGGACTGAAGCAAATACAGAGCAGAAATGTATAACAAATTAAAATAGAATTTGAGAAGACAGGAGGAAAAAGTTGTCCAAAATTGCCCAGACACTGTTATAAATTCACCCTGCCAGTTTTCTCTCCTCTTCCACTGCTGACAGTCCATAGGAGAAAAAAAGCATTATAGATCCAGAATGTTTTGAAACTTATCTGTCTTTAAGGATTAAAATCAAAGTTTACCACTATGTCTAATTCTAGAACATACCTAGTCCCTACGTACTGCTATTTTTTATCATTTTTTTTCTTTTTCAGAAAGTTAAATGAGAAGGAATGGAACAGAACATTTTCCAGTGTAGAATACTGCATTAATTCTGAATATTAGAAATCTTTTGTTATCAAATACAAAATTTGGTTTTCCTTTCAGAAGAAATAGGAGAAAGCATAAACATGTCTCTTCATACATTTGAAAGAGGAGCTATATTTTTTCAACTGACAATGAAACTTTGCTCCAATCAATATAGAAAATCTAGGAAATAAAGTTCTAGTTCAAATATTTTTGTTTCTTTCAAAAAAATTCATCTCTCATTCCAAATTTTCTATGAGCACCATCAAACAACATGACCTCAATTTTGCAGGCTGCTGAAACCTCAACGAAGAAACACATTTAATTTATAATGAGAAGGAATGATAAAATCTTGTTCAACATATTTTTCAATAATATTAGGCTGGATTTTCTAGAATATTGGATCATGGACAGGGAAGAAGTCTCTTAGACCTTCTTCCTGTAGAAATATTTCAATGCCACAAAATAAACCATCTCAAGTTTCATTTTTAAAGATAGAAACATGCAATAAATAAAATTTGGCTACTTCTATTAAGGATAACAAAAAGTGCTTCTATAAATACATTAATAACAAAAGGACGAGCAAGGAAAACCTCCATTCCTTGTTGGACTTGGGGGGGAACATAGTTAACAGGGATGAGGAGAAGGCTGAGGTACTTAACACCTACTTTGCCTCAGTATTCACCAGCAGAACAGATGGCCCTTGGGACATCTGTCCTCTGGAGCTGGTAGACAGGGACAGGAAGCCAAACAGCCCCCCTGTATTCCAGGAGGAAATAGTCAGTGACTTACTGAGCCACCTGGATCCACACAAGTCCATGGGACCAGATGGGATCCACCCTAGGGTGATGAGGGAGCTGGCAGAAGAGCTTGCCAAGCCACTCTCCATCATTTAGCAACAGTCCTGGCTCTCTGGGGAGGTCACAGATTATTGGAACTTGGTGAATGTCACACCCATCCACAAAAAGGGCTGCAAGGAGGACCCGGGAAACTACAGGCCTGTCAGCCTGACCTCAGTGCCTGGCAGAGTTATGGAGCAGATCATCCTGAGTGCAATCACACAACACACACAGGATGGACAAGGGATCAGAGCCAGCCAGCATGGGTTTAGGAGGGGCAGGTCCTGTTTGACCAACCTGATCTCCTTTTATGATCAGGTGACCCACCTGGTGGATGAGGGGAAGGCTGTGGATGTGTCTATCTGGACTTCAGCAAAGCCTTTGACACTGTCTCCCATTATATACTCCTGGAAAAGCTGGCAGCCCATGGCTTGGACAGGGGCACTCTGTGCTGGGTTAAGAACTGGCTGGAGGGCCGGGCCCAGAGAGTGCTGGTGAACGGGGTTGCATCCAGCTGGCAGCCGGTCACCAGTGGTGTCCCCCAGGGATCAGTGCTGGGCCCAGTTTTGTTTAACATCTTTATCAATGATCTAGATGAGGGGATTGAGTCCATCATCAGCAAATTTGCAGACGACACCAAGTTGGGAGGGAGTGTCGACCTACCGGAAGGCAGGAGGGCTCTGCAGAGGGACCTGGATAGGCTGGAGCGTTGGGCTGATTCCAATGGGATGAAGTTCAACAAGGCCAAGTGCCGGGTCCTGCACTTTGGCCACAACAACCCCTGCAGTGCTACAGGCTGGGCACGGAGTGGCTGGAGAGCAGCCAGGTGGAAAGGGACCTGAGGGTGCTGATTGACAGGAGGCTGAACATGAGCCAGCAGTGTGCCCAGGTGGCCAAGAAGGCCAATGGCATCCTGGCCTGCATCAGGAACAGTGTGGCCAGCAGGACCAGGGAAGTGATCCTTCCCCTGTACTCAGCGCTGGTGAGGCCACACCGGGAGTGCTGTGTCCAGCTCTGGGCCCCTCAGTTCAGGAAGGACATTGAGGTGCTGGAGCAGGTCCAGAGAAGAGCAACCAGGCTGGTGAAGGGACTTGAACACAAGTCCTATGAGGAGAGGCTGAAGGAACTGGGGTTGTTTAGTCTGGAGAAGAGAAGGTTTAGAGGTGACCTCATCACTCTCTACAACTACCTGAGAGGAGGTTGTAGCCAGGTGGGGGTCGGTCTCTTCTCCCAGGCAATCAGCAGCAGGACAAGAGGGCATGGGCTTAAGCTCTGTCAGGGGAGGTTTAGGTTGGATATTAGAAAGAAGTTCTTTACAGAGAGAGTGATCAGGCATTGGAATGGCCTGCCCAGAGAGGTGGTGGATTCACCATCCCTGGAGGTTTTTAAGACAAGGCTGGATGTGGCACTGAGTGCCATGGTCTAGTAATCACAGTGGGGTTGGATCAAGGGTTGGACTTGATGATCTCGAAGGTCTTTTCCAACCCAGTTAATTCTATGATTCTATGAAATGATAAACTGTAGTTAGCATGGAAGCTCAGTACACACCATGCTCTTCTTATCCAGTAAGGTCTACAGACATTATTATTACAATGCTGTTTCACATTTTTCTGACCAATTATTCTATTCATTATTACACTTATCATATAGCTCTATGTACCAAGAGTTTAAACAGTTGACTTTTTTTCTTTGTCAGCACCTTGTTCAAATGGGGGGGGGTCCTTTTCTCTTTTAAAGAGTGATGGGGATATTTTGCTTGTTATTAATGCTCTCATCTTTAGTCTGGTTTTAACCATTTCTCATGGGCACAAAACTTGCAGGCACATTTTGCAATGTAATTATTAGTGTCTTCAATCTAGTTACTTAGATGTCTGAGTCCCTGATTGCATCCATAAGTCAGGGACTTGACCATTTAAGTGATCTAAATTGCACCTGTAACAATTTGCACCTAAAATGCTAAAAAAGGATATAGCAGATAGAAGAAGAGTTCAGAGATGGGTGATGAGAACAATTAGGGACATGGAAAACCTCCAAAATGAAACAAAATGGAACAGAATTGGACTGTTTACATAAGAGATGTGATGAAATGAATAAAAGAGGAAATAATCAAATGCAGAGGAAATAAGGAGTGTGACAGAAAGGATAGACGAGGCACTTTTACCCCTCCCTTTTATCAAGTACAAAGAGACATTTCAAAAAATTTAAGCACAGAAGATTGAAAATTTCCACAAAAAGAGACACACTTTCATGGAATTAACATATGAAAAACTCAACCACGACATAGTGAATCCAGCAGGACTCAGCAGAGGATTGGATAGCACTTTGGATTGAGAAATGCTCAAAACTTTTAAAAGGCAGCAAATTCAGAAGAAAACTAACTACCTTCCTGCTTCAAGGCTTCAATTTTATTTTTTGTTTTGTTTTGGGTGAGTTTTTGGGTTTCATTTTTTGTAATACTGAGAGTACAGGGGGGATCATTTTTCAGGAGCAAATTAACTTAGATATTCCTGACGCAGGTTTCCTCACACCTTGGCCCTGAGGTACTTAGGGTTGCCTATGGTTTGTGGCTGGGCAAGGTGGAGCTTCCAGAGAGAGCCGTGTCAGTTCAGATACTCCCTCCTGGGAGCACACACAAAACCAGAAGCCCTTTCAGAAACTGTCACAGCAGGACAGTAGAGGGCTGTAGGCTGTAACCTTGAACCTTTTCTACCTAGGTAATACGAAATATGACTGAGAAGTTCATAGATTTCATAGCAGACTAGGGAGTGGCATTCTATATTTAAAGAACTACAATGGGATTTAGTGCAGGGACTTATTTTTACAAGAAAATCTGCACATGAGACAGGTTATTTGAAAAGCCATCAAACAGGGTTGGCTTAAAACATGTGCTCTATTCCACAATCAAAGAAGAAAGTCATTACTTTATTCTCATATTGGATTTTTTTTACTATTTTTTCGGAAAAAAAAAATGTGAGACATACACACAGACCCTCCCAGTATGGGCCAAAAATTTTGTAAGCCAAAGAAAAATACAGGGAAGAATTCAAGTAAACTTGTAGAGAAAGAGTAGGTGGCTAGGACATTGAGAGGTACACAAAAAAATACATTAAGCACTCTCCCAGCGCAGGTCACCAGTGTCTTAAGCAGTAACCACACTCAGGTAGATTCTACTTTTCCAAGAAAACATGTTAACACACCAGTGTATTTTCAAGCCCAAAACTGTTTTTCTAAAAAATTGCTCACCTGTGAGTTTCTCTGCTTCAAAGTGAGAGCTTAGCTAAGCTGGTATGTTCTTCCAGACAGTTTAATTAGATGGTACAGTTGTGTTAGGTCTTCAGTAGGATAGAAAGAGAGCCATGCATCAAAAACCAGATATAACTTGGGAGTTAGGACATTTCCTGAGCTGCAGCAGGTGTGGGTTGAAGTCCCATCTGCATCCCCAGGATGCAGACTTGGAAAATAGTCTTTCCCAGTCTTAGAGTTGCTCCCTAGAGAGCCATAAGAGAAATGAGTTATTGTCTTTTCCACCACCATCTCTGAAGGTATTTAAAAGACACATAGATGTAGTACTCAGGAATGTATCAGAGATGTGATGCTGAGAGAATGATTTAGTGGTGGACCTGTCAGTGTTAGCTTTACAGTTGGACTCAATGATTTTAAGGGGTTTTTTCCAATCTAAATGGTTCTATGATCCTAAGACATGGTTCCAGGCTTGACCACCAGAAAACACAGGACCTAAAGCCGGGCTACTCTCTTGACCACCTTGGCCTACCTGTGTTTTCAGTTAGTCTGGCAGTTTTCGGCAATATTTCTTGTGCATACCGAGTTTTTCCCTTGTATCACAGACAGCCTCTGGAGATTTTAATCAAGTCTAAAAAATCTGAGGAGCTCCAATGCACTAAAAATGCCTTGCCTGGATAGAAAATTGTATTGCATGTGCTGGTGAAAATGTAGAGAAAAACACAACATTGGACATTTAGAATATTTAATGCAGGTGAGTAGAGGAGTAACTCCATTTCCCAGTTAAATACAGTCAGAGTATTTCTATAACCATCCATGATCCTGGAACAGGATCCAACAGAGCAACATGAGGTTTAAGAAGTTATGATAAGAGAAGAGGAAGATGTCCCTTTGGCTGAAGAAGTGAGGGAAAGAATTATAGAATAGGAAACAAATAAACCAAGTAGAATTAGAGGAGGGATTCAAAGAGCTGAACTATACAATCAGAGCAGTAGATAAAGTGATTTTGACAGGTCCAGGGTCAAGGAACAAGAGAGGAAAGAAAGAAAGCAGATTAAAAGACACTGCAGTGTTCAGCTGCAGCTGAGACAATGGTGGCATGAATACACACTTTAGATTCTGGAATAAAGAGTTTAGACAGTACCAGAGATGTAGAGACAACCAGCAGATTTTGGCTACTCTTCGGATTTCATAGACAAGGAGACTTAATATGCAATATTTACTTCTTCTGACTTCTTCCCCTTTGTGTGAGTGAATAGGTGTCAGATTGTTTGGTCAGCTTAAACTCCTTTGAAACTGAAGGGCCTAATTGACAACTTTCATTTAAAGGCAAGTGTAAGAACCCAGGATGGTCCTTTTGTCTCCTGAGTTGTTGAATCAATAATCAAGCACTGACAATATGTGCGACAGTCCAAACAAAGGGGTGCTTCCAAGGCTGAGGAATTTGTTCTGATTCTAGGGAGGTTTGAAAGTCTGTGAAACAGAAAAGAAAGCACAGTTGTTACAGCAACCTGCAAGGAGACGCTAGACACAGCCTAGATATGCAGATCTCAGAAAAATTGGGAGAGAAAATATTCTCAGCTGATTGATGGTTAAAGGGCACTCGGATCTGAAAGCAATGAAAGTGTCTAAAAACTCTTTGAGAGAAGGACAACATTTGAGTGAGTCATCCCAGGTCAAAACTGTGCCAGGGTCCACTTTCTAAATTTAACATCACAATCAAGCTCCAGTGCCAGGAATGCTCCCAGTACTATCCCAAATCCTAGAGGAGATGTACACACTCTGACTCTGAGGCCCTTCAGGATGAATTTGAGAGAGGCAGGGAGAGGGGTAGTTTCCCTTCTGGTATTTTGATATGTTGGAATGCAAGTGTCCAAAGTACCCATCTCTTCTCATACTCTCCCACTGGCTGTACAGAAACACAGACTGTTTCCTAGATGAAGGCAGGACAAAGTGAAGAGGACTGTGGAACGTGCTGGGTGCTGTAACTGCTTGTTACATTACAGTATGCTTAGGCAGTATCAAAGACACTCAGCTGATCAAAATTTATGTTGATTTAAGAAGATTTAAGAAGATTTTAGAAGAATTTAAGAAGATTTCAACATTCTTCGGTTTTGCAAGCCCTACCATTGGGGTATATTCTTCCTCTTTTGGCCAGACTTCAACTAGTACAGCTACAAGAAAACACCTGTTTTCTCTATCTGGGCCCCAGCATTGGGAAAGAGCTAAAACCTTTCTTTTTTGCCATCTATATATTCCTTCAGCCTCCTCTATTCTATTTTCCCTTTTCTATGAATTCACAGGTCATTTTTGTTTTGTAAGCACTTGTTTTTTTCCTTATTAAGTATTTTTGGAAAATATTACCTCTTGCTCTCTCCTCATCTATTCTTTGATGTTTATGCCTAATTAATGTTCAATGGCCAGTACCAGGTAAATACAATATAGACATTTATAGCTGAGCTTGTAATCTATAGCCCCTCATAGAAAAATTTCTTTAAGTTACAAATTACCTCATCCTAACGTAGCAGCTGAAAATGGCCAAGATGAATCACATCCAAGAAGTATCTTACTGTGGAAGAGTTTTGGAAGATAGGCCTTTTTTCCCTTGTTCAGGAAGGAGCAGCACAGACAGTTTCTCACTGAAAATGCGTCAGGGAGGAACCGGTCTTAAGCCAGGTCTCTGTTAGGCTAGGCAAACAAGTCTTGAAAATCTCAATGGGAAGAAATATGTCAAAACCAGAATTTATTGCTTTGCCTCATTCAAAATGAAAACAGACAACACAAAAATGTCCACCTTTCAAAATAATACAAAACTACATGGCATGATTCAACTGCAGGCAGATGAAGTCCTTCCTCGGGAGTTATGTTTGAGAGAGGTCAAGAAAAACATTCGAGATATGGGGCCTTTGCACTCTCTTTGTATTGAAAAAATATAGATTTTTCCAACTGCTTTGATTTTTGCTGTAATTTTCATTCCTTTCTTGAAAACTTTCAGAGAAAAAAGTAATCAAAAAGCTGGTTCATGGCATGAATTTTGGTTTTACTCACTTGAGTGTATATATGTTGCTCCAGTGGACTTATGTTACATGGAGAAAGCATTTAAGATAGCTGCACACTAATTGTGTTTGTCATAGCCTCCATCTCACATTCACTTACAGAGATTTTGAACATGCCTAATAAATGTAAGGTAACAGTAGCTATTTGTGTTTCTGTTGAAGTCAGGGAGTTGTTCCCAGGATCACTGGGACAACGTGGAGAGGTTGAAAGCCTACTTTTTGAGCTCTTGCAAGACATTTATCTGAGAGGATTAAATGCAAATACCATTCATCTATCAAGAAAGACCTATTCAATCATATCATAACTTAAATGGGAGAATTTCTAAAAACTGAGTCACTCAAGAAAAAGCAATGGCTGCAGGAAGTTGTTCCTCCATGAGGTAACTGAATAGCAAATTAAAAGGTCAGACAGACCTTTCATTGGGAGTCAACCCTTTCTGTTGAACTACATTAATTTTTCCTTATTGAAGTTTCTCAACTGTTGTTTTTAATGTGAAAATACAACTATAAATCCACATTGCTTTCAATGAGGTTGTGAAATAATGCAAGAGAAGTTAAAGAGGAGTTTATGTTGCAAAAATATTTCTGTTATGGAGTTAATTTCATATCATTTTATTCTTCTCAGACTTATAATTTTCTACTGCTCATACATTTTTATGGCCAGAAGTGATTGTTAGCATCATCTAGTCTGACATGCAGCATAGCAAGGGCCAGAGAAGTTCATCCAGTAATTTCTGCATTGATCCCAACAATTTACATTTGGATTAGAGTATATCTTCTACAAAGACAACCAGTCTTCATTTAAAAACTTAAAAGCAATGAAAAAAAAATTCTGTTACACCTCCTGGCAATATGCCTGAATAGTTAATTAAATGTTAAAAATCCACAACTTATTTCCAGTGTGCATTTTGTGTTAACCTTAGCCACTGGTTATCTTTGCCACAGTGGAGAAGCCTCCAGTCATCCTCACATTTCCCTCTGCCCAGAAGCTAAGCACCTGGCAGCTGGGGAAGCTCCTATCAAATATTTTTTTACTCAAAGGTGTTGATTCATTAGAGAACTACATGTGACTCATGGCCAAGTCCCATCCTGGCAATACCCCAAACTAAGAGCTGACCCCTGCCACTCTCCAGAACCGAACCTTGGAGCATCCAGCAGAAAGGATGCCAGCTCAGCTCTATAAACTGGGCTCATCTCTTGTAGTGTAATTGCACCTCCAAGCTCAGCTGAGGCCCCAGCACACAGAAAAGGCTTCCTGGCTGTCCCGGAGAGTTGGTTTATGGTTATTATCTCCCAACAACGTAGATGCAACCAGACCATTAACAGATGCTAACCCCAAGGGTAAACACTGAGGGGAACAGAAAAGGTGACCATAACCAGATAATGAATCTGTGGATTAGAAGGACATCACACAGACCCAGTGTCCTTCCTGGAAAAAAAAGGCTCAGAGGTAAGCAGGAACTTGAAGCCACATTTGCTATTTACAGGTGAAAAATAATTGGGTACTTACAAGCTGAACACTCAGAAAACCAACTTTCACCCATTCCATCTTCACATCCTTGCTTAATACATGGGTATTTCATCTGTAAAATTATTTTAGATGCTTGCAAAGTGGCCCTAATGTAACCGTCATTGCTCATCCTCCCTCCCTACCATTCTTCTGCGAAGCCTGCTGTGCTTCTGTCATGCTATTAACATTCCTCCAAAGTCACGGAAATGCTAGGATGTACCTGATGCATTCAGAAACCCAGCAGGCGCCTTCTGCAGGTACTGTGTGTCCAGGCAATACCAGGAAGCAGTCATAAAGTTAACACAGTAGTAAGCTATGTAATTTTTAGATAACAGCTACTTTCATAAGTACAGAAATTGCTACATTTTATATATACACATTGCACACATTTCAATTATGGACCAAGACCCAGTACATGCAAATAATTAGTATTTAGGAGCAATACATTATTTGTTTCCCCTGCATGCCACTCTGTGATCTGAAAATAACTGAAAAGTTACTTTGCATGTGTCAGTGCAATTTCCCCTCAGTCCCAGAACCTTCTGGAGCATCTAAGTAATGTCACAAGGGCCTAATAATTGTGTCCAGGGAGCTTCCTATACAATTTTCATCTTTTATTATATAATTTTGGCTTATTTAGACATAAGTATCATTTGGCAAATTGCATCTAGAATACATGGGGAGGCTGAAGCGCAAAAACACACTCTTGTTCCTCATGGCAGCCCCAGGTGCAAGATATTATCCTTTAATGCCATGGAAAGGCTCCAGCTACCTGATACAAGGACAGGGCACAGCGACGCTGGCTGAGTACTCTCACTTTTTTTTTTTTTTTTTTTTTTTTTTGGCAACACCGGTGCGTTTGCGTTGCAAACTGAGACATTTCAATACCCGAAATGGGTGTGGGCGGCCGGCGCTGGGAAAGCGAGGTTCGCCCCGCTCGGCTCTCCCGGGGGACGGGCTGAGGCTCACGGGGCGCACCGCCGGCTCCCCGCCGAGGCACCGGCTTCCGAGGGCCGACCGACCGCGGGGGATGTGCCTCACGGCGGTCCGGGCACAGCGAGGGACCCGGCACTACCCTTCCCAAAGCACCGAGGCCCGGGCGCGGCCCGGGACCGGAGCCGGCGGCGGGCGGAGCACGGCCGGGAACGGCCGCCGGGGGGCAGCGCGAGATCGCCCAAGCGCCGCCGCCATCTCGGCGGGTCCCGCATCGCCCGGCTCCCTCACGGACCGCCCGGCCTCACGGACCACCTGTCCGACTCCCTCCCGCATCGCCCGGCTCCCTCACGCACTGCCCTGCGCGGCAACTTCCCACACTGCCCGGCTACTTCTCGCACGGCCTGCCCGGCACCCTCCCGCACCGCCTGCCCGGCTCCCTCCCGCACCGCCTGCCCGGCTCCCTCCCGCACCGCCCCGGCTCCCTCCCGCACAGTCCGGCTCCCTCCCGCACAGCCCCGCTCGGCTCCTTCCCGCACAGCCCGGCTCCTTCCCGCACAGCCCGGCTCCCTCCCGCACCGCCCGGCTCCTTTCCACACCCGTCCCCATGGGTGCCCGCCCCGGGCAGGCTGCTGCCCCTTCTCCCCCGCAACCAGCGACAGAACGAGAGGACATGGTCTTAAGCTGCGCCAGAGTAGGCTTAGTTTGGACGTTAGGATGAAACGCTTCACAGAAATGATGGTTAGACATTGGAATGGACTGCCCAGGAAGGTGATGGAGTCACCATCCTTGGAGGTGTTTAAGGAAAGACTGGGCGTGGCGCTGAGTGACATGGTCTGGTTGACAAGGTGGTGTCCGGCCGTAGGTTGGGCTCGATGATCTCAGAGGTCTTTTCCAACCTGATCGATTCCGTGATTCCGGCCCGGCGGGAAGCGGCTCCGGTTCCCTCTCCCTCTGCCCGCCCGCAGCGAAACCCGCATCCCCCCGAACGTGAGGCCGCGCGGCGTGTTTATTTAAGGAGATTTCACACAGGAGCCGCTGATCAAAGCTAATGCAAAATAAATGTCTCCCTTTGATAGCCTGATTCCTCGAAGCCCTTGACACTGGGAATTGGGATTTCCCCGTGTCATTAGCACTTAGCAGTAGGCGCTCCAGCCCAGCCAAGAACAAGGGATTAAGAGGTATTTGTCTAAACTAATTTCTCTCTCTATACCGGGTCTATAGAGACTGGTGTTACTCTGCTGGAATTGTGCAACACGGCTAATTGGCTACAAATTTAACAGTGGCAGGGCTTCCACCGCAGGCTGTCGCATATTCATTATGCCTGTTCTCCTCTTACATGTGCCGGCACGGGGTACCTGGGCTGCCCTTGCCTCAGGGAAAGGACCTCCTGGACATGGTTCTGGGAAAGGTGAGAGGTCTGCATGCATCTGACCAAGGAGAAGACTTGGAGCCATTAAGGGTACACAAATGCATTTTTGTTTTATTTGTAAATTAGTCAAAAAGCACCAGGGTTGCTAGAATAGTCCTGAACTAAGAAAGAAATTCTGAGAAAGATGACTGCCTCAAGTCACTGGAGAGTGATTCAGTGACAACCAGGGTTTTATTCCTCTACCCCAGAAGCAACCCCTCACCCACAGTAGCACCATTAGATTATTGCTTCTTTTGGGAGAGGAGGCAGGTTTCTCCCAGCAAAACTGTTCAGTAGGCCCAGAAGAATTTCTACACTCCCAAAGGCTCTGATGGAAATCTGAATAGCCATAGGAGTCAGGCAGGACTTAAGTAACACAGCCTTTCAGAGCTAACTTCTCAAGATGAAGCACTGCATTGCTGTTGCCTTGAACAGAAAGGTTATCCTAGAGTTGTGATCTAATCCACTTTAACCAGTGCAAGCAAACAGTATGTGCTGCTGGGCATAGTTACCTTCCTACACTGAGAATAGCCCATGAAAATTCACAGAATGAAATTCCGCCTTTAGTGAGGTAGGTGGGAAATATTCAGAATTTCAACAGGGCCAGAGTTTTACTGAAGGAGGACATAGAGCTTCAGCCAGTCAGTGGGTTGTTTTAAACAGCCACAGGAACCAAAATCAGGTTGACAACATTTCCCCTCCTCTTCCTCACATACACACTGACGAAAAGGTAAGAAGTGGTGTCCGTTGATATGGAATACACCACTGTCCCGCAAAACCAAAAAGATAGCATCAATTTTAATCTCAGTCTACAAGATAACAGTAAGATGCTGGCCAAGAATCAAATTAACAGTATCAGTCCATGACCACACAGGATTATTTCTGTTAAAAATCTTAACACCTAAGGTGGTGTTGATCAAACCTTTCATGTTAGGTCTCTCTCATGGCTTTAACCAGAGTGCTTTCTGAGATGTGGATAGAGAATATCACAAATTCGGTGAGAACACTTTCAACATGAGGTAACACTGACATACAGAAGATGGTGGCAGAAAATTAGGTGAAGATTATTCAAGGTGCTCTACTTCTTTACAAGATATAACTAAAATATCATCATGGCTTACCAGGAGCAGAGGTTGTCTGCCAAGGCAATAAGTACTTCTGATAACTTCATCCAGCAGCCAGAGGCCAAGCCGCCTCGCCCCCTCTCATTAAGGGAGAAGTGCCCCATTCAATGAGGCACTTCAACAGTGGTCTACCTTTGAACGTGCAAATACCTCCATTGAATCTGGTGGATCAGGGCCAAAACTAATTAATTTAGTGATGCTTTGCATCAAAATCTCACTTGTACTACATAGCACAATCAGAAAGGCAGGGGATTAATTAAACTAACTATTTAGAAAGCTGAGCAGGTTAGGACTGGGTTAGGACTAAAGAGCATAATGATATCCTTTAGTGGAAGCCAGAAAAGCAAATGACCCCTGTGAAACTGATAGGAATTTGCTGAGGATTTTTTTCTGTTTAGTTTTTTTGTAAGATAAATGAATTGGGACTGGCAAGCCAACCAAGTTTTGGTCCAAGAGGCCATGCACTTTTATTTAGATTACTTCATTCAGCATGTCCCTACCAACCAGGCTCAACCCAAACTGTATCGTGATCACTAGCTTCACAGTACTTCCAGGTATCAAAACAGGCCATAGAAAGCTTCTATATTCTATGGTTTGGGATTAGCCAAAAAAAAAAAAAAAAAAAAGAAAAAAAAAAAAAGAAGAAGGAGGAAAGAAAAAAAGCAAACTACTGTAGATTTTCAAAGGTCTTAAATGTGAACCTAGATGCATTCAGACCATGACTTCATTGTACCCAGCTGAGCAAGCAGGCTGGAAAAAAAGATATGGGCTTGATAACACGCTGTACTGCAGTGCAAAAATCAGATTCTGATCTGTTACACATACTAACAGAATAAGAAAAAAAAATTAATCAAATGAAGTTACTGGAACAATATTTGAGAAAGTAAAACAGTAACTGCAGGACTGCAGGCCCTTTGGCTGAGCCTAATTCTCTAAGGCTTCTTGGAGTCTATCAGCAGCTCCATCACTCGGCTGATGTCAATTGAAGAGTGCCAGTCTGCACCTGCTGAGGATGTGGCCTTTAAACTTACCCGACTTGGGTCAGCAACAGAGTGGCCTCTTACAACCTTTCCGCAACACTGCAAAATCTTTAATGGCTTGGCACTGATCAAAATCATTCCATTTTGTAAGAGGAAAGTAAGTGGTATTTCACGTGCCTGGGAGGACCCTTCTCTTCCAGCTGATTAAGGAGGACACCCTGTCACAACCTCATTTCTTCTAATATGACAGGCAGTAATGAATGGCTGAGGTGACTGTGTTCTTTGCATCCTATGGTCTTTCTATTTCCTGTAGGTGTTTCCTGTGACTGTGGGAAATTATGGGCATGCCATGGTTTAGGAATGGTATTCCCCAATTTAGTGTTCCCACTGAAACACCCCAGACCATGTGCTGCTCGGTCACTTCCCTCTCACCCCCCTCACCCCTGCAGCGGGATGGAGAGGAGAATTGGGGGCACAAAAAAGTAAAGATCACAGGTTGAGATAAGAACAATTTACCAGTAATGAAATAAGGAAACAAACAGTAACAATACTAATAATAGAGCGTACAAGACAGGTGAACAATTCACAAGCAATTGCTCACCACGTGGAACCCAGTGCCACCCAACCACACACCCCACACACCGTCAGGAAAATGCCACCACCCTCCATCCCCCCCTGCACATGGAACCAGACAGAGCAAGGCAATGAAAGACACCTGCCAGACAATGATAAACACTCCATAGTCAGAGCAACATGAAACCAGCATGCCCATGTCTGCTGTTTATTACCACATATGTGTTTATATAAGGTTCTGTTCTCTGTCAAGTGGCAGTCAAGGACTGAACAACTATAGGCTTGGATTATTTTTTCCCATCAGGAAACGTATCTTGTATGTATATATACATACAATGTTATATACAAATATATTATAGAATTATAGAATGTTATATACAAATATATTTTCTGGATCCATTCGCGAAAAAACAAACAAACAAAAAAAACAAAACAAAACAAAAAACCACCAAAACACCAAACAACAAAACCCAAGAGACTTATCAGCATCTTTGCTAAAACAAATCTAATTTCCATTTCATTTTAAAACATAATAAACATTCCTTTGTTCAGACAGATGAGTCTCTCTGAAACAACTATGCACAGTCCTATTTAAGAAGTTATAGAGTTTGATAAACCTCCATAACAGTAGAAAACAAACCAAACTGAACACAGGTTTCTGACATTACACTCAGGAAATGACTACCTTTGCAAACATAACGTCTCCATGCCTAAGCCCTCGGTTCCAACAGTCATGTACGTTCATGCATGGAAAAACCTGTAAGAACACTGACATGCCAGAATGTTTGCAGGATCACTGCCTGTGAAAGGTTATTCACAGACACAGTTTCAGGCAAAATCATGCCCTCAGAGTTATTACAACCCTGCCAAGGCCATGGAAAGCCAACACTTTTCTACTGTGTGAGGAACAATAGAGCTATTCTGGACAAGATTTATTCTGAAAAGTAGAGGTTGAGGATAGTCATAATTTTCTTTTCAGAGCCCCAAAAGCTGCTGTGTCTGACCATGGAGGTTGCCACAGGACATATCAATGCACCAGAAAAGCTAAAAGCAGAGAAATCAGAGGCTGAAGGTGAAAGCACGAGCTTTCCCTTCTGTATTCCCCATTCCACACAATCCCATGGCTTGTACATGTTTCCTTTACCAGAAATTACAAAAATGAATCCTGAAATCACTGAATTTACAAGCCAGCAAAAGCATTTGATACTGCATTGTAGTCACAGAGGAGTCCACAGTGGCTTTGTGTTCTATGTCCTGGGCAGTGACTGTGCCCACTGTGAAGGTGTGTAGGAGGGCACATACCTGAGGAAGGGGGGTCACAAACCATTTGGTTATCACTCATAACTCCATGGCACCTCAACATGCTGTGATAAAGGCTTTGTTTTCCCCTTCTGGGTATTACCAGCCAAAGGGACGTGGACCCAAATTGTCAGCTACACTTCAAGATGTCACAGACATCCCTAGAACAGGGACCTCCCTGTGTAGATTCTCACCTAATTCCTCCTCAGAGAGGAATTAGAACTATTTTAGGCAAAACAAAAGCTCTTGGGTTCTTAACCAAGCTCATTCTCCAGGTGACATGATGTACCTTTCTCCCTGGCATATGAATCTACATTGATCTTCCCCAGTTCCCTGCCTGCAGCTCTCTGTAAACCCTCTTTCCTCTCCTGCCAGGCCCTGCTAACTTACCTTCTCTGACAGCCCAATGCAAGGAGCCTGCTGCCCTGTGCCCACTTTAAGGAGCAAGACTCAAAAAATAGGTCTCCATGAATCTATATTAAAAATGCCTCTGTCACACATGGTATGGCAATGTTGCCCATCAGTAACACCAGCACTGCACAGATGATCAGTGACAGCACAGGAGCACACATTAGTCCAAAGAATAAGAAACTGGCCCTGGGGAAGTGTCAAAACATTGGAAAAATGAAGCAATTTGAATTAATTGCTAGTAAATAAATCAGCATTGCTTCAAGCTTTGGGTATAATCTTGTTAATATACCTAACTCCTTACTGCTGAGATGTCATCCTGAGATTTACGCATCGAAAAATTTCACAAAACATACTAGAATAAGAGACAAACTCAGAAGTGCAGACTGGATGAGTGGACAGAGAGGAGGATTGAGAACTGGCTGAAAGGCAGAGCCTGGAGGAGAGGATAGTAGTCAGTGACACAGGGTCTAGTTGGAGGCCTGTCACTAGTGGTGTCCCCTAAGATTCAATACTGGGCCAAGTATTATTTAACTTACTCATCAGTGACTTGTATGAAAGGGCAGATGCGTCCTCAACAAGTTCACTGGTGACACAAACCTGGGAGGAGTGGCCGATACCCCAGAGGGCTGTGCAGCCCTTCAGAAGGACCTCGATGGGTTGGAGAGATGGGAAGAGAGGAACTGTCTGAAATTCAACAAAGGCAAATGCAGGGTTCTGCACCTGGGGAAGAACAATCCCAGGCACTGGCACAGGCTTGGAGTGACCATCTGGAAAGCAGCTCTGTGGAGAAGGACCTGAGGTACAACAAGCAAGCGGTGTGTCTTTGTGGCCAAGAAGGACAATGGTATGCTGGGGTGCATTAAGAAGGGCACTTCTAGCAGGTCAAGGGAGGTGATCCTTCCCGTCTACTCAGCCCCAGTGAGGCTGCATCTGGAGTGCTGTGTCCTCAGTACAAGAGGAGACACAGAGCTTCTGAAGCAGGTCCAGTGGAGAGGGACAATGATGATGAAAGGTCTGGAACACCTCTCTTACAAGGAAAGTCTGAGGGAGCTGAGCCTGTTCAGCCTCAAGAAGAGATGACTGAGAGGGGATCTCATTAATGTGTCTTAAGTATCTGAAGGGGGATGTCAAGAGGATGGGGCCAGGCTCTCCTTGATGGTGCTGAGCAATAGGACAAGAGTCAATGGGCAGAAACTGATGCACAGGAAGTTCCACCTGAACGTATGGAAGAACTGCTTTACTGTACAGGTGACTCCACACGGGAACAGATTGCCCAGAGAGGTTGTGGAGTCTTCCTCACTGGAGATATTCAAGAAACATCTGGAACCAATCCCGTGCCTTCTGCTCTGGGGTGACCCTGTTTGAGCAGGGAGGTTGGACCAGATGACTCAATGTGGTCCTTTCCAACCTGAACCATTCCATGATTCTGTGATTCTGTGGGTGGGAGGCAGGTTGCATAAGAAGCACTCTGAGCTCTAAAGCAGCTGCAGAAGGGTAAAAAGCCTCCTTCTTTTGGTGGAAGAGAAGATAACAAGGCAAAACCCAGGCTAATATCTGTGACCGAATAAACTCCCACCCATCTCTGCAGCAGTGCTGAACTTTGCACTGGGAAGTTCCATACCTGAACAGTGGGTTCCAATTGCAGTGAGATTTTCTCTGAGATCAAGACACTTAAAATACCACTTTTTAATGTGTTTAGAGTTTCTCATGTTTAGGGTGAAATCCCAAATGCAGATGACACAATAATTGCAGATACCTGCCTGGCACAAATACATGTTAAGTCCTTTGAAAGGAACAGGACTGTATCCATTCCACATGATAACATAATCAGGGACATACAATATAAATGAAAACTGTTTACAAGTCAGTAATAACCCTGGAAGAAAGAGTTTTTGAGTTGCTTTTTATTGACACTCACCTCATGCCAGAGATCAGCAAAAATGAGGGTAGTTGATACAGCCAGCCACAGAGATTTTGGTCTTTTCTAAATAAGTCTGAATAAACAATAAAAGGTTAAATGCTATTTTTTCAAAGCCTGAAACCAGGCAAACAAATTGAGGGTAGAGTACTCAATTATATCAAGCAGAAGCTTCTGGCAGTTACACTCTGGAGAGGTCAACAAAATATATTCCCCAATCTGTACATTCCTAAACCCAGACCTCCTAATGTTACGAGTGCCCTTCGTCAGGGTTTCTTTTTTCCCAGCAAACACCCTTTTCCCTACTTTGATATATCAAGTCAAATTCTTTTCTTAATATAAATATGTGCATGCACCAGAGAAAGCATTTGAACCCAGGCTCTTCAAAAGCCAAACTTCCACTCTGTCATAAGCCAAGCACTCTGCCAGACAGATGCTACAACATGACAGGTGCTGCTGTAAATATCTCTCTGACCCAGGGTGCTGAGGATGTTAACCCAGCAAAACAAGGAAATGGGCCCAATCCCAGGGTGACCTTTGTCAGTGTCTGAGCTTCTCAGCTGTGTCGGCACATCCCAGCCAAGGCAGAGGATTTTCCCCAATAGGGACTGCAGAGTCTCAGCAGGGATGGCCAGAAGAAAAATCTCTATAACATGGTATGATTATGACTCCTACCAAACGGCATCAGGAGTTTTGGGTGCTGCACACCAATTTTGTCATATCTTCCCAGCTTTGAGACTTCGTCTCTGCTGCCATCATTTTGCTACACTTCTAGCTTCAGAGTTTCGTGCTGCATTTTTTCCTTTGTTTTTCTCTCAGCAGAGTTTTGGCAGGGGGCAAGGTTTATGTGAGTTTTTCTTTCCAGGAGGCAACAGGAATGGAGTTGCATTTTCTGTCACAAAGCTTCTCCATCACCACATAAAGAGAAAGACAACTTCTGCTTTGATGTTTATCACACACTTGTATAACAAACAACATATGCAGGCAGGATGGTAAAATTTCTAGCATATGGAATGAACAAGGAAATTTCCTATGTACTTCTGTTTTCACATACAGCAGCACCTAAGTGTGGCAATTACAGTATCAGGAAAGATGTTCAAATGTTTATTTCTCCATTAGGACTTTACCCTGCTATCTGGTCTAAACAGTGCAGTGAATCCCAACAGAAGGAGCTTTTATGATGATAGTGTCATTTTTACATCAAATACAAGCTGATGATCTTCAGTAGAAGGAGAAAGCCACTAAAAATTGAGTAACCTATTTTTTAGTCAGAAAAGAGTAATTTTATTTAAAACCTTTATGCAAGAGAGGCAATCCATTTATCCTCAAATACCTGCCCATAAAGTTGCTAGTAAATGTAGAGAGAAGGCAAAAGAAGAAAAATAAACCTATTTTCTTATTTCTTACACAACATGCAAAAACTGTCCACTATGTATAAAAGAGGGTTTGAACTGACCAGGAATTAAATGGATCCTGGACAGAAAAATTCCCTCATTCTTTTTTTAAGTCCTTCCTTGGAGGAATGCAATTGTTGTTAGCTTCTCAGTGGGTGAATTTTCTCTTTCTAAGGCTGGCTTATACTTCATAGAACCCAGCAAAGGCTGGAACTCAAAAGATCATCTGGGGATATCTTATGAGAATCAGTCTCATATGAAAATCACAAAGAGCCTTGCTGCAGGATGATGGACCCCATTTGGAGGCCTTGACTCTGTGAGGAAAAAGGAAAAAGCAAAATAAAGGTATAGGCTTAAAAAGCCTTGCAAGTGGTACACACACATGATGTGTACCACTAACAGCTCAGTACACCCTTGTATTTTAAGAGAACTTAAACATTGCTGAGTTGCTCCCATTACCTCATTTTTATAATGTGGAAGAATATAGTTCCAGACATAAGAAAAAGCAGTGATAAGAAAACGGCTATTATGTTATCCCAGTCTCTCAGTTGCTTCATAATTCCACTTTGTTATCCTGCTCCACTACTCACTCTTCCAGCACATTCTGCTGTAAGGTTGCCCTGATGTTGCTGTCTCTGCTACCTAAAAAACAACAATGGTTTTAAGGTATGCGGCCTACAGATTCCACAAAGAGAGTCTCAAATACTTCATCCCCTGGCAGAGTATTCTTCAGTGTGCACATATTACGTAGGTACTGCATTGCTGCAATGTTTGGGAACTAAAAGCAAGCAAAGAAAGAAGTCAGTATCCTATTCATAAAAAGCCTCTTGGGCCATTCCAGCCTCCACTCCAGCTCTGCTCTTTGCACCCCTGCAACAGAGAAAGCTCCTGCATGAATCTCAACCCCCTTTCACTTAGAGGAAAAGGGAAGTCAAAGGCAGAGTAACTAAACTGTTTCCTGCCTCAGTTTTCTGGTGTACCTCTGCAGTTTTGCAAGCTCAGGAACATGCTCAGAGCCTAACATGGAAGGCACATGCTCGGTACTGTTTCTGAGAGGGAGGAAAATAGTGGACTTCGGGCCAGCAGCACTGTCATCTACCTGCTGGTATTTCATGATTTTTAATATTGTCCTTTATGCTTTAATGGGCCCCTGATAATCACCCACAAAGTGATCTCACCATTCTCCTTCAAATCACTTTTTAATACTCTCCTGCAAAACACAGCCAAATTTGGGATGATTGTTGTGCTACAACCTACTGCACTGACCAACATCATCAGAGTACTACAGGTGTTGAATTGCAAAACATTGTAAGCATTTTGGCATAGGAGATCCCCTTGCCCTGTTTCTCAGTAGGTCTTGTACAAAGATATCCAGATCCATGTTTAGGCTCCAAGTGCCATGCTAATAAAAAGCAAAAGAAGATGATTTCCCAAGCTATGTATGTATCATTCAAAAAAAAAAATTCAGGTCAAATATAAGCAATAAACTTCAGGTCAAATTTAAGTAATTTCCTTCTATTTACTTCTATTCTATTGACAATGAACAACTCTTGGTGGGTAAACCTCAAAATATACCTCCAACAACAGTTGTTTTGCCTTGGGTATTTATGCAGCATTCTAAGTACAGCATCTATATAGCATTTCTTTTTCCCCACACATACAAATACACACTCACACTTAATACATTAGCATTTCCACTATACATTTTTACAGTGCATCCAGTTAAGCAAATTGCTCAATTAGCTGAGTAGGGTTTTTTCTTTTCATGTGAAAAGACAGAGTCTTACCGAATGGAACAGCATTCTCGGTAAGAGGTCAGTTGGATGTGATTTTTGGAATAAAGGAGAGAGGATGAGTGGGTTGTGAAAGATTTTTTTTTAATTGTTCACGTTTTATTGCCTTTAAAAGTCAAACAGAGAGGGCAAAACAACTCACGTACTGGTTCATGCTGGCAACAGTATCATGTTGTTGAGAAAGCCCACCGTACTTACTGGAATTTTCCTGTTAGAGCGTGTACCTCATGGACATGGAAAAGATTGTGGGACTGTCAAATAACGAGTGTCAGGGGATGGTATATCCACTCGTTGGTAAAATAAGTCAGTTAATTTGGCAGGTAAGTATTAAGTAATCATATTGTCAGAACAAGGCAAGTGGCTAAGAAAGGAAGACAAAGACAAAAAGAAAAAATATAAAGACACGAAAATAGGAAGGAACCAAAGAGGAAAGGGGGAAGGGAGAGGATGCGTGGGTTTGATGGCCAAGTGGTGAGACAGTAAACAACGATAATCCATCTGTTCTGGATGGTACTGGGTCACCTTATCATTATGCCTCACATTGGACTCCATTTCTGCTTTTCCACTGTCTGGCAGAATCTGAGCATCATTCCACCTGTGTTTTATTACATATGGAGTGTAATGGCTGAGCAAAACTTGAGCAGGATGGATATTTTCTCATCTATGTTTTTAAGGATTTTTTAAAAAAAAACTTTACAATTTTCATGCTCTCTGTGGATTTTCATCATTTTTTGCCCACTCAAATCTTAGAAAATATTCAGTTTAATTTTTTTAAGTAAATGTTTTTCAGTCTTGATTTTCTCTTATTTGGTTTCAACAGTGCAAGATTTCAAATGAGCTGAATGAGTTTTTTTAATTTCATTGCATTTTCCTGAGGTAAAAATGTCTATGATATTTGCCTCGGCAAAGTGTTACATCACGTACTCTATTTATGTTTCAGCATTGCAGTGACTTTTAAAAGCTCACAGCAGGAAATTAAGAAAAGCCTGAACTCATAATTATTAAATAATAATAAAAAAATGTACTCTGCTAAGGTTGCATTTATTCAAAATTGTACAATTAATATATCCCCATGTTTCCATTAATATACATTCCGGTGGAGAAATTGATAGGAAATGTGGTCATGGCATGAACTTTACAGCAGATTTGAATAGTCTCTGCCTGAGCAGAGTTTAATTGAGCAAAGCAGCTTGGATAAGGAGTACTGTACAGAAATGAGATTATCCACCATCTAGATAATCAATATCCTGGTCCTCCTTGTATTGACGGAGTTGGAAGGATTCTATTTAGCACAATCAGACATCACAGATGACAGGGAATTCAACCATCCCCTTCCCATGTGGGGCAAATCATTACTCTCTCAAGGCTTCCTCCATACTTTACCCTTATGTCTACTTCTTGCTGCTGAGCTGAAAATACCTGCAGCTTCTAAAGCCAGCCAACGTGATGTAGGGCCCAGATTTCACTTGTCGCTCTGACCTGCCCTGGAGCTCAGCCACTACACAAGCAAAACCTTCATTCACAGAACGTGGGTGCAGAGCCTTGGCACCATTCAAGACATCGGTGGCAACGTGACCTTCTTTGGTTTCTCATTACAGTGGTGAATTTGCAACATCTGTTGTCATCTGTCTTCACTCATTGGCGACAAGTTTTTAGTCCTCGCCTTTATGGTTCTTCAGCATGTTGCTCATCCTTCTGTGTAGCACCCGGTCTCTTACCTCATGATTAATTCCTACCTTCAGTCTGCCAGCAGCGCTGCCTGACCACTTTCTCACCTCCAAAGCAAGTCCAAGTTTTACTCCTTTCTCATGAAGAGCTTTTCCATTGGCTTCTCCAGGGTAACTGCTTCATTTCTTTCTGTATTCCCTGTGAAAGGTACCTTTGCCAGAAAGGCCTGCCAAACACAGACCTAGGACAAGGTTCAGCACACCACAAGCTATGAGTGATGAGTACCATGCAACTCTTGTTTCTGTGATCACATATCTGTTTCAGATAATCCTGTTCTCATACTTTGACAAATTCCGAGGCAGTCTGTTGCTATGCTCTGAAATATAAATCCTCAGTGAGCTCCTGGATATGCTACTGTAAAAGACATAGTAAACATCTAGAATGCAACTCCATCTTCAGATCTATTCTTCATCATTTATCTTTCTCCACTGAGGACCACAGGGCAGGTAACGTCCCTGGATGAGCCAGTGCATAGGTCTCAAAAAAACACCAAAGCTGAAGGAGTAAGTGCTCAGACTCACACAATAGAGGGAAGCTTTAATTTTGTTTTATTTTTTTAGTTTGAAGAGCATACTCAACACTGTGAATAACTGGCAAGAAGCAAAGTTTAAAAGGAGAAAAAAGGTTTTGTTAAGCTTTTAACTTAAATTGTGTTTATGCATGGAGACCAAATTCACAGTGTTTATTTCTTGAAAGCAAAAAGAAAAAAAACAAATGTGTTGCTGCTGTTGCAGACAAAGGATGAGATGTGCAGAGCTTCCACAGCACCTGACAGAAAAAGTATCACTGTGATTCTTTTCACGCTAGTGTACATTGCAATACAGCAAACCCAGTGATTCTTCTACCTCTTCTTACAGGAGGTACAACACAAAATGCCCCAATACCCTCCCAGAACTAAAAGCCTATTGCTAATTATTCATCAAAATCATTCCTGAAGACCAAATATTCAGGAGATAATGAGCAAAGCCCTGCTGCCATAGGAAAACATCTACTCTAACTATTCAAGTACCATGTCCAAATGCAAGAGAAAAAGGAATTCTGATGATAATTTTACCTCTGTTATTTTGAATGTAACCAAAGGTTTCTTCTTTAAAGCTACAAAAAGTAACCAGCAAAATTTTTATTTCACCAGCTTCACTGACAGACTCTCGTCTTCAGCAATTTAGAACTCCGGCTACTGAAGCTCATCACTTTTTCTTTGCCTCCCTCAGTGCTGAGGAGATATTTATAACTGTTGCAGTCAGTCTTGAAATAAGTATACAGCACAAGGGTGCTGCACGTTACCAGTCAAGCAGAAGAAGATAAAGACAAATAAAAAGCAATGAAAAGACATGATATAGATATAGGGAAGATTGTGACTACCAAATAGCTAATGGTTTTGTGATGGTAAGAACTGAGCTTAGAAGAATACCCAGTATTAGTAATGGTTTTGTTGAAAAATCTCTTCAGACCATTAAAGTATTATGCTGTTCTTTATCGCACTTTCCCTGCGTCTTCTTTTCTTTGCTAGTTGGTTGGGGTTTTTTTCATGCTCTTTCTTTATATCTCCCCTACTGGATTGAATAGCATTGAGCTGCCTTTGCCACACAAAATCACAGATTACTAGATTTTTGTTTCATTCTAGACATAATTTGAGACAATCAAATTTGAATGGCAATTTTGTGTTCACATCTTTTATTTATTAAGGGTCTTCAAAATACAGGGAAAAAGGAAAGTACAAAACCCTGTATATACTGGGGAATAAAAGGGGGGAAAGCAGGCACAAACAAAAAAGAAAAAGAAGTATTTTTGTCTTTGTTTTTTCTTCTAAAAGATGAAAAGCAAGTGAGCCCCTCCCTTGCAGGGATATGCTTAGTGCGAGAGGCTGAAAGGATTCCAGCAGGACGCCACTCATACAGCTCTCACCTTCTGTCCTGAGCAGCTCCGGTTGAAATTACAGCTGCTTCAGGGTCCCTGTATCCCTAACCAGCATGCAGGGAGCCTAACTGGGAGGCACTGGAGGACACCAGTGTCTCCCACGTGGTTTGCATTCCAAGCAGGGGATGCTGGTGCAAACCAGCCACCTCAGCCCTGTACTTACAGTCCCTTCACCCCATTCTACATCCTCTCAGCCAGAAGCTCAGATGCCAGGATACAGGTTTAGGTAATGATATGGCATCTCTGCTGTCTCAGAAGCACAAAGGGTATGGAATGACATCTGAGGTGCTCCAGAGTCACAAGTTTTAATGCTGGGCTAGGTGAGAATTTCCCACAGGTAATAGGACTGGAAGCTGCCTCAGGCCCCAGGGAAGGAAATGGACACTAAACATTTCTTTGGACTTTGCCCAAAGTTTTTATTTCATTATTTACAGATGATTTTGCTGGATAAGTAACCAGGGCCTGGGATCTATCAGAAGAGCAGGCACATCTTCAGAAATTAGACCAAACTTTGCTAACAGAGTCTGCTGGGGAAAAAAAATTCATAACTTCTTTCTATTGCTAGCCCATCACTATAGTCCTGGATTAAAAAATCACTTCAAATTAAGGAAAGGTAAAATGTATTGTTCTTTCTCGTTAATAGATTGTCACCCTTCCTTCCCTAAGCAAAAAATGTTTTTTAATTTAAACGTGAAAACAAAGGTATAGACCCCTGCATTTGAAGAAACAGGTTTGCTTTAGGGTGACTCTCACTTTTAGATACATTTCAGTAGTTTATATAATGACAACTATGCAGCCTACATGCATGACTTGTTTGACTTGCTTTCCCCATCTTCTTGGTAGGTGGGTTTGAGGGCTGCAGAAGAGGTTCCCAAATTACATTTCCCTTTGTCATATTTCAATATAAATATCCAATTTCTACACATTCTGAGGACTATTCGGAGTTGCAGTTCTCTGGAACTGCACCCTCCTTGAATCTGAAAATCAAGACCTAGGACTCAAAAAAAAGCATGTGCTGAAGGTTCCTTCAGTCAGGGATTTACTCTTGAATCAGTAACCTGCTCAGTAGGCTTGCCAGCTTTTCCCAGTAATAACGCTTCACAGTAGTTATTGGAGCTTAAATGCAATACTTGCAGAAGAAAAACATTCTATAGTTTACCATTCTGGAAAGAGATGACTGTTGTGTTGTCAATAAAGAGAAGGATTACAGAGTAGGCAAATTTGTTACATACACGTATAGCCTATGAAATACATCCCTCTATGAATCTTTAAATATTATCAGCCTACAGTAATTGTTACTTACACTCCACCCACTTCATCCTTCTTTCCTTCCTTTCCTCTGAAGAATAATTTGATAGTTGTTTTCTTCGAAAAAGTTGAACTACAAAATTATTTCTATGTCTAACAGGGACACGAGTATGCTAGAGTAAGTACAGTTAAGCAAATGTGGACAAGTTTGAAACCTTCATCCATATGAAAGCAAAAATCAGAGTGTTTTGTACAATTGAGATGGCCTGGAGAAACCTAAGGCTGTGGTGGAAGGGAAAAAGGCAGATGGAATTAAACCCTCCCCCCCCCACCACAGACCAGAGCTATTCACACTAGCACTGCAAAATGGAATTTATAGCTAAAATCAGGAAAATAGATGCAGGCATTAGGATCACAGGTGCTACTTCACTGACAACCTATTATAAAGCTCCAACTGTGTCCAAAGTTATAAAGCAATTTCATAGTTATATTTATCAGGATGAACAATGTGCAAATCCACTTCTCAGCCTTTTTTTAACTTGATATGTCATTATTAAAAGATTCCCGCTGCACCTAGCAAGGCTTCCCCAGATGTTGATCCAGTGCAGCAGTGAATGGCAAATGTAGTTCCTACACAGAGGAAAAAAGCACACATGCCCTGCAGCGATGGGAAGGAAGGAGCTCCTGCCACCCCGTAAGAGGGAAGCAAGGCAGAGCAGTTATGTACTGTCCTTGTCCACATGACTCCCACTGGTCAGCAGAGGCCAAAGAAACCCCAGCAAGTGGAGGTCATTATAAAAATGCACAGAACAAGGTATAGAGGCCAAAAAAAAAATTAAACAGGACATTTTCAGTAGATGTATTCTGAAAGTGAGGTGGGAAGAAGAAGGATGTTTGGAAAGCGTGAAAAGGCATCCTTCCAGACTAACAGCCATACTGAGACTCGAGCCAGTGTGGAATGCAGTCATTAACAGAGTCTGAGAAACTGGAGAAGTCACAAAGTCCCCATCTTGCAGTATCAGTGTGTTAGGAGCAAAATTCAGCTGTTCATGGGTACCTTTATGGAAATTAAATCCAGGCTATTAAAATTATGTCATCAAAATCAGAGGCCACATCGTGCATCACAGGCAAAAGAAAAACCTGAATGGATTGATCTACATCCAAACAGATAGAGGGGTCTTACCTACAGCTCACATGTTCAGTGTTTATAGAAAACAGTCTTTGCTGAAAACAACTAGAAGCTACTTACTTGTGGCCAAACAGGCTTGGCTTATTCAAGCACCATCCTGGGAATCCAAACATGACTTTTCTTCTAATTCACAAGTGAATCATTTTAAAAGAAAATGCAAACTTAAAGAGATGAGGAACCACACTTCTCAATCCTAGCAAAGAAAACCAAAACCAAAACCAAACAAACAAAACCCCAAACAAACAAAACCACCAAACCAACCAACCAAAATACCCTTAGGTAACCTGCATGGCACATGAACAGGACAAAAAGTTCAGGATGAAACTTGGGGTTGTGTTGTGAAGGCAGGGTATTAGCAGGGCATAACCAGGACAAGGCATTTCCAAACTCTTTTATCAGCTCCCCAGGATCTGAATGGGGTTCTCTTTAAAGACACTATAGTGGTGCTTTCAAAGATCTTACAAAAAATATATGTATATGTATAGCAGCCAGGACCCAGCAGGGGAGAGAAGAATGCCACAGGAGTCAGAGCCCTAAGGGAGCTCTGAAAAGGTTGCTGCAACTCATGAAGCCACTGAGGTGGCTGAAACTAGTCCTTAAAGCAAGTTCTCACCTACAAGGATATTGTGGAAAAAGGGAGATTGGTTTACAAAGCTATTTTATTTTTAGTCTCCTTTTCCCATTAATTTTATGTTTCTCTGAGTTACTCAGTATACTTGAACATTATAATGGAGTCTGGAGTTTTAAATTCTTTTGCTCCTCTTTAGAGAATTCACCACAAGGTAAAGGTACAGCCAGATGCATCTCAATGTCTCAGACCACTCAGGGTCCCACCACAAGTCCATACTGCTAACCAGCATTAGAACCAAGCCCTGCTCAATATTTAGCCCTATTAAATTATGACACCAACAAAATGCAAGTAGCTACCACATGACGTTCTATTTAACAAAAAGGCAGAAAACATGAATGCCTTGTGTTAGGACCTCGTGTCAGAAGAACAAGAGATGATGTGTAGAAGACAGAACTAAAATTAGGCAAGCAAAGTCAGTGTGATTCTGTAAATCTCACCAGTTTGGGATAAGTAACCTGAGGACACTTCTGGGGAGTAATAGGAGCTGGAGAGAAGACGATGTCAGTGATTGTCCCCCTGTACTCGGCACTGGTGAGGCCACACCTCAAATCCTGTGTTCAGTTTTGAGCCCCTCATGACATGAACATTGAGGTGCTGGACTGTGTCCAGAGAAGGGCAACAGAGCTGCTGAAGGGGCTGGAGCACAAATCTGATGAGCAGCTGAGGGAGCTGGGGGTGTTTAGCCTGGAGAAAAGGAGGTTCAGGGGAGACTTGATTGCCCTCACAACTACCTGAAAGGAGGTTGTAATGAGGTGGGGGTCAGTCTCTTCTCCAAAGTAATAAGCAACAAGACAAGAGGAAATTGCTTCAAGTTGCACCAGAGGAGATTTAGATTGGATATTAGGGAAAACTTCTTCATAGAAAGGATTGTCAAGCACTGGAAGAGGCTTCCCAGGGAAGTGGTCGTGTCACCATCCCTGGAGGTATTTAAAAGACCTGTAGATAGGGTGATAGGGATATGGTTTTTGGTGGATCTGTTTGCTTAATGATTGGACTCGATGATCTTAAGAGACTTTTCCAACCTAAATGATTCTATGATTCTAAGATGATAGCAAATGGGAGTGAAAAAAATGGGGCAGCAGAACTGATTGGGAGGTGCTGGGGAGGAGTGAGTGGATTGCACACCAAGGGCAAGGGTAGAGGCTCTGCCATGAAGAGGTGCTCAAAATACTCCATGGAGGAAAAGCCACGTCCAGCCACAACTGATCTACTCTGAGTGCTAAGGAATTAAAAATTTTTGGGGCACAGATTCTTTTCTGAGCTAACTCTGCGATGATACCAGAAATTATGCAAGTCAAGATGCATGTCTCTTACGAAAATGATGCAATAATCAGTGTCTACAGTTCGATTATGAGATAATTAATTTTAATTGCATATTACATTCTCATTGAATTAAAAGATTTGAAGACTTTAACTATTTTTATATTCCCCTTGCAATACATTTTGTAGTCTGTGCTATTTAGAGACAGAAAATTGCAACTATTTTAAAAACACGACAATGACTTTTACCTCCCTGAGGGAAATCCTTTGATGGCATCAGAGTTTCATCCTTATTCTGTTAGAGAAAATCATTCGAGACACCTTCTTAGCTTTGCTTTCCACCTTTTGAGAGCCTTGAGTTCCCAACACTGAGGTGAAAACACTCACGGTTTATTAGGTGGAAGAGGAGAAATTATGTTAGATTTTTTTCTTCACCAGAAGATGTTTGAAATAAAAACTTCCTTTTTGTCACATCTTCTTGGTGCCACTCATTAAGCAGGAGTATTGCTGGGCCCTTGGTCACCTCCCTCCCAGGGGAATAGGCTGCCACGCTGCCCCAGCGCAGTGAGGGGCAGCCCAGCTGCTCATCCCATCACTGAGCCCACTTGCATAGGTCGCACTTTGCTGCTTCTACAGCTGCTCCATCCCTGCCTTCAGCACAACTTTGCCAGCTGCCAGAAGGGTGACTGAGGTCGGACATTGCCCCATGCATCAGGGATGTGTTTTGCCTGTTCTGATTTTCCATTTTTCAGCTCCTGCCAGCAGCAGGGCATTGAGCAAAATGTCCCCACTATAGCCCTAGACAATTCGTCATAATAAGTCACTGGCTGAATTGCACCTCGTGGTCCCACTGTGAGCGAACAAATCACCAACTTCTCCGATTGTTCAAATATCTTCTCAAAGAGTTGCTGAATAAGTCATGCCAGTAATCGGCAGTTTGTAACTCCCCATCCAGCAGTTTGCAGCAGATATTCAAGACCTGGCCTTTGAGGCTGACTGCGTTCCCAGGGATTTGGACACCTGGCCAGGAGGCTCTGCTTTTTCAAGGGTCAAAGTAAGAGCTTCCTGTATGGGCCTTCAGCAGTGAAAAGTTAGGATTTCTGTGACGCGAGCAGCTCTAAAGAGAAAGGAAGAGGGAGCACAGTCATACCTACACTAGACCCTCACCATCCCTTTTCAGGATGCAATGCATACTTCATCTCCCAGTCTGGCCCCAGCATGCCTGCCTTTTCCAGTTGGATCTGAACACCCACGCTCCCTCACCACCCGTCTCCAAGCTCTCAGGGGTCACTCTGTACTTAGGTAGCCACCAGTGTTGCCTGCGGAGGTATGGAGGGGGGACATCTTCCCACAGGTAAGAGAAGGCAGATCATCTGAGCCCCAAATGTACAGACTAGGAGGCTCCATGACTGCCTGACATGAAATGCAAGATACTGAGGATGTGGAAAGGAAAGAAAAAACCTGGGTTTAGAAGCATATCCCCAGTTTCATGCTTAAATACATAACCTTGCCTGTGCAGAGGGTTTTTTCCTGTCATTAATGCCCCCCTTGTGTCCACTGTTTTGAACCAAAGAGGAGATTTATGCTTTATCTGTCCTTAGATCCCAATATATTAGACTCAAAGAAAATGTGATGACAAGTTTTAGACATATTTCTAAGATATTCCTACCTTATACTCCCTTATGTCTCTGTCTTTTCTTTCCTATTCTTTCTTGCTCTTGCATATTTTAGTCTGACTGGAAGCCTGAAGGTGTGAAGGTATTGATTACGCATCTCTTTCTGACACACCAAGAAGTATGCCATCCCCATCTTCTGCTGACGGGCTTACATGGCAGGTTTCTTCTCTATGTATAAAACACATCAAAATTGTATTACATGCTGCTGTTGTTCTTAATAGAAATATTATTCAACTCACCCAAGTTTTCTTCAGGAGATTTTTTTCATTTCACTTAGTGCTGAACCTTCTCAGATTTTGACAGGTACACAAATCTTCATGGAGGCTGCTGTTCCTCAGCTCACTGTGTTGTCTGTGTTAAAAGTGTTTTATCCTGAGATCAGTGGTCGTGGGGATGCAAGCAAGCCATTAAGTTCTGCAGTGTACCTTGCAAGGAGGGACCAATCATTTATTACTTAGCTGTGTCTGGAGCCACTAAATTAAGGCTTAGCCAGTTCAATAACTAGTGGAACAAAGGCTACTCTGGCATGAAGGCTGTTTATATTACACACGGGATTTGATTTGTGTGTGTGTGTGTGTGTGTGTGTGTGTGTATCATTATTCCTTAAACCATTGGAGGGCCTTGGAAGTGTGTTACTACAATTCCACTCCTGGTCCATCTCACAGAGCCATCCTAAATCTGCAAGGCACACGTGTCTACGTATCATCACTCAGAACAGCCCAACGTGAAACCAGGCTCTTAGACAATAGCAAGGGGGTTTCTATGCAATACAAAAATATATTAAAAATACATAATGTAACTTGTCTTAATATACTTTTCTGAGTCTAAAAATATGCCAGACCAAAAGAAACATATTTACATAAAAAGCAGACAAGGTCAAATAACAAAGAAAGCCCTTAATTAGTTGTAATCAACTTTAATTTGCATACCGTATATAATTCCTAAATGATTGTTAATAATAACTTTATATAATGGACTTCCAATTTTCATGAAAATGGCACATTTTGATAAGCAGACACAAAACCCTAGTACTAATAAGGTTTAATTTGCATACATTAGACTGATTATCCAAACAAAAGGATTACAGTATTACTTCTCCATACCTTTATGTCCTTATTATGCACATTTATTAACTTCACAAAAGCTAGCTGTTAGTGACAAACAATAGCCGTGGCTGGGAGAGAAATCTACAGTATGAATAAAGTGCATTTTAATGCTAAGGAGCAAAGTTTATACTGCATAAATGTTTTGTTTAACTCTTTCTTTTGCGAAAGGCATTAATGCTTTGTAAGGCAGGCACTATTAGATGGATAAATCATTTTATTATTATGTGGTTTTTTGTAGTAAAGAACAGATTTTCTCTAAAAATTAGGACCTGTTCATGCTCACAGTTTCTTGATGCTAAGTTAAAAAACATGGATGGTGCTTGAACATGTCAGGAAAAGTGTTTACAACCACAGGATTAAGCTGTTAACTCATGTGATTCCAGGGCACCGTGTTAATAAATATATTGCCATGAGCTTCGTTTTCACAGGATAAATAATAATACAGGTGGCAATAGCTATTCCTAAGGGTATTACATATACCCTGCAATTAAAGTGTGAGTAAGGGGGAGGGAAAAAAAAATCATTAGTAAATCTGGTATCAGAAGCAAATGATGCTCACAAGGGGCTGAGAAGAAAGCCAATAGATGTGAAGCTTAAATTGAATGCCACCCTGGAGCTCCCTCCGAGCTGTGACACGGGGCTGTGCTGATATGCAGTGGTGACAGTGATGTGAGCAGAGTATGTCATCTCTGCTGCATTTTGTGCCCTTCTGGTGCAATGCACTGCCCTGAAACAGAAATGCTGCTTTTGGAGACGTGTTGTCAGCATGTTTGGATACTCCATGGACCAGCTGGCTCTTCAGGAAGAGTTGCTAAGGGTGTTGTGAACCTTGACTCCTCTGGGATGAATTGTTTCCTGCACAATTTTTGACCAAGGTCTCCATGTCTACATGCAACTAATTTGTTTAACACCTATGAGCAACACAACAGCAGTTTTTAACCTGAGACAGAAGCCATCCAGATGATGATCCCTTAAATATGCAGTGAGCATCTAGCAAGGTTACCAAGTACTGATAACACATTTTTTTTCAGCATAATTTCCATCCAACCATTTTGCAAAGGGCTGTAGGAACCACTGTGACTTTTTTTTTCACCTGTGCAGCTCAAGGCCACTGACTTCTGACTCAGTCCTGGTTGATGACACAGAGTCAGAGCCCAGGGTCATTCCCCCAGCACGAGCCCAAGGGTTTCACTGGGAAGCTGAGAATGAATAAGGGCCTTGTGGTACAACTGAGAGTCTCTTAACTGTAAAACCACCACTAGTGCTGCAAAAAGACCATGTGTATTTGTTGGTCTGAAAGGGCAGGTGGGAAAAACACATTTCAGAGGATGTAAAATATATGAGAACCTTTAAATCTACATAGAAACTTAGAGAGAGTTTTTATAGCTTTTTGCCATAAATATAGTTGGAATTTACCATGATATTTACTGTATTTGAGCTCTCCTATAAAGATACTGGTATTTTGAAAGATGCTCAACATGCTTTTCTTCCAAAGAGACCCCAGAGAGAATGGATGGCCAAGGACAAGTCTCTGGAGCCATGTTCCTGGACCAGCAGATTCTGAATCAGCCCCAGTTTATTCTAAAATATGCAGAATACACATGCCCAGAACATATAGCAAAGTCCATTCTGTGTCAAAGTGACACAGTTACCAAATTCTACTGACATCCAGATGGATTTGGTTTCCTAAAAGCACTGTTGAAAACAAGAGTGGGTATCCTACATCATTTAGGCATTCTTAAAGGTATCATAGGTCATGAAGTGTATTGTTTTGCCTAGACTTTTAGGTTAGTCAAAAAGCTCACAGTGGCTGAACATGGGGTTTTTTCTAAACAGAATGCAAATACAAACCTGATTTGCTTTTTCCTACCAAATCATAGCCCTGTTTCCATTGAATCCTACTGGGTTCGATCTGGCCTCACTTCTCTGATAATCCTCACATGTGACTCAATAAGATTACCTCTGGATCCAGACTGCAGTTGTCAGCCTGTAAATGAGACTCTTCCTAAGTTTCTTCTGCTGTATTCATATCCTCCTTCTTCACAGCACTTCATGTTTCTTGATGGACAGCTGTTCCTTTTGTTTTCCTCTGCAAAAACTGGGAAAACCCTACAAAATGCCTTCTGTCTGGTTCTGTTCCCTACTCCCCAGTCCATCTTCCTGATACATACTGTAAGCAAAATAAAAAGGGTTTCTGTTTGTTGTCCTGCAGGTCAGAATCCACCTTTTTTGAAGGTTTTGAAGACCCCCTTTACCCACTGAATTTGTACAGCCTTGTTGTGTCTCCCCTGCCTCCAAAGAGAAAAAAAATTGGGCCCTTATTACAGAGTAAGGAATAGGAATAAGTGTAAATGATGGTCCAGTTATTCTCACCTTTGCCTTCAGTGAAGGAGGACATGTGCTGCTCTTCTTCCAAGTGACAGGTCCAGAGAAAACCCATAGCAAGTTTTAAAAATCAGAAGCCACGGTCAGTGTTAGAAACCCAAGGGGCATCCAAAACCCTTCAGACATTTTGATAATATTAGAACACAAACAAAACAAAACCCAAAACAGAATAAAGCCAAACCATCCCTTCCACCTCTGGTTCAAAGGAAAGAAAACTGACATTTTCCTGAGCAGCACTATACAAGACAGATGACAGCACACCCTCTGCTGAAGGAAGCAATCAGGTTTCTCAGGTAGCCCCTGGCTCACCTAAAAACCCAGCCATTTACCTATTTGTGCTGCAATTGCCTGGGCCGCAACAAAAAAAAACATCATGCAAACGTGCTTTATGAGAAAACCCCACTGACTAAAGGAATGAAAGGTTATGAGTAAGGGTTACAACACAGGAACAATAATTTTGTTAAATCCGACGCCTTTTGTTTAAAATTAGTTTTTCTGTGGTTACACAATATTATTTTTAGTTCTCAAGAATGGAAACAATAGCTGAGCTCTGTAAGTGCCAAGTCTTTTTCAAGATTTGATAAAAAGCTAAAAAACAACCCAAGGAAGTGCATTGATTCCAAATAATAACTTCTACCCTGTGATTTCAAGATTCTATAATCCATGCACATGACTGGAAATATCTGTCTATAGAAGTTTCTAAGAATTATGTATGAAGGGTAAATCTTAAACATATACTCTTTTTTTTTTTTTTTAATGGAAAACTTCAAATCAACAGTCCAACAAATTGCAGCTGTTGAAATTGCTAAGTCAATTTACAATCAAATTGAATTTTTTTCCATTAAGAAAAAAACCCTGTGCATTTGGAAGGAAGGGCTCTGCTCCCTACCAGACTGTTAATACTTTTCTGTATCATGCACACCCAAGGTCCCAGCTATCATGCCCTTCAGGAGCATAACTAGCATTAGCAAAGACACTTTTAAGAATACATCTCCATTCTTAATTATTTTCAGAACATCAGATTTTCCTCATTTTTGTTTTCCCATTTAAATCTACTTCACTAGTTTAATCTGTGCCTGATTTGGGTACCTTGTAAGAAACTCTTCCATCTCTTCCCTTCTACGAGCTTTGCTGCTCCAAGCAGTGTTTATTGATGGATTGTCCTCAGTGCAGTTTAGGAGATCTCTGTGTTGCTCTCAGTGGTGTCACACTTGGGAGACACTAAGTTCATTCATACCTCAACACTTACACAACACAGTTTATATCCATAAAACATCCCTCTTCCTACAGAGCACAACACTTTGAATCTTACATTAAAGGAGATGCAGAATATTAAACAGATAAACATGCATGGTATATCAGAATAGATCCTTTGACCATCTGAGTGGCATTCAGCCATGATTCATAGCAGGGATGCTCCATATAAAGGTGCCAACACCAAAAAAAGCCATGAGAAGCCACTGACAGACAACCATTGAAAAATTTTCTCCATGTGTCCATGAGCATCAGCCTGTTCCAGGAAAAATGCCCATTCCTTTCTATAAAATGCAGGTTTTTCCTAATTATTTATTTTATCTTTATGAGATAGCAATGCCCCTAAATGACAACCAGATGCAACGGTGACAAAAGATGTAGAAAATTGTAATAATAAACATGGTTTTAAGGTTGGATTGGTTGAGTGGAATAGTCCAACAGATCTTCACAGACAATTTGCTGTCTCTTCCCTCTATTACCCTATTTCAGCCATGCTTCTGGATTAAACAATCCTGCTCTCATGGATAACATCTACTGACAAATGAAATGACAGACCAGCTCCAACTCATGCCCTTCTCCAGATCATTCTGATTTCTGCTCTGTCCCTGCACGGCTGCATTTACTGAAATAGAACACAGCACCTCATGAAGGTCACACCGGAGCTGCTCAAAGAGGGTGCAACATTGTCCTTTGCAAATCGAACACTCATTTGAATTTTTAATGGCTTTGCTACAACTGTGTTCACACCCCCTCTACAGTGAGTTGAGGAATTGCATTTCACCGGTACGAATGCTTGCAGAAAACCCGAACTGAGGGTTGCCCACGGGCAGGCTGAGGAAGCCCAGCTGTTACATTCACACACACCACCACACACACACCTATTTGCACAACCGGTGTGTTGCTGGCGCAACAGGCGGGTAATGCAGTTGAAACCGGGGGGGGGGGTTATTTGACCAAGTACAGCTAAACAACAGAAGCCATCTGCAGTCAAGCCCTTCTGTCATTCATTTAAAGGAACCACTGGAGCATTTTAGACAACAAATACATTTGAGAAAACAATGCTCCCGCTCATGGATATTCCACAAGCAGAATAAGAGAGTGCATTTGACAAATAAATTATTTGTTATGAAGCCTTTGCTCAGTTCTAGTCAGAACATACAAAAGAAAATAACACAGAAGGTATAATGTTAAGTAAGCCTATGATCATCAGTTTAATTTTTTTAGACCAATGCACCTTAATGCATTAATACTTTCACAGAGTTTCTAAGGCTTGCTCTCAGAAAGCTACTTGGGATTTTATCCATAGGTTTTCTAGGGTCAGAAGAACCATATCTCACTCCATCACTCAGCCCTCTGGAAGATGCAGTCATAGGGCTGTAGGATGCAGAGCTCCACCCAGTTCTTCTTATATTTAGCCAAACAATTTATATTAGGTGAAAATACATTTTCCAGAAAAGCACTGGCCTTGAAGCCACACAGGGCCAGGGAATCCACATCCTTGCAGAAGCACCGCTGCAGTCAGCAGGAACAGCCGGATCTTGCAGAGGTGTGGGGAGGCTGAGATCCTTGGAAAAGGACATGCATGGGAAGGGGGTGGAGAGGAAAAAATGTGAAAGTGAGGAGGCTCCCAGGAAAATCTAAAAGACTAGAAAAGGCCTTTGAGGGACTCTAATGGTCCAAAATGACAACGTGATGGGACAGGAAGCTGGCAAAACAGAGAGAGACAGTATTGATGGCATCCCAGTCTCAGACAGGAAACTGCCAGCCCTAACAGGATTTCATGAAGTTGAGCACTTAGAAGCAAAAAAGCCCAAGCCAAACCAAAACAAACCAAAATTAAAGCTGTGAAGCACCAATAAGGTCAGTAACCTGGAGAACATGACATGCCAGCAAAGCACACACACGTCTGCCCAGACCCAGCTCCCAAAGCCAGACCTGAGGCAGAAAAGAGAGGAAGACACATGGTCTCCAGGAGAACCAAGCTCTGCACCCTGCTCTGCTTTTTCAAATAATTTTCAGGTGTGTTGGTTTGGTGACAAGACTCAAGGAATAAGTAAGTTAAATGCAGTAACTAAATACAACATATTTATTGTTGGTGTCTGGATTTCTCAGAAACATCACTGCAGACCTGTTCTGTCTCATGGTCATGCAAAAAAAGGGCCAAAAGTGAGCTGGATATGCTTCTGGAGCATGGACTAGAGGAGAAGCTTTAAGTTACCAGAAGTGGGAAATCAGCAGAAGAGAAATAAAGATGAGACACATTCACCTGAAGCTAACTACAGCTAACTGCTGTAGTGAAAACCATGTTAGCAGAAAAATAAACCAAGGAATTAAAAAAAATAATGACAACTGAACAAAAAAGAATTGAGAAAATACTTTTTAAAAATTAAATCTATGGAATTAGGCCCAGATTCTGCCTACACATAGGTATGGGCTAAATCTGAACTACATGAATAATTATTCTGGAGTCACCACCAGTGCTGATGTCAAACCTCTGTCCAGATGCAAATTATTACAGAAATTGCTCCCTAGCTCTCACTGAAACCAAAGTGACCAACAAAAGCCAGGGTTGCTTTCACAGGCAGAAAAGAGTGGCATTGCAAGTTACTGTGTGTGAGCCAGGCTAAGCAATTAGCAGATAACTGTGACTTGAGCTGAAACGTGGCAGCCCCCCGCCTCAGAGGGCATCCCCCATTCACCCCATGGGCAGGTGCTGCAGCCTATTGTCCAGGGGCACAGGCTGAAAACTGGTGAAAATGGTGATGTCAGTCCAAAAAAAGCAACACTTGCAAAATGAATTTCTCTCTTGGATGTGAAGTCAAATGTGCTGAAGTCCAACACCACTCTGCAAAGTGATTTTGGTGCGGTGCTCCAGTAATCACTGCTGGGTATAGACCTGCAGTAACTGGATAATAGTTATCTTACCTGAAATGAGAAGGTGGTTAAAGCATTGAACCCTGAGGTGTATTCAGGTGACCAGTGACTTGAGAGCCCCAGGGGACATACAGAGATGCTGTTTCTCCTCCAGCTGTCCAATCATGACTACAGGGGCTGTGCAGTTGTTCTGTGATCCCTCATGACTGTCAGGTTTTAGCCAATTTTTTTTAAGCTATTTAAAAGACCCTAGCAGAATAATCAAGCAAGGTTGCTTCTATGGTAGTTCTGGTGGTTGCAATCAAGGGCAGTCCTCCACCCACCTCCACAGCTCAGGGCTGAACTGTGCAAAGTCAGTGCCCAGAAGAGGCTTCAGAACAATATTCTCCACAAAGGTGAAAAATATATCTTTAATATGAATTAAGAAAACAGCACCATGAGGCTCGCGAGGGGGGTCATGCCAGTTCATCGCATCTAAACAGCATCAGACATTTACTGCCTGGCACCAAGGGAGAACACGCATCTCGCCTTCCCTATGCCCAGCCCTACTGCTTTTGTGCACAGGACCATATCCCTGAACTTTGGGAGAGGGGAGGGTGTGCTGGGGGGGCAGAATGTGACTAAATAACATCTGTAGAAGACCAGTGGTCTGTGTTTCACTATCCTGCGCGCCCGGGTGTGAGGTGCTTCAGACTCTGACGTTCTCTGCGGCTGACCCTGGGTTACCCAGTAGCTGTGGCTCCTCCAGCCCAGGGCCGGGAGAAGAATGAGGCCAGGGCGCTAAGCACGTCGAGGAACTAGGAGGAAAGTACAGCGAAAGCCGAGAGGACAGACAGAGGAAACACAGTATTTCTGTATGTCCCTACAGCTTCTGCACAAGCCTTTTTTCCCCGCATAAAGTAGATAGTGATAAATCAAATAGTGATATCTATAGTAGATAGTGATAAATCAGGATTTTAAGTAGTTTTTATCATTTTCTTCTCCATTGCAAAGAAAGTAAAAAGAGGAAAAAAAAATTCAACGAGCTTGTGTTAAAGCCTGGGAATGGGCTGCGTCCGCCGCTGCGGCTCCACCCATGCGCAGGGCTGGAGGGAGCGGGAACCCACCGGAGGGGTTCCCGACTTGAGTAGCTGTAACGTGGGTTGCAGGATGCACCGGGCACGGGATGGGTACAAACTGCTCACGGACTACAAGTTGCCGTGTGCTCAGTCGGTGGGTGACAAACTTGTGCCCGCGGTGGCCGCCGCAGTGAGGGCAGCTCCTCTCCAGCCGAGGCAGACGCTGTTCCCTGCGAGGTGAAAACAATCTCGCACCTAGTCTCGAACCGATCCTGCACATTTCCAACCGCAACGTCTGAAACTGAGCTTAGCCTTGTCTCCGCCCTAAGATCAAATACCTTTCCCCAAGCCTGACAGCGAACTGCCATTTTGTAGCCACGTCTCCTCTCAAGGATGGTTTCTGCGGGGGGAGCGGTCCGGGCGGCGGGGCTCTATGTAACGAGGAAGGAAGATGAACAGGGCAAAACAATAACAAGCTCAAACACCACTGGAAACACGGGCCGCGGGGCCACCGGGGCCGGGCCCGGCGAAGGGGGTGCGCTGGTGCGGGAGCCGCCACGGGCACCCGTCGGGCGGCGGCCACGGGACAGCCCCGGGTCGCCCTGTCCCGCAGCCTGCTGGAGCGGGGAGATGCGGGCCTGGCCCCGCTCTTTGAAGCGAGGCGATGCGGGTGGTACCCCCGCCGCCGCTGACCCCCTCGGAGGGGACACAGCCAGGGGCACCCTCGGCCGGGCCGGAGGGTCCCGGGGCAGTGCCCGCCGGGACACACGGCTCCCCTCCTGCCCTGGTTATAGGTGGTTTGCAGAGAGGTCAGTGGCTGGCAGCACCCATGGCGGTCCGCCCGGGCTATCAGGCAGCCCCGCTCCCCGGCGGAGCCGGAGCGCAGCCGGGCGGGAGTAGGTGCGGAGGGCCGCGGAGGCCGGTCCCTGGGGAGGAACACATCGCGGAGGGTGCGCTGAGCCGGAGCGGACATTGTTCTGGCAGCGGCAGCCGAGGGTGTTAATGTAGGCTGGCTAGAGTGAAAAGAGGCAAATATTTCCGTTTGTGCCCTCCTGCCTCTCTCAGCACCGGCTGTCAGTCCCCGGGCTTGTTATCCGTACAAGGCATCAGTTTGTTTGGCTGAGCTCAGCAAGGTTTTCTTCTCCGAGCAGAACTATAATTGCTATAATTCTACTGTATCATTTGGATCATTGCAGTATTGTTGTTTTCTCTCTCTCGTTCTCTCCCCGTAACACTGCAATAACGCGCTCCAGTGTTAAATTAGCAGGTTGCAGGGGGAAGGGAAGAAAAGAAGGCGAGGGAGAGACCACAGATGACTAAAAGTTTGTTTAAAAAATAAATAAAACAACAAAGTGACTTGGCAGAGGAGAGCTCGCACTGCAAACCACCTTTGCCTGCGAGCGGGAGCACTGCAGGCCCGCCCCGCTCTCCCCCGGGCAGGGCCTGCCAGGGCGCAAGCGAGCGGGGGCAGGCGAGGCCCCCCGGCCCGGCCTAGGCACAGAGGGGCGAGGGACCGGGACGGGGGGAGTGTGGAAACAAGATGCAAACGGCTGGAAGGCCGCAGCAGGGCTCCCTGCGCTCCGCCCGTCCCCGACAGGCTTCAGCTCCCGCCCGCCGCAGCAGCGGCTCGCACCGCCGGCAGCTTCAGCGCTGCTGAAGCCCTCGCAGCTGCCGCGCCGACGGTCCCCCGTGCCCTCCGGATACCGCCCGTGCCCCGGCGGGATCGGGGCCCCCCTCTCGGGCCGGCGGCGCGACAGCCCTGCCCGTCCCTGCTCTCCCACTCGCAGTGTAGCGGTTCGCCCTCCCCGGCTTGGGCGGCACCTGGCAAAACGGAGGGAAGGGAAGGAAGGAGCTCGCAGCTTCTCCCGAGCGAGCCCCGGCAGAGAAGCCTCGGCGGGGAAGCCCCGGCGGAGCCGCCCGGCACAGGCAGAGCGAGCGCAAGAGGCAGCAGCTCCTCTGAGCGCCGAGTTTCCCCAAGGGTACCCCTGGGTCTTCTTGGCCTTTTTTTTTTGTTTGTTGGCTGGTTTGGGGTTTGGGTGTGTGTTTTTTAGTTACTGAGTTAATGGATTAATTGCCACTCGTGCCGGGGTCGTCAAGAGCGTCCCAGAGCTGAGCACCGACAGCAAACGGCAGCTTTGCGTGCCTTTCCCGGCGCGCCCTGCAAAGCCGGGCCCCCCCGCCGGGGAAAGCTTGGGCCCGCCGGCCGCGCACGTCGGGGCGCTACCCGCGGGCATCGCCCCGGGCCGCGGGTCAGAGAGGAAACGAGGAGGGGGGAATGAGGGGCAGGAGCCCTGTGCGAGCCCGCTTACAGAGAGCGGACGACCCTGGGTGTAACGTTTGTCCCCGCACGGCAAGGACAGACACACGCCTATGGAGCTTGGGAGTTTGTGCGTGTGCGCACACGGGCGTGGACACAGCCAGGGCGGCGTTGTACCCACGCTGGCACGGGCACACACACGCACTTGGTTATCTTTTCTCCTAATTCTCAATTAGGAGACATCAGATCTGCATGGGAATTGCGGTACGAGCAGGGAAAATGGGACTGTCTCCGCTCCGGCGCTGGGGACTGGAAATCACCCGATCGAGCGGACGGGTTATTTGTAGTCACCGGGAGCAGTTTCTCCGACGTATTTGTGCTTGAAGGAGTCCGGGACCAGGAGCGCATATGTGAGCAGGGGACGCTCAGTGAGCTGTACCGTGCCCATCAAAACTGAGCCCAAACTGCCCAAACAAGGCAGCCTGAACTTGTGACCGCTCAACAGGGAGGGAAAAGGAGAGAGCATAAAAAACCCGTCAGAAGTCTTCCGGCCCAGAAACGGCGTTGAAAGCGCTGGCGGAGGGGAGATGCGTGTGCGGTAAAACACGAAGGCTGGCAGGGCAGGAGGGGGATGCCGTCCAGCACCGCGCCGGGCTGCGCGCCCTGCCCTTCCCGAGGGAAGCTGTCCCCAGCTACCCCACTTCGCTGCGCCAGACCCCGCCGCGCCCTCGCACCTGAAGGCGCTGCCCTGGTGTTTGTTACAGTGAAACCCCGAGCGCGGACTCCGATATTTCAAATGCCGGCTGAGACCGCGGCGGGTGCGCGCCCCTGCGCGTCCCCGCGCCGGGGCCGGCGGCGGAGCCGCCCGCGGGAAAACACGGTGCGGATCCCCCGGCGGCGCCCACGCCATCCCGGCTCCAGCATCGCACGGGGTGAGGGAAGGGGCGGGCGGGGGAGCGGAACCCGTCGGGGCGGGGTGGGGAGGACGGGGCAAGGCGCTCCACGAAGGCTCCGCCGTCGCCCATCCCGGCCGCCCCCGACGGCTCCCCGAGCGGGTCCCCGCCGGCTGCCGCCCCACGGAGAGGGGCGGGGCGCGGCGGGAGGGGCGGGGCGGGGGGGCCAAGCCGGCGTCTCGGGGCGGGCGCCGATCCGGGGCGATCCGAGCCGGGCTTTGCCGGGCGCCGTCTGTCGGCGGCCGCCCGGCCTCCGGCGGGAGCCAATCGGGGGCGGCTGCCCGCACGTGGAGCCGAGGGGACTCAAGAGCGCCGCGGCCGCCGCTCACTCCCCCCGTGACGGGCGTCCCGGCGGCACCGGGCAGCGCCGCGGGGGCGTCCGCGCCGCCGCTCCCGCCCCGGCCCCACGGTCGGCCCCGCCGCCGCCGCCATGAGCGGCCCCTACCCGGAGGAGAGCTGCGCCGAGCGCCCCGAGTGCAAAAGTAAATCGCCAACTTTGCTGTCCTCCTACTGCATCGACAGCATCCTGGGCCGGCGGAGCCCCTGCAAGGTGCGGCTGCTCGGCACCGCGCCCGCCCTGCCCGCCATCGCCGCTCGCCCCGACACCGACAAGGCCGCGCAAGGTAAGCTTCGTCGCCCCGTTCCGCTCGTCCCATTCCTTTTTCCCGGCGTCGGGCAGGGCCGGCTGTGTGTCCCCGCTCCCTCACAGCCCACGACTCGGCCCCGGCCCCGCTCCTCGCCAGCACCGCACGGCCGGGCGCCGTCTCGGAGCTGCGGCCGCCGTTATCCCGTTACCGTGCTTGTTGGCGGCTGCTGCGCTGTCAGGAAGCGCGGCCGGAGCCGTGCCCGGAATTCAGCCCTTCTGGGGAGGTGTCGAGTACCGGCGCTTTGGGCTTCTCTTGCTTTCGATGTAAATTTAATTTTTTAATTTAAAATAAATTGGTGCGAGCTGTGATTTGAGCTCGCTCGTTCGCCTTAGATCTGTACCGGGTCTCGGCGACCGAGCCGGGGCCGCGCCCGGCAGCAGCAGGGCGCTGATAACGGGGCGCCGGCAGCCGCCGCCCTCGGCCCGAAGTTGGGAGCTGCCTCCTCTGGGGCCGCGGGGAGCCCGGCTGGGCAGCTCCCGCGGGCGGCCTCGCTCCCGCTTCGCCCGCCGTACGCAGGCGGGCGGGATTCTTTCCTTCAAAAGCAAAGCCAGACTTTGGGAGCGCGGGGAGACGATAGAGGGGTAAACAAAACAAAACAAGCTATTGAAGGAACTCCGGGCCACCGGGACTGCCCCGCCTTGCGGGATGAGGTCCGGCGCTGGCCGCTGTCGGAGAGGTGTCGGCGCAGGCCCGCGGCTGCCCGAGCCTTCGGAGCCTGTCCCGCCTCTGAGCGGGGCGCTGGGCCGGACTCTGCGGCCGGGAGCAGTTTCTTCCCAGGCCGGGAGCAGGGACTGATCTAAGGAACGGGGTAGGGGAGGTCTTACCAGGCACGGGATGGAAAAGGATGCCCCAAAGGTTGCTGCGGGACTGGGATTTCGCCCTGGGCTCTTCGCCCAGATCCTACTGACCGTGTCTCTTTCTTCCTTTCTCTCTTTCCTCCGCACCCTTCTCTCCCCAACACCTGCCCGCTCCTTCCGACTGCTGCGGCCGCCTACGCCACTCTCCTGGCTCAGGGTCCCCTAAGGGCAGCCCCCCTTTCGAGCCGGCCGAGCTGCACCTTCCCCCCAAACTGCGCCGACTCTACGGGCCGGGCGGGGGCCGGCTGCTGCCTCCGCGGGCGGCGGGGCCGCGGGGGGACCGGCCCGAAGGGCGACCGGAGGGGGGCGCCGGCCCCGTGCCCGCCGCAGCCCCGTGGGACACGCTGAAGATCAGCCAGGCGCCCCAGGTCAGCATCAGCCGCAGCAAGAGCTACCGCGAAAACGCGCCCTTCGTGGCACCGCCGCCCGCCCGGGACGAGCTGGGCAGCCCCGCCGCGCACGTCGAGGAGCGGCCGGGCCCTGCCGCGCCTGCCGCCGAGGAGGAAGAGGAGGAGGAGGACGAAGAGATGCTGGAAGAGGAGGAGGACGAGGAGGAAGAGGAGCTGGAAGACGACGAGGAGGAGGAGCTGCTGGGCGAGGACGGCGGGGGGCTGCTGAAGGATGCCCGCCGGGGCACCGCCGCGGCCCCCGGGGCGGAGGGCGGGGATCTGTCCCCCAAGGAAGAGCTGCTGCTGCACCCCGAGGACGGCGAGGGCAAAGACGGCGAGGAGAGCGTCTGCCTCTCGGCCGGCAGCGACTCCGAGGAGGGGCTGCTCAAGAGGAAGCAGCGTCGCTACCGCACCACCTTCACTAGCTACCAGCTGGAGGAGCTGGAGAGGGCCTTCCAGAAAACCCACTACCCCGATGTCTTCACCAGGTACCGGCACCGGAGTCTCGGCCGAGCGCGGAGAGGGCGAGCCCGGGGGGACGGGACGGGACGGGGCCGTAGTGCGCAATGTGTGTGCTGCACCCCCGTCTCCAAACCGACCCCGGGGGTGAATCCTGCCTCGGGCACCCTCGGGTTGGGAGGAGACAGGGAGCATTGACGGGTTCCGGAGGGACTCAGGCAGGCCCGCCTGAAGGCCGCCACCGGGGGCTATTTTTACCCCCTGCCCACCCCTCCTCTTGCCGCGGCCGCCGCCGGGATCGTTTACGCGCTCCTCGTGGGCTGGAGCCCGGCCCGGCCTGGGGAAGCCCCGGCAGGGGCACAGATCAAAGCGCCGCTGCCTAAAAATACCGACCTGGCACGTCGGGGCCTCTCGCTGCCCGGAGCCGCCCCCGAGGAGCCCCGCGGGGCCCGGCTCGACTCTGTCCGCACTTTCGGGATCATTTTTCCGTTGAGAATGGGAGCTTGGTGGCGGCAGGTCTGGCCGCCGGCTCCTCTGCGGGAAGCGCAGGCAGGAGGAGAGGCAGAGCCGCCAGCCCTCTCCCTGCGCGGCCCGAAAACTGCAGCTCCCCCCTCCTGCCTTAAGGTCAGAAGGGGGTTTAGTCCTCAAAGCTGCCCTTTTCGATCACGGAGACCCTCCCGGCTTCTCGTTTGTTTTGCCCGGGGAGGAGAGGGGGGATGTTGGGGCGGGAGTGTCCGCGGGGGCGTTTTGCCCGGCCTTCGAAGCCCGCGGGTCGCTGCGTGGCCCCGGCCTCGGGAGCGGCTGCCCAGGCTGTGTAGGAACGCTTTTTTTTCGTTGGTGTTTTTTACGGCTTTGGCTTTTTCGTTGGTGTCTTTTACGGTTTTGGCTTTTTCTCCGGGGCTTTTCACGCCCGGCAGGCGGCCGTGTCCCGATTACGCTGGGAATGCTCCTCTCTCGGGCACGGAGCTGATGAGCGATTTTCCAGCGCCTTAGTGTTTTCCGATTTGCCTTAATTGCGGCAACGCAACAGTGTGGGGCTGCCCAGCCGCTGTCCGTCCCCTACACCGCGGCAGCGGCGGGGACTGGCCGAATTTGGGGAGCGGCGGGGAGGGGGTTCCAAAACCCGAGAGTCCCGAGTGACGCCCAGCTCGGTGGCGACAGGGACAGGCAGTATCTGTCCGCGGCCTGGCTCCCCTTCCCCCGGGCACCGGGATTTTGGGCGCGGAAGCCTCGGGGTGCCCCGGGCTGACGGCGGCGTGTGTGTCTCCCCCAGGGAGGAGCTGGCCATGAGGCTCGATCTGACCGAAGCCCGAGTGCAGGTGAGTGGTGGCGGCGGGACCGGGACGGGCGTCCCTCGGCGGTGGCCGGGAGGAGGGTGGCCCCGGCCCCGACGGGGCTGAGCCATCGGCTGGCAAAAACCCGTGTGATTAAAACTCAGGGCCCCCACGGGGCTTCGGTTGTTAGAGACTCGCTCGGCCGCAAGTCGGGTATTTGGCTGCCATCAAATCTCCAATCGGGCTTCATAAAAGCCCACTTAGTGCTAGAACAAACAGGGCCATTTGAAGGCGAAATGTTGTTTGATTTCCTCTCCGGCTGCACAAGGAGCTGGCTAATGCTATTTGATTTCCCATTTTTGATAGCAATAAGCCTGCATTGATCTAATAGTGAGTGAGTGCAATGCTATTAAAGGTGTTTGCTGCCCCATACCAGAGAGCATTTCCCAACCCGGGTCTCATAACCAAAGAGACGATAAACATTGGGATACCCTGATTGCCAACAGAAAACAGATGTCTCTGGGTTTGAAGCTGAGCAAATCACTTTACAGTTAAAATCGGGCGCTGATAAAGCATAATAAATTCCATATGGCTCATTTAATACACAACAGCTTCTTGCATTAGAGGGGCTAATGATGAGATTTGTCCCCTCCTTTCTGTTGACACATTTCTCCATTGTCAAACAGAGATGTGACAGCAAATCAGTATTTTCAGCTCAGGGGAACAAGTCGTGGGAAAGTTAAATAAGTTTTTTAAAAGAAAGACACCCCCTTTCTCTCTCCTCTATTCATGGCAGAAGATGTAATTAAGTGAATATGAATTATGAGAGTCCCTTCGTTTACCTTTGGGGGTACTCAGACTTATTAATTCAATAAGGGGGAATTGTAGTGAGGACAGCTTGCTAATTGAGTTTTAGTGGGGAGAGACGCTCCCTCCATGCCAGGCTGTTGCCTTCCCCGCAAATGCAGTGCCTCTTCCTCGTGGGTACCCAGATGGCAGTGCATGGAGATCAGTTCTCGCTGAACAACTGCACGGAGAGACCCGCAGCACTGTTGCCTTTCTCCCTTCCTGGAGAGAAGGGTTCTCACGCTGAGCTTACAGAGCTGAGCCTAATGGGGAAAACTCAGCCCACACCAGCCCCAAAAATTTGCAAACGCCTGTCTCTCGCTTTAAGTCTCTCTTTAGGTGTGTGTTATGACCGCACACTTGCTTATTAAGGGAATACTTCATTTTCCTTTGAAACGCGGTATTTTGTCCTCTACCTCTGCTGTTTTAAGCCTGTATTAGTTCACGATTGTTGCTTTGTGGGAGGGGTAAAAGAGAGAAAGGACGGCAGTGCCGCGGCACCCTAACTAACTTTTGTAAAATAGATGCTAAAAGAGCAGCCTGGAAAACTATATTCGCTACTTTGGTTGACGTTTGAAACGAAGAAATAATTTTTGAGGCAGTGAAATTCACGATTTTTCCCTATCTTTAAATCTGAAAGGGAAAAAAAATTTCTACGATCCTCAAACGATGTAATTTGTAAATACGCTCTTTGGCGAAAAAAAAAAAAAATAGCAGTGTGGGTGTGAGTATGGAATAATTCCCGCAGAGTCCCCTTAGGAAGTCGTATTCCTGCTGTTCCGGTGCTGCAGCAGCTGCCCTCCCGCGCCGACAGCTGCCCCGCACTGCCGACCTGCCGCGAACGAGTGCGGGGGTGCAGAACTGCTGCGCCGAGGCTCGGGGCAGGGCCTGGGGTGTCACCGAGAGCCCCGGCGTGGGTCGGCACCGCCCGGAGCTGCAGCGCGGCTCTGACACGCGTGTCCCCCACGGGCCGGCCCCTTTCTGGGATGCCCTCGCTTTGGGGGCGGCAGAAGAGCGGGCGCCGTCGGGCCGGTGCGGGGCTCCTGCGGGGCTCGCCCCGCCGAGGGCGCGGACAGGAGTATTAAAACCGGTCTTTCTTTTGGCTTTCAGGTATGGTTCCAGAACCGTAGGGCTAAGTGGCGGAAGAGGGAAAAGGCTGGGGCTCAGACACACCCCCCAGGTTTGCCTTTCCCTGGTCCCCTGTCAGCAACTCACCCCCTCAGTCCATACCTTGATGCTAGTCCTTTCCCTCCTCATCACCCAGCTCTAGACTCCGCCTGGACCGCCGCCGCCGCCGCGGCCGCCGCCTTCCCCAGCCTGCCGCCGCCGCCCCCCGGCTCCGCGGCGCTGCCCCCCGGCGGGACCCCGCTCGGCCTCGGCACCTTCCTGGGCGCGGCCGTGTTCCGCCACCCTGCCTTCATCAGCCCCGCCTTCGGCAGGTACCGCCCGCCCACGCGCAACCCGGCACGGGGGGGCCCTCGGGGCGGGGGGGGCGGCGGCGCCGCGGGGTCATCGCGGAGGGATCCCGGCCCCACGCGGAGGGATCCCGGCCCCACGCGGAGGGATCCCGGCCCCACGCGGGACCCGCCGCGCGCGCGGCCGCCCCGCCGTTCGAACTTGGAGCGCTCGGCGGCCCGCGCCGATTGGGCCGTGCGCGGGTCACGTGCTCCCGTCCCGGCCTCCCATTGGGCGAGGGCGGCCCTCGCGCCCGCCCCCCCGCGCGGCCGCGGGTGCCCCGTGGGGGCGGACGGGCCCGGCCGTGGCGGCGGCGGGAGCGGCGGGAGCACGGCGGGGACCCCGCGGGAACCGGTGCTCCCACGCAGACACTAACTCGTTGCGCGGGTTGCCCAACGTGCACGCGTGGCCTCTGCTTTGCCAGGGGTGGCGGGAGTTGCTGGTGTTTGGTCGTTCGGGGTGAACAGAAGCCGTGACATCCCAGGCGCTGTGAGCGCCTCCGGCCGGGGGGGTCCGTCACGGGCGGATTTTTAGCTGTGGGCGTGAGAGGGGCCGAGCAGCTTCCACGGGTTCTTGTCGGGACGAGCTCCCGTGGGCTTCGCGTTCCACGCGGAGCTCCCGAAGCTGTGGAAGCCCTGGGCAGTGCCGGCAGAGCCGCCCCGTCGGGGCGCTGGGGCAGGCGGAGGGCGAAGGACCTGGTTAACGCAGCGCTGCCTTCCCAGCACCGGGGGTTCCCTTTTTTATTTTTTTTTTTTTTTTTAACCTCTCCTTAGGGAGAACCCCCCCGCGCATCCCTCTCCCCGCCGGCTGTACCCCGCGGGAACACAAGGCGGGGAGGACCAACCTCAGCGATTTTCCTCCTTTTTTTTTAAAAAAAAAAAAAAACCAAACCCCGATCTTTTGCATCCCAGCGTCGGGTATTCCAGTGAGTCTCTATCTCCGCCGCGTCCCCGCCTGGTGGGGAGGAGGCGAGCGGGGCCATGCGGTCCCCGGCTCGGCGGTGACGGCCCGTCTGTGCTTCCCTTGCAGGCTCTTTTCCACCATGTCCCCCCTGGGCAGCGCCTCCAGCGCCGCGGCCCTGCTGCGGCAGCCGGCGCCGGCCGCCGAGGGCGCGGTGGGCTCGGCGGGGCTGGGGGACCCGGCCAGCGCCGCCGCCGACCGGCGGGCATCCAGCATCGCCGCCCTGCGGCTGAAGGCCAAGGAACACGCCGCCCAGCTCACCCAGCTCAACATCCTCCCCGGCAACAGCACGGGGAAAGAGGTGTGCTAAGGCACGGCCGCCGTCCGCGGGGTTCGGGTTAGGTTTGGGGGTTTTTTTAGGGGGGGAGAGGGGAAAAAAAAGAGAGAGAGGGAGGAAAGAGGAGAGTAAATACGCGAATCAATCAAGGTCACCTCAGACAGCACGAATCAAGACCAAACGGGAGGAAAAATTATTAATGATTTTTTAAAAAAGAGGACCAGCAGCTGAGACTGTGGTGGGTTCTCGGTTTAGGAACTTGGAGACAGCGAGCACCTCTCGCATCACACGAGTGAACCGACACTTGCAAGCTCCTGAATAAGTAACTCCTTGGCTGGTACATTTCTTTAAATGTACGACGTGTCCATTTCCTCTCTGAACACTAAGAGGGGAAAAAAAAGTAAAAAAAAAAAAGTTTAAAAAAAAAAGCCCTAATAAAAGTTACTATATACTAGCGTTTCATACACTAAATATTTTTCCTTCTGTTTATCTGGCAAGAAAAAAAAAAAAGAAAAAGAAAAAAGAAATAGAATTGTAATTAAGAAAAAGAAAAAAAAAGATAGATAAGCAAAGGGGGGGAAAGCTGTCCCCATCTTCTTAAAATAACATCCTAGGAAGTTCAGTTGTTCTGTTAGAAGCGCTGGAAAACTATTTTACATGTTGGTGCAACAAGCTGCATATGCTAACCAAGGATGCTGCCAGTGCAGACTGAAAGTAAATTTGATGCTGTAAGATAACCAGTGCACTTAAGGGAAAGGGTATATCTTTTCTTGTTATATTCTTTATCACTACACCAACCAAGGTTTTTATATCAAACCAAAGGGAAATACACTGCTAGAATATGGACTGTTTTAGTCACTAAACTGTGATTATTGATTCTGTACATACCATTGTTATAAAAAAGAACAGAGCTTTGTATATTTGAAATGTTATAAAACAATTGCACTCAGTGTAGTGTTGTAAAAGTTTGTCATTCTGTAGATTCTTACTGTGTTGTAGATATAATAGGGTTCCTAGACAAATATTTATGTACAAACCCTTTATTTAACTTATTAACTGTAGAGGTTTCTGAAACCCTCAAGAGGCGATGGTACAGTACTTTTTCGTGTAATGTCGTTATTGTTAACACTTTTCCTTGCTATCCGGTGGAGAAGTGCCACGTTCAGAAAAAAAATAAACAAAGATATATGTTTAACAAAAAAAAAGAAAAAAAGAAGGAACAAAAGAAAAAGCAAAAAGCCCGGTCCTTGCGGGGGCTGCAGGGCCACCGGGCCCGGGGCGCCCAGGGCTGAGCCCCATCGGGTGGCCGGGGGCTGCGCTCCGCCAACCCCGCCGCCGGGGACCCCCGCCACGGGGCTTGGGTGGGCGAGGGTCGCTCGGTCGGGGTCGACGGCCAGAGCTTAGGCGGGGTGGAAACGAGGTGCCGGCGGCCCCGTTTGCCAGGGGATTTGCAGATCGTGGGGTCCGGAGGGGTACCCACGGCTGTACTGCCCGCGCTCTGCCGTGGGCACCGTGGCGTGTCCCCCCCGCCCCACCCCGCAGTGCGCCGGGGACGCCTCTCGGTGCCAGCGACCCCGCAGCGCGGGAAGCCGCCCCACGCACACTCGGCAACTCCCCGGGCGGGGACGGGGCAGACCCTGACTCCGCCGCTGCTGAAAGCCGGGGGCAGGGGAGAAAAATGGGAATTTTCGGGAGCGTTTTGCTTGTCTCTCCCGCACCTTTGGGGTCACAAAAGTTTCTACGCACATGCCCCACTCCTTTCTTCCTGAAATGAACTTCCTTTTTCTTTTATTCCCCGTTGGGTGTTATTTTTTTCTCTCTTCTTCTTTTTATTTTTCCTTTTTTTTTTTTTTTTTTTTGTTTTGATTGGTTTGAGTTGGGTTTTTTTGTTTGTTTTTAAATCTCTTTTTTTGGACGCGGCGCTCTCGTGTGCCTCATCCACGGAGCAGGGGCCGAGATGCGTGAAGTGCCCCGGCCGCACGCCCCGCGCCCCTTCCCGGTCCCGATGAGTCCTGGTCCGCCCGGGCCAGGCCCCGATCCCCGAGCGCTGCGGGCGTGGGGCCGGACCAGAGCGCCGGGGCGTGGGGGATTTCTGGGGGTGATTTGGTCTAATCGCGGCAGCGCTCCACAACGGCGAGCCGGGGCCGGAGAAGAGCTCCCACCCGAGCTGGGCGAACCGAGGGGGCTCGGCCCGGCCCGGTCCGGCCCGGCCCGGCAGAGCGATCCCGGCTCCCGAAACCGCCGACCGGGAAGCGTCGCCGGAGCGAGCATCGCGCGTGGGAGCCCGCCGCGACCCTTAGCCGCAGCTCCCCCCTTTCCACCCACGGCATTTCACATCCCACACCCCCATCCCCGCCCGCCCCCCAGCTGCATTTTTGAGTTCTAAAACCCACCATAGGCGCGAAAAAATTTTATGGGAAAAATAAGGCTTGTTCCCTGGACGTTATTAACAGTGCAGACTGAAATATACATTTTTGCCTTAAAGAAAAGGGAATCATTATCAAGCCATTAGGCATTAAGAAATGTCATTCAGTCATTTTTATTCATTCCGCTGAAATCTTCGTAAAAGCCCGAATCATACTTCTGCAAGCAGCAATTTTGTTAATCCAGGGGGTTATTACTCTGGTCCCTTATTAGGATCTATACTGCTGCCAAGCAATCCTATAACCTTCTCAAAAGAAGTTTACCTCCGTGTTATAAAACCAGTAGTGGTATTTATACTGTGCAATAATTAGTGTATTACCTGAATCCACTAACAGGTTCATTTTATCTCCGCACAAAACCCCTAGTCTGCTTATAGAAAGCTTGTGCCTCCTTTGGTGCTGTTAAAGTGGTGAAAGAGTGAATGAAGGCTGGTAGCACTTTCTCCTTTCGCCGTGCCTTAATTCCCATCTCTTTTTGCTCTCATCCAATTAGTGCAGTGTATTAAGCGGTTTATCATCTCATAGTCAGCTATTGAGAGAAACAAGGCGAACACTTTGCAATAGAGCCTGCTCTCCTTTGACACCCTCAGGTACTTACATATTCCACTGTGCTATGAATAATAGAGGAAGAATAGAGCGCTAATTCCCTCATCAAAGAATGCCTTGTCTGCTGCTTTGCTCAACAACACCATTCTGATCAAAAGAAAAGCAATAAAGCTTAGCATAACAAAACGAAACCTACTTATTAGCTTAGTGGTTAAATTAATGCAGAGCCGCTGCTATTCAAAACCAAGGTTTGAAAACAGCCTCCAACAACCTGATAATGCTGCCTTCGGGATGAAGGAATTTTAATCTGAAATTTGAAGCTGGCACAGATGAGTTAATCTATTAAACTGCTATAAGGAGGGTGCGGGAGAACTATTCAATTAAGGCACATTTAAGGTGCTCTGCAGAAGACGGGGAAGGATGTGAAGGGGAAGATGTGCTCTGCTTCGGCCTTAGAAAACTGCCTTTGGCGGCGAAAAGAGGAATTTTGGCACAGTAGCAACCGTGTTTGCAGATGGGAATTGTTTTTCATATCGCATATGTCATCAGCAAAACCTGGCCACCGGCTCCATATATCAACACTCCTCTTCCCCAACTGCAAATAAATACAAATAAACACAAACCTTAATTTTAAAGGCGGGGGGGAGGGGAGGGGAGCGGGGCGGGGAGAAGGGAACACAAGAAGGGAAAGGAAGGGAAGGGGATTTGGGCCTCAAAACACAAACCTCCGAACTTCAGTCTTTCCCAAATTATTTACAGCACAGCATTTTCCAGCTCCATTTAATATTAAATGCTATGAAGATGATTTCGCGTTTCCCAGCCTTTCTGTGGGGCCAAGACAAGGCACGGTGCCCAGAGCTGATTAGAGAGGGAAAAGGGGAGGGGGGAAAAAAATCCAGTTTACTCCTTGCCAAGACTTCAGCTCCGATCTGACCAGCTTTGCTGAGAGGAATCAAAAAAAGCTTCCATTCGGGGTAAAAGCCCTCGTTTCCCATACCCTGACCCCCAGACTGTGGCTGGCTGGGGTGGTGGGGAGCTCCAGGGCTGTGCCACTCACTGCTCCTCCGCCTCGGTGTGGGGGGGGAACAACCCTTGCAGGGCCACTCTGTGCTGCTGCACCTTACACAGTCGTTCCACAACACTCTCATTTAATCTAAACATCCCTAAACTTGCAAATTAACAGGCTCTTCAGCTGTAATTATACAGATACATACAAGTGCCACAGGGTCAGGTTATGCCATATCTATCCATTTTATTTGTATACCTAATGTTTGGAAGAGAAGGTCACACTTTCACTTTTCTAAGGCATTCTACCCAGTTACTATTAGTAATATCTTCATAATCCTAACTGTGTTGGACATGAAAAATCTAAAAATCCCTGCGTGAAATTACAGGAAACTGGGATCTTTTGAAGATCTGAAACTTCCATTATGTCATCTCAGAAGCAACACCTTCTCTCTAAGAGAAGCCTCCAAATAAAGTCCGTTTAACAGTATTAACCCAACTAAACACTTAGGGAAGAACCGAGAGCTCACCGGGGTGGGACAACACCTGCACAAAAACAGGGATTGAGTAGGTTCCATTTCCCACAGCAGAGATTCAATGAGAGAAAAAAAGAAAGGATTTAGCCCAAAAAGTTGCTTGGAAGACAACTGTGTATTTAGGTATATTCAAACTGACATGACACACAGTGACACACAGCCTCTTCCAATGCCACCTTAGGGACAAATGAGTGTCATAAAATACTCTTAATACAGGCACATGCATCCCTTCAGTGCCTAACACATTCATGGCTGATGCTCTTACTTCAAGATCCCTCTGTTAATGGTTGTCCATCCTAAAAGCAGACACACAAGCAATTTTGTAAGACCAGGAAAAGTCTGGAGCAATATGACCCAGCATGGAGCATTTTCAACCATCAGATCATAGAATCAAGTTCTCTTTTACTAGAAAACTTTATTTTTTTTTCCTTCAAGTGCGAAGAAAACTTTACATTTTATACTGTTTAAGATTTAAAAGCAAAACATCATAACCTTACATTAATATATCACATTGCAAAGCTTAACAGTGAACATGAGTAAAACAATATTTTGTGTACAAAAGCACGTACCCAAATTTATGCTCTTCTTGTCATATCTGCTTGCCATTTTACTAAAAGTAAATGAAAAATACAAATTGTTTGCAAAAACTGTAAAACCTCCAACATAGTAATTATTACAGAACAGTAATGATTTACTGCTTTCCATTCCCCTGGTTTTGGTTACAATGTCACCCTAAACATATTTTTCCCTATCGATTGCTTACTTTCAAATGCTTTGCATGGAAAGAAACGTAATACATTTACATCCCCTGCATGTGTGAAATGGGTTTTGTACATCTGCATGTCTTTACATCCACACAGATTTTTCAACATGGCAAAACACTATGCTTAAAGGCTCTTGGAAAGACTTCTAATAAAACGATGGTCCCTATTTTTAGCACCTCCAGGTTTCAGTCATTCTTTAATGAATTCGAAAGTAAAGCATCCCTACCTCTGTTCAGAAGGTAATAGGACATTTAAAGGCATTCAGGTTTAGTATTGTTTTTAATTGGTATGTTTATGATCAGGAAGAAGATAAACTGTGAAAAGGCAAAACATTAGTGCTCCTACTGAGACCTCTACTAACCTCTCTTCCTGAGAGCACCTCTACTAAATACCCTGGAGCAAAGTCTAGGATCACTTACATTCCAGCAACTCTCACTGGGAATTATCCAATTAAAGCAGCAATTCCCCCACCCCCTTTTCCCTCATAGGTCTAAATACACAACAAAATATATTGCAAAAATCGACTACTCTGTATTTTAATAACCCTGGTTTCTCAATGAATTAAAAGAAAAAGGAAGATAAAACCACCTCAAATACTTAATGTCCACGTGAATCTTTGTTTTCATCTTCCATCTTTTCTCCTCCAAAGAGACAAGATTATTAAAACATCATTGTGCATACTGAAATAGAGTATTGCTGAAGAGATAATTTCTGATAAACAAGGAGCTATCCTCCCTCCATTTTTAATCAATCACTGTCTTTCATTATTGGACTCTCCCACAGATCTTCCCATAGTGACGGAGAAGAGTTTGCCGAGGTTCACTTCTGAGTAGGCACTCATGGACAGGCATTTGTCTACAGTGCTCTTCAGTCTTTTGTAGGCCTCAGTCACTTCCCTCCTGAGCGGCTTCTTCCTCAAATACTCTGAAAGAACAAAGAGGGGAAAAAAAAACCAAACTGAGAAGGATTAAATGATGACAGAAAGACAGGATTTTTGCATTTACTAGGACTGTGAATCATAGTTAGCAAAAAGGACATTTACAACAAGCTCTCTCAAGTTCTGCTGCCTTTCCCTGCAGTGCCACACCAGCTGGTGAGGGGCCATGGTGAACCTGCACAAGGAGCCAAGGATGAATTTCCATCAGTCCCACTGGTGTGGGTGCAGCAGCTCCTGCCAGGAGCTGGCAAGAAGAACCACAAGTCCAGTTTTGACATCTAACTGGGGTGAAATTGGGGTTCACTAAGTCACAGCAGAGAAAATAAGTGATAGCAGGGATGGCTCTGAAAGGATCCCATTTAAAATGAGCAGGTGCCTTAACTCAGTCAGAACTATGCAGAGTTTCCAGGGGTTTGAAGTAGGGAAAGGGCAGACTTCAGAAGTGAAGGAAACCACGCTTCACTCCTCTAACCTCTCTTGCTGCTGCTAATAGTGGCACTGGCACAACCTGGGACAGATTTATCACCAGTCTTGTGTGTTCTCACATGCACCTTGTGTGCAGGATGGGAATCGTGATGCTCAGCGCTAGAGAGGCATTGGAAAGAAAAGGGAAGTAGAACAAATAAGGGGAATTCCATGCCACCCTGCACTAAAATGGAGAGAAGATGCCTGGTATTGCAAACAGGAGATGTCAGGTTCACTTGACACATGAATGAAGAGAGTAATTCCCAAATGCTTGATCAAGAGATGTCTGGAGAACAAGACGTTTACCCACTTGTACCTTTATGTGTGTGCAAAGTCATGTATGTACACGAGTCTGTACATATTTCAGTAGTGAAGCCCAAACTGTTCATTTTTTTGTTTTTGGTTAAATTTTATGCCATCAAAAAAATCCAGGGATTTTATTTGGGTGGTTGTCCAGCCTTTGCTTTACAAGAAGTGTGGACAAAGACTAAAAGAGCAAAGTATTCCATGATTCTGCTACACAGCAATGCCAACTGGATGCAGATGTGGTGCAGCTGTGCTCCTACTTTCCAACCAACTTCACATTCAGTTCTTCCCTGAAAGCCTGTGCCTGCAGTTATTCCTTGGAACAGGCCACACTGGATAGCAGATATATTGCAAGACAAGGTGCCCTCCCAGGCAGCTTTCCCCTTGCTGGGCTGGAGGGACTCCAGGTCAAGTAGAACTAGGAGAGCATGGCACAGGTTCTTAAAGGTCGAGCTTTCAAGCCCTTTAGGTGCAGTGTAAGTATGTGTCTTGTGAGAAACCAGCATAATCCTTCCATTGCTCATTAGCTTTGACTAAAAGCTGTTGCCTCATTTCTTCCTGACACCTTCACAACATCTGTACTGCCCTCCTTGCACTCTGAACATGTGACAAAGGAGTCTCCATCCCCCGTTAAACAGCTTTCACTACATGGCAGTTCAGATGAAAAACCTGTTGTCTCTGAACCAGCTGAGTTTATATAAGAGTAAGTTCTGCGAGAGACGGACATGCTGGTTTTTTGAGTCTACCTGTGCAAGGGATGAAATGACTCACTTTTGTGATGACTCGCTTCTGTGATGTGACTGAGATGAAGGCGTCCCATCAGACACACCATCTCAGCAGCTGTGTCAAGGACTGCTACACGAGGAGATGGCAGGGAAGGGACGCATGGTAACAGAAATAGCTGTTACAGTTCTGGGGTTTGTGAATTTCTCTTCCCTGAGGATTTACAAATATTTCTGCAGAACTTCAGATGTTTTAAGATGAGCTCAGCAGACTCTGGATACAATACAAACAGTAAGGTCTTACTGAGCAATTGCCACCTGCTTAGGTTTTCCATGTTATTCACAAAGTTCCACTGAACTCAATGGCTTTTCATGAAGATATCAAATCTTTAAAAATTAAGTTAAAATTTAAATTAGCAATGCCAGGCTGAGTAACTAAATACACATTGATTAAAAGCACTTTGGTAAAAACCTTTCATGCATCCTTGTGAAGAAGGTATGTATTGTGCTGTCATATTCAGTTTTGTGTCTTTATATTGACAGCTCTGGGCAGTAAGCAAAAAGAGGAAGATGCCTAGTCAAAGATACCACATTCTTACTACTACCCAGACAGTAATTATTAGCAGAATTGAATTTTCCTTAAATTACACCACCAGTACAATAAAAACTTCGATTACATTAATCTGTTCATTAACAGGCTGAAGTCACTATGGCATAAACATATTTAATGATTCTCAATATATTTAAATGCAGGGTTAAATTAAACACACCTTGAAAATTGTCGTAACTTTGTCCATAAAAACGCCAATCCCACTTTGCCACAATTTCAGGTCTAACTAGTTTATGCATTTTCTGGATAAATGATATAGTAAGTGGGTTCACTTGCCACTGCTCACTTGTTATCCAAACCATGCTCTTTATACCAAGGAACTGTGGAAAATACCATCCTTGTAGCTCAAAACTAGGCTAAAATAATTTAAAGCTTCCTGGAGCTCAGGAGGGACCAAGGTAAAATGTATCACTGCAAACAGCTGGCACATGTGAACAGAACAGGAAGGCACATTAATCATTAGAACATCGAGGCAAACAGTAAACCGGGACTGAAAGTAGTGAAGTGAAATACAGGCCCGTGTACAGCTCCAATTCAGGCTCCAGCCATCCCACTAACAGAGCGTGAAGCTCCCCCCAACATTAAATCTAAACTTCAATTATATGCAATAACCTTTCTGACAGTATGCTTCAAACATTTCTTAGGTGCAATTACCCTCATAGAGGCAAGCAGGAAAGGGTGGACTGAAAAAATGGAGAAATATGAGGGGTCTCGTTGAAGTAATGAGACCAATTTTAAGTTTCAATTATAAGAGAATGGGAGCCGGGAGCTCCGGGAGGAGAGGCAGGCGGCGGCTGCGTCTGCGGCACAGCCACACCACGCATTTGAATGACACAAGTGCATCTGATGACTGGGGAGAAGAGATTTAAAGAACTGTAGTAATACAGAGCAGGGG